>NC_139351.1:49548592-50811806 GCF_055883805.1 Amblyomma maculatum
GATATTCATTTTTTTTTCACGTGCAGTTATGCAATGGAACTGTTTAGATCCACACATCGCGCATCGCATTGCCGAAATTTGTAACCATTATAGAAGAACTACTACACAATACGTACACCATTTCGAACCAAATATAACAAGCCATCTACATTACTGTATAAGAAAGGTATTGTAATTTATTATTTATCATGTATAACTGTATTATTACCTAGCAGATATGCTGTGTATGACATCGTTTATTACCTGCTGGCTGTTTTGCTTCTATATTCATGTCTTTGGAACCTTTGTATCGCCATAATTACAGTCTGAGTTAATTTATATGCCTATCCTGTAAAAATGATACTGAGAATGTACAGAAAATTGCTAAGGTTTATTTGCACACACACACACACACACACACACACACACACACACACACACACACACACACACACACACACACACACACACACACACACACACACACACACACACACACACACACACACACACACACACACACACACACACACACACACACACACACACACACACACACACACACACACACACACACACACACACACACACACACACACACACACACACACACACACACACACACACACACACACACATATATATATATATATATATTGTGGAAGAAGGCCAGGTCGAGACGGCAAGGCAAGGGATGCCGTTTCTGGCTTTTTACTCCGATGACAAAACCCAGGCGCGCGCCGGCGCCGGCGCCGCGGGATGATGATGATGGTATGTACAAATGAAAGAGGAAGATCATGGCATGTACAAATTAAAGAACGTTCACAGAAGGCTCACACAATCTGCCCGGGGGGTCGGAAGCGGCCAGCCTGGCCGCTCCTCACTAACCGATGCATCGCGGCACACAAATGGTTTCAAGCGAGACACATGAACAATTTCAGTTCCACGGTGGCGTCGATCAGCTGGGGGATTAACAGGCGTCACTTTGTAGTTCACTGGGGAAGTTTGGCTTATGACCTCATAGGGACCTACGTAGCGGTGGTGGAATTTGTCACTAAGGCCAGGGGTGCGTAATGGTGTATAACGCAGTACTTCGTCACCAGGACGAAAAGAGACCACTCAATGTGTAGAATCATAGCGAGTCTTGCGGTCTTCCTGGCACGCTGCCGTGTTGAGGCGGGCAAGATGACAGCATCTGGCCAAACGAGATAAAAAATGGGCAGGTACTGACGTGGAGTAGTCGGGAGTAGAGAAGAAGGAAGCGTCGAGAATTGTAGTGGGAGGACGGCCATAAACAAGGAAAAATGGAGAGTAACCGGTAGTTCGCTGTACTGCTGTATTATAGGCGAATGTGACGAATGGTAGAACAGTATCCCAATTTCGATGATCTGGTGTGATGTACATGCATATCATGTCCGACAAGGTTCGATGAAATCGTTCAGTGAGACCGTTAATCTGGGGGTGGTAGCTTCAGGTTGTTTTATGAAGGGTGGATGACGCGTGAAGAACTTCGGCAACGACTTTCGATAAGAAGGATGTACCGCGGTCACTCAGGAGCACCCGAGGAGCGCTATGACGCAATACGATTGCTGGAAAAAAAACTTTCCTACTTCTTCAGCGGAACCAGTCGGTACAGGTGCTGTCTCAGCGTAGCGTGTGAGGTGGTCGACAGCCGTTATAATCTAATGGTTACCCCCATCGGAGAGAGGTAGGGGACCATATAAGTCGATGCCGACTACGTCGAACGGCGTGGCGGGACAAGAAAGAGGTTGTAGAAGGACAGCGGGCGAAGAAGTCAGCCGTTTGCGACGTTGGCACAGAGGGCAGGATGCGACGTATTTGGCAACGGTGGAAGATAAGCCAGGCCAAAAGAATCGTTTCCTCACACGGTCGTAGGTTTTGTCAAAACCAAGGTGACCTGCAGTAGCGTCATCGTGGAGAGCCGCCAGTATACGTGGGCGAAGCACACGCGGCACGACTGGGATCCAGCGAGTTCCATCAGGGCAATACACATAGCGGAGTAGGATGCTATCTTCGAGCTTGAAATTGCAAAGCTGTCGGCGAAGCCAAGCATTGGGTGGGTCCGAAACGCCGATAAGGCGGTCGATAATAGGACGGCAGTAGGCATCGGCTAATTGCTGTGAGCGGAGAGCGTGCTTGTTCTCAGAGTCGTCAAAACAAACGGTTGTGATATACGTCGAGCAAAGAGACGGTCGGCTCTGGTCAGAGGTGGTAATGCATTGGGAAGAAAAACAGCAAGTTGATTCCGAGAGGGGACAGCGAAAGAGAGCGTCGGCGTCTTGGTGTTGGCGACCAGATTTATAAGTGACGTCGAAATGGTATTCTTGCAGGCGTAGAATCCAGCGGCCAAGTCGGCCTGTCAAATTTTTGAGCGAAGACAACCAGCAAAGAGCATGGTGATCGGTCACAACAGTGAAGTGCCGACCGTATAGGTAAGGGCGAAACTTTTGGACAGCCCAGACGACGGCAAGGCACTCCTGTTCTGTAATAGTGTAGTTTTTCTCAGCTGGAGTCATAGTCCGACTGGCGAAGGCAATCACTTTCTCACGCGAAGTTGCATCGCGCTGCAGAAGTACAGCGCGAAGACCGTGACCACTGGCATCGGTGTGCAGGATAGTTGGAGCGCTGTCACTGAAGTGGCCAAGAACAGGATCTGATGTAAGGGCCTGCTTTAGGTCATTAAAAGCAGTTTCGCACTGTTCAGTCCACACGAAAGAGCTGCGTGCTTAAAGTAGCTCATGAAGTGGCGCAGCAATAGTTGCAAAATGCCTTATAAAACGCCGAAAATAAGACGCGAGGCCGAGGAAACTGCGCAAATCTGTAGTCCGTTGTGGACGAGCAAAGTTCAAGACCGCGATGATTTTTTTCAGGATCTGGGCGAATGCCGTCATGGCTGACCAGATGTCCCAATATTCTAATTTCCTTCTGTGCAAAGTGGCACTTCTTGGTGTTGAGCTGGAGGCCTGCCGAAGCGAGACAGGTGAGGACTTCATTCAGGCGCGTGAGATGGTCATTAAAGGTTGCCAAAAAGACAACAATGTCGTCCAAGTAACACAAACAGGTTCTCCATTTTAGGCCACGAAGCACAGTATCGATCATTCTTTCAAATGTTGCTGGTGCGTTACAAAGTCCGAAAGGCATAACATTAAATTCGTAAAGGCCATCGGGTGTTGCGAAAGCGGTTTTTTTCTTTGTCGTCCTCATGCATAGGTATTTGCCAATAACCTGAGCGGAGGTCCAAGGTCGAGAAATATTCGGCACCTTGGAGAGAGTCAAGGGCGTCATCCATTCGCGGCATCGGATATACATCTTTGCGGGTAATTTTGTTGAGTGCGTGGTAATCAACACAAAAGCGTGCCGAGCCGTCCTTTTTTTTACTAGCACTACTGGGGAGGACCATGGGCTTGTTGAGGGACGAATTATATTGCGATGGAGTATGCCATTTACATTTTCTTCAATTACTTTTCGTTCAGAGATCGAAACCCGATAAGGCCGTCGGCGGACGATAGAGTTACCTTCAGTAATGATCTGATGGTGCGCAACACTAGTCTGTCCCAGTGGTGTGGAAGTAGCATCAAAAATGGCTTGATGGTGTCGAAGCAATGTCAGCAGTTCTTGGCGTTGGTTCGGCGTGAGTTTAGGATTAATAGTCTTTGCGAGAACAGAAAGAGAGATGTCTGACGAAACACGTTGCTGAGGCGGAGGGGCGGTGAGCACCATCAGGGAAAAAGGTTGAACATCCACCATGCAATGCAGAGAAGTTCCTTTTGGGAGCACGAGGTATTCACGTGAGGTTTTAGTGGCCACTACTGTCGCTGAGCCGTCGTGGAACCGGACAAGACTTGACGGGAAGGCGATGCCGCGTGTAAGACGACTATATGATGGTGCTATGAGTACGTCCCCGTCAGTTATGTGGTGAGAAACAACAGTAAGCAGTTTTTCGCACTGAGGAGGCAAAACAGTATCAGCGGCAGCAACAAGGGGATGACGTCGTTCAGAAAAGTCAGATGAAAAATCGCTGTCTATCATATGGATAACACGCTCACCACAAGAAATTTGCGCTGAAGCGGTTGACAAAAAATCCCGTCCTTAAATCATCAGATGCGCACAAGGTGAGAGCACAGCAAACTGCACATGATGGCGGATGCCGTCGATAACAACTCGTACGGTGCACTTCGCTGAAGGGCGCAAAGGGACGTCATTGGCTCCACGGAGTTCAGGCCCATCATATGGTGTTGTCACTTTTTGCAAACGGTAGCACAAATCAGCGTGAATGACAGCAATTGCAGCCCCTGTACCAATCAAAGCTTCAACCGGTAAACCTTCAGCGATAACAGCAATCACGTTATACGGGCGATCAGGAGGACTTTTAGTAAGTTCGCAGAGTGCAGTTTGACCTCCGGAAACTGCAACACTTAGTTTTCCGGATGGCGGACAGGGAGAGTGGTTGCGGGGCGGAGTGGGGAAACTGAGCGGCGGTATGGGGAAAGGGACCGGCGTCGAGATACATGGGCGCCATTTGGTTCAGACGAGGATACCGGCGGTGGAGAGGATCGACGAGGTGGGCTGGGAATAGGTCGCCGCTGATAATATGAGGGTACGTCACTTTCGAAGGCGTCGTAACCACGCCGCTCGTTTTGAATGCGTCGACGACAGAAGCGGGATATATGCCCTCGGATTCCACAGTAGTAGCACACTGGGCGAGAGGGGCGCCAAGGTGCGTAATAGGGTGGCGTAGGCTGAGCCGTCGTAACGGCGTTAATGTGGTTGTAGGCCGGTGCCAGTTGGGGCGGCGGAACAAAAGAAGAGGGTGAGGCTGCGACGTGTGCGTAAGTCGATGCTGGGCGGGGTTCAGGAGGGTCGGATACCATAGGCCGAGTGATTGTTGCCAGCTCATTTTTAATGATGTTGCGGAGACCGGCGTCATTAGAAGGTATCGAAGAATGATCGCACCCGTGTTGACAGACAGGCTTGAGGGCTTGGAGCTCCTCCCGGATGATGGCTCGAATCAGTGCCCGCAGATCTAGGTCAGCAGAGGTCGGGCCAGTAGCAATGCCGGGCTGCAATTGGGAGGACTGCAGCTGGTCGATACGTTGGCAGGTCGCAATAATGGCGTCAACAGTAGAAGGATTCTGGGCAATCAGGGTGTTATATGCCACTGAATTAATTCCTTTCAAGATGTGGTGTACGCGTTCAGGTTCCGGCATGGTGGGACTAATACGCCGGCAAAGTGCAAGTATGGCCTCTATGTAAGACGCGTACGACTCATCGGGACCTTGGAGGCGAGAGGCGAGCTTATTCTTCGCGACCTCAGTCCGAACTGCTGGGTCCGCAAAATATTAGCGGAACTGCTGCTTGAACGTGGTCCAGTTAGTGGTGTGGGGTTCGCGGTTAAGAAACCAGGTTCTGGCGACCTCAATGAGGTAGAAAGAAACATTCAGAAATTTTAGAGCATCGTCCCACCGGTTGTAGTTATTGCAGCGTCCAGCCAGTCATCGACGTCTTCATCGCGACGACCAGCGAACAGCGGCGGGTCTCGTTGTCGTGTGGGCACAGTCGGAGGGGGTGGTGCAGCCGAGGTAGAGGGTGCTGCCGATTCGTGGATACCCTCGGTAGTCATAACGATGGTGGCAGGCGGTAAACAGCGACCGGAACGTAGCTCCAGCGAGAGGCAGGGCACAAAACAGCAAGGGGATCAAGTCCTACCTCCACCACTTGTGGAAGAAGGCCAGGTCGAGACGACAAGGTCGAGACGGCAAGGCAAGGGATTCCGTGTCTGGCATTTTACTCCGATGAAAACCCAGGCGCGCGCCGGCGCCGCGGGATGATGATGATGGTATGTACAAATGAAAGAGGAAGATCATGGCATGTAAAAATTAAAGAACGTTCACAGAAGGCTCACAATATATATATATATATATATATATATATATATATATATATATATATATATATATATATATATATATATATATATATATATATATATATATATATATATATATATATATATATATATATATATATATATATATATAGATATATTCTCTAAAAGCGTCGCACTTGAACCAACTAGACATTTGTCGTGACAGCATTCCCGTGCGTGCGCTTGTAGGCACTAAAGCCCATATCTCTGTCATGAGTGCAAACCTTCGTCGTCGTTTACGTAGTTTTCACTCTGGCTCGGTCTCGGGTGCGTTTCGCGGACGACGGAGCGTTTGTTGTTGACGTACTCTGCACTGCTCGCGTTAGTATTGATGATCCTGACCTTCCAGTGCAGTTCACTGTTTTTAAACCCTGGTGCCCATGACCTCATCCTCGTTCTCGATTTACTATCAGAACACTCTGTTCTGATCGACTGCTCGCAAGGCGTCTGGCACCTATACTCCTAATCATGAATCCTGAAGCCTTCCATTCTTCTCTCCGGCTGTATTCGCCCGACCAAATTTCTCTGCCCTCACTAGCCCCCTCATTCGTTACCTTGCGTCCTACCTCATCTGTCTCCGATGGTACTTGATTGCGCCTATTTCTGATCTCTTGCTGCTCTGAAGCGTTGCACCGCCCCATACCATCGCTACAATCAAAGGAAAACACTGTCTCATGACCGTTGATCATTTTCAGCAATTAGGTCCAAGTGCTTCCATCTGGCATATGCATAGCGGTGTTCTAATCTCTTGATTCCTGGCAAACTGCCCTAGGGGACAGTGACCATACCCGAGCTTCTGCAGATACTGCCCACAAAACTACTACGACTGATGCGATCATGACAATGTTGCCCTCCGATTTTCTGCCTGCTCAATCTTGTCAGCAGCGTGCACTTCTAGAGTCCCATTCCTACATCTTCAGACTCCATAACAGCTTCCTAGGCCAAGTTCTGTCACGAACCGCATTAACAGTGGCGACTCTACTATCCGCCGTCGACCATACCGGGTCTCCCATGCAGAAAGACAAAGTAATCCAGACGGAAGGGGCAAAAATGGTGGAGAACATTATTCAGAGCTCTCACAGTTCCTGATCCAGAGCTCGTCGTCCTGATCAAGAAGAACAGGATCACACAAGAGCGCTTGTGGCGCTTTTGTGTGGATTACCATCAGCTGAATAAGATCACTAAAACTGTCTATCCCTTTCCTCGTATCGACGGTGCCCCGGACGGCCTCTACAGAGCCAAATGTTTCTTTTCCGTTGACCTACGATCTAGCTATTGGCAAATTGCTGCGGATGATCAGGACAATGAGAAGACTGCGTTTGTCACTGCGGTCTGTATCAGTTGAAGGTTATGCCTTTCAGCTTATGTAATGACCAGGCACTTTCGAATGCATGATGGACTCGTCGCTGCAATAATTTAAATGATCCACTTGCTTGTGCAATTTAGACGATGTAATTGTGTTTTTACCCACGTTTTCGTCTCACATGACACACATCTCTAAAGTTCTTTCACGCTTCCGCCATACCGGGCTGCAGCTCAGCTCTTCAAACTACCGTTTCGCCCGTCGTCAGCTCAATATACTAGGCCTAGTCGACGATGCTACAGATGTTAGTTCCGATCCAGAGAAAATCCGAGCAGTAAAGGACTTCCCGGTGCCCCGTTCGAGCAATGACTTTTCATTTCATTTCATTTATTTCATTTCATATCATTTTATTACCTTAAAGGCCCCTAAAAAGGGGTGTTACGTAAGGGGTGGCAAGAGCAAAAATACATAATCACGATAACAGGAAAGTCTTGACACTATCGATGAACTGTGGTGTGCAAGTGATGTGAGAAAGTTTTTGGGTCTTTATTCATGCTTTCGTATATTTATTCAAGCTTTAGCCGGGGTTTTCCAGCCGCTTACAGATCTTCTCAAAAAGGATGTAAGTTTTTACTGGGGGTGCTCCAAGACCAAGCCTTTGCCCAGCTTAAAAGAAAGTTTACAATCGCACCAGTCTTGGCACGCTTTAATGTGCGAGCTGCTACGGAAGTCTGCGCAGATGCTAGTGGCCATGAAATCGGGGTAACCCTTGCCCAGTGTCAATCCGGCGCTAATTATGCAATTGCCTGGGCCAGTGGCCTCCTATTCCCTTCAGAGAAGAACTACTCCATCACCGAGCGAAAGTGCTTGCTCTCGTCTCGGCTGTTGGAACATTTCCACCTTACCTATATAGCAGGCCATTCATAGTTGTCACAGATCATCACGCCCTGTGCTGGATTTCCTCTCTGAATGACCCTATTGGTCGCCTTAGGCATTGGGAGCTACGACTTCAAGAATTTGACTGCACTGTGATCTACAAGTCCGGCCGGTTGCACTAAGACGCTGACTGCCTCTTACGATACCCTGTTCCCTAGACTAGCACTGCCACAGGTGCATGCGCCATTGACATGTTCTCTCTATCACCGTTTACAGCTATTGGCGAAGAACAGCGTCGGGATGCGGAACTTCTCTTCATCGTTTTTCGCCGAATGTCCGTCCAAACCGGCCCTCCACTGAACTCCTTCGGTCTCATTGATGATAATGTATACCATCGGAATCATCAGCGCACTTGTCCTGACCTTCTCCTAGTTGCCCCCAAGCAATTAGGAACAGTCGCTCTTCGCGACCTCCATGATCTCCCAACTGCTGGTCATCTGTGTGTTGTTCGCACGTACGACCGCGTCCGTTGTTGCTTCTGGCCTGGCCTCTACCACTCACAGCGCCGTTACGTTTGTGTGCGATGAGTGTCAACATCGCAATGCCCTCCATCTGCTCCCGTTGGCTTTCTTCAGCAGATCGACATCTCTCCGAAATCGTTATATCACGTCGGCTTCGACCTTCTCTGCCCTTTTCCTGAGCCCACTTCTGGCAATAGGTGGGTTGCAGTAGTCACAGATTACGCCACCCGGTACGCTTACGCGCGTGCTCCTTACGAGCACGGATACTGATGCCGCCGGCTCTGCATCACGGAGCTCCCCGCCAACTGCTCACTGATCGTGGCCGCATATTCCTCTCAGCATTCCTTTTTGTGGACGACCTTCTTCGCGCGTGCTCAACTAAACACCAGTTGAAGACCGTTTACCACCCACAGACAAATGGCCTGATTTAGCGGCCACTCGCATCTTGCTCGCCTTGTACGCCTCCTCTGATCATCGTGGCTGGTGTCGCCCTCCCATACGTAAGATGTGCGTATTACGCATCTCGTCACGACACTACAGGCTACTCCTTTTTACTTCTTGTACGTCGTGAGCCTCAACTGCCGCTTGACACACTGTTTCGAACATCTTGTCCCCCCATTCTGAATACACCCGTAAAGTCAATGACCGTGCCGACCATGCTCGCCAAGTCGCCCGTTTTCAATTGCAAGCCTCCCAAGCTTCTCAGCGAAAGCACTAATACAGCCGCCACCTCAACAGCTCTTTTTTTACCTGGATCCCTTGTGTTGCTCTTTGTGTCTTCTCGTCGCATTGAGTTTCGAAAAAGCTTATTACGTGCTATACGGGCCCGTATCATGTGCGGCGCCCAGTCACCGCTTTCATCTACGAGATTTAACCGGCCTCCCCCGCACGCACTTCCCGTACCGTACCCTCCGATATTGGGCACTTGTCGCGCCTTAAACCCTAAAATCCACCGTGCTTTGATATTTCATAAGCAGCGCTTCGACGGTGTTTCTGTGCCAGGGGGCCATGCTACGGGTAGACTCATCGAAGATGATGTAGATGAAGTGTTTGTCTACTTGGCGCTAGCGCGGGGCCCAAATATGGGGCAGTGGTCTGTTTTGCGACGGCCGGTGCACACTGTTTTTGTGTCGTGGTGTATCGGTCTTCTGCCGTGGAGTTCACGCCTCCTGCTACGTGACATTATATATATATATATATATATATATATATATATATATATTTATATATATATATATATATATATATATATATATATATATATATATATATATATATATATATATATATATATATATATATATAAAGTATAGGTCTCGCAAGACTACCCTGTGACGCACCACTTGAAATTTTAGCATATCAGAGGGACAATTATTGACAAGTACATATTTATTGGGATCACGAGCACACCTATGACTTGAGAAAGTTGAGGGACTGGCCACCTATACCCCAATGTTTGAGGTTAGCAACGAGGACATTATGATTAAGCATATCAATCGATTTAATGAAATCTGCAAAAATTTAGGAGTAAGTTTCAAGGATTCTATGTTGCCTAATATATATTCTTTTTGGTCAAGTAATGCATTTTTCATGGTCATAAATTGGGTAAAGTCATATTGCCAGTTATTTATAACAGAGTGCTTTTGAAGGAAATTATGCGCTCAAGAAAGAATTATGCGTTCTAGTCCTTTGGAGAAGGAAGGTAAGACAGATGCTGGTCTCAAATAATTAAACTCTTTCTGTATTCATTTTTGAAGATTATTCCTACCATAGAATGTTATATATAACCGGAAACTTTTGCCGGAATTAGCCCAGTGTAAGATGTGCGCGTTAAACATGAAACTGGTAAAGGCAAGACGTATTTTATTTTACAACTTTTTAGACCACAAGAGTAAGCTTGTGGTATTTTTCTAGCTTCTTTGAATAGTGTGTACTTCATTTTCATCAGTCGGTTAAAAAACGATTGTGAAACTCTATCGTGCAGAAATTCAGGAAAATCATTGCAGTGAGATTGACTCCCGACTGCAGTAAAATATTCGTTAAAAGCAATGGCCCAACGACACACTTAGCTCAACACCATCCACTTTTTATCTTTTCATAATATTTGGGTGCGTAATTATGTTTAATATAATTAGGGCGCCTTCATTTTTCTCTATGATTATCAGAGAGTTCTTCATCAAAGAGGTTGTTGCGGTACGTCCTTCTAGCTGTCCTGCTTTGTTTGTTCAATATGTTCCTAAATGCTTTAAAGCGATAATAAGTGATAATAAATTTTAAATAAATTCTTCTTAAAAAAGTAACAGGATGCGTGAAGAGATAAAGTTTTATTTATGTACCGACTGTGTGTTTTCCACTGGAAAGTTTTGATCCGTTGTAGATGGCACGTGAGAGGCCTTTCCAGTGAGAGGTCATTGTGATATATTCGCAACGTGTGCTCTACTGACTTTTCTTAAACAATCGCTTTTGCCGCTTATTCTTGGCGCCTTTGCCTTTGCCTTTATTTTTACCTTTTGCTTTGCCTTTGTCTTGGCATACAATTCCAGCACCACAGCATGCAGGATATGGAGCATCTACAGCAAAAGAACGTGAACATTGGGGGTCCGTAGGCTCGGGATCAGGGCACCTTGAACAAAAAAGAAAGGGATTTCACTAGAGCTGAAGTTTCTTTCCGAGATTTATTTCTTTACACAAGGTCACTAGTGATTAAGCATCTCTATTTGTATTGCGTGTTTCCATTAATTTCGAAACCTGAAAGAATAGCTGTGTTCAGGGGCACAATTCCTAAATTCGGCGTGTGATTTTTAGCATTTTTTTCTTCTTACTAATGTTCCAGTACCCTCTAGTTGAGACGTTTAATTTCAGCAGATTGCTAGGATGAAAACTGGTGTTCGTAGGCTAGCCAGTTTCTTCACAAAAAAAAAAAGAAGGTTTGCCCACAATTTCTTAGTACATTTGTGGCAACAAATATTATGAAACTATAAATCAGTATGCTGAGAGTAATTTATACGGCGTTTAGTACGTGTTACGCTACATCACTCCACATCAAATTGCGCATTCTAGAGATTCGTATTTATGCTTGATGATAATTAGCTTGTAAGATTCTGTATCATTTCAATTACAAAAGTGGGCTGTATAGCACCATATTTTGTTTTGCATGCAGCGTCTCCTTTGCTGTAATTCTTTCATTATTACCTCACTCACGTACTAATTTATTGATAGATGAGAGCTTGCGCGCATTATTCAGCTTTTGTAAAGATTCGTGCTTTATATTTTGCGTTCTAACTATTTCCATGCGCGCATATTGGATTTTGAATGAAAATGTCAATGACATAACTGTCTCAGCTAAAAAATGTCACTATTTTATATATGTATATATATATATATATATATATATATATATATATATATATATATATATATATATATATATATGATAATTAGCTTGATAATTAGCTATATATATATATATATATATATATATATATATATATATATATATATATATATATATATATATAGACGCCGGGGTGGCGCAGTGGTTACGGCGCTCGACTACTGTTCCCGAGGACGCGGGATCGAATCCCGGCCTCGGCGACAGCTTTTCGATGTTACGGCGCGGTTCGGGTGTCCACAGAGCAAGTGTGACAGTTACTGCGCCTTTCCCTTCCTGTGAACCAATTTAACTTATTAAAGCAAGGCACCCGTGTGCTGTGCGATGTCAGTGCACGTTAAAGAACCCCAGGAGGTCGAAATTACCGGAGTCCTCCACTACGGCGTCTCTCATAGCCTGAGTTGCTTTGGGACGTTAAACCCCAACAACCAACCAACCAACCATATACAGACGGTTTAGTTTTTTATATGACTATATACCTGTGGCTTGATTACTCTCACGATTGATCACGTTTAAACAGGGCGACGAGGAATCTGTGTCTAGTACTACAGAATATAAATATATTTCAATTACACGGGCCACATTGGTGTTAGTTGTGATATAGCATGCTTGCCGGAGTACTTCAATGACTGGCGTTTTGATGTATATCTGACCGTAGTGGACCATTTCCTTGCAGCGCATCCAGCTGTTAAATGAGCGAGAATTTCAAGCATTCCTTTGTGCTTTGCAATGTCAATGTCACCATCATCATGTTCAGTGGTACTACACCCGCTCCCAGTGAAAATCTTCTTTCATTCAATTTTGTTTCAAACTCTTGTTTCAAACCTACGTATTTCATAATCTCATCCTTTCGCCTAACGTTCTACTGCCCCTCGCAAGGCTTGAATTCATTTGGAATATAGTTTGTTACCATCATCGACCATCGGAGCTTTTGCATTCATATTATATGGCATGCTCGTGGCCATTTCTTCTTAATTTCAACTAGGATGGCGTTAACCCGCGCTTGTTTCTTAAACCATATCACTCGCACCTTCCTTAACACTGCCCCTATCATTTGCCGTTCCATATCTCAATGCGCTGTGGTCAATGTAAGTTGGAGCCATGTCGTTAGTCTTCTCCTTGTTGCCCCATAGAGGAGTATCGGCAAGATACTGCTATGATAGTTTTGTCTTTGAAACTACTTCTTTCATAATACCTGTATGGCTGCTGAACAATCGTATTGGTGAAATGCTGTCTCACAATCAGTGAATGCTGCGCACAGCAGGTGGGCTATATTGTGCGGATTTTCTTATGACCAGATGGGCAGCTTAAATGGGATCTATTGGCGAGTAGATTTTGCGAAAGCCGTATGGTTGATAGAAACTAATAGCCCTCCTGAATTCGTTCGTTGTTGCTTTAGCAGAAGTACCTTGTGAACAGTGAATAGCAAGCACTCTGGCCTGTAGTTTTGAAGAGATACACGTTCTTTTTCATACAGAATGAAACATATTTAGCGCAACTTAAATAGATGCGGGTGCATCACAGAAAATTATGTTTTGCGTATTGTAAGGGGTAGTGCAGGCTCACGGTAACGCGGCGGACATTGACAAGAGTCAGCCTCTGGTAGCAGTGGTTCCTTATGAGTACGTAGTACAATGGCACCTGTCGGCACAGAGGCATTCGCGCAGTGCAAGGTGACGTAACGACTGGTGAGTCGAAATTACAACGACTGGGACCGTGCGTACAAAAGAGATGGACTTACATGGGAGGCTGTGTTTCGTGTCGTTTCTATAACAATAGCGCTCTCCCAAGAGAAAAGTTACTGACGGTGCAGATTTTGGGAGAACCGACAACCTAAGACAACTGCCACTTATTGCTGTGCATGGAGCCATTAAGTAAGGGAAGGATGAGTGGAAACGCAACCCTAAATTAGCATTGACAATCGGGGCGCTATGGTGTAGAGGAACGGGTTTGGGACAAATCCCGAGATTTGGAGGGACAATTGTTGTCGCTAGGGTCGGTGCCATTTTTATGTTTTCACTCTATTCTTGTTATTTTTGCTTGCATATTTTCTCGGCAGAGAGTTATTAGCAGTAGCAATATTAAGAGAGGTGTTATAGGCAGCAAGTAATCAATCATGCTGATGCTTGCTGCAAATAGCTAGAGAGCGAGAGAAAGAGAGAGAAAGAGAGAGAGAGAAGGCAGAGACGTTAACCAGGAAAGCTTCCGGTTTGCTACCCTGCACTGGAGAAGGGAGATGAGGAGTTTAAAGGAGAAAGATAGAAGAGAATGATAGGAAAGGTAAGGCGGCGAGGAGCACAGTCACAGTTTCTCAATCAAGTTTGTGTCTCTCATAAAACACATAAGTGCTTTGAAGGCTTTGCCGTTAGACGCCTTCTGTGGCCATGGGCCGAGGATTTTCTCCTCTGTGAAAGGACGGCTGTCAAGATGGTCCAGAGCCGAGCGCAGCGCATATTTTTTGCTTGTAAAAGCAGGGCACTCGCAAAGGAGATGCTGTGTGGTCTCTTCGCAACCGCATCTTTCACAGTTAGGGCTATCCGCCATTCTCATCACGTAAGCGTATTTTTTGGTGAATGCAACACCGAGCCACATGTGGGCTGGCGCCTGAGGCATTAAAAGTGAACCCCGGAGCTAAATTGAGTGTTCTGTGTTCTGTGCCAATGCTTAATGCGTCATCCTCGGCTAGACCGATGTAGCTAGATCTATCTTTACAAAACCTTGCGGTTTATACTCTAGTTTTGCGTATAAGCTTGAAATCCCTTTATGGTCTCCAAGTGTTGCTATTCGTATTTCATCAGTCATGGCCGCTCCACGTCACTGTCACGGAAAAACAGACCAGAACATTTACTCCATAATGCGCGGTGACATTTTATGACACCACCTCCCTGTTAAAGCACATCTACTCGTACCTTGTCGTGACCACCTGCTTGCTTCATTGCCAAAGCTTCTAAGGTTTTGCGTGCTTCTTTGTTTTCGGCCCGATGTCTGATCGCTCTGCATATTTCGTTTGGGAGCTACAGTGTGCCAAATTGGCTGCTTTATGATGTCGTCTGACGATGAAATTTTAAGTTCACTTCGCAGCATACCTTGTTTATTCGAATGTTTATTTTGACACATTTATAAGCCCTAGTTTAGTAATGAGGAAATAAATATTAAGAAAAAATGGGCAGTGGTTATCTCTTTCAAACCGATCACGTTTCGAATGAACACCAGGTTTCGGTTTTACTTGCTTTATTTCGGTGTAACTTTAATTTATTTATTTACGATCAGCGTCAAGTGACATTACAGTGGGCGAGGTTATACATAAAAGAAAACATAAAATAAACACCATCAGCCACCGAGACAAATCAACATCGTATTAAAAAGCAAAGACAAAACCGAAGAGAAAAAATCTCTCAGCACCACAAGACTGAAATGGCTATTATATGACATAAAAAAAACATCGTTGCACGTAATACATATTTACACATACCGACACTGTTTTTTTGGACATGGTGTGTCACATTTTCAGCTATATATGTGGTGCCATCTTGGAGCCTCCACGCGAAATGACGGAATTTTAACCGCACTTAAACCTGGCTTTAACACGTGAATGCAGTCAATGCGGTTGCTCGATGTTAAGGCGCTTGCGGCCGATGATCGGTCGCAATCTGCTTCGATTGAACGGGAATTTCGTTACTTCATTTATGGAGGACTATGACTGCTTTGAGGCCGCTATAGATATCTTCCAGTACTTTCACATACGGCTCGTGCACACACTAATTTCGAAATACGTATACGATTGCCTAGGCTTCTACTGAGTCAAGTTTTTTTTTGTTTGTAATTGAATAATGCTATGTATAAGGGCTAGGTATATTCCCAGTTATATTTTTCAATCCCATGGTTGATGGTATGGATATAATGAGGGGTAGAGTACCCTTTCTGAGATCCTCCTTGGTTGTTGGGTTGATTAAAGTCTGAGGTTGTTCTGATCCTATAGCGATTACCTTACTAAATACAGTGTACGTAACGAATAGTAAGCTCATTTGAAATATTTAAAGTCTTCAGAGGAAATTAAAATAATATTAGCATTGCTCTAAGGTTGCGCCGATGACACTACGAATTGCATATACAGGGTGGCCAGATTTTCTTGCAATGTGTAGTTACCTGATTCTTCCCAGATGCTTTACACTTTTCATAGTTTATAAAGCTTTCTTAATCTCATCCTTCGTCACTGCCTTTTCTGACTGCTTTTCACTACTGCCCATCTCATTATTGTTCTGACTGCTTCGGCTACTTCTCGGCTACTTTGACTATCCTGTCCATATTCGGGATACCACTGCCTGCCTTGCACCTTAAAGCAAACATCTGAATTTTGCCTAAGCCAAATGTCCTTTCCAATGCTTTAAGACTGCCCCTGTTCTTCAGGGCATGGTCAATTTTCCCCGTTTATTGCTCCTTATGTCGGTCACATTCCGCTTATTGATTAGTGATGATGCCTCTGTCAGTCATGTCTTGTCGGTTGGGTTACAAGCTTTCAGAATTTGCCGTTTATTAATTAAATCTTTCGTCCTCGTAGACAGTTTACTGGGGTTTTCTCTGACTATCGTACCACCTACTTCTACCACGCAGTCAGTAATGGCATGTTTGAAATTATTGTTCATTGCTGGTACGCTATTGTAATCTTCCGAAATTAAAGCTATTTATCTACTCTATAGCGAGATGGTAAGTTTTCCTGCCCCCTCCCCCCCCCTCATCGCTAATAAGTTTTCATGCCCTCCCCCTCTACGCTTATTCTTTGATGGACTTCTTTCTTGCCACTCTGTTTCGTTTCATCTTCAGATCTAGACTAATTCGAGACACTACCATCATGTGGTTACTCCATCGCATCTTCCTGATGACTTCTGCATCCTGCATAATGCCGGGGTTTGAACACAGGATTACGTCAATTGCATTGCTGGGCTCCCCGTTATGGCTTTTTCATGTCCACTTCCGATTCTTCCGCTCACTGAAGAAGGTATTCATGATTCTTAGGTTATTGTGCTCTGCATGCACAACGAGTAATGCCCCCATGCTATTCCTAGAGTCAATGCCATAGTCACCACACTGCCACGTTTCCAGACTACGTTTCCCCGTATTTAGCATTAAAACACCCATAAGCAAAGTATACTGCGTGTTTACTTCCGCATTACCAATTCTAAACCTTCGTAGAAGCTTTCGACTGGCTGGCTAATATGACTACATGTTTTCGAGTATGCCTTTACGACCTTCAGTTTGTACCTATTATTAAGCTTAATTGTGATGCCTTCCACGCTCTGATCATTGCTTTATGGTTCAGCTTACCAGTTATATCCTTATTATTGACAATAAACCCTACTCCTAGTTCTCGCCTCTCCAGTGAACCTCAATAACACATATCCGCACTTCCCTATAGTATATGACTCATTTAGCTTCCTAACGTCACTAAGCCTCATCACGTCTCATTTCACACCCTCTAATTGATCTGAAAGTCCTGATAAACTAGCCTCACTACCTAATGTTCCAGCGTTAAACGTTGCCATGGTTAGTTTCAAATGGCGGCCTGTCCGGAGCCATACATTCTTAGAGCCCTCTGCTGCGTTACAGGTATGACAGCCGTCGTGGTAGGTTGCTCTGCAGCCGCTGCGGAGTGAAGGCTAGAGGTTTTTTAGAGAATTCATAGTAGGTTATTCCCAATTACTGCACCAGGGTGGCCATATCCTGTTCTGGGGAGGGAAGGCGTTTTCGTAGGTGGCTATCGGATAGGTCGCACACTAAACTTCTTTATGCAATTCCATCGACATAAGGATATCTTTAGTCCGGTTGGGATTTGCGTGGCACCGGGTTTGAATTACGATCCTCTTGCGCGCGAGGCTGGTTTTCTACCTCTACGCTGGTTGGTTTGTGGGGTTTAACGTCCCAAAGCGACTCAGGCTATGAGAGACGCTACGCTCTCTACGCTAACGCTGCTATCAAGGAAGATCGATATTATTAGAGGCTTTTAGCAGAACGGAGACATACTAACGTAGACGGGTTCACCGCACAACTCCCACGCCGGCATAGTGGCCGCGATTGCCTCCACTGCTCCCAGTGCGCGTGCATAAGAGGCGCCTGGGAAACCTTTGTTTTATATTGCGCAAGTATGCCCTCCGGTATAAGGGTCTAAATATATTGATGCAGGCCTGTGGCCACAATAAATGTCAACAGCTCTCTGTGGTGTAGCCATCTGTCCATAGTGTCGGTAAATCTGTATACCTATCTACTCCGTCAACATGCTCTGTTTTTGGTCGGGGGTGGAGAGCTTGTGAGGTTTTCGCACTGAAAAATGCAACCCATTATTTGCAAGCTTTGCTTTATTGGTAGGCGAAGCGCACGTGTTTTCTCAGTCAGCGAGGATGGTGTGCATCCATGGAATTATTCAGCTCACCACACAAAATTAAAGACACTTAAAAGGCTTTTGGACTTCGTGTTCGAGGCTGACGCAGCTCATATCCTGAGTCACAAGGTACGTCTAAACCACTTCCTGTGCAAGGATCACGTGGGCAAGAGGGTCACATCAAACTTTTCAGAGTACCGCAATGGTGCCTGCAGGCGCCATTTGTCTTACAGACCGCCTGACCCGGCCGTTGTGTAAACGGCGAGTGACTGCTTTCGTAGGCTTGGAACGCTTATTCAGTACAATACTAACAGTGATTGGGTGGTCGCTGACTTTAATGCCGTAGTCAGCAATCGATGGGAAAATTCAAGCGCGTGGGCGGATCGGTAAAACTGCAGGCTGCCTGCAATCGCCAATCCTAGGTCGTATGGATCGCCTCGTGTTTTACATGCAGCGCTGTGGTGTAACAGCATTAGGTAGTGTGTGTGTGTGTGTGTGTGTGTGTGTGTGTGTGTGTGTGTGTGTGTGTGTGTGTGTGTGTGTGTGTGTGTGTGTGTGTGTGTGTGTGTGTGTGTGTGTGTGTGTGTGTGTGTGTGTGTGTGTGTGTGTGAAAGACCATGCCTACGAAGATCGCGGTTACGTGTGTACATAGTTAAGTGTAGGAGAATGCCGCACATCAACGCCGCTGCACCAGACACGGAGGATGGGGTGTGAATCTGGATACACTCGATTCCGTTCTGAAACGATGACTCGCTTTGTATAAGAAACACAAAGCCCACAAATCAGCAGGTTCGCTGAGACATTATAAACAAAGCAATATAAATTGTAGTAATGCCTTTCAAATTGTTTACATTGCTGTTGCTGCGCCAAGAACACCGAGCTGGATTGCTTTGTTGAAGCGAATTTGTTTGCATGAAGTTATTTCTTTTGCAGCGCTGTCATTAGGGGAGGGCAAAGTAAGGGCAACACGCTGGTCTCGCCGATTTTGCTAATACATTGCATTTTTTCGTCGCTAGGTATATAACTTATGTAAATCCATTGCCATTTCTCCTGTTCCATCAATTTGCTAGAATCTAGATAATTATCTGGCTTCAAAAATAAGTACGACATTGACAAAGTACATTGCTTTCATGTGAGCTTTACACACACTGGCTGGAAGGTGAACAAATGTACTGCCCCAGGTATTATAGTCAATATAACGTTATAGATACTTATATGCGTTATATATATCTGTACCATTGTGCTGGGAGCAGCAACGGCAGTTAATTAGCAATAAATAGCTAAGTAAGTATTGTTGATAAATTTCAGGCGTATTCTTATTAACAAAAGAAATCCAAAAAGAAAAAGATGGGAGTGCACATCAATCCGAAAACAAGTATACATCCGACTTCTGGGTTACCGACTTTTGGGCTTTGTAAAGCTACCGGTCTGAAATGTTCCAAGTGCTACTTTCGAGCCCTGATGAAGGAAAGTTTCATGAGGCAAAGCCCTCATTTCCTCTATCGCGGGTATCGCCTGTGCCCGCGATTCATTCATTTGTAAATGAATACCGCCGTGTAAAGCGGCAACACAACCGCACAATATGAGTATATTTGATCAAGAGAACGCAGCTAGAACGTTTCAAGTGATTTCTTTGCCAAACTGTGCGAATCTTATTCTGGCCACAGCACTGATTATTCTAAACAAGCGATGTGCATGACACTGAGCAATAATCGACTAATTTATTTGCTTGCAACAAAACTCTGGATTGACGAACAAACTAAACGGCAAAACTTCATTGCTGTCTTTGTTATTGTGTGTATTCATGAAGAAGCCAGTTATTGTTCAATAACCAAATTCTTATTTACATTTTCATTTCTGTTCTATTTGGCTATTATTTGGCACGTCTGTATAACGTACAGGTTGCTTTTGCCTGCATGAAGCTTTACATTTGGGCCATTTAATTCAGTTTCAGTTTAGTCGTTCAGTCGTGTCCGACACTTCGTGACCCTATGGACCATGTCACGCCACCTGCAGAATAAAGAACCATATTGCTTTGCTCTCTGTGATTCACGTTATATCAATTAAGACTAAGCGATGGACTAGTGGCTGGCGGTCCGCTATTGGATGCGAGACGGAAGACTTGCCGCGGCGGCCACATTTTGTTGGAGGCGAAAAGCAAGGGTCGCATGTACTGTGTGACGTCAGGGCACGTTGAAGGACCCCAGATGGTCGAAATTTCAGGAACCCTCCACTACGGCGTCTCTTTGGGAATTTAAAGCCCATAAGATACAAAAACAAACAATATAGCTGCCATTTTTTCCGCTCCAGTATGTTTCTGCGTAAACCTCTTCGACTACGTCAACCATCTTAGCCAAATTCGTAATGAGGATATAGAAAGATAGCTAGGTCAGCTTTCTGGCCAGCCGTTTGTTTGTGAGCCAACTGTGGGATAGTATAAGATGTTGTTATGTACACGTTAATAGGATGGAGCTACGCCTCTATATTGGAAACAAAAATTTCCTTTGAATCTTTTTTCTACACTTCGCACTTAGGGGTTAAAACTGCAGTCGAATCTCGATAGGGTGTGTATTGAAAAATATGTAGCAAATGAACAAGCCCACCGAGAGAGGATGTCATATATTCATTGCTGTGGTACAGAAACAAAATATATAAAAATTTTAAAACCTATCTCTCAGAGTTTATACAACTTTGCTGAGCATCCACACCCGATTTTTGCGTGTCCCTGCATTCCACGTGCCCGCTCTTATCCTTGAGTCGTTCTTTAGAGTATTGAGTAGCATAACGTTCCCGAAACACTTTGACAGTTCCGCCAGTTTAATTTTGACATTGCCATTGGAGAATTTCATATTTCTGAGGTCCTTACCAGGATATTTCACCTTCTGACGGAGATATATTTCTATGTACTCGAGTTGCGCACTCATAATTATGCTATAAAAATCATTATGGAGTGGAAGAAATGATAATCTCCTATAGGAGATTATCATTTCTTGCCTAAGTTCTAAAATTGGCACTTTTGTTGCAGCCAAATATATATCTTATAGTGAGGCCACCAACGTCTATTTCGTGCTCTTACTGCTGGATTGCTGATTGACTTTTCTTCATTTTGATTTATTCGGTGTCTCCTTCAAGTCACTCATTTGGTAACCTTACTAATCAATGGTCTTCACATCGCACCTTTCCAAGAACGTACACATCTGCATTATTCCATGCTTAGCGCACAGTGAGAAGTCTGTTTTATTTTGATTTCAGGTATTGGGGCTCTTCTACGTTAAATTGTGCATCTCATGATTGCGGATGACGGCTTACACGTTCCTTAATTTACACCATCCTGCATAATCTGGTTTTATGCCCTCCTACTATTTTTTGAGGCTATATCGTAGCCGCCCTAGTCCATGTCCGGATTCTTATTCCACAACAAGCAGAGGGTACTGTATTTTTACATTACTACTTGGCGATTCAGTAGTTACATCGAAGCTTTTTATATAAGATCAGCCTCGCTAGATGTAGTTCGTAGACAAGCACTACCTTTCAGTGGGTCCCTTTTGATAATTCTAAGCGCAACGATGGCAACCCTCTTGTTAATGCCGCACAATTCCTCTGCGTTACCCGCTGCATGCTTAGTTATCAGGAATTCCATGCTTAGTTCTCGTCTGTTCTGATAAGCCACGTTGCCAGATTACGCGCCCACCTTCAGCCCTGTACATTTATCGTCTGTTCTCCAAATGTTCCTGTCTTAAGCATCAATTCAGTCTTTGCCCGAGAATATTTATTTCACAAAGTCAGTGAACGCTACAGAACAACAGACGGCTGAAATATATCTGAAGTCCTACTTTGTAATGTGTTTGGCAGTTAGGCACCGGTTTCGGACGTCAAAAGCCATGTTATTACCTGTCTTTTTGTGACGCCACTCTTGAAAAAGCAACTTTTAAATAATTTGGGGCTTTCCTTGCTGATGCCACAAAGCCCAAACACGTGAGTCTACGAAAGCATGAAGTTTCATTTACCGCAAGAAAAGCCTAATGCATTTTTTTCAATGCTTGGTCATTGGAGTGTGTACAAAAGGGGTCTGATTTTTACTCTCTCCCACGATAAGATGATTCCACTCCAAACAATATTGATAAACTAATAGTTTAACATATCTGCACATATTTATATTATTTACAAAACAAGGTGTTTATATTCCGGTAGAGGAACAGAGTCCAAGGCTCATCAGCTCCCCCTTCTTCCTTACTGTCACAATTCGTTTTCACCTCTTTGCTTCCGATCCTTAGCTTGTGACACCTCCCCCTCGCAGACGAAGCCACCAGGGTGAGCAAAGATGCTGAATGGGATGAACCGTTTTGAGCCGGGATGCATGTACTACTTGCATCTTCCGTGAGCATCAGCCGCTTTGATTACGGCATACGAGATAGTTACTGAGATGCTCCAAGATAACAAAAGGGCCGCTATAATGGCACAGAGCCTTCTGCGATAACTCAAGCTTGCGTAGCGGCGTCCAGAGTCACACTTTATCGCCAGGTGCATAACAGACACGCACGCGTCGGTTGTCGCAATGCTCCGTGGAGCGAGCCTGTGTGTCATTATTGCAGGACAAGCAAAGTGGGGAGCTTCTTCACCTCGACAGAGAGTAATGGCGATAGATGGGCCGTTGTCAAAGGTTAAAGGTAGCAGGGTATCCAGGTAGCTGCGGGGAAGGCGAGCATAGATGAGGTAGAACGGACTATAGCCAGTCGTCTTATGTTGCGCTGTATTATATGCGTACGTGATAAACGGGAAGATGTCATCCCAGTTCTTATGGTGGGAATCTACATTTATTGCCAGAATAGCAGTGAGAGTGCAGTTGGTGCGTTCAACGAGGCCATTTGTTTGGGGATGCTACGGCGTTGAATGACGGAAATCACATGCACACAGCGACGTTTTTTACTAACATCTGTAGTAAACTGTCTTCCACGGTCACTGATTAGAACTTGATGTGGACCGTGCCGGAGAACAAGAAACCCCAAAGAAGAAATTTGGACATCTTGGAAGCAGTGGCCGTTGGTACTGCAGCTGTCTCAGAAAACGGTTAGATGGTCGCCCTACTATGATTCATCGGTTTTCCCAAGAGGTCGATGTCCCCTTTGTCGAAAGGTCCGATTAGAGGTGCAACAGATTGCAGTGACCCGGGCAGGCTGATTTTGGGAGCTTGTAACGCTGGTACTGCACACAACTGGCTACAAAGCGTTGAATGGTTTGACGCATTTTGGCTATTAAAATCTTCCCCGTGTACGGCGACGGGCCGGGTCAAAACTGAAGTGGTCAGGAGTGGCATCGTAGTGCATCGTTTCAAGAACAGAAATTTTGAGATTTTTCGGAAATGACGAGAAGAAATCCCGCACCTCCAGGGGTGAAATGCTTTAAAGTAAGGCATCGCGAATAGAAAAACTGCCAGCTGGTCGATTAGGGCAGATTCGAAGAGCGTAACCAAAGACGCATCGTTGCGTGGTTCACACTGGAAGTGGCAAAGGTCAGAACCCGGTGGTGATATAGGCTCGAGGTAGTCTTCCAAGGTGTCGTCATCGTAACCCGTAGTCGTGAGCGGCAAGTGTGAGAGGCAGTCAGCATTGGCATGTTGACATCTGTTCTTGTGTATCACAGTGAAGTTGAACACTTGGAGGCGCAAAGCCCATCGCACGAGACTGTCGCATGGATCACGGAGGTTTAGAAGCCAACATAGCGAATGATGGTCGGTGACGATAGTAAAACAATTTCCATAGTGTAAGGAACGAAATCTTTGCACAGCAAAAACCATTGCAAGACACTTTTGTTCGGTCACTGTGTAATTGCGTTCCGACTTGCTCAGCGAACGATTGGCATAAGCTAAGAAATGCTGAGAATAACCGAGGCACTGTATGAGCACTGCGCCAACGCCGACACCACTAGCGTCAGTTCGAACTTCAATGGGAGCAGAAGGGCAGGAGTGGCGTCCACACGTGCCCGACAGCCGAATAAATTTCAGATGCCGGAAGAAAGATTCAGTAAGCAGTCAAATTGAAGGGTGTGTCCTTGTGCAAAGTGCATGTAAGAGGATAAGCGATGTCAGTGAACCAAGTGATAAAACGGCGAAAATGGGAACATAGTCATAAAACGCACTGTAGTTCATTCCCTGATTTTGGTGCTGTGAAGCTGGTTAAAGCCCGAATCGTCTTGCGATCAGTGCGAACACCATTCTTATCAAGCAAGTGGCCAAGTACAAGTGTCAGGCCTTCAACGAAATGGCATTTCTTCGACTTGAGTACGAGGCCGGCTTTGTCAATGCGAGCAAGAACGATGGCGAGGCGGCTGTTATGCTCGTGAAATGTCTTGCCGATTATCACATCATCCAGACAGGATATATTTGCCACTTTAGTCCGCGCAAAATGATCTCTATGAAACGTTCAAATGTGGCAGAAGTACTGCATGATACAAATGGTATTATGTTAGGCTCATAAAGCCTGTCGGGTATTGAAAATGCTGTATTGTCTTTGTCAGTCGAGTGCATTGGTACCGGCCAGTAGCCTGATCTCAAATAAACCGAGAAGTATGAAGCTGCGTGAAGGCAGTTTATGGCATAGTCTATGCGTGAAAGGGGATACACGCCTTTTTTTTTCACGCCATTAGGTCGACGATAATCAACGCTGAATTGCCGTCCATTGTCTTTCTTTTTAACAAGGATAAGGGGAGACGCCCAAGGGCTTGAGGATTCCAGGATGACGCTGCATTGGAGCATATCCCGAACTTATTCTTCGATTAGCAGACGTTTGGTTGGTGACACACAATAAAGCTTCTGTTTGATCGGACAGGCGCATACAGTATCGATTGCATGGTGCATACGATTGATTGATTGATTGAAAACATCTTTATTTATTCAGTATTCTCAGAACATGTGGGTGGGCCGCCTAGTCTGGTAGTCCATTGGCTGCTGCTGCTGCGTTGGCCCTCCTCACCAGCCAGTGCTGACGGTCAGGATCATCGCTGAGCAGAATAGCCTCCCACTGCTCCTCCGAGGGGTTGGGAATGTGGTCAACTAAGGGATTAAATTGGCATGCCCACACCATATGGTAGAGGTTAGCTACCTCTCCACAGTGCTAGCTACCTCTCCACAAGCTACCTCTCCACAAGCTACCTCTCCACAAGCTACCTCTCCACAAGCACTGGGCCAGGGGCAGTGGTCTTCTGGGCGCATGCCCCGTCGACGGGAGTAGCGAGATATGTCCGGTCATTCCTCAGTTGTGGCACACCGGTGGCAGGCGCCACTGGTCAGCAGTATAGTGCGTACAAACCTGAGCAGGGCGGAAAGCTTAGGCCTGCGTTGCTGGCGAACGACTCCGCCTGTGTTTGCGGTCCTTCATCCCAATCAATGCTGAGAAGAAAGCATTTTATAGTGTTTTCGGTTGTCGAAGTTGGGTGCAGTGCGCCGGGGCGCAAGAAGCAGATGGGTTCACAGGCTCTGGCTGCAGCACGCAACCTTTATACTGATCTTCATCTCGGAAGAGATTCCTGATTTCGAAGCACTTCTCAGACAATCCGGCGTATTAGGTAAGCCATTCACTCGGGAGCACCAGCATCCATACTTGCCATGGGAGTGACGTTGGACAGTTGTCCAAATTCAGGGGCGATACGACGAAGCTTAAGCGTTTCGAAAGTGCGGCAGTGATTGATTATGATAGCGGTAGAGTTCAAACGATTTTTGGTGATCAGGATTGTATATAAACCTTTAGCGATACCTTTCAAGAAATGATCAAATTTTATCTTCTTCGGATGTGTGTCAGTTCACTATTTTGCAAAGATTCAAAGTTTCTTCAGTATATGTAGTACAAGTCTCACCAGGTACTTGGGCTTGCTGGTGCAACATTTGCTTTACGGGATTCGTCTTCGCGTTTCCTTCATCGAAGCACTTCTTTATTTCCCCCGTGAAACGGTCCCAGCTAGTTATTACGTCTTCATGGTTGTCAAAATAAATTAGTGCGGTAACTTCCAGAAAGAATACAACATTAGCTAGTTTCCCAGTTTGGGTCTCACCCATTGTACCGGCTCATCCGCTCGTAGTGTGTGAGCCACTAATCACTATCTTCGTCAGAGTTCTCAGTGAACACCCACCAATCGCGATGACGCTGCGAGTTGCTCACCGTTAGGGGCATTCGCTGTGCTTTGCGTTCGTGAGCCAGGGTAGTGGTGGTAAGCCAGCGAGTCGGCGGCTCTGTCGAAGGTCAGAGGGATCCGTCTTAGGCTACCCCGCACGCTCCACCAAACTGTTACGTACCGAGTACGTAATAAGGTGTTGATTTGCAGTTAGAGGAACCGAGAGCTCAAGGCTCTCTATTTTCCGCTTCTTCTTTCATTTTCCCCTCTTTTTCCTCCTCTTCACTTCCGATCCTTAGCACATGAGAATATGTTAAAAATAGGAAGTCTAAGAGTTGTAACATACCAAAAAGACTGTTTTGTACAGTTCAGTGAAATTATCTAAAGAAATTGCACCCAGGTTTAGCACATGAACATAACAATAAATTATTTGTTGTAACTAAGAATATTTGAAGTGCCCATCATTACTCATATGACATCATATGTCCGCAGCTTGAAATGCCATAGCAGGTTTGCTAGGATTTGTACAATTGAATAAATTGAAAGGACGGATGTGATGACTGTGGTTATGGACATAAAATATCAATAGAAAATAATAGGAAATAGTGCGCTCATTGAGGCTGAATATGAACCATGTGGTGAGTTGCTTACTTACTGCTGTGTTATTAGTCTGCCTTTGCTGCACTCATACCGTATACAAGGTTTGGTAGAATTATACTCTCCTCCTTCTAGTAGCGGCGTTCCATCTGGTGTTTGGCACGGAGGAGCTGTTGAATATGCAACAATATCAGTGACTGCACTTCGCATATATGTTGAATGAATACATTTAGCGAAATATTATAAAAGTTGAGGAAAGCAAGTATTAAGGTTTTTCTTTCAAAGACTGCGCCAGCGAATTTTCTTGCGAGCAGAGTTATGTATACAGATTTCGTCCGCTGTAGATGCAATCAAACTCAGCGAGCAGGAATTAGACACATCTAAGAAGGAGAAGCAATTTAGTGAGTGTACTTGCATCATTAGTCATGCGGGTCAAAATAGGTGGGTGCTTCGACGACTTATACCAACATCACGCAGTCAACAGCGTGCGTGTTACAAATTTTGTTCCAAGGGTGGGGTAGATGATCCACTCTATTGTTCTTATAGTTGCAATAAAACGTCACAGCTGGCCCTCTATTGAAGCGGTAGCTTCACTATGCGATGTAAAGTCAAGGCATCCTTCCACAGGAATATGACCTTGAAATGAACCAGAGATCAAAATACGAAGTACTCAAAACCATTAGCGATAGTTTTGAAGAAATGTGTGATAAAGTGTACAACGCCATTCGGGAAGGAATATGTTTTTAAAACGTCACTAAAAATGCGCATTGTGAAGCCGTACATACCGCTGCTAGACTTGTTATTCGCTGGGTATTGCTCCGCATACCGCAAACTTCTCTTGTCGCCTGGTATATGCTGCCATATTCACTGAATTTGTTTACTGATAACGATCGTTCAAGGTGTGCAGCCTAGGGCAAACTGATCTCAAGAAGCCCTTCTCAAACGTCATGACAAGGGAACGACAGAGAACGGCTCAGTGTAACAGACAATGACGCACACTACCTTATTCGAGCGGAGAGGAAGCTGGCGCTCGTGAATGCGACCTCTGTGAGCAGACCGCACGTTTAGGTCATCTGCTGCAGTGCGGGGTTCGTTTATCCTTCTGTGTGAGAACTACCTGCAGCATAAATGTTTGTATCATTGGTCAGGCAGTATTCAGGAAGGAATGTAGCATATCGGACAAAACGAGACGTTTTCGGGATTGAGAGAAGCATTCATTTCAGTGGATAGCTACTTTTTCAGGGGTATATCGAACTTCACCAAGCCCATTTATTGGAAACCTAACAAAATATCGGCTATAAAATGATGTAGAATACTTTGTCACACTTCTTCAAAACATCCACTAATATTTAATCATCTGCCGTACAGATTATTTTGGTAAGTTTTCCTTGCATGTATTTCTATGAGCCGTATCCCGAATTGCATCCCCGAACGTTTCGCAACGTTATCTTCACGCCCACCACTATAATGATGTTTCATAGCTTCACAATGTGTTCTAGGATGTTCATAGGTACTCTACACCGAATGACGAGATCACAGGTGGACTGCGAAATCGGTTACGCCTTCTATTCATCCCCAGTTGGCCCAGCCTGGTGACAGAAGAGCCACCGCATCTCGCTTATGTCACAGATCGATGTTAGTCTATACGAAATCCGACCTACCAACTGGTGCTGCGCAATGTTACACGTCGAATGCTACTTGCAAGAGCCATGCTTCTGAGAAGGACTGTGTTGTACTGTCGCACTGAATGTGACGTGAAACGAGTGACCGTGTGGTTGCAGCGCTTTCCAGGCTCACAGTGGTGTCGGCAAGCGGCCAGCCTAAAAAATTCAAGACCTTTCGCGCTACGTTATACACAGATACACAAAAAGCAGGAACCACGTACACCGGAACCACGTACTGTGTACGTGGGTCCTGCCTTTTGGGTATCTGTGTATATCGTAGCGCGAAAATTCTTGAAATGGTAAACCAACTAGCCCCAATTGCTGCTTTGCTTGCTCTTAAGATTATAAATGGCGAAAGCCACTTTACATGACTGCCTGCGTTGTCATTTTTGTCCTATATTATCACCACTATCATCATCACTATAACTAGATCATTATCTACAAAATTCACTGTCATCTGCCATTGCAACTACAATCAACAATCATATCTAAATGCAAAGTTATCATCATCGCTACTTCACCATTATTATTATAACTAACTCCATCGTTATTTTCATCGCTACTATCATCCTAAGGTAGAGAAGAATTATCTGCGGTTTCTCAGAAGCCAAGCATGTAGTAGTGGTACGCTCGGCTGGTTATCGGAGCACTATCCTTCCGATTCCCACTGGAGATAAACATTCTTTATAGCGTTCTGATAGTATTATGCAGCAGACACTCCCGCCGAACTGGCATGAACGTTACCATAAGCCTCAAAATGCTCTCGCCTCGCTGACTCTAGTCTCATAAACTAAGTTGAAAAAATTTCTCTGCTCCCGCAGTAAGCTGCATACTCGCATTGATTGCTCATTGCAGTAGCAAAGAGTAAAGCCTCGGAACCATGCAGCGTTGCTTGCGTCCTGAAATCGTGCTTCGTTTGAAATGCAAGCTGCCCCGCCTCCAATTTTGCTCCGCTACGGGAGCAAGATAAGATATGACAAGCGACCATAGTAGTACAGTAAACAGGATCCGTTGTGCTATGTGCACTACGTTGGCCCATTGACATCCCCACATAGGCGGAGGTGATGCGATGATACTTGGATGATATGGAACATTTTGTTGATGCCTAGTGAAGAATACGTAGGCGAGAACGCTGTTTCTCGAAGAGCGAAATGCTTTCTTTCTAGTTTTCAATGGCTTTGTCTGTCGGCCCCAGTGAGTTGCCGGAAAGCACTGCGGCCCCGCTGCCAGGCGGTACAAGTCATATTGAGCGAGCCAGAGGCATCGTAAGTTCAAGGCGAAATAACACACACGGACACGACGTCTGTGGGTACGACGACTATATGTTAGCGTGTTTTTCCTTCAATAAAGTTTTTTTGAGAGGCGCTCCGTCCCGCTACATTTCTTTTGTCCCTGTGTGTTTTCATGCCTTGAACTTACGATGAACTGTCACCAACTGGCCCAACAAAAGTTCGTTCAGGCCGCAGTATGTTCCTGAAGTTGGCAGAAGCGACATGAATGCCTGGTATTGTAGCAAGCCACAAGGGTGGCCCCACCACCCAGAAGACTAATCTGGATTGGGCGAAATATTTCAAACACCTTATCGGCCCGAGTGGCATTATGGAGGGTCGCGGTAGTTTAGAGGGATAACGTTGGATTAAGTGTGCACTATTAACGGTGGATTGTGTTGGATTGAGGTGTATTTTGTTCATTTAGGAATTGTTAAGTTAGACTGTGGTGTATTATGAAGGCGAATGATGAACTGTGGTGGATTAGGTGAATTAACTTCGACTTTATTGAAATGAAGGATTCTGGTAGATTGCGGCGGGTTAAGAGAGGATCATAATGAATCATTTTTTGTAGGGTAGTGTGCTATTAGTTAAGTGAGAAAGGTGGAATAAATTTAGGAAATGCATTCACCTTCACAAAAAGTAATTATAACTAGACATATGCGTCGTCTCAGCTTTAAAGACAGATTATCCTTTCAACTGCAGTGAGAGATAAGTCGGTGCGGCATTAGGGCATTGCAGACATTATTTGATCAGTGCAGTGCAGTAAAAGTAAAACTACTTATTAGCGTTTTGATTCTAGCGGAGACCAATAAAGTATAGTATGGTAATAAAGAGCTTCAGTATTGATGATGATACTGTTCATAATAATTCAGATCCGGCATTATGCTTTTAAATAGCGAAGTTGAAGATTGAGCATTTAATAGTATGCTAATAGAGTTTTTGCGCTGTTTTGCCATTAACAGTGCATCCCTACTGGTGGCAATACCATTGCATTATATAAACGTACGAAAAGCAGAAATGGGGGCTAGTTGGCTGAGCATTTCAAGAAATTAGCAAATTTTGCAACGGGTAAAGGAAAACTGTAATGATATAAGTAAAATCACTAACCCTGGAAACCTTGCACCCCATTACGCAAAACACAAATCCAAGCCAGAATTTGAAGGAAAATTTGAAGGCCGTTGAAAAGAAAGCGAAATATTAGAACCGTTTCAGATATGGAAGCCGGAGAACACAAGTGCGTAACGACACCGTTAGTTATGCTAACAAGTCACATAAAGTTAATGAATGAGCGTAGGTGCGTGGGGACGTGACACTGCCTGTGCAACGAGATTGTAAGATTTCTTTTATTAGAGGATGCGCGTGGGCGGTTTTAAATGTAGCCCTGTTTTGACTAAACCATAGGTGTCAGTGCGCGCTTGTCCTGTGTACGTCTTTTACTGCTTCCTTGTGTGTCTGTGTAAAGCGTAGCGCGCAAATATCTTGAAATATAGGCCTCTGAGAAATAATACAATATATATTCTGTGCTTGCATTTCATTTAAGCGGCGTATGTTTATCGATGTATGGAGTTAAGAAACACTACCATAACTCTTAAAAGCAAGTCTTAACAATCCCTTCAACGAGCCATGAGATTTAAAAACCATGACTCATCTTTGATATTTACGGCCTTGTATTTTGCAATTCAATCATGTGTTCCAACGCCAATAGTATTTAAATATTAGAATAATTTATTATTTTTCGTGCTAGTCTTGCATTTATATAATGCACACCCTATTGTACGTGCAACCTGCATCAACGGCCCTCAATTATCTTTCGCTCTATTGAAAAGAAGAATGTGTACAGAATAATTCCAAAAATGTCGGTACAGCCATGCTGTTGAACGTGAAACATTCCCGGCGTTAGGTTTCAGTGAAACGAAGAGAAAGATGATAACTTGCACCTTTCTTTGTTGCAAAATGTGGCATTGTTCGCTTTTTTAACATTTCAGAGATGCACAGCATGGTTTGCATTAAGTTTTGAGACTCGCCATTACTCACTTGTCTTTTTACGGCAGCTTTTCTCGCAGCAGTCCGGAAACTTCGCATTGGCGTTGGACTTCCTTTCACAGCCTGGTGGAAGGGGAGAACATCTAGAATGCGGAGGACAAGTTGGCAAAATGTGGTTTCATTCTGCCATACTTCTTAACAAAGCATTACAGGTCTTAATTGATAAAGCAGTAAATGACGCGTCATGATAATGACTGAGAACCTGGGAATAAATATTCCATACCATGTATGTTGAACAAAGATCTTTTGTTCAAACAATTACAAGATAATAATGTAATGTTCTCTTCTTTTTCCGCACATGAGATGATGCAAAGCAACACGTGAGTTAGGCGTTCCGATAAAGAATTGCACAAGTGAGTGCGACTAGAGTCATGTTTGTTGTTTATCTATTGCCCAAGTATGGTGGTATTTACCTTTTGCAGCCCGCATGGACCGGGCCTAGGTATAATGATCTTCATCAGAAAAAAAACAGTATTTATTGACACAAAAATAATAAAAAGAGCAGGCAAATACAACGGCAAAAACTGACACAATGCGAAATCTGCATGCTTCGGTCAAACATGTTTCTCGACGTGAGGAGCAACGCGAGGTTTGAGCTGAGAATATCGAATCAGCTTCAGGGATTCCTTAAACGCCGAACATTGTGACTTCAGCAGTCATCTAATGAACACACAACCTTCGTATTTAATTTCAACACTTATGTGTGCCTGATGCAATGGAATCGAGAAAACACGGGTGGGAAGTTAAGTTGCTGGTGGGCAGCACGATGGCAGCTACGCTTCCGATAAAGGGAAGTAAATGTGCACCTGTCTACTCTCCGGCTGCTAACTTTGCTTTAAGTGTAGAATTCTTTTCACGTGCCGAATATTTCTTCACTAAGGTTTGTAATGATATTTGTTTGAATATAACTGAGTACCAGAATCTTGCAGAATGTTATATAGGTAGAAATAACGCGTTTATGTGGCTTTTTTTTGGGGTGTCCCGCCGCTCTACAAAATCAGTTTTACAGATGTAATTAGTATCCGATTTCAGAATGCCTATATTGGCACAGACATCTATTGAACGCATTGGTAGAGAAACAGAAAGTTGTCATAAACAGTGCTCAAGGAACTGTTAGAAAAATTCAGGGGACACTGGGCTTCGCCTTTACTTATATGACGGTATAGCATAAGTAGCTTCGGTCTGCTGGATTCTCTTGCTACTTCTCGTTTGCTCACATGCACTTTGCTGGAAAAGGAGCAATGCGGGCCTCCTCCTAAGTAATGATGACATCATAAAGCGTAATCCACAAAGGCTATATAAGAAAAGTGGAAAAGACGAGCGCTAGCTTTTCTTTGCTGTCAAACCTTGTCTTCATGCTTTCGAATTTCATCATAAATAAACGTTGCTAGTTTGCTTTGATCGACGAGGTGTAACACCCTAAAGCGACTCAGGCTATGAGAGACGCCGTGGTCAAGGTCTACGGAAATTTATACCAGCTAGAATTCTCCCAACTGCACTGACAACGTAGAACACACGTGCGCCTTTCTTTTCGCCTTCGCCCACAGTCGGCCGCGTTGGTAGGGATTTGATCTCGCGTCCTTGGGCTCCATTGTTTATGACCCCCGCGGAGGGTCATAAACATTGCTAGTTACCTAATCATTAGTCCACTGACTCGTCTGTCTGTTATTGCACACATGCTCTTAAATATATAGTCAAAACTTGCGCCATTATGTGAAAGACCACAAGACGTAGACAAAAACGCTAGTTAAGCAACCGGCTCGAAAGTTCCCTCCTGGCCTGTGAGTAGGGTGCTTAACCTAGGGTTCATAATTGTTATATTGCCAGTTTTCTCTGCCACATTAAAGCAGCTACCCGTACTCGGCTGTACCATGTGGTCTCGTGGAGTCTCACAACCTACGACATCATCAGTACCCGGCCAAGCCACGTGCCAACTACTAAACCAAGACCTGGAGGATTTATCCGGCTTGCTCATAAATTTTTGCTGACACGGCCACCGCCAGTGCCGAAAACGCCAACGGCGAATTTTCTAAAAACGCATTTTTTAATCCTCACGCGTCAAAAAGAAAGGGTATGCAATGGCGAGAAACGAGAAGTGACATTTCAAAATTTTACCATCATCATTGTCAACATTTCCGTGCAGACTTCTCCTACTTCAGGACGAAGACCTCTCACTTATTTCTCCCTTCAATGCAATGCTGCGTGTGATGTAGCCATATTATCCCGTTAATATTCTACTCTCGTTTATCTACACAACCTGCTATCTAATGACATGTTATGATAAAATACTAATAAATTCAATCACAAATTCTGGCCAATCCAAGACTCTCAGTACCTCCTGTTGAAACAGTGAATATCTGTGTGGAGCTCGCATCTCCTTGCCTAGCGCCCTTCCTTATTTGCAGCTTATCTCCATTCCTAATTGGCCATTAGGACTGCTTTGAAGCGGCTATAAATATCGTCTAGTATTTTAATATTTGATTTTTGCAACCTGATCCAATACAGCTTTCATTATAGCTGAGGTTTCGACACAGTGAAATGCTTATTCGAATATGTGAAGGGAAACATTGGTAGTTCTCTTTTTCATAAACTGGCTAACACTGAACTCAGCTACAAAGTCTACGAAACGAGAAACATCGAAACGTGGCATATTAAAACATACAGAACAACATACGGCTGTCAAGCACTGGAAAACACGCTGCCACGTCTCCTGAATTCCCTTCATTTCAATGATATCCCACTAGAATATACCTCATACAAAAAACTGTTTGAATATTTCCTACTGAACGACACTAGATTATGAAAGTAAAAATTCTACATTGTGATTTTATTTTGCATCTGAATAATTATGAACGTGGTTTTATTTTTGTTGTCGTCACGAATACTTGTCATGTGCTTATGTAGTTTTCTGTCATACATGTATTGTAGTTTTTCTAAATATGATGTACTACTTTTGCTGCCAAAGTAAACGGCTGGGTGCCTGTGGCCTTGTCAAGCTGCCCAAGAGGCAGCTTTTACTCTAGGCATTCTGCCACCATGTACTTTGTGGTGTTGAAATAAAGTTATTATTAGTATTATTATTATTAGGTTATATTCTTCGCCTTTCCGTTGCGGGTCCAGGTCTCAAGAAATTTGAATATCGCGCTCTTTTTCGCGCCGTTCCCCTTTCGCGGCCCCCGTCTGACCTCGTCTTTTTCCGGAGAGGTCGGGAGATTTATCGACTTCCTCTTTCGTTGCCCAGGCTCACCAGCCCTGAGACCTCAAACGGATCGCAGCCGCTAGCCCTGCAGGTCAAGAGAAAAGATCCCAGTAAGCGCCGGGATATATATGATTGTGTAAGCCTCCCCTTGTTGCTTGGACAGAGGAATCACCTATGAAAATAAATGACGCCCAACGCGATGATTGATTAAGCACCTGTGGACAATTTCTCAGCTGTGTTTCCCTGGCACATGGCCATGCCCACTAAAAGCAGTCCTCAGTGTCTTTGTTTCGGGAAGTGCTAACCTATGATTTCTGTAGGCTCAGTGTGACCAGGTGGATTGTAGTGTGCGCAATTTTGTTTTATTATTTTTATTATTCTTGATATGTTATCAATTTGTACCGCTTTTTGTAGCGAGAGCTACATTACGGTAGCCACTTCGCCTATTCGCCGTGATCGCACTTTCGTCGTGGTCGCACTTTGAACGTGGTTACAATGACCTTGAGGCGTTAAAGAGAAGTAGTAGTAGTAGTAGTAGTAGTAGTAATAGTAGCAGCAGCAGTATTAGTGGCAGTAGTAGCAGTAGTAGTAGCAGTAGTAGCAGCAGTAGTAGTAGCAGTAGTAGCAGCAGTAGAAGTAGCAGTATTATTATTATTATTAGTAGTAGTAGTATTAGTAGTAGTAGCAGTAGTAGTAGCAATAATAGAGGTAGTAGTAGTAGCGGCGGTAGTAGTATCAGTGGTGGCGGTAGTAGTAGTGACGGTGGTAGAAGTAGGGGCGGCAGTTGTAGTGGTGGGTGGTGGCGGTGGCGATAGTAGTCAAAAAATTTGTTGTAGTTTAACTGTAGTTGAATTGAGATATCAACGGCAGAAGCTTCTTTTGCTTGCTATATTATTCCCCTACCACGCCCTATCAGTGTAAGGTGCCATATTATTGGGGACACGTAAGCTCATCATTTAATAGTATGACGAGAGAGCGCAAGTTACCATTTTTCTTGCTCGTATTTTTCTCCTCCTCCTCTGACGGCTGTTCAAGGTCAAGCGTGGCCTCCGCCAGGACACGTGACGGCTCGGAAGCTGGCGCAGTATTGTTATCGCAATAACAGACAGGAAAAGTGCCAGCTGGGACAGTCTCCCCGCACCGGCGCACATCCTCCTGGCTCCTCGACGACCGGTGGCGGCGCTGAAGCGCATGCGCAGCTGTGCATAGCATCTATGACGTCACCTGCACCGGCAGGCAGAGCGAGTACGCGCTGCGCCGGCGCTCCTTCGTCAGCCTTGTCTGCATTCGGTGTGTTGAATGGCTCCCAAGTGGTCCAGTGATTCCGCACTAAGCAGTTCGGATAAGCGATAAATTTATAATTTAAAAATTATAATTGACAGGAGGTGCCAACTTGGACCTCTCCTTTTATATGGGAAGGTGATATCAGAATCAGCCTGCATAAACCCATGCATTCACGTTATACCCAGGTCATGCAGAGGCGTTCATACGGCTCGGTTACAGTGGGACTTTATATGTTGGCTGGTAGCTTGGTTTGGTTTGTGGGGTTTAACGTCCCAAAGCGACTCGGGCTATGAGAGACGCCGTAGTGGAGGAGTCCGGAAATTTCGACCACCTGGGGTTGTTTAACGTACGCTGACATCGCACCGCACACGGACGCCTTGCTTTTCGCATCCATCTAAAAGCGGCCGGCGAGGCCGGGATTCGAACCCGCATCCTTGGGAACAGAAGTCGAGCGCCGTAACCACTGCGCCACCCCGGCGGGGGGCTGGTAGCTTACGCTCTCGCGTCATCGAAAATGTGGGAGTAAAAACAGAAAGTAGAGGTGCCGTAGTAGAGGGCTTGGGACCACCGCTCGGTAAAGGCTTTCGCCTCATCGCAGTTTAGTGTCCAAAGTGCCCCTTAGAATGTTTTACTTTCAGCTTGGTATTGTTTGATAGCGACTTGAACAAGAAGCTGTGGTTTCTGAGTGGCTGCAATTGCATCGCTTGTTGTTTGCGCATTGAAAATTTGTTGTGTCTTATATATACGGTGCCGCGATGTGGTGATCACTGTACCCCTCAGGGTTTAACGGAATTACACGCTGCTCTCATGCTATGTATTAATCCATGATCCAAGGCTGTGGTATCATAATTTTTCATGTACTGCTGGGACTCCTATGTGAATCGCTAATCATGTGGCGCGATGGCTGCTGCGTGCATGTAAAACATTGCAGCCATTTTAGTTAATGTGGCCAACTGCGAAGTATTTGCGAAAACACGTAACGGTTCATTTCACTTTTTATCTGAGGCTATAAAGTTCGGGCCTCAAGTAAAGGTTGGCGAAATCGAGACTGATGAGTTTTGGTGGTAGCGCAATATAAAATGTTGGGATCAGAGAATACATCTTAAGCCACGGCGACTGCGGTGAGCCCGTGCGAAGTGACGGACGTTGTTGAAGACGACATGTAGTGTCTAGCGGTTGAAACTGGCACTGAAATACGCGATTAATCGGCTATGGCGACAGCTGTGAAGTTCCTTACGCTTCCCACAAGAAAGTGGAAGGTTCTACCGGGCTCTGAAGGATTTCTTTTACAGGAAATTCAAAGACAAAGGCTTTCCAGATAGCTCGCAGTTTTTGTATCTACAGCATCATGTGGAGGCTTGACAAAAAAAAAATCGATTTTCTTAATTTATAGCAAGGGCGTCTTAAATAATTACACGCGGGAATAAAGTGTTTTTCCAGTAGGGCAAAAAATGACTTTTCTGGGTTTCTTTTTCTTTTCTCGGAATGCAACTGAGAGTGTTTTCTATGGATCAATTATAAATATAATCAGCAGTATACATACACACAAAACATCGACATATAAATATGCATAGAGTATACCTTAAAACGCTCACTGTCTTTTCTTTTTTGCTGCAGTACCAATCCTCGCACACGGTTTCGTTGGTTTGAAGTAGAGAACTAAAGGTCTGACCTCTGTACTGACACTGTCCTGGAAGAGATAATCGGTTTTCATGATTATAGTTACCACAATTTATGGAAAAGCATGCTGTAGAGAAAACAAGTATCTTATTTTATTGAATCATATTAATATTACAAAATAAACAGTGATGAGAGAAAATGTAGGTTCGGTTCCCTGTGGAGGCAGGATTTTTATTTTTTTGATGACTTCATCATAACGTAATTTGATTGACCATTATAGTGTGACCGGACGCCGGTAATATGAGCCAAGGTTTTCGCATTAAGAAAGTAAACCTAAGTGAGTACCCCTGCCAACTGTGATAGCAAACATTGAAGGATGACCTATCGAGTGTTTCGAGTGATAGAACTGGACTCAAACAATGCGTGCAACTCGCAAAGCTGCTCTTGAGACAAGGGTGTCAGCGAGTGCTTTTTGGCACGACCTAAATAATCTTCGGTGTTATGTGCAATTCACCCTTTAGGGTTGCAAAGCAGGCAATACAAATTATCAGGGAGATGATATAATGTACGTTTGTATTTCACTTAAAAATTGTGATTCACACATCTTACAATAATTAAAACACAGCTTTTTGTCATAAGTTAGTTTGAAAGTAATAGTAAAGTTTTGACCACACGTAAGATATTATGACGTGGCAAAACGTGCGATATATTACTGTACAGAAAAAAATTTCTGCTTGACCAAAACTGCAGATAATTAGGTTATTGTTTTCTTTTTACAAACAACCTTCGGAAATGAAATGCGAATTAGATGGCAACAAATCATCTTGTGCAAATAGGTTACGCGGATACCCATCTTTATCTTGGTTCAAAGACGTCTATCGTGTATACCTAAATAGCGGCTCTGGATTACAGGAGAAATCAAGCGCAAGTAATTCTGGCCATAAACAGTGCACGGCAATTTGGGAACACAATATTGGTAATATCTTTACACTAAGCAGGTAGTTTTGGACAAAGCTGGGCCTGCGAACAGAACACATACATGTGAATAATTTAGGTTTTATAGATTATTCGTACAATGAATGATTATATAAATATATGACATCGCCTTCAATACATGAACATTGTTCTGAATGTAGCATGTTGCCTGACTTCAATGCTGTTCGAAGATGTTGATGCACGCAGGAAGCTCATATTTGTTCCTGTAGAATCGGGTACCAGTTATTTGTTTTGTGCAATGAAATATTTGCGGAAGGTTCTGTGAAATGACAGGAATTTTTCAAATTATTCCGCAAAAATAAACAAAGTAAGACGCGATAACCCAGCATATTCATAACAATTACTTTTCACAACGTGATCATGCCATGTTCGTTCTAAAATGGTCTCTTGAAAAATTCAGGCATCATCCAGAAATTATCGAAGCTTCCTGAGCATAGTGTTATCATTCGGTTCTTAAATGACCTAATATCGCCGAATGTATATACCGAGTCCAAATAATTTAACTGCCTTTAGAATTAATATAAGCTCCTTTTGAGGAGCACAAACCTGAGCAAATAATAGCAATGAGGTAAGTGTGATTTTGTCGCTAACCGATTCAATCTCTATTTTTCGTTGATTTAGCAGCCGCCGGCATGTGGCCTTATCACAAGGATTGTAGCGCATGGTTTGATTATTACTCTTTGTTCCCGCTCGTTGTCGCGAAACGCGGCTTTATCATTTCCTTCGTCAGGGGAGATGCTCCGAGATGTTTCTTCAATGATTCCAGCCACGCGCATGCGTTTCTACAATGTTTTCTGATGTTAGTGACATTTTTCGGTTTTAAATAGACGTTTCATCGTTACCTTTAAATTGAGCACTGACGATTGAAACGGGCATTCTTAGTTCTACGACAAGCGAATACTCTTGCAGTTATCGCACAAGCCGAATTGCTTAGTTCTTTGGCGGACACAGGCCAGCCCAATAGAGTTCATTGGAGTTCATTTCAAGTCTCCTCGATTATGTCTATGGCCTCGACACTACTACATGACAATTCGTGTCGCTGGAACAATAATGTAACCGTGCTCGCTGTAGCAAATACTAGGCCAGCCCCGCTTGATTAATCGAATTGCTGTGTAATAAGGGAGAGGGATGGCTTATCTATGACGCGTTAAAAACTGATTGCTTTTTAGGAAGGAAAAGGCGCGGTAATGGTCTCGCTTGTTTTCTGTGCACTGATTTAAACTGATTTATTTATAGGAAGGGAGAGGCGCGGTAACTGTCTCACTTGTTTTCCGTGGACACCGCAACCGCGCCGTAAGGGAAGGGAGGAAGATGGGAGTGAAAGTAGCAAGAGAGAAAGAGGAGCCGTAGTGGAGGGCTACGGAGTAATTTCGACCACCTGGGGATCTTTAACGTGCGCTGACATCGCACAACACACGGACGTCTCTTCGTTTCATTTTGCACACCTCAACCGCTCCGTAAGAGAAGGGAGGAAGGTGGGAGTGAAAGTGGAGAGAAAGAGGAGCCGTAGTGGAGGGCTGCGGAGTAATTTTGGCCACCTGGGGATCTTTAACGTGCGCTGACATCGCACAGCACACGGACGCCTCTTCGTTTCGCCTCCATCGAGACGCAGCCGCCGAGGTCGGGTTCGAACCCGGGTTCTCCGGCACAGTAGTCGGGCGTCTTACCACTCCACCACCCCGGCGGGGCCGAAGACGCGTTAACGTACATACATGCGGACAGACTGGTGGATGCCAGCTGTGCTTGCGCAGGTGCAGGATGCAGAGCCAGGTGAAAGGCATACCTTCTCTTCATATTTAAAAATAGCATACGGTAATACGGCACTCGTAAATGCTAAAAAAGCTTACTCTGTGCTAAAACTTTTAAATGCTTTAGGAAGAAAGTACCGTTGAGTAATAGCAAATCAGCACCACGAGTGTTTCACAAATGAAAGTGCTTATAATACCGGGGCTTTAAGCCGTCGTGTGCGGAATGTTCTGAAACGGTATAGCAGTGGGCTGGCACAAGGAGGTAGCTGTATTTTCAAAGCGCACTGTTTCTAGACAGTTGCATAATGTGAAGAGGCTGGTTGATGTATTGAAAGATTTTTGGTATCCCCTTTAATTTGGAGGGTGTCTTGCTCGACCTTGCTAATACATCTAAATGACGGTAATATGGACTGCATACTTTTGCAGGGAGAGCTACAGTACTCTTGTCAGCAGCGCATTTCGGCGCAACAGGTGCGCTGCGCATAGTATCAGAGCTCGCGGCCACCGCGACCTCGTGGCTACTCTACTGCCGACGTAGCAGACGGCCCAACAAAAATTCACCGACGATTACGTTACTTCCTAATGCAAAATTTGAGCGCAGCAAATAAGATGTTTCACCTTTTCGATACATTGAGGCAAAGAAATCGAGCAACACATGTATGCGCTATCACAGATTTTTTTTTTTTTTTCACACGTATTCCTTTAACAATGACTCCACTAACAGTTCTTGACAGTCATGAAGGAAGCTTTGTGGTCGGAGAAATAGACTATGTTCGACTTGGTACACCAATGCTTGATTCTCAAAGACGAGATCTATACAAGTGCCTCGCGAGGTTGTCACAGCCGTGGGACGCGTTACGAGCGAGAGGAACGGGATACGAAGAGGCGTCCGTGTGCTGTGCGATGTCAGCGCACGTTAAAGATCCCCAGGTGGTCGAAATTACTCCGTACCCCTCCACTATGACTCCTCTTTCTCTCCACTTTCACTGCCTTACGGCTTGGTTTCGGTGGCCACAGAAAACAAGTGAGACAGTTACCGCGCCTTTCCCTTCCTATAAAAAATAAATAAGTTTTTCTACGCGGTCATGCCCCGCCGGGGTGGTACAGTGGTAAGACGCCCGACTACTGTCCGGAATACCCGGGTTCGAACCCGACCTCGGCGGCTGCGTTTCGATGGAGGCGAAACGAAGAGGCGTCCATGTGCTGTGCGATGTCAGCGCACGTTAAAGATCCCCAAGTGGTCGAAATTACTCCGTAGCCCTCCACTACGGCTCCTCTTTCTCTCTTTACACTTTAACTCCCACCTTCCTCCCTTCCCTTACTACGCGGTTCAGGTGTCCACAAACTAGTGCGACAGATACTGCGCCTTTCTCTTCCTGTGAACCAATTATTATTATTATCTACGCGGTCACGTTGTCTTGACTCGCTAGCGGCGGCAGCGGCATCAGACAGTCGCTGCTAGCGCTTCCTCCGGCGACCCTCTCCCCCCCCCCCCCCAAACCCCCTTCCTTTCCTTGTGTTCTCCGGCTGCTCCGCGCTTCCTGCGAGGCTTCGGTTGCCAAGCGCCGGCTCGAACTGGGGGGATGAAAGCGGGGAGGCGCTGGTTACGAGGCCGACGCCGACGCCGACGCGAAACCCAGGAACGAGCGCCAAAGAGCTGCGCTCTAAAATTAGCTATGGCTTAGCTCTGGTTAAGCCTGAGTGATAGCGAAAGCAATACCTCCCTGGCTGCGCTTGGCTCTGCGGGTGGTTTGGTATGGCTTCGCCTTTTGTGCAACTAGAGGATTTACTCTGGACACAACATGGATTCCACTGTTTGTTTATTCCAATGAACATGCTCTTCTACACGGCGCTCTCTTCTGTGGTAATTATATCGCTCTGCACTACTCATAGACGATTCTTCGGCATTCAGAGTCCATAAAACTACTCTCGCTCACTGAACTTGTAGAACACAGCCGGGCTCGCCATTCTGCGGCATAGCTGCGTTGCTTAGCTAACCGCTCTTGCCTTTCTTCCTCTCTCCCCTCGGCACGGCGCCGGCGTTTGCTCGCAGCACGTCGCACCAGCGACGCCTTGTACAACTCCTCAGACATGACTAAGCGGAGTGCGCCTGCGGCGCCCCGTTTATCTAGGGTGCCTCGATGCGCGCCCGCTCTAGCGGGCGCACATCGAGGCACCCTACGTTTATCCTCTTCTAGTGCGCGCCTTCACGTAGCGGGCCGAGGAGGCCGTCACGTGGTAGCCGTCGCGCCGAACGAAGGAACGACTACGGCCGAAGAGAAGAGTTAGGGCCCCTGCTCTCTTCTGGTCGTGACGTCACGCTGTCATGTGGTAGCCGCCGCGCCGAGTGAAGGAACGACTACGGCCGAAGAGACGAGTTGGGGCCCCTGCTCTTCTCTTGTCGTGACGTCACGCTGTCACGTGGTCGTGCGCCCCGTGAAAGCGTGACGTCACGAATTGAAAGAAGGACCTCCACCGACCGCAGAAAAGTGCTAGCAGTATTGCTTTCGCAATAAAGGAACGTCTTGCCAAGCGGAGACGCCAAGATGAAGAGCAGCGTAGACGCCCGAACAAAGAGAAGAAAGCCTTCGCGTTTTGATGGAGGAGAAACGAAGTGGCCTCCGTGAGTTGTGCGATAGTGCACGTTAAAATCCCCAGGTGGTCGAAGTTACTCCGAAGGCCTCCACTACGGCCCCCTTTCTCTCTTTCTGCATTTACTCCCACCTTGCGCTGACATCGCACAGCACACGGACGCCTCTGCGTTTCGATGGAGCTGAAACAAAGAGGCGTCCGTGTGCTGTGCGATGTCAGCATACGTTAAAGATCCTCAGGTGGTCGAAATTACTCCGCAGCCCTCCACTGCGGCTCCTCTCTCTCTTTCCACTTTCACTCCCATCTTCCTCCCTTCCCTTACGGCGCGGTTGCGGTGTCCTCAGAAGACGAGTGAGAGTTACTACGCCTTTCCCTTCCTATAAATAAATCAGTTTTTTTTTGTCAACACGCGTGACAGATATTGCGCCTTTTCTTTCTTCTGAACCAATTATTGTTATTATTGTTATTATTATTATTATTGCCAAGAGAATACACTGAGATGCAGAGTGCAATAATAATATTGTTACGGACGACAAGGAAGAAGAAGCGGGCAGTGGCGCGGGCCGGAGCGCTCGCGCTAGGCCCGCCGCGAACATGCATTAAACGTCATCTACCGTCGTCATCAGTCATGTTCTGTCTCCTGTCTTCATCGGATTGCCGCTTCGTAACATTTGGTTGGAGGTGCGGCGTACGACATCCTCATCCTCTCCTTGGAGCATCGAAGCCATCTTCAAGCCAGGACCATCACCGAGGGCCCAGGGACATCGCCGAGCAGCTTCGCCCCAGCCCTTCAAGCCCAGACCTGAACAACTACCACCGCCCAGCCCCCAGCCCGGACCTGAAGACAAGGAGAACAGACCAATCAGAACCGAGATGAAGGACCCGAAAGACCCGAATGACCCGAAGGAGCCGATGTACACGAACACGCAACCCCCGTCCACAAGCTGCCCGACGTGACCTCAAGCCATCGGTCCCATGGACTCTGGTGACGGATGGTTGACAGCTCCAAGGGAGGCGGATCACCCACGCATCAGACATCGTACCGGCAAGCCGTTCTATTCTTCCTTCTTCCTCTTCTTCTCAAGCATCCAGACACGCCCATCATCACGCCATAAAATCATTAACATCGCTAAACTTCCTCGTCCACGATCGGGACGATCGCTCGGTGGCCCCGGGTCATGTTACGGACGACAAGGAAGAAGAAGCGGGCAGTGGCGCGGGCCGGAGCGCTCGCGCTAGGCCCGCCGCGAAAATGCATTAAACGTCATCTACCATCGTCATCAGTCATGTTCTGTCTCCTGTCTTCATCGGATTGCCGCTTCGTAACAATATTATTATTATAATAAACTGGTTCACAGGAAAGAAAACACGCAGTGTATGTAACAATTGCTTTGTGGACACCTGACCCGTGTTGTAATGGGAAAGAGGAGCCGAATTGGAGGGCTACGGAGTAATTTCGACCACCTAAGGGTCTTTAACGTGTCCTGACATCGCAAAGCACATTGGCGTCTCGGTTTCGCCTTCATCGAAACGAATACGTAAGCAGGGCGTAAAAAGCGGCGCGTGACAGCAGCAGAGCGAATGAGCGTAAGAGGTCAAAAGAGGAGTGGAGATGCCCGAACAGAGAGATGAACAGCCTGCCAAACGATGATGCCAGAGTGCCGAGCTTAATAGACGGAGGATAACCGCCTATATGGGGCCTATAGAAGAGTTCAGTCAACGGGAACCTGGAGAAATGGATCTGAAGGCACGTCGTGGGATTGATCACTCCATTCGGATTTTCGAAAGCACATATGCGACCCGGAAATTTGAAACAGACTGTGAACACTCCATTTGCACAGGTGTGTAGTGTGTGAGAGAGACTGTGGCACCAAATAGAGTGAACACCCGTGAGCAAATCGAATGTATGTGACTACGTTTGGAGACTGCCAAATTGAAATACGGGACAGACAAAATTGAGTCCGCTGCATGCTGCTACATTGATCATCAAGCAGTCATCGCATCTGTCAAGCAAAATGAATAAAAGATGTTCGTACCCAATGTCTTTCATCTGAGCTGAGCCACTGGCAATTTTTAACTTTGTCGTCACATTCTAATTGTTCATTTCAAGCGCTCGGCATGCTAACGCACTGAGTCCATGGATGATAATGATGGTGATGGGGCTGTTATGTTTGTATCTGGAGGTCTCAATGAATGTGTCGTTGCGTAAATATTACCACAAAAGCATATATAAAAGAAATATATATATAAATTCCAAAGGAAGAAAAGCGTAGCAGGGGGTGGCAGAAAGTTAGGTGGGCGGATGAGGTTAAGAAGTTCACAGGGGTCAACTGGATGCAGCTAGTACAGAACCGGGTTAATTGGAGAAATATGGGAGAGGCCTTCGTCCTGCGGTGGGTATAGTCAGGCGGATGATGATCATGATGATGAAAAGAAAAAGATGATCGCACAATCACAGCGCGAAAAAGGTTGTTCGTCCTTACTCGAGTTCCCATTGTCACGTGGTGTGTCACTTGTGACCAGGTGTTCGTGGTCTAGCTGCGGTCATTTGCCACCACTTGTGTAGCCTTGTTTTGGTGATGGATACTGCAGCGAAGCCTAGCTAGCCCTCTGCTGTTGCAAACCAAAGCGCCTGTGGCAGCGTGATGCCCTCTTAATGTCGAAGGGAGAGACTGATGCACTGCAGCACAACGTGCTCGGTCTTTCCATCTCGACTACGCAGCTATGGCACACGACAGCTTGTACTGCTGGCATTCGGTTGAACCGGCGGCGGTACATCAGCATTCGTAGTGCTCGGGCACGCGCTTCAAACAGGAGGGCGATTTCCTTGGTGATGTCGTATATCACCTTTTTTGATGTAGTCTGCTTGTGGGCACTATACAGTTGAAGCTTTAACTTGCCTTCCATCGCCGCCTTCCACAGCTCAATCTCCGCTTTTCTGACCCTCGCCTTCTCGGCCCGTATTGCGGTGGGCTCCGCCGGTACCTCTACAGAACTCTGGAAGAGGTCGTGTGCACACGCCGTAGCGTGTGCGCACGGGTCATTCATTGAGTTCGGGCGCCCTTGAGGTACAGGTATCTGTGCACAGGGCGGACCCATCTGGAGGCGTCCATGCGGCATGGTCGGGTCTCGAAAGCTACCTTTCCTTTCCTTCCTGGCCGCGTAATTCCGTCTCCTCAACGGTACGGTCCCGCGTCTTCTTTCTCTTCATTGGTCGCTTCCCAGCGGGTTAAACGGCGAATGTTACCGAAATGTGACTCTTAACGCAACCTAAACGTAGCATACATTCACAGAAGAAAGGAAATGATTACGGTGAAGGTAATTGAATGTGTTACCTTTGTCATGCCGTCATCTCATGACTGTGTTCATGGCTGTATTTGTGGCTACTGAGAATGAAAACATCACCTAATGCAAACTAAAGGGGAACAACTACCCAGGAAAGATAAAGGTTAGCTTATTTTAAAGGGCCACTGTCCAGGGAAGGCCCTTTTAAGCAAAGGAGCCCAGTGTTTCGATCAGGTACCGGAGATAGTCTGTGCAAAATGCTACAGTGACAAGCGCGCCGCAAAGCATCGAAAATACAATTCAACGCTCTCTTATGCTCTCCTTTGGGAAGCCAGCTTCCCCGTTTCCTGCGCTGGCCCGACGGGCCACAGTAACCGCGAACGACGTCCATTGGTCCGTCTCGCTGACTAACGGGAGGAGGATGGGTGTCTACCGCTCGCTGCGCGCTTTTCCCTCGCCACGGCCAGACTGAATCCAGCGGCGCGCGCTCCCTGGGCCGTTTTTTTTTTTCTTTTTTTTTTGCGCTCGCGGAGTGCCACGCCCCACCTCCCGCCAAACGCGGAGGAGGAAGTGGAATTTGTCTTGCTATAGTGCCTAGAATATACTAGGCACTATAGTCTTGCGGAGGCTAGACGACCTCGGGCAGGAGAGTGAAAAACCTTTGCGAGGGAACGGAAGGAGAGAAGCATGACAGAATCGGGTGATTGCGGTGGTTGTAACTGCGTTATTAGTTACTCTTTTCAAAAACATTTTGCGGTCTTGCGTTCTAGGGGCGAAGTCTCACAGTCACCGGGGAAGAAAATATTTTCGACCGGAGGGTGGACAGTGGGCCTTTAACGTTGTGATTGTAGAAAAAAATTGCAGATGAAATATACACTTCCGCAATTCAAACAGATCTTTAATTTGCTTATCACTCTTGTAATTAGTGTCCATTCATTGCGCCATTGAAGCAACGAGTGCGGCAGACTTCAAATGTGCTCTCATTCATTTTTAAAATATTTCCACTATCCGTCGCCAGGTGACGCTGCTTGAGGACCCTACCGTTGAGAGAACGGAATAACGCTTCCTGGCCTGGAAGGTCACCCAGGCCACTTCTCCCTAAATTGCCTCTATCGCTACAAGTCCTTGACAGCCGAGAGCTATACAGTCCACTTCAGTCTACCCTCGCTTCAGCCAGACACTGGGGGGAGGAGGGGCATTCAGACACACTATGGAATACGCGAACGTTAGGCTCGGCACATGGACCGTCTTCCCGAGCTCGCGCAACCTCACATATTTGCTGAAACCGCACAGACGTCTTCTCAATACGCAGCTGGCCCTCTGCGCGAATGTCGTAGTTTCGCCTCGTGACGGTCATATAGTTCTCCCGATGTACTAATTGTCACCCCGATATAGCAGATTCCTCTCGTGGTTTTTCTTCCCACCTAATAGTGCAACACTCCGGGAACTGCTCAGAGGCTCCGCTAAGGAGAGCACGGCCGACATTTTCGCATTGAATGAGAGACCAGGCGTGGTCAGAGGTCGAGAGGAGAACACCACGAGCTGCTGCAGTTGGTCGAAATCCTCCGCGAGGAGAACAAAATCGTCTGCTAAAAGTCTCGGTAGCGTTCAGGTTTGTGGAGACCCGTCTAGGCAGAAACTAAAGTGGAAACCTAAGCCCAATTCGAGGAGGGTGGATTCAAGGTGATTCGCATACAATATATATAACATCAGTGATAGAGGACACGCATGTTTTAGTCCTTTCCGGACTGCCACGGGCTCGGAGCAAGCATTGCCACTGTATTGCCACTGTACAGTCAACTCAGCACATCCGTCCACGTAGGCGGCATGCCGATATAGGCCAGTCGGCAAAGCAGCAGGTCGTGCGGTGCGCAGTCGCTGGCCCTCGCGACATCCAAAAAGCAGGCGATCAGTCTCCCGCACTCTGCCCTCGCTAGATCTATGCACTACGTGAGACCGAAGATGCTGTAATCGAGGCGCCTGTTCTTGCGAAAGCCGTCTTGCAGCTCCGTGAGGAGTCTCTTCGTCTGTCTGCCCACTGAGCCACCTATCAGCGGCATGGCCATGCAAAGCGACGGTCACGCCACTGGTGGCAGAGGTGAAAGTAAATCCGGGAGCGAAGCCGGCCACGTCGTCTCCTAGCCGCTGATTTTATGCAGTCCTCGCGTCATGAATTCATTTTACCGTGGCGTTTGGGTCGTTGCATAAACAGTATCCATTGCCAATGCAGTGTAACACAAACTACAGGGCACCTCCAGCAATAGTTTGGCCTTCGGTAAATGTGCAAAAGCTGCACTAAATAAGCTGGTGATCGTATTTACTCGTCCCACCTGGACGTGCAATATAACTGAGAGCGTACAGTTCGAGTTTACTTCGCATTAACAAGCCGCTTGTCATCCCTGTCTTATATTTCGATACGAGAACCACTTTACGTTGCTCATTTGGAGACATTTTGTTGCAATAGTCATCTGTCTTCGACTTCTCCAAGCCCCGTGCACCACCCTCTATTACCAAGTCTCGTATCCACCGCACTATCGATACCGGTTCGTCTCGCACGATTCGTCAAAAACCTAATCGTGTGTCGTCATCGTAGCGCAAAATAATCCACGCGCAAGTAGCAAAGATGCTTGACAAGAAAGTCATTCAGGAATTGGGTAGTCCCTGGGCAGCTCCCGTGATTCTTGTCAGTATGAAAGACGGCACGTGCGACTATCACCGGTTAAATGCAATCACCAGGAATGATTTGTACCCTTTGCCTTGTATTGATGACGCCATAGATTGTCTCTCTGGCACTTCTTAATTTTCCTCCGTCGATCTGCAATCCGGTTACTGGCAAATATCGGTGCATCGGGCGAACAAAGAAACAAACGGCGTTCGTAATGCCGGATGGAATTTTTGAATTTATTCTGATGCCGTTGGGGCTTTGAAATGCGCCTGCAATCTGAGAGATTCATGGACATGGTATTGCACGGAATGAAATGCGACATATTTCTGTAAAGCATAACGAGCACTTAACGCGCATATTAGACTGCTTGCATAACGCCGGATTAGTCCTCAATTCCAAGAAGTGCCGCTTTTGCGAGCGTCAAGCGTTGGTGCTCGAACATCTCGCTGATGAGGAGCGCATCAGACCAGACCCTCGGAAATCAGCAGCTGTTCCAAGCACCACGGACAGATAAAGAGGCTCGCAGCTTTTGGGTTTATGTTTCTATTTCCGGCGTTTTATTCACCGCTTTGAAGATATCGCCTACCCCCTGACGTGCATTCGTCCCAAAGGAGCTTCCTTTGAATGGACTGTCGAGTGCGATGACTCATTTCCCCGACCGTAGTTTCTGCGGACCAAATGTCCCATTCGCCAGCATTTCCACCTCTCCGCACCAACTGAAGTTCGTACTGATGCTAGTGGTTGTGGAATCGGCGCTGTTTTAGTTCAGCGCAGAGATGATCAGGACTACGTTTTTGCACATGCGAGCTGCTCCTTCAGCAACCTAGAGCGCAACTATACTGCCACAGAACAAGAATGCCTTGCTGTGATCTTCGCTGTGAAGAGGTTTCGGTCGTTCTTGTAGGGCGCCCATTTGCAATTGGGACCGAGCATCATTCCCTGTACTGGCTGGTCAATCATCGAGATCCATGCAGTTGGTTCGCGCGCTGGGCCCTCCATCTCCAGGAGCATAACTTCAATGTTGTCTACAAGAACGGACGTCGACGTGCCGATGTAGACTGTCTCTGGCGAATGCCGCTGCGGTGAGGAGGGTGTGACAGTGACAACCCCGACCATGTGGAAAAAGAACTATTTTCCTGTGGGCCCACGATACCTGCTTATTGTTCCAATGGCTCTGTGCTCCTCTATATTACGTGTGATGCATGAAGACCCCGCATCCAGACATCTGGAATCGACTAGCACGTTCAGTCGAGTTCAAGAGCGGTTATAGTGGCCGGGAATGCGTTCCGCGACATAACAATACAAGGCCAGTGGCACGCAGTGACAGCTTCATAAACGGCCTACATCCACTCCACCTGGATTACGTCTCCCTGTGGTGCCTCAGAAGTCTGTATGCGCAGGCTGGGATTGACCTTCTTGGGCCTTTTCCGAAATCTCTTAATGTCTATCGGTAGATCGTAATATGTACCGACTACCTTACTCGCTATTGTGAAACCGCTGCTCTACCATCGGCTACCGCGCATGAAGTGTCGCTGTTCCTTTGAATTCGGTCCCCTTGAAGAATGGACCTCCACGAGTAGTAATCAGTGACCGAGACCGCGAACTCAATGCCGATATTGTTGAGGAGCTGCTGTCTATGCACATTCACATACAGGCACTCAACACCATATCATCCACAAATAAACGGTCTGACTGAGTGTATCCACTGGTTACTGGCCAACATACTTGCTATGTATGCGGACTCTGAGCATAGAAACTGGGACACCATACTGCCAACAACATATACGCTTTCAACTCGGGAACCTACCGGATACAGTCCATTCTGCCTCTTGCATTGTCGTCCGCCACGCTACACCGCCGACAAAATCCTGTCGATTCCTACCAGTGAAAATATGGATGTCGGCCGAGATACTGTCCTTGGCTGAAGAAGCTCGTCGGATTTCCCGCTTGCGATCGATTACATCACAAGAGCGTTTCAAGGACAGTTACGATGGCTGAAGCCGGCATGTTATTTACGCTGCATGCGATATGGTTTGGAGTCAAGCCGGGAACCGCGGCTTGCATCAAAAGCTACTTGCCCCACTACGATGGCTCTTATGTGATCATGGCCAGAATTCCCTTATGAAATTGCGCGCGTTACCTCAACTGGTCGCCGTTCCGCAAAAACTGAACTGTCGCAAGTCTCTCGCCTTAATCCATGAAACTCTCGGGAGATAGAATAACTCGCCCAGCGGGTTTCGGCTGCGCAGGGGGAAATTGTCACGGAGGATTGAAGGCGAAGTGGTAGAAGGGAAGAGGCCTGCACGGTGAAAGAAGTGGAAGTGCTGTACTGAACGGAACCAAGATCTGCCTTCCAACGCCTGTTGCGACTTCGTCCTCTGTGAGGGCCTATTTCATTTCGTAACAATATATATCGAACGGCGTAGCATTTTTTTATGCCGGATACATCTCTGCCCAATCCCCCTTTAGGTATATGCCATTATCTAAGGGCACAATTACTGTGCAGCTGTGCCTTTCCAAAATCAGCAGTTTGGTTCATATACCTTGCTTGGCGCGGGATTAACAGTAGTAGGACGCAAAACGCCTTCCTGCTAAAATGAATTTCATTTTTGGCGATCAGTTTCAATAGCGTTGCTATGCTTTTTTGATCCTTTGGATGAATTTCATTTTTTTGCGATCAGTTTCAATAGCGTTGCTATGCTTTTTTTGATCCTTTGGATAATTATACTCGCTTCACTACTCATCCTTTGCAGCCTTGCTGGTGGAGGTGACTTCTTTAGTACAGGTCACTTGATAGTCTAGTGATCACTGTGTGCTTTTGTATTGTTTAGCAAGCAACCTTTTTGAATTGGTGTCTTCTCAATTGGCATCTTTTGATTTGATAATACCCATTCCAACAGACACAAAAATGCAACCGTTAAAATTCAGCGAACAATTACGTTAAAAAGTCATTATAGGCCTTGTCCTTAAAGGCGGCAAAGCAGGTCTGTTATGAGTTGTAGCATAGCCCATTTTAAAACCTGCTTCTTTCTACATTAATAAATCATAATTTTCGGTTATTGTTACAGTAGCATGCATACCATCTTTTATAGGAACGTTTAACACTTCGAAAGTGTCCAAGTCGCTGTTATCGATACAGTTCACCAGTTGCGCGGCAGGTAAGAGTAGCGCATGCAATATGAGCATGGTGTTGGTCCAGTACCAAGAGCCTTCAACAGCCCTGTAAATAAGAAAGAAATGTTATAATTAAAGCACCTATGCCATAACGTTGAGAAAGCAAAAGGAAAATGGCTGTTGCAGTTAATGTCAAAATAGAAACGTACTGTTCCGTTTCATCAAAAATGTTTTGCTCCAGGTTGCAAAGTTATGAAGCAGAGCAGGAAAAGGTGTACATTCAATTAGTTTCTAATGTAATTGATGCAGTCTTGACTGTGAGACAGTGTAAAATGCTAGCAAATTCTACATTGTCTACGTACTCAACTAATTCTCGAAAAGTGCCCCGCCCTAAAGTACATGTTACAATGAATTATGAAAACGAAGTGAGAACAGAATTCTTATCAAGTAAGTGCCAGGCTGCGAATAACAGCCTAGCCTTGTAAGTGCATAAGAGGCCTGAGCTCTGAACATTTCAGCAGCACCCTAGGTAGAAACATTCTTTTACAGTAAAAAACACCCCTCTTCATTGGTGCATAATAATATCAGCCAAAGCGCATTTTTCATTTCGCCAAAAAGGGCAACCTCGAATGGATCAAGGCGGATATGTAAAACCACGCTACCTAAGAAAGCGTGAGTTATATTCACCTAATCGGGAATATTGCTTGCCACAGCAGGGATTGTTGATATGCTCTGAAACCATGAGTATGGTGATGTAATAAAGCTCTCTGCTTTGGTCTGGACGGATTCAAGACAATTGAAGATTGAAAGTTTGTTAGGCATTTATGTTTAGTCTACGTTATTCTTTAGAGTGTTCGCCACCGCCACTCGTCTCCACAGTGGCCGGCATGGAAGGTCCTGTGAAACTGCGGGCGTCATGTAAAACGTTATCTGGCAGGAGAGGTAAGAGGCATGCGACCACTAGGGTTACACTACTTATGAAGTCTAGGCCGTCTGATTCAAAGCCCATGTTTATATAGTCAGCAAGAATAAGGAAAAAATTAGGGACTTTGTTATGGCATACTATTCAAGAAGGGGGCCAGCAATCACTGACACATATAAAGCATAGAAAACTTTTATGACTTTGAGGTTATAATTAAACATAGAGGCAATTTATTAAAAGGTGGAAAACACGACGCGAACTCGCCCTTGTCATGGGAACATGTAAAGTGAACCAATTTGAAATTTTACGGCCAGCTGCGCTGCGTTTTTAAGGGAAAGGCCAAGGTCTTCGAGTGAGTCGAGCCAAGATCTTCGGCGCGGTAAATTTGAACTCAGGTGCGGCGAGAAGAGCCGGCGCCGAAGTCCTTCGCACGTATGCTTTGGAGCTAGCGGCACTCGCTACTTTTTCTACTTCGCACACCTGTTGCTGCTTCTTCACACACCTGGAAAACTTTATTCATACCGGCACATATATCCAAAAAGTACAACCTTGTCTGACACAATTCTAGATAGCTTTTTTTTTTAATAACGTTGTTTTCAGCCTCAGGGCATAATCGAATATGTAAAAATGAAGGGGGTATTAAATGAAAGGAAAAAGGTTAGCTGATTTAATAAAGTTCAATATAGAGCGATGATAAGGCCCTTGAATCCATGCAATGTATGAAGATAGCTTTTTAGTCACCTGCCTACTCTTTTTTTACCACCGCCACCGCTGCTCATCCGCTAACCTCCCTTTTAAAAATGCCCTAATGACCTCTTTGACGTCTAGACGCTGTAATGGTGTCCCCTGGAGGTTCCCAGACAGGCGTTGATGAGTCGCGTGCTGGAATCAGTGATTCGGGTGCGTTTCCTTGAAGTTCACAGACAGCCAGTGAGGACATAAACCAAGGCAAACTGTGCATAAGAATGCTTAAGAAGGCTTCCGCAGAGTAAACTACCGCCATGCTTTCACGAATCCAACTTGGCTTAGGAACGCAACATAACGAAGCGCCGCAAAGAATTCTCTTGCATAACGGGGGAATAAATATATCTGAGGGAACGTTAGAATCCCTTAGGTATATTCCCTCTCCATCATAACGATTCGGGAAAACAATCTCACATAGCCTAAATTGTACAGTTTATTCACAACGCACGTACACCGTATTCCCTTCCGCAATAGCATACCCCTACACGTTCCTCTAAACACTTTCCCTCCTTATCACTTGTTGCTTGAATTTGTCCTCAAACATTTTTTTTATTATTTTTCTCTCTTTTTTATTTTCTCATGTCAGTTGTGGTTCCCTGTGCGCTTATTATCCTGGACTTTGTATTCCCCCCCCCCCCCCTTAGCAGAAAGTTTTAAGAATTGTACCCCTTAGATATATGCCTTATCAGGGCCCTTCGCAAACCCTCCCTTTGTAAGGTGTATCTGCACCAAACCCGCCTATGTGGTGACTAATCATCTACCCGGTACTGGGATTTTTTTTTCCTGGTACTGCCGCTTTTACTTCTTTTGTAGGCCACAGGATCTCCGGTTCCAGGTTGAGATACATACTTAAGGTTATTATTATTTTTCACTATGCGGTTATTATCCTGTGACTATGTACTTCCCGCCCTACCCCCTCCTTTTAAGAATTGTCCCCCTAGATATATGCCTTATCAAGGCCCTTTGCATAGCCTCCATTTGTAAGGTGTATCTTCACCAACCGTCTTTAGTGGTGACTAATCACCTAACCGGCATTGTAGTTTTTTCTGGTACTGCCGCTTTTACTTCTTTTGCAGGCTACAGAATCCCTGGTTCCATGGCTGATAAGTACATACTCAAGATGTTTTTTTTTCCACTTCAGGACCCACTTTCTTCTCACCCATCCTCTCCTCCCCACTCTTTCGCGCCCACTTTCCCCTCCCCAGCTTTTCTTCTTCGGAAGCAAAAGCGTATTTAAACCCATGCCAGTGATGATCGCTATGACCAGACGGAGACAAGTCCACTTGTCGAAACGTTGGCTCATCTGCGACCTGAGGCGTACCCTATTTACCCTGTTCAGCTCTTCGTTTTTATACGGGGCATATCCGAGCTAAGCAGCACCCATTATTAGTCTGACCTGCTATGGTGTTGGTATTATGGTACGTGAATGGCAGTTTAATGGAAAGCGACGTACCGTAATGGTAAGTTTCCCAGAGCTTTTGGTGTACTTCGCACTAAACTCGCAAGAGTGGGTGGAAGAGCAGCTGCATTGTCGAAGTGCTACTGATGACGTGAAGATTATCTGTCGAGTAACTACCGGTAAGGATCTGTAGAAATACCGAGTTGCTGTGTGACAACGACCTTCCTGGAACAGTATTTTATTGTACATGAAGACGTTCATAACTCACGCCGTCTTTGACGAAGGCCTTGCTTGGAAGCACAGGCTGGTGCATAAGTATGAAGTTTGAGTTTCTAAGCTGCGGCCACGCCTATTATGGTGATGTGGCAGGTCGCCAATTAGCTGGTGAGATCTGCAACGTCATGAGAGTACAGAAAATGGCCGAATCGGTAAGGACTGGCACCCCGGGTAGCTCCTGCGAAATGTGATGCTAATTTTTGGCTACGCAGGCACTTGCAGGTTACTCCAGTGAAGCAGGGCTTTATTACGATGGTTGCTCACATACTCTTCACATACCCTATACTAACACGTGTGCGTGAGATAACAGGAGTAACAGAGCACACATTAAGGGATTAGTCATTACGGCAGCGACAAAGTGCATGCACGGGAACAATAATCCGTAAGAGGGCGATGCCGCCGAGTGACACTCTTTTCGCCAAAGCTTACGTGCCCCATAATTTTTGTTTTTGGAGCGTTAGCCTTCTCATCCCATGCTCTAACATCAAGGTCATTGGATGGCGCAATTGTCACCTAAACTGCCATACATATGCGCCATCTCGCTAATGACAGTGATGGTAGCCGTGCCAGACAGACTGAATAGTGACGAGACCATCGATCAAGGACCTAAGCAACGCGGAAGGAAGCCAATGTCCTAGCGTCAGCAACTGTGGCTGTGATTCTGACGCCATGTTTCGCAACGATCGCAAACATATAAAAGAAAATCAATTACTCAACGTCGTGTGCATACTGCTTCCCATCCAGGAAATGCGGCAATGTATGTTGAGACACGTTTCCCTAACTTGTGCCTCTCTCTGAAAAACTGATGCAACTCATACCAGTAGGTTGCACTTGCTGTTAAATTGCCAAAGCCAACTGTGGTGGTAGCGTATTTTTATGTCATGCCAACAGGTAGCTCTCCCTAACGTATTAATCCGGTCTGGCTGTTGACACTGCGTTGCAAATAGTCCAGTTGCCCGATTCTATTCGGCGGTGATTTCAATGCTCCACACCAAGATTGGGGGTATCCTTCTTCAAGCCCACGTGTAAGCATGAGCGGGATGCCTTCACTGATGCGTTATGTACACTTCTGAATAATTCCGGCACAGCAACGCGGACTGTTTGCAACAGCAGGACTGCCCCATATACTCCTGATCTGACGTAGTGGTCTGGCCCTGGCACTCCCTCGTGGCGCATTGAACCTGATTACTGGGGGAGTGACCAACACCCAATCATCATTGGTGTTCATCCATCACGAGCCCGCCGGCTCCACCGTAAATGCACGGCGGTCAACTGGGATAGTTTTCGCACTATTCTGCAAAATCTACCTATGGAGTCATTACCACTGCTTGTTGACAAAATACGCGTTAGATAGGGCTACAATTAGTACATGGACAGATGCCGATCGACCGGTTCCTGACATCAGTCTGCGCAACTTGCGGGCTGCTAGCCGACAAGCCGAGCTGGCAGCTTCACGACACTCAGCATCAGCTCAGCACGTACAAGGATGAACCATATTACAGCTAAGGCTTGCAAGTATGAGCGGAATCTAGCACGATGGCAGTGGTATACTTGGTGTGAGCAGTTTAATACCAATTCATCAATTGCATCTCCCTGGCGAACGTTCCGGGCAATGGAACAAGGACGCCGTCGTCTAGATGCAGCGACTACTGCAGGCGTTTCGCAGCTAAAGTCTCTCCAGACAATTTTGCCAGAGAAGCGGCACGGAAGGTTTTTCCAAAGTATGATGTGCGCCCCCTTCAACTACCATTTTAACGTTGTAGGCTCTCCAGCACACATTGGCAGACTGCCGACAGCATACGACACCGATGGTATTGCCAGTCCTTTCTCCATGCCTGAGTTGCATGCGGCAATAGATGAAGCCAAATGGAAGATATCACCCGGTCCGGATGCTATTCCATATGAAGTGTACAAAAACCTCAGTAACGCTGTACTCCCTCAGCTTCTGGACATCATTAACATAATATGGCTAGACGGCTCTGTACCCGAGACCTGGAAATCACTCATTGTGATCCGAATTCAAAAGCAAGGGAAGCCATCGACGAACCTCACCAACTTTCGATCGATGTCTCTAACGTCACCGCTGTGCAAGCTGACAGAAAAAATGTTAGCCACGTGATTGTCCCGGTAGTTCGAGCACCATGGTTTTGGCCAACCCGCACAAATTGGCTTCCGTCCAACCATAGGCACTGAAGATGGGCTGGCTGTTTGTGCCTCGCAAGTTTTGTCGTCAACCCGCCGCCGCAATGTGAGTACCATTCTCGCGATGAATGTCGAAAAGGTGTATGATAACTGTGATGATGTTGAAAGTGTGTTCGAGTGCGCGGCTTGATCGTGGAGAGGAAGTGAAGTGCGGCCGCGTGCGGGGCGAGCCAGTGCGCATGAGATTGTTCATGGCTTGGGAACGGGACGGACGTTCCTGAGCCTCGGGGGCGGTTGAATTCATCATTCTGTGCCTGGCGTCAAAGGCCGGCTCGCCAGCACCGCCCGGCCACTTATTCCGGAGTGTGGTGTCACACAGCGCTTCGCCATCCATCCTGTGGACAACTCACGGAGACAGCGCGACTGAACAATCGCACCTGACCGCCGCACGTGTGTCTTCGCAATACCCGGGCGTGACCCACCGCAGTACTTAGTACCGGGCAGTGGGACGCGGGGGAGTGGCCTGCCGCTCTACCGGGTACTCGGACGCCTGGGCGTGAACTGGGCCCGCGTCATACCCCGGCCGCTGGTCTCTGCCACCTCAACCGGACTTCGAGAGTCGTCGGACTCGCCTGCACCAACGTCGAGTATACGACAGGACTAAAAGAAAGTAGGATGTTTTTTTTTTGGACTTCGCCAGTAGAACTTTGGCTGTAATTGTGTGAAAGCAATTTTGTGTGGTCAAGAAAAGCGTGCGTGTGTCCGTGAATCTGATATGGTACCTGCCAAGAGCTCCTGAACGCTCCTGGGCCAATAACTTACACCACGATTTGGCGAGCCTGCCAAGGGTTCTAGAGTTTATTGAATTCGAGGAATTAATCCGTCAGAGAGAGGGAAGAGTATCGAGAAGGATTCGGGCTAACGTCATTTCCCGCCATGCGGGATCTGAGCCGTTGTGAGCGGTGAAAATGGAGCTTGAGACGTTAGTGCTGATGAGTGAGCGGCTCGCTACGACGCTTAAAGAATTCATCGGCTGGTACGAAATACAGCGTCGCATTGACACAGAGAAATGAGAAGCGGACTAGACAGAAGCGTGAAAGGATAGGCGGCTGACGCTTAATGCCGAGCCGAAGCATTTGCATGTGGTTACAGAACTCCGTGAGAGAAAACGGTGGTTGAAGCGACCGAAAAACCACTTTTGGAGGTTCTAAATCGCACGTTATATTGAGAGAGCTACTGGGTTGCATCAGAGCCCTAACAAAATGACCGCAGCGTTTAATGGAGCACATGTTGCATTACAGGCCGCAGTAGCTGCTAGTAGGGTAAGATCACTTCCAGAGAGCTTAGCTAGAACGTATTCGTGTGAAAGTGATTTTGCGTGGTCAAGAAAAGGGTGCGTGTGTCCTTGAGCCGGATCCGGTACCTGCCCAGAGCTCCTGAATGGATAGTGGGTGGAACAGCGCGAAAAGACGAAACACAAGAAGGGAGGCACAACAGACCAGCGCTGTGCGTCTTTTCTTGTGCTTCGTCTTTTCGCGCTGTTCCACCCACTATGCAATTGTACCAACTAGCCCACCTGTCCATCCTACTCCTGAATGCACCTGGGCCCATAACTTACATCACAATAACATTAACCACCATTTCGAATTGTAGTGTCACGCTGCATTTCCCTCTTATGGTACGCAGTTTCGTAAAATCCTTGCTGGATAAGAGATGATTTGTAATACGGCTTAATGGCGATTCCATCGTTTCATTTGTCCCTGTTCGCGGTGTACCCCAGGGCAGGGTACTGTCACCAACGCTGTTTAATATTACTTTGCATGGCCCTTAAATAATGTCCCTGAAGTCAACGTTTTGCTCTACGCCGGTGATATTACGGTGTGGAGTACACAGCATGACCTGTTTACTCAAGCGGTAGCCTTGCAGTCAGCCTTGGATATTATTGACAACTATGTTAAATCTGTCGGCCTACAGTTTTCCACGAGCAAAGCAATGTTTACGTCGATTGCCAATCGTTGGGATTACCGTAAACTCGCGGCGACGCTGATCTGTCTCCAAATATATTGAATCCCCCTTTACAAATGTGAGACATTAAAACTTCTGGGATTGTCGATTCATCCCTTGGGAATGGGAATCGCCTGGTGTTCTAAGGGGAAAAGCAGGTGATGCAGACCTTGGGCCTAATAAGACGTATTGCTCCTAAATCCGGCGGCGCTTGCTCCCACGTCTCACGGCTTTTGGTGTCAGCTGTTCTGCAACCACGCCTCATTTATCAAGCACAGTTTCAGCACCTGCCAAGATTTGAATGGGATCGTCTAGAAGCAGTAAATAGAGAGGCTATGAGAACAATAACTAGTCTTCACCGCATCACACCGGTCGTGGCACTACAAGAGAACGCTCAGCTAAACATATTTGATGAATTGGTACTGCAACGCCGTGATGCTCGTAGCCTTAAGGCGCCCTTTTTGCCCTCACCGCGAGCTCTCCGGGTCTATGCTACATCGCACACCATATTGCCGCCGCCAATGTCAGTTCTTCCTCCATGAAATTTTGTTCAGCTGAGCGAAAACAAACCTACTGACCTTCATAGACCAACCACATCTTATGCGGCATCATCCCTTCGTGAAAGGATCGCCGAGCAAGACACCAAACTGCCTCAAGGCTCAATAATTGTGTATGTGGATGTCAGCATTGACGGCTGTGAAACAACTGCAATTCATTGTCCTTGTAAGCCGGCGCCTAATAGCACATCCAGATATCACTTTAAAGAGGCTCCTTCTTCGTTCTGTGCTGAGCTAGTTGCCGTCCAAGACGCGATTCGCTCTCTATCCGTCACAACCTTACTACCTACAGCAAAAATTGTCATCCGCCCCAACACCCTACAAGCAATACGTCTTCTCCGACGCGTCAGTCGCAGCCCAGAAATCTGCCCTAATAACATCGCCTGACGGCTGGGATCTCCCAAACAATTCAAGTTTAGTGGTTCCCACGTGACCTACTCAGTTTGCAAATCTCTACAAATTCTGCAACTCGGCAGGCAACTCTGCCTTCATCAATGACACGCTTCCTAACTATGGATGATGCCACTCTGCTTCTCACAAGAAAAGAGCCCCTCCGGCACCGCAGAAGTGCTCTTATACCCTCCCCAGTGGTGTTACGCGCGGAGAGGAGTTTGCGCTGCAAAGAATCCGGTTCGGGGTTGCCCTCACACCTGCTTTAACACGAGCATGGCCTCAATATCGATATTTATATCAACGTCCGGGATGTCCTGTTTTCAAGTAACAAGATCGTGAGGCACATATTCACCACTTGTTGCGGGCTTGCCCGGCACTGAATCCGACGATAATTCGGCACCTGACGGCAGTGGGCCTTTCGCAGAACAACTCATCTTCGTGCATTACTTGGACGCAATGGCCTTATCATCGCTTTCTCTTAAACTTTATTAGATAAGCCAACCTTTTTACTTTCATTTAATACAGTTTTAAATTTTTTTACACATCCCGTTATGCCCTGTGGCAATAAACAACGTTATTAAACATAAAATTGGGCTCTCTCATTTAGGCGTACGCTTGACATTCAGTTCAACAGCGAAGAGTCGCCTCTCTTTTTTTTTTTGAGAATTAATCAGACCGTTCCACGCTAAACATGTGCCACGCGCATGCGAAGTATTTAATTTAAGATATATCTATATATATATATATATATATATATATATATATATATATATATATATATATATATATCTATATCTATATCTATATATATATATATATATATATATATATATATATATATATATATATATATATATATATATATATATATATATATATATATATATATATAAATATATATCTATATCTATATCTATCTATATATATATATATTGTAAAGAAGAAGTTCAGATTAGGTGGACATATCGCCGAGAAAGAGGAAGAGGAAGTGATTTTGAGTACCAGCTGACTGCAAGCTAGGCCACCCCCGCTCCGGTCCTGCACGCTACCAGTGCCCGCTACCAGTGCCTGGATCCCCGCTTAACAATATATATATATATATATATCAGCTACGAATAAAGTACTGTTTTCCTAGTATTTTTATTGCAAAGACGCCTTTCGTTATATGCTTGCTGCTACCTTCATCCACGCTGAACAATACGATTAGCTGACCGGAAATTTTTTCACCGAAAGGAACAAATAAAGAAATGGGTCTACAAGTCAACCCGTTGCTAGCTGTTAGGATGACTAACTAGAGGCTTCGACTTCCTCTCTCGACTCAACGCGTTTAGGTTTGCCGAGTAAGCGACTTTGATCCCAACCTGTGAAATTGACTCAATGTTCCCGACTTAAGCTAAACACCGCTATTAGCAATGCCGAAAAGATGGAGTGCGAAATGTTCAAGAATATCATGGGAGGCCGATGTCAATGTTGTTCGTACTTTATGCCTGATAAAGATGGTCGTCTTTAACTGAAAACGTGACAAATCCGTGTCGCCTCTTTTCCGTATGACGTTTCTTTTTCCAAGGGAGGGAGTATCATAGATCGTTCTCGGGACAGAACGCTAAGGAGGATATAATTATTTGTTTCAGGTTGAATACTGAAACTTCCCAATGTGAATGTTGCAGATTAAGTGCGGTTTTTCGTGAATACATCTATGCAGAAGAAGAAAGGATCAAGACTTACATTCTTTGGTCTACAGGAAACGTATCAAGCGGTGAATATAGAATTATAAGAAAGTTTCAGCTGAGGTCGTTCACGTATGACAATCTTACCTGCGGTGCTGCGTATTTATATTCTTCAAAGTACGTAGAAAAAAGGAAAGAAGACTTTTAAAATCACTCCTATTGGGCTTATATGATATTTATATAAGAGCGGTTTTATAATGCTTAACGCTCAAAAACACAAAAAAAATAATTGTGTATGAAGGTTGCCCTGAGAAACAAGAAAATGAAGAGAGCTTGCCATCTATATATTGTCGAATGGTTCGTCGACCTACTATGTAAAATTATAGTCTCCAACTTCCCACTATAATGCGCAGTGCCCTTCGCAGTAAGAAGTGAACCTTAACTCATTAGGCACCGTTGTTCTCCCTTGTCTGTTTGTTGTTTTAAATATATATCATTTTACTAAAATTAGCCATGAACCTTTGTGTCTTGATTAATCTTCATTTAAATGCATAAGCTGACTGCTCTGAGTGTTCACATCTCTACTTCTACAAAAGCCAGGTGCATCCACGCGTGTATCAAGATCGCTTACCTTAAACCTGAAAAATGAAATACCTTGCTGTGTTGACTCTGGACGTTGTACCTTTAGGGGAATTCGTCAGCATTCACATTAGCATTCCCTTTTTCTTATAAGGCTGTGGTTTATGTTTGAAGGAAGGGGACGCAGAATATTATAGGATAATCGCGCTTCTGCTTTTGTAATGAAAAAGATACTGACTGTTAATGAGAAAGCTCTTTAGCGCACACTATTCGCAGCTGCATATGCTGTTTGCAACCTTAATTAGGGAAGCAGTGAAAATGTTACTGACCAAAAGCCTGCATTATTTAGCTTCCCTGCACCGAATACAAGTAGCGGACAGAGAATAGATTTCAATTCGTCTCCTCCCGTTTTTAAAGTAGTACGACGTACCCAATGGGAGGACAGCGAATATATTATCATACATTATATATATTATATATTGTCAATATACAGCGCAATGTATTATAAAATTAGGTAAAAATTTGTTTCCAAAGCAAATGTAGCCAAGCAATATCCTTGCACTGCATAAAGCAGTCGTCGATGGCGCAAAGTTTCGGCCAAAATTGGTAGAAAGTTTAGAAAGTGGCTTTTATTGCGTACCACCGTCAGTACTAAGCACACAAATATTTTTGGCAAAAGGCTAAGCATGGGGTACAGAAATTTTTCACAGGTCGTGTAGCCCGTTTGAACTCTTACATCACCTCGAGCCATTCCTGCTCAGCTATGCTCGATTTAAAGCCCTTTCTTGGGTTCATCATCATCATCATCATCAGCCTGATTATACCCACTGCAGGGCGAAGGCCTCTCCCATATCTCTCCACTTAACCCGGTTCTGTGCTAGCTGCATCCACTTGACCCCTGCGAACTTCTTAATCTCATCCGCCCACCTAACTTTCTGCCGCCCCCTGCTACGCTTTCCTTCCCTTGGAATCCAGTTTGTTACCCTCAGCGACCATCGGTTATCCTCTCTTCGCACTACATGTCCTGCCCATGTCCATTTCTTCTTCTTAATTTCCACTAGAATGTCGTTAACTTGAGTTATTTCTCTGACCCATTCTGCACGCTTTCTGTCTCTTAATGTTACCCCTACCATTTTTCGTTCCATAGCCCTCTGGGTTGTCCTCAACTTAAGTAGAACTCTCTTGGTTAGCCTCCACGTTTCAGCCCCATAGGTGAGTACAGGCAAGATGCAACTGTTGTATACTTTCCTCTTGAGCGATACCGGTAAGCTGCTAGTCATAATCTGCGAGTGCTTGCCAAATGCGCTCCATCCCAATCTTATTCTTCTTGTTATTTCCTTTTCATGGTCCGGATCTGTGGTTACTACCTGTCCTAAGTAGATATATTCGCCTACTACTTCCAGTATTTCGCTACCTAATGTAAACTCCTGTTCCTTCCCGAGGCTGTTGAACATTACCTTAGTCTTCTGCATATTGATTTTCAAGCCTACCTTTCTTCTTTTCCTGTCTAGGTCATCAATCATTATTTGCAGTTCATCTCCCGAGTTGCTTAGCAAGGCAATGTCATCAGCAAATCGCAGATTACAGAGGTATTCTCCATCTAGTCTTATCCCTAAGTTCTCCCATTCCAAGTCTCTGAATACTTCCTTTAAACAAGCTGTGAATAGTACTGGGGAGATTGTGTCTCCTTGCCTAACACCTTTCTTTATGGGAATTTTGTTACTTTCTTTATGCAGAACTATGGTTGCTGTGCAGCCACTATATATATCTTCCAGCACTTTCACGTACGGCTCGTCTACCCCCTGATTTCGCAATGCCTGCATCACCGCCGAGGTTTCAACTGAGTCAAATGCTTTTTCGTAATCAATGAATGCTATGTATAAGGGCTGGTTATATTCCGCGCATTTTTCTATCACCTGATTGATGGTATGGATATGATCGATAGTAGAGTACCGTTTCCGAAACCCTGCTTGATCCTTTGCTTGATTGCAGTCTAAGGTTGTCCTGATTCTATTAGCGATTACCTTAGTAAATACCTTATACGCAACAGACAGTAAGCTGATTGGTCTGTAATTTTTAAGGTCCTTAGAGTCCCCTTTCTTGTGAATGAGGATAATGTTTGCATTCTTCCATGCTTCCGGTACCGTCGATGACACCAGGCACTGCGTATACAGGGTGGCCAGTTTTTCTAGCACGATATCCCCCCCGTCCTTCAGCAAATCTGTAGTTATCTGATCCTCTCCAGCTGATTTCCCCCTTTTCATAGTTTCTAGTGCTTTCTTGACCTCGTCCTTCGTCACTGGTGGAACGTCTGACTGTCTTTCCCTACCGCCAATCTCATTACGGTCCTGACTACTTTGGCTGCTGTAGAGATCTGTATAGAACTCCTCGGCTACTTTGACTATCTTGTCCATATTAGTGATGACGTTGCCCGCCTTGTCCCTTATCGCATACATCTGGTTTTTGCCGATGCCCAATTTCCTCTTTACCGCTTTGAGGCTTCCCCCGTTCTTTACAGCATGCTCAATTTTCTCCATGTTATACTTCCTTATATCGGCCACCTTGCGCTTATTGATTAGCTTTGATATCTCGGCCAATTCGATCTGGTCTGTTGGATTGGAAGCTTTCATACTCTGTCGTTTCTTAATCAAATCTTTCGTCTCCTTAGACAGCTTACTGGTATCCTCTCTAACTATCCTACCGCCTACTTCTACCGCGCACTCAGTAATGATATCTCTGAAATTATTGTTCCTTGCCTCTAGGGTAATGTCGCCATCCTCAGTTAGAGCTGAATACCTATTCTGTAGCGAGATCCTGAACTCTTCTGCCCTCCCCCTCACCGCTAATTCGTTGATGGGTTTCTTTCTTACTAACCTATTGCGTTCCTTCTTCAGATTTAGGCTAATTCGGGACCTCACCATCCTGTGGTCACTACATCGAACTTTCCCGATTACCTCTACGTCCTGCACAATGGCGGGGGTTGAACACATTGTGAAGTCGATTTCATTTTTAGTCTCTTTGTTAGGACTTTTCCATGTCCATTTTCGGTTCTTCCGTTTGCTAAAGAAGGTATTCATGATTCGTAAGTTATTGCGCTCTGCAAACTCAACTAGTAACTCCCTCCTGCTATTCCTAGAACCAATGCCATAGTCACCTACTGCCTTGCCTCCTGCCTGTTTTTTCCCTACCTTGGCATTTAAGTCGCCCCTTAGTACAGTATACTGCGTCTTTACTTTTCGCATTGCCGATTCTACATCTTCATAGAAGCTTTCAACTGCCTGGTCATCATAACTACATGTAGGTGCATAGGCCTGTACAACCTTCAGTTTATACCGCTTATTAAGCCTAATTACGATGCCTGCAACCCTCTCATTATTACTATAGAATTCATCTATATTACCCGCTATATACTTATTGACAAGGAAACCTACTCCTAGTTGTCGCCTCTCTGGTAAACCTCGATAACACAGTACATGCCCATCCTTCAGTACAGTATATGCCTCATTCGGCCTCCTAACCTCACTAAGCTCTATGACATCCCATTTCATGCCCTCTAGTTCCTCTAACAGCACTGCTAAACTAGCTTCACTAGCTAGGGTTCTAGCATTAAACGTTGCCAGGGTCAGTTTCCAATGGCGGCCTGTCCAGCGGAGCCAGGCTTTCTTAGCACCCCCTGCTGCGTCACAGGTCTGACCGCCGCCGTGGTCAGTTGTTCCGCAGCCGCTGGTGACTGAGGGCCGAGGTTTTATGGAGCTTATCATAGGAGGTTGTGGCCAATTACTGCACCAGGGTGGCCAACTCCTGTTCTGGTGAGGGAGTGCGTTGCCGGAGGTGTTCACCGGCATCAGGTCGCACCCCAAACCTGTATATGCAATTCCATCGACACGCGGATTTTTTTTTTTTTGATCTCATTCTGTTCTCAGGAGAGGTCCGCCATAGTACCACACATTATAAAGAAAATCTGTCTCCATCAGGAATCAAACTGCGTCTCTCCGATCATCTGCTGAGTGCACAAACCAGTACTCCACGCCAGGTTGCGAGAAACATATCGTAGTTTTTTATGCCTAGCAAGGCTGCCGTCTTCATGGGAACTTAGGTGGCTGTGCTGTGTTGTGGTGTGTTGTGTTGAGGTTTTTGGCACATAAGCAACTAAGCTATCATGCGCCAAGAACAGGGTTGTTTGTTTATAGCTAGGCGCCCGTGTGCTGTGCGATGTCAGTGTACGTTAAAGAACCCCAGGTGGTTAAAATTTCGGAGTCCTCCACTGTGGCGTCTCTCATAGCCTGAGTCGCTTTGGGACGTTAAACCCCAGAAACCAAACCAAACTTTCTGAAAACGACTAATCTATTTTTGTTGTCAAGTTTTTATAGCTTGTGAAGGAGCATTGCTCCTTTTAAGAATTCAAAAATGCGAGAAATATCAACGAGTGCATCGTCTCCTAAAAGGAGGCTGAGATGGAAGGGGATCTGTTCATTGTAAAACATTGCAAAATATTTTTTTTTCTTAACTTCTCTAGTGCATGACAGCTAAGTGTGAATTATTGTTAGTTCACCTCTACACCTTTCACATAGAGGTTTGTGTTCTTTCTTTAGGATGAAGCCATGTGTTAGGTGCGTGTGTCCGATGGGTGACATAGCATGACTTCAACAAAGTGTTTCAGATGGCTGCACGATTCCATTCTTCGACGACTATGTCAACATGTGTAATTTAGTGTTTGTTTCATTGTTCCGTGAAGACTGCCATTTTTTTCAGTTCTTTTTTTAATAAGATTCATGACATCTCTATGTGATATGTTTATGAGTTTTTTGCAGTGTTGCGGGCTGCTTCAGTGCATGTATCAGCTCCCGCGTAGCCGCGGATTCCAACATCGCTTGGCACCCAGCTAAATTTTATTGACTGCCCCTTTGCTTCTGCATTTACTACATTGTGTATTGGTCTCCATTTCAAGGTTCCGTAGCATTTCTGTGATGCAGTGCTTTGATTACGCTCAAAGGATCTGTATAAGTGATGCTTTTTCCAATGCTTTTCTTTAACGCTTCTTCTACAGCCATGAAAATGTCATGGCATTCAGCTGTGAAAACCGGTGAACACTTGTGTAACCTTACTATTTTCTCCCATTTCTCTTGTATCACATCACATCCACTGTAAAGCGCTGTCTTTGAACCATCTGTATAGATTTCTGTATAATGTTTGTATTTTTCATTCTTTGTGAAGAACTCTTGTACTCTGTGTTCATGCGGTGTTTGTTTCTTTTGAAAGTGGGTTAATGCGAAGTCGCACACAAAGTGGAAATGATACCAGTGTGGCAGTGGGTCTGGTCTCTGGGCAGTATTTTGAAGCGTATCAAATACATTTAATTCCTGGCATGCCTCTTCAAAACGGAGGATTAGCGGTTTTATTGCTCGGGGTTTGTTGTTAAAGAGAGTTCTAGATGAGCAGTTTGTGACTATTGAGTAAGATAAATGCTTCGGTAGGGACCTTATTTTCAGTACATATGCGCTTGTCAGCATTATTCTCCTGTCTGCAAGGGGTAGCTCATTTGTTTCAATAATGAGACTATTTATCGGAGATGTTTTATATTCACCAGTAGAGAGGCGCAATCCCATGTTGTGTACTGGATCTAAGCGCTTCAGATACGAGGGTCTCGCTGAACCGTAGACTATGCTTCCATAATCTAAGGTGGAGCGTGTTACGGATAGATAGATATTTAAAATGCATGTCCTGTCGGACCCCCAGAGTTTCCTTCAGAGTACTATCAGCATGTGTAAAGATTGAGATTCCTTCTTTTTGAGGGTGTTTATGTGGGGTAAAAAGTTAACTTTTTTATCAAAGGTAATGCCCAGAAATTTATGTTCATTTTTCACAGGAAGTACGGTTTTCTTTAAGTGTAGGTTTGGGGCGGTAGGCAAGCCTCGTTTGAGCGAGAACAAGACAGCGAATGATTTTATGGATAGAATTGGAAACCATTTTTATCTGCCCCTTTACCGTCAACTGTATTTGCCGCTGACGTGTTGATATGTTAGTGCACGTGCATGCAATCTGGAGATCATCAACATAGAGTCAGTACATATTGGATTTGGGGATTTCTGTGGCGATTGAATTAATTTTCACAATAAACAGAGTGGTACTTAAAATACAACCTTGGGGAACTCCGTTTTCTTGAATAAAGCTCCTGGTTGATCAGCTCCTGGACAGTGTTGATCCCAATCGTAGCTTAAATGAACGGTTTGATAGGAACTCTTCCAGGCAGTTTAACATCCTGCCACGGATACCTATATCTACTAGGTCACGCAGGATACCGAACCTCCAGGCTGTGTCATAGGCCTTCTCTATGCCGAAGAAAACGTATAGACAATGTTGCTTGTGGATAAATGTCTCTCGGACAACATTTTCAAGCATAAGAAGATGGTCTGTCGTTGAGCATGCTTTTTTAAAACCACCCTGATGGATGTCTACAAGCTTGCGTGATTCTGAAATAAAGGTTGATCTAATGTTTAAAACGCTTTAAAAAGATTTGGCTAGGCAACTTCTGAGGGCTATGGGCCTGTAGCTACTAGGGGAACTTGATGGTTTTCCAGATTTAAGGAGTGGAGCTGTTTTCCAGGCTTCTGGTAGCGTTCCTGTCATGAATGTTTTGTTAATTTCAAAAGTGCATGTATAGCAGAATTGGAGAGATGAGCCAGCGTATCATAATGTATTCTGTCGGGTCCTGGGGCAGTTTCTTTTCCGACAGTATTCTACTGATTTCGTATATGGTAATTTGTCTGTGGTTAGGTTCACATGGGCTGCCAGTTGTGGGGATGTCTGTGTTTTTCTGAGAGGTTTTTGTATTTTAAAAATGACTGTGTGTAGTGGGAACAACTAGAAACTGCCTCAAAATGCTCACCCGATATGTTTGCATGCTCTTCCAGAGTTGTTTGGATACCAGGTGCTGTTAATAGAGGAATTGTAAATTGTGAAAGCCTGCCATTTAGCTTCTGTACCTGCGCCCACATTGCCTTTGACGAAGTTAAGCTGTTTATGGATGACACATAACTATTCCACTAGTTGTTTTCTGCATTTCTTCCGATGTACCGAGGCGGATGTACAAAGATCTTGGCGTCTTGCCCTATCTGGTCCTGGAGCATCAAGGGACAAGAAGTGGAAGCTGTGACAAATTTTCTCTTCTTGGGCTCCACTATTACCCCGGCAGGAGACTGCAGCCATGAAATTAGGAGACGCCTGCTATTGGGAAAGAGAGCCATGTCTAGCCTTGAGCGCCTAGTAAAGAGCAGAGACATTACACTGCCAACCAAGATCCGTATAACTCGTGCTATGGTCTTTCCAGTTGGGATGTATGGATGAGAGAGTTGGACTGTGAAGAAGGCTGACCGCCGAATAATAATAATAATAATTGGTTCACAGGAAGGGAAAGGCGCAGTAACTGTCACACTTGCTCTGTGGACACCCGAACCACGCCGTAAGGGAAGGGAGGAGGGTGGGAATGAAAGTGGAAAGAGAGAAAGAAGGGCCGTAGTGGAGGGCTACGCACTAATTTCGACCACCTGGGGATCTTTAACGTGCGCTGACATCGCACAGCACACGGACGCCACTTCGTTTCGCCTCCATGGAAACGCAGCCGCCGCGGTCGGGTTCGAACCCGGGAACTCCGGCACAGTAGTCGGGCGTCTTACCACTGCACCACCCCGGCGGAGCACCCGAAGAATTGACGCGTTTGAAGTTCCTTGGACGGCCAGAAGATCAAATCAGTCGATGTTGTCGACCATAAACCCTGACTGTTTATTGGAGGGTCAAATTCTAGTCAGCTGCTTTGGTCATCTGATGAGAAGAGAGAAGTCACTGGAGAAAGATTTGATGTTGGGAAAGATAAATTGATAAATATATTTGGTGAACAAAATGACATGTCTAAACAACTTATTTTTCCAGATGATGTAGAGCAGTATGTTGGTTTTCCTGAGTTGAGCAAACAAACGTTATTGGAAGGAATAAGTACCTCTAAAATTTCGCCTCTGCTGTACGTGTTTTTTTGCTTCCCCAAAATACAGCATGTGCGTTAAAATCCCCAACAACCAAATATTGCTGTGGTAGCTGGCTTAAAAGGTCTTCCAATTCTTGTAACGTAATTTTCATGTGTGGTTGTAATAATAAAGAACACACTGTAATTGTCTTGTATGTAACGAGGGTATGTAAGCTTCAAACCTGGGTTTTACTTGAACTTCACGCGCTGCGACGCCTCTTTGCAGAATTATGGCTACTCCTCCAGAGATTCTGTTTGCTCTCGGTCGTGAAGGAAGACACTGTATTTTTTCAGTACGCTAGTGTGTTTCGGGCCTAAGTTTGTTTTCTGCAAGCACAGGGCCACAAAAGAAAATGATGCTAAAATGTCTTTTATGTCAGTTATTTTATTTAAAATTCCTCCACAATTCTAATGAATTAGGAATGCCATCTTATTTGTATGAAAGGAAATAATTAAGTTATTTCAGGTCCTGTGATTCGGGCCTTGTCTTTTTGTGACCGATCCAAGAAGTTCCGCCGTCTCTGCGACGACAGAGAGCTACCTGGGTCGTGTCCATTTCGTCATAGGAGACGCTGGACGTGTGTGCGTGCTGCACGTTGTCATTTCCAGTAGACCTCTGGTCGTGAGCCGAGGTCTTGGGGCCTGTTAACCCTGAGGGCCGTGCGGCCTGCTTTGAAGGTGGTGGAGCTGCATAAACTGTTTCCCGCTGGAGCGAGGATGGCCCTGCCACAGCCCCGCGGTCTGCGGTCTGTGCAAGTGCCGAAAGCCGGTGCGATGCATACCTCCATACATGTACACTGGCGAAGTTAGTGTTCGGAGTTGGAGAGAAAGTCTTCGAAGTTGCAATGCGTGTTGTAGCTTCTTTATATGTAATGGTTTCTGTAGTTTTGAGTGTAATTATGTCTTTTTCTTTTTTCCAGGACAACAAGACCTAGAATAGGCTGGGTGCTCGCCTTCACTATTAGCGCAGCGTGGTGCTGCTGTACAGTTCTCTGAGCTGTGGTCTTTCGCTGAACATTTGGCGCATGTCTGGTGGCCACGACACTTTCCGTAGCCAAATCTCTGGCAGTTGTAACATCGGCGAGGATTTGGTTAATATGGACGGACGGGTACGTCATAACAGTCGTTTTTCTTGGCATCAAGACCGCTTTTGACTGTTTGTTTGCTTAAGCGGCAAATAATTATGCAAACGGTATATTTCTCTATCACCCATTGGAGAGGAGCATACCCCAGGAAGATGTGTTCAGCCATCTCCTATCAATATTGCCCTTATATATATATATATATATATATATATATATATATATATATATATATATATATATATATATATATATATATATATATATCAAGAATACTTCGGTGAGGAGTTTGCATAACAAGTTTTGCAGATGATATCTGCATCTGGAGTGTATCACATTCGCGTTATATTACACAAAGACGTATTCAGGGAGCGTTACTGCACATCTCAATGTACTTGGCTCCCCTGGGTCTTCACCTCACATCAGAAAAAAGCGTTGCTATCGCTTTCGCAAGAAAAAGAATGACTCTATATTCGCTCCTTTTCAGTGGACGGTTATATCGTATGTACAGTCACAATGATTCTTAGGTGTTGTGATCGACAGTAATCTCTATTGGGCGCAAAAAAAATCTCCTCGAGAGGATCAATGCAGCATCGCAGGTTTTTTTGAGATTCATGGCAGGAACACGATGGGGCAGCAACTGCCATTCGAAGTTCTGCTGCAGAAAGCCTACGTTGAAGGAGCGTTACGCTAATATTTACCGGTGCTTCAACGGTTATTTCCAACAAACAAGACAATTCTTGAAACCGCACGGAACAACTGCTTGCAGATATGCCTCGGACTCCAAAAAGAATCCTCGGCATCAGGAACACTTGCCTAAAACAGGATGTCTCCCGCTAGGTGCGATTACCGCCAAAGAAACAATGCCTACCTATCTTGGACATGTTCTTCAAAGGAAGAAGCACTTCTTACACCATGTCTACCTCACTGCAACACTGGCTTTTGTCAAGCTGTACAGGTTTTGCCCCTCTCTACTATTTTTCAGCCACAGAATTTACTACCTCTCACCTTTTCCTCACGAGCACTATCGTCTCCAAAAGTCAATATGTCTGTTCCTGACGTCGACGTGAAAAACCGAATGCCACATGCAGAATTTCTGCAAGCCGCTCTCGCCTACTTAGTCAAGGAATATACGTAATGCACACACATATTCAAGGACGGCTCAACTATTCAAAACACTTCTTCCTATGGCCTTTAGGTGTCCTCAAAAAACCATGACCTGTCTTGCCGGCTGCTGCGGAAGACATTATCTACGACAGCTGAGCTGCATCGCATTAAATGAGCTGTTTCCTATATCCTGCGCCGAACCACCGGGCGATGTGCTATCCTTACTGATTATCAAGAATCTCTGCAAATCCTGAATAACCTACTAGATAAAAACAATCATCAGCCTTTCCCCTTGACATAGGGTATCTATGTCATTTGGCTATTGCCGCAAGCCACTGCATAATATTTCAGTGGCATTAAAGCCACTAAAAAAGCAGATGAAGCGGCTGGTAAAGGGCACCAACATCAGAGATACATTCGGACTTTCTTCACAAAATCTGATGCATCCCAACTGGCTAACAAAGTTGCTTCCGAAAGAAGGTATCAACTTTGGAGCTTGCCGACACATCACTACCAACCTCTTTACTAAATTGACTCACATCTAAAATCAAGACTCCCTTTGAAGTCTCCTCGCCACCTAGAACCTCTTTACCACCGAATGTTCATAACCTGTGCATATACAAATAGTTTGCAATATCGTTTCTGTGAAATGAACAGTCCGCATTATGAAAACTGTGGCTCGATTGAAACTGTGGAACTTATCCTGCTTGAGTGCCCTGCGTACGCTGACCAGCGTCCGTGCTACGAACATAGCATGGAGAAGCTCTTCCCAGTGCCTTTAACAATGAGCAGTTTTTTAGGTCCCTTAGCCTGATATAGGCAACAAAGACTCGCAATAAACTTTTTGCTTATGATTTGAAACAGATTGGACTTCTTGACAACTCTAAATTCACTTTGCATGTTACCCTCAGGCGTTTTTCACGCTGTGAACTCTATAAGCACATTTATCGGATTATGCATTCTATCATTATATTTTATACAAGTACTCCACGATGCATCTGGCAACTCATTTAATGACCGAATTATTTCCCTCTTCATTTATTTTATTTTTCTCAGCATTCTTTTTCAATCTTACCCTCCCCAATTCCCCAAGCTACGCTGAGTAGCATGCCTGAGAAGTCTAAACGCTGCTTAAATTCTCTTTTTCATTAAAGGAGCTCTCTCTCTTTCTCCACAGAAATGACAAAGGAAAAAACAAGTATACAAAAACAGCCAAAATTCGGGAACACAATGTAATCAGAATGCGGGTGTACAAAAAGATTGCTTGGGACTAAAAGGTAAATAGTTTGTCATAGTCACAAGCATATAATCATTCAAAGGGAATCAATACCCTAAGGAAACGCATTATAATGTGACATAGAAACGATATTAGGGGAAGGTGATTCCAGCCGACACAGCATCTATAGTATGAATGAAGCATGAAGCATTTTCTGTGACAAGATAGAACCCGAAGGCTATAGTGGTGAATAATGTGTGCCGATACGTATGATGATCTTGATACTAATCTGTCTCTCAGATAATTGTTGTGGCAGATTTAAGGAAAAAGAAAAAAAATGACAGTACTGACCTGATGTGAGAGAGACGTGAAACGGATAAACCTGTATAGTGATTTCATAAAGCGCAAAAACACGAGAAAACGACGAACACCAGCGCCCTGCTAAGCAGTCGCATTGCTTGTGAAAAAAAAAAAAAAATGTTTGGCTGTCACAGCACGAGAAGCGTTTCAGTATGCCACAAACATTGCCTGCCAGGTGCCTTTGTTTCTTGACAAATGAGCTATCGGCCAGACAGGCAGTTATGTTAACGCCCTACGAAGGAAGACTGAAAAAAAAAAAATCAAAATTACATAAGCACACATCTTGCCCAGCACTGTTTGCCATGAACTTATTATAATCCACATTTTCGTGGTTTGAGATACCCCGCGAACAAGTAAGCACAAAAAAGCTGAAGCTGTTTAAGCGCTTCATAACCTTAAAGCACGCTAGACTGCTTTAAGCCCTGAATACACGCGGTTTTTTTTTTTTTCCACTATTTTCGCGCGTTAAAAAGTGCCGCGCCGATGCGGCACCCAGCTCGGGATACATGGAACGACGAAGCGGCGCGCCGCGGATCACTCGATGCGAACGCAAATGCTGAGTGAGCGCAAATAACCGCAGAGCGAGGTACGTGAAAGATGCTACGCTGTTTCTTGTGTTCAAATCATGGAAGGGCTAATTACAACTCTGCTGGGCTAAATGTACAAAGCATACGAATGTCACAAAAGGATTTCACGCGCTCAGACGAACGAATGTACCTCGTAATCTAAGCTGGGATACCAGCGGCACGGTTGTCTTTTTTTTTTAACACATTTCGATTGAGGGAGGAAACACACACATCACGATCCGAGAGTTGGTCGCATGCTCACAAAAAAGCGAAATTCCGTGTTTAATAAAGCGTGTGTTTATTTTCACGATAATCACATTTCTGCGGCCAAACAGCCGCACACCTTGTCGGCCATGTTGACAGCGGTCGTTCAAACTAGAAATGCCAGCTTTCCGCGATTGGCTCGCGTCTGCAGAAGCTTGCGATTCGAGAAGACGCAACGTCGCCCGCGCGTAAGATATCTGGCAGGGCTACATCGACGGCGGCGGGCGTTTTTTCCGACGCCGGGCGTCGAGTGCGCGCCGTCGGGAAAAACACGTTGGCTCAATGCGGCAGAAAACTCCATGCATTTGGGCCTTTAGGGATGTTTTTGTAGTTTTGAGATACAATTTGATTCACGCTATTGTCAGTAATGCTGCTGACACATCTCCGAGCGTCTTGCAGTTTGCGCATGCTGAGGCCAGTGACGGTGTCTCTGGCTTCAATCAATAGTTATTCTCTCCTTCGGGGGGCAACCAGGGGCTGAGGAGTGCGGACGCGTTTTGCGTCGGCTCCACACTTTTTGTCTCGATGTGCCAGGAATTTTCATCGGAATTTCGTTTCAGTGGTGCCATTGCGCGTCGGATGGCGTCGTGATCTTGTGGACACCGAATTTGTGACTGTGAGTGCAGCAGCTTGGTTTCTATTGTCGGTCTTGTGCGGACCACCTGCGAAACGCTAGCGCCCGTTTGGCCTAGCGCGGCTTCGGCCGAGGAGACCGGCCCGGAGGCCCCTTCACCGCCGGTCTACCGCCGTGTTTGTGGGCCAAAAATGACGATGCACGTGACCGTAGAAGGTACTGACCTCGATCCAGAAGACTACGACAGCACCTGGGTACAAACGCTCAGGAAAAAGGTTGAATCGAAAACCAATCGGACGCTTCTGAATGATTCCAAGAAGGACAAGGTGGTGCAACACCGTGTTCCAAACGGGGAAGCCGCTCATGGCGCTGCTAAAGCAACTAGAAGAAAATTGGCTGAACTGTCAATAGCTATGAATCTTCCGAGGTTCCCGGAAGAAGGTATCAAGGTGATTATTTGGCCTCGTGAGGTCTAGCCGTCATTAAACGCACGTCGGGCCCGCTGCTTAGTCAGGCCCTCGCCATGGCTGCCGGAATCAGCTGGTCGGAGCTGGACGCATGGTGTGTGAACGGAAAGCAAGGTACGGTGCTCTTTCATTCCTTGGACTTTAGTCGAGGCGTGAAGGTAGCCGCAATCCGTTGCTTTAAACTCGATGACAAAGAGCATGAAGTGGTGGCCAATCTGATCGCACCGGAGGATTGCGGCCGAGGTGTCGTCCATGGGATCTGTGATATATTCACGGAAGAACAGTTCTTCAGAGCATTCAGGAAGGATCCACAGAACCCAACGGTCGCTGGGGTGCGGCGGATGGGGAAGACTTCCACTATTATTATCACCTTTTTGGAACCTGAAGTCCCAAGATTTGTCAGGATTGAAGGCATGCTTAGCCATGTCGATTGTTCAAAAAAAGATATGAAGTTTGCTTCAGATGTGGGGAACTTGGTCATCGCTTAGATGTGTGCGATAGTGAAAAACCTAATTGCCGTGGTTGTGGGGTGGTATCGCCGCTCGAAGGTCACCAGTGCACTCTCCAATGTCGCCTATGTGGAAAGGGCCACCTAACGGGAGACAGACGCTGCAAAGAACTCTTCCGTACATCCTACGTTATCAAGAAGAGAAAGTGGGAAGCAAAATTAGCCGCCGAGGAGGCAGCCAAAAAGAAGCTAGTCGCCGAGGAGGAGGCCAAGAAGCTGCAACAGGTGCGCTTTAGTCGTCGCGATGGGCGTAGTGAGTCCCACAACCGGTCCCAGCGCCGTACAAGAACCCGTTCCTCTTCGTTCCCGCGACTGCAGCCGCCGTCGTCCAAGACGATAATGGAGGGCTCTCGACCAAAGCAACAGCCGCAGCAGCAGCAGCAGAAACCGCCGCAGACACCATCAAAAGGAGTGAGTAGTGACTCTCAGGACTCAGCTGAGGTTCAGGCTCTAAAAAAACAGAATCATTTGTTACAGGCGCAAGTTAAGGCACTGCAGGAGAAAATCATTGCGATAGGCAAAATTTCACAACCAATGGAGACCGAAATGCCGGTAGCGGAGGCACCGCAGAAGGAACAGGAAAAGACCCCTAGGGACAGTCCTCCTGCAGCAAAAAAGAAAAGAGGTCCCGAGCCGGATCTCGAAACCTGCGTCCAAGGATTGGAAAAACGATTCTCTAAAAAAGAAGACGACGACAAAAGTTTCCAACAACAAGTTATGACCGCTTTAGAACGTCTGAACAGTGCTATGGCAGAGATGCGGGTCGAAATGGCTAGGAGAGACGAGAGAATTCAGTTGGTTTATCAAGCGATTCATAACATTAAAAATGGCTCTGCATCACCGTAGAAATACCATTTGGCAGTGGAACTGTAGGGGCTTCAGTCGCAAACGCGCGGTACTGGAAACTTTTTTGACCAACATTGACAAACCCGAAGTAATCGCATTGCAGGAGTGCAGTAAGCACGCTAAGCTAGCGAGTTACAAATCATACGCGGGACGAGATGACAACGCGCGAGTGATCACCATTGTCAAAAGGAATATAACGGTGCTGCAGCATAATACCGGGACAACAAATGTTAACCATATACTAATCGAGATAATCCCACAAAAAAGAAAATTCAAAAGTCTATTCATCCTCAATGTATATAGCCCGCCTCGACAAGAACGTCAATGCAACTTCAATGAGCTATTCGCCAAAGCGCGAGTGATCGCGAAAGGAGGACCCCTGTTGATAGTAGGGGACTATAACGCGTATCACACGGCATGGGGGTATAGATACATACAGGTAAAAGGACGCGAACTATGGAACAGCATTCAGCAGAATGGCTTATTGCTTCTGACGGATCCCCTGAAACCAACCCGCCAGGGTAACAGCGTTTCGATAGACACATCTCCGGACTTAACTCTAACCGGAGGCTGCATTTACGCCACGTGGTGCAACACAGGTGAAAATTTAGGCAGCGACCATAAAATTATAGAAATCGTAGTAGATAACGGCCCACCGGTCGTCCGCACCAAAAAGACAACGTTGGTGAACTGGGAGGCTTTCCGAAATGGCTGCACAGGTGACGAGGAAGGCATAAGTAACATTGACGATTGGAATAAAAAGGTCATTCAGTCGGTCAACGAAGCAACGGAGGAGGTGGAGGTTGACGAAGACATTGAAGGAGTAGACCGTCACATGGTCAGGCTCTGGCGTAAGAAGAAGGATCTAAAAACGAGACTCACACAGAAAAGAGGGAATAGGATCTTGCGCAGAGAATTGGCAGTGCTTAACAAAGAAATTGAAGAATATGCGCTCGTTTTAACGAGGCAAAACTGGGGCAGCATTTGTGAAAAACTGGACAGGAATATCGGGAACGCAAGTACGTGGCACTTACTTCGGCATCTTCTAGATCCCGACAAATCTAAACTGGAGGCCAGGCAGCAAATTCACAGGCTAATACATACCTTTGATGGGACCGCGGCTACTCTCATAGCCCAAGTACGAGACCGGTATTTGAATTGTGCAGAGGGTATAGGCCAACAAATGCCTGATTACAAGGGCCAGGAAAACCCAGAGCTAGATAGCCCGATAACGGTTGCCGAAGTCCGGGCAGAAATAAATAGACTGACAATGAACACTGCTGCAGGTCCGGACAGAGTTAACAATCGAATACTAAGAAACTTGGACGACGCGTCGATCCGACACCTCGCAGCATTCATGCAGGAGTGTTGGGAGGCCGGTCGGCTGCCGGCGACATAGAAGGCCGCAAACCTCGTATTCCTCCCGAAGCCGGGGAAGCGTCCGGGTTTCGAACACTTTCGTCCAATCTCGCTCACGTCATGCATGGGGAAACTAATGGAGCATGTTGTTCAGACCCGGCTGAACCGGTTTTTGGAGGACAACGATATCTATCCGAACACCATGATAGGATTTAGACCGCATTTGGCCGCATGCGATGTCATGCTGCAGCTAAAAGAACAGATCATACACAATTCAACAGTAGACACCAGGGTGGTCGTTGGTCTAGACGTGTCAAAAGCTTTTGACAACGTGAAGCACTCGGCTATTCTGCAGAATCTCGGTGCATTAGATGTTGGGGTTCGCACGTACAACTACATACGCGACTTCCTCAGCGATAGAACGGCAACTATCAGTATGGGGGGACACACAGTAGAAGGTATTCGGCTGGGAAACAAAGCCACACCACAGGGATCGGTGTTGTCCCCGACGCTGTTTAATATCGCCATGATTGGTCTCCCCGCAAAACAAGAGGAAATCCAACGGCTACACCACACATTATATGCAGATGACCTGACTCTGTGGATGTACAGGGGCAGTGACGGTGAAATTGAACAGACACTCCAGCGGGCAATCGAAGTTATAGAAAGATACTTAGAACCGATCGGGCTCAGATGTTCGGCCGAGAAATCGGAAGCGCTCGTTCTCACGTCAATGCGATCGCCCCATCGTCGGCGTATAAAGCAAAATAACCCGAAAATAACACTCAGGGTGAACGGTAACGTTATACCAACGGTGGCAACCATTAGAGTTCTGGGATTACGAATTCAGGCCAACGGCAGGAACTCGGAAACGATACAGAGGTTAGACGCTAGCACCAGTCAAACCTGTAGACTCCTGAAGCGGATCGCAAGCAAACATGCGGGAATGAAAGAAGCTAACCTCCTTAGGCTAGTCCAGTCTTTTATAATCAGTAGGATAGTCTACGTGGCGCCGTATTTACGGCTTCACAAGGCAGAAAAGGAGAAACTTGACGTTCTCATTCGTAAAGGGATAAAAACGGCACTAGGTTTACCACCCAATACATCGACAAACAAGATTATGAGACTAGGGGTCTCCAATACCCTCGAAGAGCTCATTGAAGCTGCAAGGACTTCACAATACCAGAGACTGTTGCGCAGTCGTACTGGTCGGAGCATTTTGGAAAAACTGGGGTATGAGCCGCAAGCATGCTCCAGACGTTGGGGACTAGACAGGTTGGGGACAAATTAAAAATACCCCCCCTCCCCAAAACATGCACCCCGTTTACCATGAGAGCCGGAGGTGTGATAGAGCAACAGCGCTGCAAGCCCGTTTTGAGGGAAGACAGGACGTCTTATATACAGATGCCGCGCAATGCGCGAACGGTAGGGGACGTGTTTCAGTAGCAACTGGAGAAGACGGGGGCTCGGTAGCTTGCTGCAGCACCCGAAATTCGACCACAACGGAGGCGGAAGAGGTGGCCATCGCGCTAGCTCTAACACAACAACAGGTCAAAATTATAGTTACAGACTCGAAATCAGCGATTAGAAACTTTGACGCGGGCCGCATTTCGGCCATAGCAGCAAGAGTGTTGGCCAGTGGTTCACCACCGGCAGAGCAGGTCGCGCTCATTAGGACACCGGCGCACCAGGGGGTGAGGGGGAACGAGAAAGCGCACGTACTGGCCCGAGGATTAGCTACATTGCGGGATCCCAGTGACGACTTATGCGCAACCCCGTACCCCTTGCTCGATGAGGAGCCCCTGCAGTTCAACGATGACCTTAACACCTACCAAGATATCCTAAATCATTACAAATTAGGCAGATCAGTACTACCAAATGCGTGTAAGCAACTCACCAAAATCGAGGAGGTTATGTGGCGTAAGCTACAGACTGGAGTATTCCCGAACCCCCAGCTTTACAGCAAGTGGCACCCGGAAATCTTAGCCCCAGAAGAAAAAGTTGCGATGGCATAGCGGACATGATACATATGATATGGACGTGTCCTAGATTTGGAGAACCTGACCGAACAGATGAGTCCTGGGAGGCACTACTTCTCAAGCAGGACGAAAAAGGGCAACGAGAAGTCATCCGTCTTGCCCTGGCCGCTGCTAAGATCCAAGGGATCCAGGTCGACGGCTGAGGGGGAGGACATGGTTGGGACAGAGCTTCGCCTCGGATCCTCACCAACCTTTTGACGGGTGCAATAAATGTTATTTCTCTCTCTCTCTCTCCTTCGGGGCATATGGCACATACCTACAGGGGGGGGGGGATTGGCCAGAATTCATTGTAGCCGCCAGGATAGAATTCATGATGTCTGTTTAACTGTATGATAGATAACTTATTATTTAGGAAGTAGTGCGCTAAAATATTCTTAAATTTTGAGGCGATAGGAATAGAAATCAATGAAAAATGGTTAAAATGTTCAAATATTAACACAAAAAGGTATAATTCAGACAGAATAGCGCTAACACACAAATCTTCCACTAGCAATATCGTAGTTGTGAAGTAACTCGCACACCGGTTTTAGGGTATACACTTTGACGGTTGCACCAGCGGAGAGGAGGAGAGGAACTGTAAATGACAGTCCTAGGCGAGCAAGGGGTATTTCTGAAGAATTTCTGTAAGTAGCATAACTGCGGCAGGAGAGGATACAATGTTCAATTGTTTCCACGACATCACATGACGCACAAAGATTTGACGTTGTGAACCCACAGCGACATAAATAATGTTTGAGGCAAAGAATTCTACAACGCATGAGCGTCATGGAGACCTTACATTGCCTCGAAGTACAATGTCGGACACTCCAATGAAAATTTAAATGCTTGAAATCCGTAGTCGCAAGGAGTGGGTCATGGCGTAAAAAGAGTGACGTTTGAAATCGTTCAAAACGGGATATATTTAGCAAAACAATATTCGATACAACATCGACAACAGGCTAATAAGCGCTGAATTTGCTAAATAATCCACCATTATATTAAAAGCGATGGCGCAGTGCCCCGGAACCTACTGAAAACCTATTTCCTGTAAATGTAACGCAAGGAAAGACATCAGGGTTCGTTTCAAAAGCAGCATCATCGGGCTTTTTAATGCTGCTAAGACTGACAGGCAGTCAGAGAGTGTGATTACGTGGGTAACGTTACCGGGAACTTTTTGAAGGGCCAAACCAATTGCAAGAAATTCAGCAGTAAATTTTGGTGTGTAATCAGGAATCCGTATAGAAAAACTCCAGTCGAGTGCTGGGAATAAATACCTATTGCTGCTTTTTCATTCGGCTGTGAGGCATCAGTGAAAATAGCTAAGTGTCGTGGATAGTGTATTAGATAATCATCAAGGGGGTCATTTATTACAGCAGTTGTCAAGTGCTTTGCATTGGATGGCAACGACTGGCCAAAGAACCGTGCGGAAGTAGTTGAAAATTGCCAACACGTATTACAGAAATAAGCGAAACTGCAATTTTGGACAGCAAGGCCGAAGTAAATACAAATTGTGGTTGCTTATACTGATAATCTAGAAACTGAGCTTGGTGTGTAATAAAAATGGGAGAACCTACTCCAGACAGAGGTTCAAGATCTCGTCAAAAATTTCGCACCGTGACGGGCTCAAACCGAGAGTTCAAGTTTCGTACAGGGGCCTCTAGATAGAGGACGGTATTTGAAACTTATTTTGGTAACCTCAAATATAGTAGTAAAGCCCGCCTCTCCAGTAGCAATAAAGGTCGTAGTTTGTATTTAGGACTGTCCGAGAAAAGAACACAGCCGAACTCCAGAATTGGTCGCACATAAGTTTTATAAAGAGCCATATAGGTCTATGTGGGCCTACCGAATTTTTTAATGGCTAATTATAATCAGGCGACCAAGGGCTCGCTCACCTTTCAGGCAATTACTTTTGATTTGAGGCCGCCAGTCTAATTGTGAGTGGTATAATACCCCCAATTACTTCAAGGATTCAACCTGTGGGATCTGTGAATCGCAATACGCAAGAGAGATATGAAAAGGGTGTGCCGGTGGGAAAACGGGTACTGATGATTTCTTCAGGTTAAGAATTAATTTTACTTTACCCAGCGAAACTTCAAGGGCTTTCAACTAGGCTTGCAATAACTGGTATAAAAAATGAACATATTTTGCAGAAAAGAGACAGGTATCATCCACATACACATACAATTTTATATTTGGATGAACAGAGGTATCGCTCATCAATATATTAAAAAGCAATGAAGACAGCACCGATCCGTGAGGCACACGTCTAGTTTGGTAATAAGTTTCAGAAGTTAACAAACCTATTTTGCAGAAAAATATCCTAGTTTCTTTTAGTAGAGTTATGTCTGGGTTGAAGTTAGAGATAAAATTCCGTAAATTATGCATCGAATATGTAATTGAAAGACAATTCCACTGTAGTACTTTTAAACCCGCTATTATTACTGTAAAATCCGGGAGGCTGTAACCGCCTCTTTTAAGAAATTAGCGTTACGCTGAATATCAGGCGAACGTTTTTTACTTCATTGTTAGAATGAACAGATTTTAAGGGACAGGATGAAGCGTGGTGATTCTGGAATGAACATGTCATTTCTACATCCAAAGGACAAACGGTGGACAGGCGGGTATCCACAGGACCCTGACTCTGCACTTTATTAAAGAAAAAGGAGTAGCCTAGGCGTCGTCGGGGTAGAATCTCCAGCAATAGAGGCCATATTAACCGTAGGATTATGACATTCAGTTATAATAGGGTTATCAACTTGCAAAGCTGCAATTTCGGTAGACCCAATCTTTGTAGCTATGACCTGTGACACAGCTGCTGTAAACGTGATCGACACACGCTCCAAAACACCCTTAAGTGATTTCTCCACAGCTGTGACAACCGAATTTTTTAGACCTACTTCCACATCTGAACCTACTCTTTTTGTCCCAGCTGCATAATAATGCCTTATACTGTCTAGCTGCGCATAGACATCTGCCTTAGAGCACTTGTCGTGTTGGATAATGTACAGAACAGTTCGCTCGTCGGTGCGTTTCGGGCACGTATCTTCATCAGCAGGGTGATCTGCGTGACATAGTGTGCAAATTACTGCAGCAGATGCACAAATGTCAGATGAATGGCTATATCAACACAGTCTGCAGTGTGTTGCGGATTTGCACGCTTTGCTGCTGTGTCCAAATTGCTAGCAGTGCTTTGAATTGCAAAGAGGATCTACGCGGTACACAATGGGCCATACCCTAATCTCTGTTGCATAGTCAGCCCGGCAAATGTCACTATCATCAATTTTGTCGGCACCATGGAGCCATCAGCATACGTGCTGCAACGGAATAGTGATATGTTGCTAACGCCAGCCTCGTTAAATTCCTCAATCATTTCCAGTGCAGAAGCCAACGACTCCACGCCGCGTATAATACCTTTTGAACATGGCAGCTGTTCAGGTATAAAATGCTTTAGTAGCAGTGATGCAAACGATGTGCATCGAAGCAAGTTCGACACACATTAGATATTCGAGGACTTATAGAAAATACCTGTCCTGCCAAAAGTACGCACCACAGAGACTTTAGGTAGGGGGGGGGGTGACAGCCTTTAGCTGCTCCTGGATTATTTTTGATTTTTGATTTTTCAGCTATAGTGTTTTATTCCCACTTAGTACAAATGCCACCGGTATTATTCTTATTCCATTCCATCCCAAAGATTCAGGTCCAAGCCTTGGGCCGGCAGACTGGCAAACCAGGATGCCGAACCCTCATCTGGGAAACGTAGAAACATTGTAGACCTATTTTAGCATGAAGTACTGGCCAGTCCCCAGACGTGTAATGGCCTCACCGGAGAGAACGGTCAGGCTAGCAGACAAGACAGGAACCAGTCGTCGGGATAAGAAAAAAGAATAGCACATCAGCAGCAGAATCGCTCAATCTCTCTTCAGGCGTCGTTTTTCTGGTGTCGTTTCTGGTGTCGGCTGTGTCTGGTGTGGTATCGGTGTGAGACGCGCCTGTGTTCTTTGTCGTCGTGTTCTCTCGCCCTGTTCGTGTGCGCATAATGCAATCGCAACAATGTCTGACAGCCAACTAGAGCAGCAGTTAACTGTACTCGAACAATTAAAACAAGAGCGAAAGCGATAGCATTTCAGTACGTCGTTAACAATCCAGCCGTGCATAACTGACTGCAGCGGCGAGCCTACGCCGAGAGATACCAAGATGGCTGCGCCGTCCGATGCGTCCCCACACTGAAAAGAGAGACGCGGAGCTATCGAGGCACACAACTAGAATCGAACGTGGAGTGTCATCTGGTTTTAAAAAGAGCAATCATAGAGCAATCATCATAGGCTCTGCAGCCAAGTGGGAGTAAGCTTTCTTTTTCGTGCTGTGTTTCTATCTCACGTTTAATGCTTTGAGTAACTGTAGAGCATACAGACTTGTTTCCAAAGGGCAACCTGAATGTGGCAGCTGCCTGCGATATGGGTCGTGTTGTCGCTGCATGAAGCAAACCATAACGTCACTAAACACAGATGTGTGTATGACACTGTTGCTTTGATTATTTTTATCACGTAAAGCGTTAACCAAGTTCGGCGACTCTAGATTGTTAATCACATGTATTTTGGAGAACAAATAAGCGCCAGGTACGATGAAGCATCGCTACTAAACGCGAAATATCACAATAATGTGAACCGGTGTTTGCAACGCCATCCTTCAAGTGGATTTCCGCGTACTGCACCTAAGCGCAGTGAAAGTGCGTTATACCTATATACTGCATTTCTGAAACTTATGACTCAAATGACCTTTTCGGTAAATATAAAGTCCCCTTGAACAATACTCATCTTTCGCACTATATAATGGACGGTTTGTGAGAACACATCTCTAAAGAAACAAAGGCCTAATGTCGGGTTTTGACACTTGCCTGTTTTACAAACGAGCAGGCTAGCATTACATAGGGTTAGTTGAGTCTTTTCTGTATGACTAGAAGTAAATAACATCGGGGTCTCCAGCGAATAATGCATATGAAAGAGTGGCTACGCTGATATTGTGAGGAGTTAAATTTCCGCAATCGCCCTATTGGTAATGACGGCCAGAAATCATCTTTGTTCTATGTAGTGAGAGCATTGGGAAGATCTATCACACACTGTAATATCCTTCGCCTGAACAAGTTCTCTACGTCTGGAACAGTTAAGAAAGAACTGCATCATGAATGGTGTTTCAATCGGTGCCGAGGAATAAAAAGAGAAACGGAATACTAGAAAAAAGACAAAGGTACTATGCACTGTTTCCTACTCAATAATAAATCTGCGACAGGCATCATTATGGCTGTATATTGGTGAACCTCGTCTCTGTCTGTCCCCATCGAGTGACCCCCCTGCGGCAAAAGATGGCATTTGGAATTTCACAAGAGAAACGAGAACCTGGAAGCGACAATAGGTCAATAGGCGGCATACGAGCGTTAACATGATCATTCATCAAGAACCACCTAAAAGCTAGAGCACGATAGTTGTAGTGGGGAAGTTCTGGGCTGAAAGAAATATCCCTAATCACCAGGTTCATTCGTACGTATTGTTAGGAGGACAGTATGACGGCGGAGGATGAAGGGGAATAATCATCATAATCACGGAGTGCAATACGTCTCTAGTTGAGGTGATGTCACGTAAGCGGCAGAGTGGCACCTTAAGCGGGTGAACAAGGCGATTCGCCCGAGGGTGACATCGTTGAAGCATGATAAGTGGTGGCTCACCCGGTTTCTCTGACTGCGACATGGGCTCCATTGCCGTTTCGAAGGAGCTCTCCTAGTGAGCCAGATGGAAGGGTCAGGGCTACAGCAAGAGAACGCTGCCTCTCTTGTGAGAGAGCGGATAATGTCGGCCCCTGTGCTGTTCGAGAGTATGACGGCTGTGACGACGACACCTGCAGTACATCCTCCCAAGTTTTCTCTTCCGTGGGTAGCCTCACAGCTACCTAAATGGTTCAGGCGCCTGAAGAGTTTTCAAACACCTGGAGACTTTTTGTCGCCGCGGACAAAAAGACTGTCGCTGTTGGGTCCGGCCGCACTCCCGTGTAGTGAGAGCTGGGGGGCAGTCTGTTGGACGTTTGGCCATGTGGGGTTATTTGTGGCTGCTCTTTGAGCGGATTGTGCATCCGTTGACGCGGAACGCCGCTTAAAGGAAGAGCTCGACATCCGGACACAACACCCTGAACAAAATCTAAAAGAGCATATTTACACTGTATTAGCGTTTTACCAGAGGATTGGCGACGATGTACCCGACAGTGAAAAGGTGGCCCGTGTTGTCCGCCAGATGCATCCGTGGCTGGGAGACCGGACGAAGTTTGCAAGCCTCGCAGCGCAGGCGAACGCGGTCGACGTACTCATGGAGCGCGCTTGACCCCGACTACTGTACAGGCCACCTCCATCCCTAGCAGCCAAGTGACCAGGAACTTGGCCTTCAGACCAGCCTCTAGTGAACTTTTCACTCCAGTGCCACAGCTTTCTCTGAGGGTGGCTGTCCGGACCGCGTACTATTTACCAGCCGCTAGTATATACCGGCCCTCTCTACTGTCGCCCGAATACCGGTGGCCTGTTAAGCTCAAAGACATCCGGCCATCGTTCAACAGGGATCAGATGTATGCTCCTGTTATGCCAGATATGCCTGCAGTATCCACTGAATTGCCTGCGCTTCAGTTCATGTGCACATATATGGGCCGGAATCAGTACCAGCTGGGCGGCGGAGTGGACCATATTGCTCTTAAGTGCGCGAATGAACGCGGGACTGGACCATCTGTCTGCTACCGCTGGCAACGGCCTGGTCATTGTCAAGCCTAATGCACTAAAAATGGTATCTAATAGGAGCTGCCCCGGCGTGCGTCTACGACTGTGCACTATAGTGACACCTACAGCCAGTAGGAGTGAGCTCCTCTGATATTTCCGGATTGGGTCAACTATATTTCACGCATTGCTAGACACTGGTGCTAGTATTAGTCTACAGGATACTGGATCCAAGCAAAAGAGAGACTGTTCTGGTGTATTCAGAGATCTCGGAGAGCACGTGGTACATGTTCATAAAGTGATGCAATGCATCAGCTCTGCAGGCCTTACCATCCGCCCTGATATAGTCCAAGTGCGTCATCAGTCACTCAAGTTCCTTGGCCATATATTCTCCCAACCATTGTCCTAACACAGTCAATCAGCTAAACGCTTTCTCGGGTCTGGAAGGCTATTGCCGGAGCTTGATCCTGCTGCTCTTAATTGTCACACGACCCGTAGACAATCTCTTCAGGGAAGGATAACGGTGGGTACGGAGGTTGAAGGAGGAAGCATTTGCTACTCTGAAATGTTCATTGGCCCACGATGTCGCGAAAAGCCTTCCAGACCTGAATAGGCCCTTAGGTGAGGCAGATGCAAGCGGAACAGGAGCTGCTGCTATGCTGCTACAGGCAGTTGCTGACGACCATTCGGGTGCTGATAGAAGCTGAGAAGAATTACACTCTCCAAGAGTGGGAGTGCCTCGCAGTTGTTTGGGCACCGGACAAATTTCGCCCTACCTGGAGTTCACTTAGTTTGAAGTACACTGAAATCTCTCCTACCTGGCATGGTTGTTAAGCACTGATCAATTCTCAAAGATTCAAACGTTGGGTGCTCTCTCTGCAAGGTTTCATGTGCAAAATCAAGCCCCGAAGGGGTCTTACTACCATTCCTGCCGATGCTCTCAGCAGGGCACCTCTTCACGAATAGAAGCCCCAAACCCAAGCATACATGAAGCATTATTCCCTATTTCCATTCCAGAAAGCGAGCCCCAATTCGAATTTGAGACCACGACAGGGTTCATTGCACAACAAGATACTTCTCTGCTAAGTGAACTGCAACAGCTAATCGATGGTCAGGTGCAGAACCCCCAACTGTCAATGCTCAGGGATATTTTGCAAGGCAGGGGATTACTGGTCGGGACCCAGACCAACGTCTCCGGCATAGACTTGGCAGATGTGACAGAGCTGGATATCAGCGGTCTGCTTATTCAGCACCGGTGAAACAATGTTGGTTTCATGCTCAACTGCAGGCAGCTCGCCATCACGATGGCATATGGCCACCCAAAGAGTAGTCATGCTTGCTTCTTCAATACAATCGTGTCTCAAGTCGTTTTGTCGAGCTGGAAATTCGAGTTTATGTGCGTTGCTGCGATGTTTGCCAGCGTACAAAGGCGTACCGTCAGAAGCCTGAAAGCCTCGTGAGCAGCCAGTGGGCCTCTGCTCGCACGGAGGAGCTCAGTGTGGACATAGTTGGCCCAATACAGTTGAATCCCGCCACAACGAATACCGCCACAACGAAATTTCCGCGACAACAAATAATTTTTTATTCCCCGCGAGTATCCTATAAGAATTAATGGCCTAAATTTCTCAGCACAACGAACCATTTTTGCAGAGCGTTTCCGCTTCAACAAAATTTTCGCGTTCAAAATCGAAACCGAAACTAGTTTTATTGGCGAGAAGTCCAAGTCAAATCCAAAGCCACATTAAGCATGAAATCACGTGATTGCAGTTCCGCCATTTTGGCTTTGTGTCGTGGTCGCGTTGTTCACTCGCTGCCTTTCTCTTCGACAACGACGAGTTTTCATCCGCAGGACACGATGGCAACGCAAGTGAAAAAACGCAAAACTCTTTCCCTTGAGCAAAAAGCTAAAATAATCGCCCAAGCAGAAAGCGGAAGGAAGAAAGCGGCAATTGCTGAAGACTTCGGAATTCCTGCAAGTTCGCTGTCAACGATTCTAGGCAATAAGGACAGCGTGAGAATGGCACTTGCTTCAGGCACATCCTCGAAGCACAAAAAGGTGACGCGGCCCCTCCATGAAGAGTTGGACAAAGCAGTGCATGCGTGGTTTGTGGAAGCACGAGCCAGCAACGTCCCCCTGTCCGGAAGCATCGTCCAGCAGAAAGCCTTGAACTATGCATGCCTACTTGGCATTGATGATTTTAAAGCCAGCATTGGCTGGCTAAACCGTTTCAAGGCCCGCCATAACATCGTTGGAAAAGTGTTGTGCGGCGAGTCAATGTCAGCAGACGTGGACGGAGCAGCTGCTTGGAAGGCGAGTAACATGGCCGGAATTTTAAGCAACTTCGCGCCTGCAGACATTTACAACGCCGACGAGACCGGGCTATTCTACGAGATGTTGCCGGCTAGGACGCTCGACTTCAAGGGGCAGCGCTGTCACGGCGGCAAACACAGCAAAAAACGCATCACAGTGCTGCTTTGCACAAACATGGATGGCTCGGACAAGCGTCCGCCGTTAGTCATAGGCAAAAGTGCCAAGCCGCGCTGTTTTAAGGGAACTCGTAGCCTACCTGTGCAGTACAAGGCGAACAACAAGTCATGGATGACCCGCGCTATTTTCACCGAGTGGATGATGGCATTCGACCGCGACATGAAGCGGCAGGGCCGCAAAGCTTGCTTGCTTTTGGACAATTGTTCAGCGCATCACTCCGACGAAGTCAAGCTCACTAACACGGAGCTGAGGTTTTTCCCTCCCAATTGCACGTCTGTCTTACAGCCTCTCGATCAGGGCGTGATTCTTAGCCTGAAGCGCGCTTACCGCGGGAGGTTAATTCAGCGGCTGCTTTTTAACACTGAAACCGGCCGAGACACGAAGGTGGACTTGTACGTGGCACTGCAGATTATGTCTGCTGCCTGGAGCACACTGGGGCGCTCAGTAATTGTGAACTGTTTCAGGCACGCCGGATTTCCCGAAGGTCGACCCGTACACTCTGCTGGCCTAACACCAGGCGTTACAGACGACGACGAAGAGGCGTCACCGGCTCCGGGGATCGCGGCCGCCTGGAAAACGCTGGGAGAAATAGGAACCGTGCCGCCTAATCTCGAGCTCGACGAATACATCGGCGCTGACGCTTGTGTTGTTGTTCACGAAGATGTGAGTGATGAGCAGATCATAAAAGCTGCCCGGAATGATAAGGACTCTTCCGATGAAGAAGACGACGACGTACAGGAAGCGCCGGCTGCGGCAACCGCCGTACAGGTGATGGACGCTTTTGATGTCATCAGGAATTTCGTTGCTGTCCGAGACGACGATGTTGCAATGGGTTTGCTGACCGAGTGCGAAAATCGCGTGACGGCGTTGCTCGCCGTGAAGCGTAAGCAAACCAAGCTTACAGATTTTTGGCATTAAACGCCTTTGCTGCTGCTTGGGCAATTCTTTCTGCGTTTCACGTCAAATTTTTGCGATAACGAAGTTCCGCGAGAACGAATTTTTTTTCGTGCACCGTGAATTTCGTTATAGCGGGATTCAACTGTACCGCCTTCACCACGGCTCCAGAAGTACATGTTTGTTGTCATTGACAAGTTCGCCAAATTTATGGAACTCTATCTTGCGGGCAGCAATAAGCATCTTCAGTTGCAGGCATGATATCGCGTTGTCGGAGACTGCTTCCAGTGAAAGCTAAACTCCAAATATAAAAAGTTTTATTCAATTCTTATTTAAACTACTGTTCGTTGGTATGGGCCAGAACGACAGACTAACTTGGTCAATTTTCAGTTACTACCAAAAAAATAAGTTATCGCTACGTTCGACTATTGAAGCAACATCGAGTAATAAAGATGTGTTTCTTTATTTAACATCATAAGGGATGATAACTTGTAAAAATATCGATTACTCCAAACATTCTTCTTTTCCTCTACTAAAGTCAAGAACTTGCTGTCATATCTGGCATTTTTAACGCTACGTAGAACGAATATACACACAAGAAGGAAAGATTCCTGGGAAATTATTAACGCCAATCACTAGCGCATAACCTGCCATCAATGCTTAATATGTACCGAAGCACAACTTGTCTCAACTCGAAGAAATAGCGTCAGTACTTGCTAAAATTGTGAACCACATGGGATGTTACGCCTTGTTCTTTCTACTGTGCTTCTTTTTCGTTAAATTTTTGTACTCTGTTATTTATGTAAAATGATACTACTTTCTAATCTCATTTTGATGAAGATGATGTAGCATTTACTGTTATATTGCCGCAACTTGTATTTATCTTATTTTTATTTTTTTTGCATACGGTGTAATGTGCGGTATATAAGCACATTTTTTTTTCCTGTACAATTCTGCCATGTAATGGTCTCCTGTGCCTCGTCAAGCTGCTCATTCAGCTTTTATCCCAGGAAACCATTACAGTTCTCTCTGGTAAGATAAATAATGAATTGAAATCCTCTTTTATGGCTGCGAACTTCGATCGCCATAGAAATCAGAAGTCTGCAAGCAGGGCACCAAACCAGTTGCAGCGGAGTACCATGCCTTTGTAGCGGGAGTGCGCTGCTGCTTTCCAGAAGCGCTTTGTTTATAAAAACGTACCAGATAGCTGCCGGACAGAAACAAAAGTCCTGTTATGACCAGCGCCGCAGGCCAGTTACTATCTAATTGGGTTACCTGGTCTTCCTTGATCGCCACAATATCAGCGACTCTGCAAAGGTGCAAAGGGCATCTTAGACAAGCTTGCACCATGGCGCACCGGTCCACACTGAGTAGTCGAGGACAAGGGTGACTGGGCACCGCCATCACATGGTGCACGCTGATAAACGTACTCGCTCCCAGACGAGGAAACAAGATTCCCCGTCAAGTTCTCGCTTTGAGGGAGGGAGACCTGTCAGGAGGACAATGTGGCGGCCGAGGATGTAGGGGAAATAATAATAATAATCATCATCATGAAGTGGCAGCACACCTCTAGTTGAGTGGTCCTCACTTGAGCATGGAAGACGCGGCTCTAGCGGGTGAACAAGAGCGACAGTATGCTGAAACGATTATTGCACGAATGTTTTCGGGAATGCTTAAGACGCCAAACGACTTCTACGTCACTTAATAATAGAATGTGCTTTCATGAAAGTGCTCTTCCAGCGACATAGCCTGTATTAGAAGTAAATAGCGAGCGAATCCTAGAAGCGGAAAGTTGTTTTCAAGGAGTCAGTACATGAGCAGCCACATTTTAAAGAATTATCAACGCATGCCGGTGTGTGCATTACGTCCCTAGTAGCGCTCCTTCCAAACACTGCACGTTCAGATATGTAGCTGACAGCCTCAACTTGCCATCTAAACGGCGGCTTTTCTCGGCGACATTACGGCCACCTCGTAACGGCCGCGTGTAATGCTCGAGCGTGAAGCCTAGCTCATAAAAGGAAAGATTCACAGCGCTAACAAATAAACACAAAGCGCACGTCCTCTGTGACCATTTGTGAGTGGCTATTTGTTAGCGCTGTGTCTATCTTTCCTTTTATGAGGCATGCACCAAATGAGCCATGTACCAGCCATGCACCAACTAGCCCAGCATTTAGGTGTACTTGGCGAAGCCTTGCAGACACCGAGTATTTACGGGCGCCCTTTACATCGGGTGCACACCTCAGACTGCACAAATAACAAAGGAATTAACAAAGCGGCATTTTATGTTGGTGTTATCGCGCTATGAAGCGTGTCATAAAGCAACCACAAGCGAGAAGCAAATCAGTCTACAGTACTGGTCTATAGCATGAATGCAGCTTTTCCACAACTTTTGTATTACTACGCGAGGGGTGGGCTTGTCGAATACAGGGGACTATTTTATTGCTGCCAAGCGCAATTAAACACAGCTGGATGTCTTTGGCTTGGCGATAATTTAGCTCCTCGTCCATGTTTCCAGCCTTCGCTGTGCTACTGTAGTGCGGGAAACTCCAGAGTTGGTTCTGTACTAGCTATACAGTATAGCGAAATGGGCAGGGTATACTGTGCACTGTATACTGTATGTGTTCAACACCCGCCATTGTGCAGGATGTAGAGGTAATCGGGAAAGTGCGATGCAGTGACCACAGGATGGTGAGGTCCCGAATTAGCCTAAATCTGAAGAAGGAACGCAACAGATTAGTAAGAAAGAAACCCATCAACGAATTAGTGGTGAGAGGGAGGGCAGAAGAGTTCAGGATCTCGCTACAGAATAGGTATTCAGCTCTAACTGAGGATAGCGATATTACCCTAGAGGCAAGGAACAATAATTTTGAGATATCATTACTGAGTGCGCGGTAGAAGTAGGCGGTAGGATAGTTAGAGAGGATACCGGTAAGCTGTCTAAGGCGACGAAAGATTTGATTAAGAAACGCCAGAGTATGAAAGCTTCCAATCCAACAGACCAGATCGAATTGGCCGAGATATCAAAGCTAATCAATAAGCGCAAAGTGGCCGATATAAGGAAGTATAACATGGAGAAAATTTAGCATGCTGTAAAGAACGGGGGAAGGCTTAAAGCGGTAAAGAAGAAATTGGGCATAGGTAAAAACCAGATGTATGCGATAAGGGACAAGGCGGGCAACGTCATCACTAATATGGACAAGATAGTCAAAGTCGCCGAGGAGTTCTATACAGATCTCTACAGTAGCCAAAGTAGTCAGGACCGTAATGAGATTGGCGGTAGGGAAAAACAGTCAGACGTTCCACCAGTGACGAAGGACGAGGTCAAGAAAGCACTAGAAACTATGAAAAGGGGGAAATCAGCTGGAGAGGATCAGATAACTACAGATTTGCTGAAGGACGGGGGGGATATCATGCTAGAAAAACTGGCCACCTTGTATACGCAGTGCCTGGTGTCATCGACGGTACCGGAACCATGGAAGAATGCAAACATTATCCTCATTCACAAGAAAGGGGACTCTAAGGACCTTAAAAATTACAGACCAACCAGTTTACTGTCTGTTACGTATAAGGTATTTACTAAGGTAATCGCTAATAGAATCAGTACAACCTTAGACTGCAATCAAGCAAAGGATCAAGCAGGGTTTCGGAAACGGTACTCTACTATCGATCATATCCATACCATCAATCAGGTGATAGAAAAATGCTCGGAATATAACCAGCCCTTATACATAGCATTCATTGATTACGAAAAAGCATTTGACTCAGTTGAAACCTCGGCGGTGATGCAGGCATTGCGAAATCAGGGGGTAGACGAGCCGTACGTCAAAGTGCTGGAAGATATATATAGTGGCTGCACAGCAACCATAGTTCTGCATAAAGAAAGTAACAAAATTCCCATAAAGAAAGGTGTTAGGCAAGGAGACACAATCTCCCCAGTACTATTCACAGCTTGTTTAGAGGAAGTATTCAGAGACTTGGAATGGGAGCAGTTAGGGATAAGGGTAGATGGAGAATACCTCAGTAATCTGCGATTTGCTGATGACATTGCTTTGCTAAGCAACTCGGGGGATGAACTGCAAATAATGATTGATGACTTAGACAGAAAAAGTAGAAAGGTAGGCTTGAAAATCAATATGCAGAAGACTAAGGTAATGTTCAACAGCCTCGGGAAGGAACAGCAGTTTACATTAGGTAGCGAAATACTGGAAGTAGTAGGCGAATATGTCTACTTAGGACAGGTAGTAACCGCAGATCCGGACCATAAAAAGGAAATAACAAGAAGAATAATATTAGGATGGAGCGCATTTGGCAAGCACTCGCAGATTATGACTAGCAGCTTACCGGTATCGCTCACGAGGAAAGTACACAACAGTTGCGTCTTGCCTGTACTCACCTATGGGGCTGAAACGTGGAGGCTAACCAAGAGAGTTCTACTTAAGTTGAGGACAACCCAGAGGGCTATGGAACGAAAAATGGTAGGGGTAACATTAAGAGATAGGAAGCGTGCAGATTGGGTCAGAGAAATAACTCAAGTTACCGACATTCTAGTGGAAATTAAGAAGAAGAAATGGACATGGGCAGGACATGTAGTGCGAAGAGAGGATAACCGATGGTCGCTGAGGGTAACAAACTGGATTCCAAGGGAAGGAGAGCGTAGCAGGGGGCGGCAGAAAGTTAGGTGGGCGGATGAGATTAAGAAGTTCGCAGGGGTCAAGTGGATGCAACTAGCACAGAACCGGGTTAAGTGGAGAAATATTGGAGAGGCCTTCGCCCTGCAGTGGGTATAATCAGGCTGATGATGATGATGATGATGATACTGTGCACATAACGAGTGGTCACAAGGGTGGTGTCCGTGCTCGACCAGTGATCGAGGCGACCAGGCAAACAAGATAAGGAATAAGAGAAGTAAAAACGTGTAGCGATGGGCAGAACAAGGGAGAATAAAGAAGTGAATGAGATAGGGGACGCTTTCACATAGCCAAGAGGTGGACGGAAAAGAAAAACAAACAGTGAGCATTAGAGTGAATTTTCGTTGTTCTTTTCGAAATAGGTTCTTCTCAGTGACTTGAAGACGTGGCAAATTGCACCACAGCACCACAGGTGCGCCCCGTCCAAGACGGTGATCAGAGATGACGAAATATGAATAACGACAGTTGAGAGTTACAAGGAGATTAACTGAAGTTTGTATACAAAACTTGGCAATATTTACAGCAAGGTTAGACAAAATATACATGGATCTGGCTAGCTCGGCCAAGTCGAAGATGTACACATCAAACCATAGCTCAGAACATCAGACTGGTCTCTCGGGCTTGGTTTTAAGCCCTCCGTGTCCAGCCCACATTTCCATTACGTCCAATCGCCACGAACTTCAACATGTTTGGTTCGTGGCCACGTGCAACTTCAGCAGTGTGAGTGAAACCCTTTCCACACAACAAAAGAAAAAAACACAAAACACAAAATGTCACATGCTGCCGACATTCCACTGTACACTTTGCCGCGTTCTCGCGTTAAGATCATCAAAGCAAATGAGCAGGGTCGTTAGCGGACCGCCGCCGTCTCGCACCCCCGCTCCTCCTAGAACATGCAAAGTCCGTGACCTCTGGCTTAGCGGCGGCGCGACGAAAAGGCGCTCAGTCAATCGGTCCTCCCGCGGACTGCTTCCCCTTTGTTCAACGTTCCCCATCACTCTTCCACCGGCGCCGAATGTCACCCTTCTGTCTGGACGCGGCGTGTCTCTGAACGAACGTTTCAACCGCGACGGCGGTGTCATGTCGGCTCGTATGCAAAGCATACTGCAGGTACGCACAAAGCAGCTTAACCTCCCGCTATGGGGACTCGACTGCCTTTCAGCCGCCCGGTGACACTCGTCACTCTAATGGCTTTCCCTGCTTCATCCGGTGATTCGCGGCGTCTTCTTGTCTGCACGCAGCTAGCATAAATTCATGCTACAAGCAAAACTACGACGAGGCACTGAGTACATAGCCGCTAATACGGGGCACCTAGCGATACCTTACAATTAGCTTTCGTTCTTGTCGCTGTCGGCGATGCAACGTGCTCAATATGTAGGTTATGCTGACACGAGTGCTGCAAGGCGGTCCTTGCTATGCAGCTCCTAACTTTGCCTCTTGATCTATTCATCAGCCAGGCGAGGGACTACAACTCGGAAGCGAAAGCACTCGGCAGTAGGGAGCTCAAAAAAGGCGGATGGAGGAAGAATACAAAATGAAACAAAAAACCAGCACATGTAGGTTTCACAGCTGTTGCCATCAAGTATTGTGCCGATCCGTACGGAGGATTCCCGTCTCACTCGAGAGGCTTCCCGCGGTAGCAGGCAAGGCCAACTTGTTTTGGTTTCATGAAACTGATCCACGATGTATGCAAGCAGAAGTTTCATCAAAGAGGAAGGGAACTACACAGTACCGGAGTTGGAATGCCTGGCGGTCCTGCTTACGGTGCAGAAGTTGCAGCAATTTCTGCATGGGCGTCTTTCAAGATCATCGCTGATCACCACACTATATGTTGGCTTGTTGGCCTGCGCGATCCATCCATTCCACTCGCTCGTTGTGCTTTGCGCTTTAAGGAGTACGACTTTATGCTCTCATTAAAAGCGGGCGCCGCCACAGTTACACTGCACTGGTGTACCTATAGTTGCGATACACAACATGGGCAGCGAGATCACGGTTTTACGAGAAGACCTCGAACCTATCACGAAGCGTCAGGCATGATGAAGTTATTTTCAGCTTTCGGTGATGCCATTGAAGCAAAGCTGGTGAGCTTTTCAATCGTTCTTAGGCCGCCTGCGTGGCGAGAAGAATCGCACGAAGTTCAGGTCATTTGCTCACTGAGCAGCTCGCGGAACGAGTGGATTTTCTCCTATCTAGAGAGGACTGGGAGCTGATATTGCAGACAAATAACGGTGGCGGGGCGCCGGAACCTGCGGAAGTCATTGAATGTGACCCCACGGATGGTCGTAAGGGTAAAGAGTCGGTGGTAGGAAGCTAAATGCTCCCTGAAACAATTGTGTGTGAAACAAGTGAAGAGGCACTGTGGTTCGAATTGCGTGATGAGGAGTCGGATGATGCAGATGTCAGTCTCAGCCAACGCTAAAAATTCTGCGCCGCACAAGTGACCCATAAAAGGCTTAAAAAGGCGCGGTCTGGCGCGAAGTCTGGAAGGGGGGCATTTTTGTTTTGGAGGGTCTGCTCTACCACTGGAATAGTATCTCTAGTACCAAGGTTAAGCAGATCGTGTTGCCTCTACAAAAACGTCAAGATGTACTACTTCTCACCCACGATTTACTGTGGGGAAGCCATCTTGGGCCTAGAAAGACAAGAACAACTATAAAATATAGTCTTTAGTGGCCTGGTCGTGAAGCGGACGTGAAATAGCATTGCAAAACATGTCAGGCTTACCAAAGATCCGACAAATCCACCCAATATGGGGTCTCTATCACGCCTCCTCTAGGAAGGAACACAGATTACAGGTTATTAACGTGGGCATAATTGGGCCGATTTACGTTCCTTCCGCGCGGGGCCACAAGTACGTGCTTTACCTAGTGGACCTATGTACGAGACGGTCTAAAGTCGTTTGCTTGCGTTCACTGACAGCAAGAGTGACGTGCGACGCGTTGCTGACAATATTTAGCCGCACAGGAATTCCAGAAGTCATATGCAGCGAACAGAATACGAACTTGACTTCACAGCTCACGCAGGCGTTCCACAATAGCCTTGGGTGTTCACCCCGTTTTTTCATGCAGGAACATCCGGAAAGCAATGAGACCACTGAAAGATGGAACCGCCTGATCAAAAAGATGATTTTTCATGTAAAGAAAAAAGACACCGAAAATGGGACAAACTAATCCCATTCGTGATCTTGGCATATCGAGAGGTCCCTCACGGCACCACTGGTGTGGTCCCATTTCGCGTGTGGTATGGCAGGGACCCGACCGGGCTGCTTGCCATCTTGCAACGCACGTTGGCGGGAGAGGTACGTGTTCCGAGCACACTCAGACAGGATCCCGCGAGGTGGAGGAGGAGGAAAAAACTTTATTTGCAGAAGAATTCGAGGCACGCAGGCCTCCTGGATCTCCGCACGACCCCACTCACGATCTAAACGTTCATATTATGTTTATCCATGACGTAAGCGGCCCGGCTGACGACGATCTTCTGCCTGGCCGGGTCCGCTGATCGCAGTGAGATCTCCCAGTCCTCCCAGGTTCGGAGAGGCACCGGCCTGGCGGGGGTAGGAGACGCAGGGCAGGATAAAAGAATGTAGGTAAGAGTGGCCTTGGGGTGGGAGCACAAAGTGCATATGGGGGATACCGGCTTAAATTTGGAAAGTAGAGCTGGTGTCGGTAGAGTTCGTGTCTGCAGACGACGCCAGATTGACTGCTCTCTGATGGTGAGGGATGGGTGGGGTGACGGACAGATGAGGCGCTCAGCGCGGGAGTTTGCGGTGAACTCAGCAAACGAGTGCATACAATGCTTCGAGAAATCCCCCATGGGGTCCGCCTGTGCCCGGTTTCTAGACCCTCGGGTTAAGGAGTCGGCAGCCTCGTTGCCGGGATTTCCCGAGTGCGCAGGCACCCAGATGAGCTCAATCCGTCGGGGGAGGTGGGAGGTGGGCATGTGCAGCAAGCGGTGCGCCGGAGGATGAACCCGGCCCCTGGCATAATTTAGAACGGCAGTTTTTGAATCACTGAGTATATAACTGGCACCGGTGTATGCCAGAGCAATCGCTATAGCGGTCTCCTCGGCTTCTTCCGGGGTCGTGCCTGTAGGAAGCTCAATAGTTAAGGGGGAAATGTGGGGGTTGTGGACAACTGCAGTGGCTCCGCTCTCATCGCAGGCGGCATCTACCCAAACGGCATCGGGCTCATTCCCGTACCATTTGTGGAGCGCTGCCGCGCGCGCCTTCCTGGGACCTTGGTCATAGTGGGGGTGCATGTTCCGCGGTAATGGTTTGACATAGATGGAAGTGTAAATGTGGCTAGGGAGTGTTAATAGGGATGAATTGTTTGCAGGAATAGTGATGCCTAACTTAGTGAGTATATGTCGTACGGTAGTTGTAGCAGCTAATCTGAGGTATTGTGCTTGTAAATAGGCCTCTCGAAGTTCATGTATTGTATTATGGACTCCAAGGTCGAGTAGTCTCTCGTTACTAGTGCTTTTCGGTAATTTAAGTGCTGCCTTTGTTGCTTGCCGAATTAATGAGTCTATTTGCTGGACCTCACTCCATGATAGTTTGAGGTATGGTGTAGCATAAAGAATTCTGCTGAGGGTATAGGCGTGCACTACTCGAAGTGTGTCCGCCTCTCGAAGCCCATGTGCGCGTCCTATCACCCTTTTTATGATTTGTGTGGTGTTTGCAACGGCCTTTTTGAGCCGCTTAATTGTGTCGACGTTCTTTCCATCCTGTTGCAGGTATAGTCCCAGAATGCGGATGGTATGAACCTGTGGTACTTGTCTTCCTTGAATTCGAATTTCTATGGCTTTAGAAGGTCCGTCCTTTAGGGGGTATGATTAGTAATTCTGATTTTTTTGGGGAGCACTCTAATCCGATTGTTGCGGTAAGCTTGGCTATCGTGTCTGCTGCTGTTTGTAGCGTGTCTTCGATTTCACCGTCTGATCCGTGTGTTGTCCAGAGTGTGATGTCATCGGCGTATATGGTGTGACCGAGGTGAGGGATTTTCTGTAGTACTGCGGTTAAGGGGATAAGGGTAATGTTGAACAGAAACGGGGAAAGAACGGAGCCTTGCGGCGTCCCCACGTTGGCAAGCCTGTACGGTGAGGTTTGGAGATTGTCGATGTGAAGTGTGACTGTCCTGTGCTGAAAGAAGGCTCTTATGTAGTTGTAAACCCTAGGACCAGTTTGAATGTTCGTGAGTGCCTGTAGGATTGCTGTGTGTTGTACATTATCAAACGTTTTTTTGAGATCTTTTTCTAGTATCGCCTTAGTATGCGTTGGTATATGTGGGTCAAGCACTGCTGACGTTAGCTGAAGCATAGCGTCCTGCGTAGATAGACGGGGCCTGAAACCGACCATTGAGTGCGGGTATTGGTCCGTGTCATCCATGTATGCAGTTAGCCGAGCTAGTATAGCCTGTTCAAAGAGTTTTCCTAAGTTTGAGGTGAGCGATATTGGGCGCATATTCACTGGGGAAATTGGCTTATTGGGTTTTGGTATGAGAATTACTTTCCCGTGTGTCCATTCTGCTGGGAGTGTCCCTTTTTCCCAGTGTTTGTTATAGAGGTCCGTTAGTTGCTCCAATGATTTATCATCTAGATTTCTTAGCGCCGCATTTGAAACCTGATCTTCGCCTGGCGTTGTGTTCTTGAGCATGTGAAGTGCTGCCCGTATTTCTGATGTCGTTATTGCAGCATCTAATATATCATTTGGTCCTCCTGCATAAGAGGGAAGGGATTGTGGTTGACCCGGGGTGGTGTGCATATGCTTTAGAGTAGCTAATAGGGCATCTGTGTCATCTCTGTGTTGATGGGTTAGTCTAGCTATTATGTTTCGTGTATATGTCTTGCTCTGGGTTGGGTCCAGAAGGTGCCGAAGTAGGTGCCATGCACGCTTTGTGGTGAGATTTCATTTTAGCCCTTCACATATTTGTGTCCAATTCTGCTGAAACAATTGCGCTCCATAGTCTTCAATTTGGGTGGCCAGATCATTAATCTTCTGCCTAAGTTTGCGGTTGTGCTTCTGTGTGGCATACCGTTTATTTAAACTACGGTGGGCCTCAAGTAAATGCGCCATTCTGGCATCTAACGTTGGCACATCTTCGTTTGTATCAATGATCTGCGTATTATTTTCCTGGTCCTGAAGTAATTGTCGCACCCATTGCATTAATTCTATGTTGTCTTCAGCAGGGGTGTTTTGTCATTGTTTTCGAAAATTTTCGCAGTTCACCAAACGATGCTTATATGTCTTTGGCGTGCACTGTGGTCCTTCAAGGGTTAGGGCGATGATATAATGATCGCTGCCCAATGTGTGTCCGGTTCGTTCCCATTTCAGGTGCCGGATGTGTCTGCCGAGCGTGAGATCTGGGCTGGTATCCATAATACCAACTGTACCCTGTCTGGTGGGCATTTCAAAATCATTATACGGATAGCTGTGACTGCTGTATCTGATTGGACAGAACCTCTCCTCTGCTGTTTGTACGGCTGTATCCCCAATCAGCGTGTGCGGAGTTTAGGTCCCCCGATATTAATAAAGGTGTTTTCTTGGCTTCCTTTGCTATTGTCCTAATTAGATTCGCGCAACGAGATGCGGGGCTACTAGGAGGGTTGTATATATTGGAGACTATTAATGATTCTTTAGTAACATCATTCGGTATAATTTCTACCGTAATGTGTGCTACCTCGTGTGTGTAGTCGTGTATTGTGTGTCTGAGTGTGCGTCTGATGTAGGTTGTAACCACGGGCTTATCCACGCTTGGTGCATGGTATGCTGTATATCCTGGTATGTTGAGTGCTATACGAGTTTCTTGTAGAAGTATAAGGTCTGGTGGTGACGAGTTGCTAGTAATGAGTTGCACTAGAGGATCCCGCTTTCGCTTAATGCTCCGGCAGTTCCAATGCCAGATTATTAGTGGGTTGTTGTTGCCCTTAAGAATTGGAGGATGAGCTGCCATCATGCTGCACTTGGGGTGCTACAGAGGGGGGTATTGGTGGTTTAGATAGAGGGAAAGCTTGGTGGGTGGATAGAGGGATGGCTTGGGAAGAGAGAAGTGGGGGATGGTTGGAGAGGGAGTGAGGATGAGCTGCCATCATGCTGCACTTGGGGTGCTACGGAGGGGGGTATTGGTGGTTGGATAGAGGGATGGCTTGGGAAGAGAGAAGTGGGGGATGGTTGGATGGGGAGTGTAGCTAATTTGGCGTCAACTACGTTCATTATGCGGGTAATTGCCCCCTCTACCATCGTTTCTACTTTAACAGTTAGACGATCCCAGAATGTGTTTAGCCGCGCCTCTAGCTGGGCCGTTAGGGTTTGGAATCGTTCTTCCATTTTTTGCTGGAAGAGTTCGAATTTTGCTTGAAATTTCGCCTATAAGCGGGCTTCTAGTTCAGCTAGAGGATCGGTGTCGCTGTTTGACTCTATGCGTTTCTTTTTTGGCGGGGGGGGGGGGGGGGGGTGTAGCAGGAGGGGATGGAGTTTGGGTGGTTAGGGGGGTGGTGGGAGGAGGAACATTTGAGTTGGTATCTGGGTGCAATGAAGGAGATAAGGTCGAGGATGAGTGGTATCGTCAGCACCTTCGCAAAAAGAGGGGGATAGTGGCGGAGATAGGAGGGCTAATAACTACCGCCCGGTATGATAGCTATGCATCGGTGTACAATAGGGCTACGCGCGTTAATACTTTCAATATTGGTGATCAGGTCCTGCTGTTTGATGCAGATCGGGAGTGGGGGGGGGGGGGGCGAGCTCTCGCCGAATTGGTCGAAATCGCTCCGAGTAGTGAGACAAAAGAGACAAAGTTCCTACCGGACCGACACTGGTGGGCGGAAAATGCCTGTTGTCCATGCTAATCGACTGCGGCATATTACGCACTGGTTAGCCGCATAGGCGTAGTGTTTGAGGAAGATGAGGAATTTGGAGACGTAGAGTACGCGCCTTGTGCGAGAACTAAACATAATGAAGAAGTTCCGATTGGTCAAACGAAAGTCGCCCATCTCGGTGAAAAACAACGCATGCAGATAACAGTGCTCTTTACAAGTTACCCGGAAGTGTATAGCGAAACCCCTGGATTGACTGAGGTAGGAACACATCGGATTTTGCTCGACAACGGCTACAGACCAAAACGAGCCTTCCCATATAGATTGTCCGAAATTCTCAGAAAGGAGGTGAGTCGCCAAGTTGTTGCGCTATTAGAACTTGGGCTGATAAACTCAGTAGAAAGCGACTATACTACAGGGTGTAATATATGTAGGAAAAAAGGACGGGCCAGGTCGTCTATGCGTTGAATATAGAGCTCTGAATGCGGGAAAGAAAACTGACGCTTTTCCAATGAAATATGCTCACGATCTTATCATGAAGGTAGGCCAGTCTAGGTTTGTCACAGTGGTAGACTTGCGCCACAGGTATTGGCAGGTCCCAGTGGAAAAGGAAAGCCAGCACCTGACTGCGCTCGTGACGCACGACGGTCAGTATGCCCGGCGCGTCATGCCCTTTAGGTTAAAGAATGCTGTAGCCACGTTTCAGAGACTGATGAACAGACAACGCCACTCCATACCTTGACGATGTGGCAATCTTTTCTCAATCTTGCCCTAACCCCTCGGGCATTTGGAATCAATCATTAGTCCTTTGCATGAGGCAAATTTCACAACAAGCGGAGATAAGTGTCAGATTGCACAAACGCGAGTGAGATTTTTAGGACACAAAGTACAGCGAGGTGCGCACGGGCCAGACCCCGATAAACGTGCTGTTATCGAAGGACTAATCCCGCCAACAACAAAGAAAGAGCTCCAAAGTTTTCTCAGGCTTTGTGGATACTACCAATAGTACGTGAAAGATTATGCTGAAGTCGCCTCGCCGCTTACAGCCTTCAAGAAGCGTGGTGTGCCAAACCCAATCCCGTGGTCGGAGGAAGCCCAAAGGGACCTTCGAACAAATTAAAATGTCACTCTGTCGAGCGAAGATACTCAACATCTAGACGTTCGTAAGCCTTACTGATTGTTCACGGAGGCCTCTGAGATTTCGGCTGGTGCCTGACTTGCCCAGATGGTCGGAAATGGTGGGGAGAGGCCGATTACTCTCGCAAGTTACTACTTCAAAAACAACGCAGTCGAAGGGGTCCATAACCGAGCGTGATGCGTTTTCCATCATTTGGGCGCTGAAAAATTTCAACTACTACGTATTCGGGGCTACAACCTATGTCGTCTCCGACCATAGCTCTGTTTTACTTGACTACGTGCACTCCTCATGGGGCAAAGCTTACGAGGCGGGCTCTCTCATTGCAGCGCTACAATGTAACAGCCACACACCGAAAGCGAATTAACAACGTGAATGCTGACGACAATTTGTCCCACCTCCACAACTCGGAAGGGGGGAAAGGTATAGAACCCTGAGCCCTGACCCCTCTGACGCTGTGCACATGTTCCTTATTTTTTTGTGTGTGCGTGCTTCAAGCGTGCGCGCATGCCTTTAAAGCTGCATTAACTTTGCAGTGGCTGATGGACGTACAGTCGACACAGTGCGCCCGACTAGTTTTTTGCAAGCGCTCAGTGTCTCTGTGTTGTTATGGTTTCGTATAATCAGTTCCAGCGGCCCAGATATCCTCTTGAGAGGGAAGTTATAGAGTCACAAAGCCCGATATATCACGTATCGTGCAAAATGCGTGTTTCCGCCGGATTGCTAATCATGTGTCTTCGCGGTCGCGTCTTTCGGCGCTCGCGCTGAGGGGCTGGACATATTTTTGATAAGAAAAATATCTCGCAATGGAAGCGTCAACTCGGTCCTGTCAGAATGCGTACTCTTACGTTAAACAGAAACTTCGCGTGAATGGTTTCCTGCCTGTGCCATCCCCTTCCTTTTCTCCCCCGTACACCAAAACGTATATTACCGGCTGGCCGAGGGTACGAATCAAACGAACGCATTAGAAACGGCGCCCCTGGCTTGCGCGAGCGAGGCCAGAAAAGCATATGGGGCCGCTGGTGTGCAAACATCCCGCATACAGAGCGACCGTTCCTCTTCTTGCTGTGTTTTGCCAGCTTATGATTGCGTCGGTGTCGTCCCATTAATAATGTGCTGAGCAGAGAATTATAAACCTTCGCCCGTTGTTGTTCTGAGTTGACATGTTGAATGGCGACGCGGAGGTAGTTTCGATCTCTTTAAGGCATTTCGTCTTCGGCCGGGAGACAGAGGGAAAATGGCCATTCTGTTTTTTCGTGTGTATTTCGTCCTCGGTCGGCCCGCGCCACGATGAGGTGCACAGCGCTGTCACCCTCGAGTTCGGTTGTCCATTTGTGTTTTACATTAGTTGAGTTCGCTGGATCCCGTGAAATCTGTGCGCATATGCGACTTCCTTTTCTTTCCTGTATTTTTCTCAGGTCCTGCGATACCAGCATTGCATGCCGTTTAATTAACTTCTTGGTTTGTGCAATACTTAGTCATGTGGGATCTGCAGGAATAGCGGTGGGCCGCCTATCTAAGCGGCTACCGGCTACTGGTGCGTCAGAAGGGTTGCCCACGAGATGTTCAGTCCAACCCGCGACGAGCTGAGGGATTAAGAAAAGGTGTAAAAAAATCTAAGGTTTCTGGTCCTGAGTTTTTTAAAAAGAAAGAAAACTCAGGCGGTTTCATGCACGCACGCACGCACGCGCGCGCACACACACACACACACACACACACACACACACACACACACACACACACACACACACACACACACACACACACACACACACACACACACACACACACACACACACACACACACACACACACACACACACACACACACACACACACACACACACACACACGCACACACACACACACGCGCACACACACACACACACACACACACACACACACACACACACACACACACACACACACACACACACACACACACACACACACACACACACACACACACACACACACACACACACACACACACACACACACACACACACACACACACACACACACACACACACACACACACACATCACCAAGAGTTTAAAAACATAACGGTGGTAGGAATTATCCCTGACTGCTCCCTTTATATGTCTCTAAGCAAGCAGTGAATAGTACTGGGGAGATCATGTCTCCTGCCCTTACATATCTTTCCTTATAGAAATTTTGGGACTTTCTTTACGCGGGACTACGCTGGCTGTGCAGCCATTATAAATATATATATATATTGCAGGGGTGTGTTTATTCAGTTGACGCAGATGGATCCAGCTGCTCGGGATGAATTCGCAGCGGGGCGTAAGGCGTAGCGATTCACACAGACAACGACCAACTTCTTCGTCCTTGAGCGCGCCAGCACGCGATGCATGGCAGTGGCTATGAAGACGAAGATTACCACACTACATTTCCCCCCCAGGTTGAGAACGAGCCATCCTGGCAACTTATGGAGCCGAAAGAACCGACTGATCGTAGTATGGCTTGATTCGATTCACATGAACTGTTTCGCGTCCACGGCGACGCAAGTCCGCAGAGGGCGTAACAGGCTTAACTACGTAGTTGAAAGGAGATGTTTGTTGGAGGACTCGGTATGGACCGTGATATCGAGCAAGAAGCTTCTTTGAAAGGACGGTGGTTGTGGCAGGGACCCAGAGCCGCACCAGGCAGTTAGGTGCATATGTAGAAGACTCGCCGGTGTCGCGGTGGTGTTTTTGTGGCCACTGGTTTTCCGTTGTAAGCAAACGGGTGAGCTGACGGCATTCTTTTGCGTACTGCGGCGTTCAAGAGTGGCGTCGATTCAGAGACATCAGGGTGGTAGGGAAAGAGTGATTCCATTGTACAGATTGGCTCGCGCCCGTAAAGAAGAAAGAAGGGAGAGAATCCTGTGGTGGTCTGTATCTCAGTATTGCACGCGTAGGTTACGAAGGGAAAAACCTGGTCCCAGTTGGAATGAGCGTCATTGACGTACATGGCCAGCATGTCACTCAGAGTACGGTTGAAGCACTCAGTCAGGCCATTCGTCTGAGGGTGGTAAGAAGTTGCGGCGCGGTGAATGATGCGGCATTCTTTCAGTAGGGCCTCAAGAGCTTCGGACAAGAAAACGCGTCCGCGGTCACTGAGCGGTTCCTTCGGAGTTCCGTGGCGAAGAATCAAATCGTTGAGAAGGAACAAAGCAACGTCTTTTGCGGAGGCAGAGGGTAACGGTGATGTTTCAGTGTAGCGTGTAAGATGGTCTACTGCCACGATAATCCATCGGTTTCCAGCAGGAGTAGTAGGAAGAGGGCCATAGAGATCTATACCAACGCGGTCAAACGGACGAGCAGGGAAGGGAAACGGCTGCAACGAAACAGGGGACTTTTGAGGAGTTTTTCGGCGTTGACAAGATTCGCAAGCGCGCACGAAATGTCGTACAAAGCGGTACATTCCACGCCAGTAAAATCTCAGACGTAGGCGCGTGTAGGTTTTCAATACGCCACCGTGAGCACATTGTGGGTCACCATGGTACGCAGCACAAATGTCGGCACGGAGTTGACGCGGGATGACTAGAAGCCACTTCCGTCCATCAAGCAACTAATGCGGCGATAGAGAAGACCGTCACGAATGGAGAAGTGGTGGGCTCTGCGGACGAGCGCTTTGGATGAATGACCGGGAGTAGGACTTGAGAGAAAATCTAAAAGTGCATTTGTCCAGGGGTCATTCCGCTGCTCGGTAGCCATGTCGATAGTGGCAAGAGTCGACAAATCGTAGGCACAGACTTGGTCAGACGATGTATCTCTAGGCAATGGCGAGCGGGAAAGAGCATCCGCGTCCGTATGTTTCAGGCCTGATCGATAAATGACATGAATGTCAGGCTCCTGGAGACGGAGAGCCCAGCGAGCAAGGCGACCGGATGGGTCTTTCAGAGAGGCAAGCCAGCACAAAGCGTGGTGATCGGTCACAACGTAAAACGGTCGGCCATACACATAGGGACGAAATTTTCCGATGGCCCAAATAATGGCCTAAGATTCCCTTTCTTTGACTGAATAATTAGATTCTGCTTTCGTTAATGTTCGGCTGGCGTATGCCACAACATACTAGCTGTAACCAGGCTTACAATGGGTAAGGACGGCACCAAGCCCAATACCGCTGGCATCAGTGTGGATCTCCGTAGGCGCAGTCGGATCAAAGTGGCGTGGAATGGGAGGCGAAACCAAAAGGCGGCGTAAAGCGTCGAAGGCTTTATCGCAGGCTGAAGTCCAGGTGGAAAGGTCGGAGCTGCCAGCAAGGAGCGGGGTCAGAGGAGCGATGATAGAGGCGAAGTTCAAGATGAAATGTCGAAAGTAGGAGCAGAGGCCGATAAAGCTCCGGAGGTGCTTCATGGAGGTTGGCGCGAAGTTTGGTGGGGTCGGGACGAATGCCGCCCTTAGAGACTATGTGGCCTAAAATGGTGAGTTTTCGAGCGGCAAAGTGGCACTTCTTCAAATTCAACTGAAGCCCAGTATCGGCGAGACATGTGAGGACATGCTTTAGACGGAGAAGGTGACAAGGAAAGTCGGCAGAAAAAACTACGATGTCAGCCAGGTAACAAAGACAGGTCTGCCACTTGAGTCCACGAAGAACAGTGTCCATCAGGCACTCGAAAGTAGCTGGGGCATAGCAGAGGCCAAAGGGCATAACGTTGAACTCGTATAAGCCGTCCGGTGTTATAAAGGCAGTTTTCGAGCGGTCATCATCAGCCATCGGTACCTGCCAGTAGCCAGAGCGCAAATCCAAAGAGGAGAAATACTCGGCTCCCTGTAAACAGTCCAAGGCGTCGTCGATTCGCGGCAGAGGATAGACATCTTTGCGCGTGCTTTTGTTAAGCCTATGGTAATCGACGCAAAACCGGATGGAACCATCTTTCTTTCTTGGTGACCAAAACAACCGAAGCCCATGGACTGTTAGATGGCTGTATGACGCCCCGGCGAAGCATGTCGTCCACGTTATCAGCAATGACTTGGCGCTCAGAGGCCGATACGCGATAAGGACGCTGTCGTAAAGGTGCGTTTGTACCAGTGTCGATTGTGTGCGTAACGACAGACGTGCGACCGAGAGCAGTGTGAGGAAGGTCGAAGGCAGAAGTGAAGTTCTGTAGAAGAGCAGCAAGTTGATCGCGTTGTGCGGGTGGAAGATCTGCGTCAATAGCTTGTTGAAGAACGTCGGGTGGTGTCGAAACGGTCGCTATATCGCAAGAGCTGAGAACATTAATGTCTAAAGAAGTAGGCGTGGCAGGAATAGAGACAGGAAGGGTGCCGAATGGGTCAGGGAAAGAAACCTTCAGAAATAATATTTTCGTAAAAACGAATAAAATAGCATGGGCGGGGTACGAATGGCAAGACGGGATATGCGATGATCTCTTAGGATATCAAATTTTATTCGAATAGAATGCAAAGGTAGCACGGCGGCTGCTGTTCGGTGGGCAGATAAGGACAGGAAGAATGCGGGGTTGAAGTGCTACCACAGATTGCGCTGCAGTCAATGTGGTGAGGCGGATGATAATATATGAGTATGCAGAGCTATGGGCGACCTGAAGCGGTTTCATGGCAAACGTCTAAAGAGTTAGGAGTCTGAAGCATAACTATTGTGAAATGTCACGGCCTACCATTTCTCTTCCGCGCTAAAGCAGCGCAATTAGATTTCATGTCGTAAGGACGCACGCTGACGGTTCTTGGCAGCAACAAGGATAAACGTTTTTCGCGGCGTTACTTCTTACTTTTTAACATTGCTTCGTTCTTTGTTCCAAATAAACAAGGGCTAAGCAAAAACATGAGAAATTTAAACATTTAGTCTCTTCAGAGCTTGTATTAGTGCTTAAGTCAAACACATTCCAGGGTGCGCGCGACGCTGATGGAAACGTGTCGCGTCATTGGTAATAGCAAAATACCCTTCTGTTCCGACACTGTGAAATACGTTTTACGAATTGGCTTTCAGACCTAGACTCAATTTCTCAGATTTTAGTCTGCGTCGCGTCGCATATTGTAGTGTAGGGCATCGGTGAGTTGCTGGTCTTTAATGCATAGCCGTGGGAGTCTCAGGCTGCCTCTGCGCGCTGAAAGTTTATCGTGTAGAAGATTACGATCGTTCAATCAAACTTCACATGACCAGTAAATCAGTTTGTACGCTCAATATGAATGCACATTCATTTCAGAAAGGCCCATATGCAGAGCCGTATGATCGGAGCTGAAATTATCAGCACGCAGCATATGAAGCAGGCGTAATCATTCATAGAAACACAGTGAGACAGACGGCGTACGATGTGTGAATCTGTGTCACGCGTTAGTTATTATAGTGTTATTAACGATGCACCACTATTGCTGCTCATACTCCCAGACACTCTTCGAGTGAGGGGGGGGGGTGGCAGCTGCTCTAATCTAAAAAAAGATGCCCTCGACTTGCGTGGCAAGCTGAGCCGGAAGTCAACTACCTGTAGTGACAGAGGGGGTGGCCGTTTGGAGTCCAGATTTTGCCGGTTCAAGACAGAGTAAGGGTCGGAGTCAGACTTAAGAAGCAAAAGAAACTTTACAAAGCAATTGGATGAATAAACAGCGCAAAAGAGAACCACCAGAGCAAAGAAACATATCAGCGCTCGTATTGTATTTCTTTGCTCTGATGCTTGTCTTTTGCGCTGTATTTCCATCCAATGTGTTCCACCAACTTGGCCGTTTGGCTATAGTGTTCACACAGCAAGAGACAATACAGAACTCTTAAACACAACCAGAGGCTCACAAAAACGCAGTGCAATGCAAAGCATGCAACTAAAGAGAATTTTCAAATAGCAATGAGGCTTTACAACACTGAACCATACACATTACAGTTAAACAAATAAACAACAAGTAGTTCACCGGCCACTGTAGCAGACCTACATCTGGCGAGTCACGATATGGCCGCCGTGTGGACGAGTGCCGCTACTTCGCTGATCAATGGGCTTCCCGAGAAGCGGGTTGACTCTGGGAGCCGAGCAGAAGCACTTGCTAACTCGCAGCAACATTGAATCATCGCAGCAACACTAACGGGCTGGCACAAGCGACGCGACCTTAATAAAAAGTGCGCACCGCTTCTTTCTGTCACAATGCGCCAAGGCTGGCGCGCACAAACACGTCACTTTCGCTCTTTAGGCATCTTCTCTTCTTCCCGTCGTGCCCTGCCGCACGTCGTCATTGGTTAGGCGCGGCAGAACTTTCTCGAGAGGACTGGCACATTCCCGGTCGGTTGAGCCACCACGCCGCCGGGTGATGAGGTGGGATAGCGACGCCGATGAGCGCAAGGCTACGGTCTCTCCTCAGGCGTAGGAGACGTTTCTGGAATGTGCTGGGATGCTCGACGCAAACGTTGCTCCGCGCCTTGCTGACCTGATAAAACGCGCCGATTTCGTGACACTGCCCCTCCCTTAAACAATATTGTTATAATATTCTCAACGTACGAACACCGCGTGCACATGCATGGGCTCACAAACTAGAAGGAAAAATTTCAAAATACACACAATTACAATGAGGTTTTCAAACAGTGCATTGAACCAATGTCAATACACACTTCAATGCATAAAAAAACGACAACTCAGACACAGGCTTCCAAGTGAGAAGCGCAAACTCAAGGCATGCCTTTTCCTACATTTCCAAAAGCGAGTTGTGGCTCTTCCTAGGAACACACGAGTTCCTCTAAAATGTTCTAGTGCGCAAGTTCTCTTTCTGACTAGACTCTAGCTTTTCTTCCTTTGGCAAGTTCGGCTCTTTTCCCTCTTTTCATTCCCAATTTGCTCTTTCTTCTGTCTCTACTCCTACTCAGTTTTCAGTTCCGATAGGAAGTTTGACCTCAACTAGCGCAAGTCTGATTGAGTAACGCAGAAATCTGGGCGAGTTCGTGAACGGCCATGATGTAAAACATAGCGCGAAAAACACAAGGACAGAAAGGTCAAGTCTAGTTGGTAGTGTTTTCTGTCAGCCTTCTCTATTCCTATGGACTTGTCCTTGTCTCTTTAAGCTGGAGCTTCCAGTCTTTATTCCGCTTCTTCCTAGTGTTTCGTTGGGACCATTCGCGCTCGACCTTGTCTACATCAGCAGTGCTGAATTTTCTTTTCTTTCTACTTTCTTCCTTGGACTTCTCTTGGTCATGCCAGCTCCGATTTCAACTCCATTATTTATGTTTTTCGGTTTTGAATAAACCTCTTGCTGAGGAACTCTTCGCTGAACGGTTATATCAATTTTCCTTTCACTGTTTACGACCTTCCATTGCATATTCTCAGAACAGGGCTGCTGGTGATGCACGAGAGCCTCATTCGCCTCTATTTCTGAATTATTAAGTTGATGATCCCGACTTTCGCCTTCATCTGACAAAAAGGTTTCTTCACCTTCCCAGCGTGAAGAACCTTCTTGGTAGCCGAGCCATCCCTCGAAACCGGTTCTTTAATTGGTGGAAGAGTGCTGTCCTAAGCTTTATTTCTGGCCGTGTTTTCGCGCTCACTATTATTTGACAGCTGCTCATCTCGGTCAGTTATATATTCAGACATGGTTAAATGTAATGTGGAGCTAGAGTCCGGCCCTTCTTCATCTTCAGGCGAAGCGCACATGCATGAGCCTTTTGGCTCGGCATTCGCAGCTGCTGCGCAACCTGTCCTCTCGAAGGGCGAATTCTCACTTTGCCGAGAAATCTTAGCTCCAGAAAAGTCCCCATTCAGAAATTTCTGTTGCAGGAACGTGGTATTCTACAACTTTACTCAACTGCGGAGCTAGTTTCATCCTCTTTTGGGATAGCTACCGAGTGAGTTCGTACTCTTTCTCTTCCTTTATAGGGATAGGTTACCACCACCGGCTTGGTGATACCTTTCAAACGCCGAACTTCAGCCGGCTTCTTTATAAGAATATCTGTCTTTTAGGAATTCTCTTTCTTTCTTTAACATACGCTTGGGCTATTCCCGCTCTTGTTCCTCCCGCTTCCTGAGCCATTCTATCTTTCCTCCCTTTGTCTCACTGCCATCAGCTTGCTTTCTCTGCCATTTGCCTCTATTATTGCTGGCTCTGTGCCTCGGCTTGCTTTGTCTGCCATTCTCTCTCTCTTTTTCTTGTCGTTGCCCTTCATCCTCTGCTTGCTTTCTATGCCTTTCTCTTTTCTTCTTTCTTTAACCTCTTTATCTTTATGTCAAACCATTCTCGCAGCTATTTAAGCTGCTTTTAGACTCTTCTGTAGGCCAAGCTCACAACTTTCCTTGAGATTCATCTTGAGTCTGAACTTCCCAAACACTAGTGCAAGGCACTACTCGATGGACCCTACACAACCACTTCAGCATGGCATCTCACGCTATCACTCGGCTAATACACAGTTTACGACCTGTTCGTAAACTCTTCCCGCAAGTTCTCTGTCACCTGATCTTGATTTGCACCAAACATCCTGTCGCGGATGCCTGAATATTTGTCACCCGTTATTATTTATCGATTTGTTAACGACGCACCGCTCCTGGTGCTCACAGGCCCAGACACCCTTATAGTGAGTAAAGACAGCTGCATTGGACACAAAGGTGATACCTTTGACTTGCGTGGCAAGCTGACTCGGAAGTTAACTAACTGTAGTGAAAGAGAGGTGGCCATTTTGTCCTCAGCCTGCGCCAGTTCTAGCCACAGTAAGGGGTCGGAGTGAGATGTAACAAGCGAAACAAACTTTATACAGCAAGAGACGATACAGATGACTTCAAATAACACTTAAACCGCACATACGAGAGGTAAACAAAAACGGAATGCAATGCAAAGCATAAAGCTAAGAGTTTTTTTTATTATCAGAGAGGCTTCACAACACTGAACAATACACGAGAGAGTCAAACGAACACCAAATGGTTCACCGGGCACTGCTGCAGACCCATGTCTGGAGAGTCACGATATAGATAGACATGTTTATTTGAGTGTGTCTCAACAGCCAAGTGGCCTAAAGGAGTGCACACTAGGTCAGATACATCAGAATGACCACTTAAAAACAAATAAAACCAGGCATGAAAACAACAATTAGGCAAAAATGTCCGTGTGAATAAACGCTTTGTTGTACAGGATTTGTAAACGAGTCATTGGACAGTTGGCATGCAAATCTAGGTAAAATATGTCAAAACATTTTGCGGCCGTTGCATGCGGCACACGAAAATTCAGTGACATCAGTAAGGTCCCACAGTTAATGAAACCGCGCACAACTTTTAGCAGGAACTGCATGTCACGCATGAGTCGCCTGTCGCCAAGACTACGCATATTGAGGTCTGCCAAGAGAGAATCGCAGTCGTAGAAACGACGGCGTCCAATATATTTATCATAAAAGATCCATATGAATTTACACTGGACATTTTCAGTTTTTATGCACTAGGTGGCAGATACGCTATTCCAGGCTACTGACGCGAACTCGAGATGCGGTCTCACAAAGGCGCAGTATAAAGTGCGTAGACATTCGTGCCGTTTAAATTGTTTTGTTAGTCTAGAGATAAGACCAATATGTCTCAATGCGCGTAACACAAATGAATTTACATGCAATCTAAAATCAAGTCTTGAATCAACAACTACACCAAGGTCTCGTACATGGGCCACAAGAGAAATATGATCCGCCAAAAGTGTGTAGTCAAACACAACTGCGTCGCATTTCCTAGTTAGAGACAAGACGGAAGTCTTCTTAATATTCAACTTTAAGCGATTCAACAAACACCATTTCTCGACGTTGTTAGTGTCAGCTGGCAATTGGCGGCAGTCCTCAATTTCTCCAATATTACGGAATAATTTGAAATCATCTGCGAAGAACGAAATTCTCGAGTTCTTAACATGTGACGGTAAATCATTAACAAACACTAAAAACAACAGCGGTTCTAAGTTAGAGCCGTGAGACACTCCCGAAGATGATAGAAATTCGTTGGACACACAGCCGGAAAATCGGACTATGTTGAGGCGGCTGCCAAGGTAGCCTTTGAGCCACCTACAGTACATGGGGAAAGTCCGTATTTTTTCTTCTTCATCAGAAGTACCTCATGGGAAACCGTAACAGATACCATCACGCGTCTTTATCACAGCAGCACTAATCTTATCATTTCTTTGCTTGCGCACAGTTTGGTTCCTTTTTAAAGTTCTGTTCAAGAAGTTTGTGATACTCGGCTTCATCACGTGCAGTCAGTTTTTTTTTTACAATTTTTCTGCACAATGAATATCTTTGGTACCAATATTTACTTTCTGATTTCACGTAGAGTTTATGATACTTCTGTTTTTCTTCAAGTAATGTCTTAAATCGCGCGAAAACCAGCAAGGAAATCCACACTACTTCGATTTATGGCGTGGTATACATTTTTTTCATTATAGCCTGTACAACTGATGTAAGTAGCCCAACGCCTGTGTTTACATCCTCACTCTCAAGCAATTCCGCACTAAGATCACTGTACAGCCTAAGGTAATTGCCATACGCGTATCTAAATTTTTCTGGCACCATCTCACGCACTGGACGAAAAGACAAAAAGAACGACAAGGTTAACGGGCAATGTTACTGGTCTACCAGAACAAAAGGATCACGCACCGCTTGCACGCCAAAAAGAGGCACATTAGATAGAATTACGTCTAAAATGTTTCCAGCACAGTTCTCCATTGCATTGCATTGCTGCAAACCACGGAAATTACTAAAATAAATTACACATTCCGCTTTTTCTCGAGTTGCTGTGCAGCCACTAGTGACAAAACCAGTGGACCAATCGACTTTAGGAAGATTACAGTCCCCGTAGATGTGAACCTTGTATTTAAAAAAAATTGATTTTTTCCCCCAATATCCAAGAAACGATCGGTAAAAACGTTAGCAGCAGAATTTGGAGGAAAGTAGTAACAGCCGACTAGATAGTGCGATTTGTCACACATTGGAATTTCCAACCACACACGTTCTTCGTATCTCTGTAGGTCTGGTCTCCTAAATGCAGTTAACACAGAACGGCTGGCTATCAGAACTCCGCCCCCGTATTTAATCTTGTCAGAATAGACCCTCTCGGCCCTAAAGACAGCATAGGCATCTGAGAAATAAGACGCACTTCAACATGATGGGTTTAGCCATGCTTCCGTCAGGCACATAATGGCATACTCACATTCGTATGCATTCGCAAAGAGAGCTTCCCTTTTAGTTCGCAGCCCTCTCGTGTTTTGGTAATAGAGCTTAATTTTCTTTGCCATTTTCTGATGTAGCGAGAGCACCGTTAGGGTCGTCGAGGCGTCGTGAGGACTGCAGCTTTCCATAAAAAGGGAGAAATACGCAACCATCAGGCCACACTTCCGAATTGTTCACAAGTTCAAATAAATGCTCATGTAGAGAAACGTGGAAAGAGCAATATGTATCGTACTTCGTTTTTAGTTTCGTGCAAGTAACAACCTTGTTACCTACTGTATCTGCCAAAAGTTCCTGTATGTCCGACGCCGTTGTTGTCGGTTCCAAGCAAGAAATAAATAAGCTTTTCTTCGCCGGTAGTTTGGGCGCTACTTTAAGCATGGTCTGCTTCGCTGTGTCAAGCGTTGCTCGAGGCCGAGGTGGTTGACTCACCGCTTTCGACGGGCGTGGCAGATGATTACTCCGGTCCTGAGTGGTGGGCTTCGGTGTGGCTGCCATGTAGACGAGCGCCTCTCCCTCGCAGATCGGGGGGCTTGCTGAGCATCGGGGTGACCCCGGGAGCCAAGCAATCACACACCTTTGCAAGATGGAGGGGGATATGACCCTCGAAAATGCCGTGCCCCAGAGCCTAACAACTCATCAGCCCATCATCATCCGTTAAACAGCTCCGGTAGCCTCTCTCTCCCCCGGGCTGAGTCGCGTCTGGGGGACCGTTCTTTGTTTGAAGTGAGGGCCCCACTCTGACAAGAGGATCCCCGAGCGATACTGCACAAGAGTGGGTTACATAAAAAACGAAAATCACCCGCAGCGCCATCGTGTCATTGAGTCAACGAAGGGGACTTTCATAATCACGAAACAAGTGTCACCAAGGGCGACTGTTCCCTGTAATGAAATTGCATCGACCTAGAAAGTGTTCCCCCATTAACCGACAAAATCAGACGGTTGGGACCAAATCTTAGGGAATCCCCACTCGTCGAGAATGCGACGTTAATGCAACAAGTGGAACTAGACCTCCTTCCTCACCTTTCCAGTTACTTCATAGAGGCCTGGAACTCTGATGCTGTATGCGGCTGCGCAGCGTGCCGGCAGTAATCGGTACGTGCACTCTACGAGCAGGAGAACAAATGGGTAATGGCTGCTTCTAGGAACGCGTTAAGTTATCGCACAATCTGATACGGTATACCCGGGAGCTAGAAAATATCAGCTATACGACGGAGAAGTGCTTCAGGTTCAGGAAGAAGGCGCTGCGAAAACATGTACAGTGTTCTCTTTACCGCCATGAATATACAAGGTGGTCGCAAGCTTGCCGTTGTTAACGCTAGAGCCTTAATGGGGAGGACTCTTCTGGCGAAACGATACATGCTTCCAAACGATGCTTCCAAAATTCCGTGGTGATGTACCGGCAGCTGGACCAAGCATTGACAAGATAATACAGGTGGAGGTGAGGAGGGAGACTGAGTGAGGATCCTAACCTGTTTTTGAGTTTAGGTTCTTCAATCCTAGCTCCTAGCCGAAACCATATCTGTGTCCCCCTTCGCAGTAAGAAGACGCTAAAGGTAGGTGGCTGCCTGGACATAAAAGGGCGATAGAGAGCCTGACTGTAGCACGCAATGAGAATACGTGCTCTGGGCAAAGAGGCGGAGACGAGTTCTAAAAAAAGGTCAGGCTTTGAGTCAGAGGCACGTTCGAGCACAGTGCAACTTGGGTCCACCTGGCGTGCATATCCGAGGCTACGATGCCAAGGTCGTGATACTAAGGCCTCCCATATCCCTAGGCAGCTTCACCAGGGGTCTTTTTCCTTGTCCGGAGCTCCACGTCACAAGAAACGAAAAAGAATCCGCTCCAGGCATAGCTTTGTTCGGGCCGACAGAGATTTCATGCCGGCGACAGAGGTCAGCACCGAGTACAGAAGGGACCGCATGATAGTGGCCCGAGACGTGAGCGGAGACAAAATCATCTCGTACTGTTACCTAGATTCGATTTTCGCTTGAGCAATGGGCCGATTTGTGCCTAAAAGACATTCTGAATTGAAGCGAAAACAAGAGACTAAATTTAGCCTTCACGAGAAGACCGTGAGCAGGCTGAGGACTGGATGCGCATAACCACAATAGAGGATGCCACTCAGTCTATTGACTTTAGCCCCCCTCGCCTTACAATACATCTCCATCACATCGGGAACCGAAGGGACAAAAGCCTCATTCGGGAAAACAATGGGTAGCGCGCCTTCGTAGGCAAAGGTAGGAGCTGGCGGAGAATCGGTTGGTAATGGAAAGCGAGCTATCCGGCTGTCTAGAGAAAGCCTTTCCAAAATGGGTTCACATGCGAGCACGTAGAGAGCGGGTGATAGGGGACATTGCTGCCGAACTCCACGGCCTACGTCGAAATCCTCTAGAGAGCTACCTAACATAGTGACGGTTGAAAGTGGCTTGGAATGTAGCTCTTACCATGTGCTTGAAATCAGTCCGTACCAACTTTTCCCAGGACTTGAAATAAGTAAGGAACAGAGAATAACCGAAATATTGCTATGTTGAGGCCAAAGGAAGAGGTCACTAGGGCGAAATCATGAATTTGAGTGAAGCGACTGGGAACTGAAACCTGATCAGTACCTATATTATCTGGAAGGAAGGAAGGCAACCAAGAGGACTTGCATGTACTTGGCTATAAGCAGGAGCCTGATGGTCGCCATGCTCGCAGGTCAGTGAGTCTCGACTCATCCTACAAAGGAGAGTAATTAGTCCTTCCCTTTGAATATCTGAAAGCGTTGCCTCACCAAGGAGCCTGACCACAAGGGCGGGGAAAGTCGTTCCCAGCTGCCTGGATAACGTGACATAAAACTCAGTAGTCAGGCCATGTGAACCTGGGATACGATTTCTATGTAAGGTCAGTCTCGTCCAAAGGAGCTCCTGGTAAGTGAACTGGATTGGATGAAGTTTCAAAGGAAAAAGTAGCTGTGCTTGGAACTGGAGCGTAATAAAGAGCAGAGTAGAACTGCCATGCTGCTTTAAAATTATCATCCGGTGTTTCTGCGATGGATCCCGCAACTGGGTCTACCAGATCTGTGAGGAACGTCTCCGTGCGCGCCAAGTGGCATCGGAGGAGGTGCCTCCTGCACCAATGCTTCCTCTCCCACTGCTGAGCGCGGGCCATAATCCTAGGGCTGCACCAGTGATGTTGGAGTAACTTCCGGAGCCGGATGCGCTACGAGGCAAGTGCTTCGGTGACCTCCAGCCTGCAGAAAGAGGATTAGAGAGCAGAAGTATGATGTCAGAGACGATGATAATGTCTAGTCGCACCTTGCGTCCCCGCCTAATTGCCGGCGCCCTGAAACAGTCGCGCACTCAGCTTTAATGCTGTACTATCCAGCACCGACCGTGTAAAGCCGCATTGGAATTGAGAAAACTTGAAACAATACCAGAGACTCCCTTAATAATTTCCTGGTCTTCTAGAACCCGCGAGTTGGGGCGCCAAGTCACCTTCCGGAAAGAGACCTGAGTTCCATAAGTGCAGCGGAAATGACGCACCTGTGATCGATCAATGCGAAGTGAACAGACCGAAATGAATGCATGTCAGAAGCCCATTTTGGAGAGATGTAGAAATGGTCAAGTCTGCTCTGAAGGCACCTCCCAATCCAAGTCTTCCTGACTGTGCCGAGCGGAAGACCTTCCAGGTGTCAACCTGATCTAGCTCCTCCAGCAGCTCCCTAAGTGCCCTGCCTACCCCGCTCCTTATTCGGAGTGCCACGAGAAGAGAGGCTATCCTTCCTGTCGAGGACACAGTTGAAATCGCCAAGCAGAACCACCTTGTATGGACCTATGAACTGAGAGTCAAAGCGCTTGAGGAATGGACCCTGATCACGACCTTTGTTCAGAGCGAAAAAAAATGCCACTACAGTTAAAAGTAGCTATCGTAAGCGATGCCACTACGAATGGAAAGAGCTGACAGAAAAAAAAGAAAAACATGAAGGCCCAGTATAAGGTGGAAAGATCACAGCAAGAAACCTGAAAAAGAAAATCTTACTGGAGACCTGAAGTTGCCCCAACACTGCGGTCGGGGGAGCGCTTTTTACAGAGGAGTCGGAAGGGGAGGAGGAAGGATACGAGGACGAAGAGTAATTGGAACGCTGAGAGCATTCGCTATCAACTACATCACTGTACAAGCAAGCCGACCGTGGGGACGAAGAGGGTGATGAGATAGAGGGAAGCTTTGCCTCACCAGCTTCAGCAATGCAATCCCAACCCTGACCTTTCACAACAAAGAGGGAGGTAGCTCGATGAAAGAACGAAGCTGGGGCTCGCGAATGTCCACACTCGGTTTCGAGTCCGAACTGTCCCCATGGCTGGAGGAAGCCACGCTTGTTTCCTCTCCTTGCTGGAGGGTCGCCGCCCTACCGCCACGACAACCCACTTTGCAGCAGGCCGTTCGGTCCTGGGCATGGAGGAGGTGCCCTTAGAGCCGCTGTTGTCAGTCACTCCATCTTTCTGTTGCTCACAATTCATCCATCACTTCGATTTTTCCACCACAAACCCCGCCTCAATAGCGGTGGTTTGTGGCAGCTCGGTAATCAGGATCGCCCTAGCGGCCCCTTGGAAAGGTTTCCTCCTTATTGGGCTCCAGTTCAGCCCATGGAGCGTCGGCGCAGCCCCTGCCGTGGGCTCTTCCAAGGGCTGCGCCGATGAGGGCGTGGAAAGTGTGCCACGGATGAAGCGGGCGCAGCGAAGAGCTCCAAAGCAGCTGCGGGCGTGGTCAGAGGGTTCTAGTCACCTGCATACACACCATCGGCATGAACACCATCGGCATAACGACCGCTTGAAGCCCTCGGAGCTGTCGTGTTCACTCCCGCAGTGCACACAAGCTGCTTCACAACTCTAATGACCATACTGCGCGCAGCGCTTGGACTTGGGAGCTTAGCATGCCATAGTGAGACGCCCCACGTGACCGCAGAGGCGGCAAAGACGCGTCACTTTGTCGTACTCATACTGCACGACCTTTTATCCGACTTTCTATAGGTTAGGAAAAGCCCTAGCCATATACATCTTAATCCAGAGATTACCAACGGACACGTCTGGAAAACCCGGACGATTCTCCATTTCCCTAGACGGACCCTTCAGAAACAAGCGGATTGGACGACTAATCCGACTGGTTACCAAAGAGGAATAAAACCCGAAAGCGAACTCCGCGCACTCATACTTAATCTCAACATTCTTCACACGCATGACCGGATCAGCTAGAAAGCGATCGACCTCCAGCTTCGTCTTGAAAGTAATATCGAAGAGCCGAGCACCAAAGCCCTGGAGGCAGCCAAAATCCGGCTTGTTGATCCTCTTGACAAGAACCTCACACAGATTGACATTAGTAATGCCTTTCGGCACGTGAGCGAGAAACAAACGGGCGAAGCCACGACAACGAGGAGAGGCCATAGCAGCTGCGCCGCCAGGGACCATGTGCACGAGCGCGCACTGTGCGAAAAAAAAAACATTAGCTGTGGTTTAGCTGAGGTTAACCTAGTTGAATTATGAAAGAAACGGCGGAACCTTCTTTTGCTTCTATAATATTCACCTATCAAGCCCTATCAGTGTCAGGTGCTATATCACAGGGGACACTTAAGCTCATCCTTTAAGGGTATGATGCGATAGCGTGAGCTACCAGCCCACATATAAAGTTACGCTTCAGCTAAGCCGCGTGGACGCGCCTGCGTGTCGTAGGGCGAACGAGAATGCAAACAGGTCTGGCACGCTGACGGTGATATCACATTCCCATAAGAAAGGAGCGGCCCGAGGCATAGGGCTAACGTGAATGCAATTTTTTGTGAGGAGGGCATAGCTACGTCTCTTCATTGTGTGCCGCGGCCACCTGAGTTCTCGCTTTGGCTGTCATAATATTGCTTTTGCAATAAAAATAATATGCTGACTGCCTGCCTCTGCTATCTCAAAGAAGAGAGCAACAACCGCTTACCAGAGCCACGTGGGCGTGCCGACATCGACGGCATTGATCCAAGCAGCACGAGGCGATGGTAATCAAAGCTGCCAGAAGAATATCTTCCGAGGAAGGGTAAAGCTAAATCGCAGCAATAATAATACTGGCTGTAACACTGGCTTGATAACACGAGCGAAGCGACCTCAATGAGTAGAGCGCATCGCGTCTGTTTGTTACAACGCGCCAAGGCTGGCGCGCACATACACGTAACTGTCCCTCTTTAATCGTCTTGCCTTCCTCCCGCCGTGCCGCCCGTCGTCATTGGTTAAATCGCGGCAGAACTCTTTCGATAGAACTGGCGCATTTTCGTCCGGTTGAGTCACCGTCAGCGCTGGGTGATGAGGTAAGGCTACGCCGATGCGCGCAAGGCTGCGGTCTCTCGTAGTGCGGAGACGGAGACGTTTCTCGAATGTGCTGGAACGCCCGACGAAGACGCCGCGTGCTCTTCCTTCGAGCTGCGCTAACTTAATACCAATGTCCGCCAATTTCGGGACAGTCTGCTTTAACGAAATAATAATTTAAACAGAGAAGACGAAAGAAAGCCAGAAGACGTAGCTGCAAGGTTCCAGGGACCGTGGGCGCACGCGATTTCACGGAGCTAGCGGCCGCGAAGAAATATGGACGCAATGCACCTCGAGGTGAGCAGGACGGGTTAGGCGACGAGGTCTGCTCCACGCGGCGGCCGCGAGGGTCGAAAAAGAGGACTTGAGTTTTGGAGTTGGTTCGGGAAAAACGCGAGAGGCTGCTCTGCTGGGCATACGCTTCGCGACTTGTGATTCGGATCGCGGCGTCGCACCTCGACTACATTTAGGAGATTCCAGCGAGACCATCTGATGTGACATTCCTCATCAGCATGCTTAAGGCTTTACTATTTGGAACATCCTCCGTTTTCTCTTGTGCGTTACATTTAAGGACTGTAAGGATTGTAATTAAGACCATGTTTGATTGTCGTGAACCTCATATCAGTGGAATTGGGCATGTGCATTGTTATTGGCGCCCTGTGTAACACTCTACGTTTTACTTTTATTGTTCTTTATGCTTGCAGTAAGCTTCGGCTTTTGAGATTTGTACGTCTGGGTTTCTGGACTCGCGTTATATACTTGTTTATACTAATATATATATATATATATATATATATATATATATATATATATATATATATATATATATATATATATATATATATATATATAGGTCTATACTGATCTATATAGTAACCGAAGCAGTCGGGACAATAATGAGATAGGAAGTAGTTAAAAGCTTTCAGATGCTCCACTAGCGACGAAGAAGCGCAGTTATTTGCCATTGAAATTAGAAATTCTGCGCTCCATGTGGTCTTCTCTGCTTTCTACATTTTTTCATGCCCAAATGTTGGTAATCCTTCTCGTGTCTCGCTCACCAAAACGTTACTTCCTTGTTTATGCATGTGAATCGCATCTTCTGTTTTGGCACTCGTCATCTACTTTATGTACGCCGTAACAAGATTGTTGTTGTACAATTCTAAAGGCTCGATCAGCCTAGAGAATGCGGCGGCGAAAGCCAGCGAAATGCACCGCCGCGGCAGGAATTCTGTAAATTTGCTAGCAAAAAAACCGATCAGCGAGGACAAAGTTTTGTGACCGGAAAAATGTTCGCCAACTTCAGTTGACCAATAAGGACGGCAAGGAAAGCTTGCAATCGATTTCATGCAGGAACATCACGATAGAGTTGAGCTTCTTTCCAGAAGCCTGTGCGCAGCATGTCCACTAGAGTCCTTTAGCCATGTGTTTCAAATGCGGAGCTGCGTTGTATCCAAGAACCAAATTTCAGTCAAAAATAAAGCGTAGAGCTCAAAGAATGGCACAAACCCTCACAAACTTTCTGCGCAATTGAAATGCGGCGCTCAGGCATGGAATTCCAGCCTGTATTCAAAGACGCTTGTAACATAGCGCCGGTGCTGTGGCCTGCAAAGCTGCATGTATTGCTAGTCCTAAAAAAAGGTTCAAATGCGATTATGCCTACTTAAACGCAGAACAGGGCAAATCCACTTTAAAGGATTTTTTTTGCTCTAACTGCGTGATCATGTCGTCGGTAATGTCGTCGTCATCACTATCCGCCGTGACCGTCATCGCTAGTATTATCGTCATCATTGCCTTTACGGGACTGCCTTGCCGCAAGTGCTAGGTTTATCTTTCAGACAACCGACCGTGAAGTTTCACAACGGAATGAAATCGCTGCGGAGAAGGCTATCAAAATAGACGGTGTGATTCGTACCACATCCGGACGGACTGCACCACAGTCAAGATTTCACTAGGATTTTTATTAACCTCAGTAAGATGTGTTGGACTAGTTTGTGCAATATTTCCGAAATCATAATTGCGCGTACCGTTAGAAAGAGGAAAGCCTCACAGCTAATTTGATCCATTTGTAAGGTGTTTATAGGAGCACCAAGACCACAAGCAACGTCCGCAAACCAAAGCGACGGGGGTAGCGTTCTAATCAACAGCGCAGTGCCAACAAGGCTCCGGCTCCACTTCGTCTGCCTCTTCTGGTTGGCGCGCGAGCTGATGGCGAGCGGGATTAGTACAATACCCCCCGGCGAAAAAGGAGCCATCCTGGCGACTCATGGTGAGGAAAGGGTAGGGGGATCATAATACGGCTTGAGGCGGTCGACATGTACAGTTTCTCGGCCGCGGCGGCGATGATCTGGAGATGGGTTCAAGGGCTCTACTACGTAATTGACGGGAGGAGATTGTTCGAGAATGCGGTAAGGTCCATGATAGCGCGATAGGAGTTTGGATGAGAGGCCGGGTGCAGAGGAAGGCACCCAGAGCCAAACGAGGGCACCTGAGGGATATGCAGGCGCTGGATTTGTAGGGTCCCGGTTATGCTTTTGTTGAGCCTGGTTCTGCGTTGTGAAGGAGCGCGCCAATTGTCGGCATTCTTCGGCAAATGTGTGCGCTTCAGACAGTAGAGTGGTCTCTGAAGCGTCGGGTTGGTAGGGCAGGATAGTATCCATGGTGGACGTGGGTTCACGACCATATAAAAGAAAGAAGGGGGAGAACCCAGTCGTAGTCTGTGTAGCCGTATTGTAGGCGTACGTTACGAAAGGCAGCACTTGGTCCCAATTAGAGTGAGCGCTATCAACGTACATGGCTAGCATGTCACTAAGAGTGCGATTAAATCGCTCAGTCATGCCGTTCGTTTGGGGGTGATACGCTGTGGTGCTCCGGTGAATGATCTGGCACTGTTTGAGGAGGGCTTCGACAGTGTCGGAAAGAAACGCACGTCCGCGGTCACTGATCAATTCTTTCGGTGCGCCGTGACGAAGAACGAGGCGATGCAGAATGAACGAAGCAACATCCCGTGCGGTGGCAGACTGCAAGGCCGATGTTTCCACGTAACGGGTTAGGTGGTCAACGGCTACGATGACCCAGTGGTTATTAGCCGACGTGGTCGGAAGCGGGCCATACAGATCGATACCGACACGGTCAAAAGGGCGGCTGGGGCAAGGCAATGGCTGCAACGGAGCGGCTGGCTGAGGGGATGGATTCTTGCGACGTTGGCAGGCGGTACAGGATCGGATATACTGACGAATGAAGCGGTACATGCCGCGCCAGTAATATCTCATACGCAGTCGAGAATAGGTTTTCATGACACCTGCATGGCCGCATTGAGGATCGGCGTGGAAAGAGGCGCAGATTTCGGCACGGAGATGTCGCGGAATCACGAGAAGCCACTTTCGCCCTGTAGGATGGTAATTGCGGCGGTATAAAAGTCCATCACGAGTGGCGAAGTGGTGGGCCTGACGACGAAGTGCACGTGACGGAGGCAGCTCTGCGGGCGTAGACAGGAATGTTAAAAGGGAGGATATCCATGGATCTTTCTGCTGCTCAGATTTCATGTTGGTAATGTTGAGCGGCGACATATCGTAGGCACAAACGAAGCCAGCCGTCGAGTCGTTAGGAAGCGGTGAACGGGAAAGGGCATCAGCGTCGGTGTGCTTGCGTCCAGATCGATAGATGACGTGGATATCGTACTCCTGTAGACGTAACGCCCAGCGGGCGAGGCGGCCGGAGGGGTCTTTGAGGGAGGATAGCCAACAGAGCGCGTGGTGGTCGGTAACAACGTAGAATGGGCGACCGTAAATATAAGGACGAAACTTGGTAATGGCCCATATGATGGCCAGACACTCCTTTTCGGTCACAGAATAGTTCGATTCCGCTTTCGAGAGGGTACGACTAGCGTACGCGACGACATACTCGGAATATCCAGGTTTCCGTTGAGCAAGAACAGCGCCCAGACCTACGCCGCTTGCATCAGTGTGTATTTCGGTCGAGCAGGTAGGGTCAAAATGGCGGAGTATAGGGGGAGAGACCAGTAGACGGCGTAGTGTACTGAACGCAGCATCACAGGCTGGTGACCAAGAGGAGAGGTTCGGGCCTCCGGCGAGAAGTTGCGTTAAAGGGGCGATGATACTGGCGAAGTTTCGGATAAAACGGCGGAAATACGAACATAGACCGATAAAACTTCGAAGTTCTTTCAAGGTTGTGGGCTTGGGGAAGTATGCGACGGCACGAAGTTTGGTAGGATCCGGTAGAACGCCATCCTTGGATATGACATGACCAAGTATTGTGAGCTTGGTAGCGGCAAAGTGACATTTCTTCAAGTTGAGCTGTAGGCCGGCTTCAGTAAGGCACGTAAGGACACGCTGAAGGCGCAGAAGGTGGGAAGGGAAATCTTTCGAGAAAACGACAATGTCATCTAGATAACAAAGACACGTTTCCCATTTGAGCCCACTGAGAATGCTATCCATCATTCTCTCGAAGGTGGCGGGGGCGTTGCACAGTCCGAACGGCATCACATTGAATTCATACAATCCATCGGGAGTGATGAAGGCTGTTTTCGGGCGGTCAGCGGAAGCCATCGGTACTTGCCAATAGCCAGAGCGCAAATCTAGCGACGAAAAGAACTCCGCTCCTTGCAAACAATCTAGCGCGTCGTCAATTCGTGGTAGTGGGTAAACATCTTTGCGGGTTATCTTATTCAGACGCCGGTAGTCCACACCGAAGCGGATCGTGCCATCTTTCTTCGTCACCAACACTACGGGGGAGGCCCAAGGGCTATGAGATGGTCGTATGATGCCCCGTTGAAGCATATCGGCGACATTGTCACGAATGACGCGGCGCTCAGTGGGCGACACGCGATATGGTCGCTGCCGCAGGGGAGCATGAGGACCAGTGTCGATTGCATGAGAAACGGTCAAGGCGCGGCCCAAGGAAGGCTGGGACACGTCAAAAGATGCACTGAAGCGCTGAAGGAGGGCGACTATTTGGTCCCGTTGGGCGGACGTAAGGTCGGTCGCGATAGCTCGATGAAGGGCGTCGACAGGAAGCTCATCACTCGTAGCAGCACAAGACGTCAGGGCAGCGACTTGAGGAAAAACTTCAGGTTCGGTGAACATGTAAGTGCGATCAGGGTCCAGCTCTTCAATGTAGCCGAGGCACTCCCCGCGAAGAACAGCCGTTGGGCAGGGAAAAGGGTTGGAAGCATAGATGACACAGCTGCCATCAGAAATTGTTAGAACGGCGAAAGGAAGAAGGAGGCGGTTATAGTGGGCGGAGGCGAGTTTGGGCGTAAAGAGAACAGGACTAGGGAGGGCAGATGTCGAAATAAGGGGAACGAGAACAGAAGAAAAGGGAGGAATGTCGGTGTCTGCAGCTACAAGGAGTTTAGCAGGGCGCACAGGCGGGTCACACAGGGAAACATTACACACAGGGGAAAGCTCAACTTCAGCACGGGCACAATCAATCACAGCACTGTGAGTTGACAGAAAGTCGTAGCCGAGGATGATATCGTGGGAGCAGTCGTAAAGCACCACCATCTCGACGAGATACGTAATGTCTTTGATGCAAACTCGTACCGTGCACGCTGCCACAGGGGTGATGCGCTGTGAACTGGCCGTACGAAGCGAAAGGGCAGAAAGCGGCGTCGTGACCTTGCGAATTTTGTGGCGAAGGGCATCACTAATTACGGAAACGGCAGCACCTGTATCCACCAGCGCAAGAACGGGAAAACCTTCTACGAACACTTCAATGACGTTGGCGGGAGAAGGCGGAGGACTTAACGAGTTCGTCAAACGCGCAGTTCTTGCCTCCGGAACTGCGGCATTCAGTTTTCCCCTTGCGTAGGGCCCTGTCGCCGGACCATTGGCGAAATGGAACGTCGGCGAGGCGAAGGCGATCGGCGTGTCGAGTACTGAGCCCGAGGTGGAGACGATCCAGAAGAGACGTTGCTCAAGGGCGGCTCGGGATCGTAGTGGTACTGACGGACTGTGTTCTCAGGATGAAGCGGGCGCTGACGGCAAAGGCGAGCGACGTGACCCGGGAGCCCGCAAGCATAGCAAATTGGGCGATTGTCGGCGGTTCGCCATGGGTTCGTAATGCGGCGTCGCGGTCGAGGGATCTGAGACTGAGGGGCCATGAAACGAGGTGGAGCATAAAATGTAGGGCCGTTCTGGTACGACGATGTTGGAAGCGGACCGCGCGTTCCAGCGGTTACTTGAGCGTAAGCGAGTGGTGCTTGCACAGGAGCGATGGGAACACTAGAAGGCAGCGCTTCGGCGACTTTCTCCTCGATAACTTGGCGGATAGCCGGCGAGATGGATGGCGCGTTGGTCGGCGCTAATTGCGAAGTGCAGACGGTCGGCTGAACTGGGTGGAGGAGGGACAGCTGGCGTGCAACTTCTTCGCGGATGAAGTCTTTGATATTCTGCATAAATTGAGACTGTTCCGCAGACGGCGTAGCCAGTGCCAAGCCAGCAATGCCAGCAGGTGTGGCAGCCCGCCGCGTAGAAGCGCGTTGCTTTCGTAGCTCGTCAAACCTCTGGCACAGTGTTATAATGTCGGATACGGAAGTAGGGTCTCTGGCCGACATCATATAGTACGCATCATCAGTGAGACCTTTTAGAACATGTGTGACTCTTTCGGGCTCGGGCATGGACGGATTGACCCGCTTGCAGAGGTCAACCACGTCCTCAATGTAGCTAGTAAACGTTTCTTCGGGACGTTGAAGCCGTGCATGGAGCCGTGCATCATTATCTGTACCTTCATCATCATCATTGTCATCGCTAATATTATCATCATCATCCTCATCATTATCGCTACATCATTGCTACCATTAACGAAATGCACAGTCAATTTCATCGCTACTATAATAAATATCGTTATTACGTAAGGGTCATTGTCATTGCTACTATCATCATTATAACTTGAATAATGCGGCGTAACTTTATTGCTACTATCCGCGTTACGCTAGGAAAGGAGAATTGAGATCTCTTGCTATAATCTTATATTTAATTTTAAAATTTGCATTTCTCATGGTTTTAAAACAAGTTGCAGCTGTTTTTCCTGACATCGTGTTGTGCTCGTTACAGGTGGTTCCTAGGCACACGAGCTAACCATTAATTCGAAACAGTTGGAACCCAATCGGCGGTGTACTTGATTGAGTTGTAGCATATAGATGCACATTCAAGTACATGTAGTGATACCACCGAGAGCTGTTGGCATTCATTGCTGCCACAGGCCTGCACCAATATATTTAAACCCTTATGCCGAAGGGCGAACTTGCGCAAGAAAAGAAAATAAAAGTACATGTCGTGAACAAAAAGTGGCCGGAATGGTCCTGCCTTTTCATGAGGGTTTCAAAATGACCCTGTCTCCTATGGATTCTTTACTGAGATATATACTCACAGGCAACAACACTTGGTTGTCGCTCTTCACGGCACAAGGTGCCCACCCAATAATTATAATTTGTTCTCTTCTGCCTGTATGTACCTTGGGGGTATGAACGCAGTAACGAAACAAATGTTCATATGAAAGCTTTTTTATTGCAACCAATGTGTATTGTTCATTTCATTCGCACCACAGTACTCTCATGTACAACGTATATATATATATATATATATATATATATATATATATATATATATATATATATATATATATATATATATATATATATATATATATATATATATATATATATATATATATATATACAAGGTGAAGTGCGCACCGTTATTTGGAAATATGAATATTAGCATGAAATGGCCGATTTATATCCAGGCACTCATATTTAGACCACTGGTTGTCATCATTTACGTCCAGTATTGCTTGTACACACGTGGGCGGGACCGCAACAATCTGGGAAGGGCTGCTCTGTGTCCGCGAAAGATGATTGGCAGCGAGGGTCATCCGCCCCGGGACAGCTAGAAAAAAAAAAGTCAGGACAGAAATTCACTTCCTCGTCATATACATTCTGTCTACAGGCTCCCAAGCAATTAGTGAACGCAGTACATCCTTATACGTATGCTGCACAGGCCCATGACTTTTTCCGTGGTATTTCAGTGCGAAAAAGCTGATATGAATAGATCAAACGTTCTTCAATGCGGAAAACATTTGAGAAGAATTTGCGGAGTTATTATTAGTCGTTTGATCCGACTAGGAGAAGCGATTAGAGAGCACATCAAATACAGGAGGTACTGAGAGCTTGCTTTAGGCTGGAGCGCAGAATTGTTTCGCTGATTATTTGTTAGGTAATCATTTCCACCGCCTCAATATCCTTTATCCCTCCACGTTGAAAAATAACGAAGCTGCTTCGTTGATAGCACGTCGTCATTCAGGAGCTAAATGCAATAAAAAGAGACAAAATAAGAGAAAACGAAGCTGCATGGTTACGATGGTCCTTTTGAAATGTTTCAGCACGCCTGCCGGAAAAGGCTGTGTAAAAAGAGAGGTTGCGAATCTCCGTAAAAAAAGCGGAGCAGTTTACATGGTCTGAACCACCGTGCTGCGCTTCCTCACCCCCCTTCTACACGGGCGCAACTTGTGCCAGGCCGTCCAGAAACAGACTATCGAGAACAGCCCGGAAGGGGCGAGAAGGTATTGTCGGCCATGTATGGATAGGGGTATAACGCGTGCGTCGCACTGCATGTCCCGGCCTTCTCTAGTATTGTGAATGCGGCGAGGCGGCGCATGCTCCGGTTTCAGAAGGTTCACGATAACGCACTGGTAGACAGGGCGGAGTAGCATAGGTTCACGAGTGCTGCGATGCTAAAGCTCTGCTGATGCTCCCTCTGTGCTCCCCTTACAGTTTCTAGAAAATTGTGTTGTTATCGCTTAAAAAGCTATTTCTTTTGTTACTTCATGTCCTTTGTCATTTGTCTCCCGCAGTGTCAGCTACACTACGCTCGCCAAATCAATGAACACTTTAAATAGCGCCAGAACAGGAAGAAAGAAAAAAAATTGAACCTGATTTTACTGACGAAGCCAACAGCACAATTTGGCAATTGTAAGAACCTGCAAGCCCAATCCGTTACTTGAGCCGATGCTATGTTACCGGCATTCACCGTGGTCTTTCGGTCGCTTAAGGTGGGAAGAGATTGACGCATGCAATGATAGAGGGACCTCCGCAGGTGACTATCAAAAGCAGCTATGACAGGAAGTGCCCCCCTGTGAGGCGAAACCGTTGCTTAGGTGAGCGATATTTCTATCGTTCGTTGATGTGTGTCTTAGACATTATGCAATGAGAAGGAGCAAGTGCAAAGATGAAAATTGAGGAAATTGTGAAGCTTCGAAAGAGAGGCGGGACCTAGCGACAGCGTGAGCAAATTCTGGTCCGTATTGTGAGTTTGTATCGTCTTCACATATTTTGTTATTTTCCTGACCTCGTGTTATATGATTGGTGTAAACATCGGAACTTGAACTTGTAGTGACACCCGGCTGGAGTGTTTCTATCGGTCAGAAGGGCACTTCAACGAAAAAAGCGGCGACAGAAATTCATACCGATGGATAGAACGTTCGCCTAGGCCCCGTTCTCGCTCCAAAATTTGACCAACAGGAAAACGTGCTCGCGCACACTAGCTTTCCTTGCCAAAACCTAGATCCATCTATTCTATGATGAAGAAAGGATGTCTTGCCATCATTTTGGCCACATCAAAATTCCGCCCCTACTTGCACGGTCGACCATTAAATGTCAGGTTCAGATCTGGCTCGCCGACCTAAATGATCGCTCCGGCCGCCCTACGCGATGAACACTGCGCGTACAGGCTTACACTTCACAGCGGCCTACAAGTCTGACAGCAAGAATTCGGAACTATAGACTGCATATCACGAACCCCCTTTGACGCGCCGCCAAAAGAAGACGACGAAGAGAAAAAGAGCTACGCAAAAGAACGGGAACAAAGGACCGCAATACGACAGGACGGGCGCTCTCCGGGCGTTTGGTGTTCCTTTGTTCCCGTTTTGTTTTGGTCTGGTCTTTTTATTTGCCTTCTATTAATCAAATGTCCGAAATAACTATTTTGGTTAAGACAAATAATACGCATTCTCACCAGTAAGAGGCAACAGTTTTGCACAACACCAGCGCTCGTACCCTGAGTGTAAATGCCTAGCGGAGTACCTAGAAGGCAAATCTGCTTTCCCTCCTGCTGTGTTCAGGCGTAATTTATCAACGTTCGCTTTAATCAATGACGTCCTGGAGGAACACTTCGCAATCAACTTAACCTCGCAGCTTCTTGTTGTGCCTAGACACTTGAGGCAGGATATTTAGCAGTCGCTGCACGATAAGCCGACAGCAGGGCATTGCGGGTTTTGTGAGCACGTAGCACCGAAAGTTAGAGGAATATTAGTTGCATGTTACCTAACGACGCTGCGTATTACGTGAAAACGTGCAGTGTAAGCAGCGCAAGACGCTCTCAACTAGAGTAGCTGTGCTACTGAACCGGATACGGTCACGGTTAGACCTTTTAATAAATAATAATGAACCGCCTCGGCCCTTACTCAACTTCATCATTGAGAAACAGCGGATCATTCTGGAAATCGATTGCATTAGTCGTTCTACGTCGAAACGAATAACCTGACTAACGGTTCCTCAAGCAGTAGTCATGAACCTTTTTGTAGCGTAAAGCTACACTACGCGGGTTAGAGCCGAGTTTCGCATGAGTGCACGCCATCCGTTATGCGCATGCGCGAGAGCCGCGTGACGGCACCAGAGGCGCAGGTGCGTCGCTTCCTTGCCACAGCTGATGCGCGCTCCTCGCCACCGCCGCCGCCGGCGTGCGCTCCTCTCCAACGCGTGACTTTAGCCGGAGCCGTGTTTACGACAGTTGCCCCGCGCGCTATTGCGCATACTTTGCGCTACGCATATCCAGGCATAATAGAGCTAAGTCAGTGCCAATTTTTTTCTAACACGCTCTCCTCCGATATGGCGTCCTTTAAGTGCTTATCACGGACAAGGCAACAGCATTTACGGTGGAGCTGAAGCAAACCATCCCTACCTACAGTAACACAAGCCATTGACGTACAACAGCGCGCCATATTAAGACAAACGGACCTACCGAGCGTCTAAACAAAATGATTGCTAGCATGATTGCCATGTACGTCGACGTGGAAAACCCGACATGGGACCCCATGCTACATTACCTCATCGCGTATAGCGCCTCCATCCAGTAGACGAACAGGGCGATCTCTTTTTAACTTGTATATAGCTTGAAGCCTGCAACAACGCTTGACGAAATGCTACCGCACGTCACAGACGAGGAAACCCTCGACGTCACAGCCTGCATTCAACATTAAGCGGAAGCCCGACGATTCGCCCGGCTGCGCATTAAAGACCAGCAACGAACTGGTACAACTTCAGACGACGCGATGCTGAGTACAAGCCGGACGATGCAGTCCAGGAACTGAAGTCAATTATGCATCGCGGAGAAAATGAAAAGCTTTCACTGAGGCACTTCGGCGTTTACAACGTTCACCGCACAGAAAAACTGGACTAAATGTGATCCCCGACGGCATGTAAGCATACCAGCGGCACCCCGGGCGGCCGGATCTCGTGCATTGTTCGCTTTAAGCCCTATTACGCGCGCTATTGTCCGTTACCGTTTCAATGTTAATTTTTGTAGCGGCGCATTTAGGGTAAGCGTCGCTAGTACTACTGAGCATGCGCCGTAACCATAACAACTGGTTGCTCCGAGCCACAGAGTAGAGGAATGAGGAGGAGGGAAGAGAGAAAAGGGAGATGTCGGTAAAATGGACCAAGAAAATTCAGAACACGACAAGAAGAAGACAGAAAAAAGAAAAGACGGAAGAGAGAAGAGAGAGGAGACAAAGAAGCCGGTCAAATGGAGGGGCAAGAAGATTCGGAAGCCACCAGTTAAGAAGAAACTTGGAATCGCAGATCACACCATACGGTTTACAGGTACTGTATTGGCGACGAAAACATTCGAGTCGGATATTATGAACAATCCATTTGGTAGCTTTTGCCACGCATATCTAGGCTCAACCGAGTTTAGCAACCATAAAGGTTTTGTGTTTAGCGTTCTCGTTTTATTTTGGAACATAGAGGCGACGCTTTTTAAGGTGACTAATGCCGCGAAACTAGTAATTTTGATTTGTTGCTGCTGGCAGCCGCCGTCGTGTTACCTTATCACTTTCTATGTACCGCAAAAAAAGGGCTTTTGATTGTTTCTCTACATTCAGTTTCGTCGTGATGCGCCTTTTATGAAGGTAATCCGCGAACCGCACCGTATTGTTACGTGCTTTGGACGCACAGGGGGTTTATTTACAGAGATAGATCGAAACAGGACTGCGAATAAATCTACAACAGGTCTTCTGCCGTCGCTTTTCCCTATCCTCTCACGATCAGTCTGACCGTGCATCTTCCGTCGATGTTATGTGAAGGCGTGCGACATTTTCCTCCTCACAGAGGAAGCCTGTCGGGCGACTTAAATAGAACCTCTGAGATGAAACCGTTTGAGGCGGGCTGCATGCACCACTAGAGACTGGCGTGATAATTGAAAATTTGAAGTTAGGCGTGCCACAACGGATATCAGGGCCGGCTTGCACGATAAAGTCCGAGCTAAGTCCAGACTTAAATGGTGTCTTTAGAAAGACCAAACTTATTTAAGACGGCTCGTGTTCCAAACGTCGAATGCTTCGGGGTCATGTTCACCAGAGTGGCTTCCCAGAACGGCCTCAGCAACCAGTTGGGGCATTTTTCCTCGTAACACAATCTTAAGCCGCAAAAAGCAATGGCACGGGTTTTACACAACGCAAAATTGTCGGAATGTGTACATCTTATAGCAGGGACAGTGCCAGCGCATCCCTGTATTTCCCTAATTTCTCTACTTAGACACCTGGCGTCCTTGTGTCTTAACCAAGACAGCACTAGAGTCGTAATCATACAAGCGACTTATTCAAGTCAGGACTGAAGCCCAGTCTTGACTCCAGTCTTAAGCGGCCATGCTAGTGGCCTATTCTTTAGACTCCAGATAAGTCTGGACTTAGCTAAGACAGTCTTAAGATTGTTTTGTGCAAGCGGGCCCAGGTCGCTAAGCACTCTATCACCAAGAACGATCCAGTGAAGTATGACAGCGGTTTCTGACAAAGACCATGCTTACGCAGATGTGTCGACAACCACGCAATAACATCAGGAACATCAAAAACTTCTTGGTGTCGGGCGTCCTAGCGGTCTTTCGAACGCTCTTCCAAAGATAAAATTGGAACGCTGGCAAGCTGGCGAGCCTATTCAGCTCTGTACAGTGTGGTAGCAAGGAAATGTTCTTCATGGATGAAAAATGGCAGTATGATGTCGAAGCCACAGAGAGGCGAGAGAGCATAGTTCAGGTCGAAAAAGCTGTAGCCACTTGTCTCACGTTCCGCTGTGTTGTATGCATGAGTGCTGAACAGGAGGTCGCCACCCCAGTCCTTATGATCTGCAGCGACATACACAGCAAGACACTCACTCCTGAAAAACATGTCTCCAGGGTAGGCGGGCCTCCTTCCCATCGGCTGGTGTGGATAACGCTGGGCAGAGTTGCTGCGATCGTCCATATGCGAAGCGCTGCTAGGTTGGACCCACGGAGAGGACAGGGCTGTGTTATCTGCCAGCCGTGCACAACAGTGTCGGGAGAGTCTCCACGGCAGGAGGTTCCTTAGACCTGGACAACTCCTCACGCACAATCTCTCATATATCAGCTATAGAAAAAGGAGGACAGGATTCAACACAAGCTTCAGAGGTGAACTTGGCCAGTCGTCGAGGTGATTCGACGCAGTTTTAGTGCTTCAAATGTTGTACTACAATGTTTTATAACATCGGCGCTAGTGCTCTGGCTTTATTTGCTTTTCAGGAAATTATAAACGTTTTCAGGAATTTATTTTAGGAGTTGGCTGAATTTTTCTTCTTCAAGCATACTGGAATTCACTAAGGTGCATAGCTTAAAGATAGCGTCAAAGTTTGCCGTGCAGGTTTCTCCGATACTTGCGCCCGGTGAAGCAATGTCATTTCTAGACGCTTCTTTGCAGATTTGGCCCCCAAATTGTTCTTGATCTCGCTTTTAAAGATAGTCATGTACTTAGTGAATCGTCATGATTGTCGAACCTGTGGCAGCAGTGGCGATAAGGAAGAACACCACGTTAGCCAATTTAGTAGCAGCTTGCCAGCGATTATATTTGCTTACTCTTTCATACTATTTCAGCCACTCGTCAACGTCCTCCTCAGGTTTTCAATGAAAGTCCCAGGCTCTCGGTAATTTGGCTTGTTGTTCGCGGTGGATGGTCCTTGTTGCTCGGTATTGCCGTCTTCAGTCATGTCCAATAGGATTGGTAGTAAACCAGCCATTCTAGTGGTCCTTCAATAGATGGAACGCTCCGTATTCGAAATTCAAGGACCTCTCACCAAAGCTATTACGTGCGTAGTGCGCACAGTGAGGTTTATTTACTGTGGACCGATCCAAACAGCACTTGGACAAACCTAAAAACATCCTTTTGTCTTTGCTCTTCCTTTTCCTCTCCTGATCTGACCGACCGTTCAGCTTCTTCCGTCTATGTATAAAAACGCCTGCGCAGGTGACAAAACTGTAGACACGAGGCAACGAAAGCCGGCGCATATAAAATCAAGGCTCCGAGTGAAAAAACAAACAAACAGTGTGTTCATAAATATTGATAAATCAACAATCCTAGCCACGATTAACAGTAAACGCAACATGAGGTGCTAGTAATAGACGTGCACTATGATAATATTAAGCCAGTGGCGAACACTGTGCGAAAGAATCAACAATATTTTATTTTATAGCAAGTTTAGTTGGAAAAAAATATGTAAAAAAAGACGTTCATTAAAAAATGTTTTTAAAGGCGAATACATGAGATAGCAAAAAAATGCGTGAGACATAGAGAAATGAAGTGTGGTGAAAGTGTTAGAACAAAAGCGAAAGCCAACTATTATTACGGCAAAATAAAAGACCAGAATTATTCAAACAGTGCGGCTGACATAGGTATGCAGACTGAAAGATATTGATAAAAAAACTGGATGCAAGAGGTGTGAGTTTGAAAGTTTAGAATTTGAAACGGTGCGCATCATTTTCTGTGTCGCCCAAGATGCATCGAGGTGTATTTCGATTGATTCCAGCCACGCGCATCTGTTTTCTCAATATTTGATGCTGTTCTAGTCACTTATTCGCTTCTTTATCTATACGTTTCTGTACTGGTTTTAAATTTATCGTTGAGGAGTGCACTGGGTATTTGCAGTTCAAAGACCCCTGAGCACTCTTGCTTTAATTACCGCCATATTATCCTCAGTTACTTTGCAGGCGGCGCTTAGACTAATAAAGAGTCTGTTTGAATAAAATCTAAGAATATTAATTTTAATTAATTTTCGCCTATCACCATCTCACTTTCACGTGACAGTATGAGTTCCAAAATCAATGAGCGGAATATCGAAGCAATATCTTCATGCCTTTAAGAAATGTGTTAACGTTGCCCTCAAATGATGCCGCATCCCTTTACAATTCGCAGCATGTGAATCAAAGAAGCATATAGACCTGTCTTTATCGAGCATGACGACCAGTCAAGCCCAATGCCTCGTGTAAAGCTAAATGGAATTGAGCGGTAGAATGTTGTCGACTCCTACTTTTTTCATCTAGAACTCAATGCGGGAAACATTTATATGTGGGCTGGCACTAGCTGCCAACTTGGGTCTCTCGTTTCACATGGGACGGTTATGTCAGAATCAGCCTGCTAGGACCCTGGTATTTACGTTACCCTTATAGGGACCGGGCTCCCGTTGTATGGCGCTGTGCCGCAGGCGGCACAGCGCCGCCCGCGGCGGAGTGCCGAAGCAGCGGAGTGCCGAGGCAGCTGAGTGGCGCAGTCGTTTCCGTTCTGAGAGGCGTACTCGAGAATGTCCTTACCCGTCGTATTGCAGTGCGGCTTTGAGCTACTTTGAGGAACGGCAAGGAGTATTTTTCTATCGAAGAATCTTGAAAAAGGGCCGTCCTCGGCAGGCCATGCGTGTTTTTTTATGTGTTTGAAAGCGCTCGGCGCATGTTATTTCTGTTATAACTAGAAAACGTCGCGCGAGAAATTTTATCATGCGCTAGAAACGCATTCGTTAGGTGCTTGTGAAGACGACTCCGGAGACGGGAATTGCGCCTGCACTGCGCGTTCGTCTTATATTTGTTCTATTCGAAACCCGCCTGAAGATCAAATACCGCCGTGGCGCCGTTGTAGCTGTAGTTGTTAAGGTTAGCGCTCATGTAAAATGAAAAAGATGCTTCACCTGTCTTTTTTGGTAATAGCTAGGCTCTAACGATTCAGGATAGAACAATAGGAAATGACATTCCAGTTTCAACCTTGCAACGAGAGCTTTAAAGGGAGAAAAATAAACAAGCAAGGCAAAAGTAGGATTCTATTTATGGTTGGAAAAGCAAACACGCATACTTCCAGGACTTCCTGCACAATTGCGATAAAATAGCTCACTGACCCGGCCTTGAGACTATCAAACTAATCATAATATAAGCCAAATGAGTAATACCACCTCAGCATCATTTTTACATATACGACAATGCTCTTGTTGAACACGTCGGAGCTACTACAGATAATTGATATAAAAAATATTATACTATTAATACGTTTCCCTCAACATGCTGCGGAGATTCTGAAAAGGAAAAAAAAAATAATTTTCGTGCTATCAGCGGCCCTATTTTTCGGTCACCTGCTATGATAGAGAGATGTTGGTAGTATTTGACTTTTGCTTATTTAGGCGTGCTCTCAGCGCAGGAAGTTCAATGCGACTGACCGCATCTGCCTTGAGCATTTGAAGGCTATAGTCCAATACTATCAAACTGTTAAATACAATCGAAAAAAAAAACACACGCACAGAGTGATGTGTTGTACGATACGCCACCGACACCTAAGAGGGTGTTCTAGTGTTCTATTCCCCCTCTGATGGCTCGTTCGTTAAGGCGTTCTACTTTCTCAGCGTACCACGAACGTGCGGGGCCAATACCTTTTCGCGATACCTGATGAGTGTGAGGAGATACGACCATGTAGGTAGTTTTCAATTTTAGTTTTCAAAAGAATCCGGATAACTAAAAGCCATTCCTTTTACAACCTTGTCACTGCAGCTTGCCGGACTGCCGCTAAATTAGCCATAGAAGCAATTTCTGAGAGGTAAAACGGTCTTGTCTTACTACGCCACCATCAGGAAATCTCGCGTTCACTAAAACGCCATTGAGAAACACTATATTTAGGCGGGCCACAAAATGGGCGCTGCTGAAAAAATACTTAAATTCGTGTCAGGTGCAACGTGAATGCAAAATAATAAAAAAATTTGCTACTCCGCCTCCGAAATAAAAAAAAAGTGCTACATTCATGCTCGTTTCAACAAAAAAAATTGTATTTTTTTCCTTGTTCGGCTTTATATGAAGCCGATAGCAGATTTTGTAATCATGTGGTACTGAATGAGCTGGAAAATGAGTGATTTTATTAGGTGAGACGAACATGCCACAAACAATGTTAACAAATTCGAAGAGTATCAACGCAGAGCTCTCAGCACATTTTCATTGGTTGAGAATCGAAGAGAGGAAAAAGGACAAGATCATGCTAATAGATATTGTTCATGTCTCCTATCTGCTCTTTCTGTTAAGAGGAAAAAAGTAAATTATCTATAACTATATGTTAGCGAAAGTAGCTGCACAAAGATTGTCTCTGCCCATCACTGAAGATCGTAACGCTGCCCGAACGACGATGGTGACTGCCTTTTCTTTTACCGTACTGGTTTTTTTTTACAACGGCGGGGAAATGCTAGCATTGTAACTTACGCTATTGGGTTCCTTAGATTCCCAATTGCCAATGAAGTGACTACAGGTGAAGGAGTGCGGCTTCGGCTCCGAGACTATGGAACACAAGGCACAATGAATCCAGTTGCAACCGGAATTTATAAACTCCGGCACTTTCCATGACCAAACAGAAACCAAATGAGTACATTCGCGCCTCTGGCTCTTAAAGAGCCATGCTTAGGTCACCCGCCACTCACGCTTGCGTAGAAACCCGTAGAAATGAATAGACTTAAAAGCGTCCGACGAGTTTGCGTAGCTGCCTGTGAAGCCAACAACGCACCACGTTTCACCAGTTTTGTTTGGCCAGACTTCGTTTCAGTAGACATATTCACACAACTAGTCCAACTTGTTTTTCTCTTAAAGATGTATTCACGCACAACATCATCTAAACTATAGCGTTTCCAATTTTCACACAAACCAACGACAAACGCTTCAATGCGCCGGCTGGGTCCGACGCATGCCCGCAATTGAGCGATGCGCCGAGAGGCGGCGCCACCCGTGTATGTTCATACGGGTTGGTTAAAGCGGGGCTTTATGTATAGGCTGAGGAAGACGAAAAAGAGAAGACGAAGACCGCTCGGTCACCCGCAGCTCGGGTCGCTTGCGGGTTTTGCGTCTGTGCTATGCCATATTTGCTATTAGGGCACCGCTACGAGCAGAAGGCGTGAATCGGCTAAGTATTGGGCGGCTAGTCCTCTTTTTTCTGTTTTGCCCTGCGCATTTGCGCTTTTCACCGTGTTGATAACGCTCGCAGAGAGATTGTAACTGTAAAGTGATGTCTACGCAGTCTCCCGGCCAGGGGCGCTCCCCCTGGTCGGCTTTCATTACTCCTCACGATCTACCTCTGGAAACGTTCCAACGATCTGGCGTTCCAAACATTCCTGTGGCGCTGGTGCCCAAGGATGGCGGATTTATTAAAATGAATAACCCTGGGACTGTTCGAGCTGCTCTCCAGGCAGCCTCTACCCTGTATGACTCGATCACAGAAGTGAGGCAGTTTGGGCGTGGCGGGATACTGTGCCGATCTCCAGACCTCAATTGCGTGAAGGATCTGCTTAAATGCAATTCATTTGGATCACTTCAGGTGAGCAGCTTTATCCCTACTCATCTTGCATGCACAAAGGGATTAGTCCGAGGAGTAGACTCTTCTTTAACTCCAGCTGAGACCCTCGACCTTCTTTCGGCGGCTGGTGTGGTAGCGGTGTACCGTTGCAGCCGGGAGGTTAATAATACGCGGGTACCAACAGAGTCGGTGATTGCCACATTTGCGGGAACTTCATGCCCGTCAGAGATAAAAGCATGGCCATTGATCTTCCGTGTGGATCCTCTTGATTCTAAGCCACTGCAGTGCACTAATTGCTGGCGATATGGTCACAGTGCTCGTGGTTGTAAGTCCTCCATGCGGTGTTCCAAATGTGGCGATGGTCATCATTCGTCATCATGTTCACAACAACACGACAAATGCTGCCTTTGCGGTGGAGCCCACGCTGCAAACTCCTTGGAGTGTCCATCTCGAAAACAGGAGCTGCAAATTCTAGAGGTAATAGATAGAAAACGTTGTTCGCGTCGTGACGCTGTAATAGAAGTTAAGGACCGATTACACGGTTATGCAGGTGTGTCAGCCCGATCAGGTGTGCTTCTGGATGCATCAGTCTCGAAGGCGATAATGACTGCAGTGGAAGCATCAATGAATAAAATGGTCGACCGATTAGTTGCTACTGTTACAGAGTGTTTTTCTAACGTTCTGGCAGTTCAGCTAACGCAAGCCCTGCAATCAGGAACAGCCCCTTTCATCGCAAATATGCCCTCTGAAAGCTCTCAACTGCTTGAAAGCACTACTGTTGCTTCGCCTAACAGGGCTCCTCTCCCAGATGACGATGAAAACATTGATGACGCAGAGATGGTAGAATGAGATGTAAGAATTCTAAAACGGTGTGGGTCTCCCATGTCCAATCATTCTTCTCCGCGGTCCCAACCAAAATCGAAGAAACATCAGCATACATTAAAGCCAAAGGATAATATTTTGGGGCAGGCAGTTGCGGCTGCCAAGATTTCACAATCATAGGGGCACTAAGAATTATCCAGTGGAACTGTCGTTCAATTCTAACAGCTTCAACAGATTTAGTTTACATTTCTTCTCAATATAATCCACACATAATTATTTTACAAGAAACTTGGCTAACAGCCGAAAAGCATTTCTATTTACAAAATTATCATTCATTCCGACAAGATCGCCAATCAAAAGGAGGAGGTTTAATTATATTTGTCTGTACAAAATTCTGTCACAGGGCTAAGATTTCTTTCCAGTTATCTTCTATAGATTGTGAGTTATTGGCCCTAGACTTTGAAATTCCAGGGCACTGTCCATTTTCATTAGTGAATGCTTATTTCCCTAGCGGTGTACAAGATACAAAACCTCTAGATCTGCTATTAGTTAATTGTCGAAACTCAGTTCTTCTGGCTGGTGATTTTAATTCGCATCATGTGTCATGGGGCTACAAGACAGATAGTTGTGGCAAGCGTCTTTGGGATTGGATAACAAATAATAACTTTTCCTGTAGAAATTCGGGTTCGGCCACATTTATAAGAAAACACAGTAAATCTGTGTTAGATTTAACTTTTACCTCTCCCAGTCTCTTCGTTAATAATTGGTCGACAGTTGATTGTGGCACCTCTAGTGACCACATACCGATTGCGTTTGAGGTAAATCACCCTGTAACTCCAGCGACTTCTCAGTTGAAGTCATTTATCAACTATAATAACTTTCAGTCAACGTTACGCTCTAATCTTGAGTCATTGACTAACACGGATGAAGAAGAAAAATCAAAACGCTTATGCTCGGTGATTGAGGATTGCCGTAAGAAGTCTGAGGTCTTGGTACGGAGCTCAAAGGGGAATACTTCAGCTGTTTGGTGGAATGCTGATTGTTCCCAAGATTACAGACGTAGAAAGGCGGCATGGAAAAAGCTTCTCCACAACCAGTGCCCGAAAAACTGGCAGGATTACAAGTTCATTGCAGCTACTTTTAAACGTACAGTTGCAAAAGCGAAGGACGAGTATGATGCTAAGCATTTTGATTACCTCTCTAAATCTGGCAATCGAACTGCTCTTTTTGGTTATTTACGCTCGCGGAAAAAGATTCCGCAAGCACAAAATCTACATTCCTTTATTTTGACTCCACATGAAACAATAGACACAATTGAAACAATTGCCAAAGGACTGGAGAAGCGTTTCTCGTCCGCACTTCCTTCGGGCTCGATACCTGTAATGCCAATGGAACCAGTTAATTATGATCCCCAAATTTCCGTTTCTGAGCTTTCTCCTATAGTTATGAGATTACCAGCCGCTGCTCCCGGTCCTGATAAAGTAACTTCAAAAATGTTAAAAATTCTTTTTGACGAGTCTCCTCAGACGTTATTAGAGCTAGTAAATTATTCCATCAAACATGCTTGGATACACCCAGAATGGAAACTTGCCAAAATAATTCCTTTACTTAAGAATAAAGGCGGTGCCTTGTCCATTGATAATATTAGACCAATTGCATTAACATCAAACATTGTAAAATTAATTGAAAGAGTCATACTTATACGTGTTTCGGAATTCATGAATAAAGAAAATATCCTCAGCCCTTGCCGAATTGGTTTCCGTCAAAAGTGTTCCATCTGGAATGCGCATGCTGATCTCGAAAGTCGAGTTCTTTCAGCGCGGCGCCAAAAAATGTACGCTGCCTTGATAACGCTAGATATAGCCAAGGCCTATGATAGCGTTGAGCATAGCATTCTATTGCAAAAATTGAAATCTCTTCAGTTTCCACATTATTTAGTAGCCTGGATATCTGAATTCCTCCAAAACCGAGAGTTTTACTGTGCACTAAATGGCGTCCATTCTGGCAGGTATAAGCAAGCCAGGGGAGTGCCGCAAGGAGCAGTCCTTTCACCAGTCCTTTTCAACATACTACTCAGCTCAATACCAGTTAATTATGACGTTCGCACTTACGTATATGCGGATGATATTGCGTTTTTTGCAACTGCATCGGATATTCAATCCCTTTATCTCCACTTGCAAACGTACCTAAACTCTATTGAGGATTGGTTGTTTGGCTTGCGTCTCACATTAAATGTCAACAAAAGCGCAGTCCTCGTATTTAACATAAAAGATTCTGTAAGTCTGTCTGTAATGTATCAGCAGCAAGTAATACCACAGGTTAAATCATTAAAGTGTTTAGGGGTCACTTATGATGATAATCTGTCATGGCAGCCCCACATTAACCGTATTGCTACGAAAGGGGCTCGGGCCGTGGGCATGTTGCGCCGAATTAGTCGTCCCAGGTCTGGAATGCGGAGAGATGTCCTTTTAATGATTTATATTATGTATGTGCGTCCAATTTTAGAGTTTGGTTCAGTCTTGTTTTCTGGATCAGCAACTTATAAAATTCGACCGCTTGTTCTGTTGGAGCGAGAAGCACTTCGGTTGTGTCTGGGACTTCCAAAATTTGTTGCCAACAATGTGCTCTACCTTGAAGCTCGGATTCCACCCTTGATATATAGATTACAAATTCTAACCGTTCAGACGTACTTAAGGATATATGAATCAGAGTTTCACCGATCTATGTCTATTTTTTGCTGTCAACCGACCTCCTTTTTCGGTGTCCATTGGTCTAAATTTCACACCCCGCAGGTTGTTATGGTCAAAAATTTGCTGGACCCTTTAAATGTTTCCCTTCCTAGTATTCTACCCATACAAACCATCGGTTCATCTATTAAAATTGTCTTTGACGACATATTCCCGAATAATGCTAAAAACTTATCATCCGTTATTCTAAACGGATTATTAGAAGACCATTTAAGAAGTCTTTCTGCTAGTTTAGTTGTAGCTACTGACGCATCTCAAAGTAATGAAAAGGCGGGTGTGGGTATATATTGTCCACATTTAGACTGGTCTTTTTCTGTCCGGCTTCCGGACTTCACCCCAATTTTTGAGGCAGAGTTTCTGGCGGTGGTACTCGCTTTACGAAAATTAGACTCCTCTTTTTCTAAAGTGGCAGTAATTTCCGACTCTCTATCCTTGTGTTCATCTCTCTCTTCGTCGGTGGATTCTGCAATAGTAAAAACCTTTGTCTCCCTGATTCCTAGACATTTGAAAATTGTACATATGGTATGGGTTCCAGGCCACAGCAATGTGACTTTAAATGAGTATGCTGACAATTTGGCAAAAGAGTCCCTTAATGGCCCCGTATTATCTATCCTTCCGGCGACCGCGTACATCACCGCAGCGAGGTTTCGAAGAAACGTCCTATTAAATATGAAAAATGGACATCTTTTAAGATCTGATGACTACCTGCATCTAAATTATTCTTGGAATAGAAAATTATGTCATTCACGGCAACTTGAGATTTCACTAACAAGGCTGCGATGCCGTATCCCACCTTTAAATTTCTATCTTTACAGGTCTGGTTTGGCACTGTCTCCTGTCTGCGCATTTTGCGGTGAACAAGAAACATTAGATCACTTTTTATTGTTTTGCCGCCGCTTTACTACGCTGAGAAAGCAGTTGATGGAAAGGCCATTGCAACAGCTTGGCCTTAGTTTAAGCAGCCCGACATTGTTATCATTTGGCGCCACAATCCTTGGGCACAGTCACAGGTCTGTGTTTACCGCCATGCAAAATTTTTTACTGGACTCAAATCGTTTGCCTTGCTAAATATTTAGACATCACATGTTCTAAAATTGTAGTGTCAATCTCCCGTGAGTGTTACCACTTTTCATTTTATATTTCACTTATTTCCCGTTTTGTTTCCTTTGCTCTACCCCTCAAATCATTTTTTTATGCAAGTATATTAAAAAAAAATCTTTGCTACCCAATTCTTGGCCGATCCCCCTCTGTGGGTATGTGCCATAAGTTATTTGGACAACAACAACAACAACATAATGCTTTCGCTCAATATTTGGTTCATCAGAACTGAACCCCTGTAATTGTTACTTCCCCTATGGGGCGGGGATCTTCCGCGTACTTCTTGGCTTCGTCGTGTACTCAGCTAGAGACCGGGGTGCGAAATTCGTCACTTCGCCTGGCGACGTCAGTGTGATGTATGGTCGCGTCGTTATGTGCAGCGGTGGTGCAATTGTTGCAGCGTCGTCACTGGTCGTCGGTGGTGGAGGATCTTAGCTTAGTCGACGGGCAACAATCTCACTTCCAAAGGTTGCATTCGTTAGTTTCCCCTACGGGGCGAGGCATCTTCCTGGTACGTAGCCGCGGTCCGGCGGACAAAGGATTATGCAGTACATTGGTTGTGAGCGGAACAGACGACTTGATAATGTATTATCTCCCTTGCATAGGAAGTCGTCACTTTATTTTGGTCCTTCGACGGGACTGATCGTGGCGCGTCGAATATGAAACCGTGATGGCCGGTACGTCTGTATGGGCAATGGCGGATAATGTGCCTTGCTTGCCAGAGTGAAACATAGTCGTCGGTTGTCCGCACTACTCCAGACGTACTCTACTTCCTAGGCTGGAGGGTTGTTCGCTGGCTTGCGCTCGGTGACTAAGAGGCAGATTCAGGAGCAGCTTGTTCATGTCAAAGTGGCTTGAATGGCCTCGTCCGAATGCAGATAGGCTCAACGCAGCACCATACGTAGTTCATCGCCGCTACATCTTACGTCACGGCCGTCGAAGCCGTCGCTTGTGGAATACCCGTGATTCCTGTACTTCTTCACCGATGACATCAGTGAGCGTGATAACTTGAGTACGCGTTCGCGATGGCAAGAATGAGTGCAGTTCTTCACGAACGTCATCAAAATTACAGTCTCGTAGGACATCGGCGGTGATCGCAATGTCTAGGGGAGCTGAGGACTTGGTGAGTATAATTTCTTAGTTCAGTCGTTCAGTCGTGTCCGACTCTTCGTGACCCTATGGACCATGTCCCGCCACAATTTCCGGTCTCTCACTATCTTCCTAACATCACATAACTTCATCTGCAGCGCCCAGAGGATGTCATCTAACCATCGCGTTCGCTGCCTACCCCTTTTCCGGCGACACTCAACCTTTCCCAACATCAAATCTTTCTCCAGCGACTCCTCTCTTCTCATCAGATGAGCAAAGAAGCTGAGCTTTAACTTTAAAATTTGACCCTCCAATGAGCAGTCAGGGTTTATGGTCGACAATATCGACTGATTTGATCTTCTGGCAGTCCAAGGAACTCTCAAGAGTCGTCGCCAACACCACAATGCAAACGCGTCAATTCTTCGGCGGTCAGCCTTTTTCACAGTCCAACTCTCGCATCCATACATCACAACTGGAAAGACCATAGCACGAGTTATACGGATCTTGGTTGGCAGACTAATGTCTCTGCTCTTTACTAGGCGGTCAAGGCTAACCATTGCTCTCTTTCCCAGAAGCAGGCGTCTCCTAATTTCATGGCTGCAGTCTCCTTCCGAGGTAATCTTCGAGCCCAAGAAGAGAAAATCTGTCACAGCTTCCACGTTTTGTCCCTTGATGCTCCAGGACTTGATAGGGCAAGACGCCATGATCTTTGTCTTTTTAATGTTCAGTTTAAGCCCAAACTTGTCACTCTCTTCTTGTACGCGCATCAGAAGTCTCTTTAGTTCCACTTCACTTTCTGCCATTAAAGTGGTATCATCCGCATATCTAAGGTTGTTGATACGTTTTCCAGCAATCTTCACTACAGCTGAAGACTCGTCCAGACCGGCCTTCCTCATGATGCACTCTGCATATAGGTTAAATAGACAGGGCGACAGTATGCAGCCTTGCCTCACTGCTTTCTCAATCGGAAACCAATCAGTAAGACTATGCCCAGTTCTGACTGTGGCCTCTTGCCCTTCATACAGGTTCCTGAGGAGACAAATGAGGTGAATTGGAACTCCCATCTCTTGGAGAGCTTGCCACAATCTGCTATGATCTACGCAGTCAAACGCTTTCGCATAATCAATAAAGCAGAGGTAGATGGGTTTCTGGAACTCTCTTGCTTTTTCCATGATCCAGCGAAGGTTGGCAATTTGGTCTCTAGTTCCTCTGCCCTTGCGAAACCCAGCTTGCACGTCCGGAAGCTCCCGATCCACATGCTGCTGCAGCCTACCTTGGAGGATTTTCAACATCACCTTGCTAGCATGTGAAATAAGCGCAATCATGCGGTAGTTGGAACAATCTTTGGCACTGCCTTTCTTTGGAATGGGGATGTAAACTGACCTCCTCCAATTCTGTGGCCACAGCAGGGTTGTCCAAATCTTCTAACATAATGTATGCAGAATGTTAACGCGTCATGGTTGAGGTTTTGCAGCAACTCAGTTGGAATGCCATCAATTACGCTAGCTTTGTTCTTACCAAGGCTGGCTAAGGCCCATTCAACTTCACTCTTCAGGATATAATTTCTAGTCCCGACCTGTTGATGCAATTATATTGCCACCTGACGGTTCGAGGTAGCGCTTGAACGACAAAGAAGTTGGAGACTCTCGCGCGCTTCGGCTAGTTAACCCCTGTGGACTCTTGAGCTTGTGTCTTCGTGCTACCGTTTCTTGGGAACCTCTCTCTTGACTGTGTATCTGCCCCTGTTGCCGGTACCCATAAATCCCTGTCTTCGTGACAGTTTTGGTGGAGGTGCTGGGTAATTGTCCTCTCAATGTCGCACACCTCTCCGCGAACCAACGACACCGAGCTTTTGCCTGTGGACACGCCAGTTCATCGCGTCAGCCGGAGGAACCTGGGCCTTCCTCCCGAACACGGGCCCTTGGTGTTCACTTCAACAACGAGCCTCCGGCCAGCCACGCAAAGCACTACGACAGTCATGCAAGGTACTCCTGTTTACGTTCAAAACCCCCGAGTGCCGAAATCGTTCCATGGCACTGCGCATGAAGACGTTGAGGATTGGCTAACTCAGTTCGAACGAGTCGCATCCTTTAATCAGTGGGACGACAACTTAAAGCTACGGAACGCCACTTTCTGCCTGGAAGACCATGCTTTGACATGGTATGAGAACCGAGAAGGCACAATAACATCATGGCCTCAGTTCCGCCGTCTTATCGTAGAGGCGTATATCAGCCTGGATAAGCACGAACGAGCAGAACGTGCTCTACAATCTCGAAAACAGATGCCAAACGAGTCCGTCATGATGTATGTTGAGGACATGACGAAACTATTTCGACGTGCGGATCCCAACATGTCTGAAGAGAGAAAGCTGCGCCACCTCATGCATGGGGTTAAAGAACAGCTTTTTGCTGGTCTTGTACGTAGCCCACCAACTACAGTTACCTCATTTTTAACAGAGGCGGTCACCATGGAAAAGATCCTACACCAGCGCCGCTCGGCGGTCTACGACAGCCCAATCCTCGCTACGACTGCTGCCGAGCCTCTTACAGCTGCTGTAAGAAATACTGAACAGCTCCGAGATCTTATTCGTGCGATTGTACGCGAGGAACTGCAGAAGGTTTGTGGCACGTTCCAACCCAGGGGTGATTCTCTCGCACATATGATCCGCGAAGAGATTCAGCAAGTCACGCAGCCATCTCTGCATGTTGCTGAAGCTCAAAGTACCCCTGTTCCTGATTATTCTCGTCCGACTTACGCTGACATTCTCCGACGCCCAGTTCCCGTCCAAGCTCCGTTGTCTACGTTACCACCAACCCAGTGCATGCCCGTCCAGCAGCCAATGCAATACATTCCTGTACAGCAGCCTACGCGGTACGTGCGGCAACCGCGATCAAACTTTCGACGAACGGACGTCTGGCAGGCCCCTCGGAGCCGCCGCCTTTGCTACCACTGTGGGGAACCTGGTCACATTTTCCGGTGGTGCCCTTATCGAGAACTCGGACCGGAGGGTTTTTACACCAACGCACCTAGACGCACGTTCGGACAACTACCTCGTGACATTGGAGACAACCTCGCACAAGAGAGCCTCCGGATGGCGCGCCGACAATCCAGGTCTCCATCCCCACGTGCCAAAGAATTTCGGCCAAAGAACGTGAGGCAATTCGGACACAAGTCCAGGAAATGCTTAATGATGATGTTATTCAGCCGTCTAAAAGTCCGTGGTCGTCGTCCGTCGTGTTGGTTAAGAAAAAGGATGGCACGCTGCGTTTTTGCGTTGATTACAGGAAACTGAATGACATCACAAAAAAAGATGTATATCCGTTGCCCCGTATCGACGATTCACTCGATCGACTTCGCAACGCCAAGTTCTTTTCCTCCATTGATTTAAAAAGTGGTTATTGGCAGATAGAAGTGGATGAGCGCGATCGGGAAAAGACTGCCTTTGTGACACCCGATGGCTTATATGAATTTAAAGTATTGCCTTTCGGTCTGTGTTCAGCGCCAGCGACGTTCCATAGAATGATGGACACCGTACTTGCTGGTCTTAAATGGCAAACCTGTTTGGTTTATTTGGACGACGTCATCGTGTTTTCAGAAACGTTTGACCAACATCTTAAGCGGCTGCGAACGGTATTGGACGGTCTTCGCTCGGCCGATTTGACACTCAAACCGGAAAAATGTCACTTTGGATATCAGCAGCTAAAATTTCTCGGTCATGTGGTTAGCGCTGACGGTGTCCGGCCTGACCCTGAGAAAACAGCCGCTGTAGCCAATTTTCCCATCCCTACCACGAAGAAAGCAGTCCGACGTTTCTTGGGCCTGTGCGCGTACTATCGCCGTTTCATTGCCGATTTTGCCAAGATTGCAGAACCTTTGACGCGCCTGACACGTGATGACGTCCCGTATGTCTGGTCTTCAGAGCAGCAGGAGGCATTCACCGAGCTGCGCCAACGGCTGCACAACCCTCCCGTTCTTGCACACTTCGATGAGGACGCTGCCACCGAAATTCACACCGACGCCAGCAATGTCGGTCTGGGTGCTGTTCTGGTCCAGCACCAGCAAGGCGAGGAAAAAGTGATCGCTTATGCCAGCCGCACCCTTTCTCGGGCAGAATCAAACTATTCAACTTCTGAAAAGGAGTGTCTAGCCGTCGTTTGGGCCACAATGAAATTCCGACCTTACCTCTACGGCCGTAAATTTAAAGTTGTGACAGACCATCATGCTTTGTGTTGGCTAGCTAGTCTTCGAGATCCATCAGGACGTCTTGCACGGTGGAGCCTTCGTATGCAGGAGTTTGATTACTCTATCGTTTATAAATCCGGACGTAAACATGAAGATGCTGACACACTGTCTCGATCACCCGTGGAGTTGGCCCATGACAGTACGGATGAAGACGCCCATTTTCTTGGCATTATCAGTTCCTCTGATTTAAAGGCCCGGCAACGGGCTGACCCAGACCTCAAAACTGTGATCGATCATCTGGAGGGTTTCGATTCTACAGTATCTCGACCGTTTGCTAAAAACTTGTCATCCTTCTGTACGCGGGACGGAATCCTCTACAAGAAAAGCGCCGGCAACAGTGACCGAGCCTATCTTCTAGTCATCCCTGCAGATCTCCGCGATGAAATTCTTCATGCTTGCCATGATGAACCCACCGCTGGACACTTGGGCTTTGCACGCACTCGTACCAGAGTGCGCCAGGCCTACTACTGGCCCAAACTTACCGCCACCGTTCATCGATATGTTAGAGGTTGCCGCGAGTGCCAGCGACGCAAGACACCGCCATTGAAGCCAGCGGGTTTCCTGCAGCCTATTCCCCCACCGCTAGTACCATTGGACCAAATTGGTATGGACTTTCTTGGCCCTTTTCCTCTATCGTCAGCTGGCAATAAGTGGATTATCGTGGCTACAGATTATCTGACACGTTACGCGGAAACTATGGCGGTGCCACGTGCAACATCCTCCGAAGTGGCACATTTTTTCCTGACGCAGATTGTCCTCCGCCATGGCGCCCCTTCATACGTCATTACTGATCGTGGCAAGGCATTTACAGCGCGTCTTCTTGAAGAAGTTTTCCAACTAAGCCAGACACATCACCGAAAGACTACTGCTTACCATCCTCAGTCTAATGGCCTTACTGAGCGACTAAACAAAACAATAGCGGACATGCTCGCCATGTATGTCGATGTCCGGCATAAAACATGGGACGAGATATTGCCTTATGTCACATTTGCATATAACACGGCCGTCCAAGAAACAACTCGATTCACTCCGTTTCGCCTAGTATACGGACGCGATGTACAGACCATGCTCGACGCTATGCTGCCATGTGCGGCTGACGACCAGCTGCTCACCGCTGACGCAGAAGAATTCACCAACTACGCTGAGGAAGCTCGCCAACTCGCCCGTAATCACATTACAAAACAGCAAGCAACAGATGCACGCCGATATAACGACCGCCATCGCTATGTCGTGTTCCAGCCTGGTGACAAAGTCTGGGTGTGGACACCTGTCCGGCGCCCAGGCCTCTCAGAAAAACTTCTCAATCGTTACTTCGGACCCTACAGAGTGTTGCGTCGCCTCTCAGAAGTTACGTACGAGGTTATTCCAGACGGAACTGTACCGAGTTCTAGTCGTCAGTGCTCGTCTGACCTGGTGCATGTGCTTCGCATGAAGCCGTATTTTACCCGCTGAAAGTCATATTTGCCATCCGGAGCAGTTTTTTTTCTGTGAGCTTGCGGTTTTTTTTTCGAGGGGGGGGGGGGGGAATAATGCCACCTGACGGTTCGAGGTAGCGCTTGAACGACAAAGAAGTTGGAGACTCTCGCGCGCTTCGGCTAGTTAACCCCTGTGGACTCTTGAGCTTGTGTCTTCGTGCTACCGTTTCTTGGGAACCTCTCTCTTGACTGTGTATCTGCCCCTGTTGCCGGTACCCATAAATCCCTGTCTTTGTGACAATATTAAAGATACGTCTCTTTATAATTCGACCACCGCTTAAGGTGGGTTTCTCACGAGCCAAGTAAAAGGAGATGCTTTGGTACCTCTCATTGAAATATTGCCGCATGCCTCTCGGAACCGAGGTAAAAGAGAGCGAAGCTGAGTGTAGTGTGTAAAACTGATCCGTCCAGTGTTTGCCGCCTTCTACTTAGTACATTTGCTGGAGGAGCAGCTGGGTACAATTTCTCGTTTTGATGAGTTCCACCCCTCAAGGGCAACCGAGAGTCACCACGGATTTCACATCGGTCCACCGCAGTACCAGCCGCCACCTCCGAGGTCAGTCGCCAGAATTCGGGCCTCTGTCCTGCACGCCTGTGCCCACCATGTATAGATCGAACACGAAAATTGTGGCTAACGGAGAGACTTCACTCCAATTCGTCGTCCTTCAGTATCGAACGCCACCGTCCTTCCATGGCGAGCTTTATGAGGACGCTGAGGACTGGCTGGTCCAATTCGAATGGGTCGCCAACTAAAACGGCTAGGAAAGGCAAATTAAGCATAGCGCACATCGTGGCAGGCCTCAATGGGTCTCCTCCGGTGAGTGCCTGAACACACAGTGTGTTAGACCAGACCGAGCCAACTCCTATTGATTTATCGAGCGCGTGGGGTGGCAAGCCAGCCTTGGCATCCTCTGTTGAGTGACCGAGCACGCGGGGTGGCAGGCCGGACGGGGCTTCATCCAGAGACCTGACGCCGTAACGCGGTGGTATAGTAGACAGGGCCTCCTCCGTTCAGTGACTTAGTGCGCGGTGTGGCAGGCCAGACCACGTCTCCTTTGCTGAGTGACCGAGTGTGCGGTTTGGCGGGCCGGACGGGGCCTCATCCAAAGACCGGGTGCGGTAACGGGGTGTAATGCCATACAGGGCCTCCTGCGTTGAGTGACCGAGCACGCGGGGTGGCCGATCGGATGAGGCCTCCTCATTTTGAATGACTAAGCGAGCGGAGTGAGAGGCCGATTGGGGCCTTGTCCAGAGGCCTGGCGCCGTAACTGGATAAAATGCAGACTGGGCATTCTGCGTTGAGTTACCGAGCGCGCGGGGTGGGAGGCCGGACGGAGACTTCGCCAGAGACTCGGCGCCATCACGGGGTCGCAGGCTAGACTGGGCCTCCTCCGTTGAGTACCAGAGTGCACAGCGCGGCAGGCCAGACCGGGTCACCTCCTGTGCCTAAGTGCATAGTGTGGCATTCCCGACTAGCCCTACTCCATTGATTTATCGAGCGTGCGGGTGGCAGGCTATACCGAGCCTCCTCCATTAAGTGTCCGAACACGCGGGGTGGCAGGTAGGACGGGGCCTCCTCTAAAGACCGGACGCCGTACCGGAGTGGCATGCCATACGGAACCTCCTCCGTTGAATTACCGAGCGCTCTGTGTGGCAGGCCCGACTGCGCCTCCTTCGTTGAGTGACGGGGCCTCCTCCTTTGAATGACCAAGCGAGCGGGGTGACAGCACGGTCGTGGCATCCTTCAGAGACCGGGTGCCGCAATGGGATGACATGCAGACAGGGCCTTCTGCGTTGAGCGACCGAGCGCGCGGGGTGGCAGGCCGGACGGGGCCTCTCCAGAGAGTCATAGTTTAAAAAAGATACTTTTGTTCATGCTTTACTTACTGATGTTTTGTGACTTCTCCGTTGTTGCAAGCGTATTGCACACAAGGCTTGCTCGAGTTGTATGTACTTCCTTCATATACCAGAATACCATCTTCAGCTTCGCACACTGGGTCTGCAAATTTAAACGATACCGGGTATTGTGCGAAACGTATGTAGCAAAAAGCAGATGATTTTTGATGTACCAGCATTTAAGCAACCTCGACTCTATTTCGCACAAAAATTAACAACTAAAATGTTTTCGAAATTAAGAAAGAAATTCAATAAACAAATCACGGTGATTGCGACAGGTGCTAATATGACCCAAATATGAACGCTTATCGCGTCAAATGACGCCGCCACCCTGAGTTGGGGCTGTGGAAGCAACTAGGCGTGAATGTATTCTCGTCACTAGGCAGGTGTCGCCGGTTAACACTGCCAGAAAATCAAATAGAATTTGATTTACACCACGACACACGCCTAATACAAGGGAGTGTACCGAGTCGTGGCCGAGTGGTTTGGGCACCCGTCTCGGCTGCGGGAGGTGGTCAGTTCGAAACCCACCACCGGACACCCACCGGTAAAATTGGGTACAAGTGTCCCGCGGCCCAGCGCCCGGCTCTCTCAGGGATGTGCATTTGGAAGAGGCTCTGCTAACCCTGCTGTGCTCCTTCGAGGGCTTAAAGTTTCGAACAACTGATTGCCTGTAAAGGCCGGGCTGACAGAAAAAAGGGCCACATAATGGGCTTTTGCCGCACAAGGCGCACTTATTGTTGCCCTATGGCGGAACTGACCACTGCCACATCGGAGCAACTATTTGAGACCTATAACCCCTTTCCCAAACATTTCACTCCAAAGAGCCGAGAACCAAGCAGGGGGTAAGCTTGTACCTATCGAAAAGCGGGTGGGTTCCCGGCGGCACCAGAGATCGAACCTGGTACCTCCCGAACACGAGGCGGATGTTTTTCTACAAGGCCACGCTTCGGTTAAAAAAGGGCCACATAATGGGCTTTTGCCGCACAAGGCGGACTTAATGTTTTCCGATGGCGGAACGTATCACTGCCACATTGGAGCAATCATTTGAGACTTTTGACCCCTTTCCCAAACATTTCACCCCAAAGAGCCGAGCACCAGGCCGAGGGAAGGCTTGTACTCATTGAAAAGCCGGTGGGTACCCGGCGGCACGAGGGATCGAACCTGGTACCTCTAGAACACGAGGCCTAACAAAAAGGCCAAATAATGGGCTTTCGCCGTCGTGACCGAGTGGTTTGGGCGCCCGTCTCGGCTGCGGGAGGGGAGCATTTCGAAACCCACCGCCGGACCCCCATCGGTAAAATTGGGTACAAGCATCCTCCGGTCCGGCGCCCGACTCTTTCAGGGGTTTGCGTTTGAAAGAGGCTCTGCTAACCCTGATGTGCTCCTTCGAGGGCTTAAAGTAGGACCGAGGCATGGACTTGTGGTAGAGCATTGGCATCGTGTTCGGGAGGTACCAGGTTTGATCCCTGGTTGCGCCTGGTACCCGCCGGCTTTAAAATGGGTACAAGCCATCCCTCGGCCTTGTGCTCGGCTATTTGGGTTGAAATGTTTGGGAAAGGGGTCATAGGTCTCACATAGTTGCTCCAATGTGGCAGTGATGAGTTCCGCCATCGGACAACAATAAAAAATTTAAACAGCGCGAACATGAAGACAAAGGACAAGATTCCTTTCGCGCTGTTTAAATTAATAATGAATAAAGTACCAACTCGCCCAACAAAATATCTCGGACAACAATAAGTCCGCCTTGTGCGGCAAAAACCCATTATGTGGCTTTTTTTAAACCGAACCCTGGCCTTGCGGTAGAGCATCTGCCTCGTGTTTGGGAGGTACCAGGTTCGATCCCTGGGGCCGCCGGGTACCCACTGGTTTTTTAATGGGTACACGCTTTCCCCCGGCCTGGTGCTCGGCTCTTCGGGGTGAAATGTTTGGAAAAGAACTCATAGGTCTCAAATAGTTGCTCCGATGTGGCAGTGATCAGCTCTGCCTTCGGAAAAAAATAGGTCCGCCTTGTGGGGTAAAAGCCCAATATGCGGCCCTTTTGTTTTCTCAGCTTCTTATCGTAGGGTACTACTGCTCACAATCAGCCTGCCCGTGAACAGAGGAACGATGCCTGTGACCCTGCTCCATCAAACTGTTCCTACTATAGTGCGCCACCTCCTCTGTAACGAAACCAGTGGCTGGATGTTGCTGATCGCTTCGATCCTGTCCCCGAGGTGTATTTTCCTGGCCGTGCTTATGACCCACTATTTTGTTACATCTGGGGTATGCTCGACCACATATCCCAATTCTGCCGGCGCCGCTGTCAGCACATATGGTCCAGTCGTCGACATAGTGTAAGTCCAAAAGTTCGTGACACCATATTTTCACCTTTTTCGGACCCCTACCGCTACTCTCCACTATGAAACTATCCGCCAGCTTCTAAACAGAGCCTGATCCCTCCTATTCACCGTGCCGATGGCGGTGCGGTCGCCATGTCATAGATGTTGGCAACTCTACCTGTCTTTATGCTAAAAAAACTTCTGGAAGTGTTAGCGGGCGAATTCTGTGTTATGGCCTTAGTAGATACTGTTGCTAAAGTGTCTGTGGGGAATTTAGATTTAAAGAGCCACGTAGGACATAAAATAATGTTTAATCGAAATAGAACTGTCATATTTTGAGGTGTAGGGGCAGAATCGTTGGTACCGCTTTATTTGTTATCTAAATGTAGCGATCGCTGAGCACGTGTTTACAACTAAATTTACGGTGCTTCCGCGCTCTACGCTCGATATTGGTCTAGCAGTTGACTTTTTACAACCGTGTGGCGCAGCTCTCGAGTTTAAGGGTGGCGGGATATCAATAACCCCTAGCCTTCGATTCGCCCTCGGAGAAGAATCGCTGCGGGCTGCCCAAGCGTTTTCAGTCTTCGAAGATACCGTCGTTCCGGCGACGTCCGTCATTTCCGTCCCGGTTGTTTCCTCGGGCGTAGTTCGCGATGTCTTCCGTGTTCCGGTGGAACCCGCTCCCCTTGAAGCCGCGAAAAAGAGTGTGTTGGTGCCCCGCAGCGTTGTTCGATTGAACGAGGGCCGTGTCACGCTTTGGACTGTCAATCATTCCAACAAACCTGCCGTATTGCCGCATGGTTTGAAATTCGTCGGCTTTGCAGAGCGCCTTTCTGTGCACCTTGCCGCGTTCAGCGACTGCGTCGCTCGTTCAGCTAGACGTCCTGACCTGACCAATCCCCAATTTCAGTGCATGATAAACGAATCGCAACCCATTAACGACCGCCGAATATTGATGGAAGCTTTAATGAAACATGGGTCGTGTTCGAGTTTGCTCGAGATCCGTCACCACCGATTCCACCTCCCCGCACCCATCACATGACAGACACTGAGTCTGCACACCCGATTAGACAGACGCCATACCTGGTCTCGCCTTCAGAACGTAATTAATGAACCGGTCCGTCATATGATGCAACAAGAAATTATTAGAAATCATCTATCACGTTAGCCGCCCCTGTGATTCTCGTGAAAAAGAAAGATGCCACATGGCAATTTTGTGCCGACTATCTCCGCCTCAACGCTGACGCGAAGATGTTCAACCTCTTCCGCGCGTTGAACTGGATGATGTCATAGACTGCCTCCATCGGCTTCCTACTTTTCTTACGGTCCAGATACTGGTAGATCCGGATGCATTCGAAAGACAAAGAGACTGCATTCGTGACTCCAGATGAGATATTTTAATTTAATGTGCTGACGGTTGGCCAGTCGAATGCTCCGGCCACCTTTAGAATACTTATGCATACTCTTTTGCGTCGACTGAAGTTGCAAATTTGCATGTGTTATCTAGATGACGTCGTGATTTTTGGGAAAACCGTCGCCGAGCATAACAGCCGTTTAGCTGTTGTCCTTAACTGCGTGGAGCCAGCCAGTCTCGTGCTGAACGCTAAGAAGTGCCGCTTCGGGGAATGCGAGGTCGTTGTGCTAGGGCATCTGGTTGACAAAGACGGTGTTAGGCGTGATGCACAGAACATTGACGGTCTCAGCTGCGTTAGTCAGGAGCTTCTTGGGACGTTTTGTTACTTTCGGTGCTTCATCCCAAAGTTTGCGGACGTAGCCTGCCCGCTCACATGCCTCTTGCAGAAAGATATTCCTTTCCAGTGGACTCCTGAATGTGATTCTGCGTTTCGCCAGGTGAAGGTTCTTCTTACCTTGCGACCAATACTGCGTCAGTTCAGCACGACAGCTGCTACTTAATTCCGCACTGACGCAAGCGGCATTGTTGCAGGTGCTGTGCTCATACAGCGGCTTGACCGGAATCAACATGTGGTTGCTTACGCAAGCCGCACCCTTGTGGAGTCTGAACGCATTTATAACGTGACGGAGCAAGAGTGCCTTATACCACCATTTTCGGCGTGCAACTGTTTCGCTCGTACCTTTACGGTCATGAATTTTGCAGTCGTCACCGATCATCATTCACTATGATGGCTGGTGAATTTGCGCGACCCCTGCTGTCGGTTGGCCCGCTGGGCATTATGCCTTCATGATTTCAACTTTACAGTGTCGTACAAAACTGGCCGCCAACACGCCGATGCTACCTGCTTCTCACAGCTGCATCTCGTAACTACTCTTTGCGATGACAACTTTGACAACTATCTTGACAGCGTTTCCGTAAAATTTCCGGACCTTGCCATATTCCAGCGAGAACGAAAAGGTTAAGTCTGTATCGCTTTTTGTACCAGCTCGTGATCTGGAATCTGCGAACCCTTTCTGCATTCGCGATGGTTGCTCTACCGAAAAAAATACTCTTTTGGCGGTGCGCGCTTTCTGCTCGTCGTCCTGGCTAGCCTGCACTCCTCTGTTCTATATGAAATGCACGATGACGTTACAGCTAAGCACTTGTGGTTTGCTAGGACCCTTATCCGTAATAAGAAACGTTTTTACTGGCCAAATATGCGCCGAACGACTCAATCTTACGTGACCTCTTGTGTGCAGTGCCAGCGGTTCTAGCTTCCCAGTTCTCCGCTGGGCCGTTTACATCCGGCGACACCACCAATCACACCATATCAGCTAGTAGGTGTTGGTATCATAGTCCCATTTCTCCGCTCCTTAAAGGCAATCGCATTCTTCTAACGCGTGAAGAGCAGCGAGCGACTAAATTTTAGGTAGGACATGCAAGCTTTCATATAATAAAGCCAGCCTTCGGATCAGTCTGAGACACGACTGGGATTACTAGTACTGTTAAGCGATACGAATTAAACTGACCCTTCAGCAAAACCTACATGGAAGCTGACGGAAACGAGTTGTGAACAACGGAGACGGCTTGGAACGAAAAATGACAGGTGTAACATTAAGAAATAGAATGCGGGCAGAGTTGGTCGCAGAAATAACTGGAGAAAATGACATTCTGTTGGAAATCAAGAAGAAATGGGCGTGGGCAGGGTATTTAATGCGTAGGGAGGACGACGGATTGTTGTTTAGGGTAACAAATAGGGTTCCAAGGGAAGGAAAGCGTAGCAGAGAGTGGCATAAAGTTAGATGTGTGGATGAGATTAAGACGTTCGCAGGGGTTAGGTAGATGCAACTAGCACAGGACCAGGGTAATTGAAGAAATATTGGAGAGGCCTTCTTCCTGCAGTTGTTACAGTCCGGCTGATGATGATGATCATGACAGCAAAGGAGACATTTATGCGGACCGCAGCTATCCAGACTTCGCGCCAAGGCTTCTCATACCACTTGCGAAAGAAGCGGTAAAACCTCACGGGCGGATCCCGGTTCTTTGTTTTGCGCAGACTTTTGTAACAGTGCACAGGACAACAGTAAAGGCTTCTTGCTTTTCGCGAAGGTGAGGGGAGAGATATCAATGCGAACAGTTGAAAAATATGTGCGAGGCAAATTTCTGCGCTGCTCAACATGTTGCTGCGCCTGGTGCACTCGGCAACTCTGCTAGCGGCCTGTGCCCAGATATTTCACCTCGCGCCGCTTTATTGCTGCTGTTACGCCTTGAAAATTGTGGTTGGGAGCCGAAAATGCCGATTTTTCTGATATCTGCCTCTCTGAAGCATCCGTAAAGAGGTGCCACCTTGCGCAGAATTTTTAAGACGAATGGAACCCGGCAATACCCCTGGGTGCCTGGTCAGGCACCCTACTCCTGTGCTTCGAATAGACTGACTTGGATACTGTAACTTGATCTAAGATTGTCCTTTTTACCGCTATTGTCGGTACTGCCATCAGTGGGAGATGGTATTTGAAGGGCGATTGGGCCGAAATTGAATGGTCGGCAGTTGGTGTAACGCCACGAGATGTTTGTTGTGGCCAAAAGCTTCCAACGTGGGCCCCATTTTGAGATAGGAATCGTAGCCATCCGGACCTTTGAATGTCGAGCTAGACACAGTACTTACTGGTCATCCATTCACGTTGCAGCTTGGTTAAAGCAGGACTTTATATCTATTCCTGGCGGTGTAGAACCCTATCCGATCGCCAAATAATGCATGCTAATGAAAATATGCGGCCGAATAGAACGGCTACTGCATCTAACTGGAAATGGCCGAACCACGCCATATCGGCCGTCATTTGTTTTTAAAAATAAATGTGTTCTACCAATCTACTCCTAATTTGCCGTATTTTGGTGGATTCTTCAATAAATCTTGCTCTCATCGTGTGGCCACAGTGTCATTCAAAAACGTAAAAAAATGCTCTACAGTATTATTTATTATTAGGTTTATTATTGCCACTATAAAATAATTTTGGACGCTCTGTGAGTTGAAATCCTATGAGAACACTCCAAGACAGCCTTTTTGTGCAGCATAATGTCATACTGGATATAAAGCTCTAATTCAATGACTGTCTTTAGGAACAGTGTGTCATGCTTATGCACTCGGTATTGCGGGTGAAGGTAAGCAATTTATCATGCGGTTGATTTTTAGAGATAGAAGTCACTTACTGGACGTAGTCACACAGCTCGTGCTGCAGCATTCTGGAAACTTGCTGCCGACCCCACTATCTCGCGTGCAACCTGGTTTGGGATCCGTGCACCTACAGGGAGAAAAGAATTTTCAAAAGAATTTATTTTTATTACGAGTGCAAGCTTGCGGCGGGAGCCAGATAAATGTTTTTGGGAAGCTATTTGCAAACCTAGAATGTATTTTGTGAGTGTATCTGGGAGAAGAGGTAGGTAAAAACATCTTTTCAATTATGGATTACGTCTCCATCCCATCTCCAGCGCCCTCTCAACCACCTCCACTCTAGAATTAGCACAGAAGGCTGTAGAAGCTGTTCTCAACACTTACACTAAAGCTCAGCACATCGATAAAATAACCGCTCGAGGCAGAATTCACGAGACCACCTACCGCATGTTACAATCAATTTCTCCTGAACCATCCCGCCAAGTGGAGCTTATCAGGGCGAGCCTACACACTACGCAAACCCTGGTAACGAGGCCGCCAATGTTCACGCCCAAGGAGTTATCAACCGGGCGCCGACATTGGGTCAGGACGACTCGAGAGAGCACGCGTATACATTCATCGAGCTGACGCAGACCTATCGAGTTGAGCGGCAGCTTTAATCTCCACCCCATTCATCTCTCTGCCTCCACCACTAAGTCTTCTAGCACAGACTGCAAACACGAACCCTCTCGATCCCTTACCTATAATGCCGCATGCGCCTGAGTGCCTTTACCACATTCTGTTCCTTATGCTCCCACCCCACCGCTACTCTAACACAAATACACATGGAGTGTCTGGCTGATCCTCTCCTGACTTGTACGGAACTGTCTCACTGCGCGCGACGGACCCGCACAGGAAAAAGACCATCACTGCTCGGGCAGCGGATGTGCTTCAAAGCTATGGACGTTTAGGCACCTAGAGCAGCGAGGCCGTGCCTGACCAAAGCCTGCAGCTCACACTAGTGGACATTAAAGTTTATCTCTCTCTCCTCATACGTGAGGAGGAATACAACAGATAGGCTTTAGTATGCAAGTAGACAGCAAAACAGGTGGGACTGAAGGAATAGTACTCGTAGATTATTGTTTAGTGCCGTCATGGATTCGCGGCGTTCTACGTCTGGAGCTAATTATCACTCACTGCTGTCTGAGGAGCGGGCAGCAATGCGGGGAACAATATTGCGACATGCACGGAACAGTTGTAGCTCGAGGCCCGAAAAGCAGTCCACTGGGCTATATGATCGTATGCAGGTTGGAAAGGTAGCAGGCGGGAAAGGGTGGAATCTGGGACTCAGGCAAATACACGTCCTCCACATGTTCAAAATAATTTCTCATTTATTACCCCAATGTAACAGCCGGTAGCCAAGACATACGGAGTTAAGACGTAGTGACCACTCGATAAAAAAAAATATTTAAAAACAGATACTAAGCGAAGGAAACTACATGGAATTAGGAATATACATAATCTTAATGGCACTTGTCCAAAAAGTGGAAAACATCAGCTGCCGAGGAAAATGGAGAATAAGAGCTGCTTTAAAAGATTCGGCAAATTACGAGGTAATTACGTGATTAAGCAGCATTTTGTACTAAAGTAATGTCCTTTGAAAATAATAAAAAATATGTGCACACACTCGTTTCATGCTATGGCATATGACTGACTTTTTGAACCTGTCCAGGTAGCCCGGGCCGTGGTACAGCTCATACTTAAATGAAAACACAGACCTGTCGGACGGCCACTATGTAGATCACAGTTTCAAAGCTGTGCAACTTCCGCTGAGATTCAAGTGCATATGACCGGATCTCGGTTATAAAGGCTTGATAGACACAGAAGCAAGCGGTTAACATAAAAAACGAATCGAATACATTTTAAAGAGCTTTATAAACTTTGTTGTGTTCATGGATTCTAGAATCGCTTAGGAATGTGGTGGATTGTCTAAAGATCATCCAGATCTAGTCTGGGGAAAGAAAGCTCAACTCTCAGCATTCTCATCAATGCAAAGACCTCAGCGTTATCATCAGAAGATAGCCAGGAAATTCACAGGAGGGTAAGTGCCGTTTGAATCCACCAATTTGTAGATGAGCAGATGGTACCGGTTGATTCTGCGCATGTGCAAGTTATTGTAATCTAGGTTACCTATACTTTCAGAGTATAGAGAACTGAGATGCAATGCCTAATTTTTGCGGACCATGAGTGAAGGTAATTATTTTTAGCAACCCTCTTTCACTTACTGAAGAGGGAAGAAGAATCGCCAAAACGATGGGTACCAATAAATAAAAATAGCAAGAGTGGATCAGACGTTGCCCATTCTAGTGCAGAAATTAAACACTGAAGAAAAGTATCTGCGCCACAAGAAGAGCTTTTGAATAGCGCATGATGGTCAAGAAATGAAGGTCTTGGTAAGCGCCCCTATATAACAGCAGAAATCGCTTATACCGCAAAAATAATTATGTTCCACGATGTAGCAAAAATGCATAAGGAAAGTAAAAACAATGAAATGCGCATGGAAGGAAAGAGGGGACTAGATTAAAAATAATAAGCCCCATAGCACACAAGCCATTGTATTAATCTAAGGAATGGTACTCTAGAACTGCAGTGGAACACAATGAACAAAATGAAGGAAAATTTAAGAGTGTGCGTCCAGGAGAAGAAAGCGTTATCCCAAGAACCTGAAAAGGGAAAAAGGAAACTTTACGATTGAGAAAGCGCCAGCATGACATAATAGACGGCCATCTAAAGCGTTTATTTTTTGCTATTTACCACAATTATTGGAAGTTCCATCTTTTGTTTGTATTATTAATAGCGACGATTACGTGGATTATCCCTCCAAAAATCTCGTTCGAATTACCTCAGGCAGACTAGATTGAAGTAAAAATGATATTGTTTACAGAGTGCATTGCCAAATGGTCACCTGAGTTGCTGCACACGTAGAAATGATCTTCATGCCTTGTATTATTTTCGTGACTAAAAATGTTTGAAGTGGGTGTTCAAAATAGTTTCCCGTTCTCTGTCCTCGTCTGCTTCGTCCTGTATAATAAATGCAACTTGTAATGCCAACACATTTTCCTCATTGTGTGTGGGAAATTCTGTACAATGTCACAGCGGGCGAGAATAAGGAAGCGAAAAAGATTTTATACTATTTCGTATTAGGCATCAAGTTTTCAGGACACTTTTGAATAGCTGGCTGGAGGGAAGTTTTGATGCTAGACATGATTTTGCTTGAATTCGGACCGCATGAGAGACAAGCATTGAAAAACGAGCGTACAGATTATAAACGGCCGCAAAACACGCTGTAGCTGGCTCACATTCCTGCGGTAAAGTGGTCGACGACCACGATTTTAAGATTCTGAGACAAAGCATTAGTATTATTCTGACTACGGCAGTTGTCTTAAAGGCTACTGCTCTAATTTGCATCCGATATATAGCTGTACATAACGGAACAAAGCCTTCGTTTAGAAAAAAATATTTCAGAACTCACAAGTTTGAAGAATTATAGGAATATTCCTATAGAGATGTGACAAAATAATTTTTTCCTGTTTTTTTAAATACACAGCGCAACAAGCATATAACAAGCGAGTAGACGGGAACAACGCTGTTCCCGTCTACTCGCGTGTCCTATGTTTGTTGCGCTGTGTATTTAAAAAAAATTATGCACCAACTAGCTCAACTCACAGTTCTTTTGCAATTCATTTCTAGTACATTGAGCCCTTTTCCCTGTGACAAAAAAACAAAAAACCGCGCTGTTCCCGTCTACTCGCTTATCCTATGTTTGTTGCGCTGAGTATTTAAAAAAAAAAATCATCATGCACCAACTAGCTCAACTCACAGTTCTTTTGCAATTCATTTCTAGTACATTGAGCCCTTTTCCCTGTGACAGCGCTGTTCCCGTCTACTCGCTTGTGCTATGTTTGTTGCGCTGTGTATTTAAAAAAAATGATGCACCAACTAGCTCAACTCACAGTAATTTTTTCCTTTAAGATTCTAATTTCAAGATAAACTTAGGCATCCGAGAGGAGGCTAATGAACAATAAAGCTCACCCAAGGATGTTGACTGTACTGCTCGTCTTGTTACACGTCCATAGCTCGCATACAGTTGCGTTGGTTTCAAAAATCGATGAAAAGTTTTCACCTTTGTACACACACTGGCCTGAAAAACATCATAGTTTCATCTTAAAATTAGATTGACATTATTTGTCCAGAGCAATTTAAAAAGCTTATTCAATACTTTTATTGTGTTTTATACGCTAGAGTAATTTCATTTTTTGTTTAAGATGGATATGAAATGGGGAGCATAAATAGAAAATAATTGTAAAAGTAACACAGAATATTTAGGCCAGGCAGCCACAATACGTTACAGTCACTTTTGTTTTTCAAAACAACCCAAACTCTAATGCTTACTCCTTAATTTTATGTGCCTGTGTGACACCACTGAAGCGGCAAAGAATGACAGTGTGTAATTATTTCGTGGTTTCAGTAATACATTCACGTAAAAACACTCTAAAAGCAGCGTATAGTAATTAAATAATAGTAAAGCCGGCAGTTTTGATCAGCAGTGTGACACATAAGGGCTTCACGGAACCAGTGTCCCACTGCCTACCCGCCTAAAATATTGTGTGCCACCTTGCTGGTCCCGCGGGGCAACAGGGGAGCTAACGTATCCACGCGTCTCACGTAAAGGCAGCTTCGACCCTCGGCTACACCAGTCGCACAGCAAGCCAATCGCCTTTGCAAAACAACATTGGTTATAGAGGCCCACGCCACATCCTCCAAATTTTTTGAAGCCAGGTTGTAGTTAGAAATATACCCCACATTGCGCCCTGAGGGCGCAATTTGTGTGACGTTGTGTTGTGAGGATAATGTCGGACGTTGCATACGCCTTTTCATACGCCCTAAGGGCGTATGCAACGTCACACATTATTCTTCAGCCACCTGCGCCAGTTCTCCCTCCCTGGAAATTTATAGTTAGGAGACAACAAGCCAACTGACATCCGCAGACTAACGTCTGCCAACTCGGCACCGTTGCTTCGCCAGAAAGTTGAAGAGCAAGATACTCACCTGGTTTAAGAGTCCATAGTAGTGTACGTAGATGGAAGCCTGCAAGGCTGTGAAGCCAAAACGGCAGTCTACTGTCCACGGACACCTAGCCTGAATCAGACAACTACGTTTCAGCTTTCGGAACCACTTACATCTTTCTGCGCTGAGCTCATGGCAGTTCAGGAGGCACTCTGCTCCGTGGCTTCCATAGCCATGCTCCCTACAGCACACGTTGTCATCTGCACTGACGCACTTCAAGCAGTCCGTCTGCTCCGACGTGTCAGCCGCTGCCCTAAAATTTGCCAAGACATTCACCAGCTTGTGGCGCGCATCCCACAATTAATACGTATTGAGTGAGTCCCACGGGATCTGCTGCCTTCCCAAAGTCAAGATGATTTTGGAACCCGCCTCTTGAACCAAGACGCATCAATGTCACGGCTCCTCGAAGTAGACGACGCTACCCTCCTTTTGTCAAGAAAGGAGCGCCTCCGGCGCCGCACACGTGCACTTATCCGTCCGTGTGCGATATCCCTTCCCCGCGGTCTCACCCGTACAGAGGAGGAGGATCCGGGTCGTGTTGCCCTTACACCAGCTGTCACTAGGACGTGGTCACACTTCCAACACTTATATCCTCGCCCAGGATGCCCGATCTGTAAAAACGAAGATGTCGAGGCCGACATCCACCACTTGCTGTGGGACTGCCCAGCACTCAAACCAATACGAATTCGGCACCTGAGCATACTGGCCTTTCAGCAACCAATCCTGCCTCATACGTCACTTGGACGCAGGGACCTCATCATCGCTCACTTCTGACTCCATAAAATCAGCAAACCTTTTTCCATTCATTTAATCCATTCGTCCTTCATCTCATATCCTACTGATGCCCTGAGGCAATAAATATCGACTAAAAAAACTTGCGCCCAAAGCATTAGTGCTTACTTTAGTTTCCCCGGCTGGGCAACAAACTTGTTCTGGTCAGGACTTAGGCATCTTGTGAAGGCATTATGTGAAGCGTGTTCACTCCCTTTGTCTTGCAGAAACGCATCCATCTTCGCCTCACGAAACACGAAATAAAATGTTTTGTTTCGTACTAGAAGTTTGTGCGCGAAAGGAACTTTGGGCTGCCTCCGATCCCATGCTGGAAAGCTCCATTTCGGTTGAAGCCACAAGTATACCTTTAACGCGAATGGAAGCTTAGCAAAGCTGTGGTCCTGCATTTCGCTGGCTTGGGCTTGGGTGGCTTGGACAAGTTAGTTGCAATACATAGTGAAAACAGTTACAGCACAAAAGAAACGTAAAGACAAGCGCAAGGAACAAACAAGACAGCGTACTTCCTATTGAAGTCTATTGGAAAAGGTTTGCGGCTTAAATAAAACCGAGCTCGCGGCCTTAAGTCGAATCGCAGTGGTCCAAAGCGTTGTTTCATTCCATGGGGAGTGTGTTCCCGGAGCGACGCAGAATGTGCGGCCCGTGCCGTTCGTTTAGCTTGTTGAAAACACAATGTAGGGTCCCTGTGGGAAGAGGGGGACGGTAGGCGTACTGGTGGCCCCCTTCAAACGGGGCCTCCAGTACGATTAGGGCAGCAGCAGGCACGCAAGTTTTTCCTACCTGGTTCACCGGTCTTGGACAAAAGACCGCGGGTTGTTAACGCGCACAACTTGAAAGGTTTCTTGAGCCCAGGCTCCAAAGGAGTCAGACGCTCGTTTGCGCTCGCCGACGACCCTGATTCAGGAGGGTCTGATTTGGCACGGGGTTCCGTCACCGCCGACCAGTATCCGTAGCGACGCGCGTAGAGCTACCAACACGTGACTTCTGGTACAGAGATGCACTCAGTGCATTCCTCATCCTCCCTCGTGGCGTGTTGCGCGCGCTTTAACCTTTTTGTAAGCCCTGCAGCCCGCGACACACTTAGCTGGGCCACGTATGAGTGAGAAGCCTTTGTCTTGGTCCCGCAGCGGCGCGGCCCCACTTTCGGGTGCTACGACTGGGCTATGAATAGTAACCAAGTCAGGGGTTATATAGTGTTTGTAATGCAGCGTACCGTATATTAAACACGTGTGCTTATAATTTATTCTCTAGCTTCATTCGCGTTGGAAGCGCTGAAATGCAATGCACACTAGCTGTCCTCTCGTCTTGCCCTGCCCGAACCCGCGGTATGTAGGTGATCTGCTACACACACCTGTAAAAGGACACTTGCAAAGGTAACACCGAAATTCTCAAGCAGAGGCAACGACAGCGTGCTGACGCAGTTGTCAGCAGTCTCTGGGATGTAAAATACGTGTATAATTGCGCTCCTAAACTTGCTTTTTGCAGGGTTAAGAAACTGTTTTTCCAAGTATCGATTTTAATCTGCATTTACGGCAGTAGTCGGCAAGATGATCATTTCTCTGTCCTTAACTAGTGCTCCAGAGCGTTTTTTAAAAACAGCGGCCAACTGGCTGACGCAGAATTCTATGCCCGTTAAAGGAATGCTTTAGATATCTTTGGCCATGCATCTAGGGATCTGGGTTATGTGCTTTATTTTGCACACCGCCTTCTTTCTTGTCATTAGCTGGGAAATTCTGTGATAACTTGCGTGGTGCAGAAAAAATACGTTAACCTTCCAACAGCTGCCTACATTCTTAAAGTTCTGGGAAATATTTTCTTTCCTTGATCTGCGTCTTTCTTGCTTCTGTTTCTTTTCTGCAAGAAGAACTCGCAAACAGCGGGAATCCTACCTGCAGAGAAACTAGCCATTCGCAGCCGCTCGACCAGTCTGTTTATTCTTTCGGGCAATTTATCTCGACGAGCTCTTTCCAAAGCAGCATTGCTGCAACTCATATAGCAATCCCATGTTTTATGACTTTTTAATGTGCTCTATCGTAAGGTAGAACTGACTTTTTGACTTCGGATTGCACATAAATTAGATGCAGTTGTCCGAGTTTCCAGATCGAAAAACTGCATGGTATTGCCTCAGTCAAGTTCGAAGGTATAATTTGAGCCTCCTGCCGTTGATTTAAAAGCTGCGATAATCTCGGCTACAGCTTCTTCACTGCGATTTTTTAAAATAAAGCTCATTTGAAAATGTAGCACCTGTCATTTCTTGTTTCTTCCTTCTGCTTGGGTTTACGTTTCTTTTGTGCTGTAAATTTTCACCATGCCCCGCCAGGGTGGCGTAGTGGTTACGGCGCTCGACTACTGTTCCCAAGGGTGCGGGATCGAATCCCGGCCTCGGCGGCCGCTTTTCGATGGAGGCGAAAAGCAAGGCGCCCGTGTACTGTGCGATGTCAGTGCACGTTAAAAGAACCCCAGGTGGACTAAATTTCCGGAGTCCTCCACTATGGCGTCTCTCATAACCTGAGAGCGACAGCACCAGTTTCTGCTAGCCTTGAGGGATTGACAACACAGCAGGATAGCTCGAGCGTTTACTTTACTTAATATCTATGATATATCATATATCATTTTTAATGTGTACTTAAAAACGTGATAAAAACAATTAGAATGCAGTGCTATTCGTATTGCAGGGTTCTGCTAATAAACAGTGCCAGTGCATTAGGAATGCTGATTAAATCTCGTCTTTGGCGAATGTGATTTGAACCTTATCTTAGCTCGACCAGTACCATCTCAAGCGTGAAGCTAAATACTGGCAACGTTAACAACTAGGAATGCGAATTAAAAAGAGATGTTCCCTTTCCAGGTGTCACGAAATCGGCGCACATTTTTACTAAGCCGGCGCGGCGCAAGGCCCGCGCGTCGCCGTATCGAAACTTCCACAAGATTCTAGAAAAAACCTCCTTCCCCGCAACGCGTGGCTCGACCACCGAAGCTAAGTGTGTGTGAGCGCTAGCCTTGGCGCGTCTTAGCAGACAGACGCGGCGTGCCCTATTTATGGAGGCCGCGCCGCTTGTGTAGTCAGTCAGTCAGAGATATGCGGTGTGTTCGCTAGTGCTTCGGCTGGACTCCCGGGGATCACCCGCTGCTGGCAAGCCCACAGACCTGCGGCGGCGTCCTTCGTTCCTTCGGTCGTACGGCGCTGTAGCAACAGATAGCGCGAGACGCCGCCGATTCAAATCTACATACATCCATCCATTGTCTTCAAAGCATTGGGGCTTAAGGAGAGCGGAGAAAAAACAGAGTAGAGGATTTAAGCGCGAAGAATTAACCAAACGGGGCTTATCTGAATCATGGTTCGATTCAAGGCTGGAACGAAACTTACCCTGCAATAAATTACAAAAATGAGTGGTGTAGCATGAGAAGTATATTGTTGTGAGGCTGAAGAGCATGAGAATGTGATGCGAACGTGGCCCGTTAACGCTATCGCGTTGAACTCCTAAAGGCGAAGCTTAAGCATCCTCCAATATGGTTTCCTTGCTTAAAAACGCTGTATCGAGTGTCACCCACTCTACTGCCTCGAATATGTCTTCCTGAAATATTTTATATCCCCAGCAGGTACCTTAGATACCGTGCAGTCCTACAGGGTGGAGTATAAGCCCAACGATTGTCAATCTTGTCAATGGCTGTACTAGACCGGATGCTTATTAGTAATTATTCGCTAGTTCCACTTGCCCTATATGTTCGGCCTCTTGTTCATTCTTGCTGGTTTTGTAAGCGATCGTCTTTTTACTGCTGCGCAATTCCTTCCCCTGGGCGGTGGCCGTCCGCCCCTTGGACCCTGAGTGGTTCGTAGACTCTACCACCGCTTTGGCGCATGTGCCATGAATCTCGGCGAGCGCATGAAACATCGGGCTTCATCGCATCGCATGTGGTGAGAGAGTGCGATCCGGGAATGCCGAGAGTGCGAAGTGCGCGAGGAGGGAAGTGTGCGATGCGTCAGCACGGAGAGCGGACGCTAGAAAACTGTGTGAACGGGCGTGTGCAAAACAAAAAGTATAAATATAAATCCAGTTGTTAATTTTCAATATACCCATTGTACGTTTTTGTATTTCATTTGTGTGTTCAGTCTATTTTTTCACACCTCTTTTTTTTTCGTTCAAATTCTAAAATATCAGAAGTGGGATTGAGACTAATGCAAGCCAGAGAAGACTGAGGACAGTGCAACCCTCCTCGTAAGCGAACTGGGTGAGTTTTGACATTGTGCGCTAAAGGAACTAACATGAGTGTAACTCCTAAAAATACAACAGCGGACACCAGTGATGGCGAGGACAGCGCGGATGGCGCAAGGGCGAACGAGAGTGTTGCCGCGACGGAACTTCTAAGTGCGATGCGCGAAAAGGACCGCCTTCTTACAAGCTTGCTGGAGCGACTCGTTTTTCTGGGGTCATCGGGAACTCCAGGCACTACAGCAGCAGCACCCAAGTATCACGTTATGCCTGACCTAGGCAAGAACATTACCTACTTCGATAGTGGTGGCGATGCGGCCTCTACGAAGGAATGGCTCAAAAACCTCCAAACGACGGCTACCTTACATCGGTGGCCGGAGGAGTTTCGGTTAGAAATTGCTAAAGGCCACTTGGTCGGACCTGCCAAGGACTGGCCCCGTTCCCGAAGCGTGGTGGCATTGTCATGCGGAAACTTCGAATACCACTTCTGCTGCACCTTCTGTGGCCAGACCCGAGCGTCCGAAAGGTGAAGGAAGGTGCAGGAACGCGTGAAGCATCACAATGAAAGTACGAAGGCATACTTCCACTCAAAAGTTCGTTTGTATCGGGAGGTCAATCTCGAATTCTGCGACATCAGAGAGCAGGTGTTGACTGAAATGCGTTCGAGACAACTCTGTACATTGCTACTGGGACGCACACACGATGGCGATCATGACCTCCTCCACGACATCATCGAGTTTGAGCACATAGACTGAGAGCAGGAGCAGCGGTTCGGCTCTTCGCATGAGAAGCGATTCACCGTGACCAAAAAAAGGGATCCGGGAAGACCTCTGGCGCATCAAGCACCTTCGAGTGACCAAATAAGGACTGGAGACCACCTCTGACTAATGATAAAGGCGAGCCAAAGTGCTACAACTATGGGCGATTTCGCCCTATCTCCCGCGACATCCCAGACGAAAGGCATGAAATGAAGTGCTTGCGTTGTGGAAAGAGAGGCTATACTCAGCACCACTGCTCCGCCAAAAGCAGCGAGACCAATACAGTGTCCGAGGAGAAAATGACTCCAAGAGCGCTACTTAAAGGATAATGTCCAGGGAAGGACCTTTTAAGTGAAGGAGCCCAGTGTTTCGACCAGGTACCGGAGATAGTCAGTGCAAAATGCTACAGTGACACGCGCGCCGCAAAGCAACGAAAGTACAAATCAAAGCTCTCTCATGGTCTCCTTTGGGAAGCCAGCTTTCCCGTTCTCTGCGCTGACCCGTCGAGCCGCAGCAATGCCGTATTTGTCGAGAACGACGTCCATTGGTCCGTCTCGCTGTCTGATGGTGAAGGATGGGTGTCTACAGCTGTCACGAAATCGGCGCACATAGTCATCAAGTCGGCACGGCGCGAGGCCCGCGCGGCGTCGCGTGGAAAGCATGTAGAGAGAAGCCCCCTTCCCCGCGCGGGAGAGCGCGTAGCTTTGTACGCGTTGCCGTCACCCTCTTTCCCATTGCCCGGGGAGGATGGTGGTTCATCGGACTGGAATCAGCCAGAAAATTCCAGCATCTTCTATGGGACGACGCGCGGCTCGACGGGAGGAGAAGAGGGAGCTATAACCAGCGAAGCTATGTGTGTGTGCGCGCCAGCTTTGGCGCATGTTAACAAACAGACGCGGCGCGCCCTATTTAAAGCGACCGCGCCGCTTGTTGAGCCAGTCAGTCAGTTCGTAGTGTTTTGCGACGTGTTCGCCTGTGCTTCGGCTGGACTCCCGGGGATCACCCGCTGCTGGCAAGCCCACGGACTTTCAAGGGAGCGGCGCTCGTCTCGTATGGCGGCCACATCGTGACTCTTGAGGCGTCGGACTGCAACAGTGCCCGGTGAACAGTTTGGTGTTTGTTTATGTAACTCTCTCGTGTTTCATCTGTTGTAAAGCCTCTATGTTATTGAATATCTGTGTAATCGCAGGCTTAGCGTTTGTTATTCTGTGAACCTCTCGTCTGCGTATTTCAAGTAATCTTGAGTGTTCCTTTGTATCGTCTCTTGCTGTGCATAAATTGTGTTTTGTTTGTTACTTCTGACTCCGATCCTTACTCTGGTTTGAACCGGCGACAGCTGGGCACCAAACGGCCACCCCCTTCTGTCACTACCAGGTAGTTGGATTCCGGCTGAGCTTGCCACGCAGGTCGAGGGCATCTCCTTTGCGACCGGAACAGCTACCCCCACTCACTCTAAGGGTGTCTGGGAGTGTGCGCACCGTTAAGGGCGCATCGTTAATAATACCCTCTAATTATTAACGGGTGACAACAGCTCACTGCGCGCTTTTTCTTCGACACGGCCAGACTGAATCCAGCGATGCGCGCTGCCTCGCCCGTCTTTTTTCGCGCCGCTGTGCTACACCCCACCTCCTGCCAAATCGGAGGGGGAAGGGGAATGTGTCTTGCGGAGGCTAGACGACCTCGGGCAGGAGAGTGAAAAACCTCTGCGAGGGAACGGAAGGAGAGAAGCACGACAGAACCGTGTGATTGTGGTTGCTGTAACTGCGTTATTAGTTGCTCTTTTCAAAAACATTTTGCGGCCTTGCGTTCAGGGGGCGAAGTCTCGCAGTCACCGGGGAAGAAAATATTTTCGACCAGAGGGTGGACAGCGGGCCTTTAAGCAAGTGATCTGGAATGGGATGAAGACCCTCGTTGGCATGATTGACAACGGGAGGTCTGAGTGCCTCCTGCGCACATCGGCGGCAGCACGCTGCGACGCAGAACTGATAGAAAAGATTCCACAGCACTTTACGGTTTCGGCAGTCAGGGCACACGATCCGCAACAGCAATTGGGAAGTGTTACGCTGATCTGGAGATTGACGAAGTTAAAGGCGACGACATTCCAATTCTTGTTGTCCCGGACGATGCTTTGTCGGTAGATCGTTTCGTGGGTAAACGTTATACGGAGCTTCCATACATGGCTTATTGAAGGCTTGGAGGTTGCCTGCGTTTCTGCCACAGAAAAGAATGCCTGTTTTCCCACCTGGAGCCCCTCGATCAGTCAATATTGCGAGTGCTGAGCACTAATCAGAGTGCTGCGGCCTAATTCAATCAATTAGATCAGACTGTCGGCGACTTCTGATCTTTCTGGCTAAGTTTTATTCGAAACCTTTGGAAACGATATCTTTGTTGAAACGAAAAATGGTGAAATTACTATGCCAGTTTTCACTAGCGGGTACCGAGAGGTCGTTGTCAGAAAAGGACAGCGATTTTGGCGGGCAACAGAGGTCGACATTGTTAAGGTACGCGATCAGCCAAATTGCCAAGTAGACGACCGAGCCAGACATTTTATGCGTCGAAACAGGTCCCTAACCGATCGAAGAGCAACAGCTGAAGGTGGGACCTTCAGTGACCACAGAACAAAAGGTTGAGCTCCTTAACCTTTTGAATGAGTATCGAGAATGTTACGCCAGTAATTTAGCAAGCCGGAATGCACACCCATCCTGAAGATGGACATTACTGAGTTGCCGGGCAGTACCCCTGTGGCGGTTAGGCCGTATAAGACGAATACTTCAGAGCGTGAGACCACCCGGGAAATCTTCGGAGACTTGAAACAAAGAGTATTCGTGCGCGAGACGTCTTCGCCATACGCCAGTCTAGTAATCTTAGTACGAAAGAAAGAACAGCGAAGAAGAGCGTACGTCAACAAAACCACAATATTGCCTGCACAACGACGGCATCTCCAGTGAAGGGGAAGAGATCGTAAGTGAAGCGGAAAGCACCCCGGAGACGCTCAGACAATCACAACGACAATGCCACCAGCGTAAACGCGTGTAGCGCAAGTTGGACTTGCTTTTATTGTTTGTTGCTCTTCTAGCGCTTGCATGCCATCACCAGTGTTGTACTCCCTTTTTACTTTAACGAGGATGTTCAAATCTGTCTGCATGTCCGAGTGTTAGCGATCGTCTTTTTCAGTTCAGTTCAGGCGTTCAGTCGTGTCCGACTCTTCGTGACCCTATGGACCATGTCACGCCACGCTTTCCGGTCTCTCACTATCTTCTTAACATCACATAGCTTCATCTGCAATGCCTCGAGAATGCCATCTAACCATCGCGTTTGCTGCCTACCCCTTCTCCGGCGACCCTCAACCTTTCCCAACATCAAATCTTTCTCCAGCGACTCCTCTCTTCTCATCAGATGACCAAAGTAGCTGAGCTTTAAATTTAGAATTTAGTATTGCTCGCCTACTTCGAGATCTGCGTGATGTTCCGCAGCGAGCCCTGGAAGCACGCGGTGAACATGGACGGTGTGTGCCCAGTAATGTGCAAAGACTCGTACTGGGTCGGTTACGACAACGCCTGGAGCATCAGGCAAAAGGGTTCCGTATGCGTTGCAGCGACGCCTCGCCGGGATCGCCGTCCAGAACATGGGGATGGACGACTGGAACGGCGTCTGTGGCTACGAGATGCCCCTCATGAAAGACTGCTGCGATATTCCTTCCCCTGTGCGGTGGCCGTCCGCCCCCTGAGTGGTTCGTCGACTCGACCACCGCTCTTGCCCACGTACCTGGATTTCGACGCGCGCATGGAACATCGGACCTTGCTCCCATCAGATGCATTGGGAGAGTGATCCGGGGAACGCCAAGAGTGCGACGTTCGCGAGGAGAGGAATGAGCGGGGCGTCAGCACGAAGAGCGGACGCTATGCGTGAACGTGCGTGTGCGAAACAAAGAGTGTTATTGTAAATACAGTTGCTAATTTTCAATATACCCATTGCATTTTTCGTATTCGATGTGTGTGTCCAGTCATTTCTTTCACATCTTTTGTTTTTCGTTGTAATGCTAACAGCTCCACTTGGGTTGTCTTTGACCCAACCTGCAAAGCGATCTGCTGGGGAGCCGTGCCGCAGCCAGTAAGAGCTTTTCAGACACGCCCTACGACGTTCCTGTCGGACGAGCAGGGATGAATAGCAAAGCCTGACATCCTGCATACGGAGCTTTCTATCACTTCCTGCGTTCCGACATCAATTGTCACTTATGTCACGTTGATAGATGACCTAATCCACTAAGTTAGCTGTAGAGGCTTGCGACTTTTATTTTGATTTTCTCGATTTAAGCCAGCATGTACTACTGTGGAAGCTTGGATTGATCTTGCCATTTTTGCAGTATTTCTACAGCTAGATGATGAGCATCTATTGAGTGGACATTCATCTCGTTTCGAGTACACGCATGCGCGGATGGACGCTCGCGTAGATGTCTGTGTGCGAACCCATAAACGCACGTTTTATGATTTTTTTCGGTAATAATAGCCACTAGTCTGTGCTCCAGTGCGTTTTAAAAATTTAGTTACTATCCTTGAATTGCTCTAGGTCAATGTTTTGCAAAGGCATCATTAGTGCGAAAGTTGTAAACGCGCTCTTGCTGCTGAGTAATGGTTCCAGAACTATTCTTTAAATATTCCTCCTTGCATCATAATCGCGGGAGAATTATTGATCAGCAATTTGGAAGGAAGGCGTGCTCATGCAGGGGGCAAAAGTTCGGAAGGCTCTTTTGAATTGTAGTGAAAGGATAGGGTCGACGAGAACTCATACATGAGGTGCCGTGAAGCGTTTTGAATATGGTATCACACAGCAGCCGTTTGCAGAAACCTTCTGATTTAGATATACTGGTACAACTATTCAAGGAACTAAGCAGCGATAGAAACGACGGGCGAACCAGCTTAAGGTAACTAGAATAAATAATAGACGCTGTTCGTTATAGAAGCAGGATCGGAAACCTACTTGCAATAAGGGTTTCAACTAGAAAGCAAATGTGACAAGCACCATATTTTCTTCGCGGAAGCATTGGCAACTACTCAATATACTTTCTGCGGACACACCACGCACGCGCAAATGGGAGGAGCAGAAGAAAGGCAGTTAATAGACTTTTAAAGCGAAAGCTTCACTACGCTATGCAAAGCCAAAGGCGCCTTACGCGGCATAAGGCCACACTGCTCATGCGCAAAACCACAGTTGTTCAGCCGGCGCACGTTCGACCCCTGCTATGGTGCTCTAGAAAATGGGTACTGGATTTGGGCAGCGGCCGTGGTTAAGGCTTCTCGCGATGACTCCACCAGAGCATAGGCTGTAGGAAGCGCGGCGCGCCGCGCCTAGCGACGTGCTATACGTAGAATTGTTAGAGAAATAAATAAGGCTCTGTATTTTGACATACATCCTGTAAATAGGTGCTGTAAGCAAGGAATGTCGTTGAATAAAGAGTTGTAAACGTTGTAGCGAACAACATCTAATAGCGTGATTGTGCGATTACGCGGCCAGAGGAGAAACCTGAAATGCTTCGTAAGGATGATTATGCTTAACAAGAGATTGTGGCCGTCGGTTAATGCGCATATCAGACCCTTACCGTTTCCCTGCTCTTGGCAGTCCCTGCCAAACTTCGTCATACATCGTTACATGAATATACCCCTAATTTCATTTGAAGTGTTAATTTTGAAAACTTCGCAGATGGTCACTGAGATTCGTCGGCATATTTATACGCGAGACAGTACTTCAACTTTCTTAGTGATTATGCTATGTAAAGAAGGAACATTTACCCATTCTCGCTCGCCGAAGTGACTCCGCACAGTCGAGGTGCTCGACTTCTGAAGCCAAGGACGCGGGATCGAATACTGGCGGCGGCGGTCGCTTTTAGATGGAGGCAAAAAGCTAGGTGCACTTCCAAAACATCAAGTAGTCTAAATTTCTCGAACTCTTCACTATGCACACCTTAGCTTGAGTTGATTTCGGATGTCAAACTCTGCTAAGCCAAGCGATTAATTTTTATTCCTGATCTCTGATCGTGCTGTGGCAAAATCTTTTGGGATGGTTGTGACCGTATGAGATCTCTAGTAGTCATTGACGTTATTTCATGTGATTATTTTGAGCTGAGTAAGACCACCCTTCCGATCAGAGAGCAGTTTCCAACCTTCCAAAGGCATACACATATACACATCAAGTTTTGAGGCTGCAAGGCTTCACTCCGATGACGCAAGGGTCCGAGTTCGATTTGCAGCTCATATTTCACTATAAAAGGAACTGGTCGAGTTGGCAGCCTTCTTGCAACTCGAAAATGCCATCTGCCCTCGTTACATCAAACAACCCGCAGACCAGTCACACCTTCGGCAACTACCATGAGTAAATGAGAAGCGTTCGGCGGAGCAGCATTGCACCTCCGACCTATCAGATCCCGGCCATGTCAACTACCAATTGCGATATTCCAAAAGGCATACCTTGATTTTTCAAGGCTGCAGCGGTCCTTCAAACGAGGACTAAGTGTTTGCCACTTGCCAACTATCACGTATCTAAGGTATGCCATTTTGAGAAGCTGTGAGGCTTCAAAGCGTTGACGCCGATGCCGGTGGACAATTTGACCACATAAGAATTTGACGACTCTCGCACTGAAAGCCTGCCAGCATCCTGATAATTTAATGCTTCGATGCCGCAGATGGAGACATTTTTCGAGTTAGGGCTCTAATCATGCTCTCGCGCTAAAAGAACAAAAGCTTTCAATGGGATTCACGCGACCGCAGTGCATTAGCGTTTGATTTACAGATTACCAAACTAACTTGGAAAGCAAACTAGCGCGCTTCAAAACACGGACACAGGAAGGGAACGACAACACAGCGCTGACACAGTTCCCTTCCTGTGTCCGTGTTTTGAAGTGCGGTAGTTTGCTTTCCAAGATGATTTACCAACTAGCCCGTTCTTCCATCCTTGCAAGTACCAAACTAACGCTACCAGCGTTCAGATAAGAAGATGTCTGTGGCGTATTTTTTTATATTTGATCTCCGAAAGCTGGAGAAAGTGAGCAAAGAAACTCCTTTATGGAGGTAGAGTACGTGCGCTGGGGTGGCGGCAGGAAACAAAAATATTTCAGTTTCACATACTGGTCATCGTTAGAAGAGCATTTTCTAGAGTAAATCAGTGCTATACTTTTTCTTTTGCTTACTTATTGTAACAAAGTGACTGCTTTTTTTATTTTATTTTTTATCTGCGGGCCTTCAAATGGCCTGTATTGCCACTCCTGCATGGGCCAAAATATTGCTCTGCAGTATTTTGGAAGGAATAAATAAATTATACGTTACATGTACCCTCCCCCTTTCTCTCCCGAGAGCACTAATCAGAGGATTTGGCAGGAAACCAGGAAAAAATCTTGCCCCGCCGGGGTGGCGCAGTGGCTAGGGCGCTCGACTACTGTTCCCAAGGACGCGGGATCGAATCCCGGCCTCGGCGGCAGCTTTTCGTTGGAGGCGAAAAGCAAGGCGCCCGTGTGCTGTGCGATGTCAGTGCACGTTAAAGAACCCCAGGTGGTCGAACTTTCCGGAGTCCTCCACTACGGCGTCTCTCATAGCCTGAGTTGCTTTAGGACGTTAAATCCTACAAACCAACCAACCAACGAAAAAATCTTCCTCATTCCGGAAGCAAACTCAGATCGGCTCATGGAATTGGTTTTACAGGACCCTGGACAAACGATCAGGCTCAATCAAGGGAGTCAGGTTAGGCGGGGTCCCATCGCTCTCATCTCTTTGTTCTCGTTTACTCTCTTCGTAGGTACTGATCAAATTTCCATTATTGTTGTTTCAATAAGCATGTTACAATGAATGTGCCCTCTTTTTTTTTTTTTTTTTTTTGCGAAGTTTATTGCCTCAGGGCATAAGAGGAATGTCATGATGGATGAGGGATGTGGTCAAATAAATGAAAAAAGGTTGGCTGATGCAATGAAGTCGAGGAGTGAACGATGATGCGGTCCCAGTGTCCAAGCAGCATATGACTCCGGATTATGGGGGGAGAGGCCAGCTGCCACCAGGTGCCGGATCCGCGTTGGCTTCAACGCTGGGCAATCCCTCTTCTTCAGCTGTTGAAGATGAGGCCCTGGGCTTAAGCCTCCTTAGCCACATTGTTAATCCAGCACTGTAGGTGATCACTCACTGTTCTCATCCTTTTTGGCGGAAAACATTTCATGCCAAGCATTGTCATTAAATGTTCCATCAGTTCCCATGCATCCTTTGCCACAGTGAACAGCGGCGGCGGCTCGCATTTCGTCCACTTTATTCTGTTTTGCAAACGAGACATAGTAAATACCGTAGACGCTATTTGCTTCGCATCAGTTTTGCAATGTCGCAAAGTACGAAAGAACCACAAAGCACCGCAAACGCACCAACGGAAAGCTGCAGGCGGCACCCGGGCGCTCTTGCAGCATAGGCGACCCGAGCCTTAAATCCCACGCTACTGCGGTGTGCACCGGTACCCGTCGACGCTTGGCGCCTCAATGAATCGTATGGAGCGCGCCGCCTTCTGACCCCACTACTCATATTCTAGATCATTGTAGACGCGCGCCTCGCAGCTCTGCATCGCCGATGCGCTTCATGTCATCACTCGGATATGCGTTTCGCCACTGCGCACGCCGTCGGTCGCGACGCTAGAAGGATACAACAGCGGCGCTTGCATTTGCTGGCCTGAGGCCCAGTGGACCGCGATGTGACGAGTGAGCGCACGGGTTCGATACGCCATCTGTTCAGGCTACGAGAAACTGGATGCCGTAGGGATGAGTCGATCCGGAGCGAGCCGGATCTTCGGAGCGGCTCCTTTCGAACAGCGGGCGAATCATTTGGCTCCTCAAAGTCCGAACCAGATCTGCCAGAGCCGTCCCATCCGGAGATGTCGGAGCCAGAGCGGTCAGAGCCATCGGAGCGGTCGGAGCTGTCGGTGCGGTGTCGGAGCCATCAGATCTTGTGGACCTTTCGGAGAGCTGGTTGCTGGTTCTCTCGTACAGTGAACCTTTCCGTCACGGGCGGATGCGACTTCCGCACCATCTATTAGGGATGCGAGAAAGCAACCTTCTGCCCGTTCTCGCAAGATTCGCAATAATGTTCTCGCCCTCAGCTGTCTTTTGAGCGGAGTGCGCCGTTCTTATGGATGAGGGAGGTGGTACTTTTGCTTTTGTTCTCTGGATGGAGATCTGCTAGATTGCTGGAACGGCGATTATTTCGAAAAGCCGGTTCTCTCTCGTTCAGTGAGCCTTCTCAGTCGGTGAGATGTTTCAAAATACAAAGAAAAAAAGCAACTATACCGCCCTTCCCTGTCAGTCCGAACCCATTACTTTCGGATCTTCCCGCGGGTAGTGCGGGCGCACTGCTGCTGGTGCCGGCACTTGTTTTGTTTTTGTGGTTTCGTTCCACGCCGGCATGCCGACGAGTGGGGACCGGTACTCGTACTCCTCCGCTGTGTAAATTGGTCGGCGACAATCCCTTTGGCTCTGTATGCGTAATAGTGTGACAACCGATGTCACTGAAGGGGGAGTAAAGAAGCTTCAATCCGCAAAGAATGGCGCCATTCATTGCCATGCTGCTGTTCGAATGATATCTCAAGACACTCATCAGTCGTGCATTGTTCACTGATGCTACAACAACAATTGAAGACGAAGTCTTTTTTGTCTCAAAAGACAATCGAACGTGCAGTTTACTCTTTTGACGAAATAGAGCGTAGGACGCGGACGTAGATAGAAGGGGACGCAGAGAGCACTGACTACAACTATTATACACCTGACCGAAAGAGAAGTGAAAGACATCACGGGGAGGTAAGAAGATGGAAATGATGACCATATGCCTGTCGCGCTCGTCGCACAACTGCTGTTCGCGCCAAACACAAAGGAGCATCGCACCGGCAGAAACACGACAGTTGCCATTCTGCCATCCAATGCCTCCTCACCGACGACGCGCGAACAATGCGAGGCACCAGGAAGCCAGCTTGCCGGATCACAGTAAAAAAAAGGAGAAAGAGAGAGACAAAAAAAAGGGGGGGGGATGGGTGCCAATTAGCCTTTTGTCCTTTAGGGATTTTTGTCGGGACGAATGTAACTTTCCTAGCACCTTCCCGAGTCGTCTCAACAGGAGGAGACCGCAACTGCAACCACAACCGTAGGCAGAAACTGATGCTAAATGCCACGGCTTGCTCTCACGCGAGGGCCAAAATTGATTTTAGTTTTTATTATATATATATATGATCCGGCACCTCTTAACCGACGCACCCACCTCTATAGATGTGAGCCAGTGAGCCGTTCAAGGGAACCGGCTCACTTTAATGAGCGAAGCCGCTCCGACAAGCTCAATAAGGTGAGCCGTCTTGCCCATCTCTAGGATGTCGAGGTAGAGGCATGCTACAATGCAGGCCAAGCAAGTGAATGCACCAGCCAGCGGGCCACGTTAGCTGCCGAAACACAAACAGAACGGGAGGAACATCTAGCCATACACTATATGGTGGACATAGAGTGTAACCATGTAACCATGGTTGACCATGTAAAACCATGCAACATTCAATGTGCTATGATCAGTGACATGTAGCATGTAACATGGTGTAACGTGTAAACATGTGCAGTTAAACGTTTGCGTACACAGTAGGCTTAATCAAAGCTAAAACACTAGTCATTATTGCAGAGAGTGCTTACGGCCAGTGCACTGCGCAGGTGTTAAACACACAGGCGCGCAGCGGGTTTAAGGCGCTGCGCGCGGGCATGCTCATCTGGTCATTCAAGCGGACAGCACCCAGCGAGTCAGCTTCGCCTAAGCCCTACCTGGCGGCTTCTAGGCAAATGTTGGCGCGTCGCCGGCCTAGATGAGTGCGGACGCGGAGAAAGCACGCCTGCAAGCGAAAAATCCGCGCAGATCTTTTCCACTTTAGATCTTTTCATGCTCTGAGAGGTGGCCGTGACGAGCCTGCTCAGAACGAAATTAAGTAGATGAGCGTTCTCGTGGACAACAATTGGGCGGTGCGCCGAGAACTCACAATTCGTTCAGACATTGTGATCAGAATAAATAATAAATAACGTAAGCAGTATAAGGATATAGTATAAGAAATGCGAGCATAGTTCATATTTGTTTCAGTGTAACTGTGCTCTCAACCAGCTGGAGCACCTCCGCACCCCGTTTCTTACTGGGTTCAATGCGGCTTTACGGAGGCTGTGCTAAGAGTCTTTGCTAGCGTTACATTCCTCTAGGGCTCCACTGAAGCTCCACTGGGATTCCATTAGGACTCCACTGGAACGTAAATCAGCTCTTCTAATATTACCTCTCATCTGTTGCCACCAAACTACAAACAATTACGGATGTTGAGAAGAGCAGTGGGAAAATCATCATCATCATCAACCTGAATATACCCACTGCAGGGCGAAGGCCTCTCCCATATTTCTCCACTTAACCCGGTTCTGTGCTAGCTGCATCCACTTGACCCCTGCGAACTTCTTAATCTCATCCGCCCACCTAACTTTCTGCCGCCCCCTGCTACGCTTTCTTTCCCTTGGAATACAGTTTGTTACCCTAAGCGACCATCAGTTATCCTCTCTTCGCACTACATGTCCTGCCCATGTCCATTTCTTCTTCTTAATTTCCACTAGAATCTTGGTAACTAGAGTTATTTCTCTGACCCACTCTGCACGCTTCCTATCTCTTAATGTTACCCCTACCATAGCCCTCTGGGATGTCCTCAACTTAAGTAGAACTCTCTTGGTTAGCTTCCACGTTTCAGCGCTATAGGTGAGTACAGGTAAGATGCAGCTGTTATATACTTCCCTCTTGAGCGATACCGTTAAGCTGCTAGTCATAATCTGCGAGTACTTGCCAAATGCGCTCCATCCCAATCTTATTCTTCTTGTTATTTCCTTTTCATGGTCCGGATCTGCGGTTACTACCTGTCCTAAGTAGACATATTCGCCGACTACTTCCAGTACTTCGCTACCTATTGTAAACTGCTGTTCCTTCCCGAGGCTGTAGTGGGAAGGAACAGTGGGAAAATACTCGACCGTTAATATGATGCTTTCATTTTTGTGATTTCTTTTTCGATTTTTCCAAACTCGGGTTTCATATCAGCGACAGTTTTTGAGACGGTTCGAAGCAGTATCATGTGAATCGAGAAGAGGAAGAGGGAGGAGGAAATAAGTTATTTAAAAAAAACGTAAACACCCACAGAAAGACCCCTAAGTCCAGGAGCCCTCTGGCTGTTTCTTCTAGCTTAGCCCGCTGGACCAGCTGTAAATGATGTGCGGGTGGCGTGGCTAGAAAAGCAGCCTCCCAGGAGGAGGGGGCGGGATTTTTGACGCGAGGAATGCGGATGGGATGTGGGCAATCCCATAAGTAATGTGGGGTGGCGCTGCATGTGATGTAGTATGGTAGGAAGTCCGTGGGTTAAAGATGTGGGCAAATTGAGGAGATGGGAACGAATGTGTCTAGAGTTGTTGCCAGTACGTGCTGTCGATGTGAGAAAGCGTGTGATGTGGTGGCTGGTACTTGACACGGCAACGACGATAGTGGTCATCAATTGTAGTGTAGTCAAGAGGTTCGATGGGGGTGTATAATGATGGTTTGGGGAGGACATCCACCGGCGCCCGGAAGCCCAGTTCGCCGGCAAACGCATGAGCGCGCTCCTTTCCGAGGATGTCCTCTTGCCCAGGTACCCACGTTATTGTAATGGGATTGGGAGGGGTAGGTAGAGTAGATAATATTTAAACTTAAAAGCGTGGGAGAGTTCCTCGCAGGAGATATCTGTATGCTGTTTGGGACTATCTGCATATCCTGGTTTGCTAAGTCTGCAACTGACTGATGTGTGCAATTGCGAGAGTAATGGCCAAGCATTAGGCCTTTGGATGCTGGCCCATTGGATGGAGGCGGCATTGTATTTTAAGCTGAATAATGTCCGTGAACGCGGCAGTGCAGATTTTAGGAATGTCCGGATTACGTGAAGCATCCATGAAGATGATATCCTGGCGTGTAGAGTACTGTGTGGAAAAATATAAGGCACGGTCTGCGCGACGGCCTATGTGGTACTCGGGGTTCATATTTTGAGAAAGGGGTTTGAGCTAGAGGAGGCTGCACAGATGTGAGGAGGATGGCTATATGAGTGTAAGGTGATGGATCAGGGGTATTGTAGCCCATTGAGCGCAAGAGATGAATGCCTGTAGGTGTTGTGCGGAGTAGAAGTTGTTGGCTGGAGAGGTGGGCCTCTATGATCTCCTCAACACTGTTATGTATGCCTAATTGAAGGAGACGAATTGTACTGGTATGACGAGGTAAATGGATGGAAGCTTTAATGGTTGAGCAGTGTAGGACGTTAAGTTTATTGAGTTAGGTTTTGATGATGTGGTGGTAGGGGAGGTGGTAGGGTAGTTGACTAACAATGAGGGCGTCTACAAGTCCTAAAGTGTCCGTTTCCTTGAGGCCATGATTGCGGCTTCAAATGCGACCAATGAGATGCGTGATCTGGTTGATTTGGCGCTGCAGGAGTTGTATGGTGTAGGTGGCTCTAGTGTCTTGTTGAATGTGGAGACCCAGCAGTCTGAGTCGTGGTACTATGGTCTTGCGTTTTAGGTCTTGCGTGGTGCACGCAAGACCTACAACCCGTGTATATGAGTTGATGGCATCTGTAGCAAGATGCATAGTATGGTCAACTTGACCAGGGCAATCCTTAGTAGTCCATAGTTCTATGTCGTCTGCGTATATTGCGTGCTGAAGATCACGTATAGTTTCCAGTATCAGGGCTAAGGGAGTTAGGATGATGTTAAATAGGATGAGTGAGAGGACTGAACCTTGCGGTGTGCCTCGGTTGGGTAAATGGATGATCGGGGAGGTGTGTAGGCGCTGAGTGTGATATTAGCCGTGCGTTTGGTTAGAAATGCCTCAACGTAGCGCCAGATGCGTAGGCCGCAGTTAATTAGGGCAAAGGTGGACAGAATGTGGTCGTGGCTCACGTTGTTAAATGCCTTTTGTATATTAAGTGCAAGATGGCCCGTATGGCCTGTTTATGTAGGGTATTGTTTAGCACCTCTATCAGGCGCAGTAGAATGTTTTGGGAGTAGAGATGTGGGTGAAAGCCGAATTGAGTGGGCGAAAAAAGGCGGTAGATTAGAATTCAGGTTGAAGCCGTCTAAGGTATACGTGTTCATAGAGTGCCAAGACAACTTGTGAGAGAAATTGGATGTAGGTTGTCTAAGGAAAGGGGGTTTCTGGGCTTAGGAATGAATTTGATTGCAGCGTGTTTTCAAGAGGCTGGTAAAGTGCCCTCCCTTCAGTGTTGGTTGTAGTAAGCTGTGAGTTGAGAGAGAGATGCATCATCGAGGTTTTGAAGGAGCTTGTGTGTAATTTGGCCAGGCCCGGGTGGGGTGCTACGAGTGATGTGGGCGAGGGTTGCCCGTACCTCATCGGTGGTCATGTCCTCACCCAGCCTTGGGTTAAGTAAAGGGAGGGGATGAGAGTGTAGAGGAAGTTGGGAGGGGGCGAAATGTATCACTATGTGAGGTATTGAAGGATGTCGGTGCCTTGTGCTACAGTGTGAATGAGGCGGTGCGTGTTGATGGCTGTCTGTTGTTTGGTGGTAGTGGGGAAGTACAGGGTTCGGAGAATATTCCAGGTTTTTTGTGTGCCTAAATTGCCCTGAAGGCTGTTGCAGAGTTTCGCCGATTAGAGTTTTCTAGGTTGGCTGCATGCTCTATGACCTCGGTGGTAATGTGTGCGATTCGGAGGCTGAGTTTTCTATTGTTGCCTTGTAGTTTCCATCTCTTAACGAGGCTTCACCTTGCCTCCAAGAGATGCAAAAGACGATGATCAAATTGAGGTGCTTGCGATGTGTTTTTGATGTGTTTAGCGGGGCGTTCGAGAGCAGACGGGGGCTTATCTACCCAGGTGTCTAGTGGGAGATCGCTGTCCTCTGGAGTGACTACCCCTAATTGCTCATGAAATTCTTTCCAATTAGTGACATGCTGGGTCTTGGATGTGAACTGTTTGGCGTCTATGGTAGTTGCGTTTCAATAAAATAATTGTTGATGCCCAATGTGTCTAGTAATACGCTGTAGAAATAGGGGGAGCGAATGTTGGTCAGTGTAATGTCTGGGGTGTTGTCTCTGGTGGTGCTAGTGCCGATTCGGGTACTGGCGTTGAGGTCCTTGATGAGAGTGAGGGAGTGTCGTATAAAAGCTTCGTACAGACGTGTGCCCTTGGGAGTGTTTTAAGGTATCCCCAGACTGGGTATACGGCGTTGAAATCACCTACTATTAGTGTATGTGACCCACATATGCGTTTGATGTCGGGCAGAAACCTGAGGAAGCTGTGACCTGTGGCTCGGGGTGGGGCGTAAACGTTCGTTCTGAAAATGCTGGGGACGTCCGCTGTATGCGGTAGCATTTCAGTGAGCGTATGCTCAATTACTTGGTTCTTAGCCGTGAGGATGTTTTTGACGAGAACCGTAGTGCGTGCCGATAGGGAGATGATATTGTATCCGGTCAAGGTGGGCAGCAGCCTGTTTCCAGAAGGGCTATGACATCCGGAGCTTTTCATGGTTCTGAATGTAGAATTGTAGTGATACCCTTTTTCATCTGAAGCTATGACAGTTCCATTGCCATATTGTGCTGCCGGAGGCTGCAGACAGGCGTGTCTTCTTATTGTGTGCCAATTTCGCCGTGCGCATGTTCCGCGCACGGCCCATACTTATTTCGCGCGCGGATCTTGTGTGAGAGTTCATCGAATATAGAGCACGACACATGTCCCGCTTGATGATTTGATGGGCGACCGGCGGCAGCACAAGGGGCACACTTAATTTTGGGATCCCGGATGAAACTCGGGCAAGCTACCAAGGCGTGCGGCCCCGCGTGCGTCACGCCTTCGAAGGGTCATTCCTCAGCTTCACCTCTTCAAAGCGTGCCCATACTGTGCAACAAATGCGAACAGAGGTAGATGCATTTCCTCGCACGCCCTCGACGGAAGTACACCCTATGATTACTCGACGCGCCTTGCAGAGCTGGTCGAAAGCGGGGGAGGGGTGTTGTTTTAATGACGTGAACGAATTGTCTGAAGCGTTGTAGAAAAGATGGCCTGACCTGACAGGAAGACGGGCCCAGACGAAGAGTCGGGTTGCTATGGTTGAGTGCAGAGATCAGCTCCTCTGGCCTGATATTGGGGTCACCCCGAATCAGTCGAAAGTACGGGTTCAGCTGCTAGGAGATTCGTACGTTGACGGATGTCCTCGTGGCCTCGGTCTGCGAGATGGCGGCCTTGAGGCGATCGAGGTCCTGAGGGTCCTGGAGGTAACCGCCAGGGCGCGACGGGAGGCCCGCAGAGCAACAGCCACGATACTCGCGACTTCTGGATCAATGTACGCCTTGAGGAGAGCCATCACTTCGTTGCGGACGTTGTCCAAGGAGGTAGCAGAAATACAGAGCATCTGGTGCGGCTGGTGATACGTGCAGAAATCTCCGGACGCAGGATACCCACACGAGTCAGAGAGCGCAGCAAGGGCTACAATGGCTGCGTCTGCCTGTATAGGAGATATTTAAGAGCCGGTCATTGCAGCAGCATATGTCCGAAGGACCTGGAAGTGTCACCTCCCGCCGGAAAAGTGCACTGCATCCGTGGTGTTCTTGGTATTCACATCAGCCAGCCGTGTTCGGAGGGCCCTCAGTTCATGATCTCGCGCAGCCAAAGACGTCAGTAAGTGTTTGGGGACATGGTATCGAGCACAACGCTATCGTCGAAGCATACTCCAGCACTTGGCCAACCCTGAGCAACTATATCGCCGCCCAGATAGCTCATTCCGGAGAGTGGAGGCAGTACTCCTTCGCCGAGCCCAGACTGGTCAGCTTCTGTCACCCGCGAAGCTGCACCTCATAAACCCGCAGGTATACCCTTCTCCTCAGTGCCCGACATGTCCGGCCAGAGGCACGGCCGAACATCTCCTGTGGAGCTGCCCTACTTTTGACGCAGTACGGGAGAAAGCACTCAAGTCCCTGGGCGGGCTTCGACCTGCAACCCTGCAGGCATGGGTCGATCCCCCATCGCACATCGGGCTATCAGACGCAACCCGGCTCTGGCGAACTTTTCTTTCTTACTTCAAGGAAGAAGAAGGACCAGGCCATTACTTCGCGGAGCCGACCTCGGGACGACCCTACCTCAAGGAAGTGAACACCGGTTCCTCATATCTATCCCAACCTTCATCCCCACCCCCACCCATACCCTCACCTTCCCCCCCACCCTTAACCGCTCCCCCACCCCTACATCGATGAAGCAACTTAGTTCTGCCGCAAGGTAAACGCCTACCGTAAGCAGAAATAAAGACGTAATAAAAAAAAGTGTTTGGGAATGTGGCGGTACAGGGCTCAGACCAGAAGCAAGAGGACTGCCCTGGCTATGAGGCCAGTCTCGTTATCGCTGTCCAGAAGAGCCGCAACAATCTGCTCATTGATCCTCATGGCGTCAGCATCTGTTCCAAGTTTCAAGCGTTGTATTTCGGCGACGGCGATATCGAGTCCACAGTTGACCGCAGCGGAAGGTCCAGGGTTCCCGGCAGCTGAGAAATGTCGGGTTCCAAATGAAGAATGGCAGATGGGGAGACTGGGTGGGACTCCGGAAGCCCATCAGGAGGTGCAACGTCGGGGTTGTAGGAGGTCAGGTCCACGACGATGTTAGAAGCCGTCCGACAGGAGGACGCGTCGCACGAAGGCGGTGGCCCGAGTGGAGCAACCTGGTCGGTCGTGGCCACAAGCAGCCGGTAGGCCCAACCCGCCAGCAGCCAGAGACCAGAAGGGAAAAACCGATCGAAAGGCACGGCCTAAAGGCCACTCAGAGTGTCCCCCAGGTCTTACCGGTCCCCGCCTAGTAACATTGATGCCAGCAGGCCCAGCAGTTAATATTAAATTCAAGTACCAAGAGAAGCGAAAAGATCAGACTGCCACCCAGCCATCTTCGTCTTCGTCCCCTAGCTTCAGCTCAAGATCAAGAGTGGCGTTTGGTTGGCAGACACCAGGCCAATTTGGCAAGTAGGTGAGCAGGTAGCAGAAACCGCTCCCGAATGTCACATATACCATACTAGTATACTGAATACCTCGCCTTTTAAGGCATACAGGGGCCTGCGAGCCCTGAATGTTACGTATAATGAACTTTTCCAGTCTCTGAAAGCAGACATTAAAAGCGCAGTTTCTAAGCGTATTGAGGCGAAAGCTTTTAATGGCTCATGCTCGCGGCTAAGATCATCTCCGTTCGACCGTTACGCTTTCGTTAAGTGGGAGGCGGCAGCTGGTCAGCTGACATGGCCGAGCGCTGCCGAGCTGCCAATTCGGGCTTCTTCTTTCATAAGGGAGGGTGATATTAGAATCCGCCTGCCAGGACCCTTGCATTCACGTTCTCTATAGGCTATACGCAGACACGTCCACACGGTGCGGTTAAAGCGCGGCTTTCTATGTTGGCTATAGCTTACGCTATAGCATCACACCCGTGAAAGCGGAGCTTTAGTTGCCCTCATATTTTACAGCAGGCATCAGCAGCATTTCAAATTCGTTTACAGCAAAGAAAGGCCACAGTTCCTGTCACAATTCTCAGCGGGCACCTTTACCGAGCCAGTGGGAGTTTCAAAAGATATATCTTAATGAACTTAGTAGACATACCTCCAACGACCTCTGCTGCGGCTACTACTATCTTCATGTCACTGTTTGAGGCACAGTTCACAAGATGTGAGATACATCCAAAGAGCAACACCGTTGCAAACATGATGTTTTTTAGGGCCCAAAGATGTTGGCAATTAAACCTGCAAAAGCAAAATATAGTAATATAGCTTTTTGTACTCAAAACCCGCAAAGAAGCAGGGTTAAAGGATACTACTAGGTGTTAATAACACCCCAAAAAAGCACACCATCGGACAATATGTCTGAACATCCAGCTGGTGATGAAAACAATAAATGTTTCCTGAACGCTCAAGTTCCGCTTCTGAATCTGCCAAGGAGCAGATTTATTGGCTGCCGGTGTCGGTATCCTCGGCGGCTGCTCGTTCTGACATATGCACTATCCCACTAGTTTAATTACCAATCACTAATTACACACTCATTGGCATACAGTCGTACTTGATCACATCGTTGTCGTTATCTTATCAGCTGGATTATAACTCACTGCCAGGAAAATACTACTCCCAAATCTCTATAAATAACGCAATTCTGTGGCAGCTATACGTACCTGACCACCACAAACTTCATAAACCCGTCGGCAACCTACCTCTATCAGCCCCCCCCCCCCCCCCCCCCCCCCCCCCCCCCCACCACTCCCTACTCTGCAAAACTTGCCGTTTTTTGGAGTGGATCTTGGTGCCCTTAGAGACCAACGGCTGTCTTGCCTTCCCATTACATTTGAGACCCAGGGCAATTTCAACTTGATTTAAATTAGGATGTCATTAGCACTCGCTTGATCCTTGACCGGCTCTGCAGACTTCATATATGGTCGGGTTAAACCTACAGTTTGCCATTTCTTTGCTTCCTGCTTTATCATAAGTTGAACCACAGCCCTCTTTGTTAGCCTCCAAATTTCTACGCTATAGAGACACAGCCATTCTGTACTTTGCACATAATGGATACTGTCAAGCTCGTGATCTGAGCGTGCTTGCCAAATGCGCTCCATTCCAATACGTTTTTTTAGCTATTGCGCTTTTGTAGTCAGCACCGGCGTCTACGACCTGTCCTAAGTAGACGTATTCTACCAATTCCAGCTCATTGATATCGATTGTGCACTACTCTTTCACTCGGCGACTGTTGAATATTAATGTAGCCTCCTGCATTTTATAGTTGATCCTACACTCCTGTTTAGCATGTGCATATATTTACCATTTTTTGTAGTTCATCCCTTGAGGTACTTAGCAAGGCAAAGTCGTGCGTGGTTTCCGATTACTGAGGCATTTAGCAGGACTTATCTCTTTGTACTTACGTTCCGAATCTCTGAATGTTCAATCTGATCATGCGGGTAATACTACAGGACAGATCATGCCTTCTTGCCTAGCACGATTCCTTATTTGAAATTTATTTCTGTACGCAGCACTGTGATTGCTGTGAACTAAATATAGATTTTATCAGTATTTCTACAAACTGCTCATATACCCTCTTATTTATCGATGCCTACATGACTGCCGAGATTTCGATCGAGTCAGACAAACTGATATACAAATGCTGTGTATGAGGGGGGGTATCGATATCAATACAAGCTTTTAATATACCTATTGAGGGCAAAGGCCTATGCCAAATTCGTCCAATTATTTTGGTCCTGGGCAAGCGATATTGATTTGACCCCCGAAAAACTTTCTTGATCTCGCTAGGCTGCGTGACGTTCGGCCACTCATACTTATACTTGTCTTACCTTGCTATGCACTCCGTCACTGTTAGCGATTGTAGGCTAGCTTGCCTTCACATTAGATGACCTGCACGTGGTCACATCTTTGTTTTGATTTGTATTAGAATGTAGGGAGACATGCCTAATGAGGTTGTTTATGATCCGCCCATTTTTCTATTCCTTACTTGATAGTATGCATCTGACTATATCGTAGAGTAGCCTTTACATAATCCGGCCTGAATCGTTTTTGGTAGATTAGATTCGTAGGCTATCCTCCTTATATCAGAGCGCACTTGTGAAATCCCTTGTACATAACGAACGACCAGTCAGGGGTTATTCTAAAATTTCGGTGGGGGTAAACTTCTCCGGCACTCCCCGGATCACTAGGCATTACGTATGCCCGTTGGGCAATTTTTCTGGCACAATTTCTGCAAGATGCTCTAACACATCTGCAGTTACTTGATCCTCTCGATATGCGCTGTTGCTTCTAATTCTGTTTTAAATTTCTATTAGAGCCAGCACAATGTCTCATTGGCCTCACTACTGCTGCTTCTGCAACATATTGTATATTTTCTTCTGCCGAAATACTTTTTGATTACTTGAGGCTACTGCTGTTTTTAAAGTGATGATTCACTTCGTATTCTACTTTCTCTATTGTGTAACCTAACAGCACTGGCTAGCTTTAGAGCTCTGTCAATTCTGTCCTGCCTGCTGGTTTGGAGGTTTTCATGATTTAACTTTTCTTATTCAGAGCTTTTTTTCCTTAGGTAGTTAAACTTTATCCACTGCATCGTAGCTTTTATCGACCTCTACATTATCGCAAAGCTCGGTTAAGACACCGTTTAAAATCCATTTCATTTTCAGTCTCTTCATTCGGGCTTTCCCATCTATACTTGTGGGTTTTCCGTTTGCTGAATAAGCCATTTGTGATTCGTAAGTTATTGGTGGTCGCAATTTAAGGAGTCCTTCAATACGGCGTTCTCATAGCCTGCGTTGCTTTGGAACATGAAACCCTACAAACTGCAAGCAACAAACATTCTGGCAACTCAATAAGTAGGTCCGCCTGCTTTTCAGTAACATATGGCGACTGCCTGGTCTCTAACGTGCTTCTTGCAGCCCTCATTATTGCATCCATCGTGAGCACACTATACGGTTCTTTTACTTTAGCTATTGCTGATTCTGCAGAAAAGCTTCATAAAACGTTCTGAGGTTACGATGTGGTCTTTATGACATAGGAGTAGGCGCGTACCCCACACCCCCTTAATAATTTTATACAGCTCCACTATGTGTCCAGCTATACGCTTATGTACCAGCTATTCTAGGTTTAGTTCTCGTATATTCGAAAACCCATGCTAGCATATATTCATTCGCCTTAAGTGCAGTATAGGCACTATTTGTGCTTGTAGCCTCACTAATCCTCAGCATATTACATTTAATGCCCACTAGTTCGAACAGCCCTCTAGAAAAGGATCGATAATGTGTCTAGCATTAAACATTGCGAGGCTCAGTTTTAAATCGCTTCTTCTTCGAAGGGAGAGATTCTTAGCTCCTTTTGAGTCATCATAGGCCTGACTACAACCATGGGTAGTTTGCTCCACAGCAGCTGATGACCAGGGTTAGGTATTGGTATTGTAGAGGCTCGGCGTCCGACGCTACTTTTTACCCGTCCGCAGCCAACGTATGTTAGCAGCGCCATTATTCTCGACACGCACTACGGACACGTGCGAAATAACATCTGAGTTTTAATGCTGCGAATATGAGCGACGGTAGCACTTACATTTGGTTCATTTCTTCACGCGCACTGTTTATGACGAGCACACCTCATGTTCCTACAGCTCGGTGACCCGGACGTTGAACGGATGGAGAACAAAGCAAACGCTGCAACGATCAGCAAGGAACCCTGTTTGTTACCACCTCATTCGACGGACGCATCTGAAGTTGCTGTCTCCAGCGTGGCTACGGACGTTTTGCGAACTTTCAAGTGCGTCTGTCTCAATTTTGGCGGAAAACCTCACCCAATGTTTTACGCAAATCGAAGCCTTTTTCAATTTCCGGCGCACAACACCGTAGCAGGTGATGTACCTTCATGTCATTTCAGCAATTTCTTTGGAGGTAGCTGATGCATTCAATGATGTGATGAGAGCCCTGCACCCGACTGTATCCTACGACCATTTCAAGCCCACACTGTTCGTGCGCAAAACATTCGCTGAGCAAAGCCGCCTGCAGCACCTCCTGAACGCAGACGAACTTGACGATTCGCGTGTAAAGGCTTTACATCGTATGTGACAATTGCTCTATGAGCGTACTCAAGACTCCCAGAGCCCACTGCTACGTGAGCTTTTCCTATAGTGTTTGCCTCAGCATCGTTCGGGCTATTGAATGCTGCCAAGCCGTCCAAAAGGTCCATCCAGTCTTTTACATCTTCAGTTGGTAGTGATTCGAAGATGTGGGCTCCTGGGGCTGCACGAAGACAACTGGTTCTGTACACTTGGTCATTGTCAATGTTGGGGCCTTATTACAGTGTTGAACGGGGTCCAGAAGCAGGCCGTGTTCGGATTATAGCCTTTGAAGTTGGCGGCTAGCTCGGTGACATGCAGTTTGGTCCCCCAGAGTAACAGAAATGATGGTTAGGTCTTCGTCTCAAGGGGTAGACCGCATATCTAAGGGCAGCAGATGTCACGTGGTGGTTACAAGGCCAATGACACATCAACTCTAAAGTGCTCTGAAAACTGTTCATTGGGCTAACGTTTGCCCGCAGAAGAACTAAGCTGTTCGGCGACAACAATCGTGGTCGGCGGTGTCGAAGAAAGAATGCCCGTTTCACTTGTCAGCGCTCAATTTAAAAGCGGCGTAGAAACATCTGCGTAAAACAGCGCACAGTGACCAGCATTACTGGGAACATAGTAAAAATACAAGCGCGTGCGTGGAATCCTTCGAGATACATCTGGAATCATCTGTCGCAACAAAGGAAATGATAAAGCCGCGTCTTGCAACATTGAGCATGAAGAAAAAATACAGAAGTTATCCGCCAGCTGCATTCACAGTGATGAAACTGCATGCCGGCAGCTTTCGAAACAGAATAAAGATTTGTGGTTTGCTGGCAATATAGGAGACGGTGGCCAACTACTTCGTCAGGGTGGGGCCGAACCCTTTTCGGGTGAGTCGTAGATGATGCTTTAGTGGTTCCATAGGTATTATGAGACAGCGCTGAAGAGAGAAAAAAGAATTGGGTGACTAGAAGCTCACCGTCGTTCCATGAATGCACCAGGCTAAGGTTGAATCCTAGCTTATAAATAAACTTTAGCAGCGTGGTGACAGGTGCTGGAACGATCACCACGAGTCCTTTCTACTTTGTAGGAGCTGACGACTCGCTGCACCCCACCTTTCACCATGACAATGGTCCAAGACGGCGATGTATGGTAGCCAGGCACAGCACCACCCCCTTTGCAGCACTACCATGAGCTGCGGACCTTTTCTTGTAGGGCTGGCGAAGACGTGGATGAGTGTCTGACCAAGTATCACCGGGTGAGCAAGTATAATCTACATTATAATAATATAAGCATAAGTATAATATAAGCTGGCCACTGCTCTTTTTTCTTGAACTAAACAGCAATGACAAGATTTGAAAACTATGAAGCCTCTTTATGTAGCTCGGACTACTTTCAAGAGTAGCATTCGATGATACCACTGCGAAACGGAAATGCGTTGAGCAGGCTATACTCCAGTGAGCGCAAGTTCGTGGGGAAACGTTCACAACATACAATGAAGACGTCCTGAAACTCTGCAAAGGGGTGAATTCCCGCATGTGAGAGGAAGACTGAGTTGGCCACTTTTTAAAGGACATCGCGAAGGTCGTATACAACTTTTTAATCACAAAGTATACCTTGAATTTTGCCCAGCCGTTATCAAGCACTGTCGTACGTTCGAAACTCTAGCTATGTCGCATAACCCTGAATATCGGTCGCTTGCCCATTGTTACCACCTTTGCAAGCATAGGTTCTGATGAGCATTCCCATGGGCCTCCGAATTCGCCCCACACGATTCTCCACATCATCTGCGATTAACTCTCCCGCCAACAAGATGTGAGTCGCGGTGCAATCCCCTGTGACAACTCCCTGCAGGCAGTTCTGATCTAGCGATCCACGTCTTGGGGTGCTACCGCTCACACGCATCTGTCCGTGAACCCCGGAACGACTCCTACGGCCCTGGTCTACTCACGTGCTCCTACTACAGCGCGCCACGTCCCCCGAAACGCCTTCAGCGGCTGCAATTTACTGATCGCTTCGATCCTGACTCCGATGACCATTATCCTACCGTGCTTGTGAGCTAGCAGTTTTCTTCCGATGCTGTATGCTCGGCCACATATCTTGATTCTGCCGCCGCCAGAACCAGGTTGCACGCTATCAGCGCCATGAACCGTGTAAAAATACGACGAAATATTGTGTACTTCTGTTGTAAACGTCAGAATTTTCTGTAGTTGGGGAGTACCTTTCTGTAGTTTTGTAGTTTTTTGTAGTATACTTCTGTTGTCGGTAGTTCGGTAGCACGTTTCTGTAGTAACTACAGAAATTTCTGATGTTAGTATAGAACATTCTGTTATCACAGCGGATTTCCAGTCAAAAACTGCACAGAAATGCTGTCGTAACAACAGGAACTTTTTTGTAGTTTTTTCTTACTGGCATGTGAGTGCAAAAGTCCGGGACCTGACCCTTTTAAACCCTTCCGGGCTGCTACCGCTACGCACCAGCACAAAACGACTCTGTAGCTTCTGACCCGAGCTTTACTCCCCCTGCTCGTCACTACTAGTGTGTGTGGCCGATAGAGGTGCGATCGCCAGGTCATCGCTGTTACCAATTCCTCTATTTGTCGCTATGCTCAACAACCGCCTGGAGGTGTTAGTGGATGGTGTTCGTGTCGTGACCTTAGTAGATACTACTGCTACAGTGTCGGTGATGAGCTTAAATTTTAAGAATCATACCGGCCGTAAAATTATGTCTGGTTGGATTCGAACTGTCATATTTAATGGTGTAAGGAGAGAGTCGTTGGTTCCATTTGGTGTCTGTTATGTAAATGTATCGATTGCCGGACAAGAACCCAGACTGAATTTACGGTGCGTTTTTGCTCTAGGCATGACATTATTCTAAGTGTCAACCTTTTACAACAATGTGGCGCAATTCACGACTTCAACAGTGGCGATATGTAAATATGCCCTAGCCTGCAATCAGCCCTCATAGAAGAATCGCCGCGGCCTGCCCAAGCATTTTCTATTTTGGATGATACCCTCGTTCCAGCGATGTCCGCGAACTTGGTCCCAGTTGTGTCCTCGGGTGCGGTTCCCAATGCCTTCGACGCTCTGGTGGAACCCGCTTCCTTTGACAGCGCGAAAAAGTGTGTTTTTGCTCCGCAGCATTTTTTGAGTGAAGGAGTGCGATGCCACGCTTTTGACTGTGAATCCTTCCAACTACTCTGCATATTATTTTATATATTTTTGGTGGCTTCACCATAATATATGTCCTATTGCCGCGTGGTTTGAAACTCGCCAACTTTGTCGAAGAAGTGAAGCATTGCTCGTTCAACTAGACGTTCCGATCTGGCCGATCCCCAATTCCTGTCCATAATAAACAAATCGCTGGCACCAATGACCGCCGAATATTGATGGAAGTGCTCTCGAATCACGTGGACTCGTTCGACTTTGATCGAGATCAGCCACCACCGATTCCACCTTCCCGCATTCATCACATGATCGACACCGGGTCTCCACACCCGATTAGACAGACGCCATACCGTGTCGCACCTTCAAAATGCAAAATACTTGACGAACAGGTTCGTGGTATAATGCAACAATGAAGTATTCAGGAATCATCGAGCCCGTGGGCTATCCCTGTGATTCTCGTGAAAAAGAAAAATGACACCTAGCCATTTTGGGTCGACTATCGCCGCCTCAACTCGGTTACAAATAAGCATGTTTACCCGTTCCCGCACGTTGATGATGCCATTGACGGCTCTATTCAGCCTCCTACTTTTACACTGCTGATTTACGGTCTGGATACTGGCAGTTCCCGATACATCCGAAAGACAAATCCATTTAATGTGATGCCTTACGGGCTATGCAATGCTCCAGTTACCTTTGAAAGGTTTATGGACATCCTTTGGAGTGGATTGAAGTAGCACATTTGTATGTGCTACCTAAATGACGCAGTGATTTTCTGGAGGACCTTCCGCCAGCATAACAGCTGTTTAGCAGTTGTACTCAGCTGCATGGAGAATGCCGGTCTCGGGCTGAAATCTAAGTGTCGCTATGATGAACTCCAGATTGTTGTGCTTGGGCATCTGGCTGACAAACACGGTGTTAGGTCCGACCCACAGAAGATTGAAACTGTCAACTGTGTCAAAGAGCCCGTTTGTGAAAGAACTCAGGAGCTTCTTGGGATTTTGGTCTCACTTTCGTCGCTTTTCAGACGTAGCTAACCCGATCTCATGCCTCTTGCAGATCTTCCTTTCAAATGGAGTCGTGAATGTGATTCTGCGTTTCGCCAGCTTGTTTCTTATTACTTCGCGGCCCATACTGCGTCATTCCAGCATGACAGCTCCCACTGAACCCCACACTAACGCCAGTGGCATCGGTGTAGGCACCGTGCTCATACAACGGCATCGCGAGAATTAGCATGTTGCTTACGCAAGTCGCACCCTCAGCAAGGCTGAACGCAATTATACCGTGACCGAGTAAGAGTGCCTTGCCGTAGTTTGCGGCGTACAGCGGCGTCGCTCGTATATTTTTGAACGCACCTTTACAGTCATCACTGATAATCATTCGCTTTGCTGGCTAGTGAATCTGCGCGATTTCTGCGGTCGGTTGGCCCACTGGGCAATATGCTTTCAGAAGGTCAACTTTACAGTGTCGTACAAAAGTGGTCTCCAAAACGCTGATGCCGACTGCCTCTCGCAGCTGCCGCTCGTGACTACTATTTGCAAGGAAGACAACTTTGACGACTATCTTGCCACCATTTACGTACAACTCCAGCGTCTTGCCACTTTCCAGCGAGAACAACGCAAATATTAAGACTTGGTACCGCTTTTTGAAAAACCTCGTGATCCGGCACCTGAAAACCCGTCCTGAAGTCGCGATAGATTGCTCTACTGGAAAGTTACTCGTACGGTGGTGCGCACTTTCTTCTCGTCTTTCCGGCTAGCCTCTACTCCTCTGTGTTACACGCAAGTAACGATGACGTTACAGCTGGGCACTGGGGGTTTGCCAGGACCCTTACCAGAGTTTACTGGTCAAATTTGCGTCGAACTACTCAGCGGCGCGGTTTGTGACGTCCTGTGAACAGCGCCATCGGTTCAAGCTTTCCATGTGTTCTCCGCCGGGCCGCCTACATCCGGTGACAAAGCCGACCACTTCATATCAGAAAGTAGGTGTTGAGCCCATAGGCGCTTTTCCCGGCTGTCCAAAGGCAATCGCTAGATCATCGTATGCGTTGATCATCTCACACGGTACTGTAAAACTGCCGCCATTACTTGCGCCACCGCCGCTGATGTGACGTTCTTGCTGCAAGCTATCGTCCTCCATCATGGCCTCCTCGTGTAATTATTAGTGACCATGACGAAGACTAAACATGGTTTCTGTTTGAAGGGTGTCGTATAACGGGGGTATTTGAGACGTTTTTTCTGCACTTCGCCTTCCGTCATGGGCCTCCTCATTTAATTATTAGGGACAGTGGCGGAGACTAAACATGGTTTTTGTTCCAAGGATGTCATATTCGGGGTTACATCCCAATTTCCGGACGCCCACCACCTCCACCAGATGTTACTATGTGGTGACAATGTCACTGTTAACAAATGAGGAGGCTTGAAATTCAATGGAATAAATTCTTTACTGGGCTTATTTTGAGCAATCAGCAGCGGCAATATCAGCAAGTGTGCTTAGCTGTTGTCCATCTACGAATGCACGATGTACGTTTCAGGACTCAATTTAAAGCCGTCACAGAAACATCCAGATAAAGACGCAAAACTTGATTAGCGCAACCAAGAACATGTAGAAACAGGCGAGCGTGGCAGGCGTCATTAACGATATATCTCAGTGCACTTTGCGCAACAAAGGAAATGATAATACTCCGCCTCGCGACAACCAGCATAAACAAACAAAGAGTACAGAATTGATCCGTGCGCGAGAATCAGAGTGAAAAGTCCGCATACCGGCGGCTGTTCTAAAAGAACAAATACAGATTTCAGTGGTTCGAGGAAATATCGCAGTGTCGAGAAAATGTTCAACTAATCGAGGGTGTCCGAAAAATCACAAATAGAAATTTTCCATCGCTGTTTGCAAATGCATAATTTAAGCCTAACAACATTTAGGGCTACGGCAGTGGCATACAATATGAAGAGGCCCACTGATTTGGAAAACTCTATACTGGTGCTCCGTAGCAGCCAAAATGCCTGGTCATCATCATCATCATCATCATCATCATCATCATCATCATCAGCAGCAGCAGCAGCAGCAGCAGCAGCAGCAGCAGCAGCAGCAGCAGCAGCAGCAGCAGCAGCAGCAGCAGCAGCAGCAGCAGCAGCAGCAGCAGCAGCAGCAGCAGCAGCAGCAGCAGCAGCCTGATTATACCCACTGCAGGGCGAAGGCCTCTCCCATATTTCTCCACTTAACCCGGTTCTCTGCTAGCTGCATCCACTTGACCTCTGCGAACTTCTTAATCTCATCCGCCCACCTAACTTTCTCCCGCACCCTGCTACGCTTTCCTTCCCTTGGAATCCAGTTTGTTACCCTAGGCGAAAATCGGTTATCCTCTCTTCGCACTACATGTCTTGCCCATGACCATTTCTTCTTCTCAATTTCCACTAGAATGTCAGTAACGTGAGTTATTTCTCTGACCCACTCTGCACGCTTCCTATCTGTTAGTGTTACCCCTACCATTTTTCGTTCCATAGCCCTTTGGGTTGTCCTCAACTTAAGTAGAACTCTCTTGGTTAGCCTCCACGTTTCAGCCCCATAGGTGAGTACAGGTAAGATGCAACTGTTGTATACATGTCCTCTTGAGCGATGCCGGTAAGCTGCTAGTCATAATCTGCGAGTGCTTGCCAAATCCGCTCCATCCCAATCTTATTCTTCTTGTTATTTCCTTTTCATGGTCCGGATCTGCGTTTACCACCTGTCCTAAGTAGACATATTCGCCTACTACCTGTATTTCGCTACCTAACGTAAACTGCTGTTCCTTCCCGAGGCTGTTGAACATTACCTTAGTCTTCTGCATATTGATCTTTAAGCCTACCTTTCTACTTTTCCTGTCTAGGTCATCAATCATTATTTGTCAGTTCATCCCCCGAGTGGCTTAGCAAGGTAATGGCATCAGCAAATCGCACATTACTGAGGTATCCTCCATCTACCCTTAACCCTAACTGCTCCCATTCCAACTCTCTGAATACTTCCTCTAAACAAGCTGTGAATAGTGCTGGGGAGATTGTGTCTCCTTGCCTAACACCTTTCTTTATGGGAATTTTGTTACTTTCTTCATGCAGAACTATGGTTGCTGTGCAGCCACTATATATATCTTCCAGCACTTTCACGTACGGCTCGCCTTCCCCCTGATTGCGCAATGCCTGCATCACGGCTGAGGTTTCAACTGAGTCAAATGCTTTTTCGTAATCAATGAATGCTATGTATAAGGGCTGGTTATATTCCGAGCATTTTTCTATCACCTGATTGATGGTATGGATATGATCGATAGTAGAGTACCGTTTCCGAAACCCTGCTTGATCCTTTGCTTGATTGCAGTCTAAGGTTGTCCTGATTCTATTAGCGATTACCTTAGTAAATACCTTATACGTAACAGACAGTAAGCTGGTTGGTCCGTAATTTTTAAGGTCCTTAGAGTCCCCTTTCTTGTGAATGAGGATAATGTTTGCATTCTTCCATGGTTACGGTACCGTCGATGACACCAGGCACTGCGTACACAGGGTGGCCAGTTTTTCTAGCACAATATCCCCCCCCCCCATCCTTTAGCAAATCTGTAGTTATCTGATCATCTCCAGCTGATTTCCCCCTTTTCATAGTTTCTAGTGCTTTCTTGACCTCGTCCTTCGTCACTGGTGGAACGTCTGACTGTTTTTCACTACCGCCAATCTCATTACGGTCCTGACTACTTTGGCTACTGTAGAGATCTGTATAGAAGTCCTCGACTACTTTGACTACCTTGTCCATATTAGTGAGGACGTTGCCCGCCTTGTCCCTTATCGCATACAGCTGGTTTTCGCCTATGCCCAAGTGCCTGGTACTGGGTGCCAATTTGGGATCGTGGGTTGGAACTATACTCGGCCAAAACAAAACCCTTCTTTGCGATTGCGGAAGAAAATCTTTCCATTTGTTGCCGAGAAACTACAGATGAGAAGCATATCAAGCATGACATATTTCCAACGAGTGAATAGCTCCAAGAAGGAAAACATTAGAAGCAAAAATCGAAACGTATACGCATCAGCCGCCAATTTTCCGCACAGTTGTTGCTGAATATAAACATTGGAATCAGATTCCGAAGTATTGTGAAAGAAGGCTAGGTTGAGACGGCAAGGTCGTGACGGCAAGGCCAGCGATGCCTTGTCTAGCGTTTTAATCCGATGACAAAACCCAGGCGCGTGCCGGAGCCGGCGCCGCGGCACGATGATGATGGTATGTACAAATGAAAGAGGAAGATCATGGCATGTACAAATTAAAGAACATCCACGGAAGGCTCACACAATCTGCCCGGGGGGTCGGAAGCGGCCAGCCTGGCCGCTCCTACCTAATCGATGCATCGCGGCGCACAAACGGTTTCAGGCGAGACACATGAACAATTTCAGTTCCATGGTGGCGTTGATCAGCTGGGGGATCAACAGGCGTCACTTTGTAGTTCACTGGAGAAGTTTGGCTTATGATCTCACAGGGACCTACGTAGCGGTGGTGGAATTTGTCACTAAGGCCAGGGGTGCGCAATGGTGTGTAAAGCAGTACTTCGTCACCAGGACGAAAAGAGACCACTCAATGTGTAGAATCATAGCGAGTCTTGCGGTCTTCCTGGCACGCTGCCGTGTTGAGGCGGGCAAGATGACGGCATCTGGCCACACGAGACAAAAAATGGGTAGGTACTGATGTGGAGTAGTCGGGCGTAGAGAAGAAAGAAGCGTCGAAAATTGTAGTGGGAGGACGGCCATAAAAAAGGAAAAATGGAGAGTAACCGGTAGTTCGCTGTACTGCTGTATTATAGGCGAATGTGACGAATGGTAGAATAGTGTCCCAATTTCAATGATCTGGTGTGATGTACATTGATATCATGTCCGACAAGGTGCGATGAAATCCCTGTCAGACCGTTAGTCTGGGGATGGTAGCTTGAGGTTGTCTTATGAAGGGTGGATGAGGCGTGAAGAACTTCGGCAACGACTTTCGATAAGATGGCTGTACCGCGGTCACTTAGGAGCACCCGAGGAGCGCCATGACGCAATACAATTGATCGCAAAAAGAAAGTTGCTACTTCTTCAGCGGAACCAGTCGGTACAGGTGCTGTCTCAGCGTAGCGTGTGAGGTGGTCGACAGCTGTTATAATCCAATGGTTACCCCCATAGGAGAGAGGTAGTGGACCATATAAGTCGATGCCGACTACGTCGAATGGCGTGGTGGGACAAGGAACAGGTTGTAGAAGGCCAGCGGGCGAAGAAGTCAGCGGTTTGCGACGTTGGTAAGTGGGCAGCATGCGACGTATTTGGCAACGGTGGAAGATAAGCCAGGCCAAAAGAATCGTTTTTTCACGCGGTCGTAGGTTTTGTCAAAACCAAGGTGACCTGCAGTAGCGTAATCGTGGAGAGCCGCCAGTATACGTGGGCGAAGCACGCACGGCGCAACTGGGATCCAGCGAGTTCCATCAGGGCAATACACGTAGCGGAATAGGATGCCATCTTCGAGCTTAAAATTGCGAAACTGTCGGCGAAGCCTAGCATTGGGCGGGTCCGAAGCGCCGATAAGGCGGTCGATGATAGGACGGCAGTAGGCATCGGCTAATTGCTGTTAGCGGAGAGCGTGCTTGTTCTTAGAGTCGTCAAAACAAACGGTTGTGATATACGTCGGGCAAAGAGATGGTCGGCTCTGGTCAGAGGTGGAAATAAATTGTGAAGAAAAGCAGCAAGTGGATTCCGAAAGGGGACAGCGAGAGAGAGCTTCGGCGTCTTGGTGTTGGCGACCAGATTTATAAGTGACGTCGAAATGGTATTCTTGTAGGCGTAGAATCCAGCGGCCAATTCGGCCTGTCAAATTTTTGAGTGAAGACAACCAGCAAAGAGCATGGTGGTCGGTCACAACTGTGAAGTGCCGACCGTATAGGTAAGGGCGAAATTTTTGGACAGCCCAGACGACAGCAAGACACTCCTGCTCGGTAATGGTATAGTTTTTCTCAGCTGGAGTGATTGTCCGACTGGCAAAGGCAATCACTTTCTCACGCGATGTTGCATCACGCTGCAGAAGTACAGCACCAAGATCTTGACCACTGGCATCGGTGTGCAGGATAGTTGGAGCGCTGTCACTGAAGTGGCCAAGAACAGGATCTGATGTGAGGGCGTGCTTGAGGTCATTAAAATGAGTTTCGCACTGCTCAGTCCACACGAAAGGGCTGCGTGCTTTAAGTAGCTTATGAAGTGGTGCAGCAATAGTTGCAAAATGCCTTATAAAACGCCGGAAGTAGGACGCGAGGCCGAGGAAACTGCGCAAAACTGTAATCCGTTGTGGACGAGCAAAGTTCAACACCGCGATTATTTTTTCAGGATCTGGGCGAATGCCGCTATGGCTGACCAAGTGTATCAATATTCTAATTTCCTTCTGTGCAAAGTGGCACTTCTTGGTGTTGAGCTGAAGGCCTGCCGAAGCGAGACAGGTGAGGACTTCATTCAGGCGCGTGAGATGGTCATTAAAGGTTGCCGAAAAGATAACAATGTCTTCCAAGTAACACAAACAGGTTCTCCATTTGAGGCCACGAAGTACAGTGTCGATCATTATTTCAAATATCGTTTTTGTGTTTCAAAGTCCGAAAGGCATAACATTAAATTCGTAAAGGCCATCGGGTGTTGCGAAAGCGGTTTTTTCTTTGTCGTCCTCGTGCATAGGTATTTGCCAATAACCTGAGTTAAAGTCCAAGGTTGAGAAATATTCGGAGCCTTGGAGGGAGTCAAGGGCGTCATCAATTCGCGGCATCGGATATACATCTTTGCGGGTAATTTTGTTGAGTGCGCGATAATCAACACAAAAGCGTACCGAGCCGTCCTTTTTTTTAACTAGCACTACTGGGGAGGACCATGGGCTTGTTGAAGGACGAATTGTATTGCGATGCATGTCATTTACATTTTCTTCAATTACTTTTCGTTCAGAGAGGGAAACCCGATAAGGCCGTCGTCGAACGATAGAGTTACCTTCAGTAATGATGCGATGGTGCTCAACACTAGTCCGTCCCAGTGGTGTGGAAGGGGCATCAAAAATGGCTTGGTGGTGTCGAAGCAATGTCAGCAGTTCTTGGCGTTGGTTCGGCGTGAGTTTAGGATTATCAGTCTTTGAGAGAACAGAAAGAGAGACGTCTGACGAAACACGTTGCTGAGGCGGAGGGGCGGTGAGCACCATCAGGGAAAAAGGTTGAACATCCACCATACAATTCAGAGAAGTTCCTTTTGGGAGCACGAGAGATTCACGTGAAGTGTTAGCGGCCACTACTGTCGCTGAGCCGTTGTGGAACCGGACAAGACTTGACTGGAAGGCGATGCCGCGTGCAAGATGACTATATAATGGTGCTATGAGTACGTCCCCGTCAGTGATGTGGTCAGAAACAACAGTAAGCAGTTTTTCGCACTGAGGAGGCAAAACAGTATCAGCGGCGGCAACGAGGGGATGATGTCGTTCAGAAAAGTCAGATGAAAAATCGCTGTCTGTCATATGGATAACACGGTCACCACAAGAAATTAACGCTGAAGCTGTTGACAAAAAATCCCATCCGAAAATCATGAGATGCGCACAAGGTGAGAGCACAGCAAACTGCACATGATGGCGGATAACAACTCGTACGGTGCACTTCGCTGAAGGGCGCAAAGGGACGTTATTGGCTGCACGGAGTTGAGGCCCATCATATGGGGTTGTCACTTTTCGCAAACGGTAGCACAAATCAGCGTGAATGACAGAAATTGCAGCCCCTGTATCAATCAAAGCTTCAACCGGTAAACCTTCAGCGTTAACAGCAATAACGTTATACGGGCGATCAGGAGGACTTTTAGTAAGTTCGCAGAGTTTGCAGAGTGGTAATATGAGGTTGAAGGCATGTCGCATTCGAAGCTGTCGTAACCACGGCGCTCGTTCTGAAGGCGGCGACGACAGAAGCGGGATATATGTCCTCTAATACCACAGTAATAGGAGACTGGTCGGGGGGGACGCCAAGGTGCGTAATTGGGTTGTATAGGTTGAGCCATCGTCATTGCATTGACGTGATTATATGTTGGTGCCGGTCGGGGCGGGGCATCCAAAGAAGGGGGGATGCAGCGACGTGCACGTAGGTCGGCGCTGGGCGGATTGCAGAAGGTTCGGAAGTCATAGGGCGGCTGATGGTAGCTAACTCTTCTTTAATCATGTTGCGGAGAACGGCGTCATTAGGAGGTGCGGAAGAATGATCGCACCCATGTCGACAGAAAGGATTGAGGGCTTGAAGCTCCTCGCGGATGATTGCTCGAATCATTGCCCGCAGATCAAGGTCAGCAGAGGTCGGACCAGTTGCGAAGACGGGCTGTAGTCGAGAGGACTGCAGCTGGTCGAGGCGTTGACAGGTCGTAATAATTGAATCAACATTTGAAGGATTCTGGGCAACTAAGGTTTGATATGCCATAGCATTGATCCCTTTTAAGACGTGGTGCACACGTTCAGGTTCCGTCAAGGTGGGACTAATGCGCCGACAAAGTGCAAGAACAGCCTCTATGTAAGACGCATATGATTCATCGGGACCTTGAAGGCGGGAAGCGAGCTTGTTTCTCGCGATCTCAGTCCGAACTGCCGGGTCGGCGAAGTATTGTCGGAATTGCTGTTTGAAAGTGGTCCAGTTAGTAGTGTGGGGTTCGCGAATAATGAACCAGTTTCTGGCGACCTCAGTTAGATAGAACGAAACGTTGAGAAATTTTAAAGCATCGTCCCACCGGTTATAGGCACTGCAGCGTTCATATGTGTCGAGCCAGTCATCCACGTCTTCTTCTCGACGACCAGCGAACAGCGGTGGGTCGCGTTGACGTGTGGGCAGAGTCGGAGGCGTCGGTGCAGCTGAGGTAGAGGGTCCAGCCGGGTCGGGGTTGCTCTCGGTGGACATGATTATGGTGGTAGATCGAATCACAGTGGCCTGGTAACGAAACAGTTAAAAGTCCTTACCGGCCTCTTACGACGCTGGACCTTGTCTTTACAAGAATACACTTTACTTTTGTCTACAATTCAGGCGATTACACCAAGACGCTGACTGCTTGTCAAGCCACCCTGTGGATCAGACATGGCAGTAATTAAAATACAGTAATTCCATTACTGTAATTTAATTACTTTTTCTGCTAATTTGTACTGTAATGAATTACTTTTTAGGTTTTGTAATTTAGTAATATAATGAATTACTTTTGTAGTAATTTTGCAGCAAAAGTAATTAATTCCTTTCGAAATTATCTTTACTAAAGTGCGCAACTATTCCTTCATTAGACAACAAAGTAGAGTGCCACGAAATCATGAACGACGTGCGGCAAGCCGAAACCAGCGTAACGGATCGGCAAAAGGAGACAGAATTGAGCAGAACACTGCAACTGAGACCTCGTGTGTAGCAGGGTCACTTATAGTGCGGCTATCCCATGGCAACCATTTTCCAAGCAGCAGGATACAGGGAGGCAAGGGAATTCCGAAGAGAGAGATGGTGCAACAAGGACGGAGTTGAAAACTAGTTGGGAGCATGGCGCAGTGGCACTCCCTGTTGCGTCGGCTAGGGCACAGGGGTGCCTGGTTGCACTCATCACCACGAGGTGAGGGAGGGTTTAGGTAGTGGGAGAACGGAGGAAGGGTCCGTGGCATAAGCCACCATGGCTTGAGAATTACTGAGCAGAAGGGGCCGTCGTCGATTCCGCTTATTCCACGACCGTTCGACCATGCCTCTTTTTTTTTCGGTTGTCTTATTTTTGTAATGGCAGGTGCTGTAGGAATAAGGGAATGAGTAGCTCTCAGGGACGGAATTTGATGGGAAGACAAGAATGTGTGTTCTTGTTGTTGTTGCGGCTGTAGGAATAAGGAAAAGAAAATGTACGTGCCTACCACTGGCTCCGTAGCTGAGCCACCTCCACTGTCTCTTGCTGACAGAAGAGAAAATAGAGAAGAAAGAGAAAAAAAGAGGGAGAAAAAGACGCGCGCCGCAACAACGGCCGTCGTCCACCACCAAAGCAGTGGCGGGTGCAATGACGGCCTACAACCGATAAAATTCGGTGGTTGGCTAGCTCCCGCCGCAAGCGGCGTTGACCTACCCTCCCAGCCCCAAAGGGTCAGGAACTGCCACCCTTCACCACCTCCCCAGCGTGTGTGCTTCGCGTCTGGAGAACGTTTTTTTGTTTAGAGCTTAGTTTGTGGGTGGATGAAAACTAGAAAGTAATTTAAGAGTAGTGAAATTACCTAGCAGAAGTAATTGTATAGTAATTTCATTACCTTTCGGGAGCTGTCATGAGTGTGTAATTTAATTACTTTTTGTGATTTTTAGCAAAGTAATTAGTAATATAATTTAATTCTTTTTCAAAAGTAATTTTGCCATGCATGCTGTGGATACTCCTGTTTTCCTGTCCATACAGAGGAGGAGTATAATTTGTCCATATCCGGCTTTATCTACATCGGCGCGGAACATTGTCGTGACCTTGCTTTGCGATCCATTATTGACTAGCTGGGCAACGATAACACCGATCCTTATTTCACCATTTTTTTTTGCTGCATAATGATACATTATACCGACGAAATATGTGCTCAGATAGCACGGGCCTTTTGCTCGTCATCCCGGCCCACCTCAGTTCCACTATTCTTGCCCAACTTCATGACGCCTCTGCAGCAGAGCACCTGGGGGAGGCTACGCATGTACATACAACAAATATGTGCGAGCGACAGTAGTTCTTCTGGCCTGGTCTTTACCGCTTTATTCATACGTCACTGGTTGTCAGCTGTGGTAGCGTCGCAAGACACCGGCTCTTCAGTCTAGTGGCCCCTGCCACCGATTACAGTACCGACTGAGCCATTGTTTTTGGCTCATCCTGCTTGGGCTTTTCTCTCCTTGAATTCAGAGCAAAAATGGATTGCAGTATGTGCTAGGTATCGCAAGGTATGTTATGACCAAAGCTATCTTTAGAAGCTGCAGCTCCGACGTCGCGAACTGTTTTTCCATGACACGCCCCCCCCCCCCCTCCATCTCTATTCTTGACGCTCTCCTCAATTGCTTATGGATTGCGACCGCTGCTTCTTTTCTCAATGCGTTCAAAACCTTCTCCGCTCTTGCGCTACTCTTCACCAGTACACAACGGCCTGCCGTCAACAAACGGTCTTACTGAAGGCCTTCATCCTACCAGACCGTCATGCACGCAATGTATGTTTCAGATCATCATCGTGACTTGGATGTCTGTTTACCTTTGCTAACATTTCCCTATACCTCAACACGCCATGGTAGCACTGGTAACTTCCCTGCGATTTACTTTTCGACTGCGTCCTTGTACTCACTTTCGACACCTAGTCTATTTTACGATTTTTCTGCAGGTAAGCTTATTTTGATACTATCGGCCGTGCTGATACCGCTCGCCATGTTGCCCGAGGCAGACTTGGCGCATTGGACGCGTTCTCCAAACGTCGTTACGACCTTCGTCTCTGTAAAGCACACTACACTGCTGGCTCCCTCGTACTGCTGTGGCTCTCGACTCGACGTGTGGAAACGAGGAGAACCTACTGCCTTGCTATACTAGGCACTTACAGCGTCTTGCGGAAAATCACCGATGTAACCTAGATATCAGTCCTCAGTACCACAAGAGTCCTTCCACAACACCTCACCCAAAGGTAGTGCACTAGGCCTGCTTAAATCGTATCGTTTGAGTTCACCTTTGTAGCTCACAACATGAATGCACCTCATCATCGTGGGGGAATTGTTATGGTAGTCTTCTCAAGAGCGTAAGGATATGCTGGTGTGCGGTAGTAACCATCCCTGATGGTGATGCTGAAGCTAAGATTGGTTGGTTCTGAAAGCGTGTCCCTAATGGTGAACTATTTCGGTTGCCTGCGTATTGTTTCTGAGTAGAAGGTATGCACACCGCCTCAAAGAATACACCACATAAAGGTACATGTACAGGGCGAACATGATGGCAATGCACACACACACACACACACACACACAGACACACACACACACACACACACACACACACACACACACACACACACACACACACACACACACACACACACACACACACACACACACACACACACACACACACACACACACACACACACACACACACACACACACACACACACACACACACACACACACACACACACACACACACACACACACACACACACACACACACACACACACACACACACACACACACACACACACACACACACACACACACACACACACACACACACACACACACACACACACACACACACACACACACACACACACACACACACACTTCATCCACGTTTTCATATTGCATATTTCACATTTCAACACTACCTTACAAATGTGCCTGTGTGGCCCTTGTGGAGCATATGTGAAATGGGACCTGAAGTAATATACTCGGTTTCTATCTCAGCAGCTATCCCGCAAGAGTAAGCGATGTCGCAGCTCCTGGGAGTGCGATGTCATGTAATGTCATGACGCCAAAAATCCGACCAATCATATTTCATGTACCTACTGCCAGAGGCATGGTCTAAATTTTTGAGCAAACCATCCATAATCCCTAAATGAAATAGGTTCGATCGTTTCTTTTTTCACTTCTTTACCTCTTCACGGTGCGTATAGTTTTGGCGGGAAACCTCGTCGTCCATTTCACACAAAGCGTTAGAGGATAATGTAGTCGACGGAAATGAAATAGCACACAAAATACGTTTTTAAGCAGTAACAGCACAAAGTAGAGTAAGGTTTTTACAAATGAGAGGGAGGCAATTACACTTGTACAACCGATCATAATTGTAAGACAGCGCGAACAACGGTAGACAAGAACGAGAAACACACGGGACGAGCACTGACTCTCAACGAAGTTGAACATTCTGCTTGTACAACCGAAACTGATTCACGTTACGCACAGCTACGCGACGGGGCGCGCCAATTGACTGTCGTACTCATAGCTATTCTTTACGACTTACACAAGCCGGGCCTGCCTGCTACGGCTGTTAGATCCTCATCCAGAACCGGTGATCGCAGCGCTACGCCCTCTGAAATAACTGAGACCTTCCACAATGTAGAAGGGGTGCTGGGAGAGATCACGAACGCCGCACCATTGCGAAGCTTTTCTTCTTTCCTCGGGCCCACTAGAGAAATGTGGAATTCTCTGGAAGCCGTGGTGTGTACGCGGAGCCTTCCCAAGGGCATGATGTGAGGAGGACCAGATCTCTGCTTTGGGATGCATACGCTAGTGGTCTTACTTTCGCGCTGATACTGGAACTTGTGTGCTGTGCCGCTGTGATCCACCGTGAGACTGCTCAGAGTCCTTGTCGACGAGGATGAGGATGCGCAGTGCCACGGCTGATATTTTGTAATCGGCAGCGCTTCCTTTTGAAGACATCTGGATGGTTCCACTTGCGTCGCTATCTATGACGGGCATGCCAAAAGAATTGAGGGACCACGTGCCCTTAGAACTTTCTTCAGATTTTCTGCACAATGGGTCGTTAACGCTGTTACGTAGAAAATACTCTAAAGCAAATAAGCGTTTTTGAATTATGGAACTGTAAAGCATCAGCATCAGCAGCAGCCTGACTATACCCACTACAGGGCGAAGGCCTCTGCCATATTTCTCCAATTAACCCGGTTCTGTGCAAGCTGCATCCACTTGACCCCTGCGAACTTCTTAATCTCATCCGCCCACCTAACTTTCTCCTGCACCCTGCTACGCTTTCCTTCCCTTGGAATCCAGTTTGTTACCCTCAGCGACCATCGGTTATCCTCTCTTCGCACTACATGTCCTGATCATGTCCATTTCTTCTTCCTAATTTCCACTAGAATGTCGGTAACTTCAGTTATTTTTCTGACCCACTCTGGACGCTTCCTATCTCTTAATGTTACCCCTACCATTTTTCGTTCCACAGCCCTCTGAGTTGTCCTCAACTTAAGAGAACTCTAAATAGAAAGTTTCACTTATTTTCATATATATTATGCCTAATATGAAACATTGTGGTATATTGCACAGTTGTGCGCGTAATTTACATCATCTAGTCCTCTGTTACCGCCGATTAGCAGTGATGCCGAGAGCTTTGATTGATGTAATTGCTGATATGAGTTTCAATCTACGCGCTTGACAGGCGAAGCTCTCCAAACATTAGTGATGAGACCTGTTGCCAAAAATGCGCTGCCAGGCTTAGCGTAGCTGATTATAGCGTCGCTTCTGCAGGGCAACCTTTATCTACTGTACGTGGGCTACTTCATGAAAACTCCTTAATGCCATGCTATCAAGGAAATTTAGTGGTGGCGTTGGTTCCTTATTTAGGGGCGAAAAATCACGATTATGGCTGTAGCATTTGATAGTTACCAGGTGATGTTGGTTGGAAGTTGCTTGGGCAGCGGCTAGGCCGGCTTACTGGTATGACGTCACGATGCCACTTTATATGGATGAGCGTTCAGGGGCTGCCCATTCAAGTTACCCCTTTGAGATAAACATCCCGCCGACCGCAACAATGGATCTGACGCATTATCCTCAATTACGTCTGCTACTTTTTATGTCTCGGTTAAACTGGTGTTTATATGTCAAGCATCCTTTCAATAATGTGGTTTCTTACATCTGTAATCTAAAAGGTATATGTTAGGTTTAGGAGGAACACATTAGTGGACTGGCGAATTGGTGAGTAGTAAAGTGAAGGCACGAAAGTATCAATTCACAAGGGCAGGCGAGAGCGATTAGCTGTCCCGTAATACACGTATTGGAAGAGTTTAGGTCGGCCCTCCCCACAAATTTGGAATTCACTACAACAGCAAATGCGGAGCGAAGAAGGCATTATGGCGTATTTTATACCTATAGTGGCGCTCTAGCAGTGCAAAATGTTTCGTGCATTATACGCGAATTGTGATTCTTAACCTATGAAATATCAAAATCCGTAGTGTAGAAAATACTTAAACCTTTCTGTTGCTTTTTCTTGACAAATATTATTTCCCAGTAACTTTGGTAACTATCGAAGTCAAGCCTGCTGTTTTTTTACTGTAATATTCAATGGGCTAGGTGTTCCAGGCTTCACAAAATTGATATTGCCGCGAAATGTTTAAATCTTTGTTTGTTCCTTTTTGACAGCCGCTGGCATGCAACATTACATTGTTATTCTGGCGCACTTATCAGATCTGTAACCCGTGTTTGTTCATGCTCGTTGTCTCGACAAGACGCGTCATCATTTTCTTTGTCGCGAACGATGCGCCGAGATCTGTCTCGAAGGTTTTGATCACTCGCGTATGTTTCTATATTGTTCCAGGTTGTGCTGCTAGGAGTTTGCGACGTTATCTGGATTGTTCTGAGCAGCCTTTAAATTTAGCGTTGACGAGTGCGACGGGCATACTTCGTTCGGCGATTGACGAGCACGTGTGTTGCTATCGCCGCCGCCGAGTTGCTTAGTTCTTTTGCGGGCGCAAGTCAGCTTAATAAAGAGTTTCTTCAGTGAAATCACCGACTCTTCATTTGTGTCATCGACCTTGTCACCACCACATGACATCTGGTGGAGGTGCTGCCTTTGAGCCTTCAAGCGAAGGCCCCTCCCTTGTTCTTGTCACCCTGACGGACCAGCCAACAGGTCATCGAGCCAGCCGTCGACTTCAAGGGCTACAACCCGAACACTGTCTGCTGCCGGACTCCATTCGATTTCGCAAGGCATCGACGCTGGCAATGGCCCAGCCTACAGCACCGGTTGTTTTCGTTCAACACCGTGAGTCCACCTGCTTACATGGACGACCGGACGAAGATGCGGAAGACTGGATGGAATTTTTCGACCGTGTGGCAGACTTCAGCGATTGGAACGACACTGCGAAACTCAGGTAAGTCTACTGTGTTCTTCAAAGACATGCCCGAGTTTTGTTCGAAAATCACGACAATTCTTTAAAGGATAGGGAGATATTGAAAGCAGAGTTTTTGATGGCTTTTGCGAGTTCTGCCCGAAAGGAAAGAGCTAAGGCTCTCCTCCAATCAAGACTTCAACTCCCAAACAAGCCCGTCCTGGTATACGTAGAGGAGATGAAGCTCCTGTTTTGCTGCGCCGACCCTAACATGATCGAAGGCGAGAGAGTGAATTTGTAATGCGAGGCGTTAAAGAGTTTCTTCTTGCAGGACTTGTCCGGAATCCGCCCAAAACTGTGGGCGAATTTGGAAGTGAAGCATCGACCATAGAGAAAACGCTGGACACCCGGATGCGCCAATACGATCGACCACTTCAACCGGACTACTCAAGCCACTGCCCTAGCGAATCTGCAAGCGGAGAAAGCCTTCGCGACCTCATCCGTGAGATCGTGTGAGAGGAGCTCCGCCGATTGCTGCCATCATCACAACAACCTGAGGTGACGCTCGCGGACGTCGTCCGTGAAGAAGTCCAGCAGGCGCTGGGCGTTCCTGAAGCGACGGCTGCGACAGTTCCAGCATGAGGCAGCAGCGATAAACTACGCTGCTGCATTACGTCGCCCTGTGTCCCGACGTGATCACTTTCCAAGCCTTCGCCGCTACCGTCCTATTCCTGAAAGCCGCCCTTGGCCCACACCCGCCGCGAGAACGCCAGGCCATACGCGATCAAGTTGAGGAAATGCTGCGGGATAACGTAATCCAGCCTTTGAAGAGCCCCTGGGCGGCACCAATCGTTTTGGTGAAGAAGAAAGACGGCACACTTGGCTTCTGCGTTGATGACCGCCGCTTGAATAGCATAACTAAGAAGGTTGTCTACCCGCTTCCCCGCATCGACGACACTCTCGACCGGCTCTGCAATGCAAGGTACTTCTCATCGATGGACCTGAAGAGCGGATATTGGCAAATTGAGGTCGACGAAAGAGATCGCGAGAAGACCGCATACCGCACACCGGATGGTCTTTTTGAGTTCAAGGTGATGCCATTTGTTCTCCGCTCCGCACCAGCCACATTTCAACGAGTAATGGACACAGACCTGGCAGGCTTGAAGTGGCAAATTTGTTTGGTATATTTGGACGACTTTGTTTTCTTCTCGTCAAACTTTGAAGACCACCTAAAACGACTGCGGACAGTGCTGGAACCATCAAGTCATCGAGACTAACGCTAAAAGCAGAGAAGTGCCACTTCGCCTACGAAGAACTGCGGCTCCTAGGTCACATCGGTAGTAAGAATGGTGTTCGCCCAGACCTGGAGAAAACAGCTGCAATCGCACAATTCCCACCGCCTGTCGACAAGAAAGTTGTGCGCCCATTCCTTGGGTTGTGTGCTTATTATCGACGATTTGTCTGAACGTTTCGCGCATCGCCGAATTTTGACGCAGTTAACAGAGACTGACATTCTTTTAAATGGGAAACGCCGCATTGAGAAGCCTTTGACGAACTCAAGCGCTGCCTGCAGTGCCCTCCTGTACTTAGCCACTTTGATGAAAACGCCGAGAGCGAAATTCACACCGACGCGAGCAGTGTGGGCCTAGGAACCGTTCTCGTCCAGAAGAGTGTCGGACTTTAGAAGGTAAACACCTACGCTAGCAGGTCCCTCATTAAAGCCGGTCAATTACTCGACAGCTAAGAAGGAGGGCCTCGCAACATCCGGGCCACTTCTAAGTTCCGTCCATACCTGTATACGGTCGACCATTCAAGGTGGTAAGCGACCACCACGCGCTCTGCTGGCTGGCTAACTTGAAGGACCCCTCCGGCCGCCTTGGCCGATGGAGCCTGAGACTTCAAGAATTTGACGTTACAGTAGTCTATAAGTCGGGCCGCAAGCATTTAGACGCAGACTGCTTATCCCGCTCTCCCGTCGACGTTCCTCCGAAGGACGATGACGGCGGTGCCTTTCTGGGACCAGTAAGCGCCAGCAGCTTTGCACAACAAGAGCGATCAGAGCCTCAGCTGAAAGACCTAGCAGATTTCTTGGCAGGCAAGATCGCTTCTCCTCCTGCTGTGTTTACGCGTCAGCTGTCGTCGGTTGCCTTAAGCAATAGCGTCATCGTAAAGAACTTCGCTGCCAAACAGACAGCGCAGCTTCTTGTCGTCCCTAAAAACCTCAGACAGGACGTTGTTCATGCGTTGCACGACGAGCCAACAGCAGGGCACCTCGGTTTTGCGCGCACGTTGCATCGAATCCAGGAGAAGTACTACTGGCCGCGACTGCCTGCCGACGTTGCCCAGTACGTAAAAACGTGCCGTGAAAGCCAGCGACGCAAGACGCCGCCGATCAGGTCATCTGGGCTACTGAACCCGATACCGCCCCCAACCCTGCCCTTTCAACAAATTGGGATGGATCTTCTCGGCCCCTTTCCATCTTCATCTGCGGTTTACAAGTGGATCATCGTGGCCACCGACTACGTTACTCGATACGCCGAAGCAAAAGCACTGCCCAATGTTACTTTTTGCACCATTCTTTTTTGTCGAACAAATTCTCTTGTGACACAGCGCTCCAGAAGTGCTCATCACGGACAGGGGAACGGCGTTTACGGCAGATTTGACGCACGCCATCCTGGAATAGTCATACAGCCATCGACGGACAACTGCGTGCCATCCCCAGACCAATGGCCTTACGGAGCGCCTGAACAAAACGATCGCGGACATGATCGCCATGTACGTCGACGCTGAAGGCAAGACCTGGGACGCCATCTTGCCGTACGTGATCTTTGCGTATAACACAGCAGTTCAGGAGACGACGAGAGCAACCCCGTTCAAGCTTGTGTACAGCAGGGAGCCCACGACGACGCTCGACGCAATGCTGCCGCACGTAACCAACGCGACAGCCTTGACGTCGCCACCTTCCTGCAGCGTGCAGAGAAAGCCCGACGACTCGCACGGCTGCGTATTAAAGACCAACAGCGCGCCGACACCCGACGATAACACTTACGACGACGCCACGCAGAGTACAACCCAGGAGACCAAGTGTGGGTTTGGACACCAATTCGCCGCCGCGGACCGAGCGAAAAGCTTTTACGTCGATACTTCGGCCCTTACAAGGTGCTTCGCCGACTAGAACAATTGAACTACGAGGTTGTTCCAGACAAAGCGGCAGCATCGCAGCGGCGCCGAGTGCATCCAGAAATTGTGCATGTTGTACGCCTTAAGCCATATTATGCGCGCTAAAGGCTATTCATGTTTGCTTCGCAATGTTTATGTTACCTCATGTCTCTTTATTTTGAAACATCGAGGCGATGTTTTTTTCAAGGAGGGGGGAGTAATGCCGCGAATTGTTTAAATCTTGATTTGTTTCTGTTCGACAGCCGCTGGCATGCGGCCTTATCATTGTTATTTTGGAACGCGTATCAATTCTCTATCCCGTGTTTGTTGATGTTCGTTGTCGCGATACAACGCGTTATCGTTTTCTTTGTCGCGAACGATGCGCCGAGATCTTTCTCGAAGATTTCGATCACTCGCGTATGTTTCTACAATGTTCCAGGTTGTGCTACTAGCAGTTTGCGACGTTATCTAGATTATTCTGAGCAGCCTTTAAATTGAGCGTTGACGAGTGCGACGGGCATTCTTTGTTCGACGATCGACGCGCACGTTTGTTGCTATCGCACCGCTGAGTTGCTTAGTACTTTTGCGGGCGCAAGTCACTATAATAAAGAGTTTCTTCAGGGCAATCACAGACTCTTCATTGGTGTCATCGACCTTATCACCACCACGTGACATATTTTATTTGCAGTTTTTATCTGCAGACATTTAAGTGGTAGAAAATGAAGCTAATACATAGCCGAACTCTAGCCTTGGGTCCACGTATTCGGGTATGATTGCAAAAGGGGATAATTGTGCACTCAGAAGCAATAAAAAATGTTGCTCAAGAGGAAGAGACTAACTTAAATGTGAACTATTTACGTGCATTAACAATGTACATTAAAAAAAATTACAAATTGCTAAAATGAATCCTAACCTTGACAACTTTATTTGTCTCCAAATAGATCTCGGCTTTGTATTCATCAGGAGTAGGACAATGTTTTTGTAAATATTTGAGAATATAAAATAGGTTGTGTTCATAGCTCTTTGGACAGGGCGAGGAAGATGGAATTGGAAAATGCATCGCATAAAAAGGAGACAAATTCAGCTGTGAATAGCTATGAGCTATAATAGACGCTCATGCAGCTTGGGTTTGAACAGAATTAGTCCATCGCAAAATAGGTAACCGCAGTCATGCTTACTTTTTGGGTCGTTGGTCTTCGGACAAGATAAGAATTGAGTGACCTCTTAGCTGTTTCAGCAGTGGAGATGGTTCGAGATCGCTTAGTTCTAGCCACTCTGCTGGACATATTTATACCTGCTTTAATCCGTTGATGAAATGCTGAGGCACCCGTACATTCGAGCCTATTCATCGGGCATATAACTTGACCCCATTTGTGCAGCCGCACAAGCGCAGGCCATCGCCCCACATTTTCTTTGGGTCATGCGGGGAAGTAGAGATGGCTGAAAATTTTACGTTGCACTTTCAAAAATGCTAGGTAACCTACTTCGTAAAGTAAAGGTAAATGAATGCTTTGTTCAAAGTACGCTGATCCTAGCCATTATCAGGTGAATAAGGTTGCATTAGGAGCGACCTCTTCGCTAGTGGATGTGGGATGCTTGTTTTGTTTTAAGTGCATCATTCCACTATTGTAAATTATTTGAGAGCAGCCTTCAAAGGGCAGAAGAATACCCAGGAGAGCCTTGCAATGCACCTGCTCAAAGCACTTCTCATATGCTGAAAAAGCACAAAAGGAAATTCGTTCCATAATGTAAGTCGGTTACCTCACACCGAAGTAGCAAAACGGTATTTATGTTGTCGTGAGAACAGAGTAGGTAGCAGACAGTGACTCGCAGGGTATTCACTTTATCTTATGGGTTCGGTTTTAGTTCTCTAATAAACTTTTCATCGAGGTCGAGATGATTCCTAAAAAAAAACACAGTTCTCTAATAAACTTTTCATCGAGGTCGAGATGATTCCTAAAAAAAAATAGTTTGCAATCTTTTGCGCCTCTTCTTATGAGTCAAGTAAACAAAGATTTTTCAGGAGTCTCAAAGCTCAAGGGCTAAAAGCCCCGAAAGCTTGATCACAACAACACAACCTTGGCCATGATGGTCAGTTTGGTAGCGTTAGCAGTATGAGTAGGCAGATGGTAGAGCGTGCTATTTACATTACATATGTCGATGTCTTTCTATTCATTTCTGTTTCTTGAAATGTTTGTGGTGGGTTTTGCGATATCAGGGCACGTTAAAGATTCGAAATCGTCAAAATTGCTCCGAAGCGCTTCACTATGGCATCCTTGTCCCTCTTTCCGCTTTCACTCTCACTTTCCTTTCTTCCTTCGCAGCGCTGATCAAATGTTCACAAGTGTGAAAGATACCGCGCATTTCCTTTCCTGCGACCCAATTATTTTTATTAAATGTTTATTGTGTGTGATCATGGACCGCGGTCATATTTTTGGGCAGTACCATGCCTGAAGAAAACTCGTCTGGCCAAAGGCGGGGGGACGCTGCGTTCGAAACAAAAGCCGTCACATCATCCAGCCGAAAAAATGCATGGCGTTTAGGCTTCAAATGCGTGGATTCCATATTCACCTGTTGTTCGGCAGTCCAATATGTTTCAAACAGCATTCAACGCCGCTGCAAAAAGTGCGTAAATCGGGTTGATATTTTCCGTCATTTTAGCATAATGCGGGTCATATGGCAAGCGTGATTTAGATTCATCTGCAGCCATGTTGCTGAAAGCTGCTCAGTTTAGCTTTTATTGGCTTGGTCTAGTAAGCTCTGGAGTCACACAGTACTGCGTGTTCCGATCATGTGTTATTGCAATTTCTCTTCGTTTTCATATAATGACAATGCTGCTCAAAATATATTTTATAAACTACTTTCTTCTAAGTAGACACCTTTAGACAGAGCAAATGATTGCCTAAAATATCTATCGGCGAACTTTTCTTTTGTAATTTGTCCTTCAGCTTTACCAATTGATAACGCAGTTTTTGGAAGGAATGTATTAAACCTCTTCGTCATACACCCGTGAGGCATGGGAAGTGAGTCCGGAACATAGAGCACAGTCGTCCATTGCTTGATGGAAGAAGGAGCATCCTGTTATTCACGATATGACAGTTGGCGTCGCGTTGATGATATCGGGAGTTTGTGAGGTCGTTCGTTGCCTATGCTTTACGCGTCCACGCCTTAGTCTCTACTTTTACAAATAATCTCTCAGCGTGCTGCACTAAATTGCTCACAGCAAAGCTCTCACGGATGGCGCGATGCACTAATGGTTTCTTGATAGAGCCGAGTAAAACCGACGTATCTGTGTCTGCTGTTTCATTGCTTCTCGCAACTTTAGGCTCGCAACTTCCTTTCCCTCCTTGATAGCCTCATCCAAGACTGTAGTATACGTGAAAATATCGAGTGACAAATTATTGCTATGCATTAATGCTCCCGAGAAAGAGAGAGAGAGAAAACTTTATATAATGCAAAAAAAAAACGAAAAATAATAATGCAGAGCTCTCGTGGTTGGGTCCTCAGTCCAGGACTTCCGCGGACTTTGCTGCCCGGCTGGCCCGTTCAATCAGCCAAAGCTGGTCTTTCGACTCCGAACTGAACAGCGCAGCCTCCCACTGCTCCGGCGTAGCGTTGTGAATTATCCGCACTGCAGTTATTTTTGGCAGGCCCATGTGATATGATAAATTGTCGGTTTCTGTCCGCACCAGGGACATGTGTCCCTGTATACGGTCGGATGTATCTTGCTGTATAAAGACAGGCATGGATAAAAGTTTGTTTGTAGCTGCTGTCAAGACACCGACTGCTCCCTGTTTAACAACTTATGGGGTGGAGGATACCGTTTTCTGGTCCCCCGGTAGTTCACCAAAATGTCTGCGTAGGTACGGGTCACTCACTGCCTTGGTCTCTTCGGCCTCTAACCCCCTTCGGTTTGCATAACCTCGAGCTATGAAATCGGCCTGACAATGCCGGCGTGCCCCGGAGCCCAAAGTACGAGTTGTTTTGTATCGCTTATCCCGCCGGCCTTCAAGATGCCGGCCGCTTTTTTACCAATCCTGCAGTTGGTGAATCTTCGGGAAGCGGCTTGTGAATCGGTCATAACTACCAGCGAACGCTCGGACCTATTGTCCTCAGTGACCGCTTGAGCAATAGCGGCCTCCTCTTCGTCAGACACGGTGCAGATCCGTAGCGAGGCGCTCATTTTCTCCTTTAGCTGAAAATATACCACCGTCACCACCGCATCTCCGAAAACTGTGTGTCAATCTCGTCGCCGTGTGGTGGCACTTGCGGATGGCTGAAAAGGCTCAGATTCTCAGCCCCCATGCCACACCCACTCGAGCTTTTTGATAACTCTGACCGCTTTAAGGTTTATGGTTTAATGCCAGGGAGCTAGTACCCAAGCACGAAAAAAAAAAGAACTGGTTGTCTCTCCCGGAACTGATAGTAGATATAAGCAAGAATTGGTTCATGGGAAGCGGCCGGTTAATTGGTTTCTATTGAGCTCAAGCCTTTCGCCAGAAAGAAGCCCGCAACTACTGGCCATCGGATATCGTCTAAATCAAGTAAAACGAAGTTGCCTAACTACAATAAATTATTCGAGAACAATGATTATTGTCACTATCAATTCATTGCATATCACAAGATTATAACGCCGAAAACTGACGGTCAAACGCATACGCTGCATGATACTTAATTATCTTCTGTGAGTTATTTTGTGAGTACCTTGCCGTCTCAGCACCTGCCGATGCTGGTGCTGCTATGTGTGTGTGATGAGGGGAAAATAGGCGGCAAGTACAAAACGGATCGAGGCAGTTACTTTACTTTTTGCTTCAAGGAGATAATGCGCACAGTATCTGTCCTTTAGCGGCCTGCACGACACAGCTAGGCAAGAGGCGTGCAGAGTAATTAGATTAGTAACTGGAGTAATGACATTCTTATAGCAGTAAAGAATAAATTGGGATGCGCAGGACATGTAGTATGAAGAGAGGATAGCAGATGGTTGCTATGGCTGACAATTGCAGGGAACAACACAGCAGAAAACATTAATTTATTTTTATCGAAGAACCAAACATCGCACAGGCCTTTCTAAGAAACACTACACAAACGCTGCTGGCTGCATCGAATGCTGCATTGCTCAATAATGATGTGGTTCGACGCCAGCGGATAGTGAGAAAAAAGTTGTGGGTATTTGACATCCCTTCCCCGCACTACGTGGCGAACGCCCTCCCCTCTCTTTCGAGGGGAGCTTTCATTCTTCCCCACCTGACCTTCTTCCCCAGGAGGTACTGCAGCGAAGGCGAGAATGGGAGGAACCGGCACAGCGTGGCAGGCTGACCCTCTTTCCCCACTCCCCTCTTATCTCCATTATCCGCCGCAGCAGCGGAAGGTGAGAACACGGCGTCGGAGCCTGAGGAGGCTGCTATGACGGTGGAAGGATTTCGGGAAATTTCAACAGCTTGACTTGCTGGCTATGCCTCGGTAGGTCGATCTCTGACAAGGATGTAGCCCGAGCTAGACACATGAGTTTGGCACTAAAAGAAGAGTCATTACTACGTTGAACCCATCATCACCATCATCAGCCTGACTATACCCACTGCACTGCGAAGGCCTCTCCCATAATTTTCCAATTAACCCCGTTTTGTGCTAGCTGCATCCACGTGACCCCTGCGAACTTAGACTCATCCGCCAACCTAATTTTCTGCCGCCCCCTGCTTAGCTTTTCATGCCTTCGAATCCAGTTTGTTACCCTAAGCGACCATCGGTTATCCTCTCTTCGCACTACTTGTCCTGCCCATGCCCATTTCTTCTTGATTTCCACAAGAATGTCAGTAAGTTGAGTCATTTCTCTGACCCACTCTGCACGCTTCTTATGTCTTAATGTTACCCCTACCATTTTTCGTTCCATAGCCCTCTGCGTTGTCCTCAACTTAAGTAGAACCCTCTTGGTTAGCCTCCACGTTGCAGCCCCATAGGTGAGTACAGGTAAGATGCAACTGTTGTATACTTTCCTTTTGAGCAATACCGGTAAGCTGCTAGTCATAATCTGCGAGTGCTTGCCAAATGCGCACCATCACAATCCTCTTCTTATTTCTTTTTCATGGTCCGAATCTGTGGTCACTACCTGTCCTAAGTAGACATATTCGCCTACTACTTCCAGTGCTTCGCCACCTAAAGCAAACTGCTGTTCCTTCCCAAGATTGTTGGACATTACCTGGTCCCTGGCCACAGCGATCATCTGCGGTGAATGCCTCCCAGGCACTGCTCCGCTTTATGAAAAGCACAGGCCTAATCAAAAGACTATGAGTTTGCTATGTTTCGTGATATGACTGTGATGTGATGTGACATGTCTATGATGTGTTTGTACTAACTTCACCTATCCCTCGCTGACAACCTTTATATCCACTCACTTTTTCATCAAGTGCAGGGTAGTAACCGGTTTCTTTTACGGGTTAACCTCCCGGCCTTTCCTCCTCATTTTTCTCCTTAGTCTTCTGCATATTGATTTTCAAGCCTACCTTTCTTCTTTTCCTTTTTAGGTCATCAATCATCTTGCGGTTCATCTCCTGAGTAACGTATCAAGGTAATGTCATCAGCAAATCGCTGATTCCTGAAGTATTCTGTATCTACCGTTATCCCTAACTGCTCCCATTCCAAGTCTGAATACTTCCTCTAAGCAAACTGTGAATACTACCGGGGAGATTGTGTGTCCTTGCCTGATACCTTTATTTATGGGAATTTTGTTACTTTCTTTATGCAGAACTATGGTTGCTGTGCAGCCACTATATATATATATATATATATATATATATATATATATATATATTCCAGCACTTTCACGCACGGCTTAAGATTCTTAATATATTGCGCTCTGCAAACTCGACTAGTAGCTCCCCCCTGCTATTCCTAGTAATAATGCCATAGTCACCTACTACCTGGTCTCCTGACTGCTTTTCCCTACCTTGGAATTGAAGTCTCCCATTAGTACCTTATACTGCGTATTTATTTTTCGCATTGACGAATCTACATCTTCGTAGAAGCTATCAGCTGCCTGGTCATCATAACTACATGTAGGTACATAGGCTTGTACAACCTTGAGTTTATACCGCTTATTAAGCCTAATTACGATGCCTACCGCCCTCTCATTAATACTATAATACTATAGAATTCATCTGTATTGCCCGCTATATACTTATTGACAAAGAAACTACTCCTAGTTCTCGCCTTTCTGGTAAACCTCGATGCACTACATGCCCATCCTTCAATACAGAATATGCCTCACTCGGTCTCCTAACTTCACATATCCTCTAGTTCCTCTAATAGCACTGCTAGAATAGCTTCACTAGCTAGGGTTCTTGCATTAAACGTTGCTAGAATCAGTTTCTGATGGCTGCCAGTCCAGCGGAGAAGGAATCCTTGCACCCCCTGCTGCGTCACCGGTCTGACCAGCGCCGTGGTCAGTTGTTCCGCAGCCGCTGGTGACTGAGGGCCGGGGTTCATAGGATAACCATGGGAGGTTGCGGCCAATTACTGCAGGGTGGCCAACACCTGTTCTGGTGAGGGAGTGCGTTGTCGGAGGTGTTCACCGTCATCAGGTCGCACCCCAAACCTGTTTATGCAATTCCAGCGACATGCGGATTGTTTTTGTCCGGTGGAGAACTGCGCGGCACCGAGATTCGAGCCCAGGGCCTGTGGATGCTCTATCACTACGCCACCACTGCATTTACCCCCCCCCCCCTCCCCCAAATGGGGACCAACACCGATACCCATTGGCTGCCCAGTTAGGGAGACTAGCGGACGAAGAATGGTGAAAAGCCACTTAAAAAGTCGTCCAAAGTCCGCTAGGAGACCCAGACCTGCATGCAAAGCCTGGCCAGATGGGAGAGGCTTCCAAACACCGCTCCGAGGGCGACCATAGGTGTGGACCACCGAACGAACCATTCTCGAGGAGACCCCGCGCTACTTGTCCAGCTACTGCCTGTTGGGAACGAAGTCTTACAACCCACTCAAGCAAGCCGGCCAGGTAGTGCAGCTCACGATAAAGTGCCCCTTTGTCCACCTACGCAAAGTACCACTGATGCTATAAGTCCTTCTTGCCAGCTAGCCCCAAATTTCGTAACCTGCACGGCGGAGAATGCGGGTGAGAATGCGTTAGAAGCGCGTGCAGCCCAGGTTCGAAGTTCAATAGCTCAGAAGATTCGAGGGCCAAGGTGACTGGAGCGGGTGTTGCATTAATATGCGGTAAGGTCAATCAGATTCGGCCAGTCAGTCAACAAGCAGGCTGTTCCTTTCGAAAAGGGAGTGCGAATTACGCGGTCGCAGTAATGATGACACTAGGACCGGTTGTATTTCGAACCTGCGGAAGGCGCTAGCACCTGTAGTCCCCTGGTTTAAGTCCAATTAAGCGCATCTCGTAGAAGGGGGATGGCTCCTTGAGGCAGCGGCCAGCAGTTAAGAGCCTGTGAGGGGTTAGTAGGAAGGCCCGTTTTTTGTCATCAGAGGTTCGCAAGTATTATTGAAGAAACAGAATCTTCCGACAATTCAGGCAAAATTAGGCCCGTAGTTTGTTCGGCATTGATTCACTCTAGTGTAGCTAGAATTTCTACCAGCCATTTAGACTTCTTGCTGCTTTATGATTTACAATTCGTTCTACACAACGACGCCTGAGATCAGAACTGCAAAGCGAGCGACGAGCTCAGGACATAAAGCCACTCCAGGTTGCATATGCGCGATCGAATAGCTGCCAAAATATGCACTGACATGGCATTTCTTTTACTTTGCGCCTGAAAGCATGTCCCGTCAGGTGTTTAGGAGTATAGCAAAAACGATTATGCGAAAACTTGTGCGCTACTCGTCATTAACTCACCACGTCCTACCATTTGCAACGAAGTCTTACTGAGCGCGTTAATCGCACACTGACCGACATGCCGTCTATGTATTCATCCGATTACTATCGTGACTGGGGCGTATCTTTACTTCATGCCATGATGTCACCGGAGTTTCTCCCTTTTATAGATTTTTTTGGCCGCGACACTTTACTCTCCTTCGATACCTTGCTGCCTCTTGACGACTCTTCCTGCTGTTATGCTCCGGATCGCCCGGGCTGATGCCGCCGGCCACATTGCTTAAGACCGGCGTGGCGCGTGTCGGCGCTCTCAAAAGCGTTGTAATGACCTTCATCACCGGGATGTCCACTCTCTTATAAAAGAAAGATGATACCAGAGTCGGCAGCTTCTGCCAAACTTCATGTCAGTCAACTCTACGTCCTTTTAGTGCGCGGCCATTTCAGCTCCCAGCTACTGTAGTAACTCGACCAGCTGCCACCTAAAAGCAGGTGCTCATGATTGTTCGCTCACAACGCCAGCGACAAAATTTTGGTGAACGGAACCTTTACGCTTTGCACTGTTCTAGGGGAGCATTTTATTTTTAGGGCAATCTGGTGGTGATCATGCTGCGCTCCGGACGTGTCTATCTCTCTCTAACCACACATCTGCACAGGTGGCGATTTCAGATAATGGTAATCCATTTGTATAAGACAGAAGTATCTGGCCACTGTAGTCCGATCGCCTTCGACAATGCGCAGATAAATACACACCACAGTTCATAAATCGAAAAAAAAAAACACCGAGTTGAAATACCGCCAAAAACATGTATCGAGCGGCCATCTTAACTACTGTTGTGTAGCGTGTTTACAGGCTATCTTCAGAATGTTTCGGAAACTAGATCCTGTCAGCGTTACCAAAGCTACGATGAGTGCAGAGGGGACGTTCTGACGCTTTGAATATAGCGCCAGTATAAAACGGTCATACGAGTATATAACACAAACTATGGTTTAAAGTGCTCATTGCAAAACGCTATTTAAATTCAAGGCTTAGCGTATGGTCGCGTTAAATTTGCTATAGTCGAGTTTAGCGTTGCTAGTCGCAGGCACCTCTGCATGCGCCGTATGCACCGTATTCACAGTATGCGCATGCACTGTATGCGACAAAATCTCGTGACCATCATAGCGACGCGCTTCAAAGCCGGGCATCTCGCATAGGACTGATCTCGTCGCTATTGTTAGATTTTAAACGCATTCATTAAACAACATTGCGCATCATGCTTTTCCTTGGCCTTATATCTCGAGCCGAAATTTGAATTAGTGAGAATTATACTTTAATTGTTTTCCGTGTGGTGTATCACTCGAAGAGAAATGAAATCGAATAAATCAAATCGTGCACAACCCTTTGCCTGGGCTCCTTCAGACTAAGCCATGCACCCTACCGACAGACCAGGCCTTGACCCTTTAACGTTCCATCAGCCCAAGCGCCTGATAATTTAAAAAAAAATTATCTGCTTGGTCGGGGAGTTGATTACGGAAGTGCGTGATCTGACCATACACTTATCTGTGGATGAGTAGGTGACGTCCATAACCCACTTGGTCCGTGCCTGGCGATCATAATTTTTATCACAGACACAGAGAGATCTTTTCTCCAATTAGGAAATTTCGTGACATACGAAGGATGCCACTCGGTATTTCTCGAAGCATGGAGTTTATTGAATTTAACATTTTTGTTATGCATACAACTGTAAAGTACCACTGGCGTTGAAACACTGCGACTACAAAAAAAACAAAAACAAAACATGAATTTAAAAAAATGCGGAAAGAAGGAAGGGTAAATAACAGCAGGTCATGGCTGAAAGTCCCATCCGAGAGATAGGTGAGGTTAGACGGCTTAATCTGATAACACATAATGCATTTTATTGTCGCATTAACACGACAGAAACGAAGAAGCGTGGTTAAATTGTACTCTTGAGAGCGTGGCCTCGATTGACGCAAGCGCTACAAAGTACTTGCCACGAATTCTAGACGGTGACTTAATATGCTTGCGGCGGCTGACGATAGCTGGAGCGCAGGTGGATATGAATTGTCTTTTGTCATCGAATTCAGCGCGATATAGCCGGGAACGCTACGCTAGGATTTTACCTGCGCTCAATTATGCGCCAGGAGCTTGATTCCTTACGGGTCGCTGAAATTGTTCGAGCTAATTTGTTCCAGTAGATATACCAATGAACCCGTACGGCTCCTGAACAGCTTGCGTTTTACCTCGCTCGAATTTTTAGCTGCGTACCAATGCGTGCCCATTTAAGGCTAGGCTGGTATAGTGCTAATTAAAGCATCGCTGTATCGATATTCTTTTGGTCGTAAATTCTGATCACCGACATTCCGCTGCAGCGTGTGCATTGTAGTCACATATGTTCAGTTGAGTTCAGTTGTTCAGTTGTGTCCGACACTTCGAGACACTATGGACCATATCATATCACGCTTTCCGGTCTGTCACTATCTTCCTAATATCACGTAACTACATATGCAGCGCCTCGAGGATGCCATCTAACCATCGCGTTCGCTGCCTACCCCTTCTCCGGTGACCCTCAGTCTTTCCACACATCAAATCTTTCTCCAGCGACTACTCTCTTCTCATCAGATGACCGAAGTAGCTGAGCTTTAACTTTAGATCTTGGCCCTCCAGTGAGCATTCACACATGTTACACAGTTAAAATGATGCGTGCAGCTGATGTGTCCCACTTAATATTTTTCGTACTCATCTGCGATGTTTAAAACCCAGTCCAATCGATTCTTGTTTGCTGCACATATAGAGGGTGGGCTTAGAATAAGCCGGTTACAAGGCATCGTAACTTTTTCCCACCTTCTTTTGCTTTTGCCTCAAAGACACTTCGTGCCCAAATTATCAACAGAACTATCGCGGCTACTAACTGGTTAAAGTGCTATAAAAGTGAGCATATCAAATTCTATTCACTGAGGCTCTCCATGCTAACCGCTTCGATGAATAAACGTCTAGGCATATGTTGGAATACATGGCCGTGACCTGAGAGGAGGAGGGGCAATCAACTTTATTTTATGCATTACTAATCGTCAAGATTTCCTGAGCCATGGTCAGAAATACCAACTGATCTTTCAGCTGGTCAGAGACTAGCCAAACTAGCCAAGCCCGTCACGTTGGGGGAGGAGGGTGTGAAAAGTGAGGTGACTGAAGTGCGAGAGGGCATGAAAACATGCGATGTTCTAAATTTGCATAGTGCTCAGAACAATTTGGGCATGTGGGGGAATGTCTGATTCGGTGTAGAAATGATCGGGCAGGAGTGAATTTAGTTGCATGCGTCTGAAAATGCGTATTTGCGTGGTAGTGAGATTTATGACAAAGAGAAACTGTACGAAGAGTTTCTCTAATTTTGTCACAGTGAATATTTATTTCTCGTTTGTAGTGAAGAGTAGTGCCTACGTTAGTGGGAAGGCCAGGAAATCACAAGCGCCCTGTGCAAAAGTTCTCGGGCGAGGCGATGCACTACCTCAATGCCTGGGATTCCAGCGTGACCAGTAATCCACCTGAGTGTGACAGTGTTGGGACATAGTTTGGCGGGAGCTTTGTGTTGATCATCCTACAGTTCTTCAGGAATGGGGCCCTTATAAATGGCGCGTATAGCCTGTATTGAACGAGTGTATATGGTATATCCTGAAGGGTTACAAGTGTAGAAACGCAACGGAAGTATTTTGTTTAATTTTATATATGTTCCATCGCTCTGGCCGTATAGAGGGCATCAGGACGCAAAGTTATAGTACACATATGGTCTCCCGATAGATATGCTTCAGAAGTTTTATAATTGCAACAAATAATTATTAGGTAAGTTCACAGTGCTTAGCAAGAGCACTACTTGCAGGTTTTCCTGAATGTTGAAATAAAAAATGGAATATCGTCTCGCTTTGGTGTGACATTTCGCATCTGATAGCGATATTTAATCGAAGTTAAACCTCATTTGCCATCACGCGTGAACGTAGTTTTCTCTGCAGATCCAACGCATTTAGGGAGTATCCTGCAGGGATAAAAGAGGGAAAACTGCAACAGATATGATTTGCAACCTACGCGTAAGGGACCTTAGATTTCCGTGATGCATGGAGAGCACGCGTCGTAGCCAAGTTTGCAGACAAAGCTGCTGCGGTGATCACGTAGGGCTGGCTGTTGATTCAAACTTGCAGTTCTTAAGATCAATAAAACATAGATAAAATATCATGCATAAAGGAGAACATTTACAATCAACATAACAGTGCAGCCATGCTCCGTAACTTGTCTGCTCCGTCCTATTATCCGCTTGCTCTTCTGATAACACGCCAGCAATCTGTTTTTCCTTTTGGACGCGCCGATTATACAGCGCAGATTCCATATGGGCCACGGGATGTGTTTCGCTATCAGAACATTCACTCTCCGAAATTTTCTTAGGTCGGCATTTCCCAGTTGTCGTCTTCCTTCCTCCATTTGGTCTTTTTTTTTCACATATTTGTTTTCTACATGCGGCTCTTAACAGCAACATATGTTTGGTTTGGGCTAGTTAGTAGCAGTTTTTTGAAGACATAGCGCAAAAAAGAAGGGGACAAGGACAGGCAACTACTCTCAAAAATATATATGGCTCCGCCACTGCTAACAAGCGGTCGTCATTTGAACCAACCCTGGCTGAAATATAGTGTGGTTGCTGTCCACTATAAATTACGAAATAGCCTCATAGGCCTTCAAACTGTTGCAATAAAGGAACGCTTCTCAGCTTTGTAGAGGTAGCGCATGCACTCGCGGATTTGCGCTCTGATACTGTTGTTTTATTTTTGCAACAATATTTTGTAATGGAGCTGCTATATGCCCTTAAGTCGACTGAGGCACGTCACTGCCGCCGTGGGCGGGGTGTAACTGAGAAAAATATGGTGTAGAAGAGACTGTGCTTTTGCCGCTCGCTCGTCGGACTCCTGAGATGTCCTGCCAGGCAGCGTGCGACTCTCACCGAGGCTGGCATCAACAAACACCCTAGGCTCTCTTTCTCTCTTCCTAATCCTGGCTTCTCGCTTCCGCGTTCTTCTCTCGCGTTCCATTCGTGTTGTCAAAATGTTCTAGACAATTTGGGCTACTAACGTTGTTGAAGCAAAAGCTGCCACATGCGATTATTTCACGCTTCACGCACGCTACACACAGTGTTACTTTCCAAGTATAAACCATCTGGGAAAGTGGTCTTCCCTATAAGGAACACAGAGCCGATAAATAAGAATTTACAAAAGCCTTCATCGACGGACGCTGAATGTACCGCTGCTTTTGCGGCCATGTGGTACATCCACCATGAACGTTCTGAGCAATAGCTCGCTGCAATAGACTCCAAAGCAGTGCACCAGTGCTTACTACTTTATTTAGTCGTGACTCCCACCTCCCACGAGAAAACGGTCGCCGGAATCCACCGCTACACCATTGTTCCATTAATAAAAAAAGCACGATCATATCTATAAATGGCTAACTTGGAGTAGTAGTACTAGAGGTAATAGCTGCGAGGACAATCAGGAAATGAGTATAGTTCTGTTGCCAATCATTATGCCACGAGATGCGCCATAACGCGCCCTTTGCCAACGCGATGCGGTAGAACGTTGCACATGTCGCTGCCAACGAAATACGCTAGATGCTGCCAAATTCATCAAGATATGTTCCTTCGCTACGGTGCAGTACGGCAACCTCTCATCGACCGCGGTCAGTATTTCTTCTAAAAAGTCGTAGATGACATGATTCGTTCCCGTCCTACCGAGCTTAAACTCTCCACAGTCTACTATCCTCCCACACACGAGCTTACAGCAAGTCTCTAGAGAAGACTGAGAAATACACTGGCTTTGCATCTCTGGGAATTATTGAGAATCGAACGAATTTGACCCTTTTTTACAGTCGCTTATAATTTGTTACACCACAACACTTTGTGGCCTTTCTCCTTTGCATATTTTCTGCTGTCTGCGCTCTCGCCTGCCTTTGGGCACGCTATTACTGTTAGCCAGAACTCCGAGCTCAGATTGCGCACAGGATGCGATAGCAAATGCCTTTATTCCGAACCATGTTGATCATGTTCTTATTAGTGCATCTGAGGCCATGCGGAATAGCCTTTGCTACCGCCGACATCGGGACGTCAAATTTTATCGCAGGTCTTGTCCTCATGTGGTAACGATATCGCTGCGTGCAACTGTCAAATCCTGCTGCCCCGATACACCGCTCCTTAACGACTTTTCTGTCAGGGGACCGACGTGAAGTGCGAAAATATCCGTCTCACTCTGGTGGCATCCGCTTGCCCTGCCTCTGATATCATTCATGTGGTTTAGCTTAAACCCTACAACAGTTGTGCTACATCTATGCCTTACTGCCCAGGTGGCGGCTTTGCCGACAGGTGTAGACTTAAATAAAGAAAGGATGAAGTGTTTTGTTTCCGTATAGCTGATGACAAAGACTCTCCGACGGAGTTAGACACTGCTCATGCTATAAACCCTCACATTCGTACGGCTCACGTAAATATTTAATTTGAAGCTATATATGTGTGGTTAAGTTCTTTCACACAATGGGTTATTTTAGTACTGTACTCTGGTAAGGGGCTGTAGATAATAGAGGCACCAAACTAAGAGTACTGATAAAGCAGCGAGCAAAGTGCAAGTATATTAAGGAGGAATTGCAAGGTAATTCAACAAACGAAAGACACTAGCGTAGTCGCGTTAAAATCGTAAAACAGAGCTTGCGTCCACCAAGTTTTGGGACCTGTATTCTGAGGCCTTTTTGCTAATGCAGCATTTTAACGCGATAGCGCAAAGGTCCTGATGAGCAGAAAATCTGGCATCAGCTGCCATCCGCCGGCGTTGCCGCTGTGAGCGAAAAATTACGAGCATAGTTCTGGGAGGCGGTAGATATCCGCTGACATGGCCTAGCACTAATCGAATGCAGGGTCGCCTGAAATTGTTTGACAGCAGCGACGAACTAGGGCCTCTCCTTCACATGAGAGGATAATACCAGGATCAGCCTGTCAGCCCCCTTGCATTCACGTTACCCCGCAGGCCACGCGAGCACGTTCATACGGCTTGGTTTGAGCGGGGCTCTATACGTGGACAGGTAGCCTATATATGCTGTAGCATCATACGCTTCGTTAGGTATTCCCCATAATTTTTAGGCCCTATTTTGTTTCCTTCTAAGCTGTCTGGCCAGTGGGAACTTTGAAATGTTGCAATGTTTAGGAAATTTTATTTCTTTTGCGCTGAAAGACACCGGCAGGCGACATTTACGTTTTATAAGAAGAGCAGCTCGCGGGTTGATCTGGAATTATTTTACGCGCCATTTTGTTTCTGCGCGTGGACCCTCCCCAAGAGCTTCGGGCTATATTTCGAAGGGTGGCTCAACGAGCTTGTTAGTTACGCTCTGTCAGTGCTGTTGAGCCGTTTTGGCGGTAGATGAACCTAATTTGTATTTCCTACTTAATGGGAGTTTGAGTGCCCCATTGGTGAGGTCATTGTTTTCACCGGTGTTAGGTGTTATGACCAATGCGCGGTAATATGAATAACTCAATTTTTGAAACTGTGCCGCCTTGGTGGCTGAGTGGGTACGAACCCCAAAAATTCTACAAGCATTTTGCTCTGCAAGTGCGATGAGAGGAAAGCCTTAACAGCGCGCTGTTTCGTAGCTCTCCACTACGGCACCTCTTCCTCTCTTTTTTGTTTCATTTCCACCTTCATCCCTTCTCTTACGGCGCGGCTCAAGCTTCTGCGGAGAAGCGTGATATATACAGCACCTTTTCTTTCTTGCAAACGAATTAAAAAAGCGCCGATTCCTGTTTTACTGCGTCTCCTGTTTCTGGATACTGTGTGCTGCGTCGCTCGAGGAGGCGTCAATTGGAAGACGCTGCACAGATGTGTCGATCGGATGCCCGGCAGAGTCAGCTTTATATATGCGTGGTGGTGGTGGTTAAAACATTTATAAATAACAATTAAATGGTTACAGAGCTGTTTGGGTTAGAGACGTATCGGTCTCCCCCTCACAATACTAGGTGGACCCCCTATTCCGGGGCCCCATTGGCAAGCAACGCCGCCCGCGTCCGTTGAACCAAGGCCTTTTGAGCCTTGAGGTCTTGACAGCCGAGCAGGGCCGCCTCCCAGTCCTCTCTAGTTGGATTGGGGTTGGGGGGAATGGATGGGTTTGACTGGCACGCCCAGACCATGTGAAAGGTGTCAGCCACCTTCCCACAGTACTGGCACGCACCATTAAAGGACGGGTTGAAATGTTTAAGCACCGCCGGGCACAGTACTGTATTGGTAAAAATTTTGATGAGGAGGCGCTCGTCAGCGCGATCCAGTCCCTTACAAGGGGCCGGGTAGCGCCTGTGCTCCTCCTTGTAGTAATCGGTGATGTCTTTGAATGTAAAGGCCAGATTGTCTGATTGCGCTTCCAAGGACAAGGAGATAGCCCGGGGAGAGAGTGCGCGGGCGGCCTGATCGGCCTGTTCGTTTCCCGTGAGTCCCTGGTGACCGGGTGCCCAAATGAGATTATGCAGAGTTGGGTCTATGTATCGGCAGCTAGATTGCAATATACGCCGGGCAAGCGGGGGAGCCCATCCCAGCCTATAATTCCGACAGGCCCCTCGCGAGTCGGTGATGATGTGTTTCGGATTGGGAATACTGAGAGCCAGAGCGATAGCAATCTCCTCCGCGTGAGTGGTGCTGTAGGCTTTGAAAGTTAGCCTGTTAACCGTGTTTGTGTTGTGTACGACTGCAGCCGTATACCACCCCCCATGGTAAGGGCCGGCAACATCCACATAATACACGTGTTGCTGGTGACCATAGTATCGCTCCAACGCTTCCGCGCGCGCCTGGCGACGACCGTTATGGTCTTCTTCGGACATGTTGCGGGGAAGGGGTCGGACCTGGAGGGCGCGTCTCCAGAGTTCTGGCACTCTCACCCTTTCCTCAATGTGGTAATCGTGTTTGATGTGTAGCCGGTCCAAGAGGCGGCGACCGGACGTGGTCTGTGTAAGACGCGTGTATTGGCTTAGTAAGTGGGCTTCTCGTAGCTCCCGGAACGTGTTCACCACGCCCAGAGACAGAAGTTTCTGGGTGGACGTGCTGACCGGAAGGTCGAGAGCCCGCTTGATGACTTTCCGGTAGATAGCCTCCAATTGATCCTCATCGCGTTTACGCAGGTACAAGTAGGGTGTCGAGTAGAGGATTCTGCTCGTTACAAAAGCATGTGCAAGCCGCAGTGCATCCTTGCTTCGTAATCCGCCCCGCTTGTTGGAGACCCGGCGGACCATACGGCCCACCTGGTCTCCCACCATACGAAGTTTGGCCAGAGTGGTGTCAACTCTGCGTTGATGGTGTATGAAGAGGCCAAGGACGCGGATCTCTTTGGCCTCCCGGATCGGTCCCGAGGGGAGACTGATGCGAAGCTGAGTTGTGTCTCGAGGGGATGGACGTACGTGCACAAATTCAGATTTAGCTGGGGCGCACTGGAGTCCGCAGTAGGTCGCGTAGTCGTCGACTACGGTCGCCGCTGCCTGCAGGCAGGACTCCATGTGGCCCAGGTTACCTTGCGTGGCCCAGATTGTGATATCATCCGCGTAAAGTGCGTGATGTATCCCGGGAAGAGAAGCCAATTTGGAGGGAAGATGAAGCATGGCTAAATTGAAGAGGAGGGGAGACAATACAGCGCCTTGAGGTGTTCCCCTCGAGCCGATGGTGTATGGCCCGTGTTCCGCATCTTGTATGCGTATGTAGGCTTGGCGGTCTGTAAGGAATTGTTTTACGTAATTGAAAGGTTTGTTACCACAGTTGGTGTGACTGAGGTGATCGAGGATTACTTCGTGCTTCACATTGTCAAATGCGCCTTTAAGATAGCAGCAGCGGCTGTGGTCAAGCAAGAACACTGTTAATTCTTCATCCATTCCTCAGGTTTCTGCTGGGCTGCTGTCCTCTTCAGTGGTCCAGAATATTACCGCACGTGCCGTCCGCCTACGTGCCATCTTCATATCTTCCTGCCAGTCAAGGCTGCTTGGACGGGACCTCCTGCGTCTGCGCGGACTGCCGGTGTTCCTTATAAAAGTCGCCGCCGACATGGCTCCGGATTCATAGCAGCAGCGGCTGTGGTCAAGCAAGAACACTGTTAATTCTTCATCCATTCCTCAGGTTGGTGCTGTTGGCATCCTCTTGTCATATTAGTGTATTTAGGTATTTCACCACAGCTGCTGCTGCTGCTCCTCTGCTTAGGCATTTTTGAATAGCCCGCCGGGGTGGCGCAGTGGTTACGGCGCTCGACTACTGTTCCCAAGGACGCGGGATCGAATCCCGGCCTCGGCGGCAGCTTTTCGATGGAGGCGAAAAGCAAGGCGCCCGTGTGCTGTGCGTTGTCAGTGCACGTTAAAGAACCCCAGGTGGTCGAAATTTCCGGAGTCCTCCACTACGGCGTCTCTCATAGCCTGAGTTGCTTTGGGACGTTAAACCCCACAAACCAACCAAACCAACCAACCATTTTTGAATATTTTGTCCAGGGATCTGACTGCTTTAATCACAATGCCGACGAATGCTCAGCTTGCTAATCAAATCGAAAGCCTCGAAGCTAGGTTCAATGAAAAGTTGCATGAACTTGTTGACGAGCTTATAACGAACATCAAGGAAAAATTGACTGATGAGGGACTCGACTTCGGTGGCCTTAACACAAAGGTTGAGTGAATGACCGCGAGCCTCCAGATATTCAACAAACTGGTTGAAGACGTGCGTGACCGGCAGATTGATCTCGCCGCCTCTAATAAAGCGCTTAAAGCTGAGAACGATGCTCTTCGAAAAATAGTAATTGATCTCGAGCAATACTCCCGACTCAACAACATTGAGATCAAGGGAGTGCCTTACACACAAAGCGAGGATTGCGCGGCCATCGTGTCGGCAATTGGCGAAAAAATTGAATGTCCTGTGTTGGCCACTGATCTAGAGATCGTTCATCGTGTACCAACAAAAACGAACGAACAAAACATCGTAGCCAGTTTCTACTCTCGGTCACACAAAAGCGAGTTTGTGAGAAAGGCACGAAAGGCCAGACTGAACACTAGCAGTCTTGGCTTTCAAGGAGAAGTCAAGAACCCAGTCTTTGTTAATGATCATCTTTCGCCAGATAACAAAAAACTGTTTGCAAAAGCCCTAAAGCTTAAGAAAGAAAAAAAGTGGAAGTTTCTGTGGACCGACAATTGCCGTATCAAAGCGCGCCAAACCGACGACAGTGACGTGTTCCGTATTTGTAGCGAATCTGATCTTTCCATCTTTTCATAATCTTGCCCATTCATAATAAGTAATCGTATTTCTTCGTTTTTTGGTGTTTTTTTTTTTTTTGCAACGACGACTTACTTTTCACCTTCTCAGCTTGAAGCCTTTCTTTCTGTCCCGTGCCGTTCATTTATTCATTTCAATGCGCGTAGCCTTCGCAAACATTCCGATGACATTTCTAATTTCCTATCATCGATTCATCACAATTTTTCGCTTATCTGTATCAGTGAAACATGGCTAAGCTCCCACGACCAATACTTACACTCTTTTCCGTCTTACTCAGCCGAATACTGTCATCGAGGGGATAGTAACCATGGTGGCGCTGCTATATTTATATCATCTACGTTCCATTACTTCAGACGCTCGGACTTGTCAATCAACACGACTAATTGTGAGTCTGTATGGATTGAGCTTGATAAGTCGTTTGTGTCACAAGATTCAAGAAACATTATCATCGGTTGCTTATATCGATCTCCTTCATCATCCGTTAGTGAATTCTGCTTGGCTTTTGAAGAAATTTTAAATAAGCTTTCACTGGAACAAAAAAATGTCAGTATCATGGGTGACATTAACATCAACCTTCTAGATGCTTCAACGCCTTCATATCATGAATACAACAACTGCATTAATGGCCATGGCTTCGAATGCCTATTAAAAGTACCTACAAGATGCCCTAATAACGGAAACAGTTCACTTATTGATCATGCGCTTTCTAACTTAATTACTTCCCCCGATGCTGGCGTAGTCGAAGTTGAATTAACAGATCACCACCCTATTTTTGTACGAATAAAATCTATCCCCGTTGATAATCATGTGCAGGTTACTAAGAAACGCTTGAAATCCTCACTATTTTATGAAACAATTGCTAACATAGATTGGCTACCAATTACTTTGATTGATGACCCTGAAATTGCTTACGAAGCATTCACTGCTGTACTTGCGAAAGCTCTTGATACATCATCTACAACAGTGACATATTGCAGAAAAAGGTATCACAACCCTTACAACCCATGGTTAACTACCGGTCTCTTGAAATGTCTACGGAAAAAGGATAATCTGTATAAAAAGACTAAGAAGCAGCCGTTTAATATTAATTTACGGACACGATATAAAACTTATAGCAATATACTTGGCAGGCTACTCAAAACTGCGAAGAAAAAATATTATGAATCTGAAATAAACCAAGCTGGTAGTGATTCTAAAAAACAATGGAAAGTGATCAATTCTTTATTAAATAGAACTCCTACTACGGCTCCTATAAAGGAAATCCAGACAGACACACATGTTTATCGTGATACTAGTGACATTGCGAATGCTTTCATTGATTCATTTGCCAGCGATCAACCTCACGTTACTCACCCCATTCACATGTACCCCCGTCTACCTCATAGTTTCTTCCTTTTCCCGGTTTCTCCTGATGAGGTGCGCACTGTCATTATGAATCAGAAAGATGCAAGCCCAGGCCTTGACAACTTCCATTCTTTCCATATCAAGCTAATATCTTCTCTGATTTGCTATGTGTTCTCTTACATCGTCTACTTAATCTTCAAGACCGGTATCTTCCCTAGCACACTAAAAAAAGCCAAACTAATACCCGTCTTCAAAAAAGGTGACAGCCGCCTAACAAGTAACTATCGTCCCATTGCTATTCTTTCCTTTTTTAGCAAAGTAATTGAAAAGCTGTTTGTCGTCCGTCTGACAAAATACCTCACAAAATTTAACATCATATCTTCTAATCAGTTCGGCTTCAGGTCTGGTTTTTCAACTGAATTAGCCTTAATTTCTTTAACTGATATGATTAAAGATATTATTGATCGTGGTCAATTAGCTGGCGCATTATTCATTGATCTTTCGAAGGCATTTGACTCAATTAATCACAACATACTTTTAGATAAATTAAATGCCCTTGGAGTATCTGGTCCTGCACTTTCATTTATCCGTAGCTACCTACTAAACCGAATCCAAGCAGATTGCATATCTGATACTTACTCTACACCTAAGACTACTAATGTTGGCGTTCCTCAGGGTTCTATCCTTGTACCACTTCTTTTTGTTTTATTTATTAATGATCTTCCCTCGTGCCTTAAATCTTCTGAATGTATATTATACGCTGATGATACTACCGTACTAGCATCTGACTCGTGCATAGATTCTTTAACACGCAAATTGAATACCGATGCAGCAAACATAGCAATCTGGTGTCGAAATAACATGCTTACAATTAATGCATCCAAATCTAGCTTTGTCATCTTTTCGTCTCCTCTCAAGGCTATTCCTGCATCTTTACATATTTCCCTTAACTCTCACATACTCTTTGCCACTGATCATGCGATGTTCCTTGGCATAGATCTTGATTGTCACTTAAAATTTAACAGACATATATCCTCCCTTTTAAAAAAAATTAGCATACGGCATAAGGGTGCTCATCAAGGTGCGAAACTACTTCAGTTTACATACGCGCATTTCTCTCTACTATGCTTTCATCCATGGCCATATGAACTATTGTATTTCGTCTTGGGGAAACACATACAGAACACACATAGCTCCGCTACAACACATACAAAATCAAGCCATATGCATCATTACTTCTAACAGCCATTTGTGCAGTGCTGCGCCCTTGCTGCAAGCTCATAACATCCTTGAAGTATCATCCATGTTTCATTATTCTATTGGCATCCTCGTATTTAAATTCATGAATGGATCACTTCCCATCTCAATAATTAATAGTGCCCAGCTCCCGAGACATAGCTTCACTCGGTTTTCATGCCAAAATAATATTTTACTGCCGAAACCCAGAACTAATTACGGCAAATTCACAGTTAATTTCTCTGGCTCATTTCTGTGGAATTCATTACCATTCAGAATTAAGCAATCTTCTAATATTCATGCCTTCAAGCGTAATTTTCGTACTTTTCTGCTATCGGGCTAAAAAAATATAAAAAAATTAATTGATAAAAATACTTATGCCACATACAATTGTTTTCCACTGTTTTGCATTTATATAACATGTTCTCAATTTATATTCTGTTTATATTACGCTATCATGTATTTCTGCGTGTTCCACATTTATATTATATAACAGTTACAGTTTTCATCCGCTGTTGTTTGCACATAATTATTTTTGTTTTGTATACTTGTAACAGGAGGTCCCCTGTGCAGCCATTGGCTTTGGGACCTCCTCCTGTACTTACCAATATTTGTATTCATTCGTTGCATTGAATCAATAAATTCTGAATTCTGAAAAAAAAAGGCCAGGACCACCTTGTCATTATGGGGGCATTCGACAGGATCTAATATGTCGTGGTGGAGCTGAAGGAGTATATCCTGTGCTGATTTTTGAGGGCGGAAACCGAACATGGTGTCCGCGAAAATGTGCTGTGTATCGAGAAATTCGGAGAGTCTGTCGCGCACCATTGTCTCCATCAGCTTGCCGACACAAGACGTGAGAGAGATGGGGCGAAGGTTCTCCACATCAATAGGTTTGCCGGTTTTCGGGATAAAGGTGACGAGAGCCGACTTCCAATCGAGAGGGAGAGGAGTGTCTCCGTCCCCAATACTATTGATGTATTTTAGAAGCACGACATATGCTGCATCGGAAAGGTTGGCCAAAAGTTTGACCGTAACCTTGTCGCGCCCGGGTGCAGTGCCGCGTTTCATCTTGCTTAAGGCCGCCCGGAGGTCATGGAGCTGGAACGGAGTCTCCAGCTCCGTGTTCTCTTTGCCTGCATACGAGTAGGCGACCGCCCGGGGGTCCTTGGTGGTGCACAGGTATCAATCCATGAGTGTGTGCGCTAGCTGTGTTGTCGTTCCTGTAAAGTTGTGCGTGACTTTATATAAGTGGCGTTGGGTTTCCGTGCGTGTTTGTGTTGGATCGATGAGCGCGCGGAATAGGCGCCACGTATTACGACCAGACATCTGGCGCGCAGCCGTGTTGCACCTGTCTACCCAGTTAGTGTCGGCTAGCTGAGCAGCATATTCCGCGGCTTGATGTGTGAGTTCGAGGATGCGTTTTTTGAGGCGTTTGTTATGTTTCTGTTTTTTCCGTCTTTTGGTGAGGCTGCGGCGGCCCTCCCAAAGATGTAGGAGGTGGTTGTCTACGTCCGTTTACGTTTCCGTGAGCTGTATCTGCCTTTCGTGTTGTTTCAGTGCAGACGTGAGTGATTTGTACCAGGTGTCATATCCCGACTAAAGGGTGTCTACGATAGACAGAGAGGTGCGAAATTTTGTCCAGCGTTTCAGTGGACGCGTGTAGGTGGTTGTGTAGATTATACAGTGATCACTACCAAGAGTTTCCTCTGTGTTCAGCCAGTCGGCATGGCGTATGTTGCGTGTAAATGTGAGGTCCGGGCAAGTGTCGCGTTAAATCGAATTTCCTACACGTGTTGGGTTGGTGGGGTCGGTGTGGAGGGGGAGTCCGAGTGTAGAGAAAAGTTCCGCAAGCTTCCTCCCACGTGTGTTCTCCCGGGGATACCCCCAGAGCCTGCTGTGAGCATTAAAATCACCGACAATCAGAAGTGGGTCCTTTCCCGCTACCTGCATAGCTTGCGTGAAAATTTCGCTTAACGTAACATTTTTAAGTTTCGGGGGACAGTACATGTTTAGAATGTGTACAGGTGGGTCAGACCGCCTTAGGGGCAGTACTGACACCATCGTGTACGCGAACGGTGGTGTTGTGGGGAGTGTGACTTCCTGTCCAGTATATTGCCTGTGAACAAGTATACATGTCTGCGGGTTGTGTTGAAATGTAGTGTAGTTTGTGAGCTTGACGCCTGCGCCGGGTTCCTGAAGGGCAACCGCGGCAACGAGGAATTCAGAGGTCTCAAGGTAGAGGCGGAGTTCATCCCGCTGCTTGCTGTTCTTGAGACCTCTGCAATTCCACTGCGTTAGTGTAAGCGGCTGAGTTGTTCTTATATATGCGTGAATCGCCGGGTTAAGTCAGCGATAAGCACCGTACATGGCGTTACGACCGAAGTTGATGTCATGATGACATTATTCCGGTCATGTTCAATGACTGTGCTCGCGTCACTATTACTGTCATCAGCTCTCGTTGTAATCATCAGGAATTGTTACTGTCATCATCACTGCCACTATCATCATCACTAACTGTCACTACCACTAACCGCCGCTATTACTATCGGTCATAATTTACCGCTAACTCACGTTCTTCACTGACAGCTTTAAAGGTAAACAGAACCCCGCGTAGTCTCGCGAAGTTTTGACACTTCTCGCAGACGCACGCGAGCACTGACGGACAATTATAAGCCTGAAAGGCTTTCGCCCTAAAATGCTGGATCGCATCCCGGCCGCAGGGGCCACTCATCTTTAGAGGCGAAAAAACAAGGCGCCCGTGTGCTTTGCGTTGTAAGTGCACATTAATAACCCAGGGTTGTCAATATTTCCTGAGTCCTCCACGAAAGCTTCCTTTATAAACTAGCCGACCTCATGGAGAAAACCAACAGTGCTTGGCCTAGTCCGGCATATCCCTGTTACATCACCATATGCGGCAAGAGTCATGTACGTTATAGTTGTATGTAACCCTAGGGGGCAGGAGAAAAATTGATGAACATCAGTAAAGGAGAATATTCCCTACTGCTGTCGCTACGATTATCGCTACAACATTTTCAAGACTCCCCTATACGTAGTTCCCGACGGAAACGCGACTTTTAGAGTTTTTGTGGACCTCATTTTAATTTTAAAATAAATGTTGTTCACAGACAAAGAAAAAGTCCGCTTATGTCATCGCTACAAAATGTGCGGAACACGATGCGCCAAGTATTTTTTAATGAGGTATATCTTGACGTCAATGGTAATGACTTGTGGTCCTTCACGCGCAGTGAATAGTTCACTGAACTTCATTTACGTTTTTGGTCACCTAAAGCAAAAATGGTGCAGAGAACAAAAACGTATGCCCTCTGCTCGATCCGCAGTATTTGTTTCGTATTACCGTGCAGGCATTACAAGAAAGTGACATTACTTAGTCCAGATTGTGCGCTATATTTTCGGTGTGGCTTTACTGCAAGCTAAAGTCGATAGAACAATCTCTCGACCACGCCGTTAATGTAATAAAATATAGATAAAAGTAATGCAAATTCCCATCATGTCTAACACGGTTTGATAAAGATAAAAAACAGAGGTTCAAAAAATATAGACAATTGAGAGGTATTTTAGTTCCGTGCCGAGGGACACTCTAAATTTTGTTTGACCCTTGTCTTCCTCTTCAAATGTGGAAGTCCTCAGCGATGCCTTGTTCCTAGGTCGTGGTTGACTGTTTTTTTTTTTTTTTTTTGTGGCCGATAGTCTCGAAGTTTTTCGGTGTCAGAGGTTCTTGGTTAGGTTTCTTGACTGTGTGATTTTTGCCACAAAGTGCTTGTTTTTGTGGGCCCTTTCGAAACCCCTCTCCAAAATGTTATATGATATTGCTACAGACAGGAGGATCTTACTGGTCTCTGGCTTCAGACGAATAATACCTATTTCTGCTGGATTGATACGTGGCCTATCTCCCTAGTGAGTATGAGCCTTTATCTAACGGCCTAACAACAAGAACAGAAGCGCGCTCGCTAGGCCCGCTCCTAGCACTAAAACTATCTCATCGCAATGTTGTCGCCCCGTAAAATATTGGTGGAGCTTGCGATGTAGTATCCCTCCTTATCCTGACCCCGAGCTTCAGCGCCCTGCGTGTGCTTACGTCGTTGGAAGCGGGTTTCAGTGGCGTACGTTCGAGCTGTTTTCGAACTTCCAGACTCTACCTGGTCTCGCCATTCTCCCGCCCCGACCACAAGCTATGAATGAGACATCTCATCACAGAGGTCCCCATTGACCCAGGATGCCGCCACTAATGTGCACAGTGCCCCTGAACAATGCCGTTCGATGCGTGCCTGGGAATCGGCCTCAGATTTTGGACACCTGTGGCCCGAGAACTTCCTCGGCCAGGCTTCGCCCGGTCTTCACCCCGGCGCTAAACCATTACCTTTCTTTTTTCTGCTGCCTTAATCCTTCAAGTCACGCTCAAATCCTTAAATGCGTCGGATTGCCTTCAACTGTGTGCCTTATTTACGATCGGGAAGATCCCCTGGTGTCTCCTACAATGTTATACGAAGCACGAAGAATAAACTGGCAGTGACATGGGCAGGAGCGTTCGCGCTAGGCTTGCCGTAATTATTAAAATGTTCTCATTCCTATGTGTCATGGTAGCTCTTCGTTGGCTTTCCACACCGTAATACTATTTATTTAATGCCAGTTGCGAGAAACCTGCTGACAGTGGTATGATGGATTTATAATGTTATCTAGCCACGTTGCCACTCCCCCTGATAGTCTACTTGCGCCCTGTTTTCGAGCTACACTAATTAATTGGAAGGCAATAAAGGCATTCTGTATAGTCGGCTTGTATATATTCCAGCGGTCGTTCAATACATTTCATTTCATTTATTGTATCCTCAGGGCTTTCGCATTACAGAGGGGGTGGGAGCAATGGAACAAAACAAAGGCAAGTACAGGAGGAAGCATGACACAAAACGATACTGTTGAAAATAGCACAAAACGAAATTCAACAAAAGAGAATATTGTATATATGAGTCAACAGAAAGCAACAAAAAATAACATACAAAATAAATTCGTGAAACAACTAGGGATTAATTATTTCTCGATTTCCTTTTACGGTTTCTGGTATCTTATTTTTTGCTTTCATGATAAAGATAAAGGTCGATTGTGTCTTTTCCTCTCGGTATTTGTACTTCATCGATCCTGCAAAACTAATCACTGCAGAAAATCAATCGCGTCCAGTAGGATGCTTTCATGAGGGCGATTTACGAAAGGTTACTGCTTGAAAATCACTTTATTTTATTTACAGTGCGATTCTATATATGGCGCTTGCTGGAGACGTCTTTAGGCTATTTTACTGCTTTCTTCGTTGCGGCGTATATTCTCAGCACCATCACTCTCATTTCCTTACTAATCCCTTCAACTTCAAAATTGGTTAATGATTCATAGAGGAACCACATGAAATGATGGCGAAATCCATGAGCAATCGATGTGGCGCAATTCTTTCCTTAACTCTGCTGCTGGTTTGGCATCAAGGTCAGCCATAGACATCAAAACTGACTACAGCAATTTGATTTCTACTTATAATAAGATTCAAAGCGATGAATGCCTAAAGGAGAGAATAAAATAATATTAGGATAGCACTACAAAAGGTCTTTGCCATTAACTGACAGCCCTCGCATATTTCTGCCGCTTATAGTAATTTGCGAGCCAAAACGGAACATAAAATGCTATATACATAAAAATAACTATCAGGAACACTTTGGAAATAAACTGTGTGTTCTTATTCCTGCGTCTAAAATTTGCACAGACGGCTCAAACGAATGAGAAGAGCACACTGATGTTAAAGACAATTCTGTTCATTCCCGTTCCCTGCGTTTCTTAAAATGCCACAATAACATGGCCACCTGAATGAGGCACGAGGCAGCGAAGGTTGCTCAGCAACAGAGCCAGTAGCAGGCACGTGCATTTTCTTTTCCTTCGTCCTTCAGTAGCAACAACAACACGATGAGGCGGGAGTTGAAATGCTGCCAATAGAAAAGGGGATTAAACCAAGCAGCGAACCATTGACAAACACTCAAGCAATTTAAGCGCTGCAGTCAACGGTTTCTCCTACTTGGAGTCAAGCAACTCTGCGGTATTTCTAAAACAAATATAATAAAATAAATTAAAACTAAGCAAGTGTACTCGGCGAATCTTTGGTACCACTCGCACAAAAGTTCGCCGTTGCCATTAAGTGGGGGAACAAGGAAGCCGAAATGTCTCAGTCGCGGTCTTCTGTTGACATTCCTGTTTTATTTCTTGACGCAGCGGAAGAAAAGTGAGATGGCTGTCGACGTGTTAAAGCTACTGCAAGACATAGATCGACAATATTTTATGCTATAACGAACTCGATTTAGGTTTCAAGAAAGGAGAAGACAACGCCCCCTGTCCCATTACCGGGTCAACCGGTGCGGTTTAGGCATTGCATGGTGGATATTGAAGAAGCTACTTTTACTGCATAACTTGAATCCATTATCGACACTATAACTTCTTAGGCTAGTACACGCTGAGTTTGATGTTATAGTGGCAGTTTTATATTATTATATTGATGAGTCACTGCAAAATTGACTTTAGTCTACTCAGGCTGCTGCTGGGCTGTAAACTCGAAGTGAAGGTTGCCTTCAAGAAGGAATTCTGGCTGCCCTCTGAATGACATTTCGAAGATGATTTACCACTCCGACATGTTTATAGACTGTTGTCGTCACAGCTTGCTTCTGCATGCGCACTGGTATTAAAACGATGACAAGCCCAACAGTTGATTTCTAACCTTTCCAGCAATATACCGCATAAGGCCGTACTTTGTGAATTGGAAGCATCGTTGCTAAGAATAGGTCACGTCGAGGATATTTGAAAAACGCACATACCTAGATAGGCAATTTTAACTAAAAGGTTATCACAACACCGGTAACTGCTTTGAACTATTTAATTTGACACATTTCGATAAAACTCAGACTTGTTTACGCGTTTACACTTGGAGCAGATTTCTCCCGTTTTCATTGTGCTGCACCCTAAGACAAATGCCGTCGACGGTGGAAAATGTCCACTAATATTTACGCTGCAGCATTTTTACGTTCGCTAATAATAATAATAATAATAATAATAATCAATCAATCAATCTTTATTTATTGTGCGCAGGAACAACCATGTGGTCTTCGTGCTGCAGCACGAATAAAAAAATGAAAATGCACAAACATGTTTACACACACAGAGAGAACACAAAAGAAGAAATAAATAATACATAAAATGAAACTGCGACGAAAAGTATCACGGAAAGTAAGCAATCAATGAGTAGCATCACTTATATACACAGTGAGAGAATTTTTGAGCACATCAGGAAAAAAAAAAAGAACGGTAGATAGAGGAGAAAAACACAACAAATAACTGACATCGCTTATAGTAATAGAAAAATATACATTAAATAAACAACCATTCCAGGCGCAACAAGTGCATGGTACTTAAAACACAGGCTAGAAATACAGAATAATACAATAAAAAAGTAGAATTGAACACGGGACAGTAAGATTCGAATATAAAGTTTAAAGTTGAAATATAAGTAAGAAACGGTAAAAAGCAGTTCAAGATACAGACAGCATTGAACAGGAGAAAAAGCAAAAAGTGAAGTTAATACAATATTAAGACCAGAAAGTGGGAGTTATATGTGATAAATAATAATAATAATAATAATAATAATAATAATAATAATAATAATAATAATAATAATAATAATAATAATAATAATAATAATAATAATAATAATAATAATAATAATAATAATAATAATAATAATAATAATAATATAAGATTAATAATAATAATAATAATAATATAAGATTAATAATAATAATAATAATAAATTTATTGCCACAACACATTGGGATACATACAGACTCGGGCCTGTCAAAGCCAAGACATGGCTTTCAGGACTAGGCCCGGTCAAAATGGGCGGCGAAAAATAAAGGTAATAAAATATCAGGGTACGCACACACGCACACACTGAAATACAAATACTAAGGAATATACATTGCACAAAAAGAAATTAAAAAAATTGGAGCTTGCAAGTTTCCTGCGTCATTTAGAATTAAAACTTCACAGATTTGAGCATTTTTTTACGGTGCCTTTAGAAGTAGCGGAGAACACCTGGTCAGGAAGCATATTGATTATTGTAGGGACATATACACATAGTCTTGCTTTGCCTTATCTGGTAGCGTATCTGGCGACCGTGTATCGTTGACAAATCCGTAGTGTTATGGCAGAAACTGCTCTCGTCTTGAAAGCAGGATTCCAAAAGTGCCGAAGATAAACAATTTGCTTATATAAATTTTCAAAGGACGGAAAACCAAGAAAATTAAACAAGTTTACTTGAGGGGGAAAGGAATGTTCACAGAAGGTAATTTTCAACATATATTTTAGAAGAGCGTCTACCCGATCATGCCACTCTTGCGAAGAGTGCGCAAACACTATGATGCCATATCTTATAACACTGTATGCAAGTGCACGCATGATTGTCTTTTTTTCCGATAAAGGAAGGAAAGATTTAACTGTAAACAGTAACCATGCCATTCTACGTACTCTGCCACAAACGTAAGCCATGTGGCTATGCCATGAGAGATCGCTGTCAAAGTAAATCCTTAGATATTTCATACAATCAACATTTTCTATTGGAGTACAATGGCAGTCTTTATCATTGTGCGAGGGCAAAAAAATCGATTCACTCAGTACTGTTGTCTTCATTGGGTTTCTAAAACAGACCAGTTTTGTTTTTTGTTGGTTTACCAAAAGACCATTCATGGAAAACCAGTTTATTGCAATACAGATATATTCTTGCAGGGAAGCAACAGCACTTTTGAAGGAAATATGCTTCGTAAGTAAAACCGTATCGTCGGCGTACTGAAAGACCAAGGCATTTGTTACTGCTGACGCGAAGTCATTTATAAATAAATTGAAAAGCAATGGTGATAGGATGGACCCTTGAGGAACCCCAGCTCCAACATCTGACGGCTGCTAACGGCTGTGGTAAAATCAAGGGCTACGACTTGTTAGTGATCTTCCAAAATAACTTCTCAATGGGTCATGAAATGGCCCTCTAAATTCAATCAGGTATAATTTTTGCAACAAAATTTTATGATTTACTGCGTCAAATGCCTTGGCGATATCTAGAAACAAGCCACATGCAAATAAATTGTGACCAAAATTTATATACAATTCATCTGCAAATTCTTTGAGAAGTGAAAGCGTTCCACAAGCTTCGATGAAACCGAACTGTCGGTCATATAGAATAGAAAACGTTTTTCACAAATTATGTCATGGCACTCTAAAATAAATTTTCTAAAATGTGGGACAGTTCTGGCAAAACGGATATTGGTCTCTAATTCTCAAGGTTCTCTCTTGCCAAATTTGTGCATTGGTCTCCCAATGGCTGTTTTTAACATGTTGGGTATTGCGGCAGTCTCTAAGAATCCGTTAAGGATAAAAAGAAGGATATTCTCAAGATTCCCATAATTTCTCTGAAGTAGAGATACTGCAATGCCATCAAGACCAGATGGTTTGTTACGTTTGAAGCTAAAGATTATACGCGCCAGGTCCACTCACGATAGTTTTGGTAGAAAGGCGGACGCAGATATGGAACGTGTAAACGAATACCTATCTTGTTACAAGGATGAATTGGGCTGAGATACCCACGCTAATTGCTTGTTGAACAATTCAGCTGTTTCTTGGGGGCTACCTGAAAAAATTATAATAAAATATAATAATAATAACAACAATTATTGATATAATAATATTAATAATAATAATATTAATAATAATAAAGCGGTCACAGACAGCTTGACGAGGCCGCAAGATCCTTTATGCACTTGTCGTTTCACAGCGTCGCCAAAACAGAAGGCCACAAAAGAATCTAAAGCCATATTAATAACAACTGAAGCATGAATAACATAAAGAATGAAGCATAATAAACATGAAGCACGAATAAAAATCTCGTCAAAACAGTATTAAACTTCATAGCACATCAATAAATACACAAAATTAAAGCCACGCATCAACAACAAAATCAATACGCAAATCTACACAAGACCTGATACAAAGATGTAATCGACAAGTAAATATTGGCCCACATTACTAGTCATTAGAGGCAAAGCCCGAATGACAACGTAGTCAATTGTTGTGGGAAATCGCATCTTGTAGAATCTGTAGAATAAAATGCGTGCAAATCTGGGAGCTTGTATTACAGGATCACGTAGAACAACGTATAACTTTTCTTCTTGAGCATGAGTTTGGATCTTGAAGCTATATGCAGGTAAATACTATAAGTACCACTCGCATTAGCACAGGTAACAGCAAAGTTCATGGACAAGTCAAAGCGTGTGCCTACACGTTCTAAATAAGGAATGAAACACAAGCTCAGGGGTCGGTAAACTTTGCTATATGTTGCAATGAAAACAACGTACAGCGAGTTTGAAAATCTGCACAAAATTTGTGTCAGTTATGGGGCTGAATACACTGTTATGTTCCTCGGACCTCGCTGTAGGTTTGTGCTTAAAAGGAGCAGCGAGAAAGGTAGCTTTATGTGAAGATGCTAGAAAGACTAGCTAAACAGCTCATATAAATGTCATGGGGTCCATGTTTGAAGCAAAGGGTAAAAACAGTGTTTAACATGTAGAGACATGCCCAGTAAAATAAATGAAGAGCAACAGACGCCGAAAGCTCAATGGCGCCAACATTTGTATTGTACAGATTTTGGCCAGGCAAAATACAAGGCAGAGTGGCTCTTTTCTAATCAGTTTGTCGATGTTACTTGCCTTTTCTGGTCTGGATCTGTCCTTAGTGATCATATTCCCTTGCTGCTTGCAGTGTCTCACTAGAAATTGTTAACGGCTTTTCATTTGCGAGGCTGCTAAACAATATATTTGTCTATTTCACATTATTGTTCATGCTTCTCTTTCAACTTTGCTTTTACTTTGGTTTGAAATCACTCGGGCTATACGGCAGATTTCGTTGTGGAGGGCTCCGGAAATTTCTTCTTTCAACTGAGGTTCTTTGCGTGCGCTGACATCGCACACCAGACGGAAACCTTGCCTTTCGCCTTTTTTGAAATGCTGCCGCCGCGGCCATGATACGATCCTGCTTTCGGGTACAGCACTCAAGCGCCATAACTACAGCGCTGCCGTGGCGGGGCTACCATTTTGCTTTCTATGTGTGATCGTCAATTATTTGTGGTAAATTCTTAGCCGAATCCCTTCGGCCTTCAATGCCATTAGCGAATCACAAATTAGTCAATTATTGTCCATCTTTCATGACCTCAATCCAAGTATTTTGACATTTCCGCTAAGCATTCAGTGCATATTCTTTAGTATATCGTGTCTCTCTGCCTAAAACATATCCCTATGCTAGACTATGGTCGATGTGCAGCCAGTTTATCTTCCAGTACTGTCACATATTGTTCAATACATTCTGATTTCGCAATGCCTGCATGCCTGCTGAATGTCTGAGTAAGTCGAGTTCTTTCACGTAATTTACGAACGCCATCCAAGGGGGTGGCTATATTTCGAATATGTTTTATCAGCTAATTATTGTGTGGAATTCCTAGAGTCCCTTCTGCTAATCCGTATCGTATGTTTTGGTTGAGTGAAGTCTACTGTTTCTCTGATTCTATTAGCCGGAATATATTTTGATGTTATAAAAGGCTTGGAACTATTTTCTAAAACTGTTTCATTTTAGTTTTCGAGTCGAGCTGGTTCTTTTTTTTTTTTTTTGATGTTCTGCATTGTCGCTAACGCGAAGAAAATTTAAGGGTCATTTGCAAATGTCAGCGCTGCTTTGTTCGGGTAGTTAAAACACCTATGCAATAAAATAATAACTAGGTGCTTTTGTAACGATATTTCAGTCTACCGCTGCTTTTACACTCAAATATTTTGTTTTTGGTGCCGGCAGAGTAAAGAGTGCAACGTGGATTATTCGAGGTAAAGGGTAACTCTGTTGTTTTTTTCCACCATTTTGTGTTTTTGGTTGAATTACATTTCTCGGGACGTAATAACTTCAACACACAAAAAAAAAACATTTTTCTAAATTCAAATTAGAAGTTTTTTTAAAAAGGAAACAGAGCAAATAGAAACCGAAACTGCTTTTACGGCCAGAAACGACGTTCCAGTTGATAAAATGGTGCTGTCACACTCAGTATTAGAAAAATACTAATACGTGCGTTGAGTGGTGAAAATAAGGTATGGACATCATGACGCAATACATAAAATGTCTGAGGTAGTTCAATATAAGCCTCACAATTTCGTAATCACGCGGGAAGTGGACAGTAACGCCAGCATACTGTTTGTGACGTCAGAAGCTCAGTGTTGTCCGATGAAATAGTCTCAACTTAAACCCTGAAAACGGCATGTCTTAAAGTCGCGTTGCGCGTCAAAGGAGTTATCGTACGTCGCCCAAATCTTGTAGAATGCTTCAGGATGGAGAGGAAAACCTACAGTAAAATGTTTACTAGAATATTCGAATGTTGAAAAACTTCTGGAGTTGCCCTTTAACCTGCATTCATATGCAACTATTGACAACAATGCACATAAGTAAGAATCGGCATGAACCAATCGATATCGCATAAGGCGACCGCTGATTGATTCGACCATAGGTGCACCGCATCAAATTGTGTAGACTAGTGCACCGTGAACCAGCTCACATCTTCCTCTTCCCGGGAAATGGTTTTAATTGTGAAGCGACTGTGGGATATCGAAAAAAATACACTGCAACAGACATGATCATGAGCTATACTCTTTTTCCTCCGCTCGCACCTAGTTGTCAGAACTAACATAACGTTCCAATGCACTTCATTTGCTAGAGTATTTTTGAAGTGCGAAATATCAAAAAAGTATAGATCGGATTTTAAAGTTTCATATGAGTAGGAATCTGGATGGGAAGTTTGCCATGCACTTATGGGGAAATAGAAATGACATAGCAAGGCGGTGGAGTGATGTTGTGAAAATTGTGCTGACCGTGACCTTTTTATGGGCAGGCCACAATTCGGCCCTATACTGGACTTCAGCGCGCCAAGGGGTGTTTCCGCTTCCATTTCCATATAAATAGCTTGCTCCAACTTTTAGCTGAGATTATCAGCGATAGAGGCGGCCATTTCGAGTACGCGATTTGCGCTAGTTCAACACAGCTTCTCGGCACCACCATTCAATAAAGCTGGAAATTTTACCTCAGGTGTGACGCTTACACTTGCTGCCGCGCGGAGCTGGCGAAGCTCTCTACTCTTCCTTCTGCTACTTTGCTTCTCCTTCTACTTCGAACATTTGCTTCTTCTTCGCACAGCTTGCAAAATTTATTATTTCAATATTTTACCCGTAAATATGGATACAAATATACCATATTGCCAGACAATATGCCTCATAGCCCTCTGCCTGCCTACATTTTCCTTCTATCGCCATGGCTGCCTACCTGGCTCGCCTGCTAGGACTTTCCGATCAGAAATGCCCTCAAAACCTTTGTGTGATCTAGACACGGCGGTGCTGTCCTTGATGTTCGCAGACAGCCACAGAGGAGTTGTGCGCTGGAACCCCTGCTTCGGTTCTGTTGCTCTAACATTCGCATATAGCCATGGAGGAGCACGACGAACCATGTCTAACCATGCATACGTTTGCTCTGTAAACTAGGTCATTTATTTGAGCCTAACTTGTCTTAGCAAACCAGCTTAAGGAAGCATTACAAAGCTTTCGTTTGCAAAGCTGGGCTTAACGGATAGAAGCCGCAGCCATTTTTTAGGATAAACATGAAACACCTATACAATATTTAAAATACATTTTTACAATCATATTGTCAGCACAAAGAAGTCCCCCCAATGAGAACAGATATGGATTTTGGAGCAGAAACGACAGCATTTGGTTCACGAGACCGGCTATCGCTGGACATCCCTGTGTGCATCGATGTTCATAATGTCAGCGCTTTAGTGGATACCGGAGCAGACTTTTCGATTTTGAGTAGGAAACTGGCAGCGACCATTAGGAAGGTTATGACACCATGGTGTAGCACGCAAATACGCACGGCTGGGGGGCATGTAATTGCTCCTATTGGACAGTGCACGGCTAGAATCCAGATTCGTACGTCAACGTTCGTTGTCAGCTGCGTCGTTCTCCGTGAATGTTCTCGTGATTTGATTCTCGGTGGGGATTTCCTGCGGGAATATGGCGCCATCATCGATCTCCGACAGCGAACGGTCTCGTTCTCAACGGAGAAAGAGGCTGCCAACCCCACCGATGGCTGACGTACGTGCGCGCTACGAGTTTCAGCCGATTGTGTTTCAGTGCCTCCCCGCTCCAGCGTGTTTGTGAGTGTTGTGTGCGACGGGCTTCGTGACGGGCCGATAATAGCTGAAGGCAACCGTTCGCTTTTATTTTATCGTGGCATCTGTGCAGCTCGAAGCTTAATTATTCTCAGCAATGGTCACTCTGAGCTTCTGTGTCACGAGCTTCACGAATGAATCTCGCCACCTCTATCGCTCTACTGCCATCGCTTTCGGCGAACTGTTAAAATAAGTTTCTGAATGTTTTGCGTCTGACATTATTGATCCTCCTAGTGTTCTAAACCACATCGATGTTAGCAGTGACCTTTCTGTCTGTAAACAACGCGACCTACGTGCCTTACTGCTGGAGTACGCCCCGTGCTTTGCCTCATCATCGTAAGTCCGGCAAACTTCTATCACCAAGCATCGCATCTTAACGTCTGACGATGCCCGACCTATTAGACAGCAGCCAAAAAACGTGAGGCAATTCGGACACAAGTCCAGGAAATGCTTAATGATGATGTTATTCAGCCGTCTAAAAGTCCGTGGCCGTCGCCAGTCGTGTTGGTTAGGAAAAAGGATGGCACGCTGCGGTTTTGAGTTGGTTACAGGAAACTGAATGACATCACAAAAAAAGATGTATATCCGTTGCCCCGTATTGACGATTCACTCGATCGGCTTCGCAACGCCAAGTTATTTTCCTCCATTGATTTAAAAAGTGGTTATTGGCAGATAGAAGTGGATGAGCGCGATCGGGAAAAGATTGCCTTTGTGACACCCGATGGCTTATATGAATTTAAAGTATTGCCTTTCGGTCTGTGTTCAGCGCCAGCGACGTTTCAGAGAATGATGGACACCGTACTTGCTGGTCTTAAATGGCAAACCTGTTTGGTTTATTTGGACGACGTCATCGTGTTTTCAGAAACGTTTGACCAACATCTTAAGCGGCTGCGAACGGTATTGGACGCTCTTCACTCGGCCGATTTGACACTCAAACCAGAAAATTATCACTTTGGATACCAGCAGCTGAAATTTTCACGGTCATGTGGTTAGCGCTGACGGTGTCCGGCCTGATCCTGATAAAACAGCCTCTGTAGCCAATTTTCCCACCCCTACCATGAAGAAAGCAGTCCGACGTTTCTTGGGCCTGTGCGCGTACTATCGTCGTTTCATTGCCGATTTTGCCAAGATTGCAGAACCTTTGACGCGCCTGACACGTGATGACATCCCGTATCTCTGGTCTTCCGAACAGCAGGAGGCATTCACCGATCTGTGCCAACGGCTGCACAACCCTCCCGTTCTTGCACACTTCGATGAGGACGCTGCCACCGAAATTCACACCGATGCCAGCAACGTCGGTCTGGGTGCTGTTCTGGTCTAGCACCAGCAAGGATAGGAAAAAGTGATCGCTTATGCCAGCCGCACCTTTTCTCGGGCAGAATCAAACTATTCAACTTCTGAAAAGGAGTGTCTCGCCGTCGTGAATGAAATTCCGACCTTACCTCTACGGCCCTAAATTTAAAGTTCTGACCGACCATCATGCTTTGTGTTGGCTGGCTAGTCTTCGAGATCCATCAGGATGTCTTGCACGGTGGAACCTTCGTATGCTGGAATTTGATTACTCTGTCGTTTATAAATCCGGACGTAAACATAAAGATGCTGACACACTGTCTCGATCACCCGTGGAGTTGGCCCATGACATTACGGATGAAGACGCCCATTTTCTTGGCATTATCTGTTTCCCTGATTTAAAGGCCCGGCAACGTGCTGATCTAGACCTCAAAACTGTGATCGATCATCTGGAGGGTTTCGATTCTACAGTATCTTGATTGTTTGCTAAGAACTTGTAATCCTTCTGTACGCGCGACGGAATGCTCTACAAGAAAAGCGCCGACACCAGTGACCGAACCTATCTTCTAGTCATCCCTGCAGATGTCCTCGATGAAATCCTTCATGCTTGCCATGATCAACCCACCGCTGGACACTTGGGCTTTGCATGCTCTCTTACCAGAGTGCGCCAGGCCTACTACTGGCCCAAACTTACCGCCACCGTTCATCGATATGCTAGAGGCTGCCGCGAGTACCAGCGACACAAGACACCGCCATTGAAGCCAGCCGGTTTCCTGCAGCCTATTCCCCCACCGCTAGTACCATTCGACCAAATTGGTATGGACTTTCTGGGCCCATTTTCTCTATCGTCAGCTGGCAACAAGTGGATTATCGTGGCTACAGATTATCTGCCACGTTACGCGGAAACTATGGCGGTGCCACGTGCAACATCCTCCAAAGTGGCACAATTTTTCATGACGCAGATTGTCCTCCGCCATGGCGCTCCGTCATACGTCATCACTGATCATGGCAAGGCATTTACAGCGCGTCTTCTTGAAGACGTTTTCCAACTAATCCAGACACGTCACCGAAAGACTACCGCTTACCATCCTCAGTCTAATGGCCTTACTGAGCGACTAAACAAAACAATAGCGGACATGCTCGCCATGTATGTGGATGTGTGGCATAAAACATGGGACGAGATATTGCCTTATGTCACATTTGCATATAACACGGCTGTCCAAGAAACAACTCGATTCACTCCGTTTCGCCTAGTATACGGACGCGATGTAGAGACCATGCTCGAAGCTATGCTGCCATGTGCGGCTGACGACCAGCTGCTTACCACTGAAGCAGAAGAATTCACCCACTACGCTGAGGAAGCTCGCCAACTCGCCCATAATCACATTACAAAACAGCAAGCAACAAATGCACGCCGATATAACGGCCGCCATCGCTACGTCGTGTTCCAGCCTGGTGACAAAATCTTGGAGTGGACACCTGTCCGGCGCCCAGGCCTGCCAGAAAAACTTCTCAATCGTTACTTCGGACCTTGCAGGGTGTTGCGTCGCCTCTCAGAAGTTACGTACGAGGTTATTCCAGACGGAACTGTACCGAGTTCTAGTCGTCAGTGCTCGTCTGACCTAGTGCATGTGCTTCGCATGAAGCCATATTTTACCCGCTGAAAGTCGTATTTGCCTCCGGTTCAGTTTTTTTCTGTGAGCTTGCGGCTTTTTTTTTCGAGGGGGGGGGGAGGATAATGCCACCTGATGTTTCGAGGTAGCGCTTGAAAGACGAAGAAGTTGGAGACTCTCGAGCGCTTCGGCTAGCTAGGACTGTGGACTATTGAGCTTGTTGTGTCTTTGTGTTACCGTTTCCGGGAACCTTTATCTTGACTGTGTGTATCTGCCTCTGTTGCCGATTCCCATAAATCCCTGTCTTCGTCACAGTTTCTCGTGATGCAGTTCTGTCTTCTTGAAGTTGTCTAAGCTTGCGAAGCGTTTCAGTTTATGCCATGAGCGGCAAGTGTTAAAATGATTTTTCGGAGTGAAGAAGTTGCCACAGTGGTTTTATTTACGTGCGCAAAACATTAAAGGAAAGGCTCCTAGAGTACGCGCACATTTATTTGCAAGAAAGGCGAAGCTGGAATTGGTATAACAGTCAACACTATCACATACAACTAAAACTGAAGCATAAAAGCAGCAGAAGCAGAAATTCAAAGGCATAGCTGTGTCAAAGACGGACAGCTGACATGTGAAACATAGTAGCGTTCCGTTTCAAAACTGCCACCACTGATAGCGAAACAGGCGCAAGAAATTTGTGGCTCCGGTTACACAGTTTTTGCAGGGCCAGCTCGAAGCATAAATATCGAAGACTGCGGCCTTCTGTTCGCAGCATCCTAATATCTTCAAAGATTTGTTGTTTAAACAGGGTTCCCCGGTTAAGAGCGTTTTGTCGCACTGATAAAATATATCCATCCAGATGAGCTTCTCTAGCGTGGAGGTTGACACGGAAGCAGCCTAAACGGGAGCAGCAGAAATTCCGCGGTTGTACGCTTAAACCGCAACCAGTGTTGCGTATGTGAGCTTCGAAAGCGCATTGAGGTCTACTGTGCCCTTCATAATTCACAAGAAGCTGGCTGTTACATCACGGAGAGCTAGCACCCCCTGAGGAAGTGCATGTTCAAACTCACAACACACAGCAAGCGATAGCGATTCTCCGACTGTGTCTTGAACAACATGGCGGTTATTAACAGTGTTGGAAAAACACATAATATTTTGAATATCCGCTGCTCTCTCTGGAGATTTTCTCAACTGATCCTGACATTTTATGTAGCGATATTTATTATCACACATTCTCAGATATTCGCACTTCGCTGCCAAAGATTACCGCTGATATTTCGCTTCGCAAACTCACGAAATATCTTTCTTGGGACTTCACTATATGTGTCAATAAACTCGGCTTTATCACCACTATGTTAGCGGTCCCGCAAATTCAGCCACATGGAAAGCTGTTCTGTTTGGTATTGCATGATCACACAACATGGAAGAAAATTGTGCAGGTTTCTGCTGGTTAAACCTGTTTATCCTAGCGTGAGGTCGTTTAGGCGTGGATACATGGCCGTACTGGCGTTTCTTCGCAATGCTAGGATCGCATTCTTCGTCAATCTCAGCCAGTCCCGCTTTTTGTTCGCTGATGCTATAATGGCTAAATGATCACGCTAAGCCTAACGCCTGCACAACTACGTTGGCGCACTCGGACTGGCACGCACCTCTTCCATTCGAGACTGATCAACCCAGCTCCTAAGAAACAGTTGTTGAACCCGCTGCTCAGCCGAGTGGTATCAAAGCGGAGAGCATCCGTGTCCGTGATCTGGATGATGACTTGGCGTCCCCGGCTAAAGCTACGGGCGAGAAAGACAAAGCAGCAACAATGGCGGCAAAACGTTTACGCTGGGTCTGGTCTGGCGCCTCAAGTTCAAAGAGTGCGAAAAGCAGATATAGATATAAAAGACTACGGGCGAGTAAGAAGATGGTCTTTCTCGAACACAGCAGATTTATCCAGAATGTTCCACCTACCAGCGGCGGTGTTTCGATAATAAAAACCTACCAGAAAACTTGACTTGCCTGAAAAAGAAGCTGCGCAAAACGTTTTGTAGACGCGATCCTTTTCGCGTCTGCAACTCGAGGGACATCTTAAGAATTTTATCAAACAAGTTGGTTTTGCAGGAGGTACTTTTTCCTTTTCCGTTTATCTCTAAAAATGCTTCATTCTATTGTACCAGAATAGCTGCTGCACGAAGCAAAAGAGAGAGAGAGAGAAACTACTTTATTTGCTTCAGATGTCGTGAATTAGCGCAGGTGGGTCCTGTGTGGCCCCCAGGTGGGGGCGACATCCCAAGCCCTGTCAATAAGTGCAAGTTGTGTGTTCCTGTCTGGGTTGGTGAGGATGGGTCGAGAGTTTAGACGCCGCCATTTTTCACTGGTAGCAGGATGTAAACTGAAAAGTTTTTAGCTTTATTAGTTTTTGCACTACTGTGTGCAAAATAATAATTGTTTTATAATCTCTGACAATTTGCGAAATTAGCTAACTCCGACAAGCATGTTGCAGCATGCTCAGAAAATAAAAACAACGTGCGGGAAATCTTTAATGTACGTGAAGGATTGTGATATATTTTTGAATTATAAAAATAAAAGCACCAAAAATGAAGCTGTGAAAAGGATTTTACAGATTTTCCATAAATCTTCAGGTAAAGTGAGGCTTCCGCTTGATGTGCTGTGTAATGTGTATCTCCAGTTTTTCGAGCTACTTTTATACTTTGATACGGGGCAAATATGTTTTTTGGGCCAGTTATGCACAAAAATGGCAAATTAGCTTGTAGTTGGCTTGTTAAAAGTTGACTAGAAGGGGTAATTTCAAAACCGGCCTGCTGGTTCTCCAGAAAGGCCCTTCGCTACAGGTATGGTAAAGAGAGGGAATTATATTTCGTCGGAAATGTGGATATTCAATAATGAGCTACTGCACAATGAATTTTATTACCGTGCAGTTATAGAAGAATTGGCAAAAGTAGACCTCAGGATAAATATTCAGATATGACAAAAGTGGGAGCTGTGTGAAGAAACTTTAAATATTAGTAGAATAGCTTGAGTTACATGTATACGGATTGAAGAAAAACAGAAAAAGGTGGAGCTAAAGGAACTGCAACCATGCATATAAAGACCTCAGGCGCTTCTTGTGCAAGCAAAAAAAGAAACGATATACCATCCGGACCGAGGTAACAACGTCGCGAGTACAAGAACTCCCACTCGGCTTCGTAAGGAGAAATGGAAGGGTTGGGTATCAAGTTTTCAACTTTTTCCTTCATATTTTAAGCTTCAAGAGTCAGTAGCGTTTGTTCATTTTAGCTTCTGAATCGGCAACTTATCCAACTGCGGTCCACATTTGCTAGAAAGAATGAGAATTTTACTATAGAACAAATATGAATGAACAAGCCCCAACCAAAATGTTTTCGCGTGTAAACATACAGAAGCTCCATAAGTTGTTTGCCCGCTTCACGCGGACTTCGGAATAGGAACGCTGCAGTAGGACGAACCCTCTTCGACGGGTAAACGAGGGTGTTTGGGCTTGTTCCTATTTTTTTATGCCAAGTAGTCAGGCAATGTTTGTTTTTTTCACAACACAGCATACGAACTTGAACACATCTGCCAAGTTAGGTTGCGGCGTGTGTTGTCGGAGTCTATTATCTCCACCGAAGAAGTAGCGTGTGGGATTTTTGGCTATTATAAGGGAGGGTATCGCAAGAGCTACATTTCTTTCCACGCCTTTGGCTATGGAATATTTGGTCGGTGCAAAGCGAATAAAGGTGCAACGTGATCTCTGTTGTACTGTTCTCCCAGAACCCTTGTATAGGGCCTGATATAGTGGAGAAACAGGCAAAAACGTCTTCACGGGAGTTAGGAAAATGTAGGTACCGCTAATAGCTGACCTTTTTCTTTAAATTAGATAGCGGAACGTTACCAGTTAGGACGTTTTCGGAGGGAACAGATCTTATTCTACCGGGGGAACACACAGTCTAATATACAAGAGGCAGGGAACGAAATAACATATCTTTTACATTGCTTGAAAGGGGTCCATTTTACGATGTATTGCAGCGGACACAAAAGAAGAATTTTTCACTAGGCTCGCACGGCACAGTGACAGTGATGGAAGATTTTGCTGGAAACTACTTTCGAGAGAGAATGCATTAGTTTAGCGCCACAGAAGAAGCACCTGCAGAATCTCGCGAGGGTAGAGCTTTCGTTGTATTTGCGGGAGCTTTAATGTCCCGAAGCTAGCCTAACACTGGCTGATCCCGATGTCCTTCTGCTAAAGATCAGTGGATGGTGGTTGCATCGTAGAGAACGATTTTTCTTTAGTCAATACAAAAGACATTTCCTAGTCAGATTTGCTAAGTACGCGGCGCATGAGGCAAAATAAGCTTCGCTCTAAAATCAGAAATGCGTAACTGTACCTCTAGGAACTGGCATTGTATACCTCATTCCAATCAAATTGGGTAGCGTCATGTCGGGCAGTACGAACGCCTACGAGAATCCCATGCAGCTGTTAACAGATTAGCAGGGTGCGGCTTTTGCACAACTTTCATAAGCCTTGCGAGCTTGCGAAAGCATTTGGTGTCATGTGTGTGCTCAGTGAGGGAGGCATGAACTCACATCGTGATGTATGTGAGGTTTATCGCATCTGCAGGGAAGAGGTTGACTGCGTGAGGACTCCTTTACTCGCTTTCACAAAAATAAGAGATAAATAGCGGCTTTTTCCCATTTCTTTGTAATAATTATGCGCGCCCATGCACCCCAGAAATCTCTTTGCGTAAGCGGTCATCAACTGTTAGGGTGAAAACGCACTCACGTTGACATTCTGTCCAGAGCCCCAGTGCGTCACACCAGACTGCCCTTCAAAGCAAAGCGGCAGCCAATACGAAATACCCCCTCCAGGCTAATCTGTACTTGTCTCACTGGGGTGATGTGCTGCCGGGACATGTGAAACAGCAGCAGCAGAGAGCGGCCCCCTCCTTGAGTGTTCATGCCAAGAATGGACGGCCCTTTCTTTCTGTCGAAATATAAATTCCAGTTGATATTTAGTACTCATTCGGTCATTTCCTATTTCTTCATCGCTGCCGCAAGGGCTAGTCAAATTTTTAAATTAGTTATGATCGAGTTGATATTAGATTGTTACGTAGTAAAAGAGGTAACACTCTTGCACACGCGCCACGTTTCCTGTGGACAAGGTAAGCTGCTTTCAGCTGTCTTGTCACTTGATCTGGGTTCTCAGAGAATGCTGAAGCTTTTAAATAGAGGATTTAAGGATGGTCATCGGTGTGCGCCGTTTCTTATAAAGTAGTGCAAACCGGAGTAATGCACTGTGCAAAAGTGTGCGCAAGCATGCGCACATGGTTGCGCCTATATTTTACGTTCATTTGCTCACCTAAAATAAATCTTCCAGAATACAGTAGGAGCTCGATATGTCCGTTTGCTGGCGCCCTTTGTATTCTTCGCTTTTTGCTATCATGCCAGAAGAGCCGGAGCAATCGTGGAGTGTAATGTCACATCAGTACCCAACATCTATGGCCAAAATTCAAAGCAGGCATTGTTGCTTCCTTTTATCATATTTGCATGACGCTGCCTAGTAATCAGCTAGCATGCACATATTGGCTTATGGCATCATGAAGGCTCTGCGACTCGTTTCCCCCATACGCGAGCTAGCAATATTCCCAGCGAGGAGTGGTTAGTCATTTGCATGAAGTTTCCGCCCTTCAGGTGAAGTTCTATTTCACATGCTTGCCTAGTAGTTTTTATTTTGTAGCGACTCTTTGCCGGTTTTCATAATTCGAGCCCAACTATCGCCTTCCATTTAAATTACTTTGCATATTGTACCACGTTTTAATGCCAATGTTCATAGCTCTGCCATTCACCCTATGTGACATTACCATTTTGTTATTATAGCACTGACATATTTTTGACCTGGAGTGTGTATTCATTGGGCCGTTTGCTGCGGCTTTACAATCGTCACTCCCTGTCATGGCCAATTTTTTAGCCCCTATGACTCTACCGGAAGACTATCTCGGCCTGCGCCTGATATGGCGTCGTCGGACACAGGGAAGACGTTTGCCCGAATCCAGGAACAAACCGCTGCCATGTTGCCCCGCCGGGGTGGTGCAGTGGTAAGACGCCCGACTACTGTGCCGGAGTACCCGGGTTCGAACCCGACCTCGGCGGCTGCGTTTCGGTGGAGGCGAAACGAAGTGGCGTCCGTGTGCTGTGCGATGTCAGCGCACGTTAAAGATCCCCAGGTGGTCGAAATTACTCCGTAGCCCTTCACTACGGCTCCTCTTTCTCTCTTTCCACTTTCACTCCCACCTTGCTCCCTTCCCTTACGGCGTGGTTGAGGTGTCCACAGATAACAAGTGAGGCAGTTACCGCGCCTTTCCCTTCCTATCTATCAATCAATCAATCAATCAATCAGGCCGCGGAGGTGGCTCAGCTACAGAGCCAGTAGCAGGCCCGGGCATTTTCTTTTCCTCCTGCCTACAGCCACAACAACAGCGAAGGAAGGAAAAGGCGAGCTTCCAGCAGTCATGAACAGTAATAGCCAGAAGACGCCGGCTGCTGCTGCCGCCCTAGCCAATGACAAGGTTGTTGTTTTGGCTGTAGGAAGCGGGAAAAGAATATGTACGGGCCGCTACAGGCTCTTTTGCTGAGCCACCTCCGCTGCCTGATTGATTTATATGAAGGGTAAGGCGCGGTAACTGTCTCACTTGTTTTCTGTGTACACCTCAACCGCGCCGTAAGAGAAGAGGGGAAGGTGAAAGTGAAAGTGGAAAGGAGAAAGAGGAGCTGAAGTGGAGGGCTACGGAGTAATTTCGACCACTGGGGATCTTTAACGTGAGCTGACATCGCACAGCACACGGACGCCTCTTCATTTCGCCTTCATCGAAACGCAGCCGCCGAGGTCGGGTTCGAACCCGGGTACTCCGGCACAGTAGTCGGGCGTCTTACCACTGTACCACCCCGGCGGGGCTCCAGCTCACATGGGCTTCGAAGGCAATGAAACGGCAGACGCCGCTGCCTGCGCGCTCACTCGCTGTGCAACGCCTTCAGACCCTTATGATACGGATCTCGAACCCAATCCGGCTCTCACTTTTCGAGAAATTACTGAAGTATTTCAAATCGACCATGCAATTTCTCCTAAGCCTTATAAGGGCCCTACAAAGGTGGAGGAACGCACACTCCTCCGCCTTTACACCAAAACGCTGCTGTGCCCGGCAGTGCTAAAACACTTTGATCCTGCCTGTACAGGAAAATGCCCGCACTGTGCGGAGAAATCTTCGGAAATCTTCCACATGGTGTGGGCATGCCAGTCAACCCCGCACCCCGCCCCCAAACCTAACCCCACCCGAGAGGACTGGGAGGCAGCTCTGCTCGGATGCTGTGACCTGGCACGCCAGAAGGCCCTGGTCGCCAATGGGCTCCTGTAATGAGGAGCTTACCTAGTGTTTGCATGAGGTTGCCCTGGCTACCTCAAGCTTCCTCCAAATGAAGTTTTTCACACCCCCCCCCCACACACACACACGCACACACACACACCTGTCCCAGCCCCATCAGGGAAGTACCAGGTCCCCCAATGACAAGGTGAGTTGGGCTAGAGTCGCTCTTTCCCCCCTCCCTCATTGGCTGATCAAAACGTAGGGCCGAAAATTTGAGATTAAAGCAGGAATCGCAAAAGTTAAATGAAGCGCTGAACGCCATGTGTCGCCAGTGTAACAAACCCGTAGCGACCATTGCCCCTTCTTGGGAAAAGGAGATGAAAGAGGAATGTACGAGCCTTTCCACCTCGCCAGCGCAAAATAGGGCGAACAACAACAAATTTGGTCTTCTAACTGAGCAGGAGAGAAGACGAATCGTTAGAGAGAAAAATAAGGAGCTAGAAGCGAGACTGCAGTAGAAATTTGAAGAGAGGTTGGCTCAAATTGAGCGAAGCTTAGAATAGAAGATCGAAGCGCGGATCCGGATACTCCAGATCGAGCAAAATCTGGAACAAAAGATCGTGCGTATATTGGTAGAGAAATTTGGGGAAATTAAATAAATATAAAACAACACATTCAGGAGGCAGTCAAAAGAGCATTCAAGCCTTGGTTGAACAGATTCACTACAAGTGCCAGTCGTACGAAATAAAAAGAAGAAATTGAGCATACATTTATTAAGCTCCTACGAAAGAAACGGTCCAGCAAAAGTGCGTTTACTCTAAACATTTATAGCAGGCCACAACAACTCAAAGCCACTTTTGACGAAATCTTCGTCAAGGCGATGCGTATAGCCAGCGGATCGCCTTTAGCGGTGGTTGTGGAATTCAACGCACACAGCTAATAATGGGGTACTAAGGAGGACGGAAAAGGCAGGAAATTAGCGGCAGCCATAGCCGACGCGGCACTAACCACCCTCACGGATCCGCTGTACCCTACTAGAATAGAAAATAGCGTCTCCCGAGACACGTGCCCGGACCTTTCGCTAGTCCAGAACGCTAAATATTATGAATGGCACAATACAGAAGAAACTCTCGGGAGCGATCACTGCATCCTAAACGTCGAATTAGATTCAAACAAAATTCGCAAAAAGAGAGGAGCAGCTTGCGTCATCGATTGGACAAAGTACAGGGAAGTGGCAACCCCGGAACTCGGTGTTGACGCATCAAAACATGAGGATTGGGCCAAATCGCTAATTCAAACGAAGAACCGTTGCACGCGCAAACTCCAGACCACTGAAGACACCCCGGCAGTAGACAACCACCTCCTACACTTGCGGGAAGCCAGGAGATCTCTCACTAAGAAGAAACAGGAACACAACCGTAAGCTTAAGACTAGAATTTCCCAGATAACCAAGCAGGCGGAAACATACGCGTGGTCTCTAGCGAAAACCAACTGGATATCCAGATGTGATTCGCTCCGAGGCACCATCAGCACGAAATGTACATGGAGCCTTAGGTGCCTGATTGAACCTTATAAATCCAAAGGTGAAGAGAGCAGGAACTTGAGGAGGGCACTCAATGACTTCAATAGCACGGATGAATTGCTGGCCGACAAACTAAAAGAAAAATACTTATGTACTACCGTAGATGAGAATTAGAATTTTAGAACATACATTGGAGATAAAAATCCAAAATTGGATACAGAATTCACCGTCGCGAAAATTAAAACCGCAATAATGAGTATGAGGCGAGGAACGACGCCTGGAGACGACCAGGTATCGGTCGGCCTTCTGGCCAACCAAAATGATCAAGCTCTACAAGATTTTACAACCTCCAGTAATGATTTATGGGACACGGGAGTACTACTGAATGACTGGTAAAACATCAATAATGACGTTCATTGCCAAGCGCGGCAAAACGATAAGCACAGACCATTTAAGACCAATCTCTCTCACGTCCTGCTCAAGGAGATGGTAGTGAGGCAATGGCTGTCCGATTATTCGGAACAGCACGAGCTGCTCCCGCGCTCTATGTTCGGCTTCCGACCACATCTATCAGCGCAGGATGTACTGGTCCAAAACAATAGGGAAATTATTTTTCCTCTTTCGGAAGTTAGGGAGACAGGGATATTTTGGCGCTATATCTGAAGGGGGCCTTTGACAACGTTAAACAAAGTAGAATTCTGAAAAATTTAAACGCCACTAATTGCGGCGAGAAAACATTTAGCTACCTAAAAAACATCTTAGAAAATCGGAAATCTTATTACAGATTTGACAATGAAAAATTCCGACACATCGATATGGGAACCTGAGGAAGGCCTCAAGGAGCTGTTCTCTCTCCGCTGCTCTTTAACGTTGCCCTCATAGGCCTCCCTCACAGGCTCCACGCTATGGACGGCGTACGCCACGCCATCTATGCGGACTTCGTTATCATCTAGTCGTCGCGGGCAACATAGGGCAGATGGAGGAGGCCCTCCAAGATTCCGCCTCGGTAGTAAAAACTACAGCCGGAAGTGTGGTCTAGAGTGAGCTCCAAATAAATCAGAACTTTTGCACATTGCAAAGCATAAAGACCCAGGACAATACATACACATTTACGTGAACGGCATTCCGATATTTGAGGTGAACACAGTTCGGGTATAGGGATTACAAATTGATAAGCGGGGTGACAATGCCACAGCCCAGAAAAAATTAAAGTTCACCTGCGAATAAATTAGTAGGATGATTGGCAGGATATCCGGCAAGCACGGTGGACTTCTTGAAAAAGAAACCGTTCGCCTGGTTTAGGCATTCGTCATTAGTCGTGGGGTGTACGTGTCGCCCTGCCTTAAGCTGAGGAAGAGCGACTATCGGACGCTCGATGCGATGATTCGGGTGGCGGTTAAGAAAGCTCTAGGACTCTCGGCCAAAGCGTCTACGGAGCGCCTGCTCCAACTTGGGATCCATAATACAATAGGGGAGCTGATTAAAGCCCGCAGAACAAGCTAAATTGCTAGGCTGTCGGTGACTACCACAGTCAGGTATGTATTCCGAGACCTCAATCTCGGGCTTCTCCAACCACAAAAAACAGAGAGGACATCCCGGAAGTGTGGAAAAATAGTTTGACGGTTAACCCGCTCCCCCAAAACATGATTTTGGAGTTTAATAAGAGGAGGCGTGAAGCCACGGTGAAATATATGCAAAATAACTATGGCAGTAAGACAGGCACATATTACGTGGACTGAGCGGGTCCCACCGAGGATCTGCACCATTGCTGTTGTTCACGTAGGAAGGCAGGTGAACGGGCTCTCAGTAAAAACTAACGAAGCGCTAATATTGGAGGAAGTGGCGATTGCACTGGCCGCCACCCAGTACGACGCAGCCTACATACTGTTGGACATGCAACAGGCCTGTCGAAATTACGTGCGGGGTAGGATATCGCCATTCACCCTCAGAATATTATTGGCACATACCAAAAATTCAGATTCGGCAACTATTAAAAGACAGGTTATATGTGTGCCCGGTCACCAGGGGGTGGAGGGGAATGAGACCGCTCACGCGGCTGCCCGAGCGTTCCTCCCCCGGGGTTCCGCTCGATCCTCCGGTTCTACTGAGACGACCATACCAATCCCGTTCATAACTTATGCAGACAAAAATAATATTTACGCCTCTGCAGAAGGGCACTCCCGGGACCCGCCAAATGTCTCGACAGATCTGGGGAGTGCCACCTTAGACCGCTCCAAACCGGGTGTTTTCTAAATCCCGCCCTGTACTTGATATCCGCGGGCAGGTGCAAATATTGCGGGCAGTATGCTGACCTATACCACATGGTGTGGGCGTGCTAGAAAAATACAAAAATAAAAGTTATGAAACAGCTAACTAGTGAGGACTGGGAGGCGGTCCTATCCAGGTCGGCCCTGGAGGCCCAGGGTGTCCTGGTCTAGAGAGCTCGGGCAGCCGCGGCGGCCAACGGCGTGCCGGAATAGGGTCTCCCACTCAGCTCCACAACCAGACACATCTCCATTCCCAAACCATTTCATTGTAAATAAATGTTTTTTCCTCCTCCTCAAATGAAGTTAAGAGAAGCTTACAGATGTGATTTCTCTAGTGTGTGAATAAATTTAGAAATATTGCTTGAGAGCTTTTCGAGCAATGTGCATAGCCTATGATGTAATCCCAGGCAGTGTGTCCAAATAGGTCAGCAGAAATATATTGAAGATAAAAATAACTCGAGCCTGACTAGATGGACATGCTATATGCACTATGATAAGCGCAGTGATGATGAGCACCTCCTTGTTCTCACATTTTAGTTTTCATAAAAGAGCGTCTTTCTTAGACAACACCCACATCTTTTCCACGGAAATATTTTCTGCGCGGCTTTTAACATTAGCGCACCGTTTCCCGAAGCCCTGGATTCCGGTAAAAGCGTGCCTGAAAAAAAAACCGACCCTGTAGTAGTAAACGTTCCTAGAAAAACGGCAGGATAAAATTGTCCCAGGAAAGACAATCTCAAACTGCAAAGTATAAAAAACTACACTCGAACGGGTGCAACAATATCCAGCTTCAAGTCGTTTGGTGCCCTGCTTATCAGCAGTGAACTGCTTTTGCCATCCCGGGCATTTAGTAGAACCTTTTCTATTCCAAATTAAACCTTTTTCTATATTGTTTCCATCGTTCTTTTTCATTTTCACGTGGTATATTGCATTGAAGTTGCATTTTATTTTATGAAGAAAAGCGGAAACAATGAATAAGCTCACAGAGATGAACAATCTACCAAGATAGACGAGGCAAGACACATTTTGAGTACTCCCGACGAGGCCTCGTCACCCGACGACAAGCATTGCACTCTCAATACTTACAAAACCGTAGATAAAAAGAGTACCGAAATTATAGTTCACTGTGTTATAAGGCGTAGAATTCGTATCCCTGTGGCGTGCTGGAATATTGCATCGTAGAGAAGCTTCATTCGTCGGATGGGAAGCTGCCAAACGGCCAAATATCCCAGTGATGTGAATGTTTGTAAAAAATATATATGGAAGCATGAAATTATCGATGGAGGCCAAGTGCCTCTCTGGGTCAGTCTCTGCTTTAACGACCTCACTAGTCCAAGCGTTTTGTAGTGTGATGTTTCATGACACGTCAAGCTGTGATGTGCTGTCGTGGTGTAAGGCGCTCTATCGCATTCACTCGAAGCAGTGTTTGCCACATCCGTCCCATGGAAGGCGGTGGTCAGCGCCCGTCCTGACAGGGGGTACTCTAACAGCGACCCCGTCCGACAACGCTCTGGTTATGGGTTTTATATATTTTTTGCAAGATGAAGGGCATGCTGACCACCGCCTTCGATGGGGCGGACGCAGCGAGCAGTGCATCAAGTGGCTATGGTAAACAAGCGCTGCCATCGCCTGCAGTCCCTAGTACAGCATCTGTATTTACCCCGGAAGTGCGGTAAAAAATGCTATACTTTCGTTATCGAAACTGGTGATGCCCGTCACCAGAACATCTGCGATAGTGCTTCAGAGAGCTCTTTTGCCGTTAATGGTTCCCGAAAACTACCAGTTCGACCAGTCGTTCATACGCGTCGTAATGAACAATATTATGCTCGGCTGATGAGACCCGTTTCAGTATTTAGCAGGGGAACCGGTGGTGAGACTATAGATTAGCGATGTGAGTTTGGGAACTATTAAATCTGAGGGCGAATTTTCTGTTTGGGGCGTTTTTGGCTTGTGGACGCTTTTTCGGGGGACCTTTCATTCGGGGACAATTTTTTCAAGACCCTATATTCTGGGAAAATCTTTTCCAGGGATGCTTTTACCTGCCCACTCGAAACCAAATATATATAAGCACCCTACCGACACAAAGGTATCGCTACAACCCTCCCTGGAAACTCCCATTGCTTCTGTTCTCGTCTACGCATTACGACAGACCTTTTCTTTTGGTTACCGCCTTGCACCGTGCTCCAGTTTTTCGCTTTACGCCTTCTCTTTGCGAAGTTCTAGGTGTGAGGCATGGCCTTCGCATATACGTGCGGTCGCTTCACTTTTCGCATAGAAAGGTTCCAGCCGTAAAACGAACAATCAAACTATTACTCTTTATTATTTTGTAACTTCCCCATGACTTCTGTTTGTGGCCAAGTTGACGTCTCGGACGAGGTAGCGTCAAACGCATTTACCAACGAAAGAAGTTAACCGTCTACGCATTGCTTCCCTATACATTGTTGTGAGGAGCGAAAGAGAATTAGGCCATAGTGCCCACGTGATGCTTGTATAGGTCTTGATGGGTGGGAGGCAGAGGTGAAAGACCAAGCAGTTATCCACAAAAGGCTTTACCTGACCTTCAGCGTGGGCACAGAGATACGAAAATGAATCGAATTAGACACAAATCAAGATGCGGCGAATACATAGAGTCTAATAATGGCCTGCAGGTGAGAGAAGCTTCTGCTTTCCATGTTGTGGAGTAGTGACATTTGCAGTATTTTCAGATTTCAAAAACAACTCGAAATATCTGCCACGGACATTTCAAAGAGCTTGAAGACCAAGTGCTTCAAATTGAAAAGGTCTAACACTGAAGGTCTTTTTAATGTAAATCTCATCGCTTAGTAGCCCTGAAACTGAAATTGAGTCTATCTTTTACACAACGTTTCTATATATTTGATATAAATGTGGTATATTGTGGTATAGCAAAGAAACTTTCTAGAGACGTATTTGAATAGCAACTCACATTAGCCCACCGATATAAAAACATCCCTTATAAGAAACTAAAAAAACATTTACTAGGGTGCCCCTGAGTCTCCTTAGAAGTCAAAGTGCGAAAGTATTGCGAGTGTCGTGCCTTGTTGTTATGAGCGTTATGAGCTCGCTTTTTGTTTCGTTGCATTTCCGATGTCTTCAACTTTATTTTTACATTTAATGTTTGAACATTAAAATGCGCAGTCAACGATGTGGACTAATCAAGTATATATCGAGGCTCGATGCTCATTTGTAGCTTCTTAGGGAGGGCCCCATCATGCTGTCTGTCTGTTTAGATGATATCCTGTTCGCGCTTATCCAGTGCATCGAAATATCTATTAGTGAAAAATCGACCTTTGTATTCGACCTTCCTAGAAATAAACGGGCGTACGACAACGTAAATAGGGATCTCCTATAGAACATTTTAAAAGAAGGTATAGGTCATTAGATAACATATTTCCTATAGGAAATATAGCGCGATAACAAAGTAAAATTTTCATGGGAAGGAATAAGATGTACGCTGTCAAGGTATGCAAATAATTAAGACAAAGTTGTCCTCTACCACCACTGCTGCTCATGCTTTATATGATAAATATGAAAAGAGGATACAAGAAAGTAACCTAGGTATTAACCTGTCACATAGAATAGGAGGAAAGGCGGTAGAGCAGCGCCTCCCCGGTTTAATGTATGCTGACGATATTAAGCTGCTAGCCGATAGCCAGGAAGACTTGAAAACTCTAGTTAAGTATTGCGGAGACGAAGGGTATGCTCTAGCCCTCAGGTTTAGCGCAGTTAAGTCGGGTCTGATGATTTTCAACGGCTCAACTGATCAGGGTCTTAAAATACAATGCCGCGAAATACTCAGTGGCAGAATAAAAATATCTCGGGGTATAGGTAAGCAAAAAATTGGTATACATTGAACAGCTTTAGCAATCACGTAGGTCAAATAGTGAGAAAAAATGCCGGTATAATGAAGCATAGGGCATTTGGGGATACCGCAGATATCAGGTGCTGAGGGGTATTTGGAAAAGAAATATGATGCCAGGGCTTACAATCGGAAATGCGATTTTGTGGCTAAAAGCAGAGGTACAGTCGACAGTAGAAATAAATCAGAGAGCTTTCGGACGATTAGCACTGAGCGCCCATGGCAAACCCATACTTGAGGTGGTAGAGGGAGATATGGGCTGCTCATGTTTCGAAGTACGGGAAGCTCAGAGTAAAATATTATATGAGTAACGCCTGGGGAAATTGAAGAGCAACAGATGGGCAGCTAAAGTATTTAAATACCTATGCCTGAAAAGCGTTGACTGACAATGAAGTAAAAGAACCAGGAAACTAACCATTAGGTATGCTGGTCACAAGGGCGAAGAAATGAAGAGCGGTAAGCAACTGGTGAAGAACACAGAAGAAAAAATTTTTTATACATTTCACGGAAAGAAAGCAGAATGTGCAACTATACCCAAAGTGGAAAAGGCAGATCACGAAGGAACCTTTCATTGACAACTCAAGAGGCAGAGCTCTGCTTTTTGAAGCTAGAACAGGGTGCTTTATAACACGCAGATAGAAAAAGAAATTTAATCATGAAGGTGACCCATGTGCTGTATGCGGTAAATACATAGTAACAATTAACTATCTTATACTCGAATGTAATGGTATCCATCCTGAAGTCTATGCAGACGCATTCGCCCCTCCTCAGGCTCTTGTGTTCGAGATACCAGTGACCGGGTGAATGAACCTGCGGTGGAAGCTAGCAAAAAACGATTGGAAGATTGGTGGCTTAAAAGCAGAAAAGTGACATAGTGTTAGTAATGTAGAAACAAAAATTCAATAAATAGAATGATGGTATAATTAACCGATCGAATATAATAATTAGATATAGGAAAAAAAGCGAGCATGATAGAAACTGACACCACCTCTTTTTAAAGGGGACGCTCCTATTTTTTTTCCGTCCATCCCTGCATCCATTCATCCATCCACCCATCCATTTATCCGTCCGTCCGTCCGACCGACCGTCCGTCCGTCCGTCCGTCCGACCGACCGTCAGTTCGTCCGACCGACCGTCCGTCCGTCCATCCGTCCGTCCGTCCGTCCGCCCGTCCGTCCGTCCGTCCGTCCGTCCGTCCGTCCGTCCGTCCGTCCGTCCGTCCGTCCGTCCGTCCGTCCATCCATCCATCCATCCATCCATCCATCCATCCATTTATCCGTCCGTCCGTCCGTCCGTCCGTCCGTCCATCCATCCATCCATCCATCCATCCATCCATCCATCCATCCATCCATCCATCCATCCATCCATCCATCCATCCGTCCATCCATTCATCCATCCATCCATCCATCCATCCATCCATCCATCCATCCATCCATCCATCCATCCATCCATCCATCCATCCATCCATCCATCCATCCATTCATTCATTCATTCATTCCTCCATCCATCCATCCATCCGTCCGTCCGTCAATCCATCCATCCATCCATCCATCCATCCATCCATCCATCCATCCATCCATCCATCCATCCATCCATCCATCCATCCATCCATCCATCCATCAATCCATCCGTTCGTCCGTCCGTCCATCCGTCCGTCCGTGCATCCATCCATCCATCCATCCATCCATCCATCCATCCATCCATCCATCCATCCATCCATCCATCCATCCATCCATCCATCCATCCATCCATCCATCCATCCATCCATCCATCCATCCATCCATCCATCCATCCATCCTTCCGTCCGTTCGTCCATCTACCCCACGAGATTCATAGTGGGTATTACGCAGCGCAAAGGGACGACGGACAGAGGACCACGATGCACACGGAAAAGTGCTCACCTGCATAAGGACAGCATTTGTCAACCTGCTTCATAGTCCTTAGTCCGTCGTCCCTTTGCGCTGTGCTTTGTGCAGTATGAACTACTACAAACCAGCTGAACTGACCATCCTAACGGGATGTTCATTGCCAATGCTCTGCTTTGAGTTTTGCACGGGCAGATTTTGAACTACTTTCGGTGTCCTTCATAGCCTATACTCAAGAAGAACTTTCTGAAATATTCATTTTTATCTTTCTTTACTAACCGCCGCTATTGTCCCTTTCCTCAGCGCCTTCTTTTCTCTTTATGATAAACAACAACTACGGATTCATTCTGAGGAAGTCGGCGTAAAGTAGTGGTGGTAGTTCTAGAACCTCAAATCCCCTGCAGTCACACTAGGAAGGAAGGGAAGACAACAGGGCTCCATCCTGTCCACCTTTCTTTTTAACTCAGCGATGAGGGGATTGCACCGATTACTAAACCAGATACTAGACCTAAACTTCAGCACGTACGCGGATGATATCAATCTCTAAATAAAAAAAGGATAGCGGCGCAGAGATAGAGAGTGAACTACAATCCGCCGCGGACGAGGTAGTCAAGTACGCTACCGAAAGGCCTATCCTGCTCGCCGCAAAAATCGGAGCTCTTCATATACAAACCAAAAAATAAGAAGGGTAAAGCAGACATTAATATAAATGTAGGAAACTCCTCGGTACCTCAAGTAGAGGAAATCAGAATATTAGGAATGATCCTTCAAGTAAAAGGTAAGAACGCAAACATCATAACGAAACTAGAGAATCACGCGGCTCAAGTTACGGGCATCTTCAGGAGAGTAGCGCTGAAATATTACGGTCTTAAAGAATGCAGTTTACTGAGGATGACACAGGCTTATGTTATCATCCGCATATGATATGTCACATCTTTCCTCAACATCAAGAAAGCTGAATGTGTCAGAATCGACACTATAATTAGGAAGTGCGTTAAGCGAGCACTTCAGTTTAGTTCAGTCGTTCAGTCGTGTCCGACTCTTCGTGACCCTATGGACCATGTCACGCAACGCTTTCTGGTCGCTCTCTATATTCCTAACATCACATAACTTCATCTGCAGCGCCTCGAGGATGCCATCTAACCATCGCGTTCGCTGCCTAACCCCTCGCCGGCGACCCACAACCTTTCCCAACATCGAATCTCTCTCCAGTGACTCCTCTCTTCTCATCAGATGACCAAAGTAGCATAGCTTTGCCTTTAGGATTTGACCCTCCAATGAGCACTAAGGGTTTATGGTCGACAATATCGACTGATTTGATCTGGCAGTCCAAAGAATTCTCAAGAGTCTCCACCAGCACCACAATTCAAACGCGTCAATTCTTCGGCGGTCAGCCTTCTTCACAGTCCAACTCTCGCCTCTATACATCACAACTGGAAAAACCATAGCACGAGTTATACGGATCTTGGTTGGCAGGGTAATGTCTCTGCTCTTTACTAGGCGGTCAAGGCTAACCACGGCTCTCTTTCCCAGAAGCAGGCATCTCCTAATTTCATGGCTGCAGTCTCCTTCCGGGGTAATCTTGGAGCCCAAGAAGAGAAAATCTGTTACAGCTTCCACTTCTTGTCCCTTGATGCTCCAGGGCTTGATAGGGCAAGATGCCATGATATTTGCTTTTTAATGTTCAGTTTAAGCCCGAACTTCTCACTCTCTTCTTGTACGCCCATCAGAAGTCTCTTAAGTTCCACTTCACGTTCTGCCATTAAAGTGGTATCATCCGCATATCTAAGGTTGTTGATACGTTTTCCAGCAATCTTCACTCCAGCTGAAGACTCGTCCAGACCGGCCTTCCTCATGATGCACTCTGCATATAGGTTAAATAGGCAGGACGACAGTATGCAGGCTTGTCTCACTCCTTTCTCAATCGGAAACCAATCACTAAGACCATGCCCAGTTCTGACTGTGGCCTCTTGCCCTTCATACAGGTTCCTGAGGAGACAGATGAGGTGAATTGTAACTCCCATCTCTAAGAGAGCTGGCCACAATCTGCTGTGATCTAAGCAGTCAAACGCTTTCGCATAATCAATAAAGCAGAAGTAGATGGGTTTCTGGAACTCTCTTGCTTTTCCATGATCCAGCGAAGGTTGGCAATCTAGTCTCTAGTTCCTCTGCCCTTGCGAAACCCAGCTTGCACGTCCGGAAGCTCCCGATCCACATACTGCTGCAACCTACCTTGGAGGATTTTCAACATCACCTTGCTAGCATGCCAAATAAGCGCGATCGTGCGGTAGTTGGAACAATCTTCGGCACTGCCTTTCTTTGGAATGGGGATGTAAACTGACCTCCTCCAATCCTGTGGCCACTGTAGGGTTGTCCCAATCTTCTGACATAATTTATGCAGAATGTTAACAGCGTCATGGTTGATAATTTGAAGCAACTCAGCTGGAATGCCATCAATTCCGCTAGATTTGTTCTTAGCAAGGCTGGCTAAGGCCCATTCAACTTTACTCTTCAGGATGCCCGTCTCGAGATCAGTAATCACAACCGTTTTATGTTGGGTTTGCACATCCGGGTCCTTCTTGCACAGTTCTGTGTATTCCTGCCACCTCTTCTTTATCTCAGAGGCTTCAGTGAGGTCCTTGCCTCGTTTGTCCTTTATCATGCTAATCTTATGCAGAGCTCTTGTGTTCCTTCATTAGCGTTTGTCCTCAACTGCTTGGCACTATATGTTCAGGAAGGCATTGTTATCTGTCCTTGCTATTTTCTGAAAATCCGGATTGAGAACCTTGCCTCTTTATCTTTCTCCCACAACTTTTGCCATCCTCCTTTCCTCAGCTATTTGCAAAGGCTCTTCATATAACCAGTTTGCTTTCTTGCATTTCTTTTGCTTTGGAAATACCTTAGTAGCAACTTCTTGTATTATATCGCGAACATCAGTCCACATCTCTTCAGGCTTTCTGTCTTCTAGATCTAATTCTTGAAATCGATTCCTCACTTCCACAGCATATAGTGCATGCGCAGCGAGCACTAGGTCTCTCCATATCCCCCTCGACGGAGGAGCTGAAAAAAAGGGGATATACAACAAATCGCAAGAGCTAACAGAGGTGGTCCGCATCGCACAGCTAGGAAATATTGAATCAAACGGAGACAAGGAGGACCATCCATGAATGGATTGGCCTCCAACCAGACAGAGGTACACAATAGAAAGCATCTATTCCACCCGACACAAGGAAACACCTACTGGTACCACCTTCGCCGAAAAACATGCTTCCGTAACATAATAAAGAGCGTAGAGAGCGTAGAGAACATGGAGCAAGAGCTATTGCAAAACGAATGAAACACAAGGCAGCCAAAGACATAGCATAAATTGACGCATTGTGCGGAAGGCATGGAGAGGCCGTCTCGGCAGGGGTAGATGGGAATTGCGTACCCAAAATTGTGGCCTCGATGCACACTCGTGACACGAGCAAAGCTGAAGAGGTAGCAATAGCGCTCGCTTGCTTTGAGACGCAGGGAAAGGTAGTCATTATCAACGGCAAAACAGCTGTCTGGAATTTCGGAAAAGGAAGGATTTCGGAGGAGGTCAAAAGGATCCTTCTTGCTAACCCAATGAATCGAACAATCTCCATCACATGGATATCTGCACATTAATCTGTCCCTGGAAACAAAGCTGCACTACTTGCTAGCCCGGGACCTCTACCACCGGGCAGCAATAGAACAGCCCGACTACAGGCGAATAAAAGATTGTGCCATAACATACAATGAAATACCTGAAATTTTCAAATTAAATCGAAAGAGCTACCCACCTCCGGATCGGTCTCTCTTTTACAATGAGGCGCGCATTTGGAGGCGGTTACCAGCCAGTAAATACCCCTGCCCGGTCTGGATCTTCCTGATAGAGACCGGAGGTGAAGAAGATTCGAAATGCAAAAAAATGCGGCCAAAAAGGCACACTAGATCCCATTATTTTGGAATGCGCCGACTCCCCAAGCACCGGCATGAACATCAATAGTAGAGAAGCCTGAGTGGTTTGTGCGCAGAGCAGGCCATCAGGAGCAGGCCATCCGCCTGGCCGCTGAGGCCGTGAAGAACTCCTGTATCTTCCCTAGTCCTTAGTATGCGGGGCTCCTCCCGAACCAAACCCCTGGCCTGCGTGCCGGGGGCGGGAAGCGGAGGGCCCCTTTTCGGTGGAAATTAAAATTTTGCATTCATTTGGCTTCGACCCTCGTAGTTGTGACTGTAGAAAAAGGAAAAGAAAGTGCATGGGCCTGCTAGTGGCTCTGTAGCTTAGCCACATCCGCTGCCTGATTAAACTGATTTATTTGAACTGATTCGTGCGGACAGAAGAGAAAATAGAGAAGGAAGAAAAAAAAGAGGGAGAGACACATACACGCGGCAACAGATGCGACCTACAGCACATAAAAATCGGTGGCTGGCTAGCCCCCGCCGCAAGCGGCTTTGACCTACCAGTCCCAGCCCCGTAGGGCAAGGAACAGCCACCCTTCCTCCTGTGAGCGCAACTTAAAGGTTCCGAGGTGGTCGAAATTACTTCGCAGCCCTCTACCAGGCCATCCCTTTCTTTTTTTCCTCTTTCACACCCACCTCCCTTGTCTTGCTGCGCTGGTCAGGTATTCACAGACAAGTGTAACAGATAGCGCCTTTCCTTTCCTGTGAAGCAATTAATAATATTACCCTGCCACACAGCCAGCCGCGGTACGGCAGTGGAGTACCAGGGTTCCCTCGACTGCTGGAAGCTGCGTTTCAATGGACGTGGAACGGAGACGCGTCCATATGGTTTGATATGCTAGTGCACGTTAAAGATCTTCAGACGGTCTAAATTACTCCGAAGCATTCCATTACCGCTCCTCTTTCGCTCGTACCGCTTTCACTTCCAAAATTCTTTGCTTGCCGTACGATGCGGGTCAGGTGCACACAGAACAAGTGTGAACGATACTGTGCCTTTTTTCCTGTGAACCAATTACTATTATTAATAATATTATGGAAAACCGTTGATTGGAATGGTGGTTTTACAGATGCTATCATTGGAACACTCAAATATTTCGCTCTTTCTCTAAGTTCAAGCCATGCTTGAAACCAGTAATTTTTCGCTGCCACATTGTCCTTCCGTGACTTCGCCCAGCCGCGTTGGCTGGCGCTGCTCGGGCACAAAGCGTGCGACAGAACTGTTTTGCCGTCAGCGTTTTCACCTGTTGCCAGAGCAATAAGCTGCTGGAGCTGGAACTTTGGGGTTTACAGCATGATACATCAAGAATGCCACGCTACAAACAGCTTATATTCCAAAATTGGTGTCATGACCGACTGAGCGGAGTGTCACTATTTAGTATTCTTAATTTATGCGCATGATATACACTGCGCCCCTTTTTTGTTTTACTAAATATTTGCTTTCTCCATTCCGCCACAGGTATATTAGGGGATGTATTAACTAAAAAAAGACGTAGAATCTCATCAACTATTATGATTTGTGAATTGTTAGAACCCGAAGGCAGCTCTCACCATCTTCAACGTAGCATTTGTGCCCCTCCCTTTGCTAGTTCTAGATACACTAGAAGATCCACAGTGACTATAACCACTTTGCAGTACAATGTATTCTGGTATCACTCTCCCTCGCCAGATGATCTCCCCTTGCAGTGATTCGTATAAGCAGTTGCGTCGACGGCACTGGAGCTTCCTTGCAACTCGAATACCTCAACGCTGCTCGACATAACAGTCCCTGTATCTCGCATTTGTTACCAGTACAGCAGCCTGCATATCATACGACGCTCCGCCGTCTAATTCTTGTGAAGTCACACAACCATTTCAAAATGTCGATCTTTCTCAGTGGGATGATTTTTCCGTTTCCGATTCCGATTTATATCGCTTTTTTGTATTTTGCGCTAAGCTAGGCACTTAAGGGTTGTGAGTAGAATAATATACTCTATAGTATTTACAAAAGTATAAACCGGCATTAGGTAGCGAAGTACTGGAAGTAGTAGGCGAATATGTCTACTTAGGACAGGTAGTAACCGCAGATCCGGACCATGAAAAGAAAACAAGAAGAAGAATATGATTGGGATAGAGCGCATATGGCAAATACTCGCAGATTATGACTATCAGCTTACCGGCATCGCTCAAGAGGAAAGTACACAACAGTTGCATCTTACCTGTACTCACCTATGGGGCTGAAACGTGGAGGCTAATCAAGAGAGTTCGACTTAAGTTGAGGACAACCCAGAGGGCTACGGAACGGAAAATGGTAGGGATAACATTAAGAGATAGGAAGCGTGCAGAGTGGGTCAAAGGAATAACTCAAGTTACCGACATTCTATTGGAAATTAAGAAGAAGAAATGGGCATGCGCAGGACATGTAGTGCGAAGAAAGGATGACCGATGGTCGCTTAGGGTAACAAACTGGATTCCAAGGGAAGGAAAGCGTAGCAGGGGGCGGCAGAAAGTTAGGTGGGCGGATGTGGTTAAGAAGTTCGCAGGGGTCAAGTGGATGCAGCTAGCACAGAACCGGGTTAAGTGGAGAAATATGGGAGAGGCCTTCGCCCTGCAGTGAGTATAGTCAGGCTGATGATGATGACGATAATGATGATAAACCCGCAATACATTGAACTACTCTTTCATCGCTCTTTTAAACTGAGGACATCGCAGAGAACTATGGAACGAAAAAAAAAATTACCGACGATTACGTTACTTCCTAATGCGAAATTTGAGCGCAGCAAATAAGCTGTTTCACCTTTTCAATAGATTGAGGCAAATCCGCCGCCACCGATCTGGCTCTCTGATTGCCACCGCACAGGGGTTGCATTGGAGAAGGAGCGAAGAAAGGAATTAAGTTCGAGCCGGCGCTTTGACAACCGGAGACTCGCAGGAAGAGGGGGGAGGGGGGCGGCGTGTACACCTAGCGGCAAACGATGGGGGCAGAAGCGCGCGCAGCAAGCAGACAACGCGATAAAGGGAGGAGGGAAGAGATAGCAGCGACTGACTGGTGCTGCTGACGCCGATAGTGAGTCAACCCCAGCTGCGGAGTTTGTTTCAGGGACAACGCCACCGATGCCGACGCAAAAAATATAATACCCTCGCTTCCGCAGCGCCAAGAACCAGGTCTAGCCGTGGGAAGGTGGTCAGGTATTCGTCGACGTGCCGGGGCCTACGTGAAATAACCGGCGCGTCGGCAACTGAAGAGCACCCTATCCGCCACACAGGAACAGGGGGGGGGGGACCCTCCCCTCCTCTTTCTGCATGGCGGTGACGGTGTTCTATGCAGTCACGTTATCTTGACTCTCTAGCGGCGTCAGCGGTATCCGGCAGTATCTGTCGGTCGCTGCTAGCGCTGGGGGGATGAAAGGGGGGCGGAGCTGGTTACGAGGCCGACGCCGACGCGAAACCCAGGAACGGACGCCAGAGAGCTGCGCTCTAAAAAAGTTTGGTGGACGCTTAAGGTTCGCCTGGAATGCGTTACGTTATCGCGCCCCGTTCGCACCGTGTACTCACTTGCTTGTCGCGCTTTTCAGTGACACAAAGACGTAGTTCACATGATACAACACTCGTTAACTTGTCCAAAGCATGACAGATTGGTAATTACTCGTTCCGAAACGTAATTCTGGGACGTAGAAGCGCTGCCAGCCACCTTGCCGAAACGCGCGGGCCTCAAGTTGCAGTCGTAGTTCATCGGCAACATCGTTGCCCATCCGAGCTGGCGCGATGAAGATCTGGGAGGCCATGCCCTGTATATCTTATTCCATGCGCCACACGCATGATGGCGCTACGTGCACGCCAAGAACAGCGGAAAAGTAATTTGACACTCGCTTAACTGCGTGTTCTGTAATTCTGTAATTTACATGCTCATAATTATTATTATCCCCTTCATGGATCACTACCTTGTCGTGGCGGAGGGGCTTGCGAAACTCGATGAAGTCGTGAGCTCTGCTGTGTAGGGTCACCCAAGATAGACAGCTCACGGCAGAGAGTTCTGACAAAATGTGATTCACTGGAGAAGGTAATGGCAACCCACTACAGTATTTCCTGCTAAGAAAACCCTATGAACAGTCACAATAGCATTAAGGATATGGCGCCGGAAGATGAGCCCCCCACCCCCCTGATTGCAAGGCGTCCCACTTGTTACTGGGTATGAACAAAGACCATTGTGTCTTTCATTGTGGGCACGAATCCAGAAGAAGGAATCGGGTCGCTCTCATAGTAAACAGAAGAATGGGCAAAGCTGTGCTAGGGTACAACCTCGAAAACGACCGAATGATTGCACTTCGGATCCAAGGTCACCCTTTCAACATAACAGTTATCCAAGTCTATGCACCGACCACTACTGCTGAAGAAGCTGACGTTGAGAGATTTTATGCGGAATTACAATGCCTTTTAGACCGCACCCCATCATCAGACGTCGTTTTTCTCATAGGAGACTGGAATGCTAAGGTCGGGAGTGAAGAAATATCCGGAATTATAGGCAAGTTCGGTCTTGGCGAGCCAAATGAAGCTGAGCAGAGGCTAGTAGAGTTTTGTAAAGATAACAACCTGACCATAGCGAGTACTCATTTTCAACAGCACAAGAGGCGCCTGTACACATCGACTTCACCGGACGGTCTGCACAGGAATCAGATTGATTATAATCTTTGCCGGCAGAGATGAACAAGCGCTATACGAGCAGTAAAAACGAGGCCTGGGGCCGATTGTGGCACCGATCATCACCTTCGTGTTGCCAAATTTAAGCTTCGATTCTGGAAAACGCAGAAAACTAGAAGGCCTTCCAGGTATGATCTGGATCAAATTCCATCAGAATATGCTGTGGAAGTGAGGAATCGATTTCAAGAATTAGATCTAGAAGACCTGAAGAGATGTGGACTGATGCTAGTGATATAATACAAGGAAGTTGCTACTAAGATAGTTACAAAGCAAAAGAAATGCAAGAAAGCAAATTGGTGATCTGAAGAGGCTTTGCAAATAGCTGAGGAAAGGAGGATATCAAACGTTATGGGGGAAAGAGAAAGATACAAGGTTCTTAATGGGAATTTCAGAAAATAGCAAGAAGAGATAAGAATGCCTTCTTGAATATACATTGCCAAACAGTTGAGGACAACAGCCAATTGAGGAACACAAGAGCTCTGTTTAAGACAGTAAAAAAATATCAAAGGAAGCTTCTGTGCTAGGCTGTGCGTGGTAAAGGACAAACGAGGCAGGGACCTCACTGAAGCTTCAGAGATAAAGAAGAGGTGGCAGGAATACACAGAAGAACTGTACAAGAAGGACCGGGATGTGCAAACCCAACATAAGACGGTTGTGATTACTGATCTCGAACCGTGCATCGCGAAGAGTGATGTTGAATGGGCCTTAGCCAGCCTTGCGAAGAACAAAGCTTGCGGAATTGATGGCATTCCTGCTGAGTTGCTTCAAAACCTCAACCATTACGCTGTTACCATTCTGCATACATTATGTCAGAAGATTTGGACAACCCTGCAGTGGCCACAGGATTGGAGGAGGTCAGTTTACATCCCCATTCCGAAGAAAGGCAGCAAGGTGATGTTAAAAATCCACCAAGGTAGGCTGCAGCAGTTTGTGGATCGGGAGCTTCCGGACGTGCAAGCTGGGTTTCGTAAGGGGAGATGAAATAGAGACCAGATTGCCAACCTTCGCTGGATTATAGTAAAACCAAGAGAGTTCCAGAAACCCATCTGCATCTGCTTTATTTGTTAATGCGAAAGCGTTTGGCTGCTTAGATCACAGCAGATTGCGGCAAGCTCTCCGAGAGATGGGAGTTCCCATTCACCTCATCTGCCTCCTCAGGAACCTATATGAAAGTCAAGAGGCCATAGTCACAACTGGGCATGGTCTGACTGATTGGTTTCCGATTGAGAAAGGAGTGAGGCAAGGCTGCATACTGTCGCCCTGGCTATTTAACCTATATGCAGAGTACATCATCTGGAAGGCCGGTCTGGACGAGTCTTCAGCTGGAGTGAAGATTGCTGGAAAACGCATCAACAATCTTAGATATGCGGAGGATACCACTTTAATGACAGAAAGTGAAGTGCAACTCAAGATACTTCTGATGGGCGTACAAAAAGAGAGTGAGACGTTTGGGCTTAAACTGAACATTAAAAAAACAAAGATCATGGCGTCTTGCCCTATCAAGTCCTGGAGCATCAAGAGACAAGAAGTGGAAGCTGTGACAGATTTTCTCTTCTTGGGCTCCAAGAATACCTCGGAAGGAGACTGTAGCCATGAAATTAGGAGACGCCTGCTTCTGGGAAAGAGAGCAATGGTTAGCCTTGACCGCCTAGTAAAGAGCAGAGACATTAGTCTGCTAACCACAATCCGTATAACTCGTGCTATGGTCTTTCCAGTTGTGATGTATGGATGCGAGAGGTGAACTGTGAAGAAGGCTGACCGCCGAAGAATTGACGCATTTGAATTGAGGTGCTGGCGAAGACTCTTGAGAGTTCCTTGGACTGCCAGAAGACCAAATCAGTCGATATTGCCAACCATAACCATAAACCCTGACTGCTCATTGGAGGGTCAAATTCTAAAGTTAAAGCTCACCTACTTTGGTCATCTGATGAGAAGAGAGGAGTCTCTGGAGAAAGATTTGATGTTGGGAAAGGTTGAGGGTCACCGGAGAAGGAGTAGGCAGCGAACGCGATGGTTAGATAGCATCATCGAGGCGCTGCAGATGAAGTTATGTGATGTTAGGAACATAGTGAGAGACCGGAAAGCGTGGCGTGACATGGTCCATAGGGTCACGAAGAGTCGGACACGACTGAACGACTGAATTGACTCAACCGAGGGGACGAGTGTAAATGATTGTTTTAATAATGTAGTGGTCACTGACAAGGGTTTCGTCGGTGTTGATCCAGTCTGCGTGTCTTATGTTGCGGGTGAGGGTGAGATCGCGACAGGTACCCCTGGTTACGGAGCTACACACACGTGTTGGATGGACACGGTCAGTATGAAGAGCATTGCCCTGCGTGGAGATTAGTTTCGTAAGCTTTCTGCACGCGACGCTTCCTAGCGATAGCCCCATAATCGGCTGGGGGCGTTGAAATCCCCCACAATCAGAAGGGGATCGCGACTTGCTATCCTTAGCGCCTTGCTAAAGATGTCTGAGAACGTAATGTTCTTAAGTTTAGGGGGGGGGGCAGTATATATTTTTTTAGATATGTACGGGTGAATCAGTACGGCGCAGGGGGAGGACTGTCACCGTCGCATACGAATAAGATAAATTGAGTTCGAGATCGACCTTCTGCGCGGTGAAGCCTTTGTGGACAAGAATACGGGTGGATGGATCCTGTTGGAAAGTGTTGTAACCCGACAGCTTCGCCGCAGCCCCAGGTTCTTGGAGTGCAACTACTGCTGATGGGCTCTCAAAGTCTCGAGATATAATCTTAAGTTAGCTCTCTTTTTACAGTTTTTAAAACCGCTGCAGTTCCATTGCATGAGGGAAAAAGCCTGATGTTTTCGGGGGCTGCAGGATGGCTCAGTTCCCACCGCCATGTTGATTTTGGAGTTGAGCTGGGTTAGACTGCGCAGGTACGCCTCCCAGTCCCTTAGTAGCTGGGAGGGGCTTCGCAGAATCTTCGGCGACTTCATCCAGGTCAATTTTGCGCGCTTGACTTTTCGCGGGAAACTTTCGCTGGGAAAGTTCGCCCCTTGGAGGTCGGCTTTAAGAAAATACGACAAGTATGTTTGTTCTGCGTATCTTATGCGCTGCGAATCGACGAAGTTCAGAGTGCAGTCTACAAACGAGCAGAGAATAACTAAATATCTTAATTGTTCTTAAATATACAACAATGTAAACAAGAATTTATTCGAAGATGCGTACTTATAGCCCACCGCATAAAAAATATATCGACTTCAGTAGTGATAAGACAGAGATGTTTTAATGAAAAAAAGGCAACATGGTGAACAGAGTGTAGTATGTTCTAACACAGAGCCGTGGCCCTTTATCTAGAAGTCGTCCAACCTGCGCAAACTATGAGATATATAGTAATGCAGGCATAATGACACACAAAAAAGAAAGGAAACATGACAGAGGCTATTGCGTAGTTTTCGCACAACGATTCGCAGCGGGGCACCGAACACAGTACAATATCAAACATTGGAGCTTTGCCGCTAGAAGGCTCATTGCTTGCCGTAGCCCTTTTCACAAGCGACTTGTCCGCAGCAACCAGGATATTCACCGGTACCAGGGATCATTACATGACATTTCGGGTCGTCAGCCCCTATGCACCTGTAAACCACACATGAAAGCAATAAAATATCAACACAAATACCATTCGGTGATGCTGAACACTGTATTGGTACATCCAACCACCATGCAGCAGTAAACGTGCTTGAACGTGAAAATACACGCTGTTTCATATTTGTTACTCCCTTAAAATACGTCATCATTTGCTTCATTATGTACAGCTAATGCAATTTAAAGATGATTATAAACGCGTGACGGCGTCTGTTTTTTTTTTTTGAAGAGATATTACTTTCGATTTGCATTTCAAAGCGGAATAAAGAGACCTGTTTCTGAAACTAAAGGTGCTAGAAAAAGTGCACCGACAGCAGGAACCCCTTGGTTAAGCGGGACCACCGCTACCAGGACAAACATTGAAGAGCAGATGACCGGTTAACGATGCTGCCAGTTCAAACCAGACTAAGTTTAGTAAATAATTCTACCCAAGTGAGCAGCGCTGTCATTCTCTAATACTGCCAAAATATAAAACGTACAATGAGGAAGCAAATAGCCTTATAGGCAGCTTTTAAAACTACCAATATTCTGATGGCGACGTCAGAAATCAGGATGAATACAAGTATGCTCAGCTACATGCGACTTTAGGGCGAAAAAAATTCGCTTTGTGGGGTTCATTGGCAGAGTAAACTAACAGCCTCTATAGGCGGCTATTAAAGCTGTAGGTGTTCTGAAGGCGACCTGAGACACCACGACGACTACAAGTATGTTCAGCTACATGCGGCTTTAGGGCGAAGAAAGATCTCCCTGCTCCGCCTTTTTGAGCGGTGGTTCAGTTTACGGCACATTGTTACAGTAAATTAATAACCTCTATAGGCAGCTTTTAAAACTACCAATGTTCTGAAGGCGGCTTGAAACACCACAAGGACTACAAATATGCTCAACTACATGCGCGTTTAGGGCGAAAACATATCATCCTGTTCCGTTCATTTGGATGGTGGTAAAGTTTATGGCACATTAGTAGAGTAAAAGAATGAGCTCTATAGGCTGCATATAAAACTACCGATGTTCTGTAGGCGATCTGAGAGACCCAGGGCCGGATGAACGGGGATTAGGGCCCGGCTAAAAAAACCAATGAGGGCGCCTCCACAACCTACCTCCTCTTCTACTCCGCCCTTTGTTGTCATGTTTGACGCGACGTGTTTTAGAGCTCCGTGCTTAGAACACACGCCATATTTACTAGAAGAAACATTGGGCTGTTTGTGAACATCGCCTGAATGTATATTCATCGTAGAGCAGACAGACAGACTTGCATCTAGAGTGAGCTATTATAGGGAATGACCGGACACAACATCGTCCTTTAAAATTAGAATCCGCATTCGAGAACAATACATTTCTTGAGCGCCTATTTTCTTGGGTACTTCGATAGCGCAGGAAGATTGCCTAGGTGTGCGCACAGACGAAATAGAGAGGGGTATTGTTCATAAGCTGTTCGCAAATACACACCATCAATACCTAACTAATCATCTATTAATTTTGTGAATTTATCCAGAAAGACAAATAGAGCTCTCCTGGTCTACGTCACGAATGACATATCGGAGGAGGGTCGAGGGTGTGGCAGGCAGGTGACTTGACCTGGTGGACAAATATTTGGCTGCTGGTGGCATGGTGTGGAGGATTCGGTCTCGTCTAGGGACAATTCGTTGAGTTTTCTCAATGCTGTCAAGCTCTCGCGTGGTGGATGCAATGATCTATCGAAGATTACCAACTGCATGTGTTTCTTTCGCAGCAGACACCGCGCAAAATGTGGTTTTCAGCTGTGAAAAGAGCAAAGGGACAGTAGTCATGCCCTGGCAGGTATAGCACTTGTACTTACCATAAGCTTACCATAAGGTAAGTACAATAAACCTTAGGTATATTGCACTTACCATAAGCACATTTTCTTCTGCTATACTCGTGCGTTCACGTACGTTTGGTATGGACAAGCAGTTATTATTGGGCTTTACTGCCATACATTCTAGAATGATTCCTGCTTGAATGCTGACCGATCGCGCTCTCATGCCGACGATCTCTCGCTGAAGCTTCGTAGCAGCGGGCAGGACGAACAGATGCCTTCCTATGGTCTCTGCTGGCTCTGGCCCTGCTGGCTCTGGCCCAGCTAAGGACCGTCGGCATCGCGGGAAAACGCACCACAACGCTGTGCCGTGCAGCAGCTGACCGAAGCCGTCATCTATGAGGAAATCGAGCACCACCTCCTCGTTTAAACCGATGGCTCCGTGGCTAGTGGTAGTTACTGGCTAGCAGCGGCGGCTACTATACCCGCCCTCAAACTGCCCAGACAGCTATACCTGTCCTTCCTGGGTTCATCCACCATGGCGGAGTGGCTGGGTCTACGCCTAGGCCTGGATCTACTGCTTGAACTGACTCCGCCGCCACCCAGGTGTGCCGAGCAATGCGACTCCCGCGCCGCCCTCAGCCGCCTTCGAACCACCTGCCTGGGAACTCCCTGCTGTGTCAGATTCGCGCGTGGCTCGACCGCTTCGCGGCTGCGCTATACGGGTGCAGTGGATCCCCGGTCAGGGCAACGAACGCGCCGACGAACTGGCAACCGCAGCAATTGACTCCTTCCTAGCGGCGAGTCACTCGCTTTGGTCGACAACCACCTTCGGACGCAACAGCGCGACCCGCGCATCGCAAGAGGTGAGCGCATTCCCAGTGTCAGCGGCCGCTGGCGCACACAACTGCAGAACGCAATGATCATTCGTGAGCGCATTGGATGTGTTTGGCCAGGGGAATCACGGATGTGCCATACATTTGCGACCAGTGATGTGTGTGACGGCTGCGGTGTGGTAGAAACCATCGAACATTTCTACTGCACTGCGCCAAGCTAGCCGAACCACGATGCGAGTCGCTGGCGGCGTACAGAGCTTGAGGGGGTAATCTCGGACAGCGTACCTCTGCTCCTGAGGCCACGGGGCAGTGCTCCTGTCCGCAAGAGAACACATGAGCCTATTTGAGTACATCCAACAGGCGGGCTTGATGTCCCGCGTGTTTCATCTGGCCAGATAGCGTGCGCTGTGACCGAGCGCACCCCATGTGCTGTTCCGGACGGTAACGACCGATCGTCCCACATCGGTAGTGTTTTGTACAGTGTGCCGCGTGCTTGCGTCATAAACAGTGACATAGATACAGCACGCGCGCGTATCGTACCTCTGTGGTTGAACATTTGTGCGCCTGCACTTGGAGCTGTGCTGATGCCCGCCCGATGTGCCGAGCGCTCAGTGATTTAAAACATTAGTGGCTGGGCATCAAGGAAACTACTGTATATTGAGTCATAATGTGTACATTTCTTTTTAATGCTACCAACCCTGTTTTTTCCCCTATTGCACGCCTATGAATTACTTTATCGCTTCTTCACTCTCCCTTTATTTCCGCCACCCAGTTCAGGTACTTCAGATAGGAGATACAGTGGCTGGCAAATATCTTTTTTTTCTTTTTGTATATACAATAAATAACCACGACTATTACTACCACCTTCACCGAGTCATAAGGAAAAGGAGGAAGGTTGAAGTGAAAATAGAGAGAAATATGTGCCGTAGTGAAGGTCTTCAGAACACCGCGCAACAGACGCTTTAGCCTCATCGCACGATGGATGGATGGAATATAGAAGCGTCCGCTTTGACAAGGGGTGATAGCAGCCGCTATTATGCTCATTTTTTCTCCCTATATCATAATCACTTTTCTGCCTTTAAGTCAGCAATCTTCCAAAAGTTTTTTGCTAGCTTCCACCGCAGATTCATTAACCCGGCCTGTGGTATTTCTAAACCACAGAGATTCAGGAAGAGTGACTGCGCCTGCATCGACTTCCGGATGGATACCATTACATTCGAGTATAATATTGTCAATTGTTTCGGTGGAGTTACCACATACTGCACATGTGTCATCTTCATCAATAAATTTCTTCTTGTAGCTGCGTGTTCTAAGGCATACTGATTTAGCTTCAAAAAGTAGGACACCGCCTCTTGAGTTATCAAAGAAAGCTTCCTTCCTGATCTGACTTTTCCACTTTCGGTATAGTTCCACACTATGTTTCTTTCCATAGATTTTATCCAATTTTTACCTTCTGTGTTTTTCCCCTGTTGCTTAAAGCTCCTTATTTCTTCATCCTTGTGACCAGCACACTTACTGGTTAGTTCCCTATTTATTTTCCTTCAGTGTGAGTCAACGCTTTCTAGGTCATCATCATCATCATCATCATCATCATCAGCCTGGTTATACCCACTGCAGGGCGAAGGCCTCTCCCATATTTCTCCACTTAACCCGGTTCTGTGCTAGCTGCATCCACTTGACCCCTGCGAACTTCTTAATCTCATCCGCCCACCTAACTTTCTGCCGCCCCCTGCTACGCTTTCCTTCCCTTGGAATCCAGTTTGTTACCCTCAGCGACCATCGGTTATCCTCTCTACGCACTACATGTCCTGCCCATGTCCATTTCTTCTTCTTAATTTCCACTAGAATGTCGGTAACTTGAGTTATTTCTCTGACCCACTCTGCACGCTTTCTATCTCTTAATGTTACCCCTACCATTTTTCGTTCCATAGCCCTGTGGGTTGTCCTCAGCCCCATAGGTGAATACAGGCAAGATGCAACTGTTGTATACTTTCCTTTTGAGCGATACCGGTAAGCTGCTAGTCATAATCTGCGAGTGCTTGCCAAATGCGCTCCATCCCAATCTTATTCTTCTTGTTATTTCCTTTTCATGGTCCGGATCTGCGGTTACTACCTGTCCTAAGTAGACATATTCGCCTACTACTTCCAGTATTTCGCTACCTAATGTAAACTGCTGTTCCTTCCCGAGGCTGTTGAACATTACCTTAGACTTCTGCATATTGATTTTCAAGCCTACCTTTCTACTTTTTCTGTCCAGGTCATCAATCATTATTTGCAGTTCATCCCCCGAGTTGCTTAGCAAGGCAATGTCATCAGCAAATCGCAGATTACTGAGGTATTCTCCATCTACCCTTATCACTAACTGCTCCCATTCCAAGTCTCTGAATACTTCCTCTAAACAAGCTGTGAATAGTACTGGGGAGATTGTGTCTCCTTGCCTAACACCTTTCTTTATGGGAATTTTGTTACTTTCTCTATGCAGAACTATGGTTGCTGTGCAGCCACTATATATATCTTCCAGCACTTTCACGTACGGCTCGTCTACCAGCTGATTTCGATATGCCTGCATCACCGCCGAGGTTTCAACTCAGTCAAATGCTTTTTCGTAATCAATGAATGCTATGTATAAGGGCTGGTTATAACCAGCCCTTATAACCAGCTTTTTAGGTATAGGTATTTAAATACTTTAGCTGCCCATCTGTTACTGTCCCATTTCCTCAGGCGTTCCTCATAAAATATTTTACTCTGAGCGTCCCGTACTTCGTAAGATGTCCAGCATATATCTTCCTGTACAGCCTCATTTGTGGTTTTGCCGTGGGTATCCAGTGGTAATCATCCGATGGCTCTCTGATTTATTTCTAATGTCGACTGTACCTTTGATTTTAGGCACAAAACCGCATTTCCGAAAGGAATCCCGGACAACATAATGCCTTTCCAAGTACCTCTGAAAACCTCGAACCTGTCATAGCCCCAAAATACCCTATTCTTCATTATCCCGGCATTTCTTCGCCCTTTTGCCTTAAGTGATTGCTCCTGCTTTTCAATGTACGCCAACCCTTCGTTTACCCATGCCCTAATATATTTATATTCTGCTAGCCTGGGTTTTTCGTGACCTTGTATTTTAAAACCCTGATCAGTTGAGCCGTTGAAGTAGTCCAAAGCGCCTCCTATGGCAAAAAGCTGTCTCTCATTGCTAAACATGAATGACCACAACAAACTCAGCCAGGGAAACATCCGAACTTCTCGCTACGTATATCCTGCCATAGCTGAGCTAAGCCACCGCCAATTTTTTGGTATACTGCTGTTCCTCCCCGAGGCTGCTGAATATTACCTTAGTCCTCACCATGTTGATTTTCAAGCATACATTCGTCCTCTTCCTGTCTGGGTCATCGATCATTCTTTGCAGTCCTTCCTCTTAGTTACATAGCAAGGCAATGCCAGCAGCGAATTGCAGATTACTGAGGTATTCGGCATCAATCCTTATCCCTAACTGCTTTCATTCTAAGTGGGAATAATTCCTGTACGCAAGCTTTGAATAGTACAGGGGATATCGTGTCTCCTTGCCTAACACCTTTCCATGGGAATTTTTTTATGCGGAACTATGGTTGTTGTACAACCACTATTTATAGGAGGAGGAGGAAGCAACGTTATTCAACGCACTATTAATGGTCGAGAACGTCCTGGGACAGACTCACCAAGGCCAACTGGCCTTTCAGTTGGTCAGAGGCTAACCAAGCCATCCACGTTGGGGAGGTGGGTGTGGAAAGTGAGGTGACTGTATTACAACAGGGCATAAAAACATGCAGTGTTCTAATTTTGCCTAGAGTTGAGAACAATTTCGGCATTAGGGAGAATGTCTGATTTGGTATAGAAATAATAGCGCAGGAGTAGGGAGTGTATTCTGTTGTATACGTCTAAGTATGCGTATTTACGTGGTAATGAGGGATTTATCAGAGAGAGGAAGTTTATGAAGAGTTTCCCTAATGTTGTCATAGTGAGTGTTGATTTCTTTTTTTGTAGTGAAGACTAGCATCCCAGGTGGGTGGATAATGCCAGGGAATTCCAGGTGCATGGTGCTGAAGTTCGTGGGCGAGGCGATGTATTACCTCACTGCCTGGGAATCCAGCGTGACCAGGAATCCACCTCAGTGTAACTGTGTTAGGACGGCGTTTAGTGAGAGCTCTCTACAGGTTTCTTGCAGTTTGCAAGAAAGAGAGCCATGTGAATGGCGCGTATTGAATCAGTGCATATTGTATATCCTAAAGGGTTAGGGAGTGCTTGTGCAAGTTCCTGAATAGTGGCGACTATTGGTAAGATCTCGAAACTCGCTGTAGGACGAGGATTTATGTAAGGACCGAGGGTATGCATCACTACCTGGCGGCAGCTCTCAAGTGGGTGAGCAGCCGCTTCGACGTTGCTCTGTGATGCATCTGTGTGACCGTGGAATCAGCAGAATGAACATGATTGGAAACCTGAGCAGAACATCTGCCTGGGTTAGAATCGGGTGCGACGTCTTTTGGAATGGAGGTTACTTCAAGGTTATCTGGGAGCGGGGAAGGAGGGGTAAAGAGAGGGAGGTCGATAGGTTTGAGTGCAACTTGTTGAAGTATCTGATGTCCTTTTTTGGTGCTAGAAAGGCGTGCCATTTCCCGGTCTCGTTGTTCCTGTATGAGGTCTCCCAGTGGCAAGAACAGTCCTGTTGAGTATAGGTGCTCCGCAGCATTTTACAATATATGAAGTGAAACCTGAATCTGATATCTTTGGCGACAAGTTAGAGTGAGGTTTGGAACTTATTGATTGAATGTCCTTTATAGAATGGGAAGGCTGATTGCCATGGATGGGGGTAAAGGGAGTAGACAGAATCTTCATTGTTTAGGTCGTCACTCAAATCATATTACTTTAACCAAGCCACTAAGCGAGCCATACTTGGCAAATATCATCTGTGTGTCAGCATCAGTTTCTAGAAGGGAACGATAGTTCAGGCGGTAGGGTTTGATCTCGGAGCGTCCAGTAGAAAAAGCAGGGCAATCGCAGAGTAGATGAGATATGCGGCCGCGCTTTAGAGTTGTACACTGGGGGCACGTAATCATTTCCTGTGTATACTGATGCCAGCGGGCCATAATATGTGGTGTAAGCCGCATGGGCGATGAGCTTATTCAAAAAGGCTTCTTGACATCGGGTGAGGTGGGTTTTTCGCGTAAAAGGTGGGTCTGATGTGGCACGTGCACCTGCATGCGATGCTGACTGAGGCTACGAAGACTGGTCCGAGTTCAGTGCATAAGGGCAAGAGAAGGGGTGAGTTGCCTGTGAGTTGCCCGCCCAAGTTCGAGTAAAGATGAAGCAAGGGGGATGCGGAAGCAAATGTGGACATCCCACCTGCCAAGGCAGCCGGGTTTTGATAATAGATGTCCAAAATAGGGGCCACTGCAAGTTAGCGTCAGTTCTGAGGGATGCAGCATATCGTCGTGTAGCTTCCCACGAAAGTCTTGTAAATGCAGCCCATCGGCCACTTTGAAGGCTCAACAAGCTTACTGTAGGATTCTTCGTCAACTGTAATATGGAAGGGCGAGTAGGAGTCCTACCTTGTTTTCACAAGCAGACATCTCTGAAGACGTTTCAAAAACCGCCAAGTAACATAGGGCTAAATAAAGTGTTTCCTCCCTTCCTTCCTTCAGCTGCCGGCAGAAAATGGGGTAACATTGATTGACTTTAGATGGTTCGTAAGGTCTACTGATGTTGTTACTGGACTGAGTTTAGAGACGAAAATATTCTTCGGAGGCTTCTTTTGGTTGGCTGCGTTAAGGAAGGATAATAATAGTAATAATGATAATAGCAATAATAATACTAATAATTAAACATGGCTCAACTGAGCTATGTCTGGATATACGTAGCGAAAAGCAGTGACTACTTTGGGATCAGAAGTTAATTTGTCCAGACTTCAGAGCCGTTCGTCAGCAGCGAAACTCTAATTGGCTTCCATGTCGAGTGCGTCTAAGTTCACCGACGTTAATAATAATAATAGGTTCATAGGAAGGGAAAGGCGCAGTATCTGTCACACTTGCTATGTGGACACCTGAACCGCGCCGTAAGGGAAGGGATGAAGGTGGGAGTGAAAGCGAAAAGAGAGAAAGGGGAGCCATAGTGGAAGGCTACGGAGTAATTTCGACCACCTGGGGATCTTTAACGTGCGCTGACACCGCACAGCACACTGACGCCATTTCGTTTCACCTCCATCGAAACGCAGCCGCCGTGGTCGGCTTCGAACCCGGGAAGCCCGGCACAGTAGTCGGGCGTCCTACGACTGCACTATCCCGGCGGGGCAATCACTCGCGGAAGGCAAGAAGCGGCGCCTGGCGGCGTTGGAGCGCAGTCGTTCCCGCTTGGTCCTCATAGCTGACGGCAGAAGGGTGACGTCAATGATGTGATGGCACTCTAATTGAATGACTAAACTATTTTAGTCTTTGGTACTTTCAAATTGCGCGCCAATCGCAGTATCTAGCTTGCACGCGCGAAATCCCGCTATCATCCTCACGGTACACAAGCGGAATTATGAGCAGCACTTCACTACCCGTGGCATGGTACAGCGGTAAAGCGCTCTGATGTGGTTACAAGAGATTGAGGCTCAATTCCCGGATGGCTACTAATGTTTTTGTAATCAGAAGAGGAGCATTTGGCCTTGGCTGTGACGTCACGGCAAACGGTATATGGCATACGCCAAGCTCGGCTCGGACCCTCGTAGTGAAGCTTTTCGCTTTAAACACCTGCGCCTCTCCCAGTGACGTCACTCGACGAGTTGGCGCATTAGCAGGTATGGCTTTTTCTGCCGATGATGCCACGCTCACCCAATAACTCGGTGTTGACTAGCCCTAGTGAAGCTTTTCGCTTCAGAATAATAATAATCAATTGGTTCAGAGGAAATGAAAGGAATAGTATCTGTCACGCGTGCTCTGTGGACACCTGACCCGCACTGCTATAGAAGGAAGGAAGGTAGGAGAAAAATATGAGCCCTAGTCGAGGGCAACGGAGTACTTTTCGACCACCTGGGGTTCTTTAACATGCACTGACATCGCACAACACACGGACATCTCTCCGTATTGTCTCCATCGAAACGCAGCTGCCAAGAGAGCGTGAAAAGCGGCACAGCAGCAGCAAAGAGCCAATGAGAGTAAGAAGGTGAAGAGAGCAAGCAAAGACGCTCGAACAGAGAAAGGAACAGCTTGCCAAAGGTTGATGCCGGACTGCCAAGCGCAGTAGGCGGAGCATAGCCTCCGAGATTGGGCCTATGGAGGAGTTCACTCAACGGGAACCAACAGAAGAAGACCTGACTCTCATTGTTAAACATACATGACCATAACAAGCTCAGCCAGCGAAACGTACATGTCGCTACCTATGTCCTGGTATAGCTGAGCTACGCCGCTGCCATTTTTATTTGTATTCAGTGAATGCTATGTATAATGTCTTGTTACAATCCGAGCATTTTTATATCATCTGGTTGATGGTATGATCAATAGTAGAGTACCCTTTCCGACACTTTCTTGATCCTATGCTTGATTGAAGTCTAATATTGAATGATTGTGCTAGGAATTGCCTTAGTAAATACTTTCTACGTAGCAGATAGTAAGATGATTGGAGTAAATTTTTAAAGTTCTTAGTGTCCCCTTTCTTTTGAACTAAGATAATGCTAGCCTTCTTCCATGATTCCGGTACCGTCGATGACACCAGGCATTGCGTTTACAGGGTGACCAGTTTTCCTACCATGATATGCACCCGTCCTTCAACAAATCTGCAGCTACCTGATCCTTCCCAGCTGCTTGGCCTCTTTTCATAATTGCTAAATTTTTCTTAACCTCGACCATAATTATTGCCAGTACGTCTGACTGCTTTTCCGACTGCCAAATTCATCATCGTCCTGACTACTTCGGCTACTGTGTAAATCACTATGGAACTTCTCGGCTACTTTTACTATCTTGTCTCTTTCGTGATGGCAGTTCCCGCCGTGTCCCTAGCGCACACATCTGGTTTTTGCCTACGTCCAGTTTCCTCTTCACCGCTTTAAAGCTGTGCCCGTTCTATAGAGCGTGTACGATTTTTCTCTTGTTATACTTCCTTATATCGGCCACTTTACACTTATTGATTAGCTTTGATATGCCAGTTCTAGCCTGTCTTTTGGTTTGGAAGCTTTCATATGTGCCATTTTTAAATTCGATTTCGTCTCAGACGGTTTGCAGACATCCTCTATAACTATCCTACCGCCTACTTCTACCGCGCACTCAGAAATAATATGTCAGAAATTACCGTTCATTTCTTCTAGGCTAAGGTCGTCCTCCTCGGATAAAGCTGAATATCTATTCTGCAGCGAGAATCTGAATTGTTCTGCCCTCCCCCTTAACGTTAATTCTTTGATGGACGTCTTACTTATGTGTTTAGTTCGACCTTACCATCCTGTGGTCACTATGTCGCACTTTCCCGATTACCTAATCTTGAATTATGCCCTGGTTAGAATGCAGTATGCAGTCAATTTCACTTTCAGTCTCCCCGTTAGGGCTTTTTCTATGTCCTCTTCCGGTTCTTCCGTTTGCTGAAAAAGGTATTCATGACAATGTTCTTGCACTCTGCAAATGCAACTAGTAACTCCTCTGCTATTCCTTGAACCATTAACATAGTCACTCACTGCCTGGCCTGCTGCCTCCTTTTGCTCTACCTTGGCATTGATGTCATCCATTAGTATATCATCAGCGTCTTTACTTTCCTTATGTTATGGTTTCCGTTTGTCCGATGTAAATTTCGATTAATTTACTCATCAAATGTTCATCCGAGCCTTCGAAGGCATGCTTAACTTTAGCTTGATTTACGTTGGCTTGTGCTTTAGATATTTTCGAATCGAGCATGTGTTGTAGAATGTTCCATGTTTTGAAGAGGCTCATGCCTTGTTTCATTTCATCACATCTGCTACTCCAGTTTTGTTCATTTAGTTTGATGGCGTATGTCTCCATCTCTTTATTATGTCGAGCTAGTGCTCTCCTAATATTACGGTTCCATCTTTGTGTTTTTAAGCTTTTCTCTAGGTCCTGTTTCTTGTTCCACATGCTTAGGAGTTTGCTATCGATACTCGGCGGTGCATCTTTGTCTTCTAGAGAGGCTGTTGCTTCCTCCACGTGTTTCTTTAGCGTTTCTGACCACTTGTCGATATCGTCGATTTTCTCAATTCCCTCGGTCTCTCATATTTGCCTAAATTTTTCCCATTCCGTGATTTTGGGTTCTTTGGGTTTTCTAATTTTGATTCCTTTTCCTAATGTGAGTGCAATAATGAAGTGGTCACTACCTAGGTTTTGCTCGGTGTTTTTCCAGTCCGCTGTACTTACATTCTCGCTTAAGGTGAGGTCGGGGGTGGTGTCCCTGCTGACGCTATTACCGGTGCGTGTGGGTGCATTTGGATCAGTGTGCTGGGTGAGTCCTAGTGTTTGCATGTCTACCCATAATTGTCTGCCCTTAGGATCCTGCCGATCGTACCACCATTCCTGATGGGCTGCATTAAAGGCACCCGCTATGATAAGCGGGTTATTTCCTGCGATCTTTAGGGCTTTTCGGAATAGGACTTGAAACATAACTTTCCTTTGCTTCGGAGTGCTGTATGTATTCAAGAGAAAGATACTATTTCCGTCTTTTCTTCCAGTTTCGGTTAAAACTGCTTCTATATCCCGAGATGTGATCTCGTGATCAGTAGCGGCTGTGTTTGGTTGGATAAAAATCGTGACTTGGACTTTGGATTTTTCGCCCCTATCGCTGCTGTGGCTTTGATATCCGAACAATTTGGCTGGGGTTTTCCCAGTCTCCTCTATCATGATATAGCTATAGGTTTGCCGGCAGTTTGTTCTATGTATTGTTGCAACAGCGCTCGCTTTCTCTAGTACCCTCGGCAGTTCCACTGCCAGATCGTGGAGTTGTCTTTCTGATTATGGCTTTTGTCCATGATTGTTACCCATTGTTTCTTCTAGTTTTGCGATTCTGTTACTGGATTCAGAAAAGGCCAGTGATGCTTCCTGCATTCGTTCAGTGAGATTTTGAATGTGCACTTGCATGTGTCCCTGAGCCCTAGAAGTTGCTGGATTAGTGTGTTAATATTCTCGAGTTGCTTATCAAATTTGTCATTACGTTGTTCAAAATTTCTATTAAGCGTTATAAACGGATCGGTCTCTCCCCCTTTACGCTTCTGGGGTGGCGGCCGGGTGAATTCCAAGTTCATACCGTTTGATTCCTCTGAAGTAGAATTAGTAGTAATTGAATTTGTGGTTTTTGGTACCTCATTTGATTGATTTGCCGGCGGGCTCTTAGCCGTGGGCTTTTCGGTAAATTTAGATTTAAGTTCTTTAATTTCGCGACTCATTTATTTGATCATCTAAGTTCTGCATTTTCGCCTCTGAGTTTTTCCATCTCTCTATTTTTAGCCTGGGAGGTGTTGCTAACGAAGCTTACCGTCTTGTTGTCTGCTGACTTGGGTTGGCCCCATGGATTTTTGGGATCTTTGGGAGGCAGGCCAGGTCTTCGTCAATGGCTCATGTCCAGGGATTTTGAGGTCGCTCTGATTGTCGAGCTTGATCTTGATCTCGATCGTGTCCCCGATCATGGGTCCGTGTTTGCCCGGTTCCTTCCTCGGGGTTCTTGTCCCTGGTACTCTTGTTCCGAAGATTAGAGGATGGGTCCCTTGCTTCCTGAAGTTGATTGCAGTTGTTGTTTTTCCAGCTTTTTCTCCCGCATTTTCTTCTTTGAGAGCATACTGCGGGCAGAACGTGCACGCAGTACGTACCCGTCAATGTCGGGTCCGCGGGTCCATGGCGGAAGTTAGAAAACACGCGGTTTGGAGCCGTATAAAGTGGCACTTCTCATATCTGTAGAGACCTCTGGCGGGTCGCGGCAGTGCCCTCCTGAAGAGGCGTAAATGATTTTTAATCTCCGCATAAGTTATGAGCGGGATTGGTACGGTTGCCGGGGTAAAACCGCAGGATTGAGTAGAACCCTGGGGAAGGAACGCTCGGGCAGCTGTGTAAGCGGTCTCGTTCCCCTCCACCCCCTGGTAGGGCATCCTGTATATTTCGCGGCATTTGTTGTCTCCTAGGACATGGTCTTTACCGCAATGTGTCAACTCTGCAATAAGCCTAGCAGATAGATAGCTAAGCCTAGCAGATAGGCCTCAAACACTTCTTAAGCAGATAGGCCTCAACTGCCGCAACTCCGCGGGCAATGTCTGCCGCAAATCATTACAACCTTGACGGGGTACGAGCCAGATGCAATGCGTATAATCTCCATCCCGCAGGCGAAAATGCCAGTTTTCGACAAGGTGACGGCCAATATCCAACGCAAAATAGAAGAGTGGAAACGCGCATCAGCCTGTAACAACCGCTCGGCACAGCAGAAAAGACGAACGCCAGACAGCCACTTCACCGCCGCAGCTGATAAGCCGCTGCGGCATACGCCACGCACGCTAGTCAAGCGTTCGAAGCCTTCTCCGCAGCCGCGCCTAAACAAGATGCAGTCATCATAATCAAGCCTAAAGGAACGCTGGATCTCAGCAAAATCAAAGGAAGCAACACTCTCGGAAGTTCCTTGAACATGGCAGCAGGCATTAACAACACATCAGCAGCGCTCAGCATTTGGCCCATTTGGGAACAAAACATCATTGTCGTCGGCGTGCGAGACGCCGAAATAACCAGAAAGGTACTGGCAATTCAAGAAATTAAACTAGGGGACACAGCACACGCAGTGTACTCCTAGCTGCGGCCCAACGGAAGCGCTTCTCTCACCGGACGCACCAATGGTGACAGTGAGAACACTACAATTCTCCAACATACCGGCTGTTTTTTCGAAGGAAGTAAGGTCCCTTTTCACATCTTTTACTACGGTGCGGCGCTTCCCGTGCAGCTGTACAAGAAAACAACACCAGCCTGTTACTGTGCGGGAAACTTGGACACCAACTCTGCATAGTCACGACGTCCGCCGTGCGGTCAGGACGATATTCAAGAAGCCCATAACTGGCAACCCACGTACACGGTGTGCGAAGGCCCACATGCCATGGGGTCGAATCAATGCAAGTACAAGTACCGAACATCACAACCACCCAAATCGAAGACAGGTCAAGACAGTCACCAGTCCAGGGCCAAGGTTTGAGGCGGGTTCAGCCGCAGAGGCACATCGAGCAGCGGAGGCCGACTGACCCAACAGGCCCAGTCCAACAGCAGCAACTCAGCACCACACGGCTGGCGTTCATCAAGCAAAGGACCTGGCAATACCGAATACCGACAAAGCGTTGCACCCCACCGGCAATCGTACAGCTGACAAAACAACAGAAACCCATTACAAGGAGCAGCGCAAGGACAGCAAAGTGAGCTGGGAGGATGTAGCTGCCTCCTCCCCATAGCGTTGGCTTACAAACAACTTAAAACAGAGATCGAGAAACTAAAGGCAGAAAATAAGAAACTAAAAGAGCAATTAGGCATCGCAGCCAACCCGAACAACACATTACTTCCATTGATGCAACAGGCATGTCCGATGGAGGAAGACAAGGAAGAGGTACACCCTCCGTATCCACAGCAGCTAAATACTAGTACCCTCAAGAAGCAAGATCCACCTGAGACGCCACAGCAGACGCCAATGCCGCAGGTACCACAACAACAGGCAGCAGCACCACAGGCACCCATGCCGCAATATACCGAGAACAACGGAACACAGGACCGCATTACCGCTTGGAAAACACAGTCCAAAATCTCATAGAGAATAAACTACAAATTATGATCGCGACGACAATCAAAAGCATGTTAGAATCAGTCATCAAGCCCATGATAGAAAAACTTTGACCAGTTCTAATCAGGATGCAAGCGCAGGTGATTCTGGAAAAATTCTGGAATTTTAGGATGTTTCCCACAAGGTCACACAACTACAGGGAAAAATGAGAAATCGTGGCCTAGTCATCCCTGAACTTTAGAAAGAACCTGAAGATGCATCACATGATCAGACACACCTTTCTAATCCTCAACATGGCGCCAGAACCAAGACCTAAACTAACCGTCCTACAATGGAACTGCAGGGGTCTAAAGCGTAAGAGGGAAACATTACAACAATACATAGACTCTTATTCTCATGCGCCACAAATAATAGCCCTACAAGAAGTGAATAAGGAGGCTACGATCAGAGGATGCTCAACACATCAAACAAACCCCTCGACATGCATTTTGGTCCACAAACCATGCACAGCAGCCACTGTGGACCTTGATCTACACGCGACATTGAATATGCCTTCATAAAGTACCACAACACTGAAACAGCAAGGGCATCTTTATACTCAATATATATAGTCGCCCCAAACAGCGCCGCGTAGCCTTTGATGCTGTCTTTCTCAAAGCACTAAGAGAAGCTCAAACAGCTCATCTATCTATAGCCAGAGACTTTAACGCTTCTAGCTTCTAATGGGGATACCCGAAGAAATAGACACTAAAGCAGGAAGACCATCTTGCATCTTGCAGACCATCTTGAAAGCAACAAGCACAACAACCCACGTGGGGAAGCCAGAGTGACAGACTGGAAAAAAAATCAGGAAGGACACTAAACTAATTACATCGGAACAAATAACTAGTTACGAAGAGTGGACGGCATCCGTTCTCTACCCTAAAGAAAACCTCACAAAACCACTTGTCACCACTGAGGACCACCCAGCTGTTGACAACCATCTTCTACTCCTTTGGGAAGCTAGACGTAGTCTCATAAAACGGTGGAAGAAACAAAGGCACAATCAAAAACACAAAATTCGAATAGCGAAGCTAACTACTCAAGCAGACCAATACGCATGGGACCTCGCTCGCACCAACTGGCTAAAAAGGTTCGAATCCCTCAAAGGTCGCCTAGACATTAAGACAACGTGGAACCTTCTCCGCTGCCTAATTGATCCACCGAAATCGAAAAGTGACTAGCGTAGAAATTGGCATCGAGCCTTAAATAGCTATCAAGGCACGGATGACGAACTCATAGATGAACTCACTCGTCGCTCTATCTGCACTTCGAGAGACGCAGAACCCTCAAATCCAGAATACCTGGAAAAACCGAACGAAGTCATAGATAAAGACTTCAATTTAAAAGAAATAAAGCAGAACCAGCAGATAAGCGCCGAGGTACAGCCCCGGGACAAGACAAAATTACGGTCGGACTTCTAACCAACCTCGGCACAGAAGCACTGCAGCAACTTACAGATTACGGTAATGAGTGCTGGTGCATCGGCACAGAAGTACTGCAGCAACTTCCGGATTACGGTAATGAATGCTGGCGCATCGGCACCATTCCGCAGGCATAGAAAGGAGCCAATGTGCACTTTATCCCCAAACCCGGCAAGACAATTAGCATTGAAAACCTACGCTCAATATCCTTCACGTCGTGCACAGGCAAACTCATCGAGAAGGCAGTCCACGCGCGTCTCTCCAACTATTTAGAGAACAACGAGCTACTGCCGCACACGATGTTTGATTCAGAGCACATCTGTCCACCCATGATGTGCTTCTACAACTCAAGTCATTGATCCAGCACGGAGGAACAGTGACCGAGAACTTCTATCCCTCGACCTCAAAGGAGCATTTAACGATGTCAACACTCCGCAATCCTCCAGATCCTCCAGACCACGAACTGTGGCCAGTGAGCCTACTCATACATCTATGATTTCCTTAAAGACAACGGTCAATATCAGCATCCGCATAAAACAAACAACTACAACGAAGATGCGCACGAGAGGCACTCCGCAAGGGGCAGTATTATCCCCACTTCTGTTCAACATTGCACTCCGAAATCTTCCACCCCTTCTAAATCAGATACAAGGCATACACACATGCCCTGTACGCTGACGATATAACCATCTGGACAACCATGGGTAGTATGGGAATGAGTGAAGAAAAACTACAAACAGCCACAACAACTGTTCAGAATTATGCACGAGTGTGTGGACTAACCTTCTCTCCAGAAAACTGTGAACTCCTAGTCTTCCGCTAGCGCCAAACTCAGGCCACGATCGAAATCCACGCTGATACCTCACCTATAAATGAAGTTCAGACCGTCAAGGTACTGGGTCTGTACATAAATAATCAGGGCAACAACCACCTCACCATCCAGAAACTCCGCCTCGTGAGCGAGCAAGTCGCCATGATGATCGTCAGAATAACGACGCGAAAATGAGGGATGCGCGAAGATACTCTCCGACTGGAGCAGTCTTTCGCCCTGAGCCGTACCGTCTACATAGCACGCTACCTCCGTCTCAAGAAGTTTGACATCAAGAACCTCGATGTCATAATGAGAACAGCCTACAAGAAGGCCCTGGGCCTCCCTTTTACGGCATCGACGGACCGTGTGCGGACGACAGGGCGTCCGCACACGGTAGACGAGCTGACACAGGCACACCTCATGTCGCAGGTGGTACGACGCTCCACGAGTTTGACTGGCCGACAAGTCTTGAACGACATGAACATCAATTGCCCCTTACGGCTAGACCCTAAAAGCGACATTGTAGCATCATGGAGAGGACAATTGAAGGGACCTCCATTGCCGAGAAATGTGCACCTCGATTTTCACCAGCCAAGGCAACAAGCATGAGCAGAAGCTATAAAAAGGCACTACGGCGGGCGCGAGGGCGTGTTCTATGTCGATGCTGCGATCCTGAACGGGGAATGGCGGCTGTTGCGGTCGTGCACCAAAATCAAACAGTGGATGGACTAATATTGCATAGCCAAACCACACTGGCTGCGGAAGAAGTGACGATTGCCCTAGCTGAAAGAAACACTACCTCAGAATAAATTCTTACAGATTCACAGAAAGCATATCGCAATTACCTCAGGGCAGGATCGCACCGCTAGCAGCTAAAATCCTGCAAGATAGTTAAACCCGCGGCTACCAACCCATGCAAAAACACAGTATGGGTGCTAGGTCACCAAGGGATCCTTGGGAACGAGAGCGCACACACCTCAGCCCAGGCATTGCTCCCCTGGGCACCCAATTCGGATCTCGTGGAACCTCCTACCCCATTACTAACCTACACTGAAATACTTCAGCACTTACGATTAACTCGCCGGGTCTACCCTCTACCGGCAAAGACACTAGACAAAGGGGAGGAGGTACACCTTCGCAAGCTACAGACCATAAATTTTAACAACCCACGAAGACTACACGCAATAGATCCAGAGTCATTTAACTCACAATACAAATTCTGTGGGGAGAAGGGCGGGCCTATACCATGGTGTGCGTGAAATCAGACTGTCGCTATTAACAACCAGCCTACGCAGGAGGGGTGGGAGGCAGCTTTGACCAGCTCGGTCGCAAGGGGTCACAAAGAACTCGTCGAAAGAGCGCGGACAGCAGCCTACGCCAATGGGGTTTCGTACCGATGACTCGAACCGCCGATACAACCTCCTGAACATTTTCATTAAAATATTTTTACTAACATCACAAAATCATGGCCGCCCAAACTAATTTCAAGGTCAATGTAATTTGAAGGGCAAATTTAATTTAACACGAAGACCTGCTATACCTAGCGTAGTGAAGGTTTCGCTTCCATTGAAAAATGGCTCATAAGAAAGGAAAGGCGCAGTATCTGTCAAGGTCACTTGAAGGTGAAAACCATGGGTACACGACAGGTCAACTAGCTGGCGCTGTGAAGCTTTCGCTTCAAAATAAACCAATCACGTCTCCACCGGGAACCGAACCTCCCTCCTTTGGATCCCCAGCCGCGCGCTTTAACTAGCTGCGCCACGTCCGGAATCGTGAAACGCACATCCTAATAAACCTTGTCTACCGTAGGGATGACAATAGCAATGAAAATGAAGCTGCAGTGAGTGATAATGACCCTGATGACAGTAGCAATGATAGTGACGGTTCATTTACTTGAATATGATAATGAGTGCAAACATGATGCACCGTGCGCCCCAGCATCGCTTAGGCTTTCGCATTTCTGCGGTGTAGATTCCACAGTGCTTTATGAATCTTTTTGTTGAACTTTTTTTTAAAATCAGGTGGAGAATTGCGTGGCAGGAGGATCTAAACCTCAGTCCTCTTGCGCGCGAGGTGGATTTTCTATCTTTACTCCGCCGCTGCAGGTTCTTGTTTATACCGACTTTATTATTCTGGATTAAATGCCTATATTGCATTCTTTCATAATATCTTTGCAGTTGTAAGGGTTCTAAATTACCTTTTTCTGTGAGAGTATAGGTGACGAGAGTCGCAACCTTATAGGCTGCAGATGACTCGGGCTGCTTTTTGAGGTGATTCCAATTGTGTGAGACTAAGTTTAGTGCAAGGATGTCACACAATCGGAACATATTCAAGAACTGGTCTTTTAAACACTTCGTAAGCTACGGGTTTTCTCTCGACCGCAGACGTCTGCAAGGTCGTTCTCATGTAATATAGTTTTGGCATAGATTTATTTTTGAGTATTAGAAACATGTTCCTTTCATCTCAGGCCCGAAGTGAGGATTACACTTAAGCAATTTCTGCTTTTGACGAACGACATATGGTGACCAGTAACGGAATCCGGAAACACAAGAGGTTTAAGTTTTCGCGTGTGCCATTGCTACAGGTTTTTTCCTACTTATAGTCGTTTGCCATTTTGTTCATCAGTTTTCTGTGGAGTAAGGTTACGAATCCAGTACCTTTAGCAATTTGAAAAGAATGCCTGACTGAGTTTTATTAATCAATTTACTTCAGATTATACTTCCTTATACTAACAGATATAATAACGTGCGCGCAGTTTAAACAACATATAAGTTATAGAAGTAGCCTTTTCAACTTGTTTTGGCCAATAGAATTGCAACATTTACTTCAAGATATGATAAATCTTAGAAATAATAACCAGCCAAGGGACGAGGACGAAGAAAGACGATGTACGCACAGTAGCTGGTAGCTGCCATGTGTACTTCGTCTTTCTGTACCAACTGACAATGTACCAACTGACGCAGATTTCAACCCTCCTTCAATAATAAATCTGCATAGGCTGTAATAACCTGCGGTTATTGCAACTTATATTTCACCAATACAAACCGTACGACTAAGGTTATGCGGGCACAACAGTGCATCTTGTTGGATTGGCGCGCTGTGCCAGAATTTTTTCGATGCCCTTTCTGGAACCTCAGACAGTTTGCAGCTGTGCTTACTACAATCAATGTTCTGTCCTTCTTGAAAGACGTCTTATTGCGAAACAATGTTCCACTTAGTGTCCTGGCGCAGGCTCGTCGGTGATTTATTATGGAAAGTGGCAGTGCTGCAGAAACGAGATAGTGTAAAAGCACGGAGGACAAGACCAAAGCTGAACGATTACCAGCTGAATATTATCATGAAACAGCCTACAATATATACACTCCAATATTGGGAAGAAAGGCGACAAGCGCTTGTGATCCCAAACCAGTGTACGATTTGTCACTGACAAAAAAATTTGATAAATGCGACATGGTGAATTTGTTGTTTTATGCGCCTTCAAGACTCAAAAGTGCACATTATCTACTCAGAACAGAATTGTGATGGATGCACAGGAATTAATATCGTGCACACTACAAGACATGGCCTGGCGTGTGGAAATGACAGTAGTAACGTATAGATTGCCGTCTGCAGTTCTATTGACATGTGTTTTTTAAAGGTCTGATACCCTTCGTCATTTTGAGAAAAAATATATACAGCAAAAGAATATTTATACCACAATGAAAACGAAGGATGACGAAAGGCTCTAAATCAGAGTTCACCCATCAAATAGTCTGGGTAAAATAGGCGTGGAACTAGTTTCCTAAAGAAAATCTGCTTAAATAAAGTATATTGCATATACCCTACTATAAATTGATGTATTCCGGCTGGGGATGAATAAGTGCAAAGCTGAACTGCTTTTTAGTATCGCGGGAAAACGGTGCCTGATCCTAAATGCAAACCAACATGATTGAATGGTCACCCAGCCTAGCTCCCTGTAGAATAATGCGCCAAGGAAGCTACAGGAACTTACTGATTCAATCAGTTTTTGTCGAATGGGAGTGTGATGGGATAATCCATATTCTGATTTTTAGGACATAACAGCGCGAGGTTTCTTTTCTTAACATTCAGATGAAATTACTTCTTTGCAAGCCATATCATCAGTTTATGTGGCCAGTTTTGGATAAAGTTCGAGTTTGCTAATAACAGAACAGGAAAGGAAAAGGTTCGCATTATTTGCTTATAAAACAATATTAGAATTCTTGTAATGTTTAGCTTGTCTTTTAAATAAAAAAAAAGAAGAAAAGAAGGGGCCGCAATATATAGATTCTTGAAGAACGCCGAAGTATATTAGTTCTGAGTCGGTTACGCCATCATTCAACCACGTGTATTGCGTGCGAGTGGACAACCAGCTCTTCAGTAACCTGTGGGTTGTTCTATGAATATCGAACCTATATAATTTACGAAGCGTATGTCATGATCAATGGAATTAAAACCTTTGATAAAATGAAGGACTACGCCAAAAGGGAGAAACACTAAATATATTGAATCAGACTATAAGACTACTTTTTGTATCGAGGAAGGTAGCGTGCGTGAATTTTCCTTGCTCAAATTCATATTGCTGCTTAAACATAACAATATTAGAATGCAAAATTTGCATTCTTTCATGAAAGTAGCTCTTACCGCATATTTAGAGAACAAAAGTAGAATGGAGTTAGGACTATAAATTCTGTGACCTGTTTTATTACCTCATTTGAATATAATTGTTACACGGGAAGTTTTCATTTTACCCGAGAATTAGCCTGTGAGAAGCATTACACCACAAATATGTATGAGAGGATGCTAATAGACGTAGCAGCAGCCTTTATGGCTAGTGCAGTACTTAATACCGTGCAGGGGTTATAATGGATGTAATGTCCTCCTCACATTAGACAGAAAAATGCTGAACTGGGATGCAGGAACAAAAAGGGAATCGGCTGATTTCATAGCTGATAGATGCGTATACCAAGTGCATGTTTGCAGGTTTAATATCCTCCGTTCAACTGAACAATGTTTCCATCAATATAACAACGTAGAATTTATACGTTAGTGTTTTCATTTCATCTTCAACATTTTCGGTGTCGTTCCTGCAACTGAGCATTTAAATCATAAATTGATGGCGACTAGCCTACAGAGCAGCTTCCACTTCTGAGTAAATTGTTAAATGTGTTGGTATTCAAGCAAGATATGGTAACAAAAAGGGAATCCTTGTGTGAAACCTGTATGCGAAACCAGTTTAGGCATATACAATATTATTGTTTTGTGCTAATTCGCACAGATTGGCTTATGTGTGAATGCTGGAGTAAGGAAGCAGAAATTGTGTGTTAGCGATATGCTGGCGGTCATCTACTAGACTACTGCAATATATGTGACTGCTTGTGGGCCAAATTCATTTTCTGTGCAAGCAAGTTTGTAAGTGTAACAATAAGGGCGCGCCACACAAAAGAAATCATTAGATGGAGGCTATCGAAGCGTGGCGTATTTCAATAGCATGTGATTCGTGCATTAATATATTCTCTATTTCCTTATCCAAAACAGAAATTGCCTATCTTGAAGGTGTCTTCAAACGGTTTCCTTTCTACGGCTTTACCTAATTGTTTTTACCGCCGACACTATCTTTGCCCAACTAAGTAACTAGACTTCTGGCTGATAGTTTTATTTAAAGTTGTCGCATTTGTTTTATTGTATTTTGCTAGTTGTTTTTCCGGTTTTATATCTTTGAATTCGCCGCTTCATTGTTAAGATGTATCCAACCAGCTGTACATATTTTATTCTTCATTCCTTTCCTCTCCTGAGCGTTTATTTACAGTAGCTTAGTTTCTTGTGGACATTATTGTTAGCGTCTTTCGTTATGTTCCGGAGTTAGCAAATTTAGAATAATGGACACATGTGCTTGTTTCTTTTGGTATTACTGTGCCGTGCATCTTGCGCTGATATCACCGTTAGCAAAAAAGATGGATGTAAACAGCCACTCAAGTTATTCCAGAAGTTTCTTACAGACCTGGCGGTATTTCAACAAGTATGGATGGGACTGTTAGACTTGTGATACGTTTGCCAGCTGTCTTGGGGCAGTGCAACAGGGAACGAAATTTAAGTTCCATTTTCTTGTTTCGTGTTTTGATGGAGTCTTAAATGATACGTCCAACGCTCGAGTATTTATGATTTTTTTATTGTTCGAATATACTGCTAGCGTCTTTCGAGGCGGTTGCGAGAAGTAATTTCCAATATAGGTAAACGATGTGTTGCTTCCATGTCGTCTTTGTTATTTGCATTATGTGTGCACTCCCCATTGCAGTGCTTCGATGGTTATAGCGCTCAATTTCTGAACCCGAAGACATGGATTCGATCACTGCCACGAGGGCAGCGTTTCAGCTTCGCGATGCGCCTGTTTACTGGGTTGCAATCACAGTGCGTGTTTAATAATCTTGCGTCATTGAAATTATAGGAGCTGTCTACTATGACGTTCCTCAATGTAGACGTTACTCTTACACCCTTATACAGAACACCTTATGCGAAAGCTTATATTCTGTTCTAAAAGATTTGGTGACAAGCGCTCTGCTCAATCTAAATATTTTGTTGGTTGCATGAATTTCTTTGCAGAAGGAATTCACTGTATGTGTTCTACTGTCCTACTGGAAGTCACCTCCTGGCTTGTTATTGGCTCATATCTAAAATGATGTAAAATTCTTTTTGATTCTCATCTTTATTATGACTGTGTTCATGTCTATAATTAACTCATACACTAATTAGGCAAGAAGCTTTCAATAACTTGTTGCAGATATCGATTATTCTCTTAGCCTCACACTAACTGAATTCTTTTTCCTAACTTATAGCATGTTAGCTAAAGCAAGTGTTTTAAACTTTCCTACCTCTTTGGAAGGACTCAAGGGGTTAATAATAGCCGGTACATGGTTACCAGATGCCGATAGTTTTGTTAGCACTAGCACAAGAATATGACAATTTGGCCATTAAAAGGGGTGATTGAGCAATGCGAACCCATGAGGAATAATGTGTTTTTTTTTTGTAAAATGCACTGGAGAGAGGACGACTGCTCTGCAGGCTTATATCTGTGGTTGTCTCTACTGATGCCATAATGAAAGGAATATGGATCTTCAGCATGAGCTTTCAAAGGGAATTGCGGGGTTAAACGGTCAACTTTCGAACTGTTGCACTAATCTCGATAAAAATTTCAAGGATGGCCTATCTTCCTCTTATGAGCATATATATAACCTAAGTGTCATCACCATAGCACAAATAATAAGCTGTAGTTGTCATAAACAGTAAACAACTGTGTCATGTTAAGAAAACTATTCCAAAATTCATGAAAATGTACTAACCGTTCGTGCTTTCATTAGTTGTAAGTAGTTCATTGTGCAGGATAAGGCCAATTTTGAGTGTTCGCTATAACATATGTTATATGTGTAAAAATCGGAGCTCTATAAAAAAGAACTTGAATGTTCTTTTGTGATTATATGTCACATATTTGAGATTTTATTTTCTTCAAGAACACTTACGAATCCAAAAACTACATTAGCTCCTTCTAAAAAGCATTTTATTCTTGAAATAACCATGAGAGCAGCCTTTGGAGAAAGGGCTGGTATAAGGTAATTTTTGTAACCGATGGGGTTTGTAAAGAGTACAAAGGGTGCAAATTCTTATTATAGCTCTCTACTTACCTTGGGTACAAGCTAATATGCATCCTTGAACATTTATTCATTAGTTATGGGGAGGCCGTGCAAGCCGTACTGATGCTAGTTAGTATGCTACACGAGCATTAAATAGCTTCTGTCGAGCCTGCGATCAATCTCATGATAGCGTTCGATTTTGACCGCCTGGCCTTTAACATGCACTGACATAGCACAGCACACGGACGCCACTCCGTTTCGTCTCCAGCGAAAATCTGGCAGCTGCGTTTCGATGGGGACGAAACGGAATGGCATCTGTGTGCTGTGCAATGTCTGTGCGCGTTAAGGATCCTTGTAGGGATGAAATTTCCGGAGTCCTCCAGTACAGCGCCTCTTGTAGCCTGAGCTGGTTTGGGATGTAAACGCTCAAACACTAACCATCCAACCAACCTCATGGGAAATGCAAAAGCTCCAAAGTGTAATATTTCTCTCTGTCTGCTGTAAAGAAGGTCGTTTTAATTTTATACGCGGCACAAATTATAGCTGCTGATGGGTAGTGTGGTGTGGTATTTTTAGCAGAACATACTACCAATAAGAGCAAACATGATGCGCTTGTTCCTCACCATTTCTGCAGTAAATTGTTTCTTGGATGACAAGAAGTCAGTTGCTTAAGGTTCCAATGCATTTTGAATGGATGTTGTTCTATATTTCTGAGGTGGTCGCATATGTTCTCCAGTAATCATTTAAGTAAAAGCGTGCAGCCGGTCGACTGGCATGAAGAGCTCCGGTACAAAATGTGTATTTATGATGTTGGTATCACAAAAAGATACTACAAATGGTCTGAGCTTGCCTAACGGGCATGCTACGTTTCGACAAATAAAAATTGCTCATATCTACACATCTTCTGTGCTTTGATGGACGTTTGTAAATGGGCACGATAGGTCAGTTACTCAAGCCGTCCTCTTTTGCACTCCTAAACGTAAGCAGCACTACTGTGTTTTCATTCCTTCTGTTAATGTCACATGCGTTAGAATTATTCCGTAAAAGGAAACCGTTTTGCCCCGTCTTAAGTTTCATTTAAACAATTGCGGGCTAGCAGGACGACGAACGGCACTTCTCTTACACGCAGTAGGAAAGGTTAGCATGTGGACTCAATAATATGATTGAATATATATAGGTAAGCAATTTAAGAAATTTACACATTTTATCACGTAACTGGGAACAGCTGGATGCGCAAGTTGTTGCTGTAACTGTCTAAGAGTCTTTTTATGGTCCTGTCGGGGTGTACATCTCAAGCACTGCGTGCTGGCGCTGCGTTTTATACTGTGGTGATGATGCTCAAAGTTTAATCAAGGTCACTAATAACCTAAGTCTCTAGTTGAAAGTTCTCCTGGACTAAAAACAGACTTCAAGGAATTGCTGGCTTTATTTATTATCCAAAAATAATTTTCACCTTTCTTTTTTGAAAATACCTATGAAACAGTCCTTGAAAACTGAGTAATTTTTCATTATATCAATTTCATTGCTACGTCTGACGTACTTATCTGTCTTGAGATTCCCGTTAATGCAAGTCTGTTTCAAACAAGGCTCCACAAATTTCACGGTCTGGTTGTCTCTTAGCGTGGCACCATTTACAGCTTTGCATCCTTCTGCAAATCAAAACAAGGAAAAAGCTGAATCACATTTGAAGTCCTAATTCCTACAGACGTAGACAACACCACTAAGCATTCTAAGACTTCGTGTAAACATGAGCTCCTCTGATGTACCATTTTTGAGTAGCTCGCTGCTGGCAGAAAACTCTCTTCTGACAGCAAAATTATATCCTGGCATTGTGGGCGGGAGGCGAGAGGAACCAATCTGCCAAGCATGACAACGTTCACTGTGGAAGATGAAGGTGATATAACCAGAGTAGCAAGGCGCAATGAGTGAGCACAGCATGTGATTGCTCTTCGGAAATGTGCTTTGCTAATCGCTGCCTTGAGTGCAGCAGAGTGTCGATGCACTGCATGCATTTAGCAGAAATAGGCCCTTTCTCTACAAAAGAAAAGAGATGAAAATAAGGGAGCCCACAAACGGCAGAAGAAGTAGCTGATCACTATTCGGGGTGGCGCAGGCATGTGGACTTCGGCTAGATGTGAACTGCACACAACAGCTTCGAGAGGTCTTTGAAATCACGTGGCAACACTTGTTATTCGGGTTCTCACCCGCGAAACCTCACACGCTTTGTTCCTGAAACGGCACGGTGTGCTTTCAAAATGGCGCTATTAGCGACTACGCAGTATTTACCCTCGCACAATTATTAATCACTCAGCTGAAGCATTCCCATTTTCTAGGTTTGCAAATTTCTTGCTGGTTTCATTAAGCAGAGAACTACCACTTTTTCCGCCCAAGTGTGCCGATTGTCGCTCACACTATTGTACGCACAACCTCCAGGAACATATATAATCTGGCTGAATTTTTATGTATGCAATTTTCTGTAATCTTAACACAAATATAGAAGTCTATCGTTGATTTAGTTAATCATTTAACACCAAATTGGGCGGAACCGAAAGCAAAATGTCGTATCTTGGAGCTACTCCTTTATCGTATTCTAGGACTACTCGATTAAGAAGCATTTTTATCTATCCTTGCCAGTCTGCGTGCATGGATGATGTCCCTCTTTTTAGAGTTTACCCTCTTTAGCTGGTAATCTGAGAGGTGATAGTGCATGTCAGCGGTCCCTCATAAATGTTTTTTGGGCATTTTTAATAGAATATCTGCCTTTCCACTGCGCAGGAAATGCGTGGAAGATAAGTGTCACCCGTTATTATTCATAATTTATTGGCGATGCGCCACTATTGGTGCGCACACTCCCAGATATCGTTCCAGTGTACGAGGGCGGTTTAAGAGTCCTAAGAGTCATTTCGTTGTAACAATCGGCGTCCTAATGAGCTGCTTAAAAATTTCAAGCTTACCTCCCTGAAGAAGGCAACGCGGCAATTTTATACGGAATCGCATTGACGCTTTTCGTGCCAGTGGATGGTCGTTCTAGTTTTTGCTCGAAGGGTGTCACTGGATACCCCCGAAAAAAGTCGCATATTTGGCAAATTTTTACCTCCCGAAAAGGAGTTCCTTGGTACCCTCTGTTTTCGAGTGCAGAATGGCAGAGGTTGACGACGCGTTCTATATGCGCTAAGAACTTTCTCCACTAAACTCTCAGCAACTAAAAATACGCGTCTGTTCCGATACGAATCTGGCTTAGTATGTCTTTTGTAACACGCCCGAACAAAGCATGAAGCGGTAAAATAGCTACCAACTGTGCCTCGTCCTAAATGGCTTTCGCTGTTATTGGACGCCTGGGATTGCGTATTTTTTCTGTTTTCGCTAAGCTTTAGGCCAGGAGAAATGAAACAAAAACAAATAAAAATTAGCTGGGGTTTAGCTTTAGTTAAACCCGGTAGGTTGCGTAAGCAAAGCCGACATAGCTTCTCTTTGTGTTCTTTTTGTTCTTTCTTGTCCTCCTTATTCCCCAGACCACTTTTAAAGCCTCGCTTTAACCAAGCCGTATGAACGTACCTAATAGGGCAACATGAATGCCAGGGTCCTGGCAGGCTGATTCTGACATAACCGTTTCATGTGAAACGAGAGACCGAATTTGGCAGCTACTACCATTTGCAGCTACGACGGGGCTATCGACCAGTTTTACCCGACGGCTTGAGAGGGGCCCCATGTGCGGTTGCTCGAAAGGTCAAACGTGGCTACCGGCCGGGTTTACGCGATGGGCTGAAACCTCCCGTAATATTGATTACACATCAATAGTTACAAGTACGAATGGGAATTTAGTTCAGTTCAGACACAGCTAATAGAATGAATTCATATTGTATTCCTTGACGCTACAACAGCTGCTCGTGTTAAACAGGAAGAGAGATCGACGAAAATAAGTAGAACATATATCACTCTCCACATGCCTTGACACAAGAAAGAATTCGTCAGAAGCGAAACCCAAAGTACAGAAGCTAGCAGCTACAGAACGCATTCATATTATTAGTCCTCATTTCAATGCGTTTCAGCACCTCTCGTGAGCTTCAACGAAATCAGATGCAATACAAATGCTCTTGTAAATTATTACTAGTCAGCAGAAAAGTTACAGTGAGCCTATGAATGATAGAAAAGAAAATAAGTCGATGTATCAATGCATTGTAAATAACAGTGCATATATCACTTTGCAAATTGGAAGTGTCGTGCCCTAGAATTGTTGTATGCCCTGTGAACCTTCCTAAAATTTTGCACGTGCATGAACGAAGCTGCCGTTTCAACGTTCCCCAAGAAATATTCATTCCGTGACTGTCTGTGTATTAAGAGGTCAAATTTACTCTTTTCGGAATCATCAGAGTACATGTCGGGTTGGAATGATTTTGAAGCAAGACTGCTGTCAACAATGCACTATCTTTTGATTATTGTTTATGTATGGCCCAGGCCAAGCACTAAAGAAATCAAAACAGATTTTTGATGTGACATAACCTCTGACAAGGGGCGCAAACCGGTGGCCTACCTGTGGAAACGTTAACCGGCAGCCCTTCTCCTATAAGTTAATATCACCTTGCTTAGTGACGAATTGAACTTTTATGCTAGATAACCCACTTTACGGGATGCGTTTCTTCTGTCACTCTCTTATACCACTCTCGCGACACTCTCAATGCATGACTGTTCATTTTACCACTTTAGTGCTCTTGCTGCGTCTCTGTGAAGGTCAGCAATTTTCAAGTGTAGCCTAACGGCTAAATGGGGTCTGACTTACCAGTCACAACGGAAGCTGCCATACTTAGAGATGCAACAGCCCCAAGTAGTAAAACGTAGATGACTCCCATCTTGTTTGGCTTATAGTCGTCTGTAAAAGAACAATAATAGACATCTGAGCAAAAGAAGACATTCATTTTCATAGAAACTTAGAATAACTTAGCGGTGTTCGACGACCGGCGCGGTCAGCTTCGCGTGTATCTGAATCTCCTGGTGACTTCACCGGATGGAATACCATCATGACGTCAGTTCCGGTTATTAGACTTGGTCCTATGTGACGTCTTGACATCCCATCATGTCATGACATCACCAGGTGATGACGTCATAGGCAATCATCTCCGTCATCCTTACTGTCACTATCACTAACTCCATTAACTATCACTATAGATCACTATCTACTACTGACTAGCGGTGGTGGTCCCCATGGCAAACGCGCTGGAATGATGCTAGAGAAGGAGAGAGATAAGTCTCATGTGCTCAGCGTGGCTGTCAGGATGATTGGCAGCTATAGCGGGACACGACACAACTAACCGGACGCCGGACGTGAGTATTGAGACATTATCGTCTTCCGCCTTGAAAAATGTTAGACTCTTGCTCAGGCAAACATAGACAGATGTGCGGTTTTCTATTTATCAGCGTTTTCCTTTGTTTCTTGGAATTGCGTTTGCCAATAGGGTTCCGTATTATGGTAGAAGTACAGATGGACACTAAGTACTTTAGATGGGTTGTAGCTTTACTACATTTGCAAAATCTTCTGGAATGAATGGCCATTCCCGTGCCAAAATCCCTGGCACTTTCCCCATTTAACCAACTTTTTTGTAATCTCACTGAAACGCTTTATCGCATCCACTCTCCTGCAAGTGCTCTCTTTATTTGTACAAAAAACGCCACATTGTCTGTATAAATCAGCAGCTTTACTTCTGCAACCTGTAAACAAAAGTCATGAATTCCATCTCCCCTTAATATGTCTAACCACAAAGTTTCTACACAAATACAGAAAACATTCGGAGGAACTTTTAGAAATCTCTAGAGGAGAATGGCGAAAGTTTACCCTTCCTCTCCTATAATTTGCCTATCATCGCTTGCCTCTTTTTTGTTGTTGCGGCTGTAGGAAGAAGGATAAGAAAATGCACCGGCCTGCTACTGGCTCTGTAGCTGACCCACCTCCACTGCCTAGTGTGGACAGAGGAGAAAATAGTGAAGAGGGAAGACGAAGAAAGAGAGAGAAAGACGCGTGTCGCAACAGCCCTCTACTGCCACCGAAGAAGTGGCGGGTGCAAGGTCAGCCTACAACAAATACAAGGCCTCCTGGCCACCAGGGTCTTGCAAAGAACGAGGCAGCTGAAGCATCCGCCTGCATGCCGTTTCATTGAGACTCGAATTGGCTGAGGACATCAATTTCAATCCTTCCTATACGTTCAAAGACACTGTAACTTTCTATCAAAACTCGCATCGCAAATACCCCAACCCTGGCAAAGATTTAGGAAAAGCGAATGAGAGGCTGGCCTGCGCCTCTTCTCCAACACAATGCTGTGCCCGGGAGTTCTTGAACAATTTGACTCCTCCCAATTAAATGGCCAGTGGCATTACTGTGGGGAGCTGGCTGAGACGCACCTACCACAATGTATAGGCTTGCCAATAGGACCCATTCATTCCCCCATCCGTAACCCTTCCCGGAAAGACTGGGAGGCGGCCCTGCTCAGCTTCTGCGACCTACTGGCCCAAAGGGCCTTAACGCGGCGTGCTCTGACGGCGCAAACCGCCAATAGGATCCCTGACTAGGAACTCCACCTAGTATTTGTAATGCCGAGGCCCTAAAGGCTCCACGCAGAACATACCTCCTTGCAAATATCGAATAAATATTTTTACCACCCCCAGCACCGAAGGCAGGCTAGCCCCCGCCGCAAGAAGCGGTGACCGTAGGGCCAAGAGCACCCACTAATCTCGTGGAACCTCGCAGAATATGACCGATCTTGCGCACAAATCTCCCGCATATTTCTCGGTCAGGGCATTTCGTTCCATGAACCAAGAAAGCCTTTCGCCTAAAAAGAGCACTGAAGGGACAACCCGTGCGAAAAGAAACGTTATATTCCAATGGGGCCCTCCTAAGATTTCTTTATTATTAACATGGTAGTGCAGTTGCGGCATGCCAGTGTAACCCCCTATCTATTACCAGAACCAACGTTAACGTAATCCAAGATACAAAAAAGCAGTTCGTGCGCTAAACAGTGAAATGCGTTTTGCAGGTCGAGCTGAACAACTTCTACATAGAAGCATTCTGCGTCACAATATCAAGCACGCACCTAGCGTTGGGAACATTTTCATGGGGCGTCCCATATTCCCGCACGTTTCATGATTCCCGACTAATACTGTGTGCTACCGTCTGCAGTATTTTTTGTAATTTTGTAATTTGTTGTATTTTTGTATTCTTGTAATCGACATATTTAGTGCGATAGGCCTTTAGGGCAACTGTCGGAGTGTTTATATTCCATCTGTTTTCGGTATGAGCACAATGTAGGACAGGCGTATGATGATGGCAATGCATGCAAATTTTAGGCATGCATTTAATACCGCTGTCAACGGCAATGATAATTCTGTCTTAAGATGCTTATAGAAGCCGCGCTAAGGCCGTCCGGACCCGCCATGAGTGTCCGTCCGCGCGTTCGTGCGTCCGCTGAATGGTGGCACTTCGCGAGAGGGAGATTTCGCGGTGTGCGTTTTACCTTTAAAGTGATCAGTCAATAATTTAAATTCAGTGCAGATAGTGACCGATAAGGGTGGTAGCTAGTTATAGTGACAGTAACAGTTGATAATAGCGACATCAGCGCTCATGATTGAGTGTGACTGCATCACCTTGTGACATCATCACCCATGACCAGGCATGACGTCATGACCGAATGCGAGACCATCATGACGTCACATTTGGGCATGTCTAAAAACGAGAACTGACGCCATCATTACGGCACATACTCAAGCACGAAGCAGTAGAGTGACAGTAAACTCATCGAACTCGCTCCGACCGCTGCCGTATCGCAAATTATTACTGCCAATGGTTAGGGGAACGAATCGGGGTTTAGGCTAAAGCCTTCTCTCCCTTTATTTTTGAAGGGTGCGAATAAAAGTTTTTTTTCTCTCAAAAGACAGCAGGTGGTTATGACGCCACATATTAAAGCTTGTTTATATCAGTTTCAATCTTGCTGCAATGGTCTTTTCAAAGCAATGAATTTACGGTACTTGTCATAAGGATGTTTTTGTCATGTTGCTATACTACAATCACAGTTTATCTGGGGCTGTGTTCAAGTTCACTTCCCTAATGTCATGACCCTCTGGACCAATCCTGAATTTGCCGACACGCCCAAAACTACGCTGGGCTCTCTTTTTTGGACATGAGATGTACTGCTTTTCCAAGGCTTAAAACACGGTTTCGATGGCTAAAACAACGCGATTGTTACTGTAACTAATAATACAAACCCTGCATGGCCAGGCAGATCATGTGGGAGCGAAAAAATATGGGGAAAGCAAAAATCATGCCTTGCGATTATATAAATCAGTCTAAATACTTTCGTCACTCCTAAAGAAGCACCACGCTTCTGTGACCGCTCTGAACATCACATTAGCATTCGCCGTATGAGCCGCGGCAAGGAACAAAATATTGCAGCACGTACCCGCTTTGAACGAAACCGAGAACTTCACTTGTTCAAATAAATAGATTGTGCGCGGATCTTCTTATATGTGTTTAAATATTTTTTTAGCCTAGAAGATGATACCTTGGACGAGATAGAAGAAAGTTTATCCCACCCTAACTAGTGGAAGCTTTTCCGAATCCGTTGAGAGAACGAGGCTGTAGGGGATGCTAAGGTGGGTGTTGATAAATATTTGTCTCCAAGTGTTTTTCACCAAGAATTCGTTTTATATCGCCATCAAAAGGGTCAAACCATCTTCTATCCTACCTGTTGGTTTGTTAGGCTTCAATCGAGCATTTTTAAAGACATTTAACTCTTTCTCAGATCGAAATTAAATTCGGCAAGAGAGCAGCCTTCTTTTTTCATGAGAACCAAACGTGTTTAGAGCTTTCCTTTCTTGGTTTAATTTTTTAGGGTGCCAGAGTTCATTATGTTCAATACAAAATATCTTTAAAACTACTATAGAAACGCGACAAGACCCTACAGCTCACTGCGGTAAGTTCCTATTATATAGTTTTCTGGAAAGCGCATAATGCTCCCGGTCTACTTTTTCTTTAAATGGTGACGCGTGAGCAAAACTGTAAAATGTTTAGACTTCATACCGGCAGGCAAACGTGAACAGTGCCACCAATGAGTTCTTTCCTCAACCACTGATCCACTTGCAGGGAAGACACAGCGGCTATAGTTTTATACAAGTCCCGCCATCAAGCTAAACAACAGTCGTTCGAACATACCACATAATGCATGACGTGCACGAAAATCAACAATAGCCTTTTATATTTTTTGTAAAACACTGCTTCTTGGGGCACGTTAAGTATTTTGCTGTTTCCATATGCTTTAAATTGTGAAATGTGCAATATCTCGCTATAACAATATGACAAATGCCATTTGAAAAATAAAGGGCTACGGCACGTCCATACCTTTCATAACGCTAGCCTGGGTCACTTTAAATTTGAGGCATATGTAAAGCTGTCTGCAGCGTGCAGAAAAAAAAAAAGGACTTTTCGTGGATTTCCTCGAACAATCCCTCAGCAAAATCACGCAGTTGTATCTTCGCTTTCAGAACCATTGCCGACATAAGTGCTGAAAAAGCGAATAACAATAATCTCGAGGGGAAGGCTTATCGCTTATTCCCTTCAACTCTTATGTTTCCAAGTCATGGTATTCAAGATTTAACCAAGGGAAAGCGATCGATACATCCTTCTATATATTTTTTTTTTATTTCTCCGCGTTCCGACGAAGTATTGCGGAAACAACCAAAAAATATCCAATTTATTAAAATCTAGCAAGAACTCCATTGCTAGATGCCCTTCTCGGCTGATTATCTTGCTACCTGTCTTTCAGTGATTATTAGATAAGTCAGTAGATTTCCTTTTGTGATAAAAGGTGGTGTTTGCGAATTTTCATGTGCGCATGCCATTTGTAGGCCTATATATTGTTAACTACTGCGGAAATAAAACCAGTTGCCAGTAGCGTTCGTGTTTGTGTCTCTTACTCCGTGCTCGTCCTTTTGCGCTACCTTTTATTCTAACAATATATCACCAACTAGCCCAGCAACATGTTTTATTGAATCATATAACACCGTTGTCGGCAAATAGGCAAATGGTAGATGAAGTGGTTGAAGTGATGTCATTTATATATATATTAGAAAGAGCTGTGGACCAAGGACGCTGCACTGAGGAACGCCTGAAAGTACGGCACACCTGGGAAAGGCAGTATTGTTTGAATCAACAAATTGCCGTCTGTTAATCCAGAAATCATAAATCCATGCATAAACATGGGAATTAAGAATAAGGCAGGAAAGTTTTAAAAATAACCTGTTGTGTGAAACTTTATCGAAGGCATTTCGAAGGTTAAAAGTATTGCATCTGCTGGAACGTCGCGATCTAGATTAGAACTAGTATTATTTATGAATAATTCTGTGTCTCGCAGAAGCGACCTTTTTGAAATCCATGTTGGCTCGGATGGAAGAGAAACAAGACAAAAATTTTACAACTTGTGAGGGAATTATAGGCGCCATTAGCTTTGAGCAAACGCAAGTAAGATATATGGGGCGGTAGTTACTGGGTGGCTGTGAACGACCTTTTTACGTGCCTGGAATGACTTTGCCTACATTAAAATCTTGCCGGACTAAGCCGATCTAAGTTACTGTTAGTATGTATGGGACAAGATAATACTTGATTTTTGCTTGGTGTTGATAAGTACTTTTCAAATAATTCCGTCCACACCGGCAGATGAACTAAGTTTCAGAGATTCAATAAGTTTAACAATTCCAGAGGGTTTGGATATTATGGGAGGTATTGAACAATGATCAAAACAACGAAAATATGGCAATGTGGTTGTCGGCTCATGAGTAAACATAGAACAAAAAGGACAATTCAACACCCGTGAAGCATATTAGTCTGAAACTATGTTCCCATCTAGGTCGAACAGTCCTTGGAATGCGTACGATTAATAACTTTCCATGTTTTTTAGGATTGTTACAGAGCATGGATGGCAGGGTGGATGAATAGAATGATCGCTTTGTTTTTGTTTTGTCAACGAAGTAAATGCTTTCTCTGCATCGTGGTACATTTTCCAAGCCATTCCACTACAAGATTCTGTAGCCAAACGAAGGCTTAGGATGTTATGGAATCATGGTGATTTTGCGTTTTCGGTAATAGTGATTGTTGGTACGTGACAATTGTTAAGTTCATACATTTATTCTAAACAGTGTTCAGTTAAAGTCTACGGAGCGCTCATGGAAAGCAATTCCAACCACTCACAGAACATCATCATCATAATCAGCCTGACTATACCCACTGCAGGCTGAAGGCCTCTCCAAAATTTCTCCATTTAACGCGGCTCTGTGCTAGCTGCATCCACTTGCCCCTGAGAACTTCTTCACCTCATCCGCCCACCAAACTTTCTGCAGGCCCTTGCTACTCTTTCCTTCCCTTGGAATCCAGTTACCCTAACCGACCATCGGTTATCCTCTCTTCGCACCACATGTCCTGCCTATGCCCATTTCTTGTTCATAATTTCCACCAGAATATCAGTAACTTGAGTTATTTCTCTGACCCTCTCTGCACTTCCTATCTCTTAATGTTACCCCTACCATTTTTCGTTCCATAGAAAGCTGCGTTGCCCTCAACATAAGTAGAACCCTCTTGATTCGCCTCCACGTTTCAGCCCAGTATGTCAGCACAGTTCAGTTCAGTTCGGTCGTTCAGTCGTGTCCGACTCCTCGTGACCCTATGGACCATGTCACGCCACGCTTTGCGGACTCTCAGTATCTTCCTAACATCACATAACTTCATCTGCAGTGCCTCGAGGATGCCATCTAACCATCGCGTTCGCTGCCTACCCCTTCTCCGGCAACCCTCAACCTTTCCCAACATCAAATCTTTCTCCAGCGACTCCTCTCTTCTCATCAGATGACCAAAGTACCTGAGCTTTAACTTTAGAATTTGACCCTCCAATGAGCAGTCAGGGTTTATGATCGACAATATCGACTGATTTGATCTTCTGGCAGTCCAAGGAACTCTCAACAGTCTTCGCCAGCACCACAATTCAAACGCGTCAATTCTTCGGCGGTCAGCCTTTTTCACAGTCCAACTCTCGCATCCATACATCACAACTGGAAAGACCATAGCACGAGTTATACGGATCTTGGTTGGCAGACTAATGTCTCTGCTCTTTACTAGGTGGTCAAGGCTAACCATTGCTCTCTTTCCCAGAAGCAGGCGTCTTCTAATTTCATGGCTGCAGTCTCCTTCCGAGGTAATCTTGGAGCCCAAGAACAGAAAATCTGTCAAAGCTTCCACTTCTTGTCCACTGATGCTCCAGGACTTGATAGGGCAAGACGCCATGATCTTTGTCTTTTTAATGTTCAGTTTAAGCCCAAACTTCTCACTCTCTTCTTGTACGCGCATCAGAAGTCTCTTGAGTTCCACTTCACTTTCTGCCATTAAAGTGGTATCATCCGCATATCTAAGGTTGTTGATACGTTTTCCAGCAATCTTCACGCCAGCTGAAGAGTCGTCCAGACCGGCCTTCCTCATGATGCACTCTGCATATAGGTTAAATAGGCAGGGCGCCAGTATGCAGCTTTGTCTCACTCCTTTCTCGATCGGAAAACAATCAATAAGACCATGCCCAGTTCTGACTATGGCCTCTTGCCCTTCATACAGGTTCCTGAGGAGACAGATGAGGTGAATTGGAACTCCCATCTCTTGAAGAGCTTGCCCCAACCTGCTGTGATCTACGCAGTAAAACGCTTTCGCATAATCAATAAAGCAGAACTAGATGGGTTTCTGGAACTGTCTTGCTTTTTCCATGATCCAGCGAAGGTTAGCAATTTGGTCTCTAGTTCCTCTGCCCTTGCGAAACCCAGCTTGCACGTTCTGAAGCTCCCGATCCACATACTGCTGCAGCCTACCTTGGAGGATTTTCAACATCACCTTGCTAGCATGCGAAATAAGTGCGATCGTGCTGTAGTTGGAACAATGTTTGGCACTGCTTTTCTTTGGAATGGGGATGTAAACTGACCTCCTCCAATCTTGTGGCCACTGCAGGGATGTCTAAATCTTCTGACATAATGTATGCAGAATGTAACAGCGTCATGGTGGAGGTTTTGAAGCAACTCAGCTGGAATGCCATCAATTATGCTAGCTTTGTTCTTAGCAAGGCTGGCTAAGGCCCATTCAACTTCACTCTTCAGGATGCCCGGCTCGAGATCAGCAATCATAACCGTCTTATGTTGGGTTTGCACATTCGGGTCCTTCTTGTACTGTTCTTATGTGTATTCCTGCCACCTCTTCTTTATCTCTGAGGCTTCAGTGAGGTCCTTGCCTCGCTTGTCCTTTATCACGCCCAGCTTAGCACAGAAGCTTCCTTTGATATCTTTGATTGTCTTATACAGAGCTCTTGTGTTCCTTAATCAGCTGTTGTCCTCAACTGCTTGGCACTGTATGTTCAGGAAGGCATTCTTATCTCTCCTTGCTATTTTCTGAAAATCCGCATTGAGAACCTTGTATCTTTCTCTTTCCCCCATAACTTTTGCCATCCTCCTTTCCCCAGCTATTTGTAAAGCCTCTTCAGATAACCAGTTTGCTTCCTTGCATTTCTTTTGCTTTGGAACTACCTTAGTAGCAACTTCTTGTATTATATTGTCACGACTGAAGTCAGAGGGAGCCGTGAACGTACACGTAGCCGAGGACCCGAGAATAAGGTCGGCTTGTAGTTCCGAACACAGAGTCACAGAGTCCAGCACCAGCGCGCCGCTCGTGCCAACCACCGCTTCTTCGTCGTCGGCATCAAACACGGCTGTCGCGCGGCGCTAGGCACGTGGCATTATTCCCCCCCGTGAAAGAAAACATCGTCCCGATGACAAGGTGATAGGAAAAAAAAAATTAGGCGTGAGGTGAACTGTACAATAACGCAAGGTTTCACTTGCAGGGAACGCTCAGTCACGCGAAAAATACGGCTTTAAGCGCACCACATGCACAATTTCAGGCCGCTGGCGTCGAACACCGACGGTCACAGTTCCATCTGGAACGACTTCATAATTAACGTTGTTTAAGCGGCGCAAGACTTTATAGGGTCCGAAATAGCGGTGGAGTAGTTTCTCGCTCAAGCCTTTGTGACGCACGGGGGTCCACACCCACACTTGGTCCCCTGGTTCGTAGTGGGCCTCCCTGTGCCGAAGGTTATAGTGTCGCGCGTCGGTGGCATGCTGCTCCTTGATGTGTAAGCGGGCCAGCTGACGGGCTTGCTCGGCCTGTTCCGCGAAATGGGCGGCGTCGGGTTCGACCGCTTCTTCCAAGCACGGGAGCATCGCGTCCAACATCGTGCGGGCCTCTCTGCCATATACGAGACGGAACGGCGTAAACTTCGTGGTTTCCTGCGGCGCCGTATTGTAGGCGAAGGTGACAATATCACGAACATCAGTCCACATCTCTTCGGGCTCTCTGTCTTCTAGATCTAATTCTTGAAATCGATTCCTCACTTCCACAGCGTATTCTAATGGAATTTGATCCAGATCATGCCTGAAAGGCCTTCTAGTATTCTGCGTTTTCCTCAATCAAAGTTTAATTTTGGCAACAGGAAGCTGATGATCGGTGCCACAGTCGGCCCCAGACCTTGTTTTTACTGCATGTATAGCGCTTCTCCATCTCTGCCGGCAAAGAATATAATCGATATGATTCCTGTACAGACCGTCCGGTGAAGTCCATGTGTACAGGTGCCTCTTGTGCTGTTTAAAAGAGTATTCGCTATGGTCAGGTTGTTTTCTTGACAAAACTCTACTAGCCTCCGCCCAGATTCATTTGGCTCGCCAAGACCGAACTTACCTGTAATTGCGGATATTTCTTCACTCCCGACCTTAGCATTCCAGTCTCCTATGAGAAAAATGACGTCTGATGATGGGGTGCGGTCTAAAAGGCATAGTAGGTCCGCATAAAATGTCTCAACGTCAGCTTCTTCAGCAGTAGTGGTCGGTGCATAGACTTGGATAACTGTTATGTTGAAAGGGTGACCGTGGTTCCGAAGTGAAATCATACGGTCGTTTTTCGGGTTGTACCCTAGCACTGCTTTGCCCATTCTTCTGTTTACTATGAGAGCGACCCCATTCCTTCTCTTGGATTCGTGCCCACAATAAAAGACATAATGGTCGCCGGATTTAAATTCTCCCATTCTGGTCCACTTGAGCTTGCTGATACCCAAGATATCAATGTTCAATCTGTCCATTTCTCGCTTGACGACATCCAGTTTACCTTGCGTCATAGATCTTACATTCCATGTTGCTATGTGATATATCTCCTTGCAACATCGGACTTTCCGGTTGCTTCCCGACACATCCACAACTGAGCGTCCTTTTGGCTTTAGCCCAGGCGCTTCATTCGTCCTGGAGCTACTAGGAATCGCCCTTTGTTCATCCCCAGTAATATGTGCGACGCCTTCCAACCTGGGGGGCTCATCTTCCGGCGCCATATCATCAATGGTATTGTGACTGGCCATAGGGTTTTCTTGGCAGGAAATACTGGAGTGGGTTGCCATTAAATTCTCCAGTGAATCACATTTTGTCAGAACTCTCTGCCGTGACCTGTCTATCTTGGGTGGCCCTACACAGCAGAGCTCACGACTTCATCGAGTTTCGCAAGCCCCTCCTCCACGGCAAGGCAGTGATCCATGAAGGGGCAGGTGAGCACAAGTAAGATGCAATTTTTGTATACTTTCATCTTGAGCGATACCGGTAAGCTGCTAGTAATAATCTGCCAGTGCTTGACAAATGTGCTCCACCCAATCTTATTCTTCTTGTTATTTCCTTTTCATGGTCCGGATCTGCGGTTACTACCTGTCCTAAGTAGACATATTCGCCTACTACTTCCAGTGCTTCGTTAACTAACGTAAACTGCTATTCTTTCCCCAAGCTGTTGAACATTACCTTTGTCTTCTGCATATTGATTTTCAAGCCTACCTCTACTTTTCCTGTCTAAGTCACCAATAATTGTTTGCAGTTCATCTCCTGAGTTGCTTAGCAAGACAGTGTCATCAGCAAATCGCAGATTACTGGGGTATTCTCCATCAACCCTTATCCCTAACTGTTCGTATTGCAAGCCTCTGAATACTTCCTCTTAGCAAGCTGTGAATAGTACTGGGGAGATCTTGTCTCCTTGCCTAACGCCTTTCTTTATGGGAATTTTGTTACTTTATTTATGCAGAACAATGGTTGCTCTGCAGCCACTATATATCTCCCAGCACTTTCACGTACGGCTCGTCTACCTCCTGATTTCGCAATGCTTGCATCACCACCGAGGTTTCTACTGAGTCAAATCACCGAACGTAGTGCTTCTTTAATCTTGATATAATCGGTTTTGCCGCACAAGGTTCTTTTTTCTTTACTTTTCCTGGGTGTAGAAAATTAAAATGATATGTGGCATGAATCGTTAGATGATCACTAAGCATGGGGAGCTGACCTGAGGATAATGTCAAGAATGTTACTAGAATTGAAATTTTGCTTGGATAGGAAATCGACCATTTCTGATAAACCAAATGTTGGACAGGAATTACCAAATCCACTCCCGGAGCTATGTCTTGCTGTTGCTATCCTTGCGTTAGTCCAGGCTATGTTGGGGAAGTTGAAGTCACCAAGTATTATTATCCAAGAATGGGGGCGTAACCCAGTTGGATTGTCAAATGCTTCTTGGAAATCACATGAGTTAATCACGGGATTCACGGGAGAGAACGTCGCACCACAACATATAAAAACAATTTCAAGTGGGGAAGGTATACAAGTGTGGTGTACTGTAGACAGCTATGCGCGGCGATCATAACACCACAGCCGCGCTTGCTAGAACGATCACGCTGGAATATGTCCAAGTTATTAGTGCAAGGAAGTATTTCTGAATTGGCAACCGATGAATTCAACCAAGTTTTGGTAATAGGACAATATTACCATCGGTGCTGGCAATAGTTAGTCAGTGAATCGCGCTTTGAAATGATGCGGATTCAACGGCACTAATAAAATTAATGATTTATAAGCAGTTCAGACGAGCCCGACGACTGAAAACTATTTCATAGCTGTGTAAAAAACGAGTTCAGTGGCGGTCGTACGGCGGCTATCCGTTGGGCGTACAAGTTAGTCCATATACCCTAATAGTGTTTGTTATGTACATAAATGTATGCCCGTGATACTTTAAATACATGATTGAAAATCAGGATAATGGCAGCATTTTGCTGACACGAAGATTCGCATCGACTTTACATGCACCTCTATGTCTTTGTCACTCGACTGCTGATGCGATCCCAACTACAGTTGCCATATGTCGATAGAGGCAAAAATTTAAACTCTCACATGTACTGTGCAAGTTCAAGTCTGGTTCCCAAATTTCAGGGGATCCAAATTCCGCGGCCAACCGCTCTAGTGTACCTCATAACGTATTTGACAATTCAGTAGCACAATCCAGAAAGTATAAACTGTTGACCCAATATTGGTACTGTATTGACAACAAAAGGAACAACTTAAGACCAGTGTATTGCCAACACAGCACCAATACTGGGCCGACAGTTTGTGCCGCGTGAATAGTTCCTACTACAAACCTTTTTGATCAGATTAAAATATATCATAGTTGTGCCCATCTTGCGTCATATTGCATTTTCTGTCAATTCTGGAATATTGTATGCGATAATTTGGATTTTGTTGTTTGCTTACAGTGCTTTCGGGCAGTCATTGGCAGATTTTCTTCAATCTCTGTTCTTTTTACATTTGTTTAGATGGTGAATTTAAACCTCCGTAGGTTATTTATTTTATTATATAAGATACAATAGCCCAGTTGTACACTTGGTAGTTGCTCTAGAGTTGTAATTGGCTGGATTAATTACAATAATTTAATATCTGCATATAATACGCCCGGTTTAGTAAAAGCCGACAGCATAGATGTTTCTCGGCCATCGCGAAAACCAAGAGCTGTGCAATGATGTTATTGCTACTGTGTTGCTTTGTGTTTATGTATCACAGGAACGGCTGGTTTCCTTTGATTTTCTTCTTAAAATCATTCCTTCATTCTGTTCAAATAGCTTTCCTCTTCTATATTTACTTGTTGCTGCAGGCCGATTGTTGTCGTTTGGAGTGTGCATGTTACATGCCGATTGCATTAGTATTTGTAATATGCTGTCCTTTTAAACATTGCGTTTGTATAATGAAGGGTTATGGATGTGGTTTCATTTTGTAGTGCTTCGACAAAATGCACTGAATATATTTTACATTTGTGTTTCATCATGCCCTTAAATTGTTTAATGCTGGGATATGGTGCCCGTCATTTGGATCACATGTACAGGTATAGAAGAGCTGTCAAACAAGATGACTTTTTACTACCTTTTCTTTTTCAGTAACTATAAGAGGGGCCTATACTTATATGTCTCTGTACCACAGTAATATTGTCACGACTCAATCCACAGGGCGCCGTCAAGGTACACGGCACCGTGAAGGTAAGACCAGAGAGTCAGGTTTGCTTCTAGCTCCGATGACAGTATCCATCACCAGCGCGCCGCTCGCGCTAACAACCGCTTCGTCGTCGTCGGCACCAAGCACGGCAGTAGCGCGGCGCTAGGTACGTGGCATTATTCCTTCTCGTGAAAGAAAAACATCGTCCCGATGACAAGGTGCGAGGAGAAAAAAAATGAGGTGTGAGGTGAACTGTACAGTAACGCGAGGTCTGACTTGGAGGAAGCGCTCAGTCACGAGAAAAGTACGGCTTTAAGAGCAACACATGCACAATTTCAGGCCGCTGACGCCCAACACAGACAGTCACAGTTCCATCTGGAATGACTTCGTAATTAACGCTATCTAAGCGGCACAGGACTTTAGAGGGTCCGAAATAGCGGTGGAGCAGTTTCTCGCACAAGCCTTTGTGGCGCTAGGGGGTCCACAACCACACTTGGTCCCCTGGTTCGTAGTGGACTTCCCTGTGCCGAAGGCTATAGTATCGAGCGTCGGTGGCATGCTGTTCCTTGATGTGCAAGCGCGCCAGCTGACGGGCTTGCTCGGCCTGTTCTGGTGGCATCGGGTTCGACCACTTTATCCCCACACGGGAGCATCGCGTTCAACATCGTGCGGGTCTCCCTGCCATATACGAGACGGAACGGCGTAAACTTCGTGGTTTCCTGCGGCGCCGTATTGTAGGTGAAGGTGATATACGGCAGGATCTCGTCCCACATTTTATGTTCAACGTCGATGTACATTGAGATCATGTCCACCAAAGTTTTGTTGAGTCGTTTCGTTAATCCATTTGTCTGAGGGTGACACGCTGTTGTTGTGCGATGCTCGGTATGGCTGAGAGTTAAGGTGCCCCGCAGTAGCCGAGCTTTAAACGCCTTTCCTCGGTCACTAATGATGGTCGATGGTGCACCGTGTCTGAGTACAATGTCGTTCATAAAGAATCGAGCAACTTCGCCGGCAGTACCTCGGGCAAGGGTCTTCGTTTCAGCGTAGCGTGTTAAGTAGTCTGTGGCGACTAGGATCCACTTGCGTCCGTTCGAGGATAAAGGAAATGGGCCTAAAAGGTCCATGCCCACTTGCTCGAAGGGTGTGAGGGGTGTTTCGATAGATTGTAACATGCTGGTTGGCTTGAGCGCGGTTTGTTTCGCCGCTGGCATTGTCGACAAGTCTGCACGTAACGTCTAACGCTCGGAGAAAGATGTGGCCAGTAATAGTTCTGCCGGACACGGTTTAGGGTGCGTGTAAAGCCAAGATGCCCTGAAGTTGGTTCGCCGTGGCAGGCCAAAAGGATTTCGTGCCTTAGATCAGTCGGTATGACTAGCAGGTATGTTTTTGCACTTGACGTAAAATTCTTATAAAGCACCCCACTGCGTAGGCAATACGACGACAGCCCCCAAGCAAGGTAGCGGGGTATTGTAGAGTGGCCACCTTCGATATGGTCAATATTCAGTCGCAGGTCGGCGTCGGCACGCTGTTTGGAAACGAGGTCGGACGTAGTGACTGCTCCAAGGAAGCTATCGTCGTCGGTGGCATCTTACGAAGGAGGGCAGACGGGCGCGCGGGACAGGCTATCAGCATAGGTGTGCTTTCGGCCAGACCTATATAAATAACATTGAAATCGAACTCCTGCAGGCGCAATGCCCAACGTGCTAAGCGGCCACAAGGATCCTTTAGGTTTTTCAGCCAACACAATGAGCGATGATCAGTGATGACACAAAACGGTCAGCCATAAAGATACGAGCGGAACTTGGCAGCGGCCCATAATACCGCCAAGCATTCTTTTTCAGTGGTGGAATAGTTGCACTCAGCACAGGAATGTGCACGGCTGGAGTAGGCAATTACTTTCTCGACCCCGTCTTGATGCTGAACTAGTACGGCACCAAGGCCGAAATTGCTCGCATCTGTGTGTAAATCTGTGTCGGCATCATCGTCTAAATGTGCCAGGATCGGGGGTGACTAGAGTCGGCGTCGTAACTCGTCGAAAGCGATCTGCTGCTCGGCGCCCCAGGAACATGATGCGTCATCTCGAGTCAGGAGTGTCAGAGGGCTGGCCATCTGTGAAAAGTTTTTGATAAAGCGACGATAACAGGAGCACAGCCCCAAAAACCGCCGGACTGGTTTTTTGTGGCCGGGGATGGGAAAGGCAGCAACGGCAGCAAGTCTCTCAGGGTCAGCTCGAATGCCATCAGCACTCACGATGTGCCTAAGAAACTTCAATTCGGTGGACCCGAAGTGGCAATTTTGGGGCTGGAGAGAAAGGTTGGCTGACCGGACAGCTTCGAGAACAGTTCTCAACCGGCGCAGGTGCTCCGCGAACTTCGGTGAAAAGATTATCACGTCGTCGAGATAAACAAGGCATGGCTGCCACTTAAGACCTGTGAGCACAGTGTCTATCATCCGCTGGAAGGTGGTAGGAGCACAGCAGAACTCGAATGGGAGGGCGCGAAAATCATAGAGCCCATCTGGTGTTACGAAGGCAGTTTTCTCACGGTCCCTCTCATCAACATCGATTTGCCAATAACCACTCCTGAGGTCAATGAAGGAGAAGTACTTGGCTCGGCGAAGTCGGTCGAGAGAGTCGTCGATCCGTGGAAGCGGATAGACATCCTTCTTTGTCATACTGTTAAGCTTCCGGTAGTCAACGCAGAAACGCAGTGTTCCGTCTTTCTTTTTGACGAGGACGACCGGGGACGACCATGGCTTGCTTGACGGTTGAATGACGTCATCAGCAAGCATCTCTTTGACTTGCTGCTGGATAGCTTCTCTTTCCCAAGGAGACACAAGATAGGGCTGTTGATGGGTCGAGTGGCTTCATGCGTGATAATCCGGTGTTTAATGACCGATGTTTGCTGCACTTTCGACGAAGACGTGAAGCACCCACGAAACTCCAGCAATAGATCCTGGAGTTGCCTCTTTTCAGCGGAGGAAAGGCTAAAATTGATGTCGACAGTGTGTACGGCATCATCCGGTTCGGTGCTAGGCGTAGCTTCCTCGAAAGCAAAACATTCGGCGACTTCTTGCAGATGGTCAACGTAAGCGATCGCAGTGCCACAAAACGGATGCCGATGTTCATTGGAGAAATTGGTGACGAGCACCTCCGTATCTCTGCCACGAAAGAAACTAAGACCTCTTGCCACAGAAACTCCCACGGCGAGTGAGAGGGACACATTAGGCTCAACAACTCGGAGGCAGTGATGTGACTCATCACAGGTAACTCTGGCGAGGATGCTGGCGCGTGGTGGCACTGTGAGGCTATCATCGGCGACTCGCAGCGTGGAGTGCGAACCCCGGTACTGATGCGTTTCGGTGGCTAGTTTAGAGGAAAACGTCACCAAGCGATTCGGGAGATCTATAGTGGCACCATGCTCCCGAAGGAAGTCGATGCTAAGAATATGATCGCGAGAGCATTCGCGTAGAACAAGAAACGTTCCGACAAATGTGTAGCTTCGCACCGAAACCCGAGCCGTACACATACCCAGTGGTGCAACCACATGTCCGCCTTGCGTACGTATGTCTGGACCGTTCCATGGCGTCATCACCCTTCTCAGCGTCCTTGTAAGCCGCCCGCTAAGGATGGAATAATTGGCTCCCGTATCGACTAAGGCATTAACCTCCTTCGTATCGTCGATAACAGGGATGCCCAGGGAGACCCGGCCCCGACCAGGGCCTGTCGACGTCAGTTCGGAGTGAAGCGAGTGGTGCGGCGGCGGAAGCTGGGCGGCAGTTGGGTGGTTGGCGTTGGGGAGGTTCAATGTTGACAGCGGTTAGCAGTGAACCGAGCCGTGCTTCGGCTGAAGCTGGGCGGCAGTTGTGTGGTCTGCGTGGGGGCGATTCAGTCGACACGGCGGTGATAACTGGTCGGCGATGCGGACGACGTCGGGGCGATCTGGTCTGGGCGGCGAAAATTGGACGGGAATTCGGCGTTCGACGTCTGAGCGAATCGAGCGGTGCGGCGGTGGAAGCTTTGTGGCGAATAGATGTGCGGCGGCCTCGCCCCCAAAGGTCGCCGGAGCTAGTTTTCCCGGCGAGGGGTCGAAGAACCAAGGTGTGCAGCGGTATAACGTGGCCCAGAGGGCGAGGAGCGGCGTGGCGAAGGCAATCGCGACTCACGACGAGGAGAATGTGGCGGACTACGCTGGCGGGTGACGTACTCGGCGATGTCCTTAGGCCGTCGACCAGGTCGTGGACGAGGGCTGTCGGGAGCAAATCCTCTCAGGCCCATCTGGCGATAACGGCACTGCCGGTAGAGGTGACCAGCCTCGCCACAATGGTAGCATAGTAGGCGTTTATCTGCAGCGCGCCGGATGTCAGTCTTTCGGGGCGCCTGGCGCCGATCTGCCCAGAGGGGTGGCGGTTCCGCAGCGTGTACAGCGACCTCGGGTGGATTGTAAAGAGAAGGAGTAGGAAGGAGAGCTGGGCGGCGTGTGACATCAGCATAACTCATCGGCTACGCGAGGCCCGGGTGCGGCGGTTGAACGACTGTACTTATAGGTGGCGTAAGTGCGGTCTGGACCTCCTCACGGATGACGACGCTGGCCATAGAAGACGGACCTTGGGCAAATGTCTCATGCAGTTGCTGCTGCTCCTCGTGAACTACGGTGCGAATGAGGTCGCGAAGGAAGCTCAGGTCTGCCCCGGGAGTCTAGTCGATGCGATCAGTGGGTGGTGGTACGAAGAGGGAATTCAGTGGCCGAGTATACTGACGCACCGCTGCTGTGGCAGTTTCTCCATAATCACAGCTTCAAACAGAAACGTCGCGACGGTGGTGGGCGGGTTCCGCACGAGGCCGGAAAAAAACTAATCTTTGACGCCGTGTATCAGGTGCCGCACCTTCTTCTCTTCACTCATGGACGTGTCGGAGCGATGGCAAAGGCGCATGACGTCTTCAACGTACATTGCGACCCCTTCGTTCTGTCACTGAACCCGAGAGGTCAGGGCACCCTCCGCGTTCTCCCGGCGGTCACTGTTGGCATACGTACCGAGGAGTTGACTTCGGAAGGCCGGCCACGTAGAGAATGTGGCCTCACCGTTCTCGAACTACGTCCGAGCAGCGTTTTCAAGGCTGAAGTAGACGTTTCGCATTTTTGCAGCATCGTACCAGCCGTTAAATGTCGCGACCCTTTCGTAGTGAGCTAGCCAGTCCTCGGCGTCTTCAAACTGCTCACCGTGGAATGGCTTAGGGGTACGTGGGGTCTGAAGGATAAGACAGGACAAAGGGGTGGAAGGGACAGTCGTGGTATGGGCGGCCGGTGTTGTTGCCATAGCTAGGTTAGAAGCTAGGGACTCTTCGTCAAGAGGGAAGGTCTCGGGGGGTAAGCCTCGGAGCCGCCGGCGTACACGATGAACTGGAGCGGTCACGAGAGACGGCTACGTCGGGTCGTCCGCAGGAGAAGAGATCATCAATGGCACCTCCAACAGAGTCCCGACTCACGCCACAGGGAGCCGTCAAGGTACACGGTACCGTGAAGGTAAGACCCGAGAGTCAGGTTTGCTTCTAGCTCCGATGACAATGTCCAGCACCAGCGTGTCGCTCGTGCCAACAACCGCTTCGTCGTCGTCGGCACCAAGCAGGCAGTCGCGCGGCGCTAGGCACGTGGTAATATCAAAACGACGTTGCCACGATTATATCAAAACATTGTCTATAGTTTTGTATTTTCCAGGTAGCACAAAGTGGGCTATGAAGGTTGCGCCCGGTGGGTATGATGTAGGCAATGTAGGACAGCCCTGGTGGGCTCAGTGTGGGTGCTGCAAGAGGGGCCGACGTAGGCCTGAAGGGGGCTGTCGACAAAGCCCCGATGGGTCCCACTAGCGACCGATGCAGGCAGCGCTCTTGCGGGGCTATCCACATTTTTCCGGCATTGCCAAAAGGGCACACCCCGCCAACTCCCCCCGATGGTCTTACTTTGGACAGATTTGGACAGCCGCTCTGGATGAATTTTTTTTATTTCGGTTAGCCCCTCAGATAATGACACAGGACCGATGCGGGTTCTATAGCGCAAGCCGCACTTGGGCTTGACCACATTGTTCTCATAGGGGTCCGACAGCAGGAAATTGATGAAAAGCCCTAGTCCAAGTTTTCCCAATTAATATTTATGCACATAATTAAGTAATTATTTTATACATGTCCGCACTTTCTAAACAGCCACAATAATAAATTTTACAACATTTCATAACGTTCATCTAGCCTAAATGACTTCATGTACGTCTTGTTCAGACTACGAAGTTGTGTGTTCTAAAGAGTATTATTGTGCTGAGAGCTGCAGGCGGTCCACAGCAACCACATAAGTGGCAACAGTTAGCAATCAGTTTGTTTTAGTACTTTTAGCGCCATTTGCATGAGCGCGAGAACGAAAGCCACGTAAATTTCTAATCGACTTAACATGGCAACAACTGTTATACAAATCATCCATAATAATAATTTAGGGCAACATCTTTTACAAATGAAGGTTGGAAACAATGATTACGCAATTTCACGCACGGATTCTAGCCCCATTACGGCCGATGTGGGACCTAAGCGGTTTTATGTGGGCAGCCCCAATTGGGCTGGGTGTTGTTTTTGAACTTAGAGCCCACCTGTTGTTGCACGTGCCTTCAAAGTCCCCACAAGGTACCGATTTTGGTACCACGCGGGCACGCTCGCCTTCCAGCGCCATTACAGCCTTTGTGGGACCTAAAGCGGTTTAGCTAAGGCTGCCTCATTTGGGCTTCACGAGGGCGTGCGCAAATTGAGCTCTTAGTCATATTTCACCTGCCCTCAAGTAACCCACAAGTGGCGGCTTGGGGCAGCATGTGGGTATGTCCGTTTTCTTGCCCCACTACGGCGGATGTTGGTCACACAAAGATTTAATGGGGGCGGCCTCATTTCGGATCTATGAGGGCTTTCCCATAAAAAGGCTACATTTAGGTTGGATTGCCCTCAAATATCCGACAAGGGACCCTTGTGGTCTGGATGCAGGAATGTGCTCTGCATTAGCCCGAGCAATGCCGCTATGACACCGACGCAGGAGGTGGGCAAGCCCAAATGGGGCTTGACCACTTTTACCCTTCGTGGACCAATGCAGGTTTTATGATGGTTGCCCCAGCCCCAATTGCCTACATCGGACCTTCTGGGGCCCCACATTCTGTGCTACCTGGGTTAAATTATATTTCACTTAAAGATGAGGCCTACAGCATTCACAACAGTTTGAAGCCATGCATGATGACAAATGTGTTGTAAAAAACATTTATTAGCCATTTTGTAGCAATGACTGGTGCCCAACGTAAAGCGTGAGATAAATAGGGCACATGACTAAAAGGAACTTCGAATTGGATTGTCTATGTTCTGCACTTTTTACGGGGGGAAATTAAGAACGGACAGATTAGAAAATTTCACTCTAGTTGTGCACAAGTAGGTTGTTGCTGGGGACCTACATAAAAGCAGTAATGAACCCGTTTGCAAACAGGCGAGATATTTCTGAACGAGAGTTCTCCTAAGTCCATCTGATCCGAATATAAAAGCTTCACTGCAGCTAGGACTTGTACCGGACACCGTACTAGCTTAACACTTACTAGCTTAACTCCTTAATATGTCGTGCACAAATGATGAAAATAGGGTCACTCTCAGCCCATCTATTCTTTTTGAAGGTGGGTACTAAAGGAAATAGACAAAAACGGCATAAATAAAATATATGGCGCGTACAAAGTGCAACTTTCTGCCGTTCTTACGGAGAAGCTACATTTATTGCAGCCAGAAGGAATATCGCAAAAATAGCAAGCACAATTCACCTGCTTGATACAAATCAGCATCCTGCGAGTGTGAATGTGTGGATATAACATATCTATGATCAGATATCACAATGCAAAATGCTGTAGTATTGTCTAATATTCACGAAACAGCTCAAGAAAGCAGATGAAAATGAAACAAGTGACGCTTACTGTAGCAGCAGCGTCATCAGAAAGTTCGAGATAAAATTTGAACTTCAAAAATGTTATGCACAAACCGGCTGGCCAGCATTAAGGAAGTGTCAAAGCAAGTTAGATTTAAAGGTATGTAAAGCTGAGGCCGAGTAAATCAGTGGTAAATTCAACCTACAGATTTTTGTTTCTTTTCCCCGATTTCTCGTTCCTTGGAAAGTATGCTAGAGATTCTAAGCATTTGATTAGATGCGGAAAAAATCACTTTCTCATCATCTGCTGCCCATCCTCTTGTTATGAATTATTACATAGAGATCAGTAATTAGTTAATTGCAGTGCCTTCTACACATGCGTCTTCTACATAGGTTTTTGCTACCTTCTGCAGAAGAGAGCTGGCAATAAAGAAAATGTCATCTATAAAATGTGAAATATTGCGGCGAGTGCTGTGCGAAGTTCAGCACCTATTCTCCGTTTTATCAGCTTTGAATGGAAGATTTGGTGGATGAAAGCTTTTTGTGCACATTATGAACAGCTTTGAAGACAAGATTTAACTTCTCAAAAAAGCAGACTACAGACCACTGCCGTCAGGAATGTCGTAACATGCGTTCTGTAGAAGTGAAAAGTAACCAACACTGTCCTAGACTTTCAGTCCCAAAGAAGTGCGTGAAGTAGTTCCTTATTTCCGAGATATTCGTCTCATTATGAAGCTGGCCAAAAGATATGATGTGGGTCCTTTTCCCCTACTCTAATAAAGTGTTTACAACCTGTACCACTCTGTTGAAAAAAAAAACGACAGGTTTGTGAAAAGCAACGAAAAATAGTACATTGAGTGCATTATTTTATACACAGCATTTGTCTTAGGTACGGATAAGTGTACATTGCAAAAATTTGAAAGTGCGTCAAGAACAGACGTCATGCATCATGAATATTGTTGGACAATGAACGGGACGGCCCCTTGTTGAGCACACTATATAGGTTGCAAAAGGAAACCTCTCTACAAAAATCCTACAATTCTGACAGGCACCTAAGGAAACCCATGAAAGAGAAATGTTCAAAAATTTTCTTATTAACAAATCTTGTGCGCGTGACATCACTGTATTGTGTTCTCTTACATCGGCGTTTTTGGAGCTTCTCTCTCGATGACACAGGTGTTGCAAATGCCTTTAAATCCGCTTCTGTCATGTTGCCTTGCTCAATGCTTATTTTTCGCAGATGGAGTTTTTCGGATATTGTTGCATTATGTTCTCTTACATCGGCACTTTTGGAGCTTCCTTGTTGCTGACACAGCTGTTGCTGCAGTTTCTTTTAAAACCTCTTTTCTCATCCTGTCTTGTTCACTGCCTTTTTTGCGTATTCTTTGCGTATTCTTTTTTTTCATTCTTCTTCGCACTGCCTTTGCTATGTGTGCTGAATGCTATATTTTGACCTACTTTTTATCGTTTATCATATAATTTAAGACAATAATGCTCTGTTTCGCTTTAAGGTATCGGAATTAATTGATATTGAATCCTGGATTCCCAAATTTGCTGGCAGGATTGTTGATCTATATTATGCATATGCAGGTCTCTTCCCTTAATAAGCATTAATTGGCTAATGGTGATTTAAAGCTTCCTCAGAATGCGTCTGCGAAAGTTGACCACAAAGTGTCTGTTGACCCCCCGAAATTGGCCAAAAATATAAATCGACTGCACTTGGTTTTCAAATTAGTGTGAATTATGGTCCCAAATCTAAATGGGTCCACCCTAGAGTTAGTGTCCCGGAACTTGAATTTTTAACGACCATTTGATTGGTGACTCAAATCTAGGTGGGCAATTCGCATAAATTGTGAACTTTCCAAGCCTCAAAATTCAGCAGGTCTGCAACTCGAAAAAATAAAATACATGTTATGCTGTTCCGAAGGAAGTATGGCCCGTAGCTCACGTCACCTGTTTTGTGAACGAGAGCTGCCTGCTCCCTTGGCAGTAGCGACGAAACAGTCAGCGTTGAAGAGGTGAACACAAGGCGTCCTTATACGTTATATACAGAGCATATATACATCAAAATCGGCACGGGGCCGAGCACTAACAGCTAGATACAACTGCAGTCGCACAATGACGACCGGGAAGACTACGATGCATCCGCTCCTTGCGAGCGGCACGGCACTCGACAACGTTAGTTGATGTCTCGCTCTCCGGATGCAGTGCACTCGCCTAAATAGCATGGGAAAGTCGGCACTCAAAACGTCCAATCCGTAGACAGAGAGTGACAGTGGCCCAAGAGGTCCAATCTGCGACCGTGCAGATCGCTTGCTTCAAATCTCCCGCGGTGCGAAGGCGACTCGCTGCCAGAGGACCGGCGCACGGCTGTCTAGCATTCCAGACATGTCTGATCCTATGGGCTACCCAATGTTCCCTAACAATGCGCCACTGCCTCGAGGAGCAGCACCGGAGCAGGCAAAGAGGGTATCAGCAGGAGAAGTCCGACGCTCAGTTGAGTGCAATCCGGATGGCTCGCCCGGGCACAACAGCAACCCCATCATCAAACAATGCTCCGGGAAATTGAGCTGCTTTCAGGTGGCTCGTATGCCGAGCGCGCTCGTTTGCCAGGTCTTCCCATTGTTACGACCAAGCATCCGCATTTGCGCGCTCTATTGTTCGCCTGTGGGCATGGATAAGTGCTGTGAATATGTGGTGATGGTCCAATGGCTCTAAGTGAGCCTGTTTCCAGGAATCCTGTTTTGTAAGCCTGTTTTGCTTTGTGGACACTCTGCAAATGCCAAATTGACCCTGCCAAGAGAACGTCTGGAAAAACACAAAGAAACGTCCCCCTGCGGGAAATGCAGGAAGTGCTTTCTTTCTTTTGTTCACCCTTCCAGTCGATAAGCCCTATCGTCCAGTGAGGAATGCCTACTTTACAAAGGAGACGACAGAGTGACACGTCCGCTGACGTGTAGGACAAGAAAGGAGCATGACGCATACAGCCATTAAGTGATTTCCCAGGAATGCAGGAAAGATTTGCAATTGTCGAAAACGGACAATGCTGGGAGCGGATGCGGCGCCACGTGCACTCGGGTTTCTGAGAAGTAAAACCACTTGTCAGAACCAGCCTGTGGTTTCTTTGCTGAAGAATAGAAATGTACCTCCTCTCCTCGCCGTTCCCAAGCTTTTCCCGCCAACAAGTGATCACGCCCAACGAATTGATGCCGGACCAGTCAGTGCCTCAGACCATCAGTGCAGTGATGTGTTCGATTGGATGCCGATATCTGAGGGGCGTGCCCTGGATTTGGTTGGTCAGCATCTTCAGAGAGGGGCTGGACATAGGGGGTTTTAAGGACGCTGCAGAGCACGAAATGTCGCTCTGAGCCCTGGGTAAACGGCTCATCCAGTCGCTTCTCGCTATGAACTCTTAACGCTTGCCATTTTGCTGATGTACCCTTCTTTTTCGTGTAAATAATCTTGTAAATAAGTTTCTCAAAGTGCCATTAAACCTGCTTGTACATATTCCACCAACTTCGAAGATTCAATCCTACTTCAACCCCGAGTCTCTGCACGCTACCAAGTGAAGGCCGGGTCGACGTAGCCCCAGCGTCACGACAACTGGTGACCAGCGTTGGGATCTGAATCTACAAGCCACAACATCTGATGACTGGAGGTGGGGCTGGATCTACAAGCTACAACAACTGGTGACCAGCGTTGGGATCTGAATCTACAAGCCACAACATCTGATGACTGGAGGTGGGGCTGGATCTACAAGCTACAACATCTGGTGATTCGAGGTGGATCAGAATCTACAAGCCACAACATCTTGTGATCGGAGGTGGCATCTCAAGCAACAAGCAGGAGCAACAATCGGCCAACAAGAGGGCAGCTCGGAACATCGATCGCATGTGTGGGTGAGTGCTTGGCTTTTCTTCTGATGTGGACCAGGTTCTAGAACAGGGTTAGATTTTAGAACTGGTAAAAAGTGTTGAAACGCCTTTAGGTTTGGTAGTTTGCACTGTTGTTTTGGAAGTAGCCGACACTCGGAGCGATCATGGACCTACAAAAGCTGCAGAAACCGGACCTGTTGCTATTGTGTGAAGAATTGGGAATTGATACAAGTGGTTTGGCACAAAACCTTTGATTATAAAGGCAATCACAGATTTGGGAGCCGATGATGAGGAGCTCAGTGAAGCATGGAACCTCATCGCCCAAAAAAAGGAGGAGCAGCTCAGACAGCAGAAAGAGCGGGAAAAAGAAGAAAAGAGGCGTGAGCGCGAACTTGAGAGGGAAAAAGAGGAAAGGGAGCGCGAACGTGAGAGGGAAAAAGAGGAAAGGGAGCGCGAACGTGAGAGGGAAAGAGAGGAAAAGAAGCTAGACATTGAGCTCCGGAAATTAGAACTAGAGTTGAGCAAGAGGTCGGGCGATTGTCCCCAGCTAGCGGTACCTCGTCTCAACAAGGAGGCAGATTTCAAGATGTCAAAGTACATGCAGCCATATGTGATATCAGGGGATATCGGTCTGTATCTGGCTAACTTTGAGCGAACCTGCGAAAAACTGTCCTTCCAGCGAGACACTTGGTCTCAGAGATTATTGACGGTTCTGCCCTGCGAGGCAGCGGAGGTTGTCGCGCGGCTAAGCAAGGAGGACGCGGACAACTACGAGAAGGTCAAAGCTTGCCTTCTGAGAAAGTATAGGCTTAGCGCCGAGGCGTTCAGACAACGTTTTCGGAACGCTACTAAGTCCAGGGACGAGAGTTACCCTGAATTCCTGTACAATTTAAGAGTAAATTTGGGCGAGTGGCTAAAGAGCACAGATTCCTACAGTGATAGGGACGCTGTAGTCGAGCGAATTCTTTTGGAGCAGTTTTATAGCTGCCTCCCAGAAAAAGAAAGAAATTGGTTACAGGACCGAGGCGAAATTAAGTCGGCAACTGAAGCTGCCGAACTCATTGAGGAGTACGCTTCGCGCCGACAATTCAGCAACCCAGCAGTAGATAGGCTCCGCAATCCCAAGTTCAGTGTAAATAACCGTCAGAAAAGGCACTTTGCTAGATTTGCAAACGAAGAAAGGAAGGCTTCTTCAGGCAAACGCCCTAGAAAGGACGGCAGTGAGAAAAGTGGGGAAATGACCAACGCGCAGAACACAAAGAGAAAGTTTGAGGCTAGAAAGCCGCTCACATGCTTTAGGTGTAATGAGCAGGGTCACATTGCCGTCAACTGCCGGAAAGAAAAGATTGCTTTCTCGTACGTCAGTGACTGCGATGAAAATATGCACCTTTTGGAACCTTACATGCATGACCTAGTAGTCAACGGGAAGCCTTGCAAGGTACTGCGCGATTCGGCCGCAACGATGGATGTTGTCCATCCGGCGTATGTATCGCCTTCCGACTATACAGGACAGTGTGCATGGATCCGACAGGTAGTTGAGGAACAGAGTGTGTGCTTGCCGATCGCGAACGTGGTCATCGAGGGCCCTTTCGGCGAATTAACAACCGAGGCTGCCGTTTCAGGAAAGCTTCCTAAGTGCTATCCGTATTTGTTCTCCAACAAATCGGACATGCTGCTGCGAAAGAGGGGCATCCTTTTCGGAGACAGAGTTGTGCAAGCCTTAACACGTTCAAAGGCGCGAGAACTAGCTACACTGCTCATTCCAGAAAAATCCACAGCGGAGGAAACGGCAGTTAAAACAGTGGTAAATGCGGAAGATAGCAGGTCAGAAAACTTTGAGAGCGAGGCATCTCAGATATGTCAACTTGAAAGTGAGCTTGATGAGACGCGGAATGAGGACGTTCTTGAGAGTAACCTCTTGCCGCCAGTGTCTAGTAATCTCACGAGACGTTTAAGTGGAACTCGAGAGGACTTAGCTATGGAGCGAGCCAATGATCCCAAGATACAGGAGATAAGAGAGCGCCACCGCGCCACTAAGACAGCAAAGAACATTTCTTTTGAGATGAGAAAGGGAGTGCTGTATCGCTTATTCAAGGATAAGCGCGGAGTAGAGCGGGACCAATTAGTCGTTCCCCAAAAGTACCGCGGAGACTTACTGCGACTTTCCCATGGCAGCTCGTGGTCATGTCACCTTGGAATAAGGAAAACAAAGCAGAGGCTGTTGCAAGAATACTATTGGCCTGGATGTTTTAAGGACACGGAAAATTTTGTACGATCATGCGACACGTGCCAGCGGGTTGGAAAGGCGCAAGATAAGTGGAAAGCTCCGATGGTGTTAGTACCAATCATTACCGAGCCGTTTCACCGGTTAGTAATAGATGTAGTTGGGCCACTTCCTGTGACAGAGTCAGGGTACCGTTATATCCTCACTATGTTATGCCCAGCCACAAAGTTTCCAGAGGCTGTTCCGCTGCGCGAGGTGACGTCCGAGAGTGTAGTGGATTCGCTGCTGTCAGTGTTTGCACGAGTTGGATTCCCTTCCGAGGTCCAAAGTGATCAGGGTAGCGTTTTCACGAGTGTCCTCACCACCTCATTTCTCGAGCGATGCGGCATTAAGGTAGTGCATAGCTCGATCCATCATCCGCAGAGCAACAGCGTAGAAAGATGGCACTCTGTTCTCAAACGAGTCCTGAGGGGACTGTGCTATGAAAACAAGCGCGAATGGGATACCTGCCTGCCTGCAGCGCTTTTCGCTTTGCGGTCAGTGCCGCACGAATCCACTGGATTTAGCCCAGCCGAGTTGGTGTACGGAAGGTCACTGCGCTCACCTTTGCGAATGGTGCGCGAAGCCTGGGAGGGGCGCGGAGAAGACCCAACAGTAGTAGAATTCATTCTGAACCTCCTGAATCGCTTACATAACACTAAGGAACTCGTTGAGGCCAGCATGAAGTCAGCCCAGGCTCGTTCCAAGGTGTACTATGATAAGACAGCCCGTCAAAGGACGTTTTGTATCGGGGACCAGGTGATGTTGCTGAGAAGTTCAAGGCAGAATAAGCTCGAAGTACAGTGGGAAGGACCGGCTGAAGTCGTTGCAAAGCTTTCTAACACTAACTACGCAGTGAAAATTCCCGGTAGGCGTAAAGAAGTGCGCATTTATCATTGCAATCTTATGAAGCCTTATGTGCAGAGGGAAGCCGTGGTAAATCTAACGTTAAACCTTCCCGAGGAGATGGGGGACAACTTGATTTGCCTCAGCGGAAAAGGAAGCAACGCTCAGGAGCTTCTCAAAAAGACGGAGCAGAGAGGAGAACTAAAGAAATCCCAGCTGTCCGATCTGGGCGAAATAATAACAGAGTTTGAGGCCTGTTTCGTGGACAGGCCAGGCAGAACTGATTTGACTGAGCACGATATTGAGCTGACTTCAGACGTGCCAGTGCGATCAAGGTGCTACCGATTTTCTCCAAGGCAAAGAGAAATTCTGGATAGGGAAGTAACTCGCATGCTGGAATTGGGAGTAATAAAACCCTCGGAAAGCGATTATGCTTCGCCTATGATCTTAGTAGAAGCTCCAGGTAAAGACCCTAGGCCTGTGGTAGACTACCGAAAGCTAAATTCTCTCACCAGGGATCAAGTGTATCCTATTCCGAATATTGAGGAGAGAGTAGAACAGGTCAGTAGAGCGGCATATGTGACTACGCTGGACCTTACTCGAGGATACTGGCTAGTACCGCTCACTGAACGCGCCAGCAGATACGCGGCTTTCGTCACTCCGACGGGCAGCTACCAGCCAACAATGATGAGTTTCGGGCTCAAAAATGCTCCATTTTGTTTTTCCCGACTCATGGATAGGGTTTTAAAGGGGTGTGAAACATTCGCGGTGCCTTATTTAGACGACATTGCGGTTTTTTCCGACTCATGGGCGGACCATATGGTACATCTAAGAGCTGTACTGAGCCTTTTGCGTCAAGCTGGACTAACCGTAAAGGCCGAGAAATGTTGCCTGGCAAGGGCGACCGTGGACTACTTGGGTCACAATGTAGGTCAAGGTTTCAGGAAACCCAGCGAGATTAAGATTTCTGCGGTAGCAGACTACCCGCGGCCGAGCACGAAGACGGAAATTCGGGCATTCTTAGGTCTGACGGGATACTACAATCACTACATCCCTAACTATTCAGCTTTGGCTAGCCCTCTGACCGACGCTCTCCGCAAGACAGAGCCGACAAATGTAGTCTGGGACGAACAAAAGGAAGCCTCCTTCGTAAACCTGAAGGCTGTGCTGATTAGCCGTCCGGTATTGCGAGCTCCAGACTATGACCGAGAATTAACGGTCCAGTGTGATGCAAGTGATCGAGGGCTAGGTGCTGTTCTCTGCCAGAGAGATGACGACGGTAATGAGCACCCAGTGCTCTACCTGAGCAGAAAACTGAGTTCTAGAGAGAGGGCTTATTGCGCGTCAGAGAAAGAGTGCGCTTGCATTGTATGGGCCATTCAAAAATTGCAGTGCTATCTTGGAGGGGCCAAATTCACCGTAGAGACGGACCATTGTCCCCTGGCTTGGCTGCAAACTGCGACATCGAAGAACAGTCGCCTTCTTAGGTGGAGCTTGATTTTACAGCAGTACAATTTTGAAATAAGATACAAAAAGGGGAAGTTAAATGGGAATGCGGACGCGCTTAGCCGCTCTTTCTAAGCGGTCCGAGATGTTCCTCACCATGTATCCAAATTGATAATCAGGTTTTTTTTTTTTTTTTTCGTGCGCTTGTATATGTGTGGCTATGTAAAGCAGCACGTTTGGTTTTCTAGGAATACGTGGGTCCTGAACGTCTTGAGAGTGGGCTTTTCTCGAACAACAATGGCAGTTTTCTTTTAACCTGGTCTCTTCAGACGGGAGCCGAGTGCTTGCTTCGACATGTGGTTGAGTTTCAGACAGCTCGAGCAATTTGGCCTACAACAATCAAGACAACGCGACAAGCAACAGCGAGCTTCAAGCGTTCACGTGCAGGCCATTAAGTCGTCTCTTCATGCAGCAGCTGCGACTGCTGCCCTCCGAGACTCTTCTGGCGGGGGAGGAGGCTGTTACGACCAAGCATCCGCATTTGCGCGCTCTATTGTTCGCCTGTGGGCATGGATAAGTGCTGTGAATATGTGGTGATGGTCCAATGGCTCTAAGTGAGCCTGTTTCCAGGAATCCTGTTTTGTAAGCCTGTTTTGCTTTGTGGACACTCTGCAAATGCCAAATTGACCCTGCCAAGAGAACGTCTGGAAAAACACAAAGAAACGTCCCCCTGCGGGAAATGCAGGAAGTGCTTTCTTTCTTTTGTTCACCCTTCCAGTCGATAAGCCCTATCGTCCAGTGAGGAATGCCTACTTTACAAAGGAGACGACAGAGTGACACGTCCGCTGACGTGTAGGACAAGAAAGGAGCATGACGCATACAGCCATTAAGTGATTTCCCAGGAATGCAGGAAAGATTTGCAATTGTCGAAAACGGACAATGCTGGGAGCGGATGCGGCGCCACGTGCACTCGGGTTTCTGAGAAGTAAAACCACTTGTCAGAACCAGCCTGTGGTTTCTTTGCTGAAGAATAGAAATGTACCTCCTCTCCTCGCCGTTCCCAAGCTTTTCCCGCCAACAAGTGATCACGCCCAACGAATTGATGCCGGACCAGTCAGTGCCTCAGACCATCAGTGCAGTGATGTGTTCGATTGGATGCCGATATCTGAGGGGCGTGCCCTGGATTTGGTTGGTCAGCATCTTCAGAGAGGGGCTGGACATAGGGGGTTTTAAGGACGCTGCAGAGCACGAAATGTCGCTCTGAGCCCTGGGTAAACGGCTCATCCAGTCGCTTCTCGCTATGAACTCTTAACGCTTGCCATTTTGCTGATGTACCCTTCTTTTTCGTGTAAATAATCTTGTAAATAAGTTTCTCAAAGTGCCATTAAACCCGCTTGTACATATTCCACCAACTTCGAAGATTCAATCCTACTTCAACCCCGAGTCTCTGCACGCTACCAAGTGAAGGCCGGGTCGACGTAGCCCCAGCGTCACGACACCATATCCACGACCAGTGTCCAGGCGCCAGGTAGCTCCACGTGCCCCAGGTTCCACTCGCCAGGCCGGGATTTCTGCTCATAGCTGCGTCGCCAAGGTATTCCTTGCGTCTTGCCACTGGTCACGGTTGGTCGTTCTGCAGCTCCCAAAATCAACCGACAACAGGCAACACTCGGCACGAGCTAGCACCATCTGTCGCCCGTCAAACACCACTCGAAGGATAGCTCAAAATAAATTAACTAATTTGCTGTCCCGTTTTGGTTCCCGCTCCAACAAGAGACAAGTATATGATGCAGTATACAACGTTAAAACACATGATACCATAATAACTGTAGAGGAACAATTAATAATCAGGCAGTAATACTGCAAATAGGCCCTTGAAATCACTTGGGACAAAGAACAGAGGACGGAAGGACGTCATTCAATTTGGCCTGATGTACCAACTCAGATTTGTTTGCGAAATAACCATATGCAACTGTACAAAACACTGAAACATTCATCGAAGGCGGCCATGCTCTGACTGCACGACTTGACGCGTCGGAGCCTTCATTTAGCCTCCTTCGAACAAGATCACCTGTACTCGGGCTGTTTTTACCTCTGCCCCTTCCGCTGCTGCTTCGGCTGCCCATTCCTCTGAACAACCTTTTCCTCATGGTTTTGTGCGAAGAAATAGACGAGTAGGACTTATTCGCTTTGCTCGACCACCGGTCCCTTTCCTTGTCCTCTGTGCACGAGTCGCGCATTTCCTCAGCATGGACACATTTGTGCCGCTGGGCTCATCGCTTCTCATTTCGCGATCATATGAGTTTCCTCACCTTTTGATGACATACTTTCATGCGCCTACCTTTCCACTCTTTTCGGTGGCAGCACTTGATGCTCGCTCTCTTCTTTCTTTTTGATGTCAGCTCTTGAAAGCCGGCAGTAAACGGAGAGATAATGGCGCCCGGCGTCGTCTGAGTGCGTGCGCCGCCGCGTGTGGATTACGGTCAGCAGCGAATGGCTCAATTTCAGACGCGCCCGAAAGAGGCTCGCTCACGCTAGTCCCAGAACCAGACATTTCCTGGGCCGGCTTGACACTCACGTTACCCTCATCAGCCGGCGTACCGCATCGCTCAGCACTAACCGGCGCACGATTGAGTTCCTTCGGCAGTTGCTGTTTGCGTCGCGTGAAGACCATGTATGCCACGCCAGCGTTCGCACTTGGATTTTTGCATTCGTGAACACAACTGAGCACGTCAGGGCACGAAACACCTCGACAATTTCAATCAGCTTTCTGTCTGTTACGTATAAGGTGTTTACTAAGGTAATTGCTAATAGAATGAGGACAACCTTAGACTGCGACCAAGCAAAGGATCAAGCAGGGTTTCGGAAATGGTACTCTACTATCGATCATATCCATACCATCAATCAGGGAATGGAAAAATACTCAGAATATTACCAGCCCTTATACATATTCAATGATTACGAAAAAGCATTTGACTCAGTTTAAACCTCGGCGGTGATGCAGGCATTGCGAAATCAGGGGGTAGACGAGCCGTACGTGAAAGTGTTGGAAGATATATATAGTGGCTGCACAGCAACCATAGTTCTGCATAAAGAAAGTAACAAAATTCCCATAAAGAAAGGTGTTAGGCAAGGAGACATAATCTTCCCAGTACTATTCACAGCTTGTTTAGAGGAAGTATTCAGAGACTTGGAATGGGAACAGTTAGGGGTAAGGGTAGATGGAGAATACCTCAGTAATCTGCGATTTGCTGATGACATTGCCTTGCTAAGCAACTCGGGGGATGAACTGCAAATAATGATTGATGACCTAGACAGGAAAAGTAGAAAGGTTGGCTTGAAAATCAATATGCAGAAGACTAAGGTAATGTTCAACAGCCTCGGTAAGGAACAGCAGTTTACATTAGGTAGCGAAGTACTGGAAGTAGTAGACGAATATGTCTACTTAGGACAGGTAGTAACTGCAGATCCGGACCATGAAAAGGAAATAACAGGAAGAATAAGATTGGGATGGAGCGCATTTGGCAGGCACTCGCAGATTATGACTAGCAGCTTACGGGTATCGCTTAAGAGGAAAGTATACAACAGTTGCATCTTGCCTGTACTCATCTATTGGGCTGAAACGTGGAGACTAACCAAGAGGGTTCTACTTATGTTGAGGATAACCCAGAGGGCTATGGAACGAAAAATTGTAGGGGTAATATTAAGAGATAGGAAGCGTGCAGAGTGGGTCGGCGAAATAACTCAAGTTATCGACGTTCTAGTGGAAATTAAGAAGAAGAAATCGGCATGGACAGGACATGTAGTGCGAAGAGAGGATAATCGATGGTCGCTTAGGGTAACACACTGGATTCCAAGGGAAGGAAATCGTAGCAGGGGGCGGCAGAGAGTTATGTGGGCGGATGAGGTTAAGAGGTTCACAGGGGTCAAGTGGATGCAGCTTGCACAGAACCGGGTTTATTGAAGAAATATGGGAGAGGCCTTCGTCCTGCTGTGGGTATAGTCAGGCCGAAGATGATGATGATTAGGATACAACACAGAAAATATTTTTTTCGAAGCGCAAAGTAAGCACTTCATAATCTATAGCGACTGCACTAATTGACCGACTTCCTCACATGTAATGTTTTCTTCGACTAAAATAGAGACACCACCTCCTCGCCTAGCTGTCTAATTTCGACAAAAGGACTGATAACCAGGCGGACTGAACACATGTGATACCTTAGTAGACCATGTTTCGGTGAGCATGATAATGGACAATGTTACGCGAAACATCTTAAGTATGAGTGCCAGTTCTTCTTCCTTGTTTTTCCACAGATCGCATATTCTGATGAAACATTGATAAAGCCGTGTGCTTTTCTTTATCTGAAGTTTTAACTTCACATAGCTGAACAACCACGAAAAGGAAAGATCCTTGAAAGTACGACTGCTAGCATAGCTACACAATTTTATCCAGGTCATTAGTGTGCCCGATGCAGATGACGGTCGAAGCATCTGCTTGCCGGGGATAAATGTTTCGATGCCGTGTCGACAGATATTTCCAGCCAACTGCTTTTCTTTTCTTGTTAGCCGCGCCAAACAGCCGTTTTGTTGCTGGCGAAAGGTGCTCATTCACAAAGATGGATGCCTTTGGCGTGAGTCTCAAATCCTGTGTGGTAAGGTTTTGTTGCTTAGCCTTTCCGCGAAAAGCATTTCGTTCTGCCCGGTGCGCAAAATGGACTACAATATTTGGACCAGTGGTGTTACCGGCGATTCGGACACGGTTTCATGCTTGAATATCTGTGTTTTCAAGAGGAACGCCATCCACCGCGCCAAGTTGCCTAGTTATTTCTACTACGTCTTCATCCCTAGTCAGTGGTACAGCATATATTTCGATGTTAGAACATCGGGATTGCTGCTCATTTTGGCCTAGTCGTATTTCATGATCCTTCAACTGCGAGCGCAGGGCGTTGCGTTCCTCCTGCAAACGAGTTACACAGTTCTTGAGCTCTTCATTTTCCCTTCTGACGGTGGTAACAGAAGTTTTCATTTCTTCATAGCTTTAATTTGTGTATGTCAAACTAGACTTAATTTCTCGGATACCTTTTTTTAGCTCTCGTTCCAATCCTTCTTTGAACTCCTTGAATTCCTGCTTTAGTTCCTGTTTGAAATCATCGAAAAGTTTCACAAGCTTTTTGGACATTTTAGACAGTCGGCATTACGCACGTGTGTCGTCAGTACAGTTTATGAATAGGAAAACATGCATAAAACTAGGATTTCACTTAAAAACAATAAAACCCCGAAGAGGAAATCAGCATTCGGCAACAGCAGTGTTACGGGTACGCCTAAAAACATAATGTGGCAGACAGAACGTAACCAGGAACTAATCTGCAAGATACGGGTGATCGTTAACAATGTGCCGTCGCCGCCTCTGCTGCTGCCAATGCGATGTCCGGTCGCCGTTGATGAATTTTATAGTATCCAGAATTTGATATTGCCAGCTTAACAACTATTCCAGCCTGCTTATGTTTTCTTCTCCCCCGTTTTCACTGCTTTTAATATACTCGACACGGAAGTTGCATTCCTGAAGCTTAAGACTCCAGTGGAGAACGCTTTATATGCTTCAAAGCCAATTTTGTCCGTTTGAACGAAAAACCTCCTATGAAGGAAGACATACAATTTCTCGATGCCCCAAACTACTGCAAGAACCCCTTTCCCAACAGCTGGCTACCTCTTGAGGGAGAAACTTGCGCATAGACAACTTGGTGCAAGATTTCGTCATGTCATTGAAGCAGAACGGCCGCAACATCTCTACCAGAAGCATTCGCTGGCAGGACGAATTCCCAGTTCAAATCTGGAAATTTTAGATACGCTGCCTCAGCCAGTTTTTCTCTCAAGCTCTTGAAAGCCCATTCCTCGTTAAGGCCCCAACTCATGATTGTATCTTGGCCCTTCCGTATCAGATCTGACAGAAGACAAGTTAGGTCAGCATAGTTCGGAATGAAATCTTAGTTGTAACCTCTGAGTCCCAAGAAGAATCGGACCTTCTTCTTTGCCGTCGGACACGAAGATTCTTGTCTCTTCTGTAGGCTTTTGGTGAGGGACGGCATCTCTTCAGACTCAATTTGGTGGCCCAAGAACGCGACGGTTTCCATTCCGATCTCGCATTTGAACGATTTGATGGTGAGAACAGCCGCCCTAAGTCGGGAAAAGATCTCGTACAATGTTTGGTGTTGGTATCACTGACTCCGATGGCTCAGTGATATCTAGTCTGAGCAAGCCTTCCACTTCTGATGCCATTGCCTGCCTCAAAGCGTACGGTGACGGATATTTCTTTACATTTATCGGCCTGTCGCTATGTACAATCAGCTGGGACTCGATCAACGTGGTCTTTTCCGGAAGGTCCGAAAATATACCTTCGTACTGTTGCAGACGTTTAGTGGCTTCATTCTGCTCTACGCTAGTCAGTCTCTCGGAATTGTGTGCCTCCTTGATAGACTCTATTTGGGAGGGCTTTAGAAGCTCTATCATTCCAGCGTCTGTGTTTTGGTCTGCCGAAATTACTGCACCGACCATTGTCACTATGGTATCGCCTTTCCTTTGCTGGTATTTCTTTAGCATATTGATATGGAATATTTTTCTGACATTGCCCCAATCCACTTCATAGTCGACATCGCCCCTGCGACTAATGACTAGAAAAACCCCTCCCATTACATGAGCAGCCTATTGTGCTCGGTAGGAAGAAGAATAAGAACCTACTTTCCTAGTATGAGCGTTTGCGGCTCCTGTTGTTGTAGCGGCTGTATAACGCTCTCGTGCGCGCTTCAACTCTTCGTAGTCACGTTTACAGGTATTCTCCCGTATGTCCCGTAGAGCAAAGGACGTACTCGTACGTAGTTCACAGCTCGTCAGGAGTGGTTGCATTCGTGCAAAGCTCTCTAAGTGAAGCCGGAAGTCCGCGAACATTTTGCCCATTTAAGAGTTCGAATGGGAAAAAGCCAAGGCTTTCTTGGGGTACTTCCCTGAATTCGAACAGGAGCGGTTAAGGCAGCGATCGCAATCGGTCGGTCTCTCCTGGCATATGCGCGTAAGCATTTGGTTAAGCATGCCGTTAAAACTTTCGACTAGGACATTTTCTGCCGGATGGTAGGGAGAGGTATGCTGCTGTTTTACTGACAAAAACAGCTATCATCTTTCATTACTTCGTGCGTAAAGTTAGTGCCCCTGTTACTGAGGACCTATCTGGGCACCTGAAACATGCACGCCTGAAACATTACCACAAGAGCTGCGGCTACCCTTGTTGCATAGTCCACCATGGTCAGGATATGTTCGTTATTCCATGACGTTGGGGAGAAACTTTTAAACAACAACAACATGAATTTTAATTATCCAAACTGCCCTCACTGTGGACACTGTTCGGAGAGCGGCGTCTCCATGAAACTATGCACCGCACTGTTCCGTAAACGCTGAGTGTCTGTCACTTGAAGGGAGCACGCGCACGAGCGTCCCTCTCGCGCAACCCACCGACCACACACCACAACACACGCGCACACAGCTGTGCCCCTCGGTGAAGAATGGATGGTTCCAGTCCGTGTACGTCCCTCCCCCGTTGTAAGTGGGATGGCCCAAATGTCGTGCCGTGAACGCTACAGTAGCGGAGGCGGCACCCGGAATATTCAACATCCTCCCCGCCGAATGAGCGCTAGCTCATTAATTTCTGTCTTCCTACGCGTACAAAAGTACAACCTGGTAAACCAATCATACAGGATCGCGTTCTTCCATCTCGCCCAGTAAACGCCTACGTGATGCGACCATTTCTGCGCCTGTTGGATTTCGAATGCACAGAGCAGGGCCCTCATGTCGATCCTTTTTCCGATCACAGTTGCGAACAAAGCGTCGCATCCAAGCTGTGACTCGCTGTAGGCGATTCAGATTGCTGAAGCGCTTAATTTCTATCACCGGAAGAGGTGCTTGTGCTGTGATTGTTATTCGGCTCAGCAGACCTAGGGGATCGAAGATTCTCGCTGTGGCATGGATCACGAAGCGTTTAGTGTTCCTGTGTCCAGTAAGAAGCTCCAGCGCCGTTTTCAGGGAATACTTCAGCTCGTCGTTTCCTCTGTCCCACTCGAGCCCCAACACTCTTGCCATGGCTGAAGTCGTCGTCGCAGTGTCAGCGCAGGCATTTCCAACGCTGTCAGCATCGAACAGTTTTTGCAGGAGTTCGTTGTTAGAACTCCACTTTCGCAGTTTCATTCCTGCTGAGCTCATTATTTGCTTTGCCTCCTCGTAAAATTTCGTCGCCTCTTCCGTGTCGCTGACTCCAGTTATCAAATCGTCGACGTACAGGCAGCTGCCTAAGATATGTGCGGAGTGAGAGAGGTCCTCAAAGACGTTAGCCAGATGATGTTGTATGGTGGCAGCCAACATAAAGGGACTACTTGTGGCGCCAAAAGGCACTCTTGTCATGCGCCAGACCTCTATATCACCCTCTGATGAGCCCTCAGATGACGCAGATGAATACCAGAGGAATCGCAGTGCGTCGCGGTCCTCACTTTTGATGCCAATCTGAAGAAAGGCCTTCTCGATGTCGGGGGTCAATGCAATTTTGTGGCATCGAAAATTCAGAATAAGCCGCAGCAGGTCGGGGTTTAGGTTCGGGCCGGTGCTGAGGGCATCGTTAAGTGACAAGCAGCCTTGTGCTTTCGAAGATGCATCGAACACTATGCGAACTTTGGTGGTAGAACTCTCTGAACGGAAACCAGCACGATGAGGCATATAATACACTCGAGACGAGGTGCTGTCGATTTCGTCGGCTGGAACCCTTTTAGCAAAGCCTTCATCTAGGTAGTCACGGATGGCTGCATCAAAGACCACTAGCCCGCTCTTGTTGGGTCTCAGACGCCGCATCAACCAGGCCAGGCGTTCTCTTGCTACAACTTCGTTGTCGGCTAGCCCTTGGTCAAGTGCCATCCACGGAAAGCTCGCCTCGTATCGCCCATCGGTCAAAGTCAGAGAACGAGTAAAGTCTTCTCTCACCTGCGGCTCCTCGCTTCTAAGTAGGCAGCTGCTTGAGGAGATACCGAGGCTCTCCAGCTCCCGGAACGCTCGAAGTTCGTCTGGCAGGTTGGCGTCCATTCGCAGACGCTGGTGCGCAGAACGGCGATGGTGGAACACGACACACCTGAAGCAGAAAGTGGTATCGGTCCTTGCAAAGTCCAGCCGAAGTCAGTCTTAAGCGCAACCAAGGGCCCTTGCACTCTCCTTACTTCTGCGTGTACAATAGTCCAATAATAATCATAGCCTATTAGAACTTCGATGCCTTGTGTGAAGAGGCGAGTTGGTGAGATGGTAACATCCGCTAATTTCAAATCAGCCACCTGACTCATCTCAACAGCGTTTTCTGGAAGCAGCAGTTGGTCGGAGCAGATTTCTTCAATTTCGAGGGCTTCGATGCTGTGCTCCTTGCGGTCGTACTGGCTTCGTAGCCGGAGCTTCACTCGGCGTCGTTTTTTCTTCATAACGTTGTTCGAGCCGCCGAAAGGGTAAATGGTCACTTCCTCTTCACCGATCACCTCAAGATCCAGTATTCGCGAGAGCTTCTCTGTTATAAACGATCGTTGACTGCCTCCGTCAAACAGACAGCGAGCGAGGCGTTTTCTTTTCGGTCCGTCGACCCACACCTGCGCAGTCTGCAGCAGCACGGCGTTTTTATTGCTGTTGCTAAGAGACGCTGTTGAGTGCAACCCAGTAGCGGTCTCGCCCTCGGCGTTCGGTTCCGGTGGATCACAAAGTGTGGTGATGTGTCGTCGGCCACACTTCGCGCAACGTAGTGTCCAATTCTTACATCCTTTCGTCATGTGCCCCTTCGCGCATCGGTAACACCTCCCTTCCTTTCGCAGTTTTCTTTTCTTCTCATCAATTGATATCGGAGCATTGCAATCTGCAACCTCATGCCTCTCTGAAGCGCAGAAAGGGCATCTTTCCTTGCTCAATTTGGCACCCACCTGAAGGCTGGCCGCTGAGCCTTTGCCGTAGACGCTGTTGGGACGCCGTTCACTGGTGCGTTCAGGTCGCGTTTGCTGAGGAGCGTTCGTGCTTTCTCCGTGCGCCTTTTCCCTGCTCTCCACTTCCAGGCGAACTGATTGCAGAATGGCTTGGAGACTCGAACTGTCGAGCACGTCCTTGTCTGCACTGTGGGCCTTATGGTACTCAACAGCCCATTCGGCCGGCAATACCCGAAACAAAGCCGCGCACAGCATCGCACCATAGCTGTCCGATTTGACACCTAAAAGTTTCAAGTCCTGCGATGTTTCGCTGAACATGATCGTGGAGGCGTCGCAGCGCGTTCACGTCACTGAGAGCTCTAACCTGGGGAAGGTTTAACAGCTGCGTAAGGTGTTCTTGCACGAGCACGTCCTGACGCCCGAAACGCTCTTGTAGTGTCTTTACAGCGTAGTCGTAATTGATCTCCGTCGCTTGAACGCCGGTCAAAGCGGCCGCCGCCTTTCCTGTCAAACGCTGTCCGCAGGTACAAGAACTTTTCTATGCTGGTCAAGCCGTTATTCTCGTGGACTGCTTGCCGGAATTGTTGCCAGAACGGTTGCCAGTCAAGCTTGTTGCCGCTGAATTTCTGAAGCTCCAGCTTGGGCAACCTCAGTTGTCCCGAACGGGCAGCAGGTAATCTGGACGCGTTTTCTTCTGCATTCAATGTGCTTGTTGCACCGTTAGAATTCGTTTCACTGCAACGCCGAAGCTTTGTCCGCATTCGTGTCATGAGAGCTTGGCACTGACGAACGCCTTTGTATTCTTCCGCGAGGCCTTCGTCATGAACATGCGGCTCAATCAAGACATCTAACTGTTTCAAATCTCTCGAAACAATGTCCAACTCATCTGATATTTCCGCGAGGAGGTCTCGTTGCTGAGGGCCGAAGTCATCCGCCGTCGTTAGTCGCTCAAGCTCCTCGTTGAGTCGGTTCAGTTCGGCGCGCGTAACTTCTCTCTTTGTTTGGAGACGCTCCATCGCTGTCGTCCGTTGCAGTTGGAACGCTGGTTTCAAGTTGCCGTTGTTTTTCGCTTAATCCCGGGTTTCGGCACCAAAAATATATGTTCGTTATTCCATGACGTTGGGGAGAAACTTTTCAACAACAACAACATGAATTTTAATTATCCAAACTGCACTCACTGTGGACACTGTTCGGAGAGCGGCGTCTCCATGAAACTATGCACCGCACTGTTCCGTAAACGCTGAGTGTCTGTCACTTGAAGGGAGCACGCGCACGAGCGTCCCTCTCGCGCCACCCACCGACCACACACCACAACACACGCGCACACAGCTGTACCCCTCGGTGAAGAATGGATGGTTCCAGTCCGTGTACGTCCCTCCCCCGTTGTAAGTGGGATGGCCCAAATGTCGTGCCGTGAACGCTACAGTAGCGGAGGCGGCACCCGGAATATTCAACAGAATATACCGATTGCCTTGATTAGATTTCGGGCTGAGTGGGCGAACAATGTCATTCGCTTCTGAAATGGTGCCTCAGTGACGGAATCTCGGACCAAAGGCGCTAGTGTGGTGTGACCCTTCGGAGCTGTGCGTTAGATCGCAAAAGGCAACGAACCGCTTAGGGTAAGCCTGCATTGCGGGCCAGAAGAATTCTGTCTGCAGATTTAGTAGAGTTTTCTTCATGCCTTTGTGGCCTCCCATCAAACCATCATATGTGCCAGCTTGCGAAAAGCTGATCTGTACATTTGGGGCACAACAACTCTCTGTGGTCTACGCCGGACTCGGCGAAGTATTTCCTCAGAGGAACACCGCTAGTAATGAAAAACTGGTGATTACCCTTTGCTTTGCTCACTTGTGGCGCGTAGACTCGATCGAAGCACGAGGTTAGGGTCGCGTCATCCGCTTGCTCTTGGACCGACTCTTCGCGGAATACACTAGGGAGGCCTTGCAAGACTTTAAGGTTTTGCAGCGTTTTATCCTCTCATGTCTGCACTCTAGTCACTATCGGGCAAGTTTCTGGGGCATCCAAAATGGGTGCGTTGCGGTGGGTGTCAGGCGCTAACTCTCCAAATTTTACTTCCGTGGACTACGCAATCTCCCTTTTTTTTTGTCCTTCGTCAGCTCGGATCGGGGTCGTCTGCTGGCCTAGCACCTTCCTCCTTTCCCAGCACCAGATAGTACAGGAGATTCTTCATGCACTTAGCGCGAAGTCGTCCCGTAACGTACGGGGAGTCCACATCGACCCAAGCGACAGGGAGCATTAGGCCTGAGCGGCCAATTAAGTAAACTGGAGACTGCGTATCGGTGACATCTTCCTTCTGTACCAAGTCTTTCCTTCTCACCACCGTGTTGCAGCCTGTGTCTCTAAGGACTCGAACTGTCCGCCCCCCCCCAATCATGCCGGCCACGACAGGCAAGCATTCTCTGGCTGCGGACTCCTTACTGGCAGAGGTGGGCATTTGACCTCAAAAAGTGGAACCTCATTTCAAACTCAAACTGTGAGTTTGAGGTCGGTCGCTCGACCTCAAAAAAAGAAAAAAAAAGAAAAGGTTTCTCACTTGAGAACACTAATTATAAAACGTCATTGCACAAGTCCGGTGCGGTGACACGCCAGAATGACGACATAAATTTTAAACAACATTGAATATGATGAGGCTTACTTGTAAAGTAAAAAAATTGAAATGAACTTTTCCCAGCGGGGCTACTGATTCATAGCAAGCTGACGTAATAACGGCAGTTTAAATTGGTCAGTTTCAACTCTTCAAATTTTATTTTTATTTGCTTTGATATGGTGACTTTTGACCTAATTCCCGCTGTAATGCTTGTGTGTCCTTGGCACTGCTGGAAGCGAACCCCCGAAGGTCTGCAGTGAAACGTCGCACATATCTGTGACCGTCAAATAGTGTTTCCTCATGACAAGCAAGTCATAATTTCTTGGTGAAGACATTTTCCTGCGATTTGAAATCGAATCGGATGATAAAATCACAAGCAATCTAATGTTTCTTCAGTGTTATGTCTCTGTTCGAAGTAGATCGACCACTTACGTATATATGGAAGTTGTAGTACCATAACACTCTTTTATTAAATTGACTTCTGGCGTGAGACTTATTACAAGAGGCGGACAGAACAGAATGTTGCGATATGCAGAGACGCTTAGTTACAAAAAGGTAAAGCGTGCTTGACTTTGAACATTGCGCTACTTTCGATAATCCTGACGAGTGGGGTGTGCTGTATAGAACAAACGCCATGACAAATTATTGGAAAGATTACCCTCCCTTCTACTTATAATAACTAACGGTGAATTTGCAGCCCCAAAACGTTACTTTTATCATTGATATAAGTTAAAGAAATAATACGTTGAATTAGGGATAATTCGCACATTACCTTGAGGTGCCGAGAGAAGCTCAAAAGCTTGTTTCTTTGTCACACAGTTTCTTGTCGCAGTGAATGCATTCAAAGTTTACAATGCTTTTCGTTTCTTTTGCGTGGCTATTAACAGAAATGGCCTTCGATGTCTTTGTCAATTCGACAACTGCGCGCGCGCACATCATCGTCGGTATATTTAGATTTTTTCGCTATATCGGCCATAACCGCAACCATTTCATGCACCCTCGACGCCGAACGCAACAATGCGATAGACCTCGAAGATGAAGGGCAGACCTCAGCTGGAAAGGGCGGAAACTTCCGTCATAAATTACAGCAAGTCGCCGACCACGGCATGGCTGCGTGTCTTTGCTTGAAAAAGACGGCCACGGTAAATGGCGAAGAACACAGCATGTTGTTTAGATGCTGCCTTTTTTTGCCGATTTCGGGCGGCTCACCGACGCCGTTTAAGGGCGACTTCCAAGCAGACGTTCCAGGAACGATTGGTGTCGGTGAGAACGTGGGGCTGAGACACCAGCTTCTAATCGCGACGAGAGAACCACGCCCAATGGGAGAATGAAGCGCGAACACTTAACCCATGCTACGGGAGTTGTTTCGTTTTTCTTCGACTGCACAATATCCGTCAAGAGAGGAAGACTAGCGGGTGGTGAGCAAGGTGGCAACGCGTCTACACGGAGCAAGAGCAGAGTTTGAACACTGACTAGCGTGCCCTCCTGCGAAACGATGAGATGCCTGCATGGTCGACAAGCGACAGAAGTCCGCGCAGCCGCCGTGGTGTTCCGAGAAGCGAGAAGGGCCTGTCTTTATATTCTTTAGACCAACAGGAATACGCCAGTCGGAGGTATAGCGCACAACCAAAAGCTAAAGAAGCAAAAAAAAAAGAAAAGAATGTTGCGACAGGAAGAATCTGAGAATTGTATTTTCTGATTTTTTTTTCTTTCTTTTTTCTTAGGCGGAGGGGGGGGGGGGGGGGGGAGGGGAAAGGGTGACGATTGGCCGTACTGCAGTAAAGCGGCCGGTTGTGAGTAAACGCGGGTGCGCAAACGCGAGAGGGGGCACTGGTAAGTGACCACACAAAACGAAATAAAGAAGTGAGGGAAAATAGGGGTGGTGCAAGTGTACTGAAAAACTAAAGAGAAGAGGACACGCAGATCTTCACTCGCGCATTCACACGCTCGAGCACCGCTCACACATCTCGCTCTCTCGCCCACACTGCCACTGTCCTTGTATCTCTCGGCCCCGTTGACAGAAACGCACTTAAAGATACCTAAAACTCACAAACTTCCAGAGGCGCGCGTATGTGCTGTGGCTTACTTTCCAAGAAATGCCGAGGGGTTCCCAGGTCCGCGCTTTGTCCGCTAGTTGAGATCGGACACCAGCTGCGGAGCCGAAAGAGCAGAAGCCAGCTTACGAACAAAAGGCGCGCCCACCACTTTGGCTGCAAGCTGTAAAACGGAGGGGAGACCCTCGATAAACAAACATGTAAATGAAAAAGGCGCAAGCTCATGTAGGGTATGAGAAAGGAATGACGGTAAGCAGTCGTCAGTCACCTGTCTGTTTTTCAATGATTCTTCGAGAAGGGCACATTAAGTTTACCTTTTTATGTAAGGGTTAACTTAATGTCTGGTGACTAATAATAATAATAATAATAATAATAATAATAATAATAATATTAATAATAATAATAATAATAATAATAATAATAATAAAAGAGTGGATTGCACTAATACAACTACGAACTACCGTCTTATTGCTTTCTTTCGTTTTAACTCGTACCATATACAATAGCAAAAGCAGATTTTATTTACTAAATTACAGTCTTCGTGGGGTGACTTCTCGTCAAGCCATTTATCTCTCGTCTCTTCTGCATCCTTGTTCTTTCCATATGCCTCTCTGAAACCTCCTCTCTCGTGCCATCCTCCCCAAGCAATTCCTTGGTTGCTGGATCTTGCGCTTTCCTCTTTTCTACTATTCTAGCTTTTTTTTTCCCCGAGAAGCCGACACAACCACGTAGGTCTGGAAACCCTTCGAGTTTGCGCAGACTTTCTTTACTTCCCAAAGTCGCTCGGCATGATGGCGGGATCTTGTTTCACCTTCTTTCGAGTCTGCAGCCGTCGTCCGACCCCACTCGTTTGCCGCGCTGCACTTTACGACCCCTCCTCCCCCCCCCCCTTTTTTTTCGTGTCGAACGCAAACGCACAAACGCAAACTGTTGGTTACGTGCGCGTTGGTAGCCAAAAGAGTGTACACGATAGGCATTATGAAAGGTGTTTTGCCGGCTATTTTATCGCTGTGGGAAACAATAGTTTCGACCTCACAAGCCGACCTCACTAAGTTACGACCTCACTCAACCTCAAACTCACGCATGAGGTTCAGGTCTCATTTGCTGACCTCACTCAAAAATATTTCAGGTGTTGCCGAGGTTGATGAGGTCAACCTCAACCTCAAAATGACCTCAACCTCACGGAGTGAGGTGAGGTTGAGGTTGACCTCATGAGGTTGCCCACCTCTGCTTACCGGTGAAACCAGTGTTGATGACGGAGATCTTTCCTCTATCCTTAAGTTCTATGTATCCGTTCTCAATAAGTTTTGCAGCGGACTCCCGATTTTCCTCTCTGTTTCGAGGCTGCATTTGACCAGCATCTCCAGCTTGGATGACCTGGCTTGCCGCATCTGTGGCATTTCTTGGGCGTTCTCAATCCATCGGATGTGGCGCCCCGGTAATTGCTGAGGTGGTGTCCCGTGCGCGCAAAAATAAACCATTATTTTCATCGCGGCTCTTCGCGTCCGATGACTGAAGCAAAGTTTCCTTTCTCTCGGTAGTCTTAGATATGACCTTCCCTGCCTTGTCTTTCGGGTGATTCACTTTCCGAAGTTGAACCCGCCATGAGCCTCCACATACCTTTCTGCCCTTGCTACTGTTTCCGCGAATGAAGTGTCCTTTTTTTTTGCTGTCAAAAACATTTGTCGCGGAGGGGCGCAGTTAGACAGGAACTAATGGCTTTGAACTAAGTCTCAAATATCTGCGTGCTCTCTCTCTGTGTCCGATAGCTCTATACATCTTTATAATAAGTTCTGTAGGCGAGCTATGAACTGTGAACACGTTTCCTCGTACCTGGGACTAGCAGACCAGACCTGAACGTTTCATTGAACCTTTCCTCTCTCATATGAAAGGGAATCATAAGTGCCAGCCGAAACTTACCGTAGTCCAAGCACTCGGACCCACACATGCGACTAAAAACGCTGAGCGCTTACCTCTTAAACGAAGACTAAGGGCTGTAGCCCACTGGTCGTGAGGCTAACTCTGGCGCAGCGACACGCTCGAAACGCATGAGGTAAGCGTTAAGGTCATCCCTGCCCTCATTAAAAACCGACATCAGCTTGTGCAGGCTTATGCGTTCGGGCCGAGCAACTTGACCCTCCTCTTTTCTGACCTTGTCTATCTGGTGTTATTAGCGTCAGTTGCCAGACTATTAGGGAGGTGTCCTCAGAGCATCAGTAACTCCTTTTCTTTCTCCATCTCAGCCATCCGGAGATTAGACTGTTCGTAGGCCTTCTGCGACTCTAGGTCTGCCTCGTCTTTCAGCCGCGCACATTTCACATTGCGTTCCTCTGTGCGACAAGCTTGCTGTTGGTCTACCCATTTGAGCAGCTCTTGACTTTAAAGCCAAAAGTTCGATCATACTCAACAAGTCGTTCGTTCTAACTCTGCTTCGGCCATCTTAGGTGGGAAGCGTTATGCAGGACACAGCAAAAGAAAATTTTCACCTGCTTCTTTAGTGAGATTTGATTGACCAGTCCTGTTCGCGGACGCCAGTTATGTCACAAACCCCCGCCTTTACGGTCAGCAGAGGTGCGGGATCCGTTTTACGTTTACCCTCCGCACCACTGTGAGGTTTGAGGACACAGTTTAAAGTAAGGCCGGTCAACCCGTGAAGTACGTGTGTCGGGTTGTGATTGAGAAATAAGATTTGTTTGTTTACAAATATTGGGACATTTATAGCTAGTGGTTTAAATTACATTGAATAATAATCGAACAAACTAAAAAAAGAAACGCCGCCGCACGATGGTGATGAAATACGACTAGGTAAATGACAAGAGGGAAAACTGGACAATGAACAGACACTGTGGTAAAAGAAGACTATAAAGATAACAAAGCAAGTATTCCAGATATAACAGGTTGGGGCAAGATTTACACAGAAAACACAGCGTAAAATAATAAGCCATATCAAGGTTAAAGAAAGGCGAAAACAATATTCATTTCACCGACGATCTGTGGCAAAAGGCGTCGCAGTCGCAGAGTTCGTCGGTTACGGCGGCCGTACAAGATGAGGAGAAATGATGAGTTGATCACGGACTCGGTAAAAAAAAAACTAAGTACACGTTCCCCGAGCGAGCAGCCGCGAGAGAGGCAAGGAAGACAATCTTCCCCGAGCGCACCGCCGCGGGCGTGCTGTGGTCTGTTATTTTATACACTTGGCTGGTTGCGCTGCGGCCCATCGTCAAGGATGCGCGCCGGCTGGCCACTGCCGCGGAGACCCATGTCGGAGCATGCACGGAGGAGCAAGGAGATCCCGTACGTTCTGCTGTATATGTGATGCAGGAGATCCCGTATCTTCAGCTCTTTATGTTGGAGGCAGCTTGTGACAGAATAATATAATTTAGTGGCATTTAGGCGGACGGTATTGGCACTCAAATGGGATAAATAATCTTGAGCTTTTAAAAAAGGTTTCCAACATATTCGACAGTTTAACCATGAGAAATAAAATTCTATCTATAGAATTATATTAATTAGACGGCAGAGAGTTTGAGCGTATGGAAGAAACAAATGTGTGTTTTACAGTCATAAAGCACTTGTGTACAATTGCGGTCGAGAGCAACACAAATGCAAGGCTATACATTCTCCGCGGTTCGAATTTCTTTTCTTTGCTCTTTCACCTTGGTGATAAAAAAGACTTTAGAGACTGTTTTACAAGGCTATACATTCTCCGCGGTTCGAATTTCTTTTCTTTGCTCTTTCACCTTGGTGATAAAAAAGACTTTAGAGACTGTTTTAGATCTCATTGCGGATGAATATAGCGTATTTATGCAACCACCGAAGTACAAGCGCGATGAAAAGAAATACGAATAACGAAGCGACTAGGCTCTGTTTTGTTCACATTCATTTCCTCACCCCTGTAGAATACAAGTGCATTGCATCGCGTGAGATATTATCCCTCCATGGCAGCATCGTGGTCACTATCAACCGGATCATGAGCACTATCAGCCGCCACTGCAGGGCGAATGCCTCTCATATTTCTTCAACTCACCCGATCACCTGCTTGTTGCATCCACTCGACCCTTGCAAACTTCTTAACCTCATCCGCCCATCTAACGTTCTCCATTCCCTTGCTGTGCTTTCCTTTCCTCGGAACCACATTTGTTACCCAAGTAACCATCGGTTATCCTCCCTTCACACTACAGGCCCTTGCCCATGCCCATGACTTGTTCTTCATTTTCATTAAAATGTAATGAACTGGAGTCATTTCTCTCACCCACTCTGCGTGCTTTCTATTGTCACGTTATACTTACCATTTTTCGTTGCATAGCCTTCTGTGTAGACCCCTCTTCATTAGCCTCCATGTTTCAGCCCCATAGGTGAGTACAGAAAAGATGCAACTGTTGTATACTTTCTTGTTAAGCGATACCGACAAGCCGCGAGTCATAATCTACAAGTAATTGCCAAATGCGCTGCACTCCGACCTTATTCTTCTTGTTATTTCCTTTTCATGTCTCGGATCTGCAGTTACTAACTGTCCTAAGCAGACATATTCGCCTACTACGTCCGGTGCTTGGCTACCTAACGTAAACTGCTGTTCCTTCCCGAGGCTGTTGAACATTACCTTAGTCTTCTGCATATTGACTTTCGATCCTACCTTTCTGCTATTCCTGTCTAGGTCATCAATAATTTTTTGCAGTTAGTCCCCTAAGTTGCTTAGCAAGGCAGTGCCATCAGCAAATCGCAGATTACTGAGCTATTCTCCATCAACCCTTATCCCTAACTGTTCCTAATGCAAGCCTCTGAATACTTCCTCTAAAGCAAGCTTGAATTTCATTGAGGACAATGTGTCCTTTCCTGAAACCTTTTTATTGGAAATTTGTCACTTTCCTTATGCAGAACTATGATTGCTGCGCAGCCACAATGGATATCTTCTAGTACTTTGACATAGGCTCGTTAGCTCGCGAACTTCGCAATGCCTGCATGACAATTGAGGTTTGTACTGCGTCAAACGCTATTTCACAATCAGTGAATGCTATGTGTAAGAGCTGGTTATATTCCGAGCATTTTGCTATCCCCCGGTTCATATTATGGATATTTTCGATAGTAGCGTACCCTTGCAGAACTCCTGCCTGATATTGTGCTTGACTGAAGTCTAAAATTTTCCTGATTATGTTAGCGATTGTTTTATTAACCACCTTATGTGCAATCCATGGTAAGCTGATTGATCTTTAATATGTGAAGTCCTTAGTATCCCCTTTCTTAAGAATTAAGATAATGTTAGCGTTCCATCATGACGACGGTACCGTCGATGAGATCGGGTATTGCGTATAGAATGGCCAATGTTTCTAGCATATTCCCCCCGTCCTTCAACAAATCTGTAGTTACCTGAACCTCACCAGCTGCACACCCGCTTTTCATGGTTTCCAAAGCCTGCTTAACCTCGGAACGTCTGACCGCTTTTCCCTATGCCAATCTCAGTATTGTCTTGACTACTTTTTTAAGCGGTCTCCGCTGCTTTTATTCTTGTTGTATTTATGAATATTTTACACCACTTTATGCCCCGCCGGGGTGGCGCAGTGGTTACGGCGCTCGACTACTGTGCCCAAGGACGCGGGATCGAATCCCGGCCTCGGCGGCCACTTTTCGATGGAGGCGAAAAGCAAGGCGCCCGTGTGCTGTGCGATGTCAGTGCACGTTAAATAACCCCAGGGGGTCGAAATTTCCGGAGTCCTCCACTACGGCATCTCTCATAGCCTTAGTCGCTTTGGGACCTTAAACCACAAAAAGAAAACCAAACCATACACCGCTTTATGCTGCGCTTCATATGCGGTCGGCGTTTCTAGGTTATCACTGTCGCCATGCATCAGCAGAGAATATGCTCGCCGCGGTTTCTGTCGGGGCACCTTATCTGTTTCTATCGATGCAGAGCCAGCAAATGCGCGCATTCTAATGGTGTTCCACCTTGGGCCGGAGAGAGGAGACCCCTTGACAAAGTTACGCATTTGATTGAAGTCGCTATTAGCTGCGCCGCCGGCGCGTGGTTTTCGAATGTTTTCAGAAATCGCCAAAACGAGTTGAGCCACAGCGGCGATGGTAATCGCGGTTTCGAAATTCTAAAAGCCGATATGGTTATTGCTAACAGCCGGCTACAAATTACTAAATAAAAGCGACCGCCTATCGGTTATAGTTGAAAAGTTGAATATGAGAATTGAATAAAGCATATGCTAGTTAACATTAAGTCTGTTATTTACGTTCGCTATCACTGATAGCACTATGTCGCAAAAAGGCTCTATTTATCTCAAAACCATAATTTTGAACGAACTGGCCACCTGTTTGGTAACAGCTGGTATATATATATATATCTACCGGTGAGTACCCGGGCGGCAGCGGACAATTGAACCTGATACCTCCCGAACACAAGGCGGATATTGTATATATATATATATATATATATATATATATATATATATATATATAATAAAGTGTTGTTTTTTCTACCGTGTGTCACCTACCTTAAGTCTATGCCCTACCGGACCCATTCGAGCTTCAACCCCCTTCCTATATATATATAGATATATATATATATATATATATATATATATATAATGTATGTATGTATGTATGTATGTATGTATATGTTAAAACAAGCCCCTAATTCCCCATTCAATTTTCTATATATATATATATATATAGAACATTGAATGGGGAATTAGGGGCTTGTTTTAACATATACATACATACATTATATATATATATATATATATATATATATATATATATATATATATATATATATATATATATATATATATATATATATATATAATATCCGCCTCGCGTTCGGGAGGTATCAGGTTCAATTGTCCGCTGCCGCCCGGGTACTCACCGGTTTCTAACGCATACAAGATTACCCCTGCTTGGTGCTTGGTTATTCAGGCGTGATTTGCTAGGGAGAAGGGGCCATAGACCAAAAATGTTGGCTGAAAAAAGAGCCACATAATGGGCTTCTGCCTCGCAAGGCGGACATATTGTCCGATGGCGGAACGGATCACTGTCCCATCGACGCAACTATTTGGAACCTATGACCCATTCCCCAATTATTTCACCCCAAAGAGCCGAGCACCAAGCCGAAAAAGCTTGCACTCATTGAAGAACCAGTGGGTACCAGGCGGAACCAGGTGTCGAACCTGCTACCTCCTGAATGAGAGGCGGATGCTCTACCACGAGATCACCGCTTCAGTGAGAAGAGTTACAGCTCACCAATCAGTATCCTCCGGGCTTACATGGAATCGCCCAAGCCGAGCCCCTTTCCAGGCACAAAGTCCCAAAAATGGCGGGTATTGTGTTGCGTGGTTCATGCGAAGGAGTAGACAAGTTTCCAGGGGGCGAAGCGACGTTTATTGCCACATATGCGTTTGTGCGTGGCTGGTCGAGATGAGCCCGCGAGCAGGTTGCGGCGCACACCTTTTATTCCTTCTCGCGCGCATGCGAATTAGCGACTGCGGCGATAAGCCGGACAGCACATTCCTCTCCTTTTAGATTGGCTAATTAACCAGCTAAACTTCAGCTTGATATCTGTCCGGTGGTCGACGGTCTCTAGTCGGGTAGCGTCTTCCACCTGCCGTCTAGATTTCTTGCGAAATGGCAGGACCACTGATGGTAGGAGCAGAAGATGTCACTGGGTCGAGGCTTGCTGGAGACGCCAGGAACTCGTATCCATCCTGGTCAGATGTCTCGTTGCCCGGCCCCATGGTCCGAGAGAAGCTGGTCCTTGTGACTACGCCAGGTGAAACTGCCTCTGGGTGGGGTAGCATAGAGAAAGAGATTGATGGTAGCACGAACGTTAAACGACAAAGGGCCGGAATGCCCAACAACACCAGGGACCCAGTTCGGTCTGCTTCGATAATTGCGAGCCCTCACTTGGTCACCGACTGCTATGTCACGATCATGACGTGGGCGAGACACGCATTGCTTGAACTGATTATAAGCAACCCTTCCTCCCACCGCTGGCTTGACAACATCGAGTCGATTTCGCAGCCGTCGTCCCAGTAACAAGTTTGCTGGTGACTCACTTGTCGCATGGGGCGAGTTGCGATAGGTGAGCAAAAACTTGTGAAGCCTCAGTTGTAATGTGTCCGCTCCGCTACATTTACGAAGAGCGCTTTTAAGTGTCTGAATAAAACGCTCTGCAAGTTCGTTTGAGCTGGGATGATACGGTGCTGTAAGCACGTGACGACAGCCCAAATCTTTTACAAAAAGTTGAAGTTGTCTGAAGTAAACTGCGGGCTATTATCAGTGACAACGGCTTCTGGGAAGCCAAAACGCGCGAACAGTTCTCTCAATTTGTCAACTGTAGCATCCGGCGTAGTCGAGCGCATAACAAACACTTCCGGCCACTTGAAGTGCGCATCGACGACTACAAGAAACATTGCGTTCAAAAAGGGGCCAGCAATATCTTTATGTACGCGCTGCCATGGTGCTGTTGGCCAAGACAAATGATGCAGGGGTGCTTTTCACGGTTACTAACACTGTTCTTGACTACTTACGTAGGATTTGACACGACGATCGAGGCCCGCCTCGATGGACAGCCACCACACGTAGCTGCGCCTAGATGCTTGCTGCGCATGATGCCTGGGTGACCTTCGTGTAGTTAGTCCAGCTGCAAGTTGCGCAACTTTGCCGGCATGATCACTCGCATTTCGATCATGATGCAGTCTTGGTGAACTGTGAGCTCATTGCGTCTGTCAAAAAAAGGCTTCAAATCTTTTTTCAGTCACAAACGCCGGCCACCCCACATTTATGAAAACTATCACTTTGCAATGCATCGGGTCCCGAGCCGTTGTTAGAGCAATAATCCCGGCTTGAAACTGGCATTGATTTCAACTGAAATGAATAAAACATTTCCTCGCTTTCTTGTGTTCCGTCTTTCATCACTGATAACGGCAGGCTCGAACAGAAATCGGCTTCAGCATTCTCGCTTAATTTTCTGAAGATAAGGGAATACCGCTAAGCTTACAATGTCACAGCCCAGCGCTGCAAACACGCTGCTGCGATAGTCGGAAGGCCTGTTGTTGGGCCCAAGATTGTTTGAAGCGGTTTGTGGTCGGTGACCAATGTGAAAGAACGACCGTAAACGACGAAATGAAACTTCTTAACTCCAAATACTATCACAAGGGCCTCTTTCTCATTCTAGCTGTATTTTTTTCGACATCGGCCAAGGTACGCGATGCGAACACGATTGACTTTGGGCTGCCATCATCCAAAACATGAGTAAAAACCGCACCTAAACCATATTGCTATGCGTCACATGATAGCTGCAATGGTTTGCACAGGTCGTAGTGCGCCAAAATCGGCGGAGGGGCTAGCAAGTTCTTTATCTTGGCGCACGCTTTCTGGGAACGGTCATCCCAGCACCATGGAGCATTTTTACGCCGTAACCTGAAAAATTGTTGCGCCACTGTTGCTAGGTTATGAAGGAACTTGCCGTAGAAATTGGCGACTCGCAGGAACGACTGCAGCTGCTGCCTGTCTTTAGTGGCTGGAGCCTTTAGGAGTGCGTCAACTTTCTGCGTCTTTGCAGAGATGCCTTGTGCGCTGAGTCTATGTCGGAGGTAGCGAAGGTCCTGTTGAAAAAACGAACACTTCTCTTTCTTGGCACGATCGCCTCTTTCTAGAATGGCATTTTAACACAGCTTCCAGATTGATGAAATGATCGGTATTTTTGCCAGTCACCAGAATGTCGTCTAGGTAGCAACAAAGCCCGTGTAAGCCATTCAGCATGGTGTCCATTATTGTTTAGAAAATCCCAGCTACGGACGAAAGTGTAAACGCGAGTCGATTAACAGCAAATAATACTTTTTACGTATTCAGCGTGAGGTATAGCTTTGAGGACTCAGACATGACCACTCGCTGATGGGCCCGGTTGAGATCAATCTTCGAGAAATGGTTGACTCCTCCCGACAAGGCTGTGAACAGGTCGTCTACCTTCGGTAATGGGTAGCGGTCGACATCAAGGCACGGATTAACGGTCGTCTTGTAGTCTTCGCAAATACGTATGCTATCATCGTGCTTGATTACGGGTACCGCTGGCGTGGCATATTCTGAAGTTGTAGCCGGCGATATAACCCCCCGGTCTTCCATTTTAGCCTGTTCAGCGTCGAACGCTCTTTGCAAAGCGAACAGAACATTCCTGGCTTTTAAGAATGTCGGCTTCATATCAGGTTTGAGAAAAAGTGCGGCGCGTGCTTCAGTTATTGCGCCTAACTCGACTTTTAAAAGGGGTTGGTACTTCACCAGCAAAGCGTCAAGCTTGTGCTTTACGCTGGTATGAGTAGGAGCGTATGGCCTTTTAATGTTGTTCAGGTTTCAAATTTTCGTTCCCTCCAGCCGGACGGCGTGGAGCCACTTCCGGCCCAGGAGGTGGTCCCTTGTGGTGCACAACGTAGAGTGGAAGAATTGAAGAATGGTCGCCGTGCTGCACGTTGACTGAAAAGACCCTCTGGGGGCCGCACCAGAGCTTCTTTGTAGGTGCGAAGTTTTAAAAGTAGTAGGCTTCAGTACCGCCGAAGGAAAGAGCTGACGGAACTGCGTCTTTGACATGACGGAAACAGCCACTCCCGTGTCTAACTCCATGTTCACCAAGACGCCGTCGATGGCCATCTGTACAGTGGCGGGGTCGTGCTGAGCTGCCGAGACGCCGTTTAGACCGAGGGTCGAAGCTTTCCGCGACACAACCGTCAGCATCTTATATTCCTTTTCATTTGCTTTTTCTTCTTGGCACTGCTTCGGCAGGCTCTCTGGATATGCCCTTTTTTGTTGCAACTGAAACAGGTTGCACCCGAGTGAGGGCATGCTTCCCCCTGTGTTTCGGTGAACCACAGCGGAAACAGCTTTGGAATGTTTTCTGCGTCTCAGCTTGCACCTTATGCACATCGCAGACTACGACGTCTGTGCCGCGTGCCTCAGTAACCCTCTTCTTATCCGCTTCCATTGCAAGAGCCCGCTCCACCGCTTTCTGGAACGTAAGCTTGCTATCTTGCGTGAAAAGCATTCGCTGAATGTCTTCTCGTAGCAGGCCGCACACAAAGCGGTCCCGAAGGGACTCATCAAGGTCACTCCGAAAGTCGCACGTTTGCGACAGTTTACGAAGCTCGGCAACATAATTAGATAAGGACTCGCCTTCTCGTTGACACCTGCAGTGAAACGTGGCCCGTTCTCCAATGACGAACTGCTTCCGGGACAGGTGGTCGCTCAAAACGTTCTTGAGGACTTCAAACTGCCTTCGTAGAAGGCAGTTCTGGAGCAGTTATTGACTTCAACAGCCCGTAGGTCTTCGGACCGATAATTCTCAAAAAGGCGTGTACCTTGTCGCCGTCGGGTACTCGGTTGACAATCAGGAACCACGTAAGACGCTCTTTATGCGAAGCTCAATCGCTGTTGGAGTCGCCAAAAGGGTTGCAACTGGCCCAGTCGCCTAGCAAAGTGCGTCACTGCTGCCTCGGCCACAGTCATGACGAAAATCACCGGCTCCGCACACTGCAAAAGGGACGGTCTTCTTCACCGGGTAACTTTTGGAAACACTTGCCTTCCAAACTGAAGAACGGCATCATCAAACCATCAATGAAACTCAGAATTACAATCCCAAGTGTATCCTCTGCAGCGCAACGCAATTCACAGGAACGCGCAAGTCCAAAGTGCGTTTCGAATGCTCCGGCAACAGCATCCCATCCTCGGCGTCACTTATTGTGTTGCGTGGTTCATATGAAGGAGCAGACAAGTTTCCAGGGGCGAAGCGATGTTCATTGCCACATGTGCGTTTGTGCGTGGCTGGTGGAGATGAGCCCGCGAGCAGGTTGCGCCGCACGCCTTTTATTTGTTCAGGCGCGCATGCGCATTGCGACTACGGCGATAAGCCGGACACCACAGTGGGCACCCATAGCGGGGACCATTCCTGTACCGAGGTACGTTGGGTCATCGTCCAGCTGTCAAAATGAATCCTGTCAGCTACTCGTGATGACTTTCGGCTACCGTCGGCGACCGTCGGCTCAACAAGATCACTCGGAGAAACAATTATCCCCTTCCACGCATCGAGGACACCCTTGACTTCTTGCAGGGAGCTGAATAATTTTCTTCGCTGAACTTCCGCTCTGGCTATTGGCAAATGCCAATAGCTGAAGTCGACCACCAGAAAACCGCATTCATAACGCCAGACGGTTTATATGAATTTAATGTCATGCCTTTTGGTTTGTGCAACGCTCCAGCCACATTTGAGCGCAGATACGTCTCTGCGACCTAGATGATGTCAACTTCTCGAAGACTTTCCATCATTTTCTTCGCCTCGAGAGTGTTCTTCGATGTTTGAGCGATACAGTCTTGCAGCCAAACTTGAAGAAGTGTCGGTTTGGTGCACAACAGCTCGTGATACTCGGCCACGTCGTGTACAAGGACGCAGTCCTGCTGGACCCTGCCAAACTTCGGGCACTTGCGGAGATTCCCAGGCCCACCTCACTGAAAGAACTGCGCAGCTTTATAGGGCTTTGCTCGTATTTCCGCCGCTTCGTCAAAACTTTTGCCGAAATTATTGTCCCCTTGACTCAGCTTCCTGCGGGAAGCCCCGACTTGTCTGCCTGGTCACCTGAATGTGATGCAGCTCTTACTACGTTCCACCAACATCTGATATGCCCACCGATACTACGTCACTTCGACCCGTGCGTTCCTATGAGCTCTACACGGACGCCAGCGGCATCGGTATCGGTGCTGTTCTCGTTCAGCGCAAACCTGGTTTCTCGAAGTACGTCGTAGCTTACGCCAGTCGTGTCCAGACCAAAACAGGGACCAACTATACAGTAACTGAAAAATAATGCCTGGCGATTATTTGGGCCATCATAAAATTTCATGTTTACTTATATAGTCGGCCATTCGATGTCATCACAGATCACCATGCTTATTGCTGGCTGTCGTCCCTCAAAGATCCGCCCAGCTGCCTCGCCCGCTGGGCTCTTCGTTTACAAGACTATGACATTCGTGTCCTTTACCGCTTTGGTCACAAGCACTTTCGCGCTCCCCTGTGACCTCTGACCCTGGACCATACGCTCTCTCCGGCCTATGCCTTTCTCCCTTGAAACCATAGATATGGGATCTGAGCTGCGCAATGATTCCCGGATTGTTTCACTCATGAACATTCTGGCCAACCAATCATAATGCCACACTTCTTGAGCTCTCCGAAGTCAAGCCCATTACTTTATTATCCGTAACAACCTCCTTTACCGCAGAAACTACCTCCCTGATGATCGAAAATGGCTGCTTGTTATTCCCCGACATCTCCGATCATTCATTTGCGCGAGCTTTCACGATGACCCACAGTGCGCCCATGCTGGATTCCTGAAAAAATATACCCGCCTACGTCATTGCTACTATTTGCAGAGCATGTATCGTTTTGTTCGCCTGTACGTCCACTCTTGTATAAACTGTCAGCTTCGCGAGAACCCACCACGCCCTCCAACTCGTCTGCAGTCTCTACCGTGTCCACTTCGGCCATTTGCATGTGTTGGAAACGACCTTTACTGGCCTCTTCCCTGCTCGTCTGTCGGCAACAGTTGGATCATTGTTGCCATCGACCACCTGACCAGATATGCTGAAACTTCTGCTTTACCAGCTGCAACTGCTCGTGACGTAGCTGGCTTCAACCTTGAGAACCTTATTCTGCTTCACAGTGCGGTCGCGCCGTGGTCGCGCGTTTTTGTCTGATATCGTAGAAGCCCTCCTTCAGGCGTGCAGTGGTGTTCATCGTACGACGTCTGCCTACCATCTCGAGACAAATGGAATGGTCGAGCGATTTAATCGAACCCTCGGAGACATGATAGCTATGTATGTTTAATCTAGCCACTCAAACTGGGACCGTGTGTTACCATTTATAACCTACGCCTACAATTCTGCTACGTAAGTGACTACCGCTTTCTCGCCTTATTTCCTTCTGGCGGCCGGGAACCTTCCTGCACAATGGACACCATCCTACCCTACCGTCCCGACGCCTCCGAATCGACACCCATTTCTCAAGCCGCTGCCTATGCCGAAGAGTGCCGTCATATCGCAAGTCAAATCACAGCTCGAAATTAGCACCACCAGAAAAACAACCGCGCCGGATACTCATTTCTACCGTCTGCTTATCGGCCAGACTCGTTGGTATGGCTATGGGTGCCCTCTTCTACTTCAGGCCAGTAGCCCAAGTTTCTGAGTCGGCACCAGGGACCCTATTGTGCGCTTAAGCAAACCTCACCGGTAATTACCTTATAGAGCCCCTCACGCCATCAACAGAGCATCGCCGAAGAGGACGTTAAAGTTTCCACATTTACCGCCTCAAACCGTACCATGATCCTGCCATCGTTCAGTTCAGTTCAGTCGTTCAGTCGTGTCCGACTCTTCGTGACCCTATGGACCATATCACGCCATGCTTTCTGGTCTCTCACTATCTTCCTAACATCACATATTTTCATCTGCAGCGCCTCGAGGATGCCATCTAACCATCGCGTTCGCTGCCTACCCCTTCTCCGGCGACCCTTAACCTTTCCCAACATCAAATCTATCTCCAGCGAGTTCTCTCTTCTCATCTGATGACCAAAATAGCTGAGCTTTAACTTTAGAATTTGACCCTCCTGCCATCGTTGCCTCCGCTTAATCCGCCAGAATGGCGTCTTTTTACAAGCGGAGTAATGTCAGAGAGATGCATGACCCGTGGAAGGGAGAAAGGAGAGGAAATCAGAGACGTCGCGCGCAGAAGACGATAAAGAAGTGAAGACGACAAAGAGGATGAAGTTTGAGCTGTCGTTGGCTGTGCACGCTAGCCGTCGTTGTATATATATATATATATATATGAAGGAAAGAAGCCGACAGTCGGCGAGGCCAAGGAAAGCATTGGGGATTGTACTTTGTCTTTTTTTAATTTTTACTTCATAATCACGTAAATTAGTAATGTAATGTGTTTAGGGGAAAGATAAATAAACACAAAGTAGAAAGAAAAACAACGTGCCGATGGTGGAAACCGAACCCACGACCTCCGAATAACGCGTCCGGTGCTCTTCCAACTGAGCTACATCGGTCGCTGTCCCCCCTGCTACTTTCTTGGGTATTAATGTTCACTGTATACGAACCTTGGATGGATGGAATATAGGAGCGTCCCCTTTGAAACGGGGTGGTAGCAGTAGCTATCATGCTCATTTTTCTCCATATATCTTAATTATTGATTTAGAATTGTTAACTAAACCATCATTCTATTTATTAAATTTTGCTCCTACATTACTAACATTATGTCACTTCTCTGCTTTTAAGCCACCAATCTTCCAGCCGTTTTTTGCTAGTTTCCACCGCCGGTTTATTCACCCGGCCACTGTTATCTCTAAACCCCAGAGCTTCAGGAACAGTGATTGCGCCTGCATCAACTTCCGGATGGATACCATTGCATTCGAGTATAATATGGTCAATTGTTTCACTGGAGTTTCCACATACAGCACATGCGTCATCTCCATTGTTAAACTTCTTTTTGTAGCTGCGTGTTCTAAGGCACCCTGATCTAGCTTCAAAAAGTAGGGCACTGCCTCTTGAGTTATCAAAGAAATCTTCCTTCCTGATCTTCATTTTCCACTTTCGGTATAATTCCACACTGTTTTTTTTCCATCGAATTTATCCAATTTTTACCTTCTGTGTTTTTCACCTGTTGCTTAATGCTCTTTATTTCTCCGTCCTTGTTATTAACATACTTACTAGTTAGTTTCCTAGTTCTTTTCCTCCATTGTGAGTCAACGCTTTTTAGGTACAGGCATTTAAATACCTTAGTTGCCCATCTGTTACTGTCCAATTTCCTCATGCGTTCCTCATATAATATTTTACTCTGAGCTTCCCGTACTTCGAAAGATGCCCAGCCCATATCTCCCTGTACCGCCTCATTTGTAGTTTTGCCGTGGGCACCTAGTGCTAATCGTCCAACGGATCTCTGATTTGTTTCTAATGTCGACTGTACCTCTGATTTTAGGCACAAAACCGCATTTCCGAAAGTAAGTCTGGGCACCATAATTCCTTTTCAAATACCCCTCAATAACTCATACCTATTGTATCCCCACAATGCCTTATGCTTCATTATCCCGGCATTCCTTCGCCCTTTGGCCTTAAGTGATTGCTCATGCTTTCCAATGTATGCCAATCCTTCGTTTATCCATACCCCCAAATATTTATATTCTGCTACTCTAGGTATTTCAAGGCCTTGAATTTTAAGGCCCTGATCAGTTGAGCCGTTGAAAATCATCAGACCCGACATAACTGCGCTGAAACTGAAGCCTAGAGCGTCCCCTTCGTCTCAGCAATACTTAACTAGGGTTAGCAATTCTTACAGACTCTCAGCTAGCAGCACAATATCGTCTGCATGCATCAAACCGGGGAGGCGCTGCTCTATCGCCTTTCCACCTAATCTGTATGACAGGTTAAAACCTAGGTTACTGTCTTGTATCCTCCGTTCCAGGTTTATCATATAAAGCATGAACAGCACCGGTGATAGAGGACAGCCTTGTCTTAATCCTTTGCATACTCTGACATCCTCCGTACTTCTTTTCCCTTGCCACGTAATTTCTACTTTGTTATCCCGGTATATTTCCTGTAGGAACTCTATTATCTCATAACCGATACCTTCTTCTTTTAATATGTTCCACAGGAATTCCCTGCTTACGTTATCGTACGCCCCGTTTATGTCCAGGAAGGCCAAATACAAAGGTCTATTTTCCACTCTAGATATTTCGATGCATTGGGTAAGCACGAACAGGCAATCATCTAAGCGCCTACCATTTCTAAAGCCGTTCTGAAGTTCTCCGAGTATCTTGTTAATTTCAACCCATGCTTGCACCTTTAATTTCACCGCCTGCATGGCTAACCTGTACATTACAGATGTTATGGTAATCGGCCTGTCGGATTTTATGCGCATCCTTTCTCCTTTCCCCTTATAAATCAAATTCATTTTACTCTGCCGCCAGCTGTCCGGAATTTGCTTATTCGCTATGACTGTTTCCAAAGCTTTTAACAACGTTTCCTTACTTTTTGGACCGAGTTCATTAATCAGCTTGATCGGAATTCCATCTATTCCTGTAGATGTGTTTTTAGGAATATTTTTCTCTGCCTTTTTCCAGTTTAGATTGGTCAGTTCTAAGGTGCTTTGTATTCTGCTACCTTTTATTGCTTCCTGATTTGCGGAGATCACCCTATCGTCGCTCTTAAATGACTCGGCTATAACTGATGTAATGTAGTTCACTGCGTTGTCCCCCTTTAAACAATTTCCCTCGTTATCTTGAATCCGATCTTGCTTTCTTTGATTCTTCTTCCCTAGCCAGCTTATATGGTTCCAGAATTTTCTTGCTCCGCCTCTAGAGGCATCGTGTATATCAGCCATCCAGCGATCGGTGGACTGTCTTATTTTACTTTGGACGAGGGCCTGCACTTGAAGTTTCTTTTGTCGATATGATTCCCATTTTTGGTCGATTTCCTCCTGAGAAGCCTGTGCTTTCTTTGCCATTCGGTGTTCCCTTGAAGCAGCCCGTCGTTGTTCAATAGCTTACCTGATTTCCTTATTCCACCAGCTCCGTGGCTTCCTCTTTCCATTCCAGCGGTTTGCTGCTTTAACCTCCTTAATTTTACTCCTTATGAGTAGTTCTACCTGTTCATAATCCCAGTCTTCCATGGGGCTTTTCTCTATTGCTTCCTCTATGTCTGCTGCTATCTGCGCTATTTGATCGTCGTTTAATTTTGCGTTTACGTCTTGTCTAAGTTCCATTTCTCTTTTTATCAAGGGCCCCATCTGCAGACTAATACGTTTATGATCACTTCCCAGACTACACTCCCCTTCTTCGTCTATTTCCATTTTTGTGACCTTGCCATAAATTTCCTGCGACATTAGACAATAGTCAATGGTCGACTGCCTGTTGCGGAATTCCCACGTGATTTGACCTTCACATTTTGTTTCTCTATTTACTATAACTAGATCGTGTCGCTCGCAGAAATCTAGCATTAGCTTCCCGTTACAATCCGTGTATACATCCAGATCGTCGATGTGGCCGTTCATGTCCCCCAGCAGAATAATATTGGCCCCGTTTCCAAACTGGCTTATATCGTCACTGAGACATTCAACATGATCCCAGTTTTCTTGCCTGCATTGATGTCCTGTTCCTAAATAAACTACCCCTAGCCATGTCCTTATGCCGGCAATGGTTCCTGAAACCCAGATATGTTCTTTACAAGATGATTTAATTCTTTGCCAATTTGTTCCCTGGTGTATCAACATACCTACGCCTCCACCCTTTCTTTCCGTTCTCGTTCTGTTGCACCCTTCCCAGACGTAGCCTTCTATAAACGGCGGATCTTCTAGATCCCTGAGATGAGTCTCGCAAAGAGCGTACACACCTATTTTGTCATCCTTCAACTGCTGTTCTATCTCTAGCCATTTCGCTCTTTTTCTACCTCCTTGCATGTTTATGTAGCTGATCCTAGTGTTAAATTTCTTTTTTGTACTTTTCTTTCTCGACCTACTCTTTGCAATTTTTGGGGGCTCAGCCTCCATTATTACACTTTCTTCTGCTTCACTTCTAACTACCTCTGTGCACGGAGTCCTCGCGGACCCCCTAAAAAAGCTACAGCCCTGCCTGCCAAGCGCCAGCCGATCTCTGCTCCTACCCTTCTGTTAAAATGAATGCCATCTCGCTGAAAAGCCCTACCAAAGCCTGCTTTATGTACCTCCCTGTTTACCTCAACCACTTCGAACTGCTTCTCCAGGCTTAACTTTCTTATTTCCTGATTAACTGTCACCACGTCCTTTTCCATCTTTCCGTTCAATCCTAGCACCTCTGGTACTGTGCATACAACTATCTGCGTCTGCTGTGCTATCTGCCTGATCTCGTCAACTCCCTTAGCTAAACGTTCCACCACTCCTGCAGCGTCACCATTTAGGACACCGTTTAGACCCGCGGCTACTATTACCATACTGCGCTCTGCGGAATCCTTCAACAGCCTATTTTTACTCTCTTTTAGTACATCCCTCATTGTTCTCCCTGGGAAGGCTCCGACCAACACTCTCTTATCACCCCTTACACGTTCCAAGATATCTCGCTTGTACCTGTTCATGTTAGAATCTCCAGCGATAAGCACCTGGGTCTTCTCTCCACCTCTCCCAACTTTTGGCTCCTGCTTTCGGTTATCTGTGTCCTTATCTCTGGGATTTTCATTCTTCCTTACTTCTTCCTTTTTTTCCGGCGTCTTAACTGCTTCTAAATAACTCTGACAGTTCGGATCCGCCTGACCTACTTTGCTTATGCCTTCCATGCCAGTGCTGGCTCCAGCCACGTGGCCCGCATTGGAATGTTCGTCCTTGTTGGTTCCAAGGACAAAGTCGGCTCCTTTCTTTTCAATCTGAGTAAGCTGTCCAAGCAGTTTCTGATTTTCCGTCCTTAGCAAACGTACTTCATGTTCTAAATCCTCCACACGAGAGTGTTCAACCTTGAGAGTGTTCACCAGCGCCACCCTCAACTATAGCGGTGGACATGGAACGTCCTGTGTTACCGCCAGCGTCACGTAGAACGTGATCACAACTGAGGGCGAAAGCTGTGCTAGACCCCTCTTACGCTACCTATGGCTTCAAGACTGCCAGAACTGAGACCCCGTAAGCTACAAGCAGATAAATGAAGGGGAAATGAGGGTACTCGTTAAAATACATGAAGGAAAGAAGCCGACAGTCGGCGAGGCCAAAGAAAGCATTGGGGATTGTACTTTGTCTTTTTTTTAATTTTTCTTCATAATCACGTAAATTAGTAATGTAATGTGTTTAGGGGAAAGATAAATAAACACAAAGTAGAAAGAAAAACAACGTGCCGATGTGGGAACCGAACCCACGACCTCCGAATAACGCGTCCGGTGCTCTTCCAACTGAGCTACATCGGCCGCTGTCCCCCCTGCTACTTTCTTGGGTATTAATGTTGTCTGTATACGAACCTTGAGAGTGTTCACCAGCTCTTGAGAGGTTCACCAGTGTTCACCAGTGTTCACCAGCTCAGTTGGAAGAGCGCCGGACGCGTTATTCGGAGGTCGTGGGTTCGGTTCCCACCATCGGCACGTTGTTTTTCTTTCTACTTTGTGTTTATTTATCTTTCCCCCAAACACATTACATTACTAATTTACGTGATTATGAAGTAAAAATTAAAAAAAAGACAAAGTACAATCCCCAATGCATTCCTTGGCCTCGCCGGCTGTCGGCTTCTTTCCTTCATGTATTATAACGAGTACCCTCATTTCCCCTTCATTTATCTGCTTGTAGCTTACGGGGGTCTCGGTTCTGGCAGTCTTGAAGCCATAGGTAGCGTAAGAAGGTTCTAGCACAGCTTTCGCCCTCAGTCGTGATCACGTTCTACGTGACGCTGGCGGTAACACAGGACGTTCCACGTCCACCGCTATAGTTGAGGGTGGCGCTGGTGAACACTCTCAAGGTTCGTATACAGACAACATAAATACCCAAGAAAGTAGCAGGGGGGACAGCGGCCGATGTAGCTCAGTTGGAAGAGCACCGAACGCGTTATTCGGAGGTCGTGGGTTCGGTTCCCACCATCGGCACGTTGTTTTTCTTTCTACCTTGTGTTTATTTATCTTTCCCCTAAACACATTACATTACTAATTTACGTGATTATGAAGTACAAATTAAAAAAAGACAAAGTACAATCCCCAATGCTTTCCTTGGCCTCGCCGACTGTCGGCTTCTTTCCTTCATGTATTATAACGAGTACCCTAATTTCCCCTATATATATATATATATATATATATATATATATATAACCTAGGACAGGTAGTAACCGGAGATCAGAACCATGAAAAGAAAAATACTAGGCGAATGAACTTAGGCTGGAGCAGCACAGTTTGGAGGCAAGAACGTTTAGATTATGACTAGAAGCTTACTAGTATTTCTCAACAGGAAACCATATAATAGTTGCGTCTTACCTGTACTCACCTATGGGGCTGAAGCGTGGAGGCTAACGAAGGGCTTCTACTTACGTTGACGACAATTCAGAGAGCGAAATAAAGTAAAATAGTAGCTATAATGTTAAGGAATAGTAAGCAGCAGAGTGGGTCGGAGAAATAACTCTAGTATGACATTCTAGCGGAAATCAAGAAGAGGAAATGGGCTTGGGCAGCATGTCGTGCAAAGAGAAAATATGTGAGAAAACAATCACAGAAAATCTGCCTGACCTCCCTCTTTTTACCTACTGATTCCTTTCTAGACTTTACAAATAACTTGAAAATGTAGCAGACAGAGAACAGAATAAATCACAATATTGGCAATATTAACAAAGCCATATATAGGAGATGACAGAGACTGACGCGGGCGATTGGGGAAGACGGCGAAGAACTGAAACTGCTCAAGCTCGTGTTCACGGGACTGGCCTTTGAAGTTCAACGTTCAAGATTGTCGCTTGTGTAAGGTTATGTTAAAATATAGTACTCACCATAACAAATAGACTTCTTTGTTGTGAGTGTAAATTGTGGCAATGAAGCAAATACAAACACCTCGCCGTATTTACCAAATTCCCGGAGATTCCGAGCATAGACAACACAATAACACCTTCTGGTGCTCACATTTCTTGTGAAATATAATATTTGTATAATAGTGTTTTGGTGTAATTACGTTTGTCTCATTTTAAACGTGATTTATTATTTAAAGCTACAGGCCCTTCATCCTATGTCAAAGCGCGAAATACTTGACACCGAGGTAGTTTAAGACATTGGTAGCGGATATCCTCGGGAGCCAGCTAAAAGTACTCTGCCACTAATGTAAAGCTTGAATTTTGTTATCGCCAGATGTGGGCTCCGACATCATAATGCGGAAACACACAGCTCCTACTGAGCCCAAGACAAATGCGTCCATTTCGCACATTGGCTAGATTTTGAACTAGTATACCACGTAGTCCCATGTTTCAGATGAGGCATCAAGTCGTGTGATGTGCGAGTGGTGTTTCGGCTAACTGAATACTTGTAGTGCGGCAATGTGTACAATGAAAAATGACTGTGCAGAGAAACTTTTAATTGAGCAATTACCACTATTACTTCATACACCTAAGGCGGATCATATCTATGTTTCAGTTTGGCTTCAGTGAAGTGGTGATGAGGTGGCTCATCGTGGCCCTCTAGGATGGGTAACATAAATGATTTGGCGCTTCTGGCTGACTTCCGGGCTAGAGGAGTGCATATTTTTACAGCCGTCGTCGCACACTCTGCTTCTGTTGCCGACGATGCCTGTTGAGATGAACACATCTTCGTTCAATCTCCTTTCTTACATCTCTCCAATATTCCAAGTGCGCACGAGGCATCAGTGGTTGTTCAGCCGGCGCCAGTAGTTGGATGGTGGTAATAGAAAAGTTTATTGCCGCTCTAGGTTTACGTGGAGGTTGTTTTGGGGTCACGATTAGTGCTCTTCCTCACGCAAACACTGGGTGGAGTCTTTAATACGGGATTCCATCGGCTTCTGCTGCCGCCACTGCTCGTTTGAAAATAGCCTTTTGGGCTTTCAGGTAGGAGCAAGCGAGTAGAGTCGCTTTCCACTCCTTCTGGGAAATATTTGGGTTGGTGTAAGGGCAGGGGTTGAGGGGCATGCCCACGTCATGTGGAAGATATCTGAGGACCTTTCCCCACAGTGCTGGCACTCCCCGGAGACGGCAGTGTTTATATAGTGTTTCAGCGATGCCGGGTAAATCGTTATGTTCGTGTGGAGGCGGAGAAACATACTTTCTTCCGTCCCGTTAATCCTTTAACGGGCGGGGGTAAATGTTGGTAGGTTTTGGTATAGTTCCTTTATTCGTCTGAAAGTGTATGCCTGCGTGAACTCCGCTAATTTTGAGGAGGAGGGGGACGAGGTACTCCGGTTAGATAGCACGCGGTTGGCTGCATCTATTGCTTTGTTTCCACCTGCACTGCAAACCAAATGCATAAATTATGCGTAGGAACCCTCAATAAAAGAGCATACAGCTGCTTTCTTCTACCTAAAACGGACAGAACGGCAAGAATGCCTCCGTGAAGGTAGTTTTTATAATGTCGACAAAATTCATTTGAGACAAAAACGCTGCAAACCAAGTGCTGGGTTATGTTGTGCTGTTGTTTGCAACCAGGAAATAATGTACATTTGCTTTTGATAAGCCCACAAATTCACAAATGTAATGCATAAGGGTCGCGTCGGCGCTGCCTACCTCTCTTAAGGGCTAATAGGCAGCGCCGTATCTGCCTTTATATGTCCTCTTTTTTAAGAAGTTACCGAGCATTCCTGTCCCGGTTTTGAAAAATGAGGGCTGTATGCAAATGTGGTCGCTGTGGTGCGGTGATTGTGATGCTGATCTAACAGAGCAACGCAAATTGAGAAAAAGAAGACATCGCTTTTGCCAGCAGGTGAGCAAGATTTTCTTCGTTTTTCCTTATGGTGCTGGATGTGCGCGGTGATTGTTTCTTCCGTTGGCCACTGTCATTGGTCCATTCACCCTCTCAAGAGCCTCTTACCGGAAAAGAAATTTGAAGGAACGCTGTCACTTAATGCGTTCAGTAAGATAGCCTATAGCGATCTTTGCGCAGCCTCTCCTACCAATGCGAGTTCGAAATTAGCGAGCGGGATGTATGTCTATTCATCGTTGAGGTATCGAGGTTTTCGTGCGTTTCTCAAAGCCAGCAGCGGAAACGAACATTTGTTGGAACTATGCGCGGGACTTCATCACTGCATTGTAAAAACAGTCGATATCAGCGCCTGCTTTAAAAAAGCATAGAACTGATACAGAAGAAACGCATGAGTGTGATACTAAAGCTTTAGTACAGGCGCATTTAGGAGCGCAAACCGAAATCCATGCCCCCCTACCCCTTAAAAAAAGGAAGCAAAAGGTGGGTTGATCGACTTCATGTGACCTTGATCTGGTTTGTTGCTGGCGAGACTGGCTGATCTCTCCAGCGTGAGACCTTTTCTCTGTGGCTCGACGCTCTCTGGGCGAGACTTAGTATTATTTTTTTTTTGTAGGGCTTCTCGATCTGAAATCCAACCAACGCTGCGCATAACACGCGTTAATAAACTGTTTACCATGTTTTATGTTTCCCTTTGTTCTAACTGGTTCAATTTAAAAATTTTCTATTTTCACTAGTGTCAGGCCCACAGTTCTTTCATTTTTATTTTGATTTAGTTCGCGATGACTCACTTCGATGCACGCCTCCTTAACTTTTCTTTTTCAGTTTATTTGTGAGAGCCATAAAAAAGGAAACTGTGGCATAGATTGTGGTCAAAGAAGTTGACTTTAAGTGCGTCGGACAGATTGAAAAACATTTTGCAGGTATACCTTGTCGAACCAGTAACTATGACTTCAGGCTGTACAAAAGGCAGATTACGCCTCCCCATACGTGGTACGCTCTTCTCGCCCATTACGTCCTACAGGTCGAAGCAGTATTACAAAATCTAGCAGATATCCCAAAGGTTTTCATTATAGGTACATCACCCGAGGCAGGGCTGCCTTCCATGAGCTGTATATTTAATTAAAACATTGCAAGTTATTCAATGGAACAGGTTTGCGGGCATAAAAAAATTCCGATGGACATGTCATTCAAATGTGTCACCTAACATACATTTATTCGTTGATGACTGCGTTATTTTTCGTGAAATAAAAACGATAATGATGTTAACATTCTGCAGCGCGACCTCACGGCTATAATTAATTGGTGTAATCAATGGCTGATGAAACTAAACTCTAACAAATGCAAGATAATGCGTGTCACCCGTACTGCTAATTCGGCCCCTCTATAAACTCTGAATGACATTGAACTTGATAGCGTTAATTCTTATAAATATCTAGGCATTCACATTTAATCCGACCTAACTTGGAGGCTTCATATAGATTACGTCATCAATAACGCTAACAATAACAAAACGCTAGGTTATCTGCCACCTAATTTTTCCCGCGCCCCGCCTACTTTGAAATTAGTCATTTATAAAACTTTAATACTTCCAAAATTAGAATACTCAGCAGCAGTCTAGGATCAGAGCCATGACTACGTAATTAGTGCACTTGAACGCGTTCAGAATAACTTTGCTTGTTTCATTATTTGTAACTATAACCGAGGAGCAAGTGTCACAGATGAGAAAACAATTTTACGTCTTCCATCATTGGCTTCACGACGAAAAGTTTGCCGGCTAACCATATCCCACAATGTATATTATCATTCCGCCTTACACAGCAATATTTTTTAGAGACCCTATTACATATCGCATCGTATTGTTCATCCCTGCAAAGTAGCCATCCCCTTAGGCAAAACTGGTTCTTTCTTACGCTCATTTGTTCTCCGTACTTCCAAAGAATGGAACGATCTTTCTAATGAAATTATATCTATTACTGATACAAATACTTTCGCAAAGCTTTTCCCGCATTGTATAAGTACTACTAGTTTTGTGTTTACTGATACAAGTATTGCCAATTTCATAGCTAATATTGTATATATAGGATGTATTATTTATGTACCCGCTTTTTACAGTGCTTTTTTCCTGTTTTGCTTTTTGCCCACACTCCAATCTGAAATGCCTGTATGGCCCTGAGGGTAAAGACAAATAAATAAATAAATATGCCCCGCAACGCTCAGATAAGGCCGTTTTCGTCCAATTTTCACCAACAGTGAAAACAACAGGTCGTTAACCTATCCTTTGCGCTTATGCTGAACAGTTGCGTTTTGAGGTAGCTTCCCCCCACGGTCGTAACTGAAATGGCCGTACAGTGAAGCATCCGCAAGATGTGACGGGGCCATTTGCGAAGAGGCACCACTGCTACTGCGGCGTACTTAAAAAAGCGCCGGGCACTGACAATTACAAACAAAATAGGTTGTAATCAATGTGGTTTTTATATACATTGATGCGACATTGTACCCAAGTGTAAAATAAAATGTAAACAAAATGTCTGAATGTGTTCTATCCCAGTGAAATCGGAACCGAAACTGAATGCACTTTGTTTATTTCATTTCTTCAACGCCGTTGCTGAAGTGCTGGGCCCTGTCACTTTAGTCAATGCCTCGTCTTTGTCATTGGTCGCTATATCGGACGTCGGCTATCTTCAATGTGTGTTCGAAGCGCTTCTTCAATTCTGAACCGTCATGAAGTGTGCTGTGTTCAGCGTGCGAATAGAACTGTAGTAGGGCTTTAGCTCGTGTAGTGCTGTCGAAAGCGATGTTTCACGTAAAGGACCATTTCGAGTCTTGCTAACTTGTCAGTGTGTGTGCTTCATTGTGCTGTGCCCTGTCTGAAGGATGGGTGTTCGGTGTCCAGCGTGAAAGGATCGGATGGGATGGTGGAGGCCTGGACAGCTCTAATCAATGCGACTACAAGTTGGATCTTCCAAATATGTAGCAGTACTTTTACTGAACCTGGATAAAGCCGAACAGCTGCCTGCATGACTACGCAGTTCTCTTTAGAGGTAAGCAAAGCTTAAAATCTGAATTTAAATACTTGCGCACATTTCGAAGTAAGGCAAGTTAGAGAGACGACGTATTGTATCGTACTGCTTCAGTATGTCATTACATCCTCTAAATAGTGTTGTAGGCGCTTCATTTTAAGAACCGTAGAGGGGCCACGGCACCTGTGGGTTAAAGTCTCGCTGATTTAGGCGGACTGGTTTAGGCGAGAAGGCATGGTGCAGAAAGGCTGCAGCATGAGTATAGACCCGGTCGTTTTATATTTAAAAAAAATGCTACCGTGTGCGTGCGATTCTTTTTATGACTTTAGTTTCAACAGGAGGCCGATCGGGTCGTTTTTTTCAATTGAAATGCTTGAAGTTAGGCAGTAATTTCCCCATGTCTGTGTCTCGTTCTGCGTATTTCAGCTCGTGCTAGTTCCCGTATTCTTGTGTGTGCTTGTTTATGTTTTCATGTACGCTCGTGGTAGCTAAAATTTATAGTTGGCGATCAAGATAGCAGCGGTATTTTGTGGACACAGGTGCTAAGATCGCTTTAAAAGCATGCACACGTTTGGCTGTCCTTTAACTGCTGGGTTTATCAAACCTAGGTTTTCGATCCTGTTGGTATTACAAAGAAAGGTAAATTTCTCTGGGTAGGGTTTTAAGTTTTTCAACACATGAACATTTTTTTATTCTCATCTTGTGTTTGGTTGCCTAGACTGTAGTTTCTGACAGTTTGATTACGCCGGATATTTTATTAGTTTTGTGGTTACTACGGTTTTGGACAGACATTGACAGATTTTTCTCAGCACGATGATCCTGCTGCCCGGACAAAGACAAGTCCCCTTATTTAAATGTTGGCTCGGCTTGCGAACTCAGGCTCCCCTACCGCCCTTGCTCATTTCTCTTTCATGCCATAGACATCTTTCACTTGTTCTACCTTTGTTTTTATGGATGACGTAAAGTGTTGAGTTACATTTCCTTTTTTTTTCCTAAATTTATTGCTTAAAAGAAATTAATACAGTTCAATAGGGATAGGGGCAAGGAAGGCTGATGCAAACAAGGAACTAAAAACGCTATTTACAGACTTGAACCGGCTTATAGAGCCACCAGTTCCAAGACAATAGAAGGAAAAGAAACAACAAAAACGTCATACAACTGCAACATGATTACTATGTTGCTCCAGTACTTCCCTCTAATATTTAACATGTTCATGGGAATTTAGGTAACACACATAAAATGTTTTCAAATGGCGTGAGCTACTGCCATCAGTCTATTGTTGGTGTCGCAGCATTTGTGCAGAACAGCTGTTTTTTTAAAGGCAGGTGTGCAGTTCTTACACTTGCTGCAGTGTTTGCTTACCTCACCCGAGTCTCGATTTTTGTCTGCGGTTTCTTGAGTGATATGTATCTGCTCTCCGAGACCTTACTTCTCAAAGGTGGAGTTCAAGTATGTTGAAAGTAACTCTAAAAAAACCTTGATCTCCATTTTTGTTCATACACTGTGAAGATCATATCTCTCAACGATGTATTGGTATTAGTATTGGTACATGTGTCGCGTCAGTTTTGAGTGACATATGTGTATCTACGAGAGTGCAAGTTTCAGGATCGGTGCACCGAGTGCGATGTAAGCCATGGTCTTTAGGTTTCTGGATGCCCTTCTTGCAGTTCTGGATGATATCAGGGGGTGTTTGGAACATACGTGTCGCAAGTAGTAACCATGTCTGCCTTCAAACGTTAAATGTAACCATTCAGGGCTCAGCTGAAGGCCACATTAGGAGTCTGGATTTGTGCTTGCATTTCGGCCCTAACCCTGTAAGCTGAGCCTGGCAGCTAAGGGGCAACAAGCCAGTTATTGTGCATGCCCTGCCCCATTCGAAACTAGTAAAGAGAGCTATAGTAAGTTCTTGTTTCATGAGCGCTCTTCAAACATTATGCACACGCCAACAGGAAGATGCGTTTCAGAGCCAACTGTGCCATTTTAAAGAAGCCATGTATCCAGCGAATATTTTAATTGCTGTGGCAGAGAGCTCTGTGCTGTCAGGAAGCAACCCAAAGCAAACAAATGTCAGAGGAAGGTGTCTATGATATTAGGCTTACATACTGTGCAGAACGAGAGAAAGATGGCTATGCAGTATAAAAAAGCACTGAACAGGGGTTCAGGAGAAGCCTCCGTTTGCAAGCCGAGCTGACGGTTTGACAAGAGGACTTGTCTTCGTCTGGGTGCAGATGAAGACACGTCTTCTTGTCGAAATGTTGGCCCGGTTTCTGACTGAGGCTCCACCTCAAAACTTATTCAGGATGATTTCATATTGTGCCTACATACTGTATCACACAACATAAACAAGATTGGAAAGAAAGCATGAACTGATGTCGTCTTCTCCGTGCCAATGAAATTGAACTAGTGGTGTCAAAAAGGTAATTTTGAGAGCATTGTAGAACCAGTCTGTGTGGCGAAACATTGCCCGTGCCAGCTAAACTGCGAAAGAAAAATGTATTTCACTCCCCTGTCATGTGGCAATATGTATATCAGCCAGAGGAAGATGTCTAAACACTATGCTGCAGGAGGCTAGAAGATTCTGAAAGAAGGCAACTTGGGTGAGCTGAGCCAAATTTGCAGCATCTGTAAGAACTGCACACCTGTCTTTGGAAGAACGGCTGTTCTGTACAAGTGCTATGACACCCCCACAAGAGTAATAGCAAAAGCTCAGGCCTTTTAAACTTTCTTTGATAAGTGTGGCAGCACACCATCTGTGCACCTGAGGACAAGAGTTATTTTTGCGCACCTGTGAGCATGGTATGCTAGATTGGCAGGAAAGGGTTGTTAATCATCATGGGCGTCGGCAGAAGGGTGAAAAAGGGGCATTTGCCCCCCCCCCCCCCCGTTTGAACCAAACAACCAGCCCCCTCTCTCCACCGCCTGTCCCTGTAGGATGCAGAGGAATTGGTCCCCCAACCCCCAAAAACATCAAGATGCACCACTGCCACAATGCGAATTTCCATGGTTATTGAGTAGTGAACGTGCGATCCGACAGATCAATCCTTGGGTAACAACACCTAGCAAAAATATGAAGTAAACCAGTATAAAACAAGATGGATATCACAACACTGCTTTTTAAAATGAAAGTTCGTTCACAGAAGGGTATTCAAAAACCTAACAGCACGGCATAACCCACAGGCATTGTAGGCGAGCGACGCCCTGAACGACGACAAACGATTTGCATTTGTCGCCTTCGTTTTGTGCCACGAGGCTGACACAGCTCGGTGGTTGCTCGGTAGCTCGGTAAAAGGCTAACATGAGCGAAACGCTGCAGCATGCCATGCTGCTATTTAAAAAAAAAATCGTCAGTTTGTTTACATGTGACACCGCACATTATCCAGATCAATCATTTACACTCCCGAAAATGTGCTTGAGGAACTGTTTATTTTACTGTCAATAATTTATTCCAGAAGATATTTTGCTTTTTTTGTTTTGTCTTTCACCTTGGTGTGAATGTGGGGCTCCTCTCAATGTTCCTTGTCATTCTAGTGGTCATTCTTGAACATTTTGAGTCAATACTGATCGCTTTAAAGCGTCATTGAAAACCGCCGTGTGGAAGTGGCCGATCCCCATTGACTTCAATCTCTATCGACTCAATGGGCATTGAAACTGTCCGTGTGGCAGCGGAATTAGTGAGCGCCTGTGTTTGCAACTGTCTTTCTTGTCCTTGCTACTACAGTGCTGTATTCTTCTGTATCATGAACGAACATGCTAGGCAGTACATGGTATTGATTTAAGCTGTTTACCTCAGATATTTACCTCTATCTGCAGGCCAAATGGCTGTCGGAATTTCGCAATCATGTGGTGATTAGAGCAGTATATCCACTTTTCCTCACCATATAGACGTTGCTTTTTTACGAATGAAGTGTCAAATTCCTGCATGGGTGAGGTCGCATTGTGTGATGTTGTTTCAACAAAACACATTGAATCTATTGTATATGCGTGTCACCTTATGCCCTTAAACTGTTTAAAGCTGTGATATGAGGCCTGTCATTCAGCTCACAGTTATATGTATGAAATTGTGGTCAAGTGGGAACTCTTATGTATTGTTCCCTTTTTTAATTATTCAGTAAATACTGTTTTTATTTTCTATGCCATCGTAATATCAAATCAGACTTGCGATGACTGCAGCAAAACACAGTGGTTGCTTTTACATTAAAATTTCAGTTTGAAGTGAAAGCCTTGTCGCATTCACAATAATTTGTAGATATTTTTGACAGCGTTTCATGAGGCTCAGTGTTACTTTCTTCATTCTTTGTTACCTATTTTGTAGCATCTGTGGGTGCCGACAGCCTGTGATCAATAGTATACCAGACAATTTGGCTTTCAATTATGCCGAGCAAAACTAATCGCAGATAAAGGAAGGAGGAGGAGAATTATTTAAATAAAATAATGTAAACACTCCCAGGAGGACATCTTAGCCCAGGAGCCTTCTGGCTGTTCCTTCTAGCTTAGCCCGCTCGACCAGCTGTAACTGATCTGCGGGTTGCGTGGCTAGAAGGGCAGCCTCTCAGAAGGAGGGGGTAGAGTTTGAATGGGAGGAAAATGGATGGGATGTGGGCATTCCCATAAGTTATGGTTGAGGGTGGGGCTTTCTGGATACTTTCGTTACACGTGGCGTCAAGAAAAAAAAAAGAAAAGGGCAAGGATAGAGCTTGTGAGTGATGCTTAGCTATAATATAAAATAGTCATGAGGGTAGAAAGCGCTGATATAGTAGTTCTTTCTCTCAGCAAGATGAACTAACCTACACTCTGTGTGAAAAAAGGCAGACCACCCAACAAGAGTATTAGCCTATTGCACGAAGAATTAACCCAAATCCTAAAAAGACATATGAATGAGAAGCAGTTTATTTTGGCAGGATATATAGATATAGTTACAGTGAATGACCCAAAAAATGTAGTTAGTTACATAGTGACCGAATTTGGCCTTGATAAAATAATAAATAAATGCACTAGAGAAGATGTTTTGGGTTCTAGAGTCACTAAGTCATTCATCGGCCACATAGTCGGCTACGCATCAATAAAAGCTGCTTATTAGGAGCGATTAAAACGAAGCTTGCAGATCACTACTTTGTGGTGCTCTCAATCATGGCTGAAACATGAAACCAAGAAGACAATGCCAACGCTAAGCCTATAATACGCGCAATTCTTTAAACCAAGGATGTTGACAATGCCATTCAGAGCATAAACTCGAATGCTCTTTTGTATCCAGATATAATAAGCTAGTAGAAAAAAATTCAAAAGTTTCATTCGGTACGTGGAACCGTACATAAATCAGTTAAACTCAAGAAAGGCAAGGTAGAAAACAAGTGAATAACGCAGTAAATTATGGAGCTCTGGGAAGGGCCCTGAAAATTGTATACTCAGACAGGAATTTCGGTAAGTTATGTGATATAATTGCGAACCTACCCATATTTTGGCAGGCAAAAAGAAGATACTTATTCCAGCAGTTTGCAGAAAACAGAAATGATGAGAGAACGACTGGGGAATCAGCAAGCAGCTTGAAGGGCCGTGTCAAACAGGCCTGGATATAAGAGGCGATAGCAAAACCACTTTCAAAACAAGACGCTCAGTTATTCTACGGAGTTTTTAATGACACATTCACTGACACAGTAGATACGTTACGTAGTGACCCAGATACGATGTACGAAGAATACAGGCGTACTAGATCATGTGCAAAGAGAGCATACGTTCCTAATTTAGATGAACTGGCGCTTGGAACATTATAAGTAACATGAAGTTGCTGAAGCAGCCCGGTTTTGATAAGATCCGCATGTGTGATCTGTAGTACAATTTTAACATACTGAAAGGTGTGATTCTTATGGTAATGAACAGAATTCTAGAGGCCGAAATAAGACCCAAAGAACTGATAATTTCGAATGTGAGGCCTATGTAAGAAAGCGGAAAGGAAAGTGACTAGGTTAAGTAAAGTAGGATGGAAGGTTGAGTTAGTTGGGTTACGTTCATATTGAGGAAATATACAGCGCGAACAGAGACGACGGACGAAGAAGTAGACGTGCGTCATGCACTTTCACAGCGTCACACAGCGCTTGTGTTGTGTACTTCCTCGTCTGTCGTCTCTGTTCGCATTGTATAATTTCTCAAATTGTTCACTAAAGGCCGATTTCGATGACACCTTATCTTGAACATATTTTCCAAAAAAGGCATGTGGAATTTGTGATGCTGTTTTTGTGCGAGAAATATTAGTTGAACAGTTCAGCACAATATGTGTCCCTCAAAAACCGGAAGACAACCTCGCTCTTGGAGGTTTCTCGGATTATGTTATCGGTGCAAATGTAAACAAGTGGCTCACGCTAGCAATGTTTTAAGACATATCAACAGCATTCCAAATGATTGATCACGCCTTATTGTTGCAAATGCTGAAATGCATTGACTTTATGTGACGATTTCGTCAATGTTTCCTGGATGATATCACAGAGAGGTCGCAGCGCGTTAGAAGTGTGGATGAATACAATGAACTGAACGCAATAAAATTCTGAGTTCTGCAAGGAAGTACGCTGGCCTCATACGATTTAAGGTTCATATCCCCGAACCTGGTTTGTTGAAAGTGGCGCGAAGAGGTGCAAAATGAAGACGACATGGCAGTATTTATATACAGATGCAAACAGTTTGCAAAAAAATGACTTTAGGAACGGACGCAAGCATTTTGAACCAATCATCACAAGGTAAAAATATACTGGATGACACAGGGCTCCACATATCTGAACCTACAAAAAATAGCTCCTCTGTTTTAGAAATACACGCAAACGAATCTTTCATAAATGAGTCAGTTGTTTTTTACGGCGCCCACTGCAATCTGTGGCACTTGCCGCCCAATTCCATTTGAACTCGTTATAAAGTACCTCGTAATAATATTGATGAGCATATGACATGGAAGAATTATATACAATGTACATGTAACAGCCTTCGAGCTGTGTCGGCGATGATGTACACCCTGCGGGGTAAAACGACGATGCATTTCAGGAGAGTGATAAACACGGCTTCGGCTGAATCAGTTATTACCTATGATATTACTTTAAATTGCGCTTGTTCGGATTACACAAGGGAAACTATAAAAACCGCATAACTAAAAGAACAGAAAGTGGTAGAGCATTCGGTAATACGTTGAAGCAGTTGACAAGAAGGAGCGATGCAATTGGCTTGGTATACTGGAAAGGCAGGAACTAATTTGCTATACGGCAGTGAAGCGTTAATAATTCGATAATGATTATAAACTACCTTTTAAAAACCGTTGCACTGAGGAAAACCGAAAAATACGGCAAGTCACGATGTTATACAAATTATTGCAAAAGCTAAGCTGCGGGCATATTACGTCCCACACATATTCAACGAACTTTCTCAAGTTTGGCAACATCACCACAAAGCAAAAAATTACGAAAGCAATGAGGACGTTCAGCATCAAAGTGTCGCTTTCTTGTTCAATAGTATGGTTCGACGGAATGTTTCATTATATTCAGGTGGATACCCTGTCACTGGCTTCTAGCGGTCATATAAAGCAAATCTGAGTTGTTTCTTCTATCTTTTCTTCTTGCAACTTTTGCCTTATCGGTCAGTGGGTATGTTGTGTATAAAATTGTACACGTGTAATTTGTTCATAAATAATTCTCATTATTTTGTTGCAAAGTTGTGTACTATGTCACATGATTCACACAGCTGCCTGGGCAGCCAGCAAGCATTCAGTGCTTAGTTTTAACAGGAAACAGCAGAACTTGTATAATAAGAAAGAAGGAAATGACTTTTGATTTCATGTGATGAATTCTATGCACCACTTTTCGTAGTCTTGTATATTCCCGCAAAATCTGCAAACGTCCTGAATGTTGGGCCTTTAAATGTAAAACAACATGCAGTCAATGAGTTTCGGTATGCACAGATTGAAGGTAAATTTATACTTCTTTCAACCTCCCGGAGCAAATACGATAAAGAAGACCTTTTGGGCAAACATTACGAATTTTCTTAGGCATTTATACGACACATTTTTTTTTGTTCAACATAAGTTACACGTTGCCAACTGATGAAGCTCGGCGCATCGTCTACAAACCCCTAAACAGAAGAGCTACTAAACATTCATACCCTCTAAAACGCATACAAAACAAACACGAAGTCAATAAAAGACACTTATTTGCAGTTCACGCAGTAAAGTTTATTTGGGCACTACCATCGGAGAGAACAATTCTGTTTTAAATAAAGATACAATATTGAGGACATAATGCATTTCTTTCTAGCAGACTTACGCCTGCTACAAGTAAATTATGCTACACCAAAATATCAAATATATCGCTTTGCGCGTGTGATGACGTGGAGTAGAAAATCGGGAAACGTGACAGGTAATTGTCGCTCAACGGTTTGTAGCAAGGCGACTTACAATGATACTATAGAACGTTCGGGCATCGCCGCTACAGAGCTCATTTCTTGGCGGAGAACTGTGCACAAACCTTTTCTCCGCAGCAGTCAGGATATCGACCAGTACCATTGAAACTCCTTTCACACTTCGGGTCAGTAATTGGTTGGCACCTGTAAACAATAGACAATAACATTTATTTATGTTTCATATTACCTCTGAAGGCCCTCAAAAGGCGGATATTACATAGGGAGGAAGGTAATACAATAATAATAATCATGATACATTTAGCAACAACAGGTACAACAAGAAACATTAATCAAATGCTAGGCATAACATCAAAAGGAGGAAGGAAAGACAACAGCAATTTATTCTCAATTCCGTCACAGCGAAGTAGCTGTTGGAATTTTTTTATCGCTTTCTGTAGCGATGTGCGATGGCAAGATATTCAATCATGGTAGTGCGAGGAACGAATCATTTGGCGTAAGATGATGAATGAGACTTTGCGCGTTTAACTTTGAAGGCATGCTCAAGTCATGGAACTATGACTTGAGGTGACTGAACCTAATGACTGCGCTGTAATGGATGGTGATTAAGCTTACGGAAATTTGTTAATCTAGGGTGTTTACGACGATGGCATGTCTTCCAGTTTTGCACTTTTTTTTAATGCTGTGACGCTTGGGAAAAGAGAGTGGTCTGAATATGTAAAACGCACAGCATGATTCGGCAAGGATTCAATGTTGGCGATAACATAGCTTCAACATAGTCCCAAATAGCTGCAATATATTCAATTTTAGGGCATATTGGAGTGATATAATCACGTTTTTTAACACGGATAGGAGCGTGTTTCAGAGTACGTTTAAGAATACCAAGTTAACTCCTATCAGTGGCTACGGTGTTGTCGATATGCGGATATCATGTTAGCAGAAATTTAATTGTGCCCCTAGATATTTGTAAGTATTTGTTAGTTCTACAGCATTATAAGTGGTTGAACTGGTAAAGTATCAACATACAGAACTTCAGCAAGAATGAATGCTCGGCTTGGTACATCAAGCCACTTTAGGATAGTGAATTTGATAGTGTAATGCACCTGTTCATATCTAGGGTGACCGTTAAAATTACATCGTTTTAATTATTCGCGTGTCAGCTCCCGCAGACTTAAGATCAATATAAATGAGATGCAGTTTTTTGAAGAAATCATAGATTTGGCACGCTTAGACGAGTTGATTGTAGAAAAGTTTTTTTGAAGCAATGAATTCAAAAACGAATGTTCTGCAGGCGACGAGGGGGCAACAAGTGTTGCAATACGGCTCAGAGGGGGGGGGGGGAGGGGGTAGCAAGACTAAACAAACGGAACTTTAGTTTCCGACATATAGTGGTTTGCCGGCTAAAACTCGTTTTGCTGTGCATTTGTCCCTATAGAGGGGTGGACGTTTGGAAATGGACATATGGGGTGTAGTTAAGTAAGGCGTCCATTTTTACATTGGCAAACATAATCACCTGTCCGGTGCCTTTGTGTATGTCTATGTTGTTATATGCTTACGATCGTTATAAATAAAGCAAAGCATCTGCTTGCTGAAGCATGCTGTGTCGTTTATATGCTTACGATGGTTCTAAAACGAACCAAATCCTCTAACAAAGTCTTAAGGTCTGTTAAAACATCTCTTACATGTCTAGCCTGACAACGTATGGCTTTTCTTTTACGTACACTGAGAAAAACATCACATTTGAAATAATTTACAACAATCGTAGAACAAAAATTGATGACGATTACATTACTTCCTAATGCGAAATTTGAGTGCAGCTCATCAGTTGTATGAGCGTTTCGATAGATTGAGGTATGCTTTTTTGCTCGGGCGGTACACATATCGTGATCCGCCGCCATCGATCAGGCGCTATGATCGTCGCCGCACAGGGGTAGCATTGGAGGAGGAGCGAACAGAACAACTAAGCTATCGGGAGGTCACGGGAGGCATAGCGTGGGCCGATAGGAATTCGTTGCGCGGCGAAGAGATATCAGCGACTAACTGATGCCGCTGACGCGGCTAACGAGTCAAGTCAACGTGGCTCTGCGTTTTGGCTTGGGATGCAAGCACCGTGATGTGCTGACGCCGAGCCGGCGCTTAGGCAACCAGAGAACACCGTCACTGCCACGCGAGAAAAGGGGGGAGGGGCTGCACGCAGGCAGGAGCGAGCGCTTCTCCGGCTGCGGAGCTGGTTACGAGGGACAAAAAGACGGCGACGATGACACGAAACGTAGGAGCGGGCGCCAAACCGCTGCGCTCTATAGTACCTTTAAAAGCTTTGAAACTTATTTTATGAAGCAACGGGACCTATATATGTGTATTCATGACGTCTCCGTCACTGTCGGAAGAGAGTTCTTTTATGTTTCGGTAGATGCCCACGTTGGAATCACTGCATGCTGGAGCTCTCTGGTAACCTGCGCTGCCGATGCCGAGGTTTAAATTGACGTCAGTATCTTGATCACACTAAAAAGGTCTGATGAAAAAGCGACTTCAAGCTGTTCTTTATTCCATCTAATATTGGCAAGTCATCATTTCTTTATTTAGTAAAGTGGGAGTCATGTAGGTCTAAGACTTTAAACTGAGCATTTTAATAACAGCATATTATTGCTACATATGACTTACTCTTCTATCTGGACCGTTCCGCCAGTGCAAGTGTATTGCGCACAAGGTGAAACGAAACTCCTCTTCTGACCTTCGGACATTAGGGCACCGTCTGGAGCTTTGCAGCCTTCTGCAAATGAAAATAAGAAAACCTCTTAGTCATTTATGAAGGAATGATTTATAAGCAAGTATACACTTCTTTTTTAGAAGAGTTTGCCACAAGGCATAATTGAGAAAGGGGGAATGGGATGCCGGAGATAGAAAGTTAAAAGAAGGTGTGCAGTCCAGTTGTGCTTATGTATTCGAGAAGGTTGGCAGTATAGCGATTGTCCATTGTCCATTTCTCATAATCACTATCGCGATTCCACCGCAGGCCCACCTTCATGATTATCCGTTGCCTTATGTGCGTTGTTGATGGACCCGTCCACAACAAGTGACGCACATCGCAGACGTCAGGTGGAGTCTCGCAGTGAGGGCACCTGTCAGTCACTGGTTCAGTTCAGTTCAGTTCACTTTATTTTCCTTTCAAGTGAAAGTGGAAGACGAGGCAAAAGGCGTGTAACCTGACAAGGCCTCGTCTCCCATGTGCAGCTCGCAACAGGCAACACGTTACGACGCATACAAAGGGAAATGTCGTGATTAACAATACAGCAAATTAAAAAAACAAAAATAGATATACAAGTTACATAGGAACACACAATGCAGTTTACAGTATAACACCACCTTGGAGCGAAACAAACACATAAGAGAATATGTGACAGCGCGAAGATGAGAACAAAAATGCAATAAAAATATGGATCTGTATTTGACAGGAAATAACATGACAACAAAGACTCTAAGAATAAAAAAAATCAAGAAAAACGAAAACTGATCATTTGGATTCAGATGGGTGCACCTATATTCAATAAATATATTCCGTGGTCTTTAGGAATGCTTTATATGCTGATTTGAAGGAATTAAATGGTAACGTAAGATCAATCCTGTGTTCATGAAGGTTTAGTAATTTTACTGCTTGATATTCAAGATCCTGTTTGCCATAATTGGTTCTGGCTTTTTTTGTTTTATTACAAGGGTTCGAAAGCTATAATGTGGAGATATATCTGTGTACCTTGTGTACAGCTTTCTTTTATGGATGATTTGCATCAGTTTAAAGTAATATACCTTGTTGGCTGGTAATAAATCATATTTTAGGAAGAGTGGCTGGGTTGGCAAGTCACTTATTTTACATTTGTAGTTTTCAAATAGACGTAGAATGCGCTTCTGCAGTACAAGCAGCCTATCGTAATTTTCTTTCGTCGTGGTACCCCAGACTAATAATGCATAAAGTATACGCGAGTAAAATAATGTGTAATACAAAGTTTTTTTAAGCCAGAGAGGGATAAGAGGAGCTATACGGCTAATACAACCTACGGCACGGGAAAGATCGGTTAGAAGGTGAATAATATGCGGAGTCCAGGATAAATCTTCGTTAAACCAGGCACCTAAAAATTTTTGTGTAGACACCTGATCAATATATTCCATTCTGTATTTAAGTGTAATGCTTTCTTTAGAAACTTTGTTAACTGGTTTGAATAGTATAAAGTTTGTTTTGTGCGTGTTCAGCTGCAAACTATTGTTCTCGAGCCAGATAGACAGCTGGGATAGGTAAAGATTGGCTTCCTTTTCGATCCCCTGCACATTTTTGCCCGTGAAGAATATACTAGTGTCATCAGCAAAGATGGTTATTTCAGGTGTGTGTTTAACCTCAGTTATATAATTTATATACAACAAAAATAGTGTGGGACCTAGTATGGAACCTTGGGGTACTCCAAGTTTTATTTCTAGATTTTCCGAGCGCTCTCCATTGAGATTTACGAATTGGTGTCTGTCTGATAAATAGCTTTTAATGAGGTCTGATGCAACGCCTCGTATTCCATACCTGTGGAGCTTATAAAGCAAAGTTTCATGGTTAACTGAATCGAAGGCCTTTCTTAAATCAAGAAAGATTCCCAGAGTGTACATTCTTGTTTCAATATTTTTTATAATTAATGATTTTACTTTAAGCAGGGCCTCTTCGGGCGTCTTGTTCTTTTGAAACCCGAACTGAAAGGGTGAGATTATCTTGTGTTTCTGGATGAACCCAATCAAACGATTATTTATAGCCTTTTCGTATACCTTTGAAAATACCGGTAAGACTGAAATTGGTCTGTAATTTGTGAACTCATTTCGCGTTCCTCCTTTGTGTATAGGTACCACTTTAGCTATTTTAGGCTGATCTGGAAATATGCCAGTTGAAATAGATACATTTATTATATGTGACAATACAGGGCTAATCTCAGAAGAAACATACTTCACGGTCGAGGCTTGTATGTCATCATAACCACTTGCCGCATTTGGCTTTAACTGCTGTATTAGTTCTTCAGTTTCCGCTGGCGTAACAGCACTTAGTACTATAGACTTAATTTGTGAACATGCATTGCTTCTGTTGTCGGCTGGGTGTTGGGGGCACATTGCTGTATTGATAAAGTACTTATTCATTTCATCTGCTAACTGTTTGCCGCTGTATACATTGCTGTTTAAAAACATTTGTTGCAATGGGGGGGAATTTAGGTTTTTGCCGACGAGGGCGTTTACCTGTTTCCATATTTTTGCAGGATTACTTTTTATTTTTGAAAACATTTCTTCATAATATTTTAACTTCGATTTCTTTATATCAGCGTTTAATTTGTTTCGAAATTTCTTGTACTCCGCAAATAGGTTTACGTCTTTAGTAGCAAGAAATCTGTGGAACATTTTATTCTTAGCTGTTATTCGTTTAAATAATGCGTTATCTATCCATGGTTTCTTTATTTTCTTTTTGCGCTTTTTTGCTCTTTGTAGAGGAAACGCAGAGTCATGGCAATTCATGAATATATTTAAGAACGCTTCGTATGCTTTATCTGCTTCAATCTCTAAGTATACTGGACACCAATCCACCTGTTGAATTAGAGCTTTAAATGTGTTGAGTGACAGCTCATTGATATTTCTATGCTGGAAATAATTGTCATTATTTGTCTTTTGCGATAGGGGATGCGTGACGTAAAAAAGAGGTAGATGATCACTAATGTCGGACGAAAGCGTGCCAGAAATGAACTCTGAGGCAACATGGTTCGTTACACAAACATCAATGGATGTAGAGCAGCTGGGAGTAATTCGAGTTGGTTCGGTTACAGTATTTACACAACCGTACGATGCAATAAGATTATTAAAATCACGTGAATGAGTGTCATCAGAAATTGTATTGATGTTGATATCACCCATGATAAAGAATGGCTTTTGACAAGATTTACAGTATTCAAGCACCTCCTCAAACTTTTCCAAAAAACGTCGCTTATTACCGGTTGGCGGTCTGTACACCACAACAAGTATAAATTTATTTGTATCAATCCCTAAGAACTCAACGTCAGGATTTGAATCCGTAATGTCATCAATTACCTCACTTGCGTACTGGTGCCGCAAGTAAATGGCGACACCGCCACCTTTTCCGTTTCGATCTAACCTCATGCACGAGTAATTACAAATTTGAGGGGAAGAATCGGTTCTATCTAACCAGGTCTCACAAAACAACAATGCGTCAAAATTCACCTCTAGTTCATCCAGATAAGTAATCAAGTCATCCTGTTTGTTCCGTATGCTTCTCAAATTCAAATAAAACAGAGAAAAGCATGGTTTAAAAAGGCTGACCCTTTCAGCAAGTGAAACACATTCTGTAGAGTCATCCATTGACACGTGCAGCATGAATTAACCAGTGGAGTTGATTTAACTGCGGTTACAGTCAGTGAATAAGGGCAATGTCATTCTTCGTAGCAACATGAATGATATTGGACGATTCATCCTTGCGCGCAAAGATTTTGCCCCCGCTTGTCCAGACAAACTTCCATTTAGCTTGCTTTTTCTTTGCGACAGTAGCGCCAAGAAATTGTTTGTTCTCCCTTGTCAAATGCTCGTTAACATAAATCGGACTACTTGACTCGTCAGAGTCATCTGTGGAAGTGGCAAGGTCATCTGTGGCAATTTTCTTTTTCTTAGTCTTGGCAAGCAGTGCATTCCTCTTTGCGCGACTTACAAAACGGACGACAATGTTCTTATCACTTCCATTCATTGTCGGCACTCTGTGGCAAATATCTATGTCTGCTTCGTGTATGGTCTCGCCCACCAGTTCACCGATTTTTTTTACAATGGCAGTCGAGTTGTGTTCTTCTGGAACACCTTTGATTTCCAAATTATTGCCTCGATTATACTGCTCAAGCTCATTAAGGCGATTTTCAAGCCTTTGGTTTTCGGCTTTCAGCCTTTCATTTTGCGCAGTGAGTGCCTGTATTTCTGATCTGGGGGCCTTAATGTCACTTCCTATTTCCTTGACCTCATCACAGGTGTCGCTGCAAAAACGTATGCTCTCCTTAAGTTCCCTGATGTCTGCACGCATCTCTCTGCGAAAATCTGCTAGCAACTTCTCTATTTCAGCTTTGCCTCCCATGCTTGACAGGTGCAGAAAAAATGCGACAGAAAATAAACACTTCACAATGAAAGAAATCTTTCGCTGTGTTCGGCAGCAGTGCAACGCATTCTACTAGTTAAAAGAGCTAATCAATGATTGTTTGTGCTCACCTGTGAAAAAATACGTTGATCAGTCCACCGCAACGTGCGTGCACTGCTGCCGAACTGAACAGCAATTCCACAGCGGTGGGCTTTTATAGCCAGTCGTCGCTCGGGTGGGCTCCAACTGCGCAGGCTTGGACGTATTCGGCGGTGATGTAGCGGTAGATTAGGGCAGGGCTGATTACAGTGGTAGGGCTTCCAAATGTGGTTCGATAAAGGCCTGTGAAAAAATACGTTGATCAGTCCACCGCAACGTGTGTGCACTGCTGCCGAACTGAACAGCAATTCCACAGCGGTGGGCTTTTATAGCCAGTCGTCGCTCGGGTGGGCTCCAACTGCGCAGGCTTGGACGTATTCGGCGGTGATGTAGCGGTAGATTAGGGCAGGGCTGATTACAGTGGTAGGGCTTCCAAATGTGGTTCGACAAAGGCCTGTGAAAAAATACGTTGATCAGTCCACCGCAACGTGCGTGCACTGCTGCCGAACTATCTTTTTCCCGCCATCGATGTCGAACAGATGGGGTCAGAGCCGCCCCTGCCCGGATCCGGCGCACTGTCACCTCCTCCTGCCGAGTAAGACTACGGGGGAGAGGGTGCGAACATGGAGGAATGACAGCGCGTGTTCGCTGGCGCAGAACTTGAGAATCGGAAACGTGGGACAGGAACGGATCTGGGGGAAGAGGGGAAGGTGGTGGATCGTCTGATGTGTTTATATTCGTCGTAGCATCTGCTTGTATGTTATGTGGATCGCGAGCATGGCCGCCAATTCAGTGTATGCGAATAGGACATGGGTACTTTGAACATAGCAAATGTATGGACTGTGTTATTTGGAATGTGCGTCGAACGGCCTTAAGCTGTTTAAGGGCAGTGAGAGAGTCTGTGTAAAGATGAATTGCATTGAATGTAGGAACTGGTGGAAGGGAATGTATAGCATTGTAAATTGCTTGAAGTTCCAGTGCCAGAGGGGTGCATGTATCCGCGGTATATGTCACGTGAGTATTGAGATGCGGATGAGAGGGACTATTTCATTTCATTTTATTACTCTCAAGGCCGGTCAGGCGTTACAGAGAGGAGTGGGGAAAAAATAAGAATAAAAAGAAACAAACAAATAAACAGTTACAATTCATAAGCATTAACAGTATCCTTGAATTTTTCAGAATCCTTGATGACGACGACGGTGGAGGGCAGGTGATTCCAGTCCGAGGCAGTTCTGGGGACGAAGGAATTAAGATATTGGACAGTCCTGCACTGAGGGATGTGCACCTTTAGGTGGTGATCTCTGCTGGACGATATGTGCGCCGGAGGAGTAAACAGGGACTGCTTTAAGTTTTCGTTGCCGTAATATATTTTATGAAATGTGCAGAGGCGCGAAATGCGGCGCCGAGTGGCAAGATTCGGAAGATTAAGCGTTCTTTTCATTTCTGTAACACTGGCATGGCGGGAGTAATTAGACATTATGAACCTTGCAGAGCGATTTTGGATGGACTCGAGCAACACAATGAGAGAGTTAGTGTATGGGTACCACACTGGAGTAGCGTAGTCAATTTTTGAGCGGACGAGTGTTTTGTAGAGCAGTAGTTTCACAGAGATAGGGGCAAGGGAAAAGTTGCGACGAATGAAGCCGAGCATGCGGTTGGCATCGTTAGTAATATATTCAATGTGAGCCTTCCAGGACAGATCATCAGTTATTTGAACACCAAGATACTTATACTTGTTAACTTTGGTCAGTGGGGTGTCATCAAGAGAGTATGAGCACGGAATGTTGTGATTAGTCGTGCGCGTAATTCTCATAAATTTACATTTGTTAACATTTAGTTTCATAAGCCAGGTATTACACCAAGTTCCAATTATGTTCACATCATTTTGAAGAGCGCATGCATCATCTTGGTTAGTAACTTCTCTGTACAAAACACAGTCATCAGCGAAAAGTCTTATTTTGGAAGTAACTGAGGAAGGAAGATCATTAATATAGATAAGGAAAAGAAGAGGTCCTAGGACTGATCCTTGCGGAACGCCAGAGGTTACGGGGGAAATGGGGGAGTCGTGATCGTTAGCATTTACATACTGACTTCGATTACTTAAAAAACACTCAATCCACTTTAAAATACCATTATCAATATTTAATTTACTTAACTTATAAAGTAACAGTTGGTGTGACACGGTGTCAAAAGCCTTTGCAAAGTCGATAAATATGCAATCAATGAGAGAAGAGTGGTCCAGTGCAAAAATCAAGTCATTAGTGAATGCAATTAATTGAGTTTCACATGAATGATGCTTACGAAAGCCATGCTGTGAATCTGCAAAAAACGAATTAGTTTCTAGATAGTCAACAAGGTGTGAATAGATAATATATTCAAGGAGCTTGCATGGAATAGATGTTAAGGAAATAGGCCTGTAGTTATTAGGATTATGAACGTCACCAGACTTGTGGACTGGAACCACCTTGGCGATCCTCGAGTCGTAAGGCAGTGATGCGCTGCGGATGGATTGCGTAAAAATTTCGGACAACATCATGGATGAATATAAACATGTAGTCTTCAAGAACTTATAACTAATACCGTCGACCCCTGCAGCTGAAGCAACCCTTCCTGTCTGAATAAGCCTGGCAACACCTTCATCATTGATAGTTATAGGCTCCATCTGAATCGATTCAGAAACCGCAATATCGGGTAAGGTGGGAACCACGGAATTACTAAAGGATGAGAAAAATGTATTGTTCAAAGCAATGCAACACTTGTGAGGAGAAACCGGGATATTATTTACAGAGCGAAGTCGGACCTCTTTTGTTTTGCGCATATTTACGACGTTCCAAACTTTTTGCGGGTTAGAAACGAGCAAATGAGGCAGTGTGTCATGATAAAAAACATGTTTAGCGCTCTGCAGCGCCTGCTTGTACTGTGACGCGACAGCACGATAAAGGGGCCATTTATCAGCAATTTTTGAATTTTTCAGCTGCCGGAAAATGCGCTTCTTATTATTTAGGAGGCGCTTTAGCGATACGCTGAACCAGGGTGCTTGTTTGGAGCAGGAAACGCGACGAGTGGGAATATATACATTTATGAGATCATTCACCTTCGTTTTAAACACGTGCCAGTTTTCTTGAGTGGAACGACTCCAGAACTGCGGGAAGAAGGTGTCGCAAAAGTGCTCGAGCTCTGCATTAATAGCTTGAAAGTCCGCCTTGTTGTAGTTCCTAAGTAGCTTGTATCTTTTTGGAGAGCGAGCCGACCGGGAAGGCATAGTTAGGTGAATTGCATTATGGTCACTTAGGCCCGGAAGAAAGCTGATTGAAGACATAGTTTCAGGAGAGGTGGTTAGCACAAGATCAAGAATGTTGGCAGATGTCTGAGTAACACGGGTTGGTTCTTTAACGATTTGATCAAGGTTGCACGTAGAACAGAATTCAATGAATGCAGAACATTCTGAGAAAGGACGTAACAAATGATAAGAGGGGCTGTTCCATGAAATCGCGGGAAGGTTGAAATCGCCAAAAATATAAAGAGGAGACCTCGGAAACTTAGAAAGGACCGAATTAATGGCGTCATGTAGGTCATCGCAGAAGCAAGGCTGTGAGCAAGGTGGTCGATAGCATACGCAAAATAAAACGTCCTTGTGGTTCAAACGTAAGAAATTCCAGTGAAAAATTCACGGGAACGCCATACGAAGCAATTTCATCTGATACGGCAATCAAAACACCACCACCAACGCGCTCACAGCGATCAAATCTATAAATGTTATAATTTTTTTCACAAGTGAACAGTTCCCGAGAATCAACTTTTTAAGACAGCCACGTTTCGGTCAGGACAATCACATCGGCAAGACACGTGTCGGCTAGGGCTGACAATGAGTCTCGTTTATTTAAAATGCTGCGAATGTTAGTGAAAAGAATCGAGCAATGTGGATTCGGTAATGCCTGAACGGCTGCGTTTTCCTATGGCGAACCTGAGAAAGAAGTTGATGCAGGCATGTCTGATGCAGGCAGATGTGATGCAGGCGGGGCTGTTGCGTCATTTTCAGGGGCACGCCCGCTAGGCGCTTCAACTTCGCATACGGCATCCGTGTCGGCAGAATATACGTAGCATTTTTTGTTTACGTACAGCCTGTTGTAACGCAGGTTGTATTTATGGCCACTTGCTTTACCATAGGCCATAAGATTTTTCCGCGAAAGCCTGGTTGCTCTGCAAAAGTCCTCCTGTATAGACACGCCTGTATTCTTCAGTTTTGTTCTCTGAGCTCAAATGCCACCTTTAACTTTGAACGACGCAAACTTCACGACGATCGGTCGGCATTTCTTTTCAACGAAAGCTCCAAGGCGATGTGCCCTTGCAATGCCTTCATCGGTTAGTTCAAGGGAAAATGAGCTCAAAAGGCGTCTCCGTATCTTCTGCTCAGATTCCGCCCATACACAGAAGTAACTCCTCGCTCTGCAGTATGTGATGCATCGTTATATAATATGCACCCTTCAGGCAGATGTGCGGATGATACCGACGGGGAAGCAGTGGGGCGATTGTCCGTAAGCTGGCAGTACGACCATGGAGGTAGTGTCTTTAAATGATGTAGTACTAAAGACTGTTTGCGAGCTCTGTTTGCCGTCCGCTGATTAACGAGTTCAGTGAGAGTATTTAGCTGGGCATACTCCTGAAGTACTGGTATGGGCGTTAGGCGGGGAAGATACGTTATTGCACGCATAGCCTCACGATTGATGGCCTCAAGGGAGTCCCACTGTCTGCGGGTGAGACGTTGAAACTGTGCCTGGTATATTATACGTGGCTGGAGGACAGAGCAGAGCGAACAAGCTGGCGGGCCGTGTGAGCACGCGCGCCGCCAGAGCGCATAGCTATGCGACGAATGAGACCTAAAGTAGCGTGAGCGGTCTTACGGATGGCTGTCAGCCACGGGGTGCCAGTCCCAGAGGAATGAAAAAGAAGACCAAGAATGCGAACGGTTTGTACCTGAGGAATTGGGGTAATATCTATCATAAAATTTATAGTGGGAGCTTTCCGTAAGCCAGCTTTATTTCCAATTCGAATGAAACAGGATTTCGTATGCGAAAGAGTTAGGCCCAAAGGAGGGAGGCGAAATGTCAATACATCTAGCGCATGCTGGAGGGCCGCCTGATGGACAGACGTAACTGGGTGACAGCACCATAAGGTTATATCATCGGCATACGCAAGCACGCGTATAGAAGGGATGGCCTTTAGGAATCGAATAAGTTGAATGAAGGCCACATTAAATAATGTAGGGGCGAGAACGGAGCCCTGGGGCACTCCTGTGTTTGAGGGGAAGTGACCAAAGGGCCTTCCATGGACACGCACACTGAATGTTCTATTTGTTAGAAAGGCGTGAATGGCGAGGAGAAACCTGGAGGAAGACCAAGAGTTTGTAGGGAGGCAAGAATGGCTGAGTGAAGGATGTTATCATATGCCTTTGTTATATCTGTAGCGATCACAGTTCTAACAAGATGACTGTGCGGAGAGCGGTGAAGCATGTCAGCAGCCAAAGTAGCAAGACCGTCCTCCGATCCGATTTGCGGGCGGAAGCCAATTTGGGATTCTGGATAACAATCATGGGATTCCAACCACCACGATAAGCGAGTGGCGAGAATGTTTTCGTAAAGCTTGCAGATTGTTGGCGTCAGGGAAATTGCACGAAGGGCCGAGAGAGATACTGGAGGATGACCCGACTTCGGTATTGGAACAACAATAGAATGCTTCCACTCGTCCGGCATGACACCGGAATGCCACACGTCATTGAATGCATCAAGCAGGGCCTGCAAAGCAGTCCCTTCCAAGTTGCGGAATAAGGAGTTAGGTATGCCGTCGTGGCCGGGAGCAGAATTAGATTTTAGGCGTTCAATGGAGGCCAGCAGCTCTGTCATGGTTAGGTCAGAAGTAATCGCATCGGGGGGTTCAGTAACCGGTAAGCAAGGTGGAGAAGTTGAGGTGGAATCATAGTGGGGAAAAAACTGTCTGGCCGCCTGTTTTGCAAATGTGTCCTCATCTACATTCATAGCAAGGCGAATGCTCTCTGTGTAATCAGAAACTTGAGAAGAGCGCTCCATGGCGTGAAACACTCTCCAAAGTTGTCGATTACTCTGCTTGGAGGACAGGCGCTCACACCATGAAGCCCAACGTTGCCTTCCTAGACGCTTTTCATACCGCCTCGCACGCGCGGTAGCCCGGTTAAGAGCGGGGATAGCCGATGGGTCATCGGGATTACGAGCAGCATAATGATCTGCCTGGCGACGCAGAGCCCAAAGATTCAGGAGGTGGATGTCCGGGTTTGGCTCGTCTTCATTTACAGTGGTGGAAATCGTGTGGGACGCAAGAACAGCAGAGAGAGTAGACAATGCTGATGATGGGGTTAAATAAGATAAGCGATTGTCTGCGCGTACAGAGTCCCAAGATGTTATTCGTACGCTACGGCGTATTTTACGTATCCGCGAAGGAGTGAGAGAGATAGAGATAGGACTATGATCACTACCCCAGGTATCTGGTTCAACAACCCAACGAGGGCTACCAGGGCCTAACCACCAAGTCAAATCAGGTGAATAAGGCCCACCTCGTGGACGGGTAGATGTATGCGGGTGGTTTAAAAGTATACACTTATACAGCTTTCTAATACTTTTTGTAAAGGGAGCTCCTCCGATGTACTATTTGGGATAGCCCACTGACTGCAGAAAATTTGTTCACTTCTAAGAGGAAATGGTATTCAGCTCGCATGTGTTGCAGCCCACTGGAACCAGTAAGACTGTGAACACAGCTTTCACGGTGGACGGTGATTTAGCCACGGTGGCAAGGTTCAATGGATGGAGATGGCATCTCAGCGCTCTCAGAGGTGTTGCATTGCTCAGAATTGAATTGCGTGTTGTAGCGTGTCGATGGAATTGCATGCAGTCGGCAAAAATAGGTTACCAGAAAAATTCCCGAAACCAGAAAACGAGAATACCAGAAAAATTCCCGAAAGCTTTCCAAAAATCTTGAAATGTTCAATAGGCCTTTAATATCAAAGTTTTGATGAATGTAATAAAGTGTAGTGTAGTTAATGTAATTTATCTCATTATCGCACAACGGCCTTGACTGAAGAAATGACAATAAGGATGAAAGTTAACGGACAAGAATCGAGCCTGAGAATAAATAACTTGGTTTATGAATTTTAGAAACCTTGATGTTTATTGGGCCTATAGGTTATTGATCTTGATCAACTACTTTCTTTGAAGACGGGAACGACGTTCCAAAATTGCTAATCTGTAGAAACAATACCGTTATTTATAAACTTCTCGAATATAAGTGCAAAAATAATGCCCCTGATATCTTTGGCTCTTTAGACACTTTACCATCCGGAGTACAATAGGCGTTTGGGATGGGTCACAATAAGAGTGTCAGTTCCGTCATCTTTCCGAGGGGATTCAATTGCTTTGTTAATATGCCTAAGCGACCAAAGAGAACTAAGGGAACACTGGAGCCCCACCTTCAAGCATAGGACACTATATCTTCCATGGCAACCATTGGCAGGCTGATCATTCGAAACCACTATGACTCTCGCTTATTGTTCACTCAATACATTTCTTCTTGGAATATATCGCCCAAGCTAAATGCCATACGGCCGCATGCTGCCCAGTTCTGTGAACAATCACCAGAAGAAAACTTCAGATTAACCGAGCCGTAAAGACATAACTGCATGTCTTATTCACCACCAAGGTTCTTATAAAATTTTTATACCCATTTCTCCGACCCACCTGACACCTGATGCCCGATTTGGTATCGCCTACCACTTAAACTACATAATGTGGTCATCTGACGTTGCACAACCGGAAGAACAGTTAGTGCACTGAATGAAACCTGCAAGCTACCATAACCCAACTCACGCTCGTGATTTTTCGCTCTCGACGCCGACAATGCCGATGCCGGATTTGCTTTGCAAAATTAATCCTGTAGAATTAGGAAGCTGTTCCGGGAAGGTGATTCTTCGAGAACAGTACGGTAACTGCAGAAACAAGGCAGAGAGTGACTGTGTTGTTTCTTATGACCTTCTTTGTCACATTTGCACCTCGCAGGAGCAGTTTGAAACTTTATTACGAAGGAAATCTTCCTTGGGTACTTTTGCGAAAATGTATCAGCAAAACGTCGAAACACGAAGTAGAAGGAAATATGGAAGCAAAATGTAACATGTGATATGATGCCACATCAAGATGACGCTTTTATTCATACGTGTAGGGAATGAGGAGTAGTAAGTTGTGTAATACGTAGGCAGGTCATGCTAGTCATTATAGTTAAGTCATGAGCCAGTCACATTGGAGATCCATGTGCATGAATATGGAGCCCATTAGTTGTGTAGGTCATTTAGGGTCAAAACCATGACGATTGTCTAATCATAACTCCTAAAATTCTACATAACGACACTCAAAATTGATTAGTCATAACACTTAAACGTGCTGGGTGCTGGCACGCAAAATACCCAGTTATGACACGAAAACGTACTGGCACGCAAAATACCCAGTTATGACACGAAAACGTGCTGGGAATGCTGAGTCTGGAAACCAAGCATTTCTTCAAACTCAACCCGCGTTCTGTTCAATGCATCAAAGTTCACAAAAGTTCTATGCAGAACCCACTTGCATACCCTGGAATGCGATGCGGCAGACCCTTTGGTTTCTTTTGTAAGGTTCATCGCCCCAAAGTGACTCAGGTTATGAGGGACGCCATAGTGGAGTTGTCCGGAAATTTCGACGACCTGGGTTTCTTATAGCGTACACTAACATTGCAATGTACACGGCTGCCATTCCATCTAGCCAGAGCACCAGTCTAGTAGCTACCAAAGAGGCACATAAAACGGCTAGGAGCTACTAAGAGGCACTAAACATGACTATGCGCAACTAAAAAGTACCTAAAGAACACGCTTTCGCATTTTTCCGATGAAGGTCTCTCTAATTCAAGATAAGGAAAGGGGCGGCCCTTACCCTGTCGGTCAGGTGCCGATAGAGCTCTCAAGGCATAGGAGTGACCGCCTGCTCAAAGTTTTCTACGCAGGCTGCCGAAGAGGATGTTCGCTACCTGCTGTGGTCTTGTGCAGTAACAAGGGCGTCAAGGACACCTATTTTACAGGAATAGGACTGTAAGCAAAGTGGGAGGTGGATTTCGCCAAGTGGCAAACAGACAACACTAAAGGCCTTCTGCAGTTTCAGGCAGAAAATGATATACATGACTTATTATAGTATGTCTTATGACAAATTTGAGAAATAAATGAAAAGTATCTGCAGTGCTGTCAAAGTTTTTAAGAAAGCCTATCTAGGCTCACGTTTAGGCGTCCATTCACCGGTGTGTTGGCTCTGTGCATCCACCCACAGGAGTATAGGCAGTAAAGAAAGGTGATAAACACTAAACGATAGTGAAGTAGTTATAGATAGCAAAAGATAGTGAAGTAAAATATTGATAGATATAGAATATTAAATTCCCTACCAGGTATATGTTGATGAAACCGATTTAATATTAGTGATGGTAATAGAAATGATGGTAATAGATTCTGTTAGTAACAAATAGTGATAGACTATGATAGAGGTAGATATAGTGGTATCGCTATCTACCTACTATAGTGGTATCAGACGGCCGGCCGCACTTTATCTTTCTCGAAGGATCAAGGTACCTATGCAAGATTACTACAATAAGGACGAGGCGGTAGTCAAGGTGGCTTATATTTTCTCCGTCTTTTTGGTACAGCACAAACGTGTTGAAAGTAGCTTCAGCAATCAGATGGCGAAAAATAATCTTGTAGTATATTTTCTGCAGTTTTCTAGGGACGGGGTAGTTCACCAGCCCTCACTTGTCGACTCCACCCATAGTGTCATTATAGTCACATATGATGCTTGGCTTCGGGACATCGAATCATTGAAAGTCTCCATGCTTGCAGTGTGCACTGTACTCTTGACAGACACTACTTCTTTTGTCTCGCCATTGGAGAGCAACACATTTTGCCGCGCTGGTAGGCCTGTACCTCTCCTTACTAGAGCTTATGCGTTTCAAATTCTGGAGGCATGCCTTTTCTGTTCGGTGGCGCTGTGCCGTAGACATCCCTGCAGTTCTGGATAAGAAGGTCGACGAGCTCTGGCGATGTATAGAAGTTATCGATAATCAGGCAGTAACCCTTGCCTAGCAAGGGCTTGAGGAGCTTTATCAGTACTTTGGTGCCCATTGGTGAATGGGGTTCATCATTTGCTGGGGAACCGAGATTTGGGCCCTTTCCATTATTGATAAGGATATCCCACACGTATCCCGACGATGCCTCGCAAAACGGGAAAAATTTCAACCCAAATTTTGTTCTTTTCACTGGAATGTACTGCACCCATCAAAGCCTGCACTTGTAGATCATGACTCGTCTATCGATATATCCCTCTTTGAAATGTATGCTGAGCGGTAATTCTACAACAGTCAATCCAAAAAGGGCCATACCTTGCACAGCTTTCGTTGTAGGTCGCTACTAATGTCGGTGACGCTGGCATTGTCCACAAAGTGCAGCATTCGCATTAATAAATTGAATCGTTTACAGCTCATCACGTCTGCGAAAATTGGCGTGAACAACTTGTTCTTGGACCAGTACCACACAACTGGGGCTTGTGAATGATTCCTTCTACTACAGGAACACAAATACTACAAGGAACACCCCCATCTCTTCCTTCGTCAGTGGCACACATTTTTTTGGGCGGGAGTGTTCGCAGGGACGACAGCTTTGCAGCCGCGTTGCGATTGGTTTCATTGACCACCAATGAAATAAAGTCATCGTTGAGAAACTGCTGTATGTACTCAAGAAACATATCTGGCGATATCAGATTGAAACACTTGCCTGGAACGGCCAGCAATGCAAACTGAGGAGGCCTCGCTGGTGGAGTGTTGATGTCAATCTTCATCCACTGACAAGCACTCGCAATGTTCGCTTGAGAGTTGTCCTCATCGTAAACAGACGAACTGCTCACTTCAGCGTAATCGCTGGCTTCATTACTCCCGGTCACAAGATAAACATCCGTATCGGAATCATCTTTATTGGAAGAAGATGAAGACGAAAGCTTATTTTCGGGCTGACGGACCAGCAGTGCATGCGTCGCCGCCATCGGATGCCCCGTTTTCCCACGAAAACCCCGCTCATGCCGTAAAAGAAACCGAAATCATGAAGTAAGTGCTTCCGTCTGGTGGCTGACACCGCAAATAAGCTGGAGATGAGCGCTTCTAGGCCTGGACACACAAGAGCAGAAACTATTCAGAGAGGACGGGTTCTGCTCGTCCAAAACATTTAAAGGTTTCACAGGGACACTTACAGATAGTGATAGTGACAAATAGATCATTGATAGTGATAAATAAATCACTGATAGCGATGAGTATGGGCTGACACTGATAGGCAGTGATATCGATGACAGTGAACGTTATTGATAGTAGCTGCTTAGTGCCTAAGTCTATAAACTTCTCACTTCGAAAGGCGCGTAGGGACATGCTATGAAGTCGACGTGGAAAATGAAAGGCTTTCGTAATTTCGGCTCTTAAATGGGCCTAAAAGCCTTCCTGTGTTTATTGGATTGCGTTTAGCTCGGCTAAAATGAAGTGTACCTTAAGGAACTAAACTAACGGCAGCACGACGAATATAGAATTGTAGAATATAGAATATAGCGTTAAAGGCCCGGTTCTCCGAAAAACTTAGTCTCAGCATATACAGTGACGTTACCATTTTGGCCGAAAAATGACGTGGTTGGCTTTGACAGGCGCTAGCTAGCAGCTAGAATGGCGAGGCGCTGACTCTTCAAAGACTTGTGAAAGTTGACAATTCCACCTTCGAGTGTTATTGTATGCTGCATCAGTCACTACACAACTAGTCTACGCTGACGCCTTCATACAGCTTGGTTAAAGCTTTGGCCTATATATCGGCCTATAGTTCGTCGTATTCTTAATATCAGAGCTTAAGCATCATCCATAATTCCTATTGTGAATTATTCGTACTGTGTACAGCGTCAAAGCGATAGTCAAGAGTCAGGCCGGCAATACAGGAAAATTGGATGATAGCGAAAAAGGCATGTTGTCCACAGAAGCAAAAAGTGGACACCAGTGAAACCAAAAACAAGCAATAAGTAAACTGAATGGAAGGTTCTGCCTTCCATGATTAGTTTGAAAAAGGAGAAGGTAGGTGGGGAGGCTCAGACAACTTCGGATTTGTTGAAGGACTGGGGAATATCACCGGGATCATGAAAGAATGCAAATATCACCTATTTATAAGAAAGTGGACCCAGAAGACGTGTAAAATGATAGATTAATCAGCCTACTAATCGATACGGGCAAGATACTCAATAAGATAATCTCGAATAGAATCAGGGAAATCTTAGACTTCATTCTATCAAAGGATAAAGCTGAGTTTAGGAATGAATATTCTTCTATCGACTATATTCGTTTTATAAATCAGGTGATAGAAAAATGCTCAAAATATAACCAGTCCTTATACATAGCCTTCATTGACTACGAAAAAACATTTGACTGAATTGAAACGTCGGCAGTTATGCAGGCATTGCAAAATCAGGATGTAGACGAGCTTTATGTAAAAGTATACTTGAGCATATCTGTAGTGGCTGCAGAGCGACCATAGTTCTGCATAAATTCGCAGAAAGAAAGGTGTTAGGCAAGGATAGACTATCAGCTGAGTTCTAGTCACAGGTTGATTAGAGAAAGTATTCAGACTGGGAATGAAAGCAGTTAGGCATAAGGGTTGGTGAAAAATACCTAATTAATCTGCGCTTACCTGATGACATTGCCTTGATAAGTGACTAGGGGTATAAACTGCAAAAAATGATTGATATCCTAGACAGTGAAAGTAGACAGGCTTGAAAATCAAGAGGCAGAAGAATAAGGTAACGTTCAACAGTCTCGGGAAAGAACAGCAGGTTACAACCGTTAAGAACCAGTAGAAGTGGCAGGAGAATATGTCTACTTAGTGGTAGTAGTAAGCGAACAACCAGACAATGAAAGGAAAATAACTTGGAGAGTAAGACTGGGATGTTTGCAATCCGGAAATCCATCTAGAAATGATGCCCGGCAGTGCATATACTGGCTGAAACGTTATCCGCCTGTTTTCCTTCGAGAAGAGTGAGTCTGGGAGCTTATGTGATGTTAGCGTCTGGGAGGTTGCGTGCTGTGTCGCGACTATGTTCTAGTCATATGCTCGAAATTCTTCCCTTTTAGTAATTCCTGCGTACAGACTGTGAATCACAGAGTATTAGGGCATGTTCATTGCACGTTGCGAGGGCTGCGGCAAATAAAATCTCTTAATTCTTTATTCAGATATACCCAGCTTTGCTCAAAGGCGTGTAAGCCGGGGGGTTGCAACTTGGAAATAAAGAGTGGTTAAATAGTGCAGTACACATGGTCATGAGACAATCTATTCCACTCTGACATGTATCTGACATAAAATGAATTAGAATAAAGGTTCGCTCTAGTTTAGCATTCTCGAATCTTGATGTCATGATAGTTCTGCTTGATGCATAGTGCGGTTGCTTAAAATAAATATCCTCAATAATTCCAGTCCTGTTGTGATGTATTCTTAAATACAATTTCAAGCGCAATTTTCTTCGGCGAGTAAAGAGCGCTTCCCACTCCAGTTCTCTTCTAATTTCAGTGCAGCCATCACGTCGATTGTACCGCCCAAGAACGACTTCTGTTGTTCTGTTCGGTATTCTCTCTATTTTGTCTATAAATGCTTTCTGTTGAGGGTCCCGCGCACAAAAAGCATATTCCAAGATTGGGCTAACGTATGCCAGAAAAGCAGTGCCTTTCAGGGTACAGGGTGAAGATTTCAGGTTTCGTTGAATGAAATTTTGAACTCTGGCGGACTATGAAACTGCTTCACTCATATGGGCATTCCAGGAACAACCAGTCGAGAATGTCACACCCAGATATTTATGGATAGATTGCCCATTAATAACATCCGTATTCTAATACCAACGAGTTTCTAGTTTCTTACTTTTTTTGCCAAGGACAGACGGACACATTTGTTTATATTTAGTTCCATCTTGCCCTTCTCACACCATGCAACAATATTAGTTGTATCAGTCTGCAAATCAAGAAATCCCAGGAAAATTTAACTTTTTTTTTTCAAAACTGCCCTTCTTTTCTGTCATGTCTGCTGCGTCAGTGTCACTTGTTTGAATGGTTGGAGAGATAGTATCTAAATATTGAATCCATGAAGCTGATGCTTGGGCTTTCTCTTCCGAGTGTGTTGCTGCCGCACCATATCTGATTTTAAGGTTCGTTTTGGGCACTGTTCCAAGGGCCTGATTTCTGGATTGGCGCTGATATTTGGGATATGCAGGATGCATACTCGCGGGTTGGGGCTACGGTGATGTATCAGTTGATCCCATCAGGGATGCATTGTTTGTTGCGCTTTTGGCTTACTACCCTCCTTGCCTTCGAATTTCTTGAGAATTGCTCGTTCTGCTTCATTTTCAAGTGCTCCAATTTGTTTATTTGGGGACTTGGGGAAGTTTCTTCGAAGTCAAGGTGGAAAAGCGTTGTGTAGATGTGCATTCAGATATATTAATGATGATTTTAAAGGTTTACGGATGAGGCTGTGTGTTTTTCAGCTCCTGCCTAAAACAGATCCAAATACTTTTTCCCATTGTTATGCGCCTAATGGCGAGAGCCTGGATGGTGCGTACGACATCGAATTCTTTTATAACATGTCATCTGCTGGCCAGTTAGTGTACCAGGGTGCCCCTTGATGAACAATAGCTTGAAGATTCAGGAGCGTTGCGAAGCCTGAACTATCTCTTGTAATTTTCAGGCCAAGGATGCGGAGAGAGTCGACTTGAAGAATACCGCTTCTCTCAAGAACGTTTTCCGGATTTGCAATTTCACTTTTGAGGAGTCTTCCTCTAGTTAGGGCTTTAAGAACCAGGAGTGCAGACGTTTTGTGGTACACAAGAGTCCAGGGCCTTTCACGTATTATTACTGCAGTCGGTGGCTTCTAGGAAGGTGTTTTGTGGCGGTGCTGGGCAGGTGCCAGCCTGAAAACGATTATATCGGCAGGTATAGGGCATGCCATTGGTTATGTCAACGGCCTCTGCATATTGAGAAAAGCGATATTTTAAACGGGGGCGATATAACTGAATCTTGACAGATGCCATTGTACACTACCTGGGACATGTCCATATGAGGTTCCTTAGGCTTATGGTGGCCGCACGATTCGTCAAGAGCATTTGAACGTAGCTCTAAGTTCGATGCCTTCAATTGGTGTCGTACAAGGTGCAAAGAGTGGAGCCATCTGAGATGTTGCCAAACGCCCTATTAATAACCATTTCAAGAATGACCTTCGTGCTGGTTTTCGGAAAGTGGCCAATTAGATCATCTTCAAGTTGAAATAGGATGTCTTGCACTGAAAGATATGTGACGTTGTGGAGTGCATGAGGATGTGTCCAACTTCCAAGTGGCCTGTAAGGCGGTTCAGGACCATTTGTTCGTAAAGCTTTTCTTACTAATGATATAAGGGTTATAGGCTGCATGTTCCCGAGCTTTTGGTAGTTATCGAGGTTGGGAATCATGATCCCCTTAGTAAAATTAAACGATTTAAGTATATCTGGCGTCTCCCAGCGGCTGTTAATTTCCTCAAAAATATACGTCGTTGCTTTTTGATTCAGGTTGCGTAAGATGTTGTTGGTCATCACAGGGACTCCAGTAGTTCTGTCAACGTAAGAGGCCGATGCAGAGCCTCACTTCGGCTTCCTCGATATTTGGGGCGCATGAAGTATAAACAAAATTAGACAACCAGACCAATGCCTTACTTTCCTCATTACGCATGCTGGTTAAGCAGAGCTTGGCTTTCCAGCTGTCGCTATACAATCAGGCTAAAAGCTTACGCAATATGTGTGCTAAGGGGCAAGTGAGCTTGTTCCCAAAACTTTGCTCCTTTTAATTCTACGTCGGCTTCATGAAGGTTCCCTGAGAGTATTAAGCTGACTTTTTTTTTAACGAACAGCTATTATATGATGAGCTTTACAACGGCATGCACTAGGAAAGTCAGATAATAAATGACATAATTTAAAACACTCTTTGACCCCGTTTACTGAAGACTTAAGCAAGATAAGCCATACGATTTAGCAATGGGGGCTTGGGTGCCCTGTGCACGGATGAAGGTTACCTCACAAACTCAAAAATAGATGCGAGCCTATAATACCACCCGAAAATTGACGCATGTAACAGCGGTGGCATGGCATCAACGCTGAAGAATGACGGAGAATAACGACGCTTTCTACATGCGCTTTGACTTGTCCCACAACTCTGTCAGGAAAATGTAAGGTTTTCGCGAGACGAATGTGGCTGACTATGGCTTCTATAACAGATTCAAACGAACCACGGATCAAATGCGTCTGGTATCAAATACCTTTGGCAGCGATGGGTCAGCTGGGTCCTCAAAGTTTTTTCTTTCACAGAGATTTTGCTCATGACAGAACCAAATCAAATAAACAAACAATAATTACCGAATACATTCTACAATTTCACTTTTTGGCGTAACCCACAGGGAATACCCTTATTTTTCTTTTATCTTGGCTCCAATAGCTTTGCCTACTAAAGAGGAGAAAGATCGACATTTACAAGTAAAGCATTTCCGCTTTCATGCCGCAGGATATTGTTAGCAGAGGTATAAAGAAATAGTACTGCAACTAGGAGAAACTGAATGCATTAATTTTCTTAGCTATGGCTTCAGTGTCAGTCATACGGCGTTTTGGCTTTTAAGAGGACGTTTCGCGTCTCGATTTCTAGATTTGTGCGATTTGCAGTTAAGAAAATCTCTTGAAGGGTGCTCTGAAATCGGGCTTAATCACAAGTAATACTCAATTGTGCAGAGGCAGCAGAAAAAAAGGCATTAATTTAGTTCTGGTTAAACCTGGTATGCAAAACTGCAATGGTTACGCTTAAGGGTCGGCATGTAGTGTAGCTGCGGGTGCAGCTTGACGTGTTTAGCCACGATTAAAGACACGATACACAATGAATGACTAGTGTTCTTCTTTGACTCTATTAACACCGATGAAATCACATCGGTAGTCAGTAAAGTAGTGCGTTTTGGTCTCGACTCGACCGGCCACGTATCCATCTTCGGCAGCAGCCCTGTACATCACAAGGTACAAATTGCTTCTCCACTCCATAGTGTTCTTAAGTTGTAGACGGCTCAACTGTAGGAGTCAGTTTGTGCTTACAGCCTGGATGAAGGCACTGTTTCTCGTCGGGTCTTTATTGTAGTCGTCGTTGCACAAAGCCAACCCCTTTTCTGCCGGGTTGGGCATACCACTGGCCATGACACCCAGAGCAGTTTTTATACTTTCCTGAGGAGAAATGTATACCACCGTTACCACCCCTCCCGTTTCACACAGCTTCACACATACTGCCTCTCCCTGTTCACTCGGCAAAGGCGGTAGTACGCACTGGCTTGAACACCCTGTTTAACATACACAGCGACGCCGGCATTACGATTCTGCTCCCACCGCCTAGCTGCGGCTATTAGGTTGAAACCGGGTATACGACACGCTCGTCTAGACGCGGCTTGCGCTCGCTGTTTTGCTAGCCGTTCACGTTCTTCAGCCGTTGGCCCGTTGTCGTTTTCTGGCTTCGGCGCATCGCCGATGCTTCTTCTTGTAAGACTGCATATCAACTGATTTACCCTGACACGAACTCCTATTTCTCTGTTTCCACTTTCACTCCTGTTAGCGATCGTCTTTTCATTAATGCGCAATTCCTTACCCTGGGCGGCGGCCGTCCACCCCTTGGACCCTGAGTGGTGCGTCCCGACCACCGCTTTGGCGCACGTGCCTGGATTTCGACGCGTGCATGCAAGATCGGACATTGCTCACACCGCATCCGATGAGAGAGTGCCATCTTAGGAACGCCAGGAGTGCGAAGTGGCGTCCGCCGGTGATACGTGCCGGCACGAAACCCAGCGCAGTATTGCTCACGCAATAAAACTGTCCTTGAATTAGTTATGTATTATTACTGCAAAGTCACTCGGCCACGAGAAGGAGGGGGGCACAGAATAACACAATAAATGCCATATTATGCAAATTCATTTATGTACACAGACACATGATACTCTCATGCGCATGTTACATTATAGACATTTATATAGCATGCCTCATTAAAATCTCACACTATAGGCTTTCAAGTTAGGCAGACGTGTTTTCATATTTGTATTATCGAATATGCCTACTAAGGACATGTAGTAAGTAAACTCCGTACTCTACAAGGCAAATAACTAGGAGAGATTCACAGGGGGATGGACCGCATGTGGCAAGTACTCGCAGATTATGACTACTGCCTTACTGGTATCAAGAGCAACGTATATAATAGTAGCATCTTACGTGTACTCAATTATGGGGCTAAAACGTGGAGGCTAACGACATGAATTCTACTTAACTTGAGGACAACAGAGAAAGCCAGGAACGAAAATTGGTAGGCGTAACCTTAAGAGGTATTAAGGGCGCAGAGTGGGTCAGATAAATAACTCCAGTTATTACACTCTAGCGAAACTAAAGAAGAAGTTGGCATGGACAGGGCATGTATGAGGATAGAGGATAAACGATTGTTCCTAAGAATAACAAATTCATTCCAAGGAAAGAAAAGCGTATCAGGGGGCGGCAGAATGCTTAGTAGGTTGACGAGCTTAGGAAGTTTGCAGGGGGAAGGGGATGCAACTAGCAAAGGGGGAGTAAATGGAGGAATCTGGGAGGGGACTTTACCCTACAGCTGGTTGAGTCCAGCCAATGAGGGTGCTTTGGATTATTCATTACACATTTCGGCAGTTTGTTCTAGTTTACAGTTGTACTGACCAAAAATGTGTACTTAGACTTACAGCTTTGAGGTCGGCATTTTTAATCACTTTTTTTATTGCTAAACGTGTTTTTGTGCTAAAAATATGGGTAACGTCTTCATCGCTATTGCTTTGATTTGAACATTATATATTGAGTAGCAGGCCAGATTTAAATTATTCCGGCCAACCTCTTTGCCTTTTCCTTTCAATAAATCCATCTATCTATCTATGTACAAAATTGAATTCAGTCTGGTCTGTGTGCGTCTGGCACGAAGGGATTCTAAGCCAAGAACAGTGACCATTTATGTTAAGTTTTCAGTTATGTAGCTATTTCAAATAGGTTGGGTTACAAACCTTTGGAAGTTTTAGAGTTTTATTATATTTATTGCTCTAACTGGATCCCACAATATTGGCTGGAAGGGGAGGTAAAAATTCCACCACGACTACGTTACTTCCTAATGCGAAATTTGAGCGCAGCCCATCAGCTGTTCACCTTTTCGAAAGATTGAGGTAAAGATTTCGAGCACGACACATATGTACAACTACAGAATTTTTTTTTAATTTTTCACACGTATTCTTTCAAGAAACACTCCCCTAACAGTTCTTGGCTGTCATGAAAGAAACTTAGTGGTCTGCGAAATGAAGAGAGCAATTGAGTTATCGGGAGGTTACGGGAGGCAGCGCGTGGTCCCATAGGAACGTTGCGCGACGAACAGATAGCAGCGACTGAGTAATGCCGCTGACACCGCTAGCACCGCTAGCGAGTGAGACAAGTGAGAACGGGATGCATGCACCGTGATCTGTTGATATCGAGTCGGCGTTTCGGCAACCGTAGAGCACCCTCGCCGCCACGCAGGTAGAGGGGGGATCCCCTACTCCTCTTTTTGCATGGCGGCGACGGTGGCCTACGCAGTCAAATTAGAGATATTTAGCTTACCGGTATCAGCGATCTGCTACCGTGATCCGCATCGGCACGATCCACTGCGCATACCCAGATCCCCTTGACGCCGATAGATGGCGCTACATACTTGATGTCGGGATGTCGGCATGTAGACGTGCCTCGTCGAGACCAATCAGCTTGGGCGCCCCGCTCACGCCCGGTAGAGGGTCGCGGTGGCAGATCGCGGATCACGACAAGCTAACTCTCTCTGTTGTCTTGATTCGCTAGCAGCGTCAGCGGCATCAGTCATTCGCTGCTATCTCTTCGCCGCGCAGGCAGCGAGCCCCCCCCCCCCCCCCCTCTTTACATTTTTCGTGTTCTTGGGTTGTTGTTGTGGCTGTAGGAAGAAGGAAAAGAAACCGCACGGGCCTGCTACTGGCTCTGTACCTGAGCCACCTCCGCTGCCTCGTGCGAACCGAAGAGAGAAAGCAAAGAAAGAAGAAGAGAGAGAGAAAGACGTGCGCCACAACAGCCGTCATCCACCATGGTGGCGGTTGCAATGACGGCCCATAACAGATAAACATTCGGTGGCTAGCTAGCCTCTGCCGCAAGCGGCGTTGACCTACCGTCCAAGCCTCGTAGGGCCAGGAACTGCCACCCTTTACCACCTCCTCCCCAATCTTCTCCGGTTGCAGCGCGCGCTCCTGCCCCCATTGTTCGCCGCTGAGTGTACCCCGCCCCCGCCCCCTTTTCCTGCGAAGCTCCTTTTGTCGAAGCGCCGGCTCGAACTGGGGGGCTGAAAGGGGGGCGGAGCTGGTTACGAGGCCGACGCCGACGACGACGCGAAACCCAGGAGTGGGCACCAAAGAGCTGCGCTCTAAATACCGGCCAAGAAAAGTTGGCTCCTTCCGCATGAATGCCACGTGGCAGAGCTGTTGTCAGCGGCGCCATCAGCGTGCGCGGCGCGTTTACTTGCGCGACCAGATACAAAGCTGTAGTGAAAAAACGCATTACTGAATTTTCGAAGTTTTAGCCGGCATCGGAGTTATTTCGACATTATACATTACGCTACTGTCGACATGCAAATATGGAGAAACGCAGAATATTTGACTATCCTAGTGAACGTTTGTAGAGATTACTGCTGACTGAAAGCACATTTTGATATTTGTTAAAGCCATTCAATTTTTTTGGAGCTAATTTAGCGCGGAACGTGTTCTGGATAATTGTACACGCAAATTTTTCCTTTCCTGCTGGATTAACGCAAAGTCCACATGCCAGCGCCTGTCGAACAGGAACAAATAAAGATTTGAACAGTTCGCGGCAATAATAGTGATGATGATAGGCTAGTGAGCGGCATTTTTACCTAGTATTATTAGTCATTTGTCAGGACTAGAGAGTAATGACACCATAGGTCGGCAACATCACGTGTGCTCACTCAGGCTCACTCAGAAAAATTTGGTCCATCTGCGGGCTCTTCTCACTCACACTTACAAGGCGCGGACTCACACTCATGAACTCAAACTCACGCAAGCTGGCGACTCGCTCGGGCTCACTCGGACTCATAACTAACCTGGGCTCACTCACTCATTTCAACTTACGAGTCATTTTACTCACTCATCTCGACTCCCTAATTTTTGGCTCATGACTCATCTGTGCTCACTCACTTCGACTCACGACTCATCTGGACTCACTCATTTCAACTCACGACCCATTGAGCTCACTCATTTTGACTCATCGGGGCTCACTCATCATGGGCTCACTCATTTTCACTCTCGACAAACATCAAGTGACAGTCCTAAAGCTTGTATATTTAGGCAGAAGGCATTACAGAGAAAATCGCGGGAAATAAATAGAAAGAAATGTATAACATTACATGATTAGACTGTTTTCTTCAGTAATGAACGAGTTGAAAGGTTACAGAACAAGGAAAAAATGTAGTAAGGATTACTCTCTTTCAAGCTGATGATAGTACGAAAGCACGTTTTTGTAGCTATATCACGGGCCAAATTTGGGAATGGCTATAGCCGGTTTGGTGTCTGCCGTCTTGTCGGCACAGTCAATAATGGTTGGTCACCAATTGTAAAGGTAAAACTTCGAAGGTGGCCTGGGCCAAATTCTGGCAATGACATACCCAACTTTGTAGGTAACCATAGTGTCGAGGATGGTCAATGCAATTAGGAACTGTTCGGGTTTGATGCGAATTGGCCACAATCAAGTTTCGAGGGTTGGTAAACAGTTGGAGGTCACCATCGTGTTCGCCGTAATTCAATTATGTTGTAGGTTCATTTTGGTCCCAAATCGTCCGAGACCAATCTACTGGGTTGCATGGACCACATTTGAGGGTGGGCCGGTCAAATTTGGAGGTCAACATCTTGTTCGCCATAGTAATATTAAATTGAACAGATGTTTGCCCAAATCAGTCGAGGTCGGATTCCGAGGGGCAAAATTTAAGGCGGCCCTGGAGGCGACCACCGTGGTCGCCGTAGGTGAATTATGTTGGACAGGTTTTGGACTAAATCGACCGAGGCTAAATTTCAGCTACACCTGAGTGCATTTAAATTACCCACGTACATAGCCACGTAATTGTGACCTCCTCAAGCAGCCTACCCAATTAGAGCAATGGCACACAAAAAGAAATATTGATCAAGATTCTTGGTCTGTGGCGGTGAGCCTATGACTTATTTCGCAATAGGAAAGAACGTTAAAAATGTGGTTACACAATGGTCTCTTCGAACTTTATTAGCCTGATATTATTAGCTATGCAAGGCTAGCCTGACTCGTTCGCATCGCTGTGCACCAATGAGCAGCTAACCTGTGAAATCATTTGCGAGATATTCCGAAATAAATAAACAGCAAAGGAAGAACTATATAGCCACCATAATACAGCATGCCAACGAGAACAAATGTTCGATTAACCAACATTATCGCCATTGTCAGAATAATTGCGTAGGAAAAAAAAATAAATTTCTCTACATCATCAGCTCACCAAGAAGCTTATTCATTATTATAACTACAGAGGCAATTCGAGTTCGCTAGGATCTAATTAGCAACTTGTGCCCGTTACTCACTCAGATCATGATCTGAGTGTGAGTCCGGGATCACTCACGACTCAGATCATGTTCTGAGTGTTAATCCGGACTCACAACTCAGAATATAATCTGAATGTGTGTCCGGACTCACAACTCAGATCATGATCTGAATGTGAGTCGGGACTCACTCACGACTCAGATCATGATCTGAGTGTGAGCCTGAGTCAGCCCGAGTGGGCCGACTCATGAGTGAGTTCGCCGACCTATGAATGACACAGATGACTGCGACTACGAAGTCATCACATGGTGACGTCAATGTGTGGATGTGTGGCCATGGATAATAACTGGACGTGGCGCCATAATGACTAGTCAGCGGCAAATTTACCTAGTAATAATTAGTCATTTGTGATGACTAGAGAGGAATGACACATATGGCTGCGACTAATAAATCATCACATGGCGATGTCATCTACCAGTGACGTCATTGTGTGGTTGTGTGGCCATGGTTAATAACCGGAAGTGACGCCATAATGATGTCCCATCCGGTCATGGCGTCACGACCGGTGATGACGTCAAGAGACGAAGCTGACGCCTATTACCAGGGTCACCCGAAAATTGCGCCCGTAACTTCTTGCGTAAACTGTTATCATGTTCCAACGCGATTGAATGCGTTTCTACCTGTTAAAGCAGCACTTAATCCCCCCCACGTGGTATTAAGAGGTTCCATTGCCGTTGCACCCACATTTTATTCAAAAATTCGTTTGTCCTGCTTTGTGCGTGATTGGGTAGGGGCGGGGCTGCATCCGCAGTATTCGAAATTAAGCTGGTTTTCCAGAAGTATCATTGCCAGATGTTTTCCCTACACCTACTTTTATTTTACCTTCCTGCAAACAAGCTGATGTGTCTTGTTAAGTGCGAGCCTTCTTCGATGAAAGAGTCCTTCGCGGTGCTTGTCCGCCTCTTTGTTTCGTTTACAAATGTTTGGAAATAAGGTATGCATTGCACCTAAGCCTTCGAGCGTTATTATTGTAGAAGTACGTCGAGGACGGCGTCGAGGACGGCGGGGAAACGGGGCGATGAAGACCAACACAATCTGCGCGATCGCAATTCCATAACTTCTTCCTCTTCGTCAGCGTCCAGCGAAGATGCCCATCTTCTTCTTCACAATGCCACCCCCCCCCCCCCCCCCCCAGGAAAAAAGGAGCCATCCTGGCGACTTAAGGGCCGAAGATACTATCCATGGGATCGTAGAATGGCTTAAGGCGCTGCACATGAACAGTTTTACGGCCACGGCGTCGCAGATCGGAAGCTGGCGTAAGCGGCTCAACAATGTAGTTCACTGCTGAAGTGCGTTCGACGATGCGGTAGGGCCCATGATACTTGGAGATCAGTTTTGTTGAGAGGCCAGGGCTGCCGGATGGAACCCAGAGCCACACGAGTGAGCCAGGCTCGAAGGGTGGTGCATTCTTCTGATTGGTGTCATAGCAATATTTTTGGCGCCACTGAGAGTGTTGTGAATGTCCGTGCAATCCGGCGGCATTCTTCTGCGTGCTGTGCAGCTTCGGTCACTGTGGTACATTCGAATGCGGCAGGGTTGTAGGGCAGGACAGTATCAAGGGGAGCAGATGGATGCCAACCGTAAAGCAAAAAGAACGGAGAGAAACCCGTGCTGGATTGCGTAGCAGTGCTGTACGCGTAGGTGATATAAGGAAGGACAATGTCCCAGTTTGTGTGATTGGATCCGATGTACTTCGCGAGCATGTCACCGAGGGTGCGATTAAATCGTTCAATGAGGCCGTTTGTTTGCGGGTGGTAGGCGGTGCAAGTGCGGTGAATGATTTTGCACTGAGCGAGCAGGGCTTGAACGACGTCAGATAAGTAAGCACGGCCTCTGTCGCTGAGAAATTCACGAGCAGCACAGTGACGGAGAATGAAGTTCTTCAGTAAGAAACCGGCCACATCTCGGGCTGAAGAGCGCAGGGTCTCGCTGGCGTAAGAAGCCAGAGCAGACAACCGGCGGGTTTATCGGGGGGGGGGGGGGGGGGGATGTTCGTCGTCAGCCATGCGAGTTAGCGGGAGCGTGCGGTTGCGAACCTCCAGCATTAGGCAAGGATATCAGGTCGCACCTCCACCAGATGTAGAAGAAGTACGTCGAGGACGGTGGGGAAACGGGCGATGAAGACCAACACAATCTGCGCGATCGCAATTCCACAACGTCTTCCTCTTCGTCTTCGTCAGCATCCAGTGAAGAGGCCCATCTTCTTCTTGACCATATAAATACCGCCTTGCCGCTGACATGTTTGAACTCCCGTTTGACATTTGATTGATCCCGTGTTTTTGGGTGAGCCCATTTCACCCCGTTTGAGCTGATTTGACCTTTGACGTTTGCGAGGGGCTTCATGTGTCCATTGAGACAGGTGTTATAGGTCCAGCTCCATTTCTTTCCTGTAAACCAAAACAAAACGCCGGAGAACTTTGATGCGTTTAAGAGAACGCTGGTTGCGTTCGAGAAGGGGTGCAGAACGTACAGTGTATGGAGCAAGGGGGAGGATTTTAGTTTAAAGCAAACTAGCGCACTTCAGAACACAGACACAGGAAGGGAACGACAACACTGCGCTGACTTCAACTGGTTTTTTATTAGAGAGTGACACAATATATATGTACGAAAAGTGGGCGCGAAAGAATTGATAACAACTGCTGAGTTTGCACGTGGCGTAAAACACCGAACGCAAAGTTAAAAGGCGCACGATAACAATATAGGTAAAAGGAAGGCAGAACGGCAGGGCTATGAAAAATAAAGAAGAAGCGAAAAAGGGGGAGGCCAATAGGTAAAAACAGGCAAAGATGGCACGATCCGAGGATACGTAAACTAAAATCGAAATAAAGCCAAAAGGGGCATTAAGAGCGATAAAAGCCAAAGGGGGCATTAAGAACGATAAAAAACACAAAAGGGGCTTTGAGAGCAAAAAAACACAAAAGGAGCATTAAGAGCGATAAAAGAACCAAAAGGACAATTAAGAGCATTACAAGACCAAAATTGCATTAAAAAGAGAATACCTAAAACAACCAAGGCCGGGCCGCTAGAGGCTGAGGAGTGTACCCGGAATCTAAACATTAAAACTACTGTGCGTCTGGTTCAAATATTCTAACTCGCGATTAGTCAGGGCTACTGAGGGTGTGCTAACACAGTTTTGACCTAGGTTTAGAATGTGAGCGGCTTCTATGATTTCGCGTGTGAACTGATGTGCATTTCTCGCAATGAGAGTGCATTTATGAAGGGATGGATCAAAGTGCTAAGTGCAAAACTCAAAGTGCTGACAGTAGATGATCCCTCCCTTTTGAAAGATTCGAGACAGGTTTTTCATTTCTTAAAGGACACCACAGATGTTCTAATGCCTTTTTCAGTCGACATTAAGGATATTTACTATTCACTTCCACACGACAAGCTTCTTTTGTGTGTTGATAGTTATATCGATGCGTTCGGATCCGTTACCTTCCAGAATTCTTGTGGCATCTCGGTGAGCGGCTTCTTGGAACTTTTGACTGTTTACCTTAGCTCAACTTTCGTTTCATGGTATGAAAACATTTTATTCAAAAGAGCGGAGTGTGCATTGGCTCCTGCATTGCTCCAATATTAAGTGATATATATCTCGCCCATCATGACCGACTGTTAGAACAGCAGCTATCTTCGTCAGCTGCTGTGAAGATTTTCAGATTCGTCGATGATTACTTAATCCTTTTGGCTAGTAACGAATGTACTTTTCAGAGCTCAGTTTCAGAAGTGCTTTCTCGCTTTGAACAGTGCCTCTCTCCACTTGTTTTTACCCATGAGGTACCGGATAAGGGAGCTTTACGCTTTCTTGATTTAAGGCTATCCAGGGCAGATAACCACCTGTGCTGGTGGTACCAGCCGAGAGGGGCAAGTCCTTGTTGCCCTACAGTTCAGCCTATTCTAAGATTATTAAGAGGGGCATTGTGAACCTTTGTTTCACAAATGCCCTAATGAAGTCCTGTGTACACTCTATGGGCCGGAGCATCGAAGAGCAAACTCAGCGGGTGATAAATGCTGGCTACCCTGAACATTTGCTGACCTCAGTAGCAGGCTCCCTCTTGCAGAAGCTTAAAGGGGGTCAAGTGAGAGCTGCTCCTGAGCATCAACTCAAGGTTGCTGTGGTGCCTTACCTTGACACTATTTCTCACAGGCTCAAACGTATTGGGCAAAAGGCAGACGTCCGTGTTGTGTTCTCGGCGCCTGACAAGCATTCCAAGCCTTGTCGCAGAGTCAATGCCCCGGCTGTGCGAAAGCCAGCCTGCCCTGTTAGGCACCAGGCACATTTCGTTCCCTGCCAAGTTGGTGTCGTCTATAAGATTGCCCTGAGCTGTGGCAAGGCCTACGTGGGACAAACCGGGCGTTACCTAAACGAACGACTTATGGAACACTCAAACAGTGTTTACAATACTACAAAAAGAAACCAAGGTGCTCACTGCCTAAAATGACCCTCTCAGCCCTGTGAGCCATCCCTTCATAAATGCACTGTCATTGAGAGAAATGCACATCAGTTCACACGCGAAATCATAGAAGCCGCTCACATTCTAAAGCTAGGTCAAAATTATGTTAGCACACCCTCAATAGCCCTGACTAATCGCGAGTTAGAATATTTGAACCAGACGCACAGTAGTTTTAATGTCTAGATTCCGGGTACACTCCTCAGCCTCTAGCGGCCTGGCCTTGGTTATTTAGGTATTGTGTTTTTAATGCCCTTTTGGCCTTGTAATGCTCTTAATTGTCCCTTTGGTTCTTTTATTGCTCTTAATGAAACTTTTGTGTTTTTTCGCTCTCAATGCCCCTTTTGTGTTTTTTATCGTTCTTAATGCCCCCTTTGGCTTTTATCGCTCTTAATGCCCCTTTTGGCTTTTTTTCGATTTTAGTTTACTTATCCTCGGATCGTGCCATCTTTAACTGTTTTTACCTATTGCCCTCCCCCTTTTTCGCCTCCATTTTTCATAGCCCTGCCGTTCTGCCTTGCTCTGACCTATATTGTTATCGTGCGCCTCTTAACTTTGCGTTGGGTGTTTTACGCCACGTGCGAACTCAGCATTTGTTATCAATTCCTTCGCGCCCACTTTGCGTACATATATATTGTGTCACTCTCTAATGAAAAACCAGTTGAATTCAGCGCTGTGTTGTCGTTCCCTTCCTGTGTCTGTGTTTTGAAGTGCGCTAGTTTGCTTTCCAAGATGATTTACCAACTAGCCCGTTCTTCCACCCTTGCAAGGATTTTAGTGGTGTCTGCTCTAGGCTCAGCGGGCTGGGACTTGTAGGTCACTGCCGGTTGCGGCGGGGGCTAGCCTGCCACCGATTTTTCATCTGTTGTAGGCTGTCTTTACACCAGATGACGGAGGCTGTGGCGCGCGTCTTACTCTCCTTCTTCTTTTGCTTTCTTCTCTACTTTCTCTCTTCTGTCACACGAGCCAGTGGAGGTGGATGAAGTATAGGGCCAGCAGCAGGTCCGTGCATTTTCTTTTCATTCTTCCTTCAGTCGCAAGAAAACTTTTTACTGGAGCAACGCTCAGGCTTTCGTATTGTGATTAGAAGCCAATGCGATCGCTAATAAACGTATTACTTTAGGACTACCATACCTGTGAACCACGTGCAAACTATGGCCTCAAGCATGGCCGCCAGATTAACACAGCCAAATAACGTTTAATAACTGAGACACAGAAAACCCAACTTTGTCAGTATACACACGGGCAGTGCAAACTCAGAGAAACACTAAGCAAAAGAGCGCACTTTCGACACGACATAGGGAGTAAGACAACATACAGCGCTTCAAGAAGCGCTAACTCTTACTCCCTGTGTCCTGTCGAAAGTGTGCTCTTTTGCTTAGTGATCATGTACCAACTGGCACGGCTACTTTCCTTGATTTCAAAGAAACAAATAAACGAAAACATCGGTACAAATAATTAACAATAAAATAGAAGCTGTCAATAAGAACGCGAACAAAATGGAATCCTTATTTTAGTCCTGCGAAAAAGCAAGTTGACAAAAGCGTTTGACGATATCGTTTTGATGACAGATAAAATGCCCTGCTGCTGCACGATATTTCTTGACTAACTGAGTTAAACTATCTTTTTTTCCGAACACGACTTCTAACCCAAATCGAACCCGGGTACAATGCACCACCACTGAGTTTTTTCTTCGACGTCGGCGGCATTTCTGCCAGCACGCAACAAGGGTATTCCAGCAGCACACGCAGGAAATCACAGTCCCGACGTGCCAAATGACGGCAACCATGCACTGACTACATTCACCTGCTACCGTTTCCTCCGGAGTGCTCTGCAGCTCTCGGTTTGAAGCGGCAGTCACGCTCGGAGGGCCACCCCTTTCTATCGAAAGCGCAGCGCATTCATCATCCCCCTTGTAGCCACCCTAATCCCACCAGACGTGTACTTGAGGCGAGGGCGCATCAAAGCCATAAAGGCTGCTAACTTCACATGCGATGGAGCATTGGGCGAGGTACGTCTGAAATACCCAGTGGTTTAAAGACACTCACGCAGACAGTGTCAGTATGCCCATTCCCGGTGAAGTTGTCAGTAGGGCAAGCTCCTAGGTATTTCCACCTGAAGTTTTGCTGAGCGTAGCTTCGATTATAGTGTATACTAAAAACATTTTGATTTTTATACACACTTAAGTGCGAAACACATGTAATGGCTGAGATACATGCTCCATTTAAGCACCAGCTCAATATTTTGTAATCAATACTTTGGGTACATATCAACATTTCTGAAGTTTGCTATTGTATATAGGATGCAGTCTACCGCAAAGTTTTGATTTTAACTTCTGAAGGCGGCAGCGGGAATGACTAAAGAAAATACGTCATTGTATCAGTGAAAAAGAAATAACTGTGCGAAAGGCCTTTGAAAAAGTAGTACAGGAGTGGACTACATGGTATTATGCTTTGTGAAAGCCTTTGGCTCTGTTTAGACAATAATATATTAATTCTACCATTTTTCGGCTCATGAGATCACATGCCGGATATCAGTGTGTTAGGAACGAGGCAGGAAGCAGCAGTGTATCCATGTAATATTTTGTACCAATGGCCTGTCCAAAGCTAAAAGGTGCAAACATATTTCTGACGAGACGCAATCTCCGACAAGCGCATAATCCAATGCCCTGTTGCAAAACACACAGTTTGCTGACTGTCCATCTGTGTAAGACGTTATGACGTCTTGCACAGTAACGATTTGAAGACTGGCGCTAGACGCCTGACTTCATAAGATGGATTGGGTATCCTACTCCTTTACTGCTTTGTCTCGCCGGTGCTTTGTTAAACGATTTTAATTTTCCCTATTAGCGTTTTACTGCCCGTCTGTGAAGGATGACTTACCACTGGGAGCCGCATAGGTCATATTCAAAAATTCGACAGCCTGAAGTAGCGCCAAAAAGAGGACTGCCATCTTGTATGTCTTATAAGGATGCTGTAGAAGAATAAAATTGTTAAGGAGCCAATTATTCCATAAAAACTGAGTTTATATGAATGAATTACGCTTCGCTGTTTACACCTACCGTATTGGACAACGTGTAAAATACCGCGCTTCATTCGAATTGTTTTTTTTTCTAGCTCGTATCGTCAACGCCATGACTAGCAATATGAAATTTATTATTTTCCTAATGTGTTCATCAGGTGTTTGAAATTTCGCACGTTCGCTTTGAAGCCTTTCACATGTAAACATTGGGGGGCCTGAAGCCTGTGGAGCCTTGCCTAGTAAAAGCTCTCTAGGCCTCGCCCATGGCTACATCAGTAGGGTTGTCGATAAAGTGTGGACGTCGACGACTTATACACCACATCATTCATGCCCAGACTGAGGAAGAGAGCCGCAGTTAAAAGGTTATCTATTCTCAGTAAGCAGGCTCAATATGGTGGCAAGGTCACATGTTTTAATCAACGACGAGGAAAAGAACAGCGCATGGCGCAGCTGGTGGTCACGTGACTTCGAGGTTGACGTTACTACCCGTTCGGTCCGCGGCGAGCCGAAAAAGCCAGCACAGGGAATCTAGAGCATGCACGGATGAATGAACTTGGACAATGCTAGGAATAGAGCTTACGGTCTAAAAATATAGAAAAATACTTTGCTTATGATTCCACGAACTGTATCCAAAAGATACGTCAGCCCTTTCTGTTGAGAAACGGTAGTGCCCAGGAATGCAGCCAGCAGTTCAGATATGCCGGAGCTAACCTAAATTATAAAATTTACACCCAGCTTCTACGAATTCATAACTTGAGTAATTCACTGAATATCTGGGTTTATAGCGGCTATAGACGAGCGGTAAATGACACTTAAGAAATCGTGGCTTACTTACTGCGCTGCCATTTTGTTATTTGATCTATTTCCCCGTGGATGAGTACTGCACCTAAGCAGCGGCTATCAATATTTTATAGTACATCTACATACGTCCATCCTACACTACTGTGCGCTTCTTCGTAATGTCTCCATGATGACTGCGGTTTTAAAAAGCCATATAGGCACCTATTGTATTGAGGTAACATATAGGAGTTTTGTTTTTAAAACGCATTGACCGTATCACTTTGCTTCTGCCACGCCCAATGATATTGCGGTCGTTGTTTCTTCATGCACAGTGTCGCCGAGGAGCTTCATGGTAGCCACAGAGGCGCCAAGATTTGGTTCCTATCATTGCAGCCAAACGCGCTTCCTTTGCTACTGTTCCAGGCAGTTCTAGTTTCCTTCGCCTGGTCATTATGCGTGTTTCGATTAGGCTTCAAATTGTGCGCAAGCAAATGCAGCTTGTTCGTACTTCTACGTCAAGCGAGCGTGTTTGCTTCTCTTGCCCGTTTAGTTGTTTTCAGGCTGAAGTGATGCCATTAACTTTTGCATTTCAGTGCTAAACCTGTCTGATCGTTTGTTTCTCTAAGCTCTGTCAACTATCACGCGATAATAATCTGGTAGCGTACAATTAGAGCTGACTTCGTTTGGCTGTTATGTGCATATTCTGTGAATGTTGTGAAGAATTGAGTAAGTTGATAGACGTTTCATTGAATTTAATGAGTTTGCTCTGTAATGTGGCTTCATGGACAAGAAATGGTATGTTTACATCACTCTACTGCTAATATTTATTGGAGCAAAGCTTCACTTCTCTCATGCTAGCTACTCGTGGCTCTAAGAGGCTAGAGATGGTAGGCCCCCGCCGTTTACGGCGGGTGTTCACCTGCCCCCCGCGGTTGTACCTGCTAGCCATCACTGCCTCCGCCACCGCATCGGTGCATTTTCTTTTTCTTGCTCCTAGAGTGGCAACGACTTCTCTTATGCGGAGTTGAAGGTGAATTAACACCCATAAATGACCTCCGCGGTGCGGGTCAGGTGTCCACGCACAAAAGGTCAGATACTGCAACTTTCATATCTATAAAATATTCTCTTAAAGGTGAATTCCAAGCCGGATTTGACCTTCAGCTGTGCGCTTGATTGATTGGCATACCTTATCAAATGAATATTGGGGTTAGAGATAGTGGGTTATCGAAGAGAGTTTGAGGGAGCACTAGCAGGTAGTCCTTGTTTCAGGATTCCGTTGGCATTACCTGCGGCACTGACTCGCTGCAGCAGCATGAGCTGATAGGGCGGCCGAGTCGGCTAGAAAGTCCTCCAACTGCTTAGTCTGGGGCCATCCAATGTAGAATTGTCTCCGCACCAGATGGCCGATTTTGATTGGTATATGGCTGTTTGGATTTGTGTTTGTTTGTGGGCGCCTAAATGTAATTGCTTGCGCACGGCTTAGTCTGCCATGTGAAAGTGAGTACGTTCTATGCATCTCCCTGCATGCTCGTTATATTTCCATATATGTTTCTGGTGTTGCGAAAGGCTCTACCGATGACTACGTCCCCGGCTAGTGAAACATCGGATGATAGCATATTGCCGCGAAACCTTCAAAACTGTATTTGTTGTTTTTTAACAGCCGCCGGCATGCTGCCTTATCACTTTGATTCTGGATCGCGTATCAGTTATGTATTCTTTCTTTGTTAATGCTCGATGTCGCGAGTCGCACCTTTATCAGTTCGTTGTAGCGCAAGATGCACCGAGATCTGTCTCGAAGATTCTGTCCACTCGTGTGTCTTTCTACATTGTTCCAGCTTGTGCTTGTAGCAGTTGTGACGTTATCTAGATTATTCTTAGCAGCCTTTAAACTGAGCGTCGACGAGTACGACGGGCATTCTTTGTTCGACGATTGACGAGCACGTTTGTTGCTATCGCCGCCGCCGAGCTGCTTAGTTCGTTTGCTGGCGCAAGTCAGCCCAATAAAGAGTTTCTTCAGTGCAATCACCGACTCTTCATTTGTGTCATCGACCCTGGTCACCACCACGTGACAATATACTCAAGTGTTACCCCCTACCCAAACGTCAGGGACCCAAACGAGCGTGGGCTTCATATCTGGGGCTTCAAGTAGGACATATTCAACTGCTTCCATCCGGCAGCAGTTACACAAAGAGAACTGTCCATTTCTCTGAAGCGTTACAGGAAGCCGTTTTAAATGCAGACTTCAAAAAAAGCTCCATGATTTTTTTTTTTTACAGATTGCGAGGATGTCTGTGAGCTACTCGTGATCTTAGATGTGGGTCGATTGAGTATATAAATTGGCAATAATGCGTCGGCAAACTCCAGAGCCAATAAGTTTCCTCAGAAGCAAATCTTTTAGCCATTTTTTATGCCTCCACTTTTTTTGTGACAAATATTCCAAAGCATTTCTGATGTGAGTGGTATGAGCGGCTTCATCTTCATTTTCATTGGCCAGAATACCACAGTGAGCTGGTATCCACTGAAATCTTAGACGGCGGCCTGCGGCAATAGAAAAAGAATTTAAATAGATAATGTCAAGAAAAATGGGCTGAGGATTTGCAGAGATGTTTTCGGTTCTGTTAATATAACCCATCAAAGGTATTCAGGCGAAGGTCTAGAAAACAGGTTCTTTAATTTCGTGACGCGCAGCTGCCCCAGAAGATGCTTCCACTGCATAGCGGTGAAATTGCATGAAAATGCTGAATTGGTTTCAGCATTTTTACAATCATCAGATCTATTTAGCGCCCCCCCTTGATAGCGTTCTTTCAAAATTTAATAATATCTTTATCAAACTGTACAACGAAAACTTACGTTCTGTTAAATCTACATTTTATGAGGGGTCTGTTTGGCGGTCGGTTGATTTGCGCATGGAGCGCTCACGTGTTCGGGCTCTTCGACGTCATTTTCAACGTATTTCCGATCCTACACAGAGAATTTACCACAGCTCAATTTATTATAAAGCTCTTGCTGTCTATAGAGCTAACATCAGGCGCACACATGACCATTATGTAAATTAACTTTGCTCAAATGCTACAAGGAAATTCCTTTTTGGCAAGCCATACAAGTATGCTTTTGGAAAGCTCAGGACTCCCTCAATAATTCCGATGCTGAGATACCCTGACGGTACCTATACAGAGAAGTTTCAAGACACTGTAAAGATTCTGCTGAACACGCATGTCGCTGTGGACGATTCTTCTTTAGATCTACATTTACATACTCACGTTAGGGATAGTATTAAGCAGCTTTATAATAACTCAATCCAGGATCCACCGTTCACTCTTGAAGAAATTGAGGCTGTTACAACTTAAATAGATTTAACGCCTTCTGCTGGACCTGATCTTATCTCTCCTCGTATTGTCGTTTCGTTGTTTAATGCTCATCCTTTCTTGTTTTCCTCTAGTTTCAATTGTTATCTGTTTTTGGGTTACTTCCCTCAAGCATGAAAAATAGGCAGAGTTATTTTTATTCCCAAACCCAACAGACCACCGGACCTTCCGACTTCATACCGCCCGACTTGTATTAATTCTTCATTTGGTAAAGTACTTGAGCGCTTGCTTTATAGTCGACTGTACTACTTTGTATCAAAGAATAACTTGCTTCGCAGGAATCAGTATGGTTTCTCTCACGGCTGGAATTCTGTCCAGGCCATTTATAAATTACGTGATTTATTATAGGATTACAAACAACAGAAGCAGTCGGTGGTTTTAATTTGTCTGGACTTTAAAGGTGCATTTGATAGTGTTTGGCACACCTTAATTTTGCGTTTTCTAAGATAGCATCGATATCCAAAAAATATTCCCGTTTAGCGTCCTTCTCAGATGACCGGCATTAAACATATCAATCTCCTTCTTGATCTATTTCGACTCCTTCTTCTCTTGGTAGTCCACAAGGTTCGCCTCTTTCCCCATTACTTTGGAACACTGTCCTTTATGACCTCTTAAATATATATATCCCTTCCCCTATTCACATTCAGGCTTATGCCGACGACACCATTATCCTTGTACCTGGTAAGACAAGTCGCGAGTTATCTACAAGGGCAACCAGCGTCCTAACTTTCGTCCAGCAATGGTGCACCGAAAATCGTGTTCAGTTAAACGCACAAAAATGTTATGTTTTCTTTCATAATGGAGTACCAGGATTGCATAAGCGTAAACCCACCACCCGTCTTGGATCTCACAGCCTTAAGTGCGAGCCAACTATCAAATTATAGGGGTTGTTTTTGATTCGTACCTTACCTTATTCCCCATGCAAATCACTTGCGAACTAAACTTTTGGCCTCTACCACTAAGCTACTAAGCTCCTAATTGGTTTAATTTACACCTTCGCGTTTCACCTTCTCATTTGCATCAAATCTATCATCAAGTCATTCTCCCGTCGATTACACATGCTCCCCTGCATGGTGGTATCACTGTCCTCTTTCGCGACTAAGAGATCCGCGATCTTCTTCTCAACGCGCATTGCATATTTATAGTCATGGGTCGTTCACACTTCACTCCGCGGGCGCAGGTTTTGTAGTTCTTAACTCAACCCAAAGCATATTATTTGTTCATCGTCTTTCTTTTCAGCCACCTTCCAGTGCGTATGAAGCGGAACTTGTAATTTTTAATTCCGCAGTTGAATATGCACTTAACAACCCTCCCATATTACGTCTATTCATTTCTATACAGACTCTCTGTCTCTGCTTTCTGCCATCTCTTCAGTAAATTCATTTAACCCCACAATTCTTACCATTAAAAAGAACCTGTCGCGCTTATCGTCTCTCGCTCCATTCATGTTATTCCATATCCAGGGCCACTCCGGCATTTATGGCAATGAGTTGGCTGACCAAGCAGCTGGTAGCGCAAGCCACTACGGCCGTTTACATCCTTCTACCCTTCCAAGACGTTATGTCCGTTCACGCTTACATCGTTCTTCCCTTGTTTTGTGGAGCACATATTGGCGCGAAAATAACGGCGGCACATAATTAATTAATTGGATGCCCGATACCTTCAATATACCACGCATTTGTCAGCCCCGTAATGCGATTACAACTCTAATTACAGAGCATGGCATATTTCCTTTTTATTTTAAAAAAGTACGTCTCTCCTCCTCTTCACTTTCTTCCTGCGGCAAGATGTGTAATGACGTCCGTCACTACTCCCTTATTGCTCATTTTGTTTCTCGCCTAAACTCTTTTTGCTCATCAGATATAACAACGTCTCAATACCCAACGCTGCTTCGGAATCAAGTCGCTTGTGCAATTTTAATTCAAATGGTTCAACACCTAAGCAGAACTACAACCTGACTATTGTCGCTGACATTCTTCTGTTAAGTGAACTATTTGCTTGCTATTTCGCATTCTTTAAAATAAATGCCGAAGGGCTTATTTTCTACATATCTCCTTTGAAAGGTTACCTATGTTGTTTTTTTTTTCTCTTTATTTCTGTCCTAATTCATTATATATATATATATATATATATATATATATATATATATATATATATATATATATATATATATATATATATATATATGTATATATATATATATATATATATATATATATATATATATATATATACACATATATATATATATATATATATACACATATATATATATTTTTTTGAAACATGCGTTCCGATTATGTACGTAATCATTTAGAGATGATTTCTTTTTCTTTTCTCTCCAATATTTTCCTTGAATCTATTGTTTTCCTTCTCAGGTATCCTGTATTTCTCTTTTTTGTTTCTGGCTGCCTTATCACTTGGGTGCATTCTGACCTGTTTCCTGTTGTGGCGTGCACGCTGCTGCTGCCAACAGTCCATCCTTGCCTTTACAAGCTCCAGTGGATTTCCGTTACATCCTGTACTTGAGTCTGGGGATAAGGGACTCCTCAAAGTATTCTGCCGACCCCAACCAAGCTCTGTACAGAGCAGGAAGATTGCTCTTCCTTTCAGCCTGTCTGATTCGGACACGCCCACTTGCTTGTATGGAGGCGCCTATGGCTGTAGTGCGCAAGTCACTTCTGCCTACTGGATCACGTTTCTAAGTGTCCATTGGTATTTCGTTGAGCCATGCCCTTCGATGCCGCCAGCTCTTCATCTTTGTTTTCACAAGCCCCAGCGGATGACCTACTGATCCTGTGCTTGAGCCTGATGATGGTGGGGGCGAGGGTCTCGTCGGAGGGTCCTGAAGACCCCTGCCACGCTCTGCACAGGGGAAGGCTCCGTGCTCCTGTGTTGAGCAGAGTGCTTAAGGCATGTGTTTCAGTTTTTGTGGATGTACCCTGATTGCAGGCACTCATGCCTACAGAGCGAGGTAAGCATGGGCAGCATGCATGCTGCTATGAAATGAGTGGAGTTATTATTTTTTTTTCTATGCGTCAGTCCTGGATTTCATCCAGCTCAAGCCGGCTTCCGCCCTAACCTCGGAACTCATGACTGCCTTTGGGTTTTGCGAAGAGTTCTGAATAGAGCTCATCGTAAAGCGCTACCTGACTATCTCCTGGCAGTCGATATACACAAAGCCTTTGACAATATTCGCCATGAGATTATCCTGGAGGAACTTGCCAAATGCTTTCCTAGTACTCGTGCCCAAATCTAGATCCGCAATTTTTGGACATCTAGACCCATTCAGCTACATGGCAAAGCTCCGGGATGGGTGCCCAAAACCTATTACTTGGATAGGGGTGTACCTCAGGGCTCCATTTTCGGACCCATATTGTTCAACTTCGCCATGACACGCGTCGCCGAGAATCTGGAAATCAGCACAAGTGCAACAAGTGCAAGATTCGCTATATATGCCGATGATATTACTCTCTGGACTGAGGCAGCGGATTACGTAGACAAATATTTTATGCAGACTGAACTTCAGGCGGCCCTTCTTTGTCTTGAAGATACATTGACGAAAATTGGTCTTGAGCTCGCACCACATAAAACCGAATTGATTAGTATCGACGGAAAACATAAAACTAACCCCAGTATACATATCCATCTTCACATCGGAGGCAACACCATCACCTCCTCAAATGGGCAAATCCGCATTCTTGGCCTGCCCATCTCAAGCTGCAACAGCCCCCAGAAATGGGTTCATCAGCTACAACGCCTTTGGCCAGCATTGCTACACATTATTCGTCGCCTGTCCAACCGGCACGGCGGTGCGCGGAAACATGCTTGCCGTGCGATGGGCCGAGCAGCGGCGGTCGGAAAAAATCTCTATGGTACACCCGTCCTCCAACTGTCCAAGACTGACTTCGCTAAGGTCGAACGCCTTCATCGCGCAACATTACGTACTATATTACCAGTCTACCTAAGCACACTTCTATAGCCGAACTTGAGCATTTGGCCGCTCTACCACCGTTCACTACCATCGTTACCGAGTCACAGACGCGTCATCGAATACGTCTAGGGAACACTGTCCAAGGGCGTCGCCTGCTGGCCTGGGATGAACAGCGTAACGTCAAAACACCAGTTCTTTATGCATCTCTTCCCCCTTGGCAGATGCCAGTAGTCACACGCCTCCATCGCTGACCTATAAACCGCGATTTTGTCATTTCCCGAGAGCTCCTCGCTGCCCATCACCGACAAGAGCGAATCACTGATACGACTGGCATATACACTGACGCATCGATTACAAGCGAATTTGCATTTATGGGCTGGGTATGCGATGACCACCCTTCCCTCTCAGGCGCTTATGCCTGCCACCTACCTCAAGGTACCCCTCTTCATGCTGAACCCCTCACGATTTGGGGGGCCTTGTCAGGAGTGCCTTGCACCGGAACTGGTTCAATACGTATTCTTACTGATTCCTACGAAGCTTACAAGAAAATTGCTATTCCAGGTTCACAAGATGCAACAGCTACTGCCATACAGCGCCTCCTTAAACGCCACCAACTCGCGACCAGAACTGTAGCTATTCACTGGACCCCAGGTCGCTCGGACGAATCAGGGGACAATGCGGCGGCACACGCCGTGGCTGCCTTGGCAGGTGGGATGTCCACATTTACTTCCCCACCCCCCTTGCTTCATTCTTACCCGACCTTGGGCAGGCAACGCACCCCTTCCCTTGCCCTCATGCACTATACTCGGACCAGTCTTCGTCAGCATCGCATGCAGGTGGCCACACCAGAGAAAAACCCACCTCACCCGAAGTCAAGAAGTCTTTTTGAATAAGCTCATTGCACATGCGGCTTACACGCCCCGTATTATGGCCCGCTGGCGTCAGTACACAGAGAAAATGATTACGTGCCTCCACTGTACGACTTAAGTCGCGGTGGCATATCTCATTGCCCTGCTTTTTCTACTGGACGGTCCGAGATCAAACCCTACCGTGTGAACTTCCGTTCATTTCTAGAAACTGATGCTAACACACAGATGATATTTGCCAAGTATGGCTCGCTTAGTGGCCTGGTTAGAGCAATATGATTTGATTGATGACCTAAACAATGAAGATTTTGTCTACTCCCCTTTATCCCCATCTATGGCCATGAGCCTTTCCATTCAATAAAGGACATTCAATCAATTATTCCTCTGTGAATGTTACCTCTTTGCCTTTTCAGCTGCGGTGGTCACACGAGTCCGGTATGCGTGTTGCCATTCCCTGAAACTGCAGCAACGGAAGTGCCGGGTGGCGTTACTAAAAAATAAAACAAAAAAAGGAAGTCAATAAAGTTATGTTTTTTTTTAGTATACATTACAGTACATAAACTAAAATGCATACAGAATAAAATAGTTTGCATGATTAAAATTGCTTGCAGTAATCAAGTCCGTTGCGTCCGTCGCGCCATCTTTAGTACGTTTAATTAAAACGATAAGAGCGCATTTAAAGCACACATTACCCGTCGCTGCTGTGGCGCAATGTGAGATTACGTGAGTCACTGCCTGATTACGTCGTATCTGCGTTTTCAAAACCGGTGGCATTAAGCCCCTTTTTGCGGGAAGTTGTTTTATCTTTTCGTATCCTTAAGGCAAGGTTCTCAGCTGAATATCTGTCAATTGTGCCGCGGAAGAAGTTGTATAAGGATCTGCGAGATGTGTTTTTGGCAGTGCCAGTGTACCGCGCTGTGTATAATGTAGGGTCTGAGCGTGACGTTTTGAAAAGGGTAAAACGTATGCCTGTCAGAGCTGGTGCAAAATCATTCGTTTTTCAATTGCATTCCGGCACTCTTCCAGTCAAACCATGGCTGCAGAACAAAGGGCTCTTTGTACCTCGGTCTATTAACTGCATTATTTGCAGAAAACCCGAGACCATTGAACACATCTTCTTGCAGTGCCATGACTCAGTTTTCCTCTGGGGTATCTTGAAGTGAACTTTAAAAAATGAATTGCCAATAACGCCATTCGGTATCCGATATCTGCCATGCGCCGACCCTGAAGGAGTGCCGAATGACATGCTGATGCTATTATGTATGCATAGCGTATGGAAAACGCGTATGGATGTCAGGCATGAGCGAACCGTTGTACACTCCGCTCGACACTACTTCATCGAGAGCGTGGTATACCTGAGAGAACTTCTGCGTGCACAAAATAATTCTCCGGAGTGGCTACCTGTACTGGACCAGCTGGCTTCATTAAAGCCCTTTCAAATCTAGCGCTTTAGGCAGAACGTGCCTAGTGCTTTTAGCATTCCTTTTGTTTTGCTTTGTTGTTCAGAGTGTATGTTGTGTGCTTAAAAAAAAATTGGTAATAAAGAAAAAAAAATGCTGTACCGCAATGGCTCCACACCACTCTACGTACTTGATTGCAAGATATATGTTCGAATCCTGTACGTGCAGTTTTTTATTTTTTTAAAATTCACAACATTTCAATAAATTAGTGCCATATTTCCTGGGGCACGTTGCCGTTTAGGTTGCATAATAACCGGTTTTATTCCTAAAAGCAGCAAAACTAGCCGCGAACGCAGCCAGGATCTGACGGTATGGCGACTGTACAATCAATTACCTTCACCGTAATCAATTCCTGTCTTCAGTGAGTATATGTCACCTTTAGGTGGCTTTCAGAGACGCTCTCAGCAACAATCGCCTTTTAACATGCTTTAAACTTTTTTTACGGATTTACGCAGCGCCGATTTTTTAAGTTAACTTATTCAACGTCGCGAAGATGGCGCGACAGACGTCATCGATGCATTACGCTTTTTACAGTAAGTAATTTTAGTCCATAAAACTATTTTAATAATATTGCACTTCAGTGTCCGTACTGCGCTTCATACTGGAACAAAACGTAAGGTTGCGTTTTATTTTTGAGTTACGCAATCGGAACTTCCGCTGCTGCAGTTTTCGGGGAACGGCAATACGCGTGCTAGGGCACATCCCCAAAAAACGACCGAATAATTACACTTCGGATCCAAGGTCACCCTTTCCACATAACAGTTATCCAAGTCTATGCACCAGCCACTACTGCTGAAGAAGCTGACGTTGAGGGATTTTATGCTGACCTGCAGTGCTTTTTAGACCACACTCCATCATCAGACGTCCTTTTTCTCATTGGAGACTGGAATGCTAAGGTGGGGAGGGAAGAACTAACCGGAATTACAGGCAAGTTCGGTCTTGGTGAGCCAAATGAAGCTGGGAAGAGGCTAGCAGAGTTTTGTCAAGAAAACAACCTGACCATAGCGAATACTCATTTTGAGCAGCACAAGAGGCGCCTGTACACATGGACTTCACCGGACGGTCTGTACAGAATCAGATTGATTATATTCTTTGCTGGCAGAAATGGAGAAGCGCTATACAAGCAGTAAAAACAAGGCCTGGGGCCGATTGTGGCACCGATCATCAGCTTCTTGTTGCCAAATTTAAGCTTCGATTGAGAAAAACTCGGAGAACTAGAAAGCCTTCCTGGTATGATCTGGGGCAAATTCCATCAGAATATGCTGTGGAAATGAGGAATCGATTTCGAGAATCAGATCTAGAAGACAGAGAGCCTGAAGAAACGTGGACTAATGTTCGTGATATAATACAAGAAGTTGCTGCTAAGGTAGTTCCAAAGCAAAAGAAATGCAAGAAAGCAAACTGGTTATCTGAAGAGGCTTTGCAAATAGCTGAGGAAAGGTGGACGGCAAAAGCTATGGGAGAAAGAGAAAGATAAAAGGTTCTCAATGCGGATTTTGAGAAAATTGCAAAAAGAGATAAGAATGCCTTCCTGAACATACAGTGCCAAGCAGTTGAGGACAACAGCCAATTGAGGAACACAAGAGCTCTGTATAAGACTATCAAAGGAAGCTTCTGTGCTAAGCTGGGCATGATAAAGGACAAACGAGGTAGGGACTGAAGCCTCAGAAATAAAGTAGAGGTGGCAGGAATACACAGAATTGTACAAGAAGGACCCAGATGTGCAAACCCAACATAAGATGGTTGTGCTTACAGATCTGGAGCCGGGCATCCTGAAGAGTGAAGTTGAATGGGCATTAGCCAGCCTTGCTAAGGAGAAAGCAAGCGGAATTGATGTCATTCCAGCTGAGTTGCTTCAAAACCTCAACCTTGACGCTGTTAACGCTCTGTATACATTATGTCAGCAAATTTGGACAACCCTGCAGTGGCCACAGAATTGGAGGAAGTCTGTTTACATCCCCATTCCAAAGAAAGGCAGTGCCAAAGATTGTTTCAACTACCGCACGATCGCGCTTATTTTGCATGCTAGCAAGGTGGTGTTGAAAATCCTCCAAGGTAGGCTGCAGCAGTCTGTGGATCGGGAGCTTCCGGACGTGCAAGCTGGGTTTCGTAAGGGGAGATGAAATAGAGACCAGATTGCCAACCTTCGCTGGATTATAGTAAAAGCAAGAGAGTTCCAGAAACCAATTTACTGCTGCTTTATTGATTATGCGAAAGCGTTTGACTGCATAGATCACGGCAGATTGTTGGTGCTAAACGTTCCAAACGACTAAGTTATGAAGTACGCCCCCCACTCCCCACCCCTTCTCTGTAAGGCGACTGACGAGCAGGCGCAACGCGGTGTCCGTACTACTATATGAGGATGGTCGTTGCCACTTTTTCTCTCGGTCGATGAGAGATTGGGCGCAGTGCCTCCATACGAATGCTGAGCTTTATGGTGGGAAAAGAAGGCTGGAGATGAAATGCCTTCGGGTACGGTCTAAACGCCAACGGCGGTAGTAACTTTCTAGATGATAGCGTGTGTGGTGCCCTTAATAAGGAGCTACGGAGCGGTGCGAAAGTTGGAGACAAGAAAGTGAGTGCAGCATGTATCTAGCTGCGCAATACCTCGAGAAACTCGGAGGTCACGCTCAAAAAGCAGTAGACCAAATCTCTTCAGAAGAACTTTAGAGAGAACTTCATCGGACCTGACAAGCAGAAACGCTCGCCACTGCTCTGGTAAAGGCACTTTGTCCGCTAAAAAGCTTGTCATGTAAATGGTAAGTTTCAGGTGCACCTTTGTAATGCGAGGTCGGCGAAGCATGGAACGGTGTCCAGCAAGATCGATTACTGCAGCAAACCAGCTCAAGAAACTCATTTCGAAAATCATATATCTAAAATATTTCTGTAATTGTGAGGGGGCACGTGAGACCGACGATTTAAACATGGGCAGTACATGATATGGCCTCACAAGGTTGGCAAGACAGCTTCGCACACCTAACAGAATATACCGCACCAACGTCACCGAGTGCCATCGGGTCGAAGGAATCAACAACCTCATGAAAACTATTTAACATCGGTTCGGGAGGGTTATCGAGAAGGTCGTCGGTTCGCAAGGGGGAGCCAGGCAACAAGCATGGAGGCTCTGGCGGCAAATTCTGTCTTCTAAAATTTCGGCTGCGTTGCGGGAAACTGCCCCCTGCCACTTTTCCAGTAATTCCAGATACAGTGCGCTTGTTATGAATTTCACGGTATCTCAGCTTTTCGGCGAAGCAGCGATGGTGCGGACTCGGGAGCGCAATAAGTACATCGGGCGCGTGGGGAGATTGTGCTGCATTCACCTCTCACCTTCCTCACATTGTCATACGTTGTGGAGGTAACCCTAGAAGGGAATGCAGAGGGCCGGAACCAATCCTTCCAGATTTGCCTGCTTGGGAGGAGCAGCAGCGCACACAAAGTGAGGTGGTGGAGACTGCACTCAGTGCATGCCACTCGATTACCTTCTTTGTGGCCTATCTTCCCAGTGCAGTCCTTAGGTCTAGGTTTTATGAACGACAGCACAATGTTGAAACTGATTTGATGAGTAGTATTGGAAATATAGTAACGTACAGCTGATCCCTGATGTCATTATCACCGACAGCAAAACAATACGCACTGCAGGACAAAGTCCTCTATCATATTCCTGCAATTAACCCGATCTTGTACTAGCTGCGTCAACGTGACCCCGGCGAACTTAGCCCCATCCGCCAACCTAACGTTCTGCCGCCCTCTGCTACGCTTTTTTCCTATTGGAGGCCATTTTGTCACCATAAACGACCATTGGTACTTCTCGCAATCGAAAGGTATCAGGTTTGATCCCCGGTGCCTCAGGGCACCTACCGGCTTCCAATGGGTACATGATTTCCTCCGATCTGCAGCTCCGCTCTTCTCGGGTGAAGTACTTGAGAAATGAGACCATGAGCCAACAATATTGGTTAGAAAAGGGTTAAATGGTTGCGCTGATAGGCCAGTGATTCGTTCGGCCATCAAACAACCATAAGTGGGCCTCGCGCTGCAGAAGTACATTATGTGCCCCTTTTTTGAACCAACGTATTTTGTCTATGGCGCCTTCTCCGAAGAAATTCATCCCATAAGAGCCGAACATCTGTCCCGGAGAAGTCTTATATCCCTTAGAAACCGGTGCGAATCCGGTGGCACTAGGGACCGAACCTAGTACCTCCCTAATGCGTGGTGCATGCTCTTCCAAAAGCGCAGCGCGGGATGGAATCCCTGCCGTGACAGCCGCTTTCCGATGGAGACGAAAAGCCCGTCGCCAGTGTGCTGTCAATATCAGTGACTGTTAGGGAAACCCAGGTGGTCGAAATTTTCGGAGTCCCCTACTACGGCGTCTCCGTAGTCTGGTTTGCTTTGAGATGTTAGACTTTGATTTGATTTGGAGGTTTAACGTCCCAAAGCTACTCAGGGTATGAGAGACGCTGTAGTTGAGGACTCCATAAATTTCGACCACCTGGGGTTCACTGAAATCGCACAGCACACGGGCACCTAACTTTTCGCCTCAAGCGAAAAGGGGCCGCCGAAGACAGGATTGGATCCCGCGTCCTTAGGCACAGTAGTCGAGCGCCCTAACCACTGCGCCACCCCGGCTTTTTTTCTTCTTTATTGCCGGTCATCACCAACATAAAACAAAACCAACAAAAACGCGCTACAAACACAGTGCTCACAGCAGAGCGGTTACCACAAGCATGACATCGTTAATAAAGAAGCCGGCAGGCTCATACAAGTTGCCTTTGTCAAGTTAAAATTTCTTCAGCTCGCATAGTAGTTCGGCTCTTGAAATCCAGTCTGGCACAGTGGTCTTCAATTTGTGCATTTCAACCAATGCTTGTATACTCTCGCGAAAGTAGAGCCTTGCAGGGCGGGCGTCAGGGCCACAGTGAAAACCCGTCATTCTGGACCGCCATAGACTGTGCAGGCCTATTAGCATAACCGTATCAAGTGGAATCCCATCATTATTTTCAGTTCGCAGAAATCTAATCCCGTGTGAGTCTAATGGAAATTCTTTTTTAAAAGTTCGTTGCAGCACATCACAAAAATAGACGCCCTCCCAACAGTGCAGAAATACATGGTCTATTGCCTCTGGCTGTTTACATATTAAGCAAAGTGAACCCCATGGCAGATAAAAGCCCTTGCTTTCAAAAAACGTTCGTACCGATAATGTTCCTGTATGTAACTTAAAGAAAAACGTCTTTACCCCAGGAGAAACTGGCATTCTTTTGACACGCTTCAGTACGTCTTGACCTAGACGGCCGCTATACAAGGCTCTGTACACAGGAACAGAGAAGTCGTCACAAACAGCTTTATACAGGTTCTTCTTCTTCACTGAACTTAAGTATTCTGTCGAGAAGCGAGCTGACAGAACTCGAAAACTGCTGACAACCTCTTTGAAAAAACTAGAAAGACGCCCTGGCATGCTTTCCGTGGCAACAACGAAATTGGGCATCGCCCGCGCGAGCCTCACTTGGCACACAGTGCGCAAAAAGGGGTCGGTAACGTCGCGAAATAAAATAAATGTGTTTGCAAGCTGACGCACGAAAAAGTCAGCAAGCCCGAGACCTCCGTCTTTAATTGGCCGGAACAGGTTATCCCGACTACATCTTTCCCAGCTTGATGCCCATACAAACAAAGCAAAGATTCGGTGTAGCTTTTGAACACTCAACCTAGAACAATGAAGTGCTTGCATGTCACTCAAGAGGCCGCCCTTCAGTCAGCCTTAGACGTAACCTCTGATTACGTATCCTCCATTGGCCATCAACTTTCTGTGTGTAAAACTTCATACACGTCAGTCGCCAACCGCTGGGGATGCCGTAAACTTGCCTCAAATCCAATTCGTCTCTCTCTATCAGGCACCCCTATACAAGAAAGTTCGAGCCTGAAAATTCTGGGCTTAACAATTCACCAATCAGGATCAGCGACTGCTTGGCTCTCTCAGGCAAAAAAGCAAGCACTTCTAACTACAAGTTTAATAAGAAGAATTGCACCTAAAACGGGTGGCGCTGGCTCGTCTGTTGCACGCCAGTTAGTGAGGGCGGTTCTGCAGCCCCGTATTGTTTATCAGGCCCAGTTCCAGTATCTTACAAGGGCACAATGGGATCGCCTTGAAGCCGTAAATCGAGAAGCTATGAGGACCATAACATGCCTTCCACGAATCACACCGGTCGTAGCGTTACAGGAGAATGCGCAGCTCAACACCATCGATGAACTGGTGCAGCAGCGCCGTGATGCTCGCAGACTCAAGGCCACTTTGTCACATTCCACGCAAGCACTGAGGGCGTATGCAACGTCACACATTATTCTTCAGCCACCTGCGCCAGTTCTCCCTCCCTGGAAATTTATACAGTTAGGAGACAACAAGCCAACTCACATCCGCAGACCGACGTCTGCCAACACTGCATCGTTGCTACGCCAGAGATTTGAAGAGCAAGATACTAACCTGCCTCAAGATTCCATAGTACTGTACGTAGATGGAAGCCTGCAAGGCTGCGAAGCCAAAACGGCAATACACTGTCCACGGAGACCTAGCCTGAATCAGACAACTACGTTTCAGCTTTCGGAACCACTTACATCTTTCTGCGCTGAGCTTGTGGCAGTCCAGGAGGCACTCTGCTCCGTGACTTCTATAACCATGCTCCCTACAGCCCACATTGTCATCCGCACTGACGCACTTCAAGCAGTACGTCTGCTCCGACGTGTCAGCCGCTGCCCTAAAATTTGCCACGACATCCACCAGCTTGCGGTGCGCATCCCACAATCAATACGCATTGAGTGGGTCCCACGGGATCTGCTGCCTTCCCAAAGTCAAGCTGATTTTGCAACCCGCCTCGTGAACCAAGACGCATCAATCCCACGGCTTCTCGAAGTCGACGACGCTACCCTCCTTTTGTCAAGAAAGCAGCACCTCCGGCGCCGGACACGTGCACTTATCCCTCCGTGTGCGATATCCCTTCCCCGCGGTCTCACCCGTGCAGAGGAGGTTGCGCTTAGGAGGATCCGGGTCGGTGTTGCCTTTACACCAGCTGTAACTAGGACGTGGTCATACTTCCAACGCTTATATCCTCGCCCAGGATGCCCGATCTGTAACAACGAAGATGTCGAGGCCGACATCCACCACTTGCTGTGGGACTGCCCAGCACTCAAGCCAACACGAATCCGGCACCTGAGAATAGCTGGCCTTTCAGCAACCAATCCTGCCTCATACGTCACTTGGACGTAGGGACCTCATCATCGCTCACTTCTGGACTTCATAAAATCAGCCAACCTTTTTCCATTCATTTAATCATTTATGCATCCTTCATCTCATACCCTACTGATGCCCTGAGGCAATAAATATCGACTAAAAAAAAGTGCTTGCATGACGTACCACCCCTTGGCAACAAAAAATAGATTACACACAGTGGCTCGTGCAAAGATAGACAGCGGCACTCCTTTCCACTTGTCAGCCTTCTCCCGTATTTCCTGAACTTGGGCGCGCCAAAATGGCTTGCTCTCTTCATAGAATTCTAGAGGTACGCCCAAATACTTCACGGGGGTTGTAACCCATGTAACGTTGGCAAAAATTCAGGCGTTGATGTCTACGCCCCGTGCCAGAAGCCAAAACACTTTCCCCAGTTTACTGGACTTCCTGTGGTCGCACTAAAATCTTTCACAACTTCAACTGCGGCGCGAATACTTTATTTGTTCGCACAAAACACTGCTACATCATCAGCGTACGCCAAAAGGTTGACCTCAGACATATACACTTGAAAGCTCTGAACAGATGGATTTTGCATAATAGACAGGCATAAAGTTTCGATATAAATGCAGAATAGAAGAGGGCTGAGGGGACAACCCTGACGCACCGAACGCCTCACATTTATGGGTTCCCCTAGTACTTTAATAACAATCAATCGCGTTGTGCAGTTTCGGTACACCAGCGCTACGCCCTCTCTGATAATGGAACCAACATTGATATAATCCAATATTGCAAACAATGTATCATGTGGAACACAGTCAAACGCCTTTTCTAGGTCGAGCAGAAGAAGCGCGACCCTCGCGCAAGCAACGTCACAACATTCCAGCACGCACCTCGCCTTATGAATATTTGTTGTAATGGACCGGCCCTTTATACCACACGTCTGGTGGGAGCCAACGATATGTTTTATCAATGTCTGTAGCCAGGCAGCCAGAACTTTCATCAGTATTTTGTAATCCACATTTGTTAAATAAATAGGCCTGTATGACGTCACAAATTTTAGTTTCTCTGTTTGGTTTGACTTAGGAACTAACACTGTGTGTGAGGATGCAAACGAAGTAGGGAGTGCACCGAGTTCATAGCCTTCGTTAAATACTGCAGCTACTAATGGCGACAGATTAGCTTGAATGCTTTATAAAAGGCTGCGCTCAAACCATCTGGCCCAGGCGACTTTCCTGGGTTCAGATTACCAATGGCGCGTTCAACCTCGTCCTCGGAAATCGGCTGCTCTAACTTTTCTTTTGTGGTGGCATCCAGTCGTGGCAAGGAGGAAAGAAACACCTGCTTAGGCGTCTCCAACTTCATGTCCCGAAAAGCAAACAGCTCCTGATAATAGTCGAAAAACGCACGTGCAATGTCGTTCTTGTCTGTCAAGAGGCTTCCGTTAAATTCTACTTCGGTTATGTCATTTCGATGAGCCTGTGCTTTTTCAAGACCCAGAGCCCGCTTAGTGGGCGTCTCGCCGGCGACCCATCTTTCGGCCCTGGCGCTAACGAGCGCTCCTTGATATCGGTCCTCGTCCAATAATTCTATTTTCTTTTTTATCCTTCTGATGTCCTCTTTGTAAACCCCCGGCTCCTTACACTCCTGCGCTATTAACTTCTTCAATGTTGATCTTAGGCCTGCTTCTTCTCGCTTTTCGTTATGGCGAATACAGCTGGCTCTTTCTATCGCTTTCATTTCAATTTCTTGCTTGCACAGTTCCCATTGCTCCCCAATGCTGCTGTTAGGTCGTTTATTTATTTCATTTAGCTTCTGTACAATAATTTCGATTAAGTTATCGTCTTCTAAAAGTTTGGAATTCAGCTTTCAAAGGTCCCACACAAAACATAAGCTTGTGCTTCTAGCTCCTATAGTGCATTTTACCAGACAATGATCGGAGAAGGACATTGGGATAACAGAATAATTTTTACACTTCGGTATCATATCCAACGATAAATAAATTCGGTCAACTCGAGCATGACGACAACTCTGAAAATGGGTGTATTGCACGCTGCGTGCTCCCTCCAAGCACTCAGCAACAGCCTCTAATGAAAACTCTGCAATAATCTGCAACAAACAATTGGTGCTTGCATCTTTAAAGGGGCGGTTAGAGGTTTTGACTCGGGCGCTTAAAGCACAGTTGAAGTCACCCATAATTATCAGCTGCCTTGTTAAGTATCGTTCGATGTTTTTAAAGAAAATGAACCTATCTTCAGCTGCATTTGGTGCATAAACGCAGAAAATGCGCCATTCACTGTTATGAAAGACCAGGTCACAAACAATCAATCTTCCGCACGCAGGCGAAATCACGGCCTGCACTATCGTCCTGGCAACCGTTTGACAAGAAGAAGGCACCCAGCTGACGTGCCCACTGCGTGACTAACAGCCACTTCGTACCGTGACGTGAAACGCTGTGCCATGCTCCCTGTCTCCTTCTCTCCCTCCACTTTAGTTTCTTGAACTGCTAGCACGTCTATGTTTTGCTCTGTTAAAAAGCGAAGTACTTGGCTTTGCTTCCTTCTACCAGCCAACCCTCGGACGTTGAGCGTTGCAATGTTTAGACACTGATCCATCGCCATAATCATGCATTAGAAGGAGGCCGGGAGCGCCATGCTAGACGTGAAAGGTAAGCGTCATGCGCCACACCGGCGGGGCGCACGCTATACTAAATAACCGAAATAATATGTTCCAGTATTCTGCTGGAAGTTTTCTTAAAACAATTAATTAAGCTATGTCGTATATATTCTCCAATTAAATTTACTTTTGTTTGTTTTATTGAATTTTCTGGTTTTCACCTACTCGCTGCGGAGTCTCACATAGGAAGCCAAGACAGTGGCACGAGCCTAGCTCTGTCCTTCCTCCAGCGTCCCACAACAATATCATCATCAGACGGACGTACCCGCTTGACAGCGGAGGCTAATCCTATTTTCCTTCAATTAACGGATTTTCGTACTAGGTGTATCCACTTGACTACTCCGAACTTCTTAACCTCATCCACCAAACTTATTTTCTACCGCCCCCTGCCACACTTTCCTTCCCCTGGAATATAATTTCTTACCCTGAGCTACCATAGGTTCTCATTTCTTCTCACTACATCAGACATCTTATAGTAGCGCGAACAAAAAACACACACAAGAAAGGGTACAGGACGCTAATATAAGATGTCTGAAGTACTGCACCAACTAGGCCGACAACACATCTTACTGAAGCATATTTCTCACTACAGTCTGCCTATCCCGAATTCTTCTTGATTTTGACTATAATATCAGTAACTCGAGTTATTTCTCTTACCCACTCTGCACGCTTTCTACCTTTAAACGTTACACCCACCATTTTCTGTTCGATAGCTAGCTCTTTCTGTTGTCCCTAACTGAAACAAAACCCTTTTCATTAGCCTCCATGTTTCACCCTCATAGTTGAGTACCGTAAGATGCGGCTGTTTTATTCTTTTCCTTTGAGCGAGGTCGATAACCTGCCAGTCATAATTTGAGAGTACATTTGAATGCGCTTCCAATTTCAATGTATATTTTACATACTGCGGCCTAAAGTAAACAAAATCGTGAAGCTCAGTGTTTCGATACTCCCTCATTACAGCGTTTTTAGGAAAGCGTTGACGCTTGGTCTACTTTTTGTAGCGAGGGAAAGCTACGATGGCTGCTCCGGGCCCTACGGGGCTGGAACGGGTAGGTCCCCGCCGCAGATAGCGGGGGCTAGCCTGCAACAGGCGGTTGTACCTGTTGTAAGCCCTCATCGCTTCGATGGCGGATGACGGCCGTTGTAACGCACGCCTTTCTGTCTCCCTCTTTCCCCTTCTTTCTCACAAGTTTATCCTCTGTCCGCACAAGGCAGCCAAGCTGACTCAGCTACAGAGCTAGTAGCAGGCTGGTGCATTTTTTTCCTTGTTCCTACAGTCGCAGCAACACATTATGTAGCGAGAGCTACACAAAGCTGGTCAGCAGCGTGTGTCAGTTAGGTCGCAAGTGCAGATGCGCTAAACCCCAGGTGCATCGCGAGTGACATTCGGCGCCCGAACAACGAGAAGAAAGCCTTGCCAAGCGGAGACGCGAAGACGCAGAAGGCAATAATAATACTAATATCGTTGAATTTCAATGGCAGATCCGGAAGAGGATTTTTCTGCTCTGGCCTGAGATATTCTATTTAAATGGCAGAAAGGGAGCGCGAGTTGTCTGTTCCAATGGTAGATCGGGATCTCGCGTCGATCCCAGATCGACTTGGTTGGTTGCACAGCTTTTAATTCCATCGGAAATGGGCGTCCTCTCCCCGGCACGCGTGCCGGGGAAGACGGGGAGTCGTGCGCCCGCGGATTAGAGGCTGGAAGGTAGCCCTTAGCTTGTTGAGGCCTCTTCCGCCAGATGGATGATGCGGTGCTGGATCGCAGGGTCCGCACTTCGCAGCAGGGTATCCCAGAATATTCTACTTGTAATATTTTGTCCTATCCCTGGAAATTGTGGCCACTACCAAATTATGTGGTCGAGGGTCGCTCTCGCCCCACAGTCAAAATTAAAAGAGAAAGCAGGAATGCCTTGGTAATCCCCCCCCCCCCCCCCCCCCTAGAAATATGCATCCAGAATTTATAGTCGAAAGAGGGGCCAAAGGAGCAGAATCTCTAGAGCGACCGTTAAAAAACATGGGAGCGAAGGAAATAGTCTATGCTGATACGGCAAGTCGCAGAACAGATGCGGTGGTAGCTTCGGTAGTCGATGGCCGAGGGGCGCCGGTATCCGTGGAGCGACGATATTTGCGCTGACGAAATCGGCACGTTTGGCCGGAAGCCAGCATGACGTTGTACCCGCTTCCGTTTCACGTCACGACCGGCGCTGCATCGGTCCCATATCGGGCAAGTGTGCGCTTGGAAGGTACGCCATCGCTCCTGTCGCGTGGCGTTCCTTTTCGCGCGTTAAAGTGTAGCATTGGAGATGGCAGGAACGCTAAACAAGATGAGACCTCAGGCTTTCGCCTTTCACTACTTTAATCACTAATGACCCTCGTATTTTTTTCGAACTTCGAGCAATAATGGTGGATGGAATACAGACGACGGAGTGCACCAAGGCACTTACTTTTGGGCTGACGTGCAGCGAGAAACGGCCAGCGCAGTCCGTTTTTTAGCAGTCTATCCAGCGCCGACGAAACGTGCCTCACAACGTCGGAAGCCCGTGGCGAAGACAGGAAGATAAAAAAGCATGCATTGAATGCTGGGATAACCCGGTTGACGATGATAACGATCTGGTCGCGTTTAGTGCCGCCTCAAGATCTTTTTTTGCCTAAGTGCTCCCGCGGGAGCGAAGGCGTTGCAATGGCAAATATGAAGTAAGGGATCTCAGCGTGAGCGAGGCGCTCCATTGGCGCTCCGGCCGAGTGCTTGCGATCTGCAATTGAAATTCAACAGAATCGCAACAACACTTTTGGGAGAGTACTCCCCAGATGGGGCTGGGACCGCTAGGCCACTGCCGCTTGCGGCGGGCGCTGGTCTGCCACGGAGTTTTTATCTGTTGTGGGCCGTCATTCCATCCGCCACTGTTTCAGTGGTGGACGATGGCTGTTGTTGCAACACGCATCTTTCTCACCCTCTTCCTTTTCCTTCTTCTCTATTTTATATTCTGTGAGGACGAGGCAGCGTGGGTTCCTCGGCGGGGTGATGCAGTGGTAAGACGCCCGACTACTGTGCCGGAGTACCCGGGTTCTAACCCGACGTCGGCGGCTGCGTTTCGATGGAGGCGAAATGAAGAGGCGTCCGCGTGCTGCGCGATGTCAGAAAGATTCCCAGGTGGTAAATTACCCCATAGCCCTCTACTACGGCTTCTCTTTCTCTCTTTCCACTTTCACTGTCACCTCCCTCCCTTCCCTTTCGGCGCGGTTGAGGTGTCCAAAGAAAACAAGTGAGACAGTTACCGCGCCATTCCCTTCCTATATATCAATCAATCTTAACAGAGTCCCTGAATTGTTCTATTTTTAATGATTTTTCTCTGATTCTGTTGCGATCGGTTATCGCAGAAAACGTTCCTAGTTTCTATGTGCGTTTTATACAATGTCACCCTCAGTTACGTTTTTATCCCTCGGAAGCTATACTCTGTTAAAGCAATTGAACACCAACTGCCAGTTGCAAGTAGAACCTGTGCTGCTTGTATGCACTTCGCCATTGGAGCTTCAGAAAAATTATAATACCCGGAGATTTCCTTTCTCATTTTTTTTCCTTCCTTTCTCTCTCCCTTACGAAGTGGTTGAGGTGTCCACAGAAAACAAGTGAGAGAGTTACCGTGCCTTTCTCTTCCTATAAATCAATCAATAAATCAGGCAGCGCAGGTGGCGTACAGCTACAGAGCCCGTAGCAGACCCGTGCATTTTCTTTACCTTCTTCATATAAAGCCACAACAGCAACAACAACGCTTTTTGTAGCGAGAGCTACGCAGCGTTAGTCAGCAGCTCATTTAGCCGTGAGTCAGTTTGGTCACAAGTGCGCATGCGTGAAACCACAGCTGCATCGCGGGTGACGTGCGGCACCCTAACAAAGAGAACGTCTTGTCAAGAGACGCGAAGACGCAAAAGGTAATTAATATATTAATAATACATAGGCTCACATGAACGGAAAGCATGTGATATCTTATATTTATTGCCTGGTCTTGACGCAATGCATTTCATGAAAACAAAATCAACAAAAATCACACCAATGCTATTTGTATACACTATTTCTATATGACACACTAAAATTTACACATACTCAAATTTTTGTGCTGTAAAGTTGACACCGCAGCGCCATCGGAGTCACGTCAACTTTACCGCAAAAATTTTGTGTACGCGTGAGTTTTTGTGTGTCATGCATGTAGCGTTTGTAATTAGCGTTTGTGCGCTTTTTTATTTTGTTCTCGTGAAATGTAATGTGTCAAGGCCAGGCAATAGAGAAAAAGTCAGTGCAGGTTGCGTAGCGCGGATATTGTAGAGCACTATACCTGTGATCAAGCACCGCACCACCCATCTGGCGGAAGAGACTGTAACTAGCCAAAGGCTACCTGGCATCTTCTAATCCGCGGGCTCACGACTCCCGTCTTTTCCGGCACACATGCCGGGGGCGGGGAAGAGGACGCCCATTTCCGATGGAAATAGAAGTTGTGCAATAAACCAACCAACAAATACACAACAAATGCTCTAGCCTTGAGAGCCAATAGATTTACCCTACACTGACATCGCACTGCACACGGACGCCTCTCAGTTTCCCCTCCATCGAAACGAAGCCGCTGGCAGAGCTTAAAGAGCGGCAAATAGCAGCAGCAAATAGCAGCAGCAAATCGCAGCAGCAAATCGATCATGAGCATAGATAGGCTAAGAGATTAGCGGAGATGTACGAAAAGAGAGAGGAACGGCTTGTCAAACGGCGATGCCAGACCACCGAGCGTAATAGACGGTGCATTGCCGCCTCTACAGGGTCTATCGAAGCGTTCAGTCAACGGCAGCCAACAGATGAGGATGTGAAGGCACGTCTTCTGGCTGATCACTCCATTTGGGATTCCGAAATTGCGTCTGCGAACCTGACATTTGACGCAGAGTTTGTGAACAATCCGTTTAGATACATGTGTAGTGTGTGCGAGAGACATAGCATCAAATGGAATTGATACCGGTGAGTGATCCAACGTATGAGACTTTGCATTTGGAGTCAATAGCAAATCGAAATAGTGTATAGGCAATCAAGTCTGGTGCATGGTATTCAGAGATCATGGGGCAGTCTTCGTCTCTGTCAAGCGAAATGAATAAAATATGAATATACCCAATGCATCTCATTGCTAAACCTATATGACCCCAACAAATTCAGACAAGGAAACGTACCCCTGTCGCTAAGTGTAACCTGGCGCTACGTGTAACCGAGCTAAGCCGTTGCCATTTTTATCTATTGTTACGCATGAGCCCATCTTAAGGCTGATAATTTTGCTACAAATTTTTAGGAGCCCAGGCATTTGATAGGTATTTTTTCGATTTTCATGTGCGGATTGTGAATGAAATCCTGATAATATTCTACGTGTTAATATTCACTAAAATATAGCATAACTTAGATAAAGAAATCACAACTGTCAAATGATTAGATTTCATACCGGCAGTCACAAAGGGGCAATGTCTCCAGTGAGTCCTTTCCTTGGCCGCTGATGTACTTGAAGAGAAGAATCAGCGGCTCTGGTTTTATACAACTCGAGCCGTCAAGCAAAACAGTCGTTTGAACATACCATAATGCATTACATGCGCGACAATTTAACAATAGCCGTTGCTTCTTTCCTACAAATCCGCTGCATTTGCTTTACTTGGATACCTCTGCTTCAAAAGGTCAGATGAGCAATATTTCGCTATAACCATGACAAATACCGTTTCTAAAATGAAAGAAAAATGATCGAGGCTTCTGAACACCCACATATTTCACGTCGCTAGCTTACATCGCTTTACTTTTTAACGCATATATAGAGATGTCTACAACGCGCATAAATGTGCTTGAAAATGCATTCAGCAAAATCATACAGTTTATCTTAGTGCTCAGAAAACAACTACAATAATATAATTGTCACGTAGTGGTAACAAGGCCATAGACACCAAAAGAGGATACAGGCGTGATAGTACTGAAATTAACTCTTTATTAGGCTGACTTGCACTCACAAAAGAACAAAGCAACTCGACGGTGACGATACCAACAAACGTGATCGTCGATCGTCGAACTAAGAATGCTGATCGCACACGTGAACGCTCAATTTAAAAGGTGCTCAGAAACATCTAGACAACGTCGCAAACTGTTGCTAGCACAACCTGGGACAGTGTAAAAACATACGCGAGTGGCCAGAATCTTCTAGACGAATCTCAGAGCATCTTGCGCGACAAAGAAACTAGGAAAGGTGGATCTCAGGACATTGAGCATTTACAAACAAGCAATACAGAATTGATGTGCGTGCCAGAATTAGGGTGAAAAGGCCGCATTCCGGCGGCTCCTAAAAAAACAACAAATACAGTTTTCAAGGTTTCGCGGCATTACTCCCCCCTTATAAAAACATCACCTCCGCATTCCAAAATAAACAAAACAAGTTTAACAGAAATATTACAAAGTTTAAAGACAACGGATTCTTTACCATGCGTAATAAGGCTTATGACGAACAACACGAACTATTTCTGGGCGCGCGCGTCGCCGCTGTGATGCTGTCGTACCGGCGAGAATGACTTCATTACAAAGTTGCCCGACGCGGCGAAGGATTTTGTATGGCCCAAAGTATCAAGGCACTAACGTTTCACTTAGTCCACGGCGTCGAATCTGAGTCGAAACACACACTTGGTCTCCTGGCTTACACTCTGCGTGGTGTCGTCCTAAGTGAGTGAGTGATTCAACTTTATTGTCCGACAGAAAATGCTCTTTTCTACCCCAGGTCCTCTTCTCAAGAGGAGCGGCGCCTTGGGGCAGGTGAAAATCCGCTTCAGATGCTGGCGAAAATCTCCTAGATCTCGGCTGCCTCTTCAGCCAGTCGAGCCGCTAGTAGCTGGTGTTCCGGGGATGGGCCTTCCTGCAAATCCTCTGTCACAAGCTACCTCACTTATTATATAGAGCGAACTTCAATTTGCCTCGTCGCTCCTCTGGACAAGATTCGACAATCCGATGGGGCAGCGACCGCCTGTCCTTGACGCGGGCGCTGCATAGACAGCCGAGTGTATAAAATGGCCGACCTCATACGCCCGGGCTAGTGCGCCTGTGAAGATTCAGACTCCCGGCCACTCTCGCGGCTGCTCCGGGGAAGCGTATTGTGTTTCTCGGGCCCGCGAGCACCGCATCGTCCTATGCACCTGTACGGTCGCCGCTACCGAGCAACCCAGCCTTCGAAGCCTCAACAAACAAGCCATCAGAATTGCATTCGCCGCAGACTGATGTTCAATCGAACATTATTTTTAGCTTATGTTAACCTTTTCCGGACTTAGTAATGTTTTACGCGGTGTTTTCTAAGTGACTTTTGCACGTACGCATTATATCTAGAATACTTGCTTTGTTATCTTTATAGTCTTCATCTTTTGTCGCAGCATTTTGTTCATTGTAGATTTTTTTCTCTTGTCATTTAATTCTTCGTCTTTTATCAATGTCTTGTCGTGGCGTTTTATTTATTTTATTGTACTCTCTTATTATGCAGTGAATTTTGGCCTACTATTATAAACATTCAATTGTTTTTTAAAACAATCTGACCTATTTGAACTTATTCCTCAATCACACACCGACACACGTCCTTCACGGGTTGACCGGCCTAACGTTTAAATGTGTTCTCAAACCTCATAGAGAAAAGACGTAACCGTAAAGGGGATCCCGCGTCTCTGTTGACCGTAAAGGCAGGGCTTTGTGACAGCCTCCCAGGCTCCTCTAGTATCAATTTTCTTTACCCCGCCTGGGGAATGCCAACCTGCAAAATCCTCCAGCTATCATCAAAATATGGGCATTTATACTTATTTAGGATCGGATTTCGATAAATATCTGCTTCCAGACGTCTCCATTCCGCCATCTGTTTTCCATCTGGAGTCTTCTCTGGAGAAGGGTAGTTCCAGACGCTGCCTTCTATAATACTGCGTCACATGATAATAAGCAAGCAGACGCCCTTCTATTTGGCAGCCTTCCTCAGCTTGCTCATTCTGACCTGCTTGGCAGTAAAGATCTCGACCCAGGTTGCGAGCAGCCTCAATGCCACTAACAGATTCGTACGCTGGGGTCGAAATCAGAAAAATTGTTCTATCCAATTCTTTTTGTCTTGGAATTTTAATGCAATAGGAGATATCCTCCGACTACCAAAATTTAGAATTGCAGTTTTATAGTCGCTCAACTCATACCTGGCCTTTGTGCCGACGCAAGAAAGAGCTATTGCAACCTCCTCTGCCACATCAATATCATCACTCTTAATCAATAGGGCCGAAATCGAGCACCCTTCCCCATGAACCATTACCGCTAAGATCCCTTCCCCCCTTTTTCTGCCCGCCGCATCTACAAATGTGGCCTGCTTCCTCGGATTCCTTGAATATATATGTATTTCAGAACCTCAACCCTTTCCTGCTTTCTCTCTTTATTGTATTCCAGGTGCATGTTTCTCGGCAATGGTGGGACTGAATACACTCTCCTGCCTTCCACCCTATGGTGGCCTGCATGCCCCTTCCCCTAAAGGGATTCAGCCCCACATTTGGCAAGTTGTATCTTCGGGTGTCGGTGCGCTATTAGTCTTTATTACGCAGCCGTGCAAGTCGTTGGGCTTGCTCTGCATGCTGCAGGTAGGCGGCTACGTTGAGCTTGTTCTCGCTGCTTACGTGAGTGTCACCCGTTAATAATTAAGGGGGTATTATTAACGATGCGCCCTTAACGGTGCGCACACTCCCAGACACCCTTTGAGTGAGTGGGGGTAGCTGTTCCGGTCGCAAAGGAGATGCCCTCGACCTGCGTGGCAAGCTCAGCCGGAATTCAACTACCTTGTGGTAACAGAAGGGGGTGGTCGTTTGGTGCCCAGCGGTCGCCGGTTCAAACCAGAGAAAGGATCGGAGTCAGAAGTAACAACCAAAACACAATTTATGCACAGCAAGAGACGATACAAAGGAATACACAATATCACTTGAAATACAACAGACGAGAGGTTCACAGAATACAAACGCTAAGCATGCAATTACACAGGTATCCAATAACGTAGAGGCTTTACAACAGATAAAACACGAGAGAGTACATAAACAAACACCAAATTGTTCACCGGGCACTGTTGCAGTCCGACGCCTCAAGAGTCACGATGTGGCCGCCATACGAGACGAGCGCCGCTCCCTTGAAAGTCCGTGGGCTTGCCAGCAGCGGGTGATCCCCGGGAGTCCAGTCGAAACACAGGCGAGCACGTCGCAAAACACTTGACGAACTGACTGACTGACTGACTCAACAAGCGGCGCGGTCGCTTTAAATAGGGCGCGCCGCGTCTGTTTGTTAACACGCGCCAAAGCTAGCGCGCACACACACATAGCTTCGCTGGTTATAGCTCCCTCTTCTCCTCCCGTTGAGCCGCGCGTCGTCATTGGCCAGGTCCCATAGTAAGTTCTCGAAAGGCCTGGCACATTCCTGGCCGATGAACCACCGTCCTCCCCAGGCAATGGGAAAGAGGGTGACGGCAACGCGTACAAAGCTACGCGCTCTCCCGCGCGGGGAAGGGGGCTTTTCTCTCCATGCCTTCCACGCGACGCCGTGTGGGCCTCGCGCCGTGCCGACTTGATGAATATGTGCGCCGATTTCGTGACAGTGAGGCAGCTTCGCGTCGAGCGTTACCGTGGGCTCCCTGCCATACACACTTTAACGCGTTTTATTGAAGTTTTTTTACACACTTTATTGCAGTTATATTGCCGCACACAAGCTTAAACGGGGTCGCTCTGGTCACCTCCTGGACTGCCGTGTTACACGCGGAGATCACGTATGGCAGGGTAGCGTCCAAGGTGATGTGTTCGTCATCCACGTACATGGCGATCATGTCTGCGGTCGTTTTGTTGAGGCGCTCCAAAGTCTGTTGGTCTAGAGATGGCAGGCAGTTCTCCTACGGTGGCTTCTTTGACTTTAGATCAAGATGGCCCTGCTAAGCTCAGTCGTAAATGCAGTTCCTTTCTCCGTGACGAGCACCTCAGAAGCGCGTGTCGCAGAAGAATTCGACGAAAAACTTAGCAACCTCTTCTGCTGTACCAAAGGGAAAGGCTTTGGCTTCGGCGTAGCGGGTCATGTAATCGGTTGCTAGGATGATCAATTTGTTTCGCGCTGATGAAGTTGGGAAGGGGCCAAGGAGGTCCATCCCAATCCATCCCAATTTGCTGAAAGGACTTAATCAGCGGCAGTATCAGGCTCCCATGACCAGCAGGTCTCGTCGGGTGTGTCTGGGGTCGCTGGCATTCACGGCACGTTCTCACAAAATGAGCAACGTCGGCAGAAAAACATGGCCAGTAATATTTTTCTTGTATCCTATCCAATGTGCGCGCAAACCTGAGATGCCCCTCTGTGGGCTCATCGTGCAGCGCCGGCAGAATCTCGTGTCTGAGGATTTGGGCACAAGACGCTGTGAATTTCTGTTGGTTGCGAAGTACTTCTTCACAACGAAGTCGTGTGCAGGGCAGCGATGATAAATAACGCCAGAACACAGCAGGAGCGGAAGCGATCGTTCCTTCGCGGTAATCAGCCAGGTCTTTTAACTCAGGCTCCGAGCGCTGCTGCTGTGCGAAGCTGCTGGCGCTTGCCGGTCCATTGAAGGAGTCTTTATCTTCTTTCAATGGCGCATCAACGGAAGCTCGTGAAAAAACGTCTGCATCGTAGTTATTGCAGCTGGACTTGAAGATGACAGTGAGGTCGAATTCTTGAAGACGCAGGTTCTATCTCACAAGGCGTTTGGAAGGATCTCTCAGTTTGGCGGTCCAGCTCGGAGCATAGTGATCGCTAACAACTCTAAATGATCGTCCGTACAAAAAGGTGCGAAATTTTGATGTGGCCCAAATGATGGCAAGACTATTTCTCCGTCGTCGAATAATTGGCTTCAGCTGTCGGCTGGGAACGGCTGGCGTAGGCGATAACTTTCTTCTGTCTGGCACTCTTCTGAACGAGAACAGTGCATAGGCACAAACTGCTTGCGTCAGTGTGAATTTTTGTCTCGGCGTTTTCATCAAATGTACCCAGAACACGAGGGGACCGCAGACGGCGCTTAAGTTCTGCGAAGTCTTCCTCTTGCTGCGCTACACATCGAAAATCTACGTCAGTCTTTGTAAGCTGCGTCAACGGTTCGGTGACGTGCGAAAAGTCAATCACAAATCGTCAATAGTAAGCGCCAACGCAAGGAACCTGCACACGGCAATCTTGTCGGCAGGTGGGGGAAACAGTGCGATCTCAATTGTTTTCTCAGAATTTGGGCGAACACCATACTTGATAATAATGTTACCAAGTAACAGTAGTTCCACGTAGGCAAATTGGAATTTCTCTGCTTTCAAAGTTATCCCTGATGACTTGATAGCTTCCAGCTCTGTTCAAAGCCTTTTGAGGTGGTCATCAACACTCGAGGAGAAGACAGCGAAATCGTCCAAATACACCAGACACATCTGCGATTTCAAGCGCGCCAGCACAGTGTCCATTACACTTTGAAACATCGCTGGTGCTGAGTAGAGGCCAAATGACACCACCTTGAACTCGAAAAGGCCGTCTGGTGCGATGAATGCGTTCTTCTCGCGATCTCTATCGTCGACCTCAATTTTCCAATAGCCACTCTTCAGGTTGATCGATGAGAAGTAACTCGCATTGCAGAGCCGATCAAGTGTGTCGTCGATGCGAGGAAGAGGGTAAACATCCTTCTTCTTCGTTATGCTGTTTAGGCAGCGGTAATCGACACAGAAGCGACGTGTCCCGTCTTCTTCACCAGAACGACTGGTGTCGCCCAGGGGCTCTTTAATGGGTGAATAATGTTGTCACGAAGCATATTGTCGACTTTGCTCGCATATGGCTTGGCGTTCTCGCGGCGATGCTCGGGCTTAACGCAGAAGTCGGACGTGTTCGTCTGGTATAATTCAGTGCTTTGCAAGTGGTGTTTGGCGCACCTTATGTGATGACGAGAAGCGCCCACTATAAATTAGAAAAGACTACGAATCTAGTCCTTTCTGCTTTGGGGTAATTCCGGGGTTGATGCCAAACATAGGCTGATCAAATTTGTCAGTTGCATCTTCCAGGGGTTGGTCGGGAAGGGCGAATACATCTCGGAGGTCCGCTACACCTAGCAAAGCGATAGTTGTACCCTTGTTAAGATACCAATATTCTCCAGTGAAATTCGTCACCAGTACCTGAGATTGTCAATGACGGAAATGAACGATGCTTCTTGCAATATCAAGTCCTCAATACAGTAACAACTGTTTTCTTTGGCAACCCGTTCCGCAATTGCGACTTCTTTTGTACCCACAGGGGCGATGATGCTTGATCCGGGAAGTACGGTCAATTCTCCATCGAGGACATCGAGAGCGACATGATGCGTCGACGTTCTCGTAACAGGCATGGCTTTGTCCGTCGATAGCTTGATGAACTTTGATCGTAGGCCGATGATCGCCCGATATTCGTTCAGAAAATCTATGCCCAGAATCACGTCGCGGGAACACTGCTATAGGATGACGAAGCAGGTAGCTTAGGTACGTCCATTTACTCTAACCCTTGTGGTGCATCACCCCGATTGCGTAATAAGGTTACCACCCGCGATGCAGATTAGCGGGCTGTCCCAAGTGGTCGTCACGTTCCTGAGCTGGACGGCGAAAGCTCCACTAGTGGCAGAGTAGTATGCTCCGGAGACCACTAGGGCGGTAACCGTGCCTCCGTTGACAGCAACGGCGAGGTCACTTGTTCGTGCCCTCATATTGGATGTTGGCTTCAGTGTTCAATCCCTACTCCGTTATTTGGTGGTCGCGGCCAGGGTACATGGTTGTCACTTCACTGGCCATCGGTGTTATTTTCATGTGTGGTCGTGCGATCGTCGATGTCCTCGTCATGCGTAGCGGCGGGTATAGGTTGAAGCATCGTTACGTCGTCAGCGGTGGGGGATCTTCATTAGTGGATCGTTAAGCAACCTCACTTCCAAATGTTGCTGCGTTTAGGTTCCCCTACTTGGGCTAGGGGACCGTCTATGCCCGTAACTGCGGTCCGGCGAGGCAAATCAGGCATCGTACGGTGGTGGGGAGCGTGACAGACATCTTGGCGATGCGTGCTCTCCCGTGCGTAGGAACTCGTCATTTTCATTTGGTCGCTCGCAAAGATCGGGTCGCGAGGCATCGACAGCAAAACCACGGAGCCAAATCAGCCTGTACGGGCAGTGGTGGAGGGCATGTCCAGCTCATCACAATGGAAGCAGAGCAGTTGGTTGTTAGACGTCCTCCAGGCGTCGCCTTTCCTGGGGCTTGGAGACCGTTGGTAGACTTGTCGGGCGGCAGCCAAGGGGCGGTTTTTGGAAGCAGGATGGTAGCGACGAGGGCTTGGGAGGTGGCGTCAGAGTGCTGGACGACATAATGCAGCAGCATAGTTCATCGCTGCTGCTTCTTGCACTGGAGCTGTCGGTGCCGTCGCTCTAGGAACGTTCAATGCTTGCTGGACTTCGTCCGCAAGGTCGCCACCTGGGTTTATGGGGATGATGGCCGAAACCAGCAGAGGGGCTGTTCTCGCAAGACCTTCCGGATGAAGTCCTGAAGACTCTCTCCGCTCGCAGATATACAGCTGTAAGGGCTTGCGTAAACCAGTTGGAGCGGTCGATCGTAGCGGCGAATTCTGGCGTCCATCATCCTTTCGATAGCCCATGATTCAGTTTCAAAATCTGCCATGGTTTTTCGCCAATTTCTGACAAGCGCTGCAAAAAGAGACTGCTTAACGCCTCTCATTACAAATTTCACTCTCTCACCTTCGGTAACGTTAGGGTCGGCGCGGCGAAAGAGGCATTTCATCTCCTCAACTTAAGCCAGGACAAGCTCGTTAAGGAGTTGATGTCTTGATTGACGGAGGAACTGACGCTTTTAAAGAAAGTCAAAAACTCTTTCTTAAAAATCTCTCATTCCTCAAAAGCTGTGTCATAATTGTCGAACCCTGGCAGATCCTTCAATTGATAAGTTTCGCCGTTTCAGGCGTTGAAAGTTGCCACGCTTTCAAAGAGGTCAAGCCAGTCTTCCGTATCCTTGTCCGGTCGTTCTTGGAAGCAGAAGGGCTCACGGGGTCGAACGAAAACAGCTGGGGCTGTAGGATGGGCCATTTTTAGCTTTGATGCCTTTCGGGATCGAACGTAGTCTGGCAGCAGATTGTGTTCGCGTTGGGGCCCTTGAAGTCGGCGGCTGGTTCGGTGGCCTGTTGACTGGTTCCCCAGATGGGCTGGAACAGGGCTGTTGTCGTGGCTTGAAGGGGTAAACCTGGACTCGAAGGGTAGCACCTTAACCAGATGTCACGTAAGTGTGACAAGGACGGAGACAACAAACAAGGACACAGGCGGGATAGTGCTAAAATTAACACTTTATTGGGCTAACTTTCGCCCACAAAATAATGTGCTCGTAGATCGTCGAACTAATAATACCTATTGCACACGTTAACGATTTATTTAAAGGCAGCTCAGAACTAGCTAGATAACGTTGCAAACTGTTATTATCACAACCTGGAAAATTGTGGGAACATATGCGAGTGGCCGGAATCTTCGAGAGAGATCTCGGCGCATCTTGCGCGACAGAAAACTGATAAAAGTGTGTCTCGTGACACCGAGATTTACCAAACAAACAATACAGAACTGATATGCGTAGCCGAATCAGAGGGTTAAGGCCGCATGCCGGCGGCTGGTAAAAAGCAACAAATACAGTTTTGAAGGTTTCGCGGCAATGTCTTATTCACCATGCCCCAGATGAAGCCTACGTAAGGGCTCTAAAAGCTAAGAACAATAAGATGGATGGAGGATTTATTGCTGCTTCTTTTTAATAGTTGGTGACCGAGTCACGGTATCTACGATTTAACCAAGAGACCGCAATCGATACAGTGTATTATATTCGATTTTGCAAATTTCTCCATGTAGGCCAGGAAATATTGCACAATCAAGAAAATACCTTGTTTACTAGATACTAGCGCGGCCTCGCCTCTCAGCTGACACATGCAAGTTCATGATCGGAAAGACAGGGAACCTTTCCCGAATGTGAGCCCATCGAAAGTATGAGCATTGAGAATGAGATCAGCTACGGAACGGAGCGAATATTTATTTGCAAGGAACCTGTCTCAACTCAAAGTTCATGGTCGTCGCAGCCCTCCTTTTCACTCTGCACCTCATAAGTACTCTCTTTACTTCCTTCAAGTGCATTCAAAATGAAGCTCTTTATTGCAATAAAGCTTGATAGAGCGAAAGATCAGCGGCTGTTCGTGAACAAAAACCATCGCTATGTTTTCACAAGTGTAGTTAAGTCGCACGGTAAATCCAAATGCTAAAGCTTTGCCCTTTTTTCAAAACTCAGAAAACTGAATATGGTTTTGAAAATAATCCTTAATTTAAAGCTCAGGCAGGCACTCCTCTATTGGAGACAGAGAAGTTGCACTGCCAACTGGCGCGGCTTCCAGCAGTGCCAAGAACGGTGGGCCTCAGACATGGCACTGCGCTGCCGTTAGCGGGCGCAGTACCATTAATTCAATCTCGCCTAAAACACTTGGCTGTTTGGCTGCCGTACACAGCTGTTCCCGTACCTCATCTGTACATGAAAGTGCAACATGTTTAAGCAGCACAATCTTGCAATGTGTAGGTGCCTCAAAAATTTTCACTAAAACAAATGATTGGTGAAATAAATGTGCTGGTTCTGGTTCTGGTCGACGGGTGAACAAAATGTGCCCGTCGCACCAAGGCAGAACGACAATGCTAACGGTGGATAACACTACCCTGTACTTAATAAAAAATTTCACGCTTCATGGCAGGATGTGCAGTTAATGTTACAAATGAAAGTACATTTCGGTGCAACAGAATGAGCTATTTTGACCGCCTGAAGATATACTCTGGATATTCGTATCTTATGACTTGTTGCCTAGACTGTAGAGGCTTCCAATATTGTTTGCGATAATATTTATATTTCTTGTCCTCACTCTGCGTTCGGGCAGTCATTGGACGATTTTTCTTTATTCTGGGTTGCATTGGTCATTTGGTAAGGAGGCTGGTGCATTCAAGTCTACCCAGGTTTTTTATGCATTTCATTTCGCTTGATTTCATGTATTATTCAGTTAAATGCAGTTGTTCAGTCGTGTTCGACTCTTCGTGACCCTATGGACCATATAACGCCACGCTTTCCGGTCTCTCACTATCTTCCTAACATCACATAACTTCATCTGCAGTGCCTCGAGGATGCCATCTAACCATCGCGTTCGCTGCCTACCCCTTCTCCGGCGACCCTCAACCTTTACCAACATCAAATCTTTCTCCAACGACTCCTCTCTTCTAATCAGATGACAAAAGTGGCTTAGCTTTAACTTTAGAATTTGACCCTCCAATGAGCAGTCAGGGTTTATGGTCGACAATATGGACTGATTTGATCTTCTGGCAATCCAAGGAACTCTCAAGAGTCTTCGCCAGCACCACAATTCAAACGCGTCAATTCTTCGGCGGTCAGCCTTCTTTACAGTCCAACTCTCGCATCCATGCATCACAACTGGAAAGACCATAGCATGAGTTATACAGATCTTGGTTGGCAGTCTAATGTCTCTGCTCTTTACTAGGCGGTCAAGGCTAGCCATGGCTCTCTTTCCCAGAAGCAGGCGTCTCCTAATTTGATAGCTGCAGTCTTTTTTCCGGGGTAATCTTGGAGCTCAAGAAAGGAAAATCTGTCACAGCTTCCACTTCTTGTCCCTTGATGCCCCAGGACTTGATAGGGCAAGACGCCATAATCTATGTCTTTTTAATGTTCAGTTTGAGCCCAACCTTCTCACTCTCTTCTTGTACACGCATCAGAAGTCTTTGAGTTCCAGTTCACTTTCTGCCATTATTGTGGTATCATCCGCATATCTAAGGTTGTTGATACGTTTTCCAGCCATCTTCACTACAGCTGAAGACTCGTCCAGACAGGCCTTCCGCTGATGCACTCAGCATATAGAGTTAAATTGGCAGGACGACAGTATGCAACCTTGTCTCACTCCTTTCTCAATCGGAAACCAATCTGTAAGACCATGCCCCGTTCTGACTGTGGCCTCTTGCCTTTCATACAGGTTCCTGAGGATTCAGGTAGAACGAAAGGAAGAAGATGGTTTGCACGGTATAAAAAAGAACTGAACAAGGGTAAATGGGGTACGCCTCAGTTCGCAGATGAGCCAACGTTTCGACAAATGTACTTGTCTTCGTCTGGGCATAGCGATCATCACTGGCAGGGGTTTAAATACGCTTTTGCTTCCGAAGAAGGAAAGCTGGGGAGGGGAAGGTGGGCATGAAATAGTGGGGAGGAGAGGATGGGTAAGAAGAAAGTTTGTCATGAAGTGAAAAAAAAAAATGATCTTCGGTATGTACTTATCAGCCATGGAACCAGGGATTCCTTGGCCTGCAAAAGAAGTAAAAGCGGCCGTACCAGGAAGAACTACAATGCCGGGTAGGTGATTAGTCACCACTTAAGCCGGTGTGGTGCAGATACACCCTACAAAGGGAGGCTATGCAAAGAGCCCTGATAAGGCACACATCTAGGGGGACAATTCCTAAAAGGAGAAGGTAGGGGGGGAGTATATAGTCACAGGATAATAACCGCATAGTGAAAAATGATAATAATCTTAAGTATGTATCTCAACCTGGAAGCAGAGATCCTGTGGCCTACAAAAGAAGTAAAAGCGGCAGTACCAGGAAAAAAAAAACACAGTACCGGGTAGATGATTAGTCACAATTTAGGCGGGTTTGGTGCAGATACACCTTACAAAAGGAGGGTTTGCGAAGGGCCCTGATAAGGCATATATCTAAGGCGGACAATTCTTAAAACTTTCTGCAAAGGGGGGGGGGGGGGAGAGAAATACAAAGTCACAGGTTAATAAGTGCACAGGCAACCGCAAATAACATGAAAAAAAATAAAATTAATAATAAAAAATGTTTGAGGACAAATTCAAGCGACAAGTTAAGGAGGAAATGTGTTTAGAGGAAAGTGTAAGGTTATGCTATTGCGGAAGGGAATAGGGTGTACATGCGTTGTGAATGAACTCTACAGGTTCCTGAGGAGACAGATTAGGTGAATTGGAACTCCCATCGCTTGGAGAGCTTGCCACAATCTGCTGTGATTTAGGCAGTCAAACGCTTTCGCATAATCAATAAAGCAGAAGTAGATGGGTTTCTGGAACTATCTTGGTTTTTCTATAATCCAGCGAATGTTGGCAATCTGGTCTCTATTTCCTCTGTCCTTGCGAAACCCAGCTTGCACGTCTGGAAGCTCCCGATCCACATACTGCTACTGCCTACCCAATGAAAAGTTTTTACATCACCTTGCTAGCATGCGAAATAAGTGCGATCATGTGGTAGCTGGAATAATCATTGGCACTGCCTTTCTTTGGAATGGGGATGTAAACTGACCTCCTCCAATCCTGTGGCCACTGCAGGGTTGTCCAAATTTGCTCACATTATGTATACAGAACGTTTACAGCGTCATGGTTGAGGTTTTGAAGCAACTCAGCAGGAATGCCATCAATTCAGCTAGCTTTGGTCTTAGCAAGGCTTGCTAAGGCCCATTCAACTTCACTCTTCAGGATTCCCGGCTCGTGATCAGTATTCACAACCGTCTTATGCTGGGTTTGCACATCTGGGTCCTTGTACAGTTCTTCTGTGTATTCCTGCCACCTCCTCTTTATCTCTGAGGCTTCACTGAGGTCCCTGCCTCGTTTATCCTTTATCACACCCAGCTTAGCACAGAAGCTTCCTTTGATAACTTTGATTGTCTTATACAGAGCTCTTGTGTTCCTCAGTTGTCTGTTATCCTCATCTGTTTGGCACTGTATGTTCAATTAGGCATTCTTATCTCTTGCTATTTTCTGAAAATCCGCATTGAGAACCTTGTATTTTCTCTTTCCCCCATAACGTTTGCCATTCTCCTTCCCTCAGCTATTTGCAAAGCCTCTTCAGATAACCAGTTTTGATTTTTTGCTTTCCTTTTCTTTTGGAACTACCTTATTAGCAACTTCTTGTATTATATCACGAACATCAGTCCACATCTCTTCATGCTCTCTGTCTTCTAGATCTAATTCTTGAAATCGATTCCTCACTTCCACAGCATATTCTGATGGAATTTGCTCCAGATCATACGAGAAAGGCCTTCGAGCTTTCTGAGTTTTTCTCAATTGAAGCTTAAATTCGGCAACAGCAAGCTGATGCTCGGGGCCACAATCGGCCCCAGGCCTTGTTTTTACTGCTTGTATAGCGCTTCTCCATCTCCGCCGGCAAAGCATATAATCAGTCTGATTCCTGTACAGACCGTCTGGTGTAGTCCATGTGTACAGACGCCTCTTGTGCTGCTGACAATGAGTATTCGCTATGGCAAGGTTGTTTTCTTGACAAAACTCTACTAGCCTCTGCCCAGCTTCATTTGGCTCATCAAGACCGAACATGCCTGTAATTCAGGATATTTCTTCACTCCCCACCTTAGCATTCCAGTCTCCTATGAGAAAAATAACGCCTAATGATGGAGTGCGGTCTAAAAGGCATTGCAGGTCAGCATAAAATCTCTCAATATCAGCTTCTTCAGCAGTAGGGATTGGCGGATAGACTTGGATAACTGTTATGTTGAAACGGTGACCTTGGGTCCGAAGTGAAATCATTCGGTTGTTTTGGAGGTTGCACCCTAGCACTGCTTTGTCCATTCTTCTGTTTACTATGAGAGTGACCCCATTCCTTCTCCTGGATTCGTACCCACAATAAAGGACATAATGGTCACCGGAATTAAATTCTCCCATTTCGGTCCACTTGAGCTCACTGAAACCCAAGATATCAATGTTCAATCTGTCCATTTCTTGCTTGACGACATCCGGTTTACCTTGCGTCATAGATCTTACATTCCATGTTGCTATGTGACATATTTCCTTGCAACAGCGGACTTTCCGGTCGCTTCCCGACACATCTACAACTGAGCGTTCTTTTGGGTATAGCCCAGCCGCTTCATTTGTCCTTGAGCTACTAGGAATCACCTTTTGTTCATGATTCATCCCTAGTAACATGTGGGACGCCTTCCAACCTGGGGGGCTCATCTTCCGGCGCCTTATCAATAATGCTATTGTGACTGGCCATAGGGTTTTCTTGACAGAAAATACTGGAGTGGGTTGCCGTTACATTCTCCAGTGAATCACATTTTCTCAGAACTCTCTGCCGTGACTTGTCTATCTTGGGTTGCTCTGCACAGCAGAGATCATGACTTCAGCGAGTTGCAAGCCCCTCCGCTGCGACAAGGCAGTGATCCATTATTACCGTATGCCCTAACTGGGGCATTTAGAAGAGTGGAAAATAAAGTTGTAATTAATGATTCATAAAGTACAAAGTACGAGATAGATAGGCGTTGCATAAGTACAAGCATAAATAAGGTAATAGCGCCTAGCCTCTAAATACAAATATGAACAAAATAAATTCTCACATCAAAAATCAAGAAAAGTAAAGGCACAATAATACAGTACCTAAATGTAACACAAAATAAAGAGAACAGTAACTGCAAAATTTTCCATCACTGTTAGTTGGTGCCGTACACATATACTTTTAAGTGCTGCAGAATTTCAGTGAGTGATGCAGATGAAACAGCAGTGTCTGGAAGAGAGTTCTCATCTTCACAAGTTTGTGGGACATAATTGAACTTAGAGGAATCATTTCGTGTGGTCGGTAATGGTATAAAATTAGTCAGGCGAAGCCTTGATGTTCATTGGTCTTGATTTCAATGTAATCAGATTTGTTTGTTTGGAGACATTTGTTAATAAAGAGGAAAAAGGTATTCAATCATTCATACCTGGTCCTGGCCTGTAGCGTCGCTAACTGAACTTGATCACAGAGTTCTGATGAGGAAGGGTGGCGGCGGTGTTTATCCTAGGCAAATATTTCAGCAAGTCGCTGCATCCTTTCAAGTTTGAGGCTATTGTTGGCAGTGTGAGGATTGCGCACAATTTTTTGCATATGCACTATGCACTAACACATACACCTGCAGTTGCATGTGCATAGTGCGTCAGAGGAACTATAGTGATTTTGAAGCTTTGGAGACAACTGTTTCGATGTCAGTATTCCGTTATAAGTATTGTGTAAATTTTATGGCTATATATTTATATGGTTGAACACGTTTAATTTTGTACCCGCTAAATATATTCTTACGGAGCACAGTATCGAGACGACGACGACGTGCTGATATGAAGCAGGGAAGAAGAGGACGCTCAGGCGTAGCTGGCTTCGTTCTGTGGTGTGCGATGTGGAGTGTGCGTGTAACAGTTAACTAGCATTTACCGCTGTGTACTTTTCCTTAACATTTGGTGGAGGAGCCGGGGTAGTGCGACCGGAAATACTCACGCGCGCAGTGCACAGTCCCACGACGGCAGCGACGCTTCCACCAGCAACACGAACGGCGGATGAAGCGGTGGGTGTGACAACCTTTTTGATACGGCGGCGAAAGGATGACCCGAGGACTGAAATTTGGGCACAGGTGTCAATGAGGGCAGTAACAGGGGCACCATCCACATAGATGTCTATAAGGTTGCGGCGATGAGCGAGGGTCAGCAGAGGATTTTCGGGCCGGGTCGTCAATGCAGCGTCACCTCCGGGAGCTGCATTGGTTAGTTTTTCGGATGAGAGCCAGAGAAGTGGAGAGATGAGGCATGGCGAGATTGGGGCGAGCTGGACTACCGGATCTGAGGAGACGGTGAGCGGCTGTACATGCGCGGGGCTGGCGAGTTAAAGTCACGAGTGCGCGTATCAAGGACATAGGCTGGGTGTGGAACATAGTCGGCGCTGCGATCAGAATAGTAGCGAGGTCGAGGTGGCGGAACCCAACTTTACGATGTTCCTACAGCAAGACACTTGCGAGTATCATGCACGTATGACAGTGTGCGACGCAGATTTTTCTGGCCTGGTCTCTACCGCTCTCTCCGTCGCTACGTCACCGCTTGTGAGCTGTGTCAGCGCCGAAAGACACCCTCGCTTCAACCTAGTGGGCACCTGCAACCAATTCCAGTGCCGACCGAGCCGTTTTCTCGTGTGGGCCTGGATCTTCTTGGGCCTTTTCTGACATCGACTTTTGGAAACAAATAGATTGCGGTGGCGACCGATTATACCACCCGATATGCTGTAACCAGGGCTATCCCCGCCAGCTGCACCTCCGACGTTGCCGACTTTCTTCTGCATGATGTCATCTTGAATCATGGCGCTCCACGTCAACTGCTCACAGATCGTGGCCGCTGTTTCCTCTCTCAAGCGGTTCGTGATCTTCTCCGCTCATGCGCTACTCGTCACCAATTGACCACGGCCTACCATCCGCAAACGAACGGTTTTACTGAGCGCCTCAATCGCACACTGACCGACCTGCTGTCTATGTATGTGTCCGATCACCATCGTGACTGGGACGCCTCCTTACCTTTCGTCACGTTCGCCTTTAACTCCTCACGCCATGACACCGCCGGATACTCTCCCTTTTATCTACTCTTCGGCCGTGACCCTTTATTCCCATTCGACACCTTGCTGCCTCTTGACGACTCTTCCTGCAGCTACGCTTCGGATGCCATCGCCCGCTCTGATGCCGCCCGCCACATTGCTCGAGAGCGTCTTGTAGCATCTCAGCGCTCTCAAAAGTGTCGTTATGACCGTCATCACCGTGACGTCCACTATCCTCCTGGTTCCCTCGTACTTCTTTGGCACCCGGCTCGCCGTGTAGGTATGTGTTAGAAACTTTTGCCTCGTTACGTGGGCCCTTACTGCGTCTTGCGGCAAGTCACCGATGTGACCTATGAGATCGCCCCTCTACAGCCCAAGTATTTTCCACAAACCCTCATCCCGGACTGGTGCATGTCGCCCGTCGAGTTCTCCTGTGTAGGACGCACCGAGACGGTGCTTCTTCGGCGCGGGGAATACCGTTACGGATCACAGTGTCGAGACGACGACGACGTGCTGATGTGAAGTAGGGAAGAAGACGACGCTCAGGCTTAGCTGGCTTCGTTCTGTGGTGTGCGTCTAACAGTGAACTAGCGTTTACCGCTGTGTACTTTTCGTTAACAATATAATTAAATTACCAGTTTACTTTATAGTTAGCCACATGAACACCAATTTTTTTTTATTTAACTCCATCTCCCGGTCGTCACACCATTTTGCTATTCTTTGGAGATTTGAATTTATTTCTCTCTGATCAAATATGTTATTTATATTACCATAGAATACGCAGTCATAAGAAAAATGCTTTTATGCTAGAAGCGCATATTTGGACATTTGCTAGCTGTTCAAGAACGGTGATTGGCTCGAATAATTACGGTATTATATATGAGCAGACAATACGTAAGCCTTTATGTGAAGTCTGACTGCATCGATTTTTATTCACCACACAAAAGGTAAAAAATGTGCGATCAAGTTGTTCGTGCTATGTTGCTTTGTTTTATTTATCACAGAAAAATTGGGTTACTTTGCCCTTTCACCTAAATCTACTGCTGGACGCTGTTCAAATATATCCGGTCATTTATCTTTGCAGGCCAACTGGCGGTTGAATATGCATATTGCATGATGACGATTGCAGTGGTAGGTCTAATGTGCCGCTCTGAAGATCTCTGGCCCGACTTAGTTAGCACAAACAACACGCACATGAGGTTTTAGCAAGACGTTCACACCAATGATGCGCTCACTACCAACTGCCTATTATTTATGATACGAAGAAGAAGGTATACAAAATGACGTAAGAGTCTTTTTGCACCCACGAAAGTTCTGAGTTTCTGAACCTGAGTTTCTGAGATATATGCGCGCTCTGGATTATGCCCACCTGCAGTGGAAGCGCTGGAGGAAGTGTTCGCACAATAGTGCGCTGTCGTGTGATGCAGCGGAATCTCCAGCCAGGGCGGTCATGCGACGCAACAGCTCGGTAGGCTTGCCATCTCCGATCTCCTCTGAGGTAAGGAGCTGCTGTAGACGACACGGCTCCGTTTTAGAAGTTCGCTGGATCAGCCTTGCCCGAAGATAATCGTAAGAGCGATCGGCAAGCGGAGAGCGGAGAACGTCGCGAACAATCGCAGCAGTAGCAAGCGTGAGCGCGCCAATGACGTAGGGGAACATGGCCACATGCGAAGAGAGGCAGTGCCGGCGGAACAAGACCTCGATGGTGAGGAACCAAAGTTCCAGGTCCTATGACTAGAAATCACGGAGCTTCAGAGCGGAGACCGCAGACCCACGAGAAGGCGGCTTCTGAGACGGCAGAGGTGGCACATGAGTGGAGGAATCCGTGGCCAAGGCTTACATGAGGAAAGGTAGGCGAGATCTCAAGCTCCGAGCGCTGGTAGTCTTAGCGAGGCGGCTGACGCAAGCGCAGGGCAGAGGCAGAGAGCGAAGGCGCGAAGTTCAGAGTTACCAAATTTGTGGACATGAAACGCAGATAAAGTCGTTGTCGGGTCTCCGCAAATATATTTTACAGGACCCGCTGAGCGAAGCGGGAATAAAGCAGCGAATCGCCGACATTTAGTTCTGCAGCCACAAAGAACATTCTGCTCGCGCTTGGCAGGCGGGCTGAGGCTGTTGTCTTCTTGTGTCGCCGGACCAAGATTTCATGCTAGAAATGCATTGCATAGCCACACTGAACCCGGCGCGATGGTTCATTGGTTAAGACTCCTTGATATTGTTCCGGATACCTCAGGTTCGACGCCTCCCTTGCGGCTGTATTTCAAAGGAGGCGAAACACAAAGGCGTTCGTATCCTGCATGATATCCGTGGAAGATGTCCAGGTGGTCACAATTACTCCGTAGCCTTTCCCCCAGAGCATCTCTTTCTCTCTTTTAGCTTTGACTAGTACCTCCTTTCCTTCATTTACGCTTGTGGGGTCTACCTGAAGCCCGACAGATACTGTGCATTTTCTTTCCTGTAAACAATTACACTTAACTTTGTGTTCCCAGAGTAAAGTAATAAAGAGCACTGGACAATGGTAAAGGGTTGAAGGCTAAGTTCGCAGGTCGAGCCAACGTTTCGACATGTGGATGTGCCTTAGTCTGGGCGTTCTACCAGAATAAGGTAAGTCGGGAGGAAGGTCTAAATTTTGAGCTAAATCAGACGGTACAGTATTCTCTCAAGCCCGGAGAGCAAATCTGAGCACTGGTCACTACACTTGCGAAACAAGAAAAGTGCTTCATACCAGAAGCGGGCTTTACCATATTTTCAATGCTGTTTTTTAGATGGCAGATATCTTCGAAGGGCTTTGAACGACACGTTTGCATTTTGCTTCTGCCCATTTCTTTTTAGTTTGCCTCAGTAGATGGATAAGAGCACACCATACATTGTTCTTTGGCGCATATCACGTGTTTTAGGAGGCTCACTCTATCGTGCACAAGTAGCTTTCAACATGCGTTTAGCAATAATCTCTTATGCTATTACACAAAGGCCTGCAATGTTTTGTAATAACGGAAATCTCTGCTGCGCAGTATTGATCATCGGAACTTCCGAGGGCGTTTGAGGCAAGAGACTGTGTCCGAGCAATCTTTAATTTTTTCACTATTGCATTACTTCCTACACCATTTTCGACAACTTCAGCAGATGCTATACTTATGTGTAGAACAATGTATGAACAGTTATCTCAAGTTTGTAATAATTTATTCTCTGTTCCATGACTGAATGTATACCTTGTGCTTGAGAACTGTGAATATTAGAAGGTTCACTATAAACACAGGGTACTTCAGAGCAAGATGTTAATACCCCCCATTTCAATGCATGCTCTCCTCAGAATCACTGTCTACCTGCAGCTGCTTCGGACCCAACCCAGCACCTCAGCTCATAAAACTAGTGCGGTCTTTTGCTGCTCCGATTACTGCTTTCAGATTCACTGCGGATTCAGTGCATCCAGATTCACCGCCTGTAGTCTACCCCAACTACACGAGCCTTCACTAAGCTAGTAATAAAGGTAAAGCTTGTGTCATCGGGGCATGCGCCTCCAATGAAAGTGGCCATGCAATTTACTTCTTGAACATAGGTTAGCTACCTTCCTAACTCCAACCGTGTCCAGATTAGTTTTTGATTGTCTCGTTTTAGCGGCGCATTCCCTTTGCCTCTCAGCAGAGATTGTCATATCTTATGTGCCTTTATTCCTCTGGTGCCCGTGCCTACGTCATTTGCGCGACCTGCCGTCAGAAAATCAATCAGCATCACAGACTACAACCATGACACACCATAAATCCAAATCATGTCAAACCAAAAGCTTCATTGCAATTAGGATTTATACAAAACGCCATCCTAGCTTGACACTCCCTTCTAACAGTGCACAAATGATAAATATAGGGTTGCTCTAGGCCCAATCATATTTTTCGAAGGTAGGCACTATATCAAACAAGACAATTACAAGAGAAGAAACAAGAATGGCGACCACAAATTGGAACTTTCTTCCATTTTGCTTTTTAGGAAGCAGCATTATTTATTCCAGACAGCACGTACGTCACAAAAATGGCAAACTACAACACCTACTTGATTCAAATCAGCAGCCTGTGAGTTTGAGAATATAGAATATAACACATCTAAGATTAGATACACCAAAGAAAACTGCTGCAGAATCGTTTATTATTCGTGAACTATGCTAATGATTGTAACTGATAATGAAACATGAAATGCCCAAAGTAGCAGAAGCGTCGGCAAGAAGTCCACAATAAAAAAAAGGAATGTTTCAGAAATGTCAATAAAGTAAACCCTTTTTACAGCAAAGTTACCAAAGTGGCAATGAAAGGTAGATTTAATTGCATCTGAAGCTAAGGCTACATCATGCAGTCCTGCCCAGGTAGCAGAGCATGTGGGGCCGCAGTAGGTGCGATGTAGGAAAGTGGGGCTGGGACAACCATCATAAAACCTGCATCGGTCCCCGATGGGGCAAAAGTGGGCAAGCCCCATTTGGGCTTGCCCTTCTCCTCCTGCATGGGTCCTATAGCGGCGTTTCTTGGGCGAGTGCAGAGCACATTCCTGCATCCAGACCACAAGGGTCCCTTGCCAGATATTTGAGGGCAATCCAACCTAAATGTGGGCTTTTTATGGGAAAGCCCTCATAGATCCGAAATGAAGCCGCCCCCATTAAATCTTTGTGGGACCAACATCGGCCGTAGCGGGGCAAGAAAACGGGCATACCCACATGCTGCCCCAATCGGCCCCTTGTAGGTTACTTGAGGGCAGGTGAAATATGAATAAGGGCTCAATTTGGGCAAGCCCTCGTGAAGCCCAAATGAGGCAGCCTTAGCTAAACCGCTTTAGGTCCCACATAGTCTCTAATGGGGCTGGAAGGCGGGCGTGCCCGCATGGTACCAAAATCGGTCCTTTGTGGGGCCTTTGAAGGCCCGTGCAACAGCAGGTAGGCTCTAGGTTCAAAAGCAACGTCCAGCCCAAGTGGGGCTGCCCACATAAAACTGCTTTATATCCCACATGGGTCGTAATGGGGCTGGAAGGCGGGAGGGCCCGCATGATACCAAAATTGGTCCCTTGTGGGGAATTTGAAGGCACGTGCAACAGCAAGTGGGCTTTTGTTTCAAAACCAACACCCAGCCCAATTGGGGCTGCCCACACAAAACGGCTGTAGGTCCCACATCGACCGTAATGGGGCTAGAAGGCGTGCGTGCAATTGCGTAATCATTGTTTCCAACCTTTATTTGCATTAGATGTTGCCCCAGATTACTATTATAGATGATTTGTATAACAGTTGTTGCCATGTTTAGTCGATTAGAAATTTACATGGCTTTAGTTCTCACGCTCATGCAAATTGCGCTACAAATACTAAAACAAACTGATTGCTAACTGTTGCCTCTTATGTGGTTGCTTTGGACAGCCTGCAACTCCCAGCACAATATTGCTGTTCAGAACACACATCTCCATAGCCTGAACAAGATGTACATGAAGTCATTTCGCTAGATGAATGTTATAAATTATTGTAAAATTTAATATTGTGGCTGTTTAGAGAGTGCAGACATGTGTAAAATAATTACTTTATTATGTGCATAAATATTGATTGGGAAAACTTGGACTAGGGCTTTCCATCAATTTCCTGCGTCGGACCCCTACGAGAATAATGTGGGCAAGCCCAAGCATAGAGAAACATACCTACGTAAAGAGCGGACACTCGAGCCTTTTCGCGGCCGAGCAAGCAAGGGTCTGACCACCCGCGAGGCGGCGTAGCGATGTTTGCTTCCACTCCACCTCAAAGGTAGATAGCTTATCATACGTACACTGGCTTGCATCAAAGCGTATGCTTTCCTTGCTCTTTCCATATAAAGATTGATGCTGAGCCGGTCATGTGCCGCCGGTTACGCCCACATCACCGTGCTTTTCAATGCATCACCTCGTTTGGCCGGTAACTTATTTCCTTTTGTCTGCAGAAATAATTTTGCTCTTTTTTGAGCTAAGAACGCTTTTAGCAAGTCGTTTGTTGTGCAACGTGACCTTATTTTGCACGTGTAACATAGAATAGGAGTCGTGACACACTTTTAGTGTGCAGTTACTGTATGTTTTTGGATCGTGTTTTTCTGAAGAACTTGTGCATTACTTCGATTGCATACTTTTTTAAGGCAGCTTTAAGACAAATAATTTTTTGGTGGCTCCGATGTATCTTAACACAAACTTTTATTCGGCAGTACAAGAACTGTGTGTTGCGCATTTTGGATCGTTTTGTGAGTGATGTTTACTTCGCTGTGTTTGCAAAAAGCATGGGTTTTTGCGCTTCGTAAGCACCATTTTTACATGCCGAATTCCTTGTCATGACTAAAGCATTCTCGTTGGGGTCTAAAAAGCGCTGCTGCCTGTTCAGGGCCTGCATTTTGACGACATCTACTGCTCTTAGTCGCTAATAGTGGATTCCCTGTAATACTTTGCCATATGGGCAGAGGGCAATTTTGTCCGCGATCATGGGTATAAGCATAGCATTGGGTTACTTTTATGTATTCAGTGTGGTGTGTTTAAATTTGTGAACAGCCTACTGATCAAGGCTGATTTATAGAAATTCTGCGCGGGCTGTGCCTGCATTTTTTCCTCCTTACTTGTGTCTACCAGTTCACAGCTCCTTTTCTGTTGTTCTCACGGGTGATGTTTTAGAAGAAAAACACACAGCCGGTATGCAAAATTTCTTCATCGTAATACTGTTCCGCGTGCTTCACCATACCTTCAATCTTGTTGCTCTTCGTAATATGATGTATTTTATAATGTGTGTGATCGAGTATTCTTCCTGTGCCATTCAATATGTGAGCTAGAAAATAAACTTTTTTGTATGGAACCACTGCCTCCTTGTGTGCCACTGAGAAAAGCGGTTCAATAACGGCAAAAAAATACGATAACAGCTCTGATCGCATTATTCTAACCTGCATGAACTAATTCAGCCACGGTTATGTTCTGTGAGAACCTTGCCGGTATTTCCAGTAAACAGGTTGCGATCCGCTATTTTAATACGTCCGTATGCATGACATCGTTAAAGCACTTACGCGCAACTCCGGACAATGTAGTTGAATATTTTAACACCTGAAGGTAAGTCAGAATTGAAAGCATTTCCATCGAAAGCGAAACCGACACAGCAAATCACGTGCCGAAAATCTCGCAGGACGAAATTAGCGGTCTGACCAGCCGCTCGGGGCGCTGGTGCTGCTCGGCCGCAGGGCCCTATGGAAGTGTCCGCTCTTTACGTAAGTATGTTTCTCTATGGCCCAAGTGCGGCTAGCGCTATAGAACCCGCATTGGTCCTATGTCATTATCTGAGGGGCTAACTGAAATAAAAAAAAATGTTCTTCCAAAGCGGCTGCCCAAATCGCTCCAAAGTAGGACCATCGCGTGGAGTTGGCGGGATGTGCCCTTTTAACAATGCCGGAAAAATGTGGGCAGCCCCGCAAGGGCTGCCTGCATCGGCCCCTAGTGGGGCCCATTGGGGCTTTGTCGACGTCGGCCCCTCTTGCAGCACCCACATTGAGCTCACCGGGGTTGTCCTGCATTGCCTTCATCGGGCCCACCGGGGCCCACCCTTCATAGCCCACTTTGTGCTACCTGGGTGATTTAAACGCAGGTTTGTCTATTGCTTTTCGCATATCTCTCGTTTCTTGGATAGGGTAATAGAGAATCTAAACAGTTTATTAGATGCGGGGAAAAGAACATTCACATCATCGGTGGGCATGCAGTCGTCATGCTGTGGAAAATTTTATATATATCAAGAGTTTATTTATTGCACTGTCTACTATGTATGGTTGCTCCACATTCCTTTCTTCTACCTTCTGCAGCAGACAGTTCACATTGCAGAAAGTGCTGAACGGGTAACGTGCTTTCTAGAAACGCCGATTCCGGTTTTTGAATATGTCATTTATACAATGTGAAAGATTATGTCGAGTGCTGCGCGAAGAAAGTAAGCATCTATTTCATGTTTATCAACTTTGCATGGAAGCTTTATTGCGACTGAAGACTTTTGTGCGCATTAAGAACAGCTGTGACGATAAGACTGAACATCTAAAAAAGCAGTCTACAATCCACCATCATCTGCAGCATCGCAGTATGGGTTCTGCGCAATTAAGAGGCCAGCAAGGTCCAAGGCTTGCAGTCAGAAAAGAGTGCGTAGAAGTAGTTCTTTACTTCCAGAATATTTGCTGTGGCATGAAGGTGGCTAACAGATATGATTTTGATATTGTTATCCCCCATTAAACAAAGCGTTTATGATCTGTACCGCTGCGTTGAAAAAAAAAGATATACGTGAAAAGGTGCAAAAAATGCTACATTCAATGAATAACAGAGGTTGTGCACAGGGTTTCTTTGAGCTACGCTTGAATCGATATTTCACTAATGGGAAAGTTCGTCTAGTATAGACGTGATGCATCAATACCATAACTCTACAGTAAACGCGACGGCCCCTCGATGAGAACAATATTTCAGTCGCAAAAGCAAAGCTCCGTACAAGGAGCCTTTAGTTATGACAGGTGCCAAAGCAAAGCTATAAAGACAACTGATAGGGCTTTTCGCGTAAATTCATATTATAAAGCTGCGTGCTGTGCTGCTTCTACTATGGGCGCGCATAACCTTTCAGACATTTCTGTGTTCTCTTAGTTCGGGATTTTCGGAGATTCGTTGTCGTTGACACAGCTGTTGCTGCAGTTGCCTTTAAAGAATGCATTGTCATGCGGCTTTTCAGCTTTGCTGACTGCCAATATTTTTATAGGTATTGTATTATAAGCTTATTTTTGGTCAACATTTCTTGCCTTGTTTTGCTATTATGTGTGGTGAATGTTTCATTGTGACCTACTTCTTTAGTTTTCCACAAATATTCAAACAATATAGTTGTGAGTCACTTTGAGATATCTGAATTAATATGTGTTGAATCCTGGCTTCCCAGACTTGCTGCAATCGCATTTCTAGTATAACGTGGTCCTGGTGTTTCCCTTAAGGAGAATCAAAAAGGTTAATGGAACAATAAACCGCTCACAAGGCAAGTGTAAAAGGTCCCCACAATATGTCTGTACGTATACCCAAAAATTGGCCTTTTGTACCTCCAAATTTTGATTCGACTGCATTTGGCATCTAAACTATTTTAAATATGATTCAAAATCTGGGTGGGCCACCCCAACATTTGGCCTCTTCGACCACTAGGTTTCGACAAAGACTTAATAATGTAATTCGAGTAATGTCATTCTTGCAGGTGACTCAAATCTAGGCCAGCCAAGCCTAAAATTTTACCTCCTCGGCTCGAAATTTCATGTTCCCGCTGTGTAAAAATAAAAAAAAATAAGGTTCATATTTTATATTGAGCATGGAAAACGTATACAGAACTGCTTATTCCGAATTAATGTTGGTCACACCGCAAAGTTTGCTCTACTTGAGTTCTAAAATTTGGCTCTTCGAATCGACCAAAATTGATGGCAAACTAATATGAGTATATCCGGCCTAATGATTGCTTCCATATTTAGTTGGGCCGCCCCAAACATTTGACATGCTCACGAAATCTTCGCGAGTGGGAGGGGACTTGCAAAGTGGAATTTCTTCCGAATGCATGATATAAATATGGGTGCTTTCTGTGGAATAATACAGAACGATTATATGCAGCACGTGTGAGTCGGTTATCAACTTGTTCTGTTCGCATGTATCTGCCTTTCCAAGAAATTGTACCAACTGGCCCAAATGAAATAGCGCTTGGAGCCTTGGAGTTTTTTAGTGCCCTAACCATTGGCCCAATGGGGCTGGCGGAATGTTGCAGGTGAGAGAAACTGAGCCATACAATTAGGAATGTGCACTTTATTAAACTCATGGCGTTCACCATTATAGGTAATAGCTTATTTAGTTTTGACTGTTTGATATTTCATCCATTTGTGAAGATTAGATGCTTAGATTCTCTCTGCACAGGAAAAGACATTCAATTTTAACAGAGATACACATTTTTGGAAAAGCCAAAAAAGGAAACAATTTACTTTCCTGAAGAATGTTTACCTTGTGTGTAATCAGGCAAGAAGAGAAATGTACACTTATATAATGTTGGTGTCATTTTCAGGACTTTTATTTTACTCACCTAGGCAAAAAAAATCAAGAAACAGTGCACATACAGTGCTCAAAGCACTTTTTATTGAACTGTAAGCGTAGCTGTAATGAACTCTCAGATAGCGCATGTGTCTCCCACTATGCCAACTTTCACGAGCTCATTGATGTTTAACTACATTTAAGATAACTGTTTTTATTTCCTTTACACTCAGTACTCGCCTATCTTTGACAAGGAGGAATGTTGTGGAAGTTTTCTTTGCACTTAACAACAATAATGTCACCAATTGTAGAGAGTTATGGATGAATTCGAATATCGCGAATGACAAGCCATTTCACGATGCATGTTTGCATTTTATAAGCAGCAGAAGATTGAATTCAAGAATGATGGCGGTCTAGTTTCTGGGAACTCTATTTTGTAAGGTTTTGTTCTTGCATTCGTATTTGTTCTTTCAGTCTCTAGAGTCATAATAATTGCTAGCTGGTAACTGCTGACTAACGCCCTCTTACCCAGAAGAATAATTTATTACTTATGTTCAACACTTTACTTTCCATAAGAACAGTACATATTTTCCCGTGCTTGACTCTCCCGACATTAGCTTGTAGAACTTTGCTGCACCTTCAGAGAACCATTGAAAGCTTGTTGAGCCCTCAATTCGAATCAGCGAAAAAAGTTGCTTGCCAGCTCTGAGTACCCTGCTCTCATGTATCACTTTTAAGGCAAAGCTTAAGCTGGTCATACGCTTCTTCAATTCTTAGGTTATGCCCCCTCTGCCCTGCTAAACAACGTTTTTTTTTTCTTTCTCCTTTAAGCCGCTTCCATTCTCACTAAACAGCCGCACCTCCTTCCTATACTGAATAAAATGTTTTTAAATATTATTTTGGAATCATCGATAAAACCAAAACATTGCACCCAAAACTGAGAGTATGAAAATAATGCAGTCGTGTGTATTGTTGCTGTGATACCGGCAAAATTCAAGGCAGGACATATACGCTGCCAACCAAAGGCTAAAATCAGTATGACGTTATTTCTATGCACGAAATAATGCGAACCTGTTTTCCGTATGCCGCGTAAATTTACCAATACGATAGGTTCGGTTCGTGGAGGCGCTAAATACGACGATTAAATTCTCATACATTCCCATAGCCAGCTGTAATTGTAGGCCTCTCTACGAAGCCATGCATCCTTCCTGTTCCAGGTTGTATGAAAATTAGGGCTGTCGAATTGTGATCGTTGTGGTGTTGTGGTCATTGAGATGCTCATTAAACTGAACCGAGGAGAGTGGAAATAAATAATGTTAGCGGTTTTTCAAGCAGATGAACAAGATTTGATTCTTTATTCATTGTTTTATGCGGTGTGTGCGTTCATTATTTGCTTCCTTCGACCACTGTCATTGTTGCCTTTATGTTGGGCATCCTACCATAAGAAACATTTGAGCAAATAAAGCTCCCACTTCGTTGAATAAACTAAGCTAGCAACGAGCTATGGTTACTCATATTCACGGGAGTGCAACATTAGCAAGCGGAATATGGCCATGCTACGCTAAGTAACCATCGAGGTTTCCGCACGTTTCACAAAGCCAACAGGGCGCGGTGTGCAGCAACGAATATTTGTTTAGACGAAGTGCTGTACTTTATCGCTGTTTCGCAAAAGCTGCTGGCATCGGCGCCTGCTTGAACAAGCGGAGAACTGATACAAAAAGAATTGGAGATGGCTTAGCTCAGCTAAGCCACGATATACGTAGCGAGATCTACCAGTCGGCAATATCATTGAGCACTGATAAACTGGGTGGCATCAGCGGGTACCCAAACCCACGGCTAACGCTGTAAATGGGAATCCGTTGTTTAGCAAGGCAACTCTGTACACGTATTGCAAACGTTAGCAGCTTGTAGCGTTTTGGCAGTTATTCGTGAAAAGCTCGCTACAAAAGTGGTACATGAACGCATCCACCGTTATCACGAAAAGCTGGTGTACAGACTTTCAAACACGGAAGACAGTGCCAAACCCGTTATTTACAAAGTCAGATTGGAATGCTGTCGTTGCCAATGCCCTGGCCCCCAGCTGAGTGGTGCGTTTAGTCATCCGCGTCTTTGCGTCTTGTGATTCCTATGTTTTTCTTGTTTCCGCAGGGGTTCGTCATCGGACAGACATATCGGTCGCTTCGCGTCGTTGCGTCGTCGCTTAGCAGAACGTCCCGCCCGATCTCTAGGTGTCTCCGGTGCACGCTTAGAGCGATCGTGCTTCGTTGTTACACAGACGGGCCTCTTCATACCAAGCAACGATTTCGGGATAGTTCGAAACAGTCTCTCGCAGCCGGTGAAAATACTGCGTGCAGTACGCGCATTCGCTGTCAACTTTGTACCCATATGGAGCACCATCGCAGGGGTGCAGCTGGATGCTATGGATACGGCGGATGCGCAGTTTGACTTCTGCTGGCCACGCTAAACGTATCTCTGAATAGCATTGTTTAGGTATCGCTACAAAAGGAAACCGTGGTGCGTAGGTTTCAGGATATACAGAATGGCGCCTTAGGGCTTAAGAGTCTTTGCGCGAACCGAAAAAAGAACGATTAAAATCAATCGACTGCGTATGACCAGTCTTCGACTCATTTTTTTGTTTTTTTTGCTGTCGAGACTGTCACTGTTCTTGCACCTTGACGCTACCGTGGGTCTGAAAACTGCATCGTTTATTGATTTTTTCATACTGCTCGTAGACTGCTTACAAATTCACACGGCGTCATAAATACAACAACGCTTTTGATAATTCTGCGTAACAGCTCTGTATTAAACTGTATACAATTCACAGTTATGTTTCTTTATCCCTTGCCTCTCCTGAGTCATTTAAGCGAATATCAGCATTTGCTCTTTCATCTTTAATTGGTTTGGCTTGTTGGGTTTAACGTCCCAAAGTGACTCAGGCTATGAGATATGCTGTAGTGGAGGATTCCGAAATTTTCGACCACGTGGGGTTCTTTAAAGTGCACTGACATCGCACTGCACACGGGAGCCTTGAATTTCGCCTCCAGCGAAAAGCGGCCGCCGAGGCCGTTATTCGATCCCGCCTCCTTGGGAACAGTAGCCGAGCGCCTTAGCAACGGCGCCATCCCGGCGGGTTCATCTTGAATTGGTTACACTCGCGATGACTCATTGAGGTGCAGACCCCTTCACTTTATTTTTGCAGCGAAAGCTACGCTGCGCTAAGCTTCGTGTGTTTTGCGGTTCCTGAAAAAGAGCCACAGTGCGCATGTGCGCAGACAAGTTTTCCCCACAGGTGCGCCGCGTGTGACATCAGAGGCTCACCGGCATATACTCCGCCTCGATGAGGAGGAGGAGGTAGCGCCATCTCAGCAGATGTACACGCCGGTTCGAATAGGAGGAGATGAGTAGATTCCGCACTGCGCATGCGCGCTGCTGCGCACAAATGACTAAGTCGAGCAGGAAAGCTTCTGCCAGCATCGATTGCATGCGCAGGGCATAAAAGTGGATTCAGCCTAGAACGCCGGTGCACTTTGATGCGTTCTACAGAACCCTGGTTGTGTTCGATGCAACCTTGGTCGCCCGCAGCCGCAGCCGCCTCTCCGCATTCTTTTCAGCAGCGTTGAACCCCTCTAATTTTTTGTGGAGACCAAACAAGAAACTTTCAAATATATTCGGGGGCTGTGGGCAAAGGAAGTTAGCTTTAGGTGCATCGCAGGGACTGAGCAATTTTGGTTTATGTTTGCTGCTGATCTAGAAGCTGTCCTTTGATGTAGTGTTAGGAGCACTTCAGGACGACATGGCAAACATTTTTCTCTTCTGGAATCCTATAGATCCGAACAGCATTGCTTAATATTGCGGACATCGGAAACGTTACCCTTAGGTATGGTACCCGAGGTAGGTCTTGGTTCTATATGCAATTTCCTACAACAATGCAAACATAAAGTCTCACTGTAAATAAATAAATAAATAAGTAAATAAATAAATAAATAAATAAATAAATAAATAAATAAATAAATAAATAAATAAATAAATAAATAAAGTGGCAGTGTTGCGGGCTCAAAAATGGTAAGTAGGCTTTCAACTATGTGAAAATACACCGCAGCTTTGAAATGGTGCCAACAGAAGTCCAGTAATTTTGTCTCGAAATGCGTGCAACCGGGATTCGCCTACGTTAACATGAAATCAATGTATTTTATGTTTATTGATGCGGCGCAGTATAAAGGAAATATAGCGTAAAACTACCTAAAAATGTCTGCCAATGAAACAGCAACAAAAATTAAACTTTTGCTTACAGTGTTTTTTGTTCTTCAATGCAGTCTAAGTTATAAGAGTCGCAATCTCACTTTGTCATTTACAGGTTATGCCGGAAACCGGCGAACCGCTGCAATTTTTTGAAACGTGCTCCTTGACCTGTGAGTCATCATAAATTGCGCTGGGTTTAGTGCACAATTCCAACCGCAGCAGTACACGCGCTCTTGTAGTCCAGTCGACATGCCGTATTTCAAGTCTCGATAACTTCGCGGGGTATGTGCCTCGTTGTGCGGTGCTCTAGTTAAAGGATGGGGGCTGTGCGCCCCGTTTTCTAATGCTTAAATTAAAGTGGGCTCGATCCCAACTGCGGGTGCCTTGTGTCGACAGAGGCAAAATGTAAAAATCTCCCTTTTGCTCTGCATTACCAACACAGGTTGCCGAACTCGAGGTGGTTTAAATTCCGCAGCCAAATACTACTGTGCCCCTCTTGACCCATTTCACGCTTCAAGATCGCCAGTTAATTTTACATCGAAATTATATTTGTGTGTGTCAGGAATTACTTTTTTGGTCACATCAACATATATTATGGTGGTGCCAACCTTAGCATGTAGCATGACTATTGCAATAGTATTTCTAATATGCTCTTCTTTCAGCATTTTATTGGATTAATGAAGTGCCATGAATATGGTTGTATTGTGCGGTGTTGGTTGAACCAAGCACATTGAGTCTATTTTGTACATGCGTGTTACCTCGTGCCCTTAAATTGTTTAAGCTGTAAAATTGTGCCCGTCATTTAGATCATAGTTACAAGTATAAAATATTACTCACTGCGATAACTGTTTTTGTACCGTTCTGTTTCTCATTCATTAAGAAGGACCTACATTGTCTCTCTTCTCTGTGCAATGATAACATCAAAACAGTTTCCATAATGCTAGCGAAACATTACGGTACATTTGTATTTCATTTTTTTTAATTAAAGCGGCTACAGAAAATCAATAGGTCCAGTACTGTGTCTTATTTGCTTGCCATTCTTAAGCAATAGAGGGTACCAACCGCTCTTACTCGCCTAAAGAGTGTGTATAATAAGATACTGGACAAACGGTATTTACTTTTTACGCGGAGCAATGTTAAAAGCAGGCAAAAGGAACTCCGCATTTTGTTGTTTTTCTTTTTACCGTTTTTTGCGGGAAAATTGAGAACGGGAAGTTTTGGAGGTTGCACTGGGGTTTTACACGGGCAAGTTAAGAAAAACCTTCATATCAGAAGTAATGAACGTGTTTGCAAGCACGCGAGACGTGTCTCAACGTTTTCTTTGCAAATGTAACCTATACTTCACTAAAGACGCCGAGCCCATATAACTAGCTTGCTTAATTATCAAAAATGATACGTAGTACCTGTATATTTGTATTAGTTAGTCATCCCTTTAACGGAGCTTCCAATCATAATATAGATCTAGTACAGAGCTGGTAGCTCTAATACAATCGCAGTTTTGTATTGGAGCTAATTATGTAACATAGTTATGAACCAGCTGATGGTTCATAATTATGCTACAAATGTACGAGACGTAAATATTGAAATGAAAGAAGATCATTTAGTATAAGCTGAAGTTCTCCGCGTTATGCATGGCTACTTATGTGAAAAAAATTGTTTGCAACAAGCGAAACAGATGAAAAGAAAATAACTCCCTGTCAAGGAGTTGCATATCGAGAAATAATTGTTCATTATTCCTAGAAGCACGAACGAAAAAAAGGAAATTTGCCACAGCATGACGGCCAACAGATGTGATGTGGGTGTCTTTCTCCACATCTAATAAAGTGTTTATAATCTACACTAGTCCGTTGACAAAACGGGAATATGTGAACAGCAACGAAAAATGGTGAATGAGCGTACTACCAAAGCTGTGCACAGAATTCCTCTGCGCTGTGGTTGAATGTACATTTCACAAATGATAAAGTGCGTTAAGAATCGCCTTCATGCGTCAGGCACATGACAGGACAATAAACGTGACGGTCCCTTGCTGAGCCACTATATGAGTCGAAATAGCAAACATGTGTACAAGGAGGGCACGATTCTGACTGGTGCCAAAATAGAGGCTTGATGACAATTCATTTTAAAATTTTATAAAACTGAATATTGTGGTCAACGTTTTGCAGTGCTTCAGTTTTACAAAAATGTGCTTTCCGGGTTGGGCGCTTGTGTTCATTCTCACTGCTATACTATGTTCTTATACCTGGGAATTTTTGGAGCTCCTTTGTGGCTGACGCAGCTGTTGCTGAAGTTACCTTTAAAGTTTTCTTTGGCATGCTACTTTTTAACTTTTCTACTAGCCTATAGTTATAATAAATATTGAATTATACGCTCCTTTATGTTTTCTTTTGTGATAGTTCTTTGCACTCCTCCTGCTATTATATATGTTCAATTTTTTGTTATGACCTACTTTTGTTGCCTTTTCGCAGTTTCTCACAAAATATTGATGTGCTTTGCTATTAGGTTTCTGAACTCAAATATGCTCAATCCTAGCTTCCTACATCATTTGCTGGCACGAATGCTGATTTTAATCATGCACATGCTTGGTTTGTTTCTTTAATAAGCGTTAATAGGCTGATGGTGTTCTAAAACGACCGCAGATGGTGTGAGGAAAAGGTGTCCACAAAGTGTCTGTCCACCCTCCCATGATTAGGCCTTTGGACCTCCAAATTTGATAAACCCACATAAGACGTCCAACTTAATCTTAAGTATGGTTCAAAATCTGGGTGGGGCAACTCTACTTTTGTTTGTTTTCCTGGATCTTCAAATTTAGACTAGACTGAATAACCCAATTTAAGTATGGCCAGTTCAGTTGTTACGTTCAAATCTGGGTGGGCCACATCAAAAATGTCACTCCCCGAGATCCCGAAACGCTACATGTTCCCAATTTGAAAAAAAGAAGAAAAATATTATTTTCACATCCAAAGTTGAGTATGGACTGCTCAGTGGCGTATTTGGGCACACTGAAAATTTTTCTCTGTTGTACCCCTGAAATTTGAATTTTTCTGAATTTGACCAAACTTGATATGTAGCCTAAAATGAGTATGCCTCGCTGAATGATGTCTTTCATATTTAGTTAGCCTCCCCCACCGTTTGTCATGCTCACGCAATCTCAGCGCGTGGGAGAGTACCTCAAACTTGGAATTTGTTTTTCATGCATGATATAAATTTAGCTGCTTTCTAAAGAATAAGACAGAACAAAGTTTCAGTTCATATGCAGCACGTGTGCTTCTGTTATTCTACCCGCTTGTATCTAAATCTAAAAAAATGTACCAACTGGCCCAAATGAATATATTATTTCAACCTCCCGTTCAGTAGGGCACCGTAGCCATTGGCCTAGTGTAGTGGGCTTTCACAGGAGTTAACTCATAAAATTAAATAATTAGGAAGTTGCACTTTAATAATTTAAAGCTGGTAGCAGTAGTGAAACGGCTTCCGTTCAAATCCGATATTTTTGTTCTGGCTAGTTAATATTTTGTGCCACTGCGACTATTAAGCGCATGCACATGGTTAGGTGCTTTGCTTTCAAATTGTAGAAAGTCATTCGATTCCTACAAAGATTATATATTGAGGAGATATCATAAAAAAATGGACACCGTGGGTATTTCGGAATATTAGTGGGTATTTCGGAATGCGTACCACGTGAGTGATGAGGCCAATAAAAGAAATATAGTCGCAAATAATAATGCTGTCATTTTACAGCTTCATTTCACGAGGCACACAGAAAGAACACTGTACATACGATGCGAAATAAACTTTTTCGTTGAACAGAAATCATAGCTGTAATGAGCTCTCAGAAAGCCAATGTCTCCCCCACATTGTAAATTTTCCCGTGCTGATTGATGTTTAAGTACATATCAGATGATTGCTTTTATTCACATTCCATATAGCCTTCGCATATGTATGGCAATGAAGAATGTTGTGGAAGATTTCTTGGCCTGTTCACCCCTCTACTAGTTATGATTGCATTCCAAGATCGCGAATAACAAACCACTTCACGATTATTGTTTGCAGTTTACAGGCAGAATAGGATTGGATGAAAGAATGATATGGCGGTCTGGTTTCTGTGAACTCTAGTCTGCAATTGTATCAGTTCCTCCATTTTTCGTTGTTCCTTGCCTCTCATGAGTCTTAATTACAAGCTTGTATACATCTGAGTCGAGCCTAGCCCGTTCTGAATGTTAATTCTTTAGTATTAGATTTCCACCTTGTATTTTCTAACAACTTTACATATTTTGCAGCAATTGACTTTCCCAATGTTAACTGAGAGAGCTTTACTGTATCTTGAGGCAGTTCTTGACAGCTTGTTATTTAGTCCTCAATCCGAATACTGCAGAAAACTTTGCTTATCACGTGTGGTGTAAACACTGTCAATCTTCTTATTGCTTCCCAGCCAGATATAATAAAAAAACGCTGAATACTGCTTCGGGAGCCCTCGTATACTGCTTTTCAATCTACTCTCCCTGCTAGTGCAGTAAGCACTAAGAAGGTACATGGGCACCTATAAAACACAATATGCAGGAAATAATATTTTGATGAGCTGTTTTTTCGATTCCACATTTTGATTAGTTTCGATAACCAGATCATATATATAGATAATTGATTGCTTTTCGAGAATAAACAGGATCTATGTTATTGCAAGAACAGCATGCATAAAAAAGAGCACACAAAATACCAGCGCAGCGACCAGACAGCACAGGGAAAAACATTGTGGCGGTGAAACAGCAGAGACAAAATTCCGGGAGCCCTGCACAATTTGCAGTGGAGAAATGCGAAAGCTTGGACGTTGCTGCTACACACGGTACATCGCGCACCCCTTATCGAACAAAACCAGCGCTGCTTCGAATGGATCAAAGTTCACCGATATTCCATTATTGGTTGGTTTACAGGAAAGGAAAGGCGCAGTATCTGCCGCTTGCGGAGTCCCGCTGCTATCATCCTCACCATAACCAAGGAGTATTATGATACGTGTTTCCGATCCCCAGCAGTGCGCAGTTTGTTAAAGCGCTCTGCTGGGGATTCGAGAGATGGAAGCACAATTTCCGATGGAGACAGGAGTTTAAATTTATGATGTCATCATCAGGATGATTTACCAGTGGAATCCCGCGGTAACCCGGGGAATCTCTCGATGAAATGGGACAATTCTCGCGGACACTCGCTGCTAACGCATGGACAGGCTGGCGAGTCATGAGACAGAAAAACAAAAAAAAAAAAAAAACATGGGAAATACAGCACATCCACAAAACTGTACAGAAGCAGCAAGACGACAAAACAATGCAGCGCAGTAAGTTGCGGCGTAGCGCGAACGGTTAATTTCATAGCCATGCCAGGTAATGGCAAATGAATACCACAATACGGCAGGTCGGTTTGGAGTCAAAGATCACATTTTGTTTGTTTTCCTGTGGAGAAAAGCCACATCAAAGAGCTTTCAATTGCGCATTCACAACGTTCGAAAATTTCGAATGAACTGGTGAATAAGAAATTACAAGAACGGTTCACGTCTTTGATTTTTACTGCCTACCATGTCGCGATAAATTATAACCGATTAAAATAAAATAGAAAATTGTTATTAAGTTTATATAATCGCCCGCTTATCAAGTCTATTTCACATGTATAATTTCTGCTTTGTTTTGAAACTAAACTACGATGGATAACAGACGTATCTCTAACAGGTTTTAAAATAAAGGTTTGTAGACTGTCAAAAATCACGCTCGCATTACTCAATTATGCCCATATAAAATACACGCCTAGCGACGAGTTATTTTCCTCCTGGAGGCTTGTTCGAGGCATGTTCGTTTGCCGTTCAGTAAATCTAAGAGCGACGCCTTCAACCACTCTGAGCAGCATTTCTTCATTGGCCAAAGATCCAGTAGACATTCCTCCAGTCATTTCTTTTCATGCTATATATTTAAACCTTTATATGGTATCATTCTTACACCTTAGAGAACTCTTCAAGACAAGGCCCATCTCAGTGCAAATGCCACGACATTTATCCACGTGGATAATATGTAATGTAGTCAATATCAAGTGCGGAATTTGATGAAATTACGAATATCTGCAGGCTTCACAGATGCGTCATGGTATAAAACATTCGAAGCAGGCCTATATACCTATAAACACAAGTTACAAAGAATATATCTTTCTTTCAGGCGCTGGTTGAAATTACATTTGTCGTTACCTCTTCCCTCAGGACCATTGCCCCAAATGGCGCATTTCGATTGGTTGTTTTCCTATCATTCGGCCTGGGTAGAGAAAATGGCTGTTTCCTGGAAGAACACGCTTAATGTGTTTAATATAAATTTTTGCTTAATATTTCAGCACTTGGGGCATGTTCATATCTGCAACCACTTCAAGATTAATACCATATTATCCTTGAGCTCGAGATCAGCATCCTGATACGGCCTGTGGCTTTGTATATGCGGTTCAACTAATTTCCTCGCCACGATTACGCAAGTCGCAAAGTTAAACTAGCGGAAAGGTGGATCTGGTTCGCATTGCACGCTTTCGTGGACTGAAACCGGAGAGGACTACACTGTCGGCGGTGTGGTTGGAGCTTCCGGCGACAGTTCCAAAAGAGTCAGATGCTTTCTTTTATCTGCAATATGATACGGGATGACGCTGTACTAGCGCCATGAGAATACTATATTCCCAGAATAATTTTGAGTTGCGGTGGCGATGACATGAAACATGACATGAACATGAAAATGAATAGGCGGGTCGAAAAGGGTGTAGAGAAAAAATTTGTCTTTTTTTTTTCGAGCTGAAGAGTTCTCCGGTAGGACGCGACAGATCACCGTTTCCCGTGGCTGGGTTTAAAACATAAAGTAGGCTTTCTGCAAATGCGCAGATGCTAAAATATGCCACTACAGCTTATAAACGCATGTACATGAAACATGCACGTGTAAATTGCCTCGCCATTAATATGCTTCAAGAAGCGTAGAAGTTAAAAAGGTTTAAACCACAAGGTTTTAAGGAGATACAATGCAGTTATCTCTGATACAACTTCAACTCGCTTGAAGGATTGAAAGAGATCACTAAACTAAAGTCATAAGAAATGGATCAGGCAGTAGTAGGTCCTGTATATAAAATAGTAAAGAAAAGTGATGGCGCACATCCCTGACCCATACCTATCATACCTGTGCATGCATACAATTTGAGAAAATACTTGCACGTATCATGCCATCGTTTTGCGAAAACGAGTTCCTAAATAACTCGACACTGTATGGTTACTGCAAGGAAACACAGCTATCTTTTTCGAATTTTGAATTACGTCAGGAGCGCAATCGGACAGAGAGAGATCTGTATTTAGTGAAATTCTAGCAGGTTTTAGCATTCAAGGCTAGTAGTCGGCCAGTAGTACCCTTTGGGACTAGGCGACTGTCGGGCTTGAATGAAAAATTTATTTTCTTTATCTGCGTCTGACAGGACCATTCCAACCTTCCATATGGCTTCATTTCTAATGCTCCCTGCATTCTTTTCTAACTGTGTAGATCTCCATATCATGTGCACCAATCTGCGTGTGACGTGCAGTATTAGACATTTTCATCGTATTACCCCGAGTGTGGTTATATTCGGATATGTTTTTGTCGGTAACCGCTCCAAATTTGTCATTCGTGAGCTTGTAGTTAGCTTTCTGGTATGGCTTTGTCTATAGAGTTGAACAATTTCCATCTATCCTATCAACCTACCTTCGTCCGATTTCTGGTAATGTATATGTGGATGTTAGCCGGCTATGAAAATGAGACACCCTTCATTCCCTGTCAAAGCCTGGTGCGCTGGCGTGCAGTTAAAGAGAATCTGGTTTTCCACTTTATTTTTCTCCATGATTTTGCTGCCTCAGCAGAGACGCGACCACAGTTGCAGTTGTTATTTACGCTATTTCAGTTGCTTACAGTGAGCACGGCATGAATCAAGGTGGTTGTTGACTGGGCAGCAAGCTGTTTTGTTTTCTTTTTTTTTTCGCCAGATGTCACCGACATTTTGTCCCGTCTCCCATCTATTCAGCAGAGCAATAAATGGTACGTCTTTCGTTCTTCAGAGCTTCACTGAAGTGTTCGGGATGCACAGAGTGCATGCTTTTTGGCAGAAGGAAATCAATTTTCTTTCTAATGTGGACCGGAATGTTCTTACTGAGTCAGCTGCGATTTCGCGTCAAATGCCAAATTTTTTTTTAAATATGCGTACAGGTTTTGCCCTCATTAGCCTTGCATTTTTCGCCATGTTCATGTGTTCTATCAGCATTCCAATGTACTGGCGATTCTCCCTTTTACTAGCCTGTCCGTAGACGAATAGATAGGAATACCGAGTCAAAATTTGCTACCTTCTCTGCTAATAGCATCTAGCTTCTGATGTCGAAGGCCTGGATAAGCCTCAAAAAGCTACTCTATCTTGCAGGATGTCGTGTTTTTAAAAACAAAAAAAATAATAGCGTGAGGGGCGAGCTAGTGCCTCATAGTACCATGAAACGTGGCGCAACAAACACAATCACATGAGTAGAAAACACAACACAGGCGCACACTACCAACTGTAATATGAAACTGAACACGCACTTCCTCTTCAGCACTCAGCTATAACGTCCTCTTCTACCCCGAAGTACATCTTCACACACCACTTCTGTCTGCTTGGCAAAGAAGAGGTATGTGAATAAGATTTACATGGGTGTAGAAGAGGATGTTTTAGCTGAGTGGTGAAGAGGCAGTGTTTGCTCAGTTCCATATTACAGTTGGTAGTGTGCGCCTGTTTTGTGTTTTCTACTCATGTGATTGTGTATATTGTGCTACATTTATGGGTACTTTGTGTTTGCAATCCTCCGGATAAGTCTTCTTGTCTGCTGCGCGCTCATCACCAGCCTTTTGGGTCAAGTTGTTGTTCCTCCGGATGTCTTGCCGCCACATCCACAAGATGCACCACTTGTCTTTTTCCTTCACTCCCCCTTTTCTCGTGTGTTTACGGAAGCGACGCTTGTCATTCGTGTTGGCCCTTCGCCTGAAGTATAACGCACTCAGGTATTTCTAAAGAGCATTTACGCTATTTCTTTGAGACCGCCTTGTAACCCATCCGGAGCCTCTTGCATCACGTCTTCAGTGTGCCCGTCGCGTTTCCACGCAATCCAAAGGGTGACGTCATCTGCGTAGATTTTAATTCCTCCAGGTTTTGAGGAAGCTTTAACTCGCCATGTTGAATAAATGTAGTATTATGCCTTCTAAATAAGTCTGTAATAAGGATATTCCTTCACTCCCAACCTTAGCATTCCAGTCTCATAGGAGACTGGATTGTTAAGGTGGGGAGTGAAGAAATATCCGGAATTACAGGCGAAGAGTTTTGTCAAGAAAACTACCTGACCATAGCGAATACTCATTTTAAACCGCACAAAAGGCGCCTGTACACATGGACTTCACCGGACAGTCTGTACAGGAATCAGATTGATTATATTATTTGCCGGCAAAAATGGAGAAGCGCTATACAAGCAGTAAAGCCAAGGCCTGGGGCCGATTGTGGCACCGTTCATCAGCATCTTGTGGCCAAATTGAAGCTTCGATTGAGGAAAACGCAGAAAACTACAAGGCCATTCAGGTATGATCAGGATCAAATTCCATCAGAATATGCTGTGGAAGTGAGGAATCGATTTCAATAATTAGATGTAGAAGACAGAGAGCCTGAAGAGTTGTGGACTGATGTTCGTGATATTATGCAAGAAGTTGCTACTAAGGTAGTTCCAAAGCAAAACAAAATGCAAGAAAGCAAACTGGTTATCTGAAGAGGCTTTGCAAATAGCTGAGGAAAGGAGGATAGCAAAAGTTATGAGAGAAAGAGAAAGACACGAGGTTCTCAATGCGGATTTTCAGAAGAGAGAAGAATGCCTTCCTGAATATACATGCCAAACAGTTGAGGACAACAGCCAATTGAGGAATACAATTAAGAGATCTGTATAAGACAATCAAAGATATCAAAAGAAGTTTCTGTGCTAAGATGGGCGTGATAAAGGACAAACGAGGCTGGGACCTCACTCAAGCCTCAGAGATAAAGAAGAGCTGGCAGGAGTACACAGAAGAACTGTACAAGAAGGACCCGGATGTGCAAACCCAAAATAAGATGGTGGTGCTTACTGATCTCGAGCCGGGCATACTGAAGAGTGAAGTTGAATGGGCCTTACCCAGCCTTGCTATGAACAAAGCTAGCGAAATTATTGGCATTTCAGATGCGTTGCTTCAAAACCTCAACCATGACGATGCTGTTTACGTTATGTATACTGTCACGTAGTGGTGACGAGGTCGACGACACAAGTGAAGGGGGGTCGATGATTGTACTAAAGAAACTCTTTATTTGGGCTGACTTGCGCCCGCAAAAGAACTAAGCAACTCGGCGGCGGCGATAGCAACAAACGTGCTCGTCGGTCGTCGGACAAAGAATGCTCGTTACACTCGGCAACGCTCAATTTGAAGGCTGCACAGAACAATCTAGATAACGTCGCACACAGCTACCAGCACAGGCTGGAACATTGTGGAAAGACACCCGAGCGGCCGGAACCTTCCAGACAGATATCGGTGCATCAAAACTGATAAAGGTGTGACTCGCGACATCGAGCATTAACAAACAAAGGTTACGGAACTGATAGGCGGTCCAGAGTCAGAGTGATAAGCCTGTATGCCGGCGGCTGTTAAAAAAAAACAATACTGTTTTGAAGGTTTTGCGGCAATACATTATGTGAGAAAATTTGGACAACCCTGCTGTGGCCACAGGATTGGAGGAGGAATTTTACATCCCCATCCCAAAGAAAAGCAGTGCCAAAGATTGTTCCAAATACCGCACGATCGCGCTTGTTTCGCATGCTAGCAAGGTGATGTTGAAATTCCTTCAAGGTAGGCTGCAGCAGTATGTGGGTCGGGAGCTTCCGGACGTGCAAGCTGTGTTTCAAAAGGGCAGAAGAACTAGAGACAAGATTGCCAACGTTTGCTGGATCATGGAAAAAGCAGGAGAGTTCCAGAAACTCATCTTCTTCTGCTTTATTGATTATGCGAAAGCGTTTGACTGCGTAGATCACAGCAGATTGTGGCAAACTCTCCAAGAGATGGGAGTTCCTGTTCACCTCATCTGTCTTCCCAGGAAGCTGTATGAAGGGCAAGAGGCCACAGGTAGAACTGGGCATGGTCTTACTTATTGGTTTCCGATTGAGAAAGGAGTGATCGAGACAAGGCTGCATACGGTCGCCCTGCCTATTTAACCTATATGCTGAGTGCATCATGAGGAATGCCGGTCTGGGCGAGTCTTCAGCTGGAGTGAAGATTGCTGGAAAACGTATCAACAACCTTAGATATGCAGATTATACCACTTCAATGACAGAAAGTGAAGTGGAACTGAAGAGACTTCTGATGCGCGTACAAGAAGAGAGTGAGAAATTTGGGCTTAAATTGAACATGAAAAAGACAAAGATAATGGCGTCTTGCCCTATCAACTCCTGGAGCATCAACGGACAAGAAGTGGAAGCTGTGACAGATTTTCACTTCTTGGGCTCCAAGATTACCCCGGAAGGAGACTGCAGCCATGAAATTAGGAGACGCCTGCTTCTTGGAAAGAGAGCCATGGTTAACCTTAACCGCCTAGTAAAGAGACATTAGTCTGCCAAACAAGATCCGTATAACTCGTGCTATGGTCTTTCCAGCTGTGATGTATGGATGCGAGAGTTGGACTGTGAAGAAGGCTGACCGCCGAAGAATTGACGCGTTTAAATTGTGTTGCTGGCGGAGACTCGTGAGAGTTCCTTGGATGGCCAGAAGATCAAATAAGTCGATATTGTCGACCATATATCCTGACTGCTCATTGGTGGGTCAAATTCTAAAGTAAAAGCTCAGCTACTTTGGTCATCTCATGAGAAGGGAGGAGTCGCTTGAGAAAGATTTGATGTTGGGAAAGGTTTAGAGTCACCGGAGAAGGGGTGGCAGCGAACGCGATGGTTAGATGGCACCCTCGAGGTGCTGCAGATGAAGTTATTTGATGTTAGGAAGGTAGTGAGAGACCGCAAAGCGTGGCGTGATATGATCCATAGGGTCACGAAGCGTCGGACACGACTGAACGACTGAACTGAACTGAACTGAAGGCATGTTTGTGAAGCAACCAATTACGAAGTTTCTTACGTAGTCGTACAGTCTTCATCTTTGAGTTAAAGGGGCCCAAAACAGCCTTAGCGATACAGTTTCCCTATGCCTAGTATGAGAAAGAATGTCGATGTAAGATAACCTTCCCGCAAAAATTTTTTAAATGCGGCACTTGGAAGCAGAGTTATTTGCAATCCAATTTTAAATATCTGCGCCTTCGCGGCTTTCCTCCTCTTTTCAACTTTTTAGCGCGCGCAAAGGCTGGCCCTCCTCCAAGGCCTCGCCCACTGACACGTCACAACTGACGCATCTGCGCTTTTACTTTTTTTGCTTAGCGCCGCACGCCGCAACTTCCGTTTTGTCGCGCTTGCTCGCCGACGCGCCGCCGGGGGCCTCTTGTCGTCTGCTTCATCGTCATCGCCCTTCGGCAAGAACTCGCAAGTTTTGTTGCCACGCTATACATCCCTGGCGTTGACCTCACCTTCGATTTTGTGTTACGTCGTGTGCGCGACGGGTGCAGAACAGTTCTGGGCTATACTGGTCACTCTCTTGAGTTCGCGAAGACAGTTATCGAAGCGCTGAATTGTTGTTGTTGACAGGACATGAGCTGGAGGTTGTTACAGTGTGCAGTCCCTGGCTGCGAAGGTATTGCTAGTGACGGCAGGAAAAACATTCTGCATCAAGTGCTTCAAAACGCCAACCTCCGGAAACAGTGGCTACAGATCATCGGATAGCCAGCATCGGTGAAGACAGCGTTTATCTACGTTTGCTTTACCCGGATATGTGGTTCGCGATTTGGGGATCCCAACAAGACTGAGTCTGCGTAAAGGAGCGGTACCAACGCTGTTTCTTCCAACCCTGCCGGTAAGTGTAAAATGAAAAGATTGTGATAATATTAGCTTTAGACGCGTTATCACAGTACAGAGTGGATTGTTGTTTTTTTTAACTCAGGCTATCTTGCTCGGCGTTGTGGCATGCATATAGCAAGATTTGTCATGATCACTGTGAACTACACTGCTCAAAATAAACCAGTGGCGAGCTTACGATGGGATTTTATTATTTTTTAATGTTCTGCTAGTCGACCCCACGCACCAATGCACCCATATAGGAGGTATTCACTGACGCGCTGTGCGCGGTGTATTGTGGGTAATTGAGGCGCAGTCGGCCATTTTTGTGTCCACGGAACGAACAGGGCGAACGTACGTATCAAGTGCTGTCGTGCGGTTCTAAAATCAGTGGCATCCGCAGCAATATGTTGTTTATTGAGCTATCGTAGACTGCAATAGACGCGTGCACAGTGTAAACAAAGGAAGCTGAAGAGCTGCGCGAACGACCTCGGCATTTTAAGGTTCCGGAAGTACACACGAGCAACTCCACTCGAACGAGATACCTCACCGAAATGCGACGTTACGTATGGCTGGCACGGCTCAACCGCACAAGTATTATAGAATATGAGAAATGTATGTCAAAATGGGCTGGACTGGAATCTTCCGGATGTGCCCCAGCAGCCAGCTCTTGTCACTATCCGTGCACGACTGTTCTTCACGCACTCGGAAGACACATTCCCGGTAAAAGAGCAGCGCGGTATCGCTTCCAGTCATGCGCATGCATGCAGCGCGCCGCCAACACCTCCTCGCCTTGTTTTGCTGCAATAAAATCCTTCAAAGAGGGCTCGCTAAACTTTGTGTTTGCCGCACTTGCCTCATTCGATCAGAAGAAGTCGGATGTCCGCATCGTCTGTGTCGGCTGCTAATCAAAGCAGACCGCATGCAGAATCGGCGAAGGAACGTAGGCGGACAGAGTTGTTTTGCAGAAGGTTTGAAAAACTTTATAAACTTATTTATCTCTAATAACAAATCAAGTTTAGCTTGGCCGAAACTGCGCTGTATTTCCAGAGCTTTGTTGCAAAAAGTTATTTCGAGCTCGCAAGGCAACGAGGTGGCGCCACCGGTGTCATCCCTGTGGCCTGTGGCAGCGGTTTCTTTTGCTTCCTTACCGCGACAGACGATGCAAACATCCGACTTCTTCTGACCGATTAAGACAAGTGCATCAAACAAGTTTTGTATAAAACATCCTGACTACCAAATGCCATTTCTATGCAGAATATCAGCTACAAAAACTCAGCGGCTTAGTTGGTATAAACGTAGGACGGCACGCACGTAATTACGCAAAGAGCGAGTTCGTCTGCTTCAACCGCGGCTCTTAACCCAGCCGCTTGTAACGTAGTTGCGTTCTTTGAGTGGTCAGTAGGCTTGCGATTGGTTTCTTGTGACGAAGCTCGTCCGTAGGACAAGGAATTCATGAATGTCGCGTATATTTATGAGTGGGCACAGGCCGACGCTTACCGTGCAGTTGCGCATATCGACTGCACACGGGTAGGTACCAAAGTTTTGTTTCGTACAGGTCTCTGTCCGCATCGCGCACACTTTGCTGATAAATCAAACTGTCACTCATAATACTGATTGAGTTTTCATAACAACGGTGCTGACATGAGGCAGAGTGACAGAGCAAACGGACGCGCACGAACAGCTAAGCTAACAGCCGCCCCGTACTAGTACTAGTCCAAACAGGACACAAATATGGCATCGACTGCATACTGACGTCAGCTGTGACGTCACGTGAATACCCCCTATAAGCCGTATACTATCATCGTCGGGGTTCAGCAGCGGATTCTTCAACGGCGTGTACTTGTGGGGGTCGAGTCCCATCTCGGTACTCATTCGCCGAAGTCGCTTTTCAAGCTCGGGGTCCATAATATCCGTACCGCAGCAAGGGCATGAGATGTTAGCGAAAGACTCGAAATTCAGAATCGAGATCGCAGAGAGCGGTCTTCCGGGCGTTGCGGAGGGAAACTCTCGCGTGCACCTTGCCCGAACCTTGAAACCTCCGTGTTTAGGTTCCTCTTGCTTTTGACTATATGATGCCCCTTCGTGAAAGATAACGATCGATTGTAAAGAAAAAAAAAAGGATGGGGATGAGGAGAAGGGGACTGCGTAGTTGTGCGCTGTGGTGTAGTTTGTCAGCCGCGGTTCGGCGTCAGCTGACTGCAACGGCGAACACGCGCGCCGACAGGAAGTAAACAAACTCTGTTCGGTGCCCGATTATTATCGCAGCATGACTTTTTTTTTTTTTTAACGCCGTGTGGTGTTTGTACAGAGCGCACCCTGAAATGTCGCGCGGATGGAGCCGCGTCCAAGTTTACCAACCGAGGCGGCCAGGAATTAGAAACACGTGAAAACCGAGATGGGCGTTGATAATAAGAAAGCGAAGAAAGTCAGGAATGAATAGATGGAAAGAGAAGAAAAAAAAAGTGCCAAGAGGCTTTACCCTTCAGCAGGAGGGGGAGGGGCTGGCTTAGTCGCTCAAAGTTGTGCCTCTTTATCCCTAAGCGATCAGCTGCCGATCGGAAGTGTAAGAGTTGGTTTTGACAGGAGCATAGACAGCAGTTATACACAACTAGATTTTTCCTGCGGAAAGGGGGGGGGGGGGATTAACCGCAACAAGGGAAGAGGACTTCTCCAAATGGCTCACCGACAGCAATAAGAGCAAGAGCCTTCTCCGGTTCCTAACGGAAAATAATTTGCACGGGTTCTTATAATATGCCTTATGGCAAGCTTGCGTAATAAAAAAAGAAAAAACAGCGCGCGCATGCAGTAGTGCAACCATCGAGTGACACAGCTCGGCAAAATGTTACAAGTGGCTCCCAAATGCACATTTATTTTTGTCCCAGCTTTTCCAGGAACAGCGGGTGCAGATCATCAGCCAGCTGGATGGAATGGAAGTGGACCTCGCAGGAGATGGGCGTTGCGACTCCTCGGGCTACAGCGCCAAGTACTGCACGTACAACGTTGTTATCATTCAGACTGACCATATTCTACAATGGGAAAAGGTAAGAATAGGAGAGGTAAGGCAATGCTGCGATATGAAAATTGGCAAGCAGCAATTCATATTAACTGTGTGAAGTCAGCTGCAGTGCCCAATAGTGCGAGCATGGGGCCTGGCTTCAACTTAACGAGTCTCAGTGCAGTCTCTAACAAAAGGCAACAATTTCTGCATATTATTAGGAGAAATTATTTTCAGCCTCACCAAGAGGGCCCTTGGCAAGTGCTGCTTGCATGTCTATACATAAAAAGAATCAAATTAATCATTATATAATGCAAATAATTCAATTACAAAATGTTTTATCGTTGCAAACTATTGGTGAAGAGGTACATTTGCTGACATATGTTATTATGTAATGAGTTTTTAATTTCATCTATCTATAGACCACCACCCAGCTATCTGGACATATTGAAAGAGCAGCAAATCGCCCATACAGCACTACTTTGATTCTTCAGTTCAGTTCAGGCGTTCAGTCGTGTCCGACTCTTCGTGACCCTATGGATCATGTCACGCCACGCTTTCCGGTCTCTCACTATCTTCTTAACATCACATAGCTTCATCTCCAATGCCTCGAGAATGCCATCTAACCATCGCGTTCGCTGCCTACCCCTTCTCCGGCGACCCTCAACCTTTCCCAACATCAAATCTTTCTCCAGCGACTCCTCTCTTCTCATCAGATGACCAAAGTAGCTGAGCTTTAACCTTAGAATTTGACCCTCCAATGAGCAGTCAGGGTTTATGGTCGACAATATCGACTGATTTGATCTTCTGGCAGTCCAAGGAACTCTTAAGAGTCTTCGCCAGCACCACAATTCAAACGCGTCAATTCTTCGGCGGTCAGCCTTTTTCACAGTCCAACTCTCGCATCCATACATCACAACTGGAAAGACCATAGCATGGGTTATACGGATCTTGGTTGGCAGACTAATGTCTGCTCTTTACTAGGCGGTCAAGGCTAACCATTGCTCTCTTTCCCAGAAGCAGGCGTCTCCTAATTTCATGGCTGCAGTCTCCTTCTGAGGTAATCTTGGCGCCCAAGAACAGAAAATCTGTCACAGCTTCCACTTCTTGTCCATTGATGCTCCAGGACTTGATAGGGCAAGACGCCATGATCTTCGTCTTTTTAGTGTTCAGTTTAAGCCCAAACTTCTCACTCTCTTCTTGTACGCGCATCAGAAGTCTCTTGAGTTCCACTTCACTTTCTGCCATTAAAGTGGTATCATCCGCATATCTAAGGTTGTTGATACGTTTTCCAGCAATCTTCACTCCAGCTGAAGACTCGTCCAGACCGGCCTTCCTCATGATGCACTCTGCATATAGGTTAAATAGGCAGGGCGACAGTATGCAGCCTTGCCTCACCCCTTTCTCAATCGGAAACCAATCAGTAAGACCATGCCCAGTTCTGACTGTGGCCTCTTGCCCTTCATAAAGGTTCCTGAGGAGACAGATGAGGAGAATTGGAACTCCCATCTCTTGGAGACCTTGCCACAATCTGCTGTGATCTACGCAGTCAAACGCTTTCGCATAATCAATAAAGCAGAAGTAAATGGGTTTCTGGAACTCTCTTGCTTTTTCCATGATCCAGCGAAGGTTGGCAATTTGGTCTCTAGTTCCTCTGCCCTTGCGAAACCCAGCTTGCACGTCCGGAAGCTCCCGATCCACATACTGCTGCAGCCTACCTTGCAGGATTTTCAACATCACCTTGCTAGCATGCGAAATAAGCGCGATCGTGCGGTAGTTGGAACAATCTTTGGCACTGCCTTTCTTTGGAATGGGGATGTAAACTGACCTCCTCCAATCCTGTGGCCACTGCAGCGTTGTCCAAATCTTTTGACATAATGTATGCAGTGTGTTAACAGCGTCGTGGTTGAGGTTTTGAAGCAACTCAGCTGGAATACCATCAATTCCGCTAGCTTTGTTCTTAGCAAGGCTGGCTAAGGCCCATTCAACTTCACTCTTCAGGATGCCCGGCTCGAGATCAGTAATCACAACCGTCCTATGTTGGGTTTGCACATCCGGGTCCTTCTTGTACAGTTCTTCTGTGTATTCCTGCCACCTCTTCTTTATCTCTGAGGCTTGAGTGAGGTCCTTGCCTTGTTTGTCCTTTATCACGCCCAGCTTAGCACAGAAGCTTCCTTTGATATCTCTGATTGTCTTATACAGAGCTCTTGTGTTCCTTAATTGGCAGTTGTCCTCAACTGCTTGACACTGTATGTTCAGGAAGGCATTCTTATCTCTCCTTGCTATTTTCTGAAAATCCGCATTGAGAACCTTGTATCTTTCTCTTTCCCCCATACCTTTTGCCATCCTCCTTTCCTCAGCTATTTGCAAAGCCTCTTCAGATAACCAGTTTGCTTTTTTGCATTTCTTTTGCTTTGGAGCTGCCTTAGTAGCAACTTCTTGTATTATATCACGAACATCAGTCCACATCTCTTCGGGCTCTTTGTCTTCTAGATCTAATTCTTGAAATCGATTCCTAACTTCCACAGCATATTCTAATGGAATCTGATCCAGATCATACCTGAAAGGCCTTCTAGTTTTCTGCATTTTCCTCAATCGAAGCTTAATTTTGGCAACAAGAAGCTGATGATCGGTGCCACAATCGGCCCCAGGCCTTGTTTTTACTGCTTGTATAGCGCTTCTCCATCTCTGCCGGCAAATAATATAATCGATCTGATTCCTGTACAGACCGTCCGGTGAAATCCATGTGTACAGTCGCCTCTTGCGCTGTTGAAAATGAGTATTCGCTATGGTCAGGTTGTTTTCTTGACAGAACTCTACTAGCCTCTGCCCAGCTTCATTTGGCTCACCAAGACCGAACTTGCCTGTAATTCCGGATATTTCTTCACTCCCGACCTTAGCATTCCAGTCTCCTATGAGAAAAACGACGTCTGATGATGGGGTGCGGTCTAAAAGGCATTGTAGGTCCGCATAAAATCTCTCAATGTCAGCTTCTTCAGCAGCAGTGGTCGGTGCATAGACTTGGATAACTGTTATGTTGAAAGGGTGACCTTGGATCCGAAGTGAAATCATTCGGTCGTTTTTGGGGTTGTACCCTAGCACTGCTTTGCCCATTCTTCTGTTTACTATGAGAGCGACCCCATTCCTTCTCTTGGAGTCGTGCCCACAATAAAAGACATAATGGTCGCCGGAGTTAAATTCTCCCATTCCGGTCCACTTGAGCTCGCTGATACCCAAGATATCAATGTTCAATCTGTCCATTTCTCGCATGACGATATCCAGTTTACCTTGCGTCATAGATCTTACATTCCATGTTGCTATGTGGTATAACTCCTTGCAACATCGGACTTTCCGGTCGCTTCCCGACACATCCACAACTGAGCGTCCTTTTGGCTTTAGCCCAGCCGCTTCATTCGTCCTGGAGCTACTAGGAATTGCCCTTTGTTCATCCCCAGTAACATGTGGGACGCCTTCCAACCTGGGGGGCTCATCTACCGGCGCCATATCGATAATGGTATTGTGACTGGCCATAGGGTTTTCTTGGCAGGAAATACTGGAGTGGGTTGCCATTACCTTCTCCAGTGAATCACATTTTGTCAGAACTCTCTGCCGTGACCTGTCTATCTTGGGTGGCCCTACACAGCAGAGCTCACGACTTCATCGAGTTTCGCAAGCCCCTCCGCCACGACAAGGCAGTGATCCATGAAGGGGACTTTGATTCTTGGTGCATTACTAAAGATGCATGCAGTTGCTTGCTTTAATAATTAGGGCGAATACATGGTAATAACAATATTCTATATTGCATTTAAGAAGTTGGAAGCTGTGAGCAGGTCAAAGGGCTGTGAAGCAATAGAACCATGGATCCAGACAATCACAAGTCTATGTTGCTGCCCTGGGCCAGGGTAATAAGCGTGATGGCCGTGATAGACCATCCATCAAATGCCTGCATTAGCTCCTTGCAAACAGGCAATGGATGAGCAGAGGTAATCTGTTTTGTATAGTTTTTTTTTGTAAAGTTTTCACTTTGATGTTGTTTGGAAGGTGCACGGCTCACACTTGTGGCATTTGACAACCAATGATAAATTTAAGAGATAGGTAATGCAAATAGAACTTCACAGAAAAAACTTTGTATACATTCGCACATAACAGGAAGTTCACATATGATATAGCTGAGAAAGAAACCCCTAATGAAGTGAAGAAACAAAATAATGTAAATGTGAGTGCTGGGACTGCAAGATATTTTAATACTGAGGCAGCTTGGTTATACATGCTAGTATGGAACACAAATACAATGGGATTTTCTATACTGTCCTATACTGAGAATTTTAAAGAAGACAAAGTGCAGCATGTTTGCTCGACAACATCTCTTAGATTTCTTTTCACCGTAATATAGTAGTACAAGACCTGGGGTGTTTTTAAGAATATGATGCTAAAACTGTTTTCAGCTGCAATGCAGCAGCTGTAAGCAGGTTCAGCATCTACGATTGACTAGAACACACACCAACACTGCAACTCATCAGCCAAATATTTATATATATATTTTTTTATGTATATATTTTTAACAGATTCATGTGCTTTCAAGAAGCTGAACTCCATTCTGAAGAACTCCCAGTTTTTGATTGACACTCGACAACTGTCTCCCAAAGCCCAAACATCTTCCCTTGAATCTTTTCACAACTTCGTCATCAAGTTTGCTCCCAAATCAATTTCATACTCGGATGGTGGGATGCAAGTAAGGTTTGTTGAATGAAAGAGAAGTCTAAGACATTATTTTCCCTCCAGTGTGACTATGTAGTCCAACTTTTCTGCATGGCATGTGCAAACAATAAGTCCTTGCATGAAGCTTTTATTGTATGTACATAATATTGTCATTATAAAAGGAACAGAGACCATAGGAAATAGAACACAGTGCGAAAAAGAAAACCAGAAGTTCAAATCATTTGCTCCATTTCCTTTTGCTCCTTTTGATTCTTCAACTTGCTAAGCAGCCCATTGGAACTTGCAACTAAGCAGATTGCTTTTAGTTTGTGCTATGGAATAGCCCTGGAGGGCTGAAAAATTGCTTTGTGACCAATTTCAAGCACCTCAAAACAGTAATTCTCATGGTCTAGTGCTGAGGTTTAGAGAAAAAAAGTTCAAAGGGTTTTTTTTTGTTTTTTTTTTTTAATGTGAGGAGGGGGAAGCTGCTGTGTTACTGGACGCATTTGGCGCCTTCTTTTTATGGAAGTTGGGCTTGACTTCAGTCTCCTTAGTGAAGTGCTTGATCTGGAGCTCTCATGTTATCAGGCCAGGTAAAATGAGACCCTACAATTGCGATTCACAGGAGTCGACCCTGACATCTGCCAAAAAAAGTGCCCTCCACGTAACTCAATCCCAACTTCTGCATAAAGTAGGCACTCAATGCCCCTTATGAGCCAGCTGCCACAATCCTTCCATCCTGATAATAAATACACTGCTGTAAAATTAGCTGAACTTATCTTGTGTCTTTCTTTTTGAAACTTGGAACACTTCCATGTCAAAGGTAGTTATCATACATTTGGAGGAGACTGCAGTGCACACTTCTGACATTCAAGGATGTTTCATATAATATGGTAAAAACATATTTGGTAGAATGGTAGCACTAGCCATTCTGTAATCCCCTTCCGTGGAAAAAGTGAGACAGGAGGCTATAAACATACTGCACAGGCCACCAAAGGTCCTCATTGAAAGTCATTGCTGTTATATTAGAATAGGCAGATGGGATGAGATAAAGAACAGTGCACCAGGAATACATACAGACAGAAATGACATGAGCTGAGACACTGCAATGACACAAAGTTGAGGGCGAGCATGGAGGGCTGGCTGGAAAAACACCTTGTCTCTCTTTTGTGCTCCTCATCTTAGTGCAGTCCCAAGACAAAGGTAGTTTTTAAAGAACTGGAAGTTATCAGCGCAAGTTTCCGACCACTCTAGAACCATATCGAATGTCCCGAAGCTAATGTATTGAAACTGAAAGAATGCTCAAGGTTCACTTGATCACTTGGACTAATGATGATCGCTAGAATACCACAGCAGGGAGAACACGGGTGATGCACGATATGAAGTTGTATAGCCCATGTCATGCATTCATTTTGCTGCTTGAAGATCATTGCATCACATTTTTAATTTGATATAAAGGCGCTGGATATAGAAGCTAAAACAGAAGCAATCTCTGCTGCAGTGATGTGAATATAATGCATAATGGTTTCTTATAGTAGCCTCTACTTGGTATAATTTTGCTAGTAGGCAACAAGAAACAAACACATTTTTTTCCAAAGTATGAGAAATTCATTCATATTTACCTTCTTTTTAGGTCACATCTGGCTGTTATTCACTTCAATGAAAATTCTTCTAAGCTCCAGGCACAGAAAAAGAAAGGAGAGGACGGCTGGAAAGTGAAAATGGCAAAATCAAGAAAAGGACTTTTCAGTGCCGCTTCAGTGAAAATGGAGCATACTTTTTGTAAGCTAAAACTTCGTTTTACTATATATTATTACACAAAAAACTAAGTGAACTGTTGTAATCACGATGGCTATTTCGCGCAGCGTACGTCCAGAGGCTCCTCCAGGATGCGGAGAAACGGTCTCAGGGCTCTTCACACAGAGACACAGCTGCAAGCATAGCTTCAGAGCGCCACCTTATGACTGATGCCTATGAAAGACCATCAAAAGAAGTAATTGCTGCACACAGGCACAGATTTGTGCTTCATCATGACTATTCAATTGCACAGCACAACTGTCAGTATACTTAACCCAAATGCTCAACAGACTGGCATCAGCGAGGCACAGCATTGGCCGCTGGAGCCAAAACAATTGTTTCAATATGTTTGCTGCGACTAACAATAACTGGAGCGCAGTTTCATATGACTTTTTTTTGTCGTAGTGAGTGCAGTCTTGTACCCGTGTCTCTGTGTTTCGCTTCTGGCTGCGTCCAAGCAAACGTGCACACAAAGCATGTTGCTGTTTGCTTATCGCGGCAACTCCACATGGTGTGCGACCGCTCGCAGGCCCTTCAAGTATTGCATCAAAGCTGCCACTTGAAACAAAAAGTAGGAAAGACAGAGCAACTGTGGGTTCAGGGTGTGTGTAAAGCTAGATAGCGAATAATTATGCCGATCAGAGTTGTTCAGCTTCTTGAGGTCAAGCTGGAAGTAAATGGAAGTAATTAAAGTGAGCCGACTTCACAAGTGACCATGTCACATCTCTCTTTTCACAGGCTAGCTGTTCCGCATCCGTTAAGGTCCACAGTTTACAAGACAACAGTGTAATTGCGCTTATTATTATTATGTGGGCGATATAATACTGTGTTCTTAGCGATAATTTATACTGCTGAGCGACTAAGAAAGCACAACGCTTCGCTGCGGAGAGAAGTTTTTTTTTTTTTTTTTTTTAATAACGTCAATTGTTCACCCTCAGGACATAATGGAATATGCTCTAGAATTTATCTAGAGAAATTCTGTAGGCCTTCTCTCGAAATAAAGTTGTTTTCTTTGTTTTTTCGGTGCCTCCTCATCACTGCACGTCATGTGAAACCTTGCAAGGGGCAGATACAGCATGCGAATGCTAATACGTGTTTACCGCGGCGTCTTGTATCTCACCGGCCTAACCGCTCAGTAGTTTGTGGTGAAACTGCAAACGGAGCTTTGATATTGCGGTAACTTTTATTTGCTCGCAGTAAGTTAGGTAAGGGTGCTTAATTCGCTGCTGCTGCGTACAATGCGAACCCGCAATCTGCGCCAGTATCGGGGGCCGAAAGCTGCCAACGCCGGCACATGATCCCACGGGTTCGCGCATCGCGCACGGCCAAGCCAGGTAGGTACAGTTGTCTTAGCTAATTTACTATAAGGCAAAAGTTTATAACCTACAAACTTACTACAAGACAAAATGCAACCTCCGTGAGTAGTTTCACGCAATCAAGTCAACGGTTAAGACGGTAGGATTTTAATAGCCGCCACAGTAATGATGCAGCACAACAATGACTAACTCATTGCACCTGTGAAACCGTCGCTTATTCGTGCGCTATGTTCAAGCTAGTAAACACATTACTTACCAGCGTATGTTGTCGCCTTGACTTGATCCGAGGTGCGTATTTTGGTTTGGTGGACACAGGAACGGAGCAGCGGTTGCCTCCGAAATTTTGCTGCACTACGTAAGGTGCAGTGGATTGGGGCCCGACATTTAAAGCACCGACTTAATGTTGTAAACCTGTAAGCCGACTTCGAATTTCATTTCGCATGGGCGACACAAGAAACGAGAACATTCACAGGCGGAAAGTGCCCCGCAAGTACACTGCAAGGAACTGAAACGAGATCGCCGCTCGCGACCGCGCCGCGATTGCCGTGGTGCCTGCGCGAAGGGCAAAGATGCGCGCGGCGCGCATGCGCGCGCGAGACCGGAAGTGTAGGAAAAAAAAGCTTTGAAAAAATGTTTCTGTCTACAAAACATCCTTATTTTCTTTCCTGATAATTAAAAGTTAAGCGTATTTCGATTTTTCTGGCATAAGCGATAGTTTAATGGATTTGTGACGACGCAAAGAAGCAGACCAATAGTCATTCGAAAACGCATGCACGTAGCAGCGTTGCACAGAGGAGGAGGAGGACTGGCAAAAGTCGAAGGAAAGAACGCGCCAACTTTCGAATGGGATTGTGGGACCTGCACTGCGCGTAGACGTGTATTATTGCGTTCAAATGTGTATCGCAGCATAATCTAGCGACTGAGATAGTTTGTGAGGAGTGCTCGGGAGGTGTTTGTGGGCCTCTTTAAGTTATGTAAGTGTTTTAATATTGATGTATGTTTAAAGTTTTTGAAGGCTTTGGCAACGCTCAGCCCGAGTATCCCCTTCGCATCCTTACTGCTGGCATCGATATGTCAGTGTTGTCGCTGCAGCATCATGTCTTGTGTAGGTGGTTGTCGCCGGAATAAAGTAAAATTGTCTGGGTAAATCCAGTTTCTTCCATGTACTCGAATCATGTTTCCGAGCACATTTTTTCCCTCTCTCAGGTTTCTCGTAGTAAGGTTTGCTCACATGAAGGTTCTTCTCAAGTGAAGGTACAAGTCGATGTAACTCTCACACCAAAAAAGAAGAAACAAATTGTACTAATTGTTTACCTATATCTTTTCTCCTCACGGGATTTTCCCTGCGTGCCTGCAGATTTACAGTGACGAAAAACATATTGAAGAGATGAAGGCAATAAATGGCTGTTTTTAAAGTACAAAAAATAATATTCAGCATTGAAGAATGGGCATGATTCGATATTGTGAAATTTGTTCCAATGTGAAACCTGATGCTGTTCTAGCGATAACGAGTTCGGTTGTCCCTGAACCTGATGCACAGCAGAGCACAACCTGATGCACAGCAGAGCCCCCCTCAGTATTCCTCCATTTCTGCAAGGTGCACTAGCATGCCACTTTTCTTAAACCTGGCAACTGTGCTCTGTGTGTGCCGTGAAGTAGGTGTTCGGAAGTACTGTTGTAATGAACACTTACCCACCTCTCCCCGTTCTAATTTCCATCTGCACGGCGATGCAGCAGGAAAATCGACATTGCATGAATGGTTGCAAATGTCATTAGGTAAGTTATTTATGTGCGTAAAGGTTCTCGTACGAGTCCCGGTGGCCCGCGCTTTGTTCAAAGTGGGAGCCTGTGCAGCTCATGGGGCTTGAAATGTAACTTGGAGCGCTATCCTGTGTTAAATGTGCCACCTAGTAGCAGAATAGTTACTGGGTAGTGGAGGCGCAGCTTTGTAAGCTTTCTCTTCTGTGCCTAATGCTTTTATCGTAACTTTAGGCTATAAAAAAATTTGGAGGACGCTTAAGCTTCGTCTTCAAGAGTGGAACGCGATAGCGTTATTGCACCTCGTTCGCACCGCCCAGCGCTACCGGCGCTGGTAGACGGCGCCGCTTCCATTACACGCGCCTCAAGAGCGAGCGCGCAAGGCCCTGCAATACAACACCCGTCGACCTGCCAAGGAGTGTAAGACAATGCGCTACGGCGCAGCAATCACTGATGAGGCGCCCCGCGTCCGACTTTGCACTCACAAATCACGCGGTGAGCGCCGAGCAACGCAGCGTTCGGCGCGGCAATGAAACGTGCGCCTTGGCAAGCGGAACGAACCAAAGAACTCGGTGTCTCGGAGGGAGAAAGCCGGGCAGCGACGCGCCATGAAGGCGGACGCGATCATGGGGCTGACGCCTTGATGGGATCGTCCTCTATCTCGCTTGAGAGCACCGCGCAGAAGCATGATTCCTCGGAAGCAGCTCGGCACACATCGCAGGGGACGCTTTCCCAGCAGAAGCGCTACGGCGCAGCGATCACGTCAGAGGCGTCCGGCATCAGACGCTGCACCCAGCAATCGCGCTGTGAGCGGAAAGAGGAGCCGCGTCGCCTAAACACCACTGTTCGAGTGACGCACGCTGGATGTTGGAAGGGGGGAGAGCGAGAAAACTTCTTAAACGCAAGGGTATTGGGGTATCCTCGCATTGGTACCCGCGCGGCCCGAAGGGGAGAAGCGGGTGAGCGAAGATAGTGATCTAAAGAAAGGAAAGACGCTTGATTCTACAACCCGTGAGGGTGCACGGCGAAACGTCAGGGGCGAGTGGCGCGCCACGTGTCGGGGCAGCGCCGCACATTGCGAGGAGGGGTTCTTCTGTGTTTGCCGCAAGATGGCTCTGCATGTGCGCAAAGCGCAGAAGAAATGTAGCGGAAACGTACTTCGCTACTCGTGTAACTGCGACTTCTGTAAGTAACATGCTCATAATTACCGATATACACGGCAGCATAACGTTCTACGGCCCGTTTCTAAGGCAACACCGCATTTACTAGAAGCGCTTTTGTACCGCTTTCAAGCAGCGAACTCGTGGCTGACACCTTCTGCTTCCGGCAGCCGAGCTGAACGGAACGCAGGGTCATGGGCTCCAACGGAGCGGCGATAGCGGCTGTTGACAGCCGCGGAAACAGGATCGATGCAAGTGCAGATAAGAACTACCAGATTATTTTGCCTACACTGCCAACAGGTCGTGTTGTTTTAAACACGGTTTTTCTTCACGGTGATGTACGAGTGAGGCCTTTCCGGGTCGAAGATTTTCGACGCCCTGGCCGAGTCCGGTACGCTCCCCGACGTGGTTGCGTTGGGGGCGTACCAAATCAACCAAATTGCAATTGAGAAAAATTTTGTTAAAGTAAAGAAGAAAGTTTGCAGAACAAGAGCTATTGCGTTATGTAATGATATGAAGTTAACCAGGTTGGCAAAGGGGATCAGTGAATGCAAGAAGGCATGTTTGGATGTGTTCTTCACTGTTAAATCTCATAAACCGGATTCGCCTTTCAGATGTATTGTGTCTGAACGTGATGCGTGGCAGCAGCAGATCAGCCGGTATCTTCTTAAACATTTAAAATGTTTTGAGGTTCATGATTCCTTTGCTACTAAGAATTCTTTTGAAGTGATCAATTTTTTAAAAGATCAAACCAATCTTGGGTACTTTTTTCTATTGATGTAGAGTATTTGTTCTATTCGGTGCCACATTTAGAATTGTTTGAATCGGTGCGGGAATGCATTGAAAGTAACGGGACTATAGACTTTCAGAACTCTTCCGGTGTCAATGTGGACAATTTTCTAGCCCTACTCGAGTTTTACCTTAAGTCCACTGTTGTGTCGTTTGGGTCTAATTTGTATGTGCAGAGAAGGGGCACTTCTATAGGGTCATGTGTTGCCCCAGTTCTATGTAACATCTTTTTATCCTGTGTTGACAGAGCAATTTATACATCCCTTCATGGATCAGGTTTTAAAATATTTAGATACGTGGACGATTTCTTAGTCATTGTGGATAAGGGCTCTGCAGTGAGTCTAAGTGTGGAAAGTGTGCTTTCTATTTTTAAGCTACAAGGAAAAGGGCTTACTTTTTACTCATGAGCTACCGGTGGATAACAAATTGCAGTTTCTTGATTTAAATATCAAAAATTTGTAATGGGGAAGTGTGTTGGAAATATTTTCCCAGGGCTAAAAAAGAGCTACTTCCATATGGATCAGCCCATTCTAAGACTATAAAAAGAGGGATAGCTTCTCTTTGTTTGGAGTCGGCCTTGTTAAAATCATGTGTACATATGGCAGAGGAAAGCTTCAATAATCAATTACAAAGGTTTCAGGTGGCTGGTTTCGCGGTTATGATTATATGTGGGGTGGCAGAGTCTTTGCTTCAGAAAATGAAAGGGAAAAGAAGATCGCCAGATAAGTTGACAAATAAACGACCACAAGTGATTCCCTATATACATAGAGTTGCACACTGCCTGAAAAAGGTGGCTGGTAGGTTTGAGGTGCCAGTTGTGTTTTCTGCCCCCAAAAAACTGGGTGGGTTATGTGCATTAATAGGGAGGAAAAAGAAAGGCCAATGCGATAAGAAGCATGTTAAGAGTTTTATTGGATGTCGGGTGGGAGTGATTTATGAGGTTCCTCTGACGTGCGGTAAAGTATATATTGGGCAAACAGGAAGATGTGTTAATGATAGAATGAGGGAACACGAGAAGTCCATAGAAAATGGCAAAGGGTCAAATTTAGCCTTGCACTGCCAAAAGTGCAAGTGTGAGCCGTTCTTTAGCAGGCTAAACATTTTAGGCAAGAGTCGGGATAAGATGGCACGCGAAATTTTAGAGGCCTATTGGATACAGAAGAAAAAAGAGAGATGCATTAGTGAAGCTTCGTTGAGTTTACGTAGAAAAGAATTTAATTTTATTGAGCAAACCTCCCGAGTAATGTAAAGAACGAGATTACTATCGGGCCTCAAGCTGTTATTCTTGGCCTAAAGTTGTTATTCTTGGACACAAGTTATGTGGTGTGGATGGACATGTCCTACTGGATATGTGTGGCGGTGGTGTTTAGTGTATGACTATGTGACAATGTCGTGATATTTGCTTGTCCAGCGTGGTATGAGTTACTGGGCAAAGCAGAGGTGTGCGGTAACAAGACAGTGAGAATTTGTGACTGTCATGTTTGGACTAGGTATATGGTCTGCGAGGAAGAAAGTGCCACTATCCCCCTGATAAAGAAGAGGAAGAAGAGAAGAAGAGGAAGATGAGACTGGTCAATACCATGTTTGGACGATGTTAAGGTCTGCGAGGAAGAGAGTGCCATTATCCCCTTGGCAAAGAAGAGGAAGATGAGAACAAGAGGAAGATGAATTGTGCCTGAGTGTAGAAGAGGAGGCGTGGTGAAGAGGAAGTGTTTTCAAATTCTAATTACAGTTGGTAGTGTGCGCGTGTGTTGTGTATCTTCTCTTGTGTTTGCGTTTTTTGCGCCACATATCTGAATACGATACAAATCAACCATGTCTGGGCGGTTACCCTGCGGAGTGCGGAGGCAACACAAAAGCTGCTCGCCTTCAAGGAGCTGCAAGTGAAGAAACGCCGCTGTCTTATCATCGACCCGGAAGACCAGCAGGTAAAGCTGCGGCTTCACTGGATGCTTCACGGCGTGGCTGACGACGACATCCGGATGGCGTTCACGGCGTTTGGCAAGGTGACGGAAGTCACGCGTGAGCGGTGGCGGATACAAGGAGTCAATGAAAAGGGTTCTACGACAAGGACTGTCCTACTGATGTTGAAGCCGGGCCTGAAAATGGACGACCTGCCACATCAGGTACGCGTCGCCGAAGAGTTGGCTCTTGTCGTGGCGCCTGGACGCCCGATGCAGTGCCTCCGCTGCCACGGCACCGGTCACGTGCGCCGGGAATGCAAAGTCCCCCGCTGTACGAAATGTCGGCGGTACGGCCACGCAAACAACGACTGCGTACACACTTACGCGGCAGCTACGGGTGCAGCGTCAAAAGACGACACGGCAGAGCTCCTGATGGACGTAGTGGAGGCAGAGGAATCCGCAAAAGGCATTGAGGAACAGGAAAAGAAAACCGACGCTACGGACTCTTCAGAACCTTCCAGCAGCGATGCCGGGCGGAAACCTGAAGCGGGAGAACCTGCGGGAAACCAGATGGAGGAGCCGACTGAAGGAGTAAGCGGGCCGGCACTCAAGAAAGCAGAACCAGCGTCACTGTTTGAGCAAAGCCATGACAAGAACACCGCCCGCTCCACCGGCGTTCCTGCCCCATCGAAGCGGTCCCACGCCCAGACCAGTGCTGAGGGAGAAAAGGCGACAGCTTCCAGCGTCGAGGAGCCGCCGGCAAAAACCAGCCAAGGACGGCGGTCCACTTTGCGGTCGCGATCTAATGTGTCGGCGGAGAGGAGCGACCACGACAAACCGCCACCGCAGTCAGGGCTGCCGCCAGCACCGGATGGCTCTGGTGTCAAAGACGTCGTCTAGCCACGCGCTAGACTCGAGAGGTAAGCACCATGTTACTGGCCTCTTTCCTCTGTATGAAAATGGCTTCTGCGGCTCCGATAAAAGTAGGTACACTTAATGTCAGGGGACTGGCAAGCAAGAAGAAGCAGGGCCAGGTGTACCGCCTTTTAACTCAGCATGACATCGATGTCCTGGCCGTGCAGGAAACGAAAGTTGATGGGGAAGAAGAGACCGGTAACATGGTGCGACGTTTCACGTCTAGGTATTTTGCAGTAGTGAGCCACGCAATTGGCACGTCTGCGGGCTGTGTCATTTATGTTAAGAAATTACCCGGACTCGAGGTTCAGGCACATATGGCATGTCCGTCGGGCAGATGTGTTTGGGTTGACTTTCTGTACATCAAAAAGTATTGGCGCATTATTAATGTGTACGCTCAAAATGTTGTGGATGAGAGGGCAGCCTTTTTTCAAAACGTACAAAAGTACATCACTTCTGGGAAATCCCTGATTGTCATAAGCGACTTTAATTGCGTCTTGAGAGGCCGTGATAAATCCAGTACAAGAGCGTTTAGGGACAGAAGTACTGAGGCTCTCTCAGAAATTATAGACACTAGCGACCTTGACGACGTGGAGGAATGTTTAGAAGGATCGCGTTGTGTGAAGTTTACACATTTCCAGCGGTCAAGCCACGCGCGGCTGGATCGCATTTATGTGTCTACAGACGTCATATCAAAATGAAGTAGTTACAGTGTAGTACCGATTTCATTTTCTGATAATTGTTTAGTGGAGCGCGGGATAGGGACAAAAAAGCGAGACAATCAATTTTCATGGGAGACGTGGAAATTAAATAATAAGCTCATTACAGATGATATCTCTAGTATCTTTAGAAATTGACAAAATAGAGTCTAGGGGGGAGATGAAAATATGGCAGCAGAGGAACTTTGCAAAGAGCAAATAAAGATAGCAGCAATCGAGCGGTCAAGCTGTATACGACAAGAAGAGAAGCGTGAGGAGGTCAATTTAAGATCCTTGTAGGCTAGACTACTTGAAAAAGAAAGCAAAGAGCCTGGTAAATGGATGGACGATATTAGGAAAATAAAAAACAGGATTGAACTGTTCGAAGAAGAGCGCTACCGTGGTGCGCTTGTGCGGGCAAAGGCGCAAGATATAGCTGCTGCGGAGACACCGTCGAAACGAGCACTAGGAATCGAGAAGACGCGTGCTCAGAGAAACCACATTGAACTGATCGAATGGGGCGGGACGTTATCTGGAGAAAGTGGTCATATCCAGCAGGCGTTTTTTGAATATTATCGAACGCTGTTTACAAAGCAAGACGTGAAAGTAAACGCATTCAAATGAAAGTTTCTGGGCGCTTTAGCGCGATTAGATGATGAGCAGAAAGATAGGCTGGAGCTGTCAATAACCGCGTCGGAGGTCGAGCTTGCCATAGAAAAATTGAAGCCGGGAAAATCTCCCGGCGTCGACGAGTTAAGCGCGGCGTTCTACAAAGCATACAAACATGAAATATTGCCGGTACTGACAGCCGTGTACAATGAGTCCTACAACGTAAATGTATTGCCCCGTCTTATGGCAAATCCCACACAGTATTGATTCCTAAATACAATGAAGCAGATAAGTTACAACTGGTTACAGCATATCGCCCTATCGCACTCACTAATGTAGACTACAAAGTGTTTTTGAAAATTCTAGCCCGTAGACTACAGTCAGTAATTCAACAGTTAGTTGGACCACACCAGACGTGTGGGATCAAAGGTCGATCCGTTGTTTCCAATGTGCATAAAGTGAGGAGTGTGCTTGAGTGCTGTGATCAAACAAACAGTTGTGTAGCCATCCTTCAGTTGGATCTGGAGAAAGCATTTGAATGTGTCTCACATGAAATCCTGTTCTGCATACTCGACCATGTGAATGTAGGGTCCGTCATTCGCGATGGAGTGGCCATGGCGTACCGAAGCTGCACAACAAGATTAATTGTAAATAAGGGGGGCCCCCATAAACGTGCAGCGATCGGTGCGCCAGGGTTGTCCCCTCAGCCCTCTGCTATTCTGCATTTACATCGAGACAGTGTGTTTAAATATCATAGAAAATGACAAAATTCGTGGCTTCCAATTGCAAGCTGCAGAGGTTAAGCTGCTGGCATATGCGGACGATGTGGCTGTATTCGCAGTGAATCGCGAAGGGGTAATCGAGGCCGTGTCGTCTGTAAAAGAATTCACAAAGGTTTCCGGCAGTAAAGTCAATTGGTCAAAGTGCCTGGGGCTTTGGCACGGAGAATGGCCAACGGCACCCGAGAAGTTAGCAAACATGTCCTGGGTGACAACACCAGTAAAGTACTTGGGAGTCCCACTAGATAGTTATTGCGATAGCGAATCGTTCTGGAGGGCACAGACTCAAGCCATGCGGGAAAGGGTGGAGGGGTGGAAAGGCCAACAATTGTCAATTTTCGCCAGGGCCACAGTGTGCAATATGTTTTTTATGTCGAAACTGTAGTACGTGATGCAAGTGTTGCATTGTGCAAGGATGAACGTACAGAGACTGCACCGGATATTTGCCATTTTTGTGTGGGCAGCAGAATGGGAACGATGTAGCCGGACAAGTTTGTTTAGACGGGTGAAGGACGGTAGACTGGGTTTGGGGCATTTGTTTCTACGACAGATTGTCAGCAGATTTCTTTTTGTTCGCGATGTAAAAGATCAATTTTTGCGTACTGTGTGCCAATTAAGGCTCGGAAATGCACTGCCGGACTTTGTTGTCTGGACCGAAAGTGTATCGGGACAAATTTTTGGTTATTTTAGAGAAGTTGTCGCTAGTGTGCGATTCCTGTCTGTTCGATTTTCTTATGAATATTTATTTTGTGTTAGCAGGGAGAAGCTGTACAAGGATTTGTGCGACGTAGTTCTACCCATACCAATGTACAGGGCCTTATACAGTGGAGGACCAGGACGCGACGTACTTAAGCGGGTGAAGGCGATGCAGGTCCCGTCAAATGCAAAAACTTTTTCTTTAAGTTACACACGGAAACACTGCCAGTAAAGAAGTTCTTGGAAAGGAAGAATTTATTTTTACCTTGGGGTTCGCATTGCTTAATTTGTAAACAACCAGAACCTATAGACCACGTTTTCCTACATTGTTGGGAAGGGGTATACTTTTGGGATATTTTACAAAGGAATTTCCATTAGACTCGCATGGCATTAGGTACTTGCCAGTAGAGAATGAGGATGGGGTGCCATTTGACCTTATTATGCTAATGGCCCTCCACTGTATTTGGCGCTGGAGAATGGCAGGATACCATTGCGATCCTGACGCACGGCCAGCACGGATCTATTTTCGGGAAGGCATAAATAGATATATTGAAATTCAGAAACTTGCTCCTGAAGCTCCCGAGTGGCTCGGAAGATTGGAGCCATTATGGACCCTAAGAGAATTTTAGCACGACGACGCCACAACCCACCTGGCTGATTGTTGTATTAATGAATGCTCATTGTAAGTGGTTTTGTGTATTGTGCTGATGTCAGGCAATAAAGAAAAAAAAAGAACTCGTTACTGAGTGGTAGCGTCTCCGTCTCACACTCCGGAGACCCTGGTTCGATTCCCACCCAGCCCATCTTGGAAGTTGCTTTTTATTTATGAAGTGCATGCCGGGATTTATCGCTCACGGCCAACGCCGCCGACGACACCGGCTTTTCTGCGACACGAGCTCCTTAACGCTACCGCGTTAAAATTGCTGAATATTCATACTTGCTTAAAAGGGCAATACGACTGCCGCGGCTGCCTGCCATTTGGGCTACAGGCTGCGCTCTCGTTTCACAAGGCAAACCATAAAGTTGCTGCACACAGGTTTGTTACTGAAAACGTTGTTTAGTGCATTCATTTCTTTACATAGGGAAATCGCAAAGTGCGGTGACTCTAAATCGCAAACTATGCGTACACCTTCGAACAAATAATCGTCAGCTAGGATGAAGCATCGCTACTAGGGGCGAAATATGACACCGTTGTGAAACTGTCTTTGTGATGTCAGCATTCAGATAGATTTCCGCGTGCTGAACATAAGAGCAATGAATCCGTGGAATACTTTACTAATGCACTTGTGAAAAACTATAATGACTGAAATGCTGTTTTCAAGAAAAATATTCCCACACTGGAGTAATAATTCATGTGCTGCAATATATAATGCACTGTTCTGGATGGCGAAAAAATCAAATGTTTCTCCAATTAAACAAATGTCTGTGGTCGCGTTTAGACACTTGCCGGTATAGAAACCAGCCCGTTTAGTATGCAATGAATTTGGTTTGGTCTTCGGTTTTGATTTAAAGCAATTTACATCGTATTCTGCACCGAATCATGTAACTGAAAGGAGTGCTGTGTTGTCAATGAAATTAAATAGCCTTATTCGCTCTCTTGATAAATGACGGCAATTGTCGTTGAAGTTAGTGAGAATGCAAAGAAGACTGATCAGACATTGTAATATCTATAGCCTCAGCACACTCTCCCCATCTGTAAGGTCCTGGAATGAACTGTATCGACGGAAGGTTCCAAATGGTGCAAATAAATAAAAATAAAATCAATGCAAACAATGAATATAAAGTTCGCATAAATTGTTTCCTGCACAGAATGCAATTTGTGGCAGCTATCTTGTTATTTGCAGGCATAATTTTACAGTATATTGTAGAACCCCCTTTCCAACCATCCACCGATATTACTCAGTGCGCCCGCTGCCGCCAAAAATCGGCGTTCGGAATTTCACGGCGAGAAGACGGCGCGTTGACTCAGTAGACGGATCGCACCCACCAATCGGCGCATGCGGCGATTTTTCAGAAGTTGCACCGCCCCCATGATAGTTGTAGTAGGCTGACAGCGCGCGTTACAGAACATTATTAGAGTGTACTAGTATATATTATTATACTGTAGCACGCGCCCAGGCAACTGCACTACTGATATCTCGGCTCCATACGAACTCACCGCGCATTTCCCGTATTTTACGGTCGTGAAAAATTCATATTGTCATTATGTTACAAAAAAACTGACAGGTACATAGAAGGCAAACGTCCGAAAAGACAGGTGGAGCTCGTTCGACCAAAGAGCCGTCGGCGTAGTCAGGACCCCGTGCAAGAAATGATCAGGCTTATGCAAAAAATCATATGATGGTAACTTGTGGTTCAGTGACTGATGATTGATTTGTGAGGGGATAAAGGAATCATTATATTCAATTAAAAAAGACAAAAGAAAATTTGTTAAATAGAGGATTCAAAGGCGTCAAAATGTTCAAAAGAAAATCCAATGCTTCATGATGCTAATACATATTTGAAAAAATTCAATACATATTTTCAATACATAATTGAAAAAATAATAAATAATAATTGAAAAAAACGGGTTCAACGATCTTAAAATACTGAGAATAAAGGCACATCTTGATGATGGTATTTAAAAAGTGTAGAGTGTGTTTTATGAATATAAATTATTGAAATAGTTGTATAAAATAAAAATTGCGTTCAAAGGCGTCAAACTGCTCAGAATGGAATGCCAATGGTTAATGATGCTAATTATAGGTATACAGACAAAGAATAGGAAAAGAAAAGCTTAACTTGAAAAAAAAAGAAGGAATATGAAAATAAATTTAAAAAGTGAACAACATTGTCCGTGTGTCTGTGAAGCCTTATCGCGTCATACCCTTAATGGTAGAGGTTTACCCTCATTTTTAAATTCTGGTTGGTAACCACTGAGTACGCAGTGAGTTTCGTATCATTTGAGCTGCGTATGAGCGCACTTCAATGCAAGACGAGTGTTTTGAAGTGCTTTTTTATCATGTGAGCTTTGCAATGCGTGTAAATGTATATAAGCGTAGCGACGGACGTCACAGGGACATGGTAGAGTTTACCGACAATTGTGAATTGCGGCGCCAAGTTTTTCATGTGTTAATTGTATTTCCCTGGATTTCGCACACTACGAATAAATTATAACATCCTTCAGTAACGGTGACATTAACTCATTCTTAAGTACAATACGGGACAATTTTTATTTTTGTACGAGGATAATTTCAGAAAGAGAGGTTTCAAAGATATTCCGAGATATCGCGATCCTCGAGTTTGATTTGCGTAGATTTAGCTGATCTTCGCCGAGAGTCCCGGCTACGCTGTTGCAGTCGCATGAAGCCCGTTACGTCGATAAAATATACTGACGCCTCGACGCACCATCAAGGCTGCATACTCAGGGCGACAGTATGCAGCCTCATCTCACCCCTTTCCCAATCGGGAACCAATCGGTAAGACCATGCCCAGTTCTGACTGTGGCCTCTTGCCCTTCTTACACGTTCCTGAGGAGACAGATGAGGTGAATTTGAACTCCCATCTATAAGAGATAGTGCCACAATCTTCTGTGATCTACACAGTCAAACATCATCATCATCATCATCATCAGCCTGATTATACCCACTGCAGGGCGAAGGCCTCTCCCATATTTCTCCACTTAACCCGGTTCTGTGCTAGCTGCATCCACTTGACCCCTGCGAACTTCTTAATCTCATCCGCCCACCTAACTTTCTGCCTCCCCTTGCTACGCTTTCCTTCCCTTGGAATCCAGTTTGTTACCCTCAGCGACCATCGGTTATCCTCTCTTCGCACTACATGTCCTGCCCATGTCCATTTCTTCTTCTTAATTTCCACTAGAATGTCATTAACTTGAGTTATTTCTCTGACCCACTCTGCACGCTTTCTATCTCTTAATGTTACCCCTACCATTTTTCGTTCCATAGCCCTCTGCGTTGTCCTCAACTTAAGTAGAACTCTCTTGGTTAGCCTCCACGTTTCAGCCCCATAGGTGAGTACAGGCAAGATGCAACTGTTGTACACTTTCCTCTTGAGCGATACCGGTAAGCTGCTAGTCATAATCTGCGAGTGCTTGCCAAATGCGCTCCATCCCAATCTTATTCTTCTTGAGATTTCCTTTTCATGGTCTGGATCTGCGGTTACTACCTGTCCTAAGTAGACATATTCGCCTACTATTTCCAGTATTTCGCTACCTAATGTAAACTGCTGTTCCTTCCCGAGGCTGTTGAACATTACCTTAGTCTTCTGCATATTGATTTTCAAGCCTACCATTCTACTTTTCCTGTCTAGGTCATCAATCATTATTTGCAGTTCATCCCCCGAGTTGCTTAGCAAGGCAATGTCATCAGCAAATCGCAGATTACTGAGGTATTCTCCATCTACCCTTATCCCTAACTGCTCCCATTCCAAGTCTCTAAATACTTCCTCTAAACAAGCTGTGAATAGTACTGGGGAGATTGTGTCTCCTTGCCTAACACCTTTCTTTATGGGAATTTTATTGCTTTCTTTATGTAGAACTATGGTTGCTGTGCAGCCACTATATATATCTTCCAGCACTTTCACGTACGGCTCGTCTACCCCCTGATTTCGCAATGCCTGCATCACCGCCGAGGTTTCAACTGAGTCAAATGCTTTTTCGTAATCAATGAATGCTATGTATAAGGGCTGGTTATATTCCGAGCATTTTTCTATCACCTGATTGATGGTATGGATATGATCGATAGTAGAGTACCGTTTCCGAAACCCTGCTTGATCCTTTGCTTGATTGCAGTCTAAGGTTGTCCTGATTCTATTGGCGATTACCTTAGTAAATACCTTATACGTAACAGACAGTAAGCTGATTGGTCTGTAATTTTTAAGGTCCTTAGAGTCCCCTTTCTTGTGAATGAGGATAATGTTTGCATTCTTCCATGCTTCCGGTACCGTCGATGACACCAGGCACTGCGTATACAGGGTGGCCAGTTTTTCTAGCACGATATCCCCCCCGTCCTTCAGCAAATCTGTAGTTATCTGATCCTCTCCAGCTGATTTCCCCCTTTTCATAGTTTCTAGTGCTTTCTTGACCTCGTCCTTCGTCACTGGTGGAACGTCTGACTGTTTTTCCCTACCGCCAATCTCACTACGGTCCTGACTACTTTGGCTACTGTAGAGATCTGTATAGAACTCCTCGGCTACTTTGACTATCTTGTCCATATTAGTGATGACGTTGCCCGCCTTGTCCCTTATCGCATACATCTGGTTTTTGCCTATGCCCAATTTCTTCTTTACCGCTTTAAGGCTTCCCCCGTTCTTTACAGCATGCTCAATTTTCTCCATGTTATACTTCCTTATATCGGCCACCTTGCGCTTATTGATTAGCTTTGATATCTCGGCCAATTCGATCTGGTCTGTTGGATTGGAAGCTTTCATACTCTGCCGTTTCTTAATCAAATCTTTCGTCTCCTTAGACAGCTTACCGGTATCCTCTTTAACTATCCTACCGCCTACTTCTACTGCGCACTCAGTAATGATATCTCTGAAATTATTGTTCATTGCCTCTAGGGTAATGTCGCCATCCTCAGTTAGAGCTGAAAACCTATTCTGTAGCGAGATTCTGAACTCTTCTGCCCTCCCCCTCACACAGTCAAACGCTTTCGCATAATCAATAAAGCAGAAGTAGATGGGTTTCTGGAACTCTCTTGCTTTTTACATGATCCAGTTAAGGTTGGCAATCTGGTCTCTATTTCCTCTGCCCTTACGAAACCCAGCTTGCACGTCCGGAAGCTCACGATCCACATACTGCTGCAGACTACCTTGGAGGATTTTCAACATCACCGTGCTAGCATGCAAAATAAGCGCGATCGTGCGGTAGTTGGAACAATCTTTGGCACTGCCTTTCTTTGGAATGGGGATGTAAACTGACCTCCTCCAATCCTGTGGGCACTGCAGGGTTGTCCAAATCTTCTGACATAATGTATGCAGAATGTTAACAGCGTCATGGTTGAGGTTTTGAAGCAACTCAGCTGGAATGCCATCAATTCCGCTAGCTTTGTTCTTAGCAAGGCTGCCTAAGGCCCATTCAACTTCACTCTTCAGAATTCCCTGCTCGAGATCAGTAATCACAACCGTCTTATGTTGAGTTTGCACGTCCGGGTCCTTCTTGTGCAGTTCTTCTGTGTATTCCTGCCACCTCGTCTTTATCTCAGAGGCTTCAGTGAGGTCCTTGCCTCGTCTGTCCTTTATCACATCCATCTTAGCACAGAAGCATCCTTTGATATCTTTGAGTGTCTTATGCAGAGCTCTTGTGTTCCTTAATTGGCTGTTGTCCTCAACTGCTTCGCACTGTATGTTCAAGCAGGCATTCTTACCTCTCCTTGCTATTTTCTGAAAATCCGCAATGAGAACCTTGTATCTTTCTCTTTCCCCCATAACTTTTGCCATCCTCCTATCCTCAGGTATTTGCAAACCCTCTTCAGATAACCAGTTTGCTTTCTTGCATTTCTTTTGCTTTGGAACTACCTTAGTAGCAACGTCTTGTATTATATCACGAACATCATTCCACATCTCTTCAGGCTCTCTGTCTTCTAAATCTAATTTTTGAAATCGATTTCTCACTTCCACAGCATATTCTGATGAACTTTGAGCCAGATCATACCTGAAAGGCCTTTTAGTTTTCTGCGTTTTCCTGAATCGAAGCTTAATTTTGGCAACAAGAAGCTGATGATCTGTGCCACAATTGGCCCCAGGTCTTGTTTTTACAGCTTGTATAGCGCCTCTCCATCTCTGCCGACAAAGAATAAAATCGATCTAATTCCTGTAAAGACCGTTCGTTCAAGTCCATGTGTACAGGCTCCTCTTGTGCTGTTGAAAATGAGTATTCGCTATGGTCAGGTTGTTTTCTTGACAAACCTCTACTAGCCTCTGCCCAGCTTCATTTAGCTCACCAAGACCGAACTTGCCTGTTATTTCGGATATTACTTCACTCCCAACCTTGACATTCCAGTCTCCAATGAGAACAACGACGTCTGATGATAGGGTGCGGTCTCAAAGGCATTGTAGGTCCGCAAAAAATCTCTCAACGTCAGCTTCTTCAGCAGTAGTGGTCGGTGCATAGACTTGGATAACTGTTATGTTGAAAGGGTGACCTTGGGTCAGAAGTGAAATCATTCGGTACCCTAGCACTGCTTTGACAATTCTTCGTTTACTACGAGAACGACCCCATTCCTTCTCTTGGATTCGTGCCCCCAATAAAAGACATAATGGTCGCCGGAGTAAAATGCTCCCATTCCGGTCCGCTTGAGCTCGCTGATACCCAAGATATCAATGTTCGATCTGTCCATTTCTCGCTTGACGACATCCAGTTTACCTTGCGTCATAGATCTTACATTCCATGTTGCTATGTGATATATCTCCTTGCAACTTCTGACTTTCCGGTCACTTCCCGACACATCCACAACTGAGCGTCCTTTTGGCTTTAGCCCAGCCGCTTCATTCGTCCTGGAGCTATTAGGAATGGCACTTTGTTCATACCCAGTAACATGTGGGATGCCTTCCAACCTGGGGGGCTCATCTTCCGGCGCCATATTATTAATGGTATTGTGACTGGCCATAGGGTTTTCTTGGCAGGAAATACTGGAGTGGGTTGCCATTACCTTCTGCGTTGCACAGGGTTAAATTTAAATATCATTCAGTATAACTGACTGAGCGAGGTAACTGAATGAGATTGGTTTTGATTTCACTCCCGTAGGTGCCTGTCCTTATGCTCTCGGTGCACGACTTGATTTTGCCTCTTAGTGTGTTTTCTGCTCCTCTGTTAATATTGTCAGAAACCTCTTAATGGTGCCTCACGGCTAAATGTTGCTTTTCTTACCATTTGCAATAAATTTCATATTGAGAGATGCGACACTTAGAAGTAGTGCGAAAGAAACGGCTTCAATCTTGCTTGTCTTATACGCTTTCTGTAGAACAAGAATAAAAATTTATGGGCAAGCAAAGACACTTTCATAAACCCTGAAGGTATTCAAACACACCTATCTGTCTAGTGATGCGCTAAATGGACGGCGCGTGTGTTCGAACCTATATAAGCGGTGCCCTCAACACACTGGCGGTTTATCGTACTGACCGTGCCGCTGTAAGCGCCGTCCCCCCTGCCGGTTACGCAGAATCAGCGTAGTGGATGTGGAGAAGTTGCGCTATACGCATCAACGAAAATATCAAATGTTGAGTCAACTCGGAAAGGTAGCCGGGAACCAGCGGTTTGGAAGGACCAGGAGCGGGGACCAGGAGAAACGGCGGTGACAGATTTCTTGTTGTTTTTTTTAACCTCTTAAGAGAAGGCACTATACCCAAGAACCTGGGTGCAGGGAGGTTATCTGATGTATGTTTTCACGCGCACTCCTCATCATCCTCTTTTTCTTTGTCGCCTTTCTGCTCCGTGCAGGCAGCGGCATATAGAGCTGGTACGCATGACACAGTATCGTGAAATGTTTGAAGAGCAGAATACAAAACTTTAATCACCGTAGACCTGTCCCTAGATTTTTGGTGTAACTGGAGTTAAGCCTCTATAAAAATAGCTTCTTTCAGCCGTAAGGAGGGAAGTGTAGGCACGCGTTAGCATGTGTTTATGTATCAGAAGTATCTCATTCTAGATTTAAGGCATTATTATCCTGCAATCAGAAAACTAAAATTTTACCCCCTGCTGGAAGTCGCTATTTTTCATACATAGCCTCCAAAAATCTTGGCATTTGGAAACATTTTCTTCGCGTTGCCAACACAATAGTTTTCCGAAATATTATTCTACCACGTGTGCAGTATTACGTTAGAATATTCTTTCCCAAATTCTCTAAAAACAAATTATTTCCAACAACAGTGATTGTTCCTCGCCAATTATACCTAGACTTCTTGTCTGATTTAAAAAACGTTCTAGGTTTCAATTGATCTCCGAGTATCACTTAATCTAGGAGGAGCTTCGCTTGTGAAGCGTACATACTGCATCCCACCTAGTCCTATCCTACCGCCAGAAGTTGTTAGGCCTGATGAGAACCTCTTTAAACAAATTTATCTTCCTCTCCAGCTGAAAATTAGGGGAAGCAAGTGATTTGACTTCTGGTCTACTTTTTTTCAATAGAACCAAACATTGAGTAGAAACTTTCCTTCTGAGTTTGAGTTCTTAGGCTGCTATATTTTTTTTCTTCATTATAAAGCAACTGTAACTCTACTAGAGATGTTTCGCGTATTCATACTGCTTTATAGCTTGTCGAGTGACTATGCTACAAGAGCTATTTGCCATGATCTCTCATTACAATATATCCTGCAAAGCCTATGACGCTTTCCGTAATCTCTATAATCAGTGATCACGATTGAGCCTCCATTGGCCGCATAATTGTGCTCTAAAACTACGATTCTCTAGATTTTGATGGCTGGTGAGCGTAAGTGAAATCTTGGCGTTAACCTCGGTGATAACCTTCACTCTTAATTACGGGATCGCTCGGATAAAGTTACAAAGCTGTAAAACGGTCAAATTTCTTACCAGCAGGCAGAAAGGAACAATGTATCCAATGAGTGTTACTTGCAGGGTCAAAACAGCGGCTTGGGTTTTATGCATCTGCAGCCCTTAAGCTAAACTATAACTGCGTTGACGTGTGCCACAAGACATGCACGCAATTCAATATAAGCCATATTTCTTTGTTGTGCAATGCTGATGCTTGGAGCCCTCCTGCTCTATTGATGCCACCTTCTTATATACAATAAGAAATTGATCGCTCTAGCAATGAACAAAATAATTTAAAAATAAAGAGTTATCTGTACATTCATATATTTTATATCGCCAGCTTCCATCGCATTGCTCTTTACGAGTGTAAATAACATGTTTACATGCGTCGAAATACATGTTTATTTGGATTATTCGCCGATGCCGTTTAAAAATCGTTGATTCAAATTATGGAGCTTTATTTTGGCTGTCGGAAAAGCTACTGCAAAACTTTACCGTTTACTCGTAGCTTTGCCCAAGAAAAAGCCAGCATTAAGTGTTTGCAAAGGGAAGGACGCTATTGTCTGAGGGGGCTTTTATTGCTTGTTCCTTCCAATATTTTTCCGTCCTGTCACGGTATCCAAGGCAAACATAACAGCAGCAAACTATACAGGTCTGAGATTTCATTTTGTTTTTAATTCTGGCATGTATTGGTGACGTAATAAGCAATTACCAAAATATGGCGCCTGCTAGAATCCAGCACAGCCTATATTCCAAGTTGGAACAGTAAAGTTGGAAGCAAAGAAAAAAACGGACTTTTCTCGAATACTAAGAATGCCAGCCGATAGAAAAGCACAAATATTGAGAATAAGAACGGCTACAAAACGCAACCAATATCTACTTGCAAAGAATGCGGCCCGGCTCATTCGTAATACTCGTCGCTCCTTTAGCTTCTGGCCCCTCTGAACCCGATACACTCTTTTCAGTTTACTAAAGTTGCTCCGAAATGCAGCAAGTTTTAAAGTGGATCACCAAGCCTTTTTGGAATGTCATGCGGGACTCAAGCTACCAGTGTGCTGGTTCTTCAAACACTGTGCGCTTCATGCGGCCTATTGGAGGTAAACCAAGCCTTTAAACAAGCAACATTAACATTACTAAACAGTTCGCAATCTAAACGTATGAGGCTTGTTGATGCTCGAATTGGCAGCATCGTTTATGCTGGCCTCAAAAGTAGAGGAATCGTTGCAGGTTAAAAACTTATAAGCACATCGGGATTGATTTCGAATACGTTTCCTACGCTGCAGATCTCACTCAGGTAGGTGTCCCTCTTGTGGATATGTATCAGTACTTGCTGACTGTAAGTGGCTTTATTTTTAGTGTAAGACAGCACGCGACGCGCAAGCTGTTCTGCGGAGAGCCGCCGATCATCAGGCCTCCCAAATAGGACTTGCAGCCTCTTTTATCAGACGTCAGCTTGTTAACTCTTGTTCGAAGGTTTTATAGAGCATTCTTTCTGCGCCATTTAGAAACACTTTGAGGTTCCCACGATTGCTAGTGCTGACCCGTTCATAAAGGATCAGCTAATCCTCGATATTGGTGCCACCAGGTCTGAAAAAGATGCGAAGGTTGCGAGGTGGCGTCATTGCCATGAAAAGGCAGGTGTTGTTCCTCCTTGCCGAATTATGTGTTTTTATTTTTTGGTACGTTTACTTTTTCTATTATGGCTTCCCCGTCCACTGACGCCCTAGACACACAAGCCTGAGCACCGCGTGGTCTCGCGCACTTCCTTTTTGTTTTCCAAATGCGAACTCACTCGGCGGCAATCCGACAGCGTATACCCGACTTTTGCGTCGTATATGATGAATAGCGGCGGCGAAGATGGATGATTCCGGAGCAAGAAGCCGCCGGAGGCAGATTTTCTGCAGGTATGCAGCTGCACTAGGACATGCTGCCGGCGGGGACCGTTGCTGCCATGTACCGTCGCAGCACGCCACGTCGTACGCTGTCCGAGGATAAAGCGGAGTACCGGAGGCAAGCCTCGAGACGGAGCCTTTTGCAATACCCAGCATGAGGGGCTACTTGTTCCGCAGCTAGTTTTTACGGCGTGCTGTTATGCATTTTTATCGTGAACCTTTTCTCGGGAATCAGACCCGCGTTGTAAGCACGTCTGAATGCGTCGTTTTCCCACTTCTTTCGCCACAATACCTGTGTAGCACATTCTTGTGGCTTTGGTTATGGGAATAAACTGGTGTTTTACCCTTAATTTGCGTGGTGTTGTACACGTCTGGTGACGCCTGGGTTCACAAACCCAATTCAAGAAGGCGTTGCCTTCATATGGCACCCAACACGGCTTTTCTTTGAGCCGTGGTTTGTCCCCCGGTGCCGCTACTAATGTTAGCTTCAGGGGAAGCCGTCAGGAGCGGTAATAGGACAAACTTTGAGACGTCGGATTTTGCAGTACTTCCGTCGGTGGCCTAACATGAGCCTCTTTCGCTGCAGGCGGAGGCGGCTGCAACCGATTTTTACTTTTCAATCTTCTACCGGAAATATAACTTCGATGCTCGAGAAGGTTAAGCTGCTTTCAGACGTGATTGAATTGAAGTCCCAGTTTGTAGAGGTTCTAGAGAGCAGGCGTCTATCTCAAATTAATGCACCTTGAAAGATCTCCGGTTGCAGTTCCCATTCCCCATGCTACGCAGCATACTCGTACCTGATGAACTGCTTCAGCTTAATTTTCCCGTACCTAAGTACACAGGCTAGGCTCCCAAAAGTCAGTCGCCTCTTTCATCACTGAGCTAATGATTATCAAAAGCCAATGACAATATCTGATAATCCGTTACTCGCATGGACCGTTTCGGCTGCTTTAATGAGCTCCGAGGCAATTTAGAGATCATAACGTCCTTTCAGTTCGAAGCAGTGCTCTATGGAATCCTTTCGGCTAGAATTTTGCCAGCGGACTATGACTTCCGTGTCAACTGTGGCGCATCTGTTAAAGCAGATGTTTGCGAGTACTGTCCGACACCCCGACCCAGAGTACCCGCGCTTAGCAGTGCGTGGCATTGCTCTGTCTGGGGAAAAGGGAATCCTGGGGGTTGAGCCGACGACAAGTACTTGTACCCTTAAGGTCCCTCATTGAAGGCAACACACTGCATGGTTCACGGTTCCGATAGATGGCACCTCCGGCGTGCCCAACAGGGGAAATCGGCAGTCGCCTTTTCCTATCCTCGCCTCCATCTTTAGCTTTCCTGTCTTCTTTCTTACAACTGTCTTGTCTTCTCCTACCTTCTTCCTTTCTTCTTACTTCCAGGCGGCGAGGGTTAACCTTGTGTGACTAAGTACCCTGATATATTTCTTTTTTATTATTGCTCCTGCTCTCTATACATTGAAATAAGAAGTCAGGGGAAAAGCTGTTCAGGCACTGCTGGAGTTGTCCTTGGCCTCACTTATCGGCACTAGTAGCAGCGAGAACAGCACAAGAAACAATTTTATGGGACGCAGCGAGCTCAGTCAGCATAAAGAAAAATATACAGCGATAAAAATGGAACAGTAGCAAGTGGTACATACAAGAGAAACACTCATAAATAACCAAATTATTTATTAGAACCCGACGAGAGAAAACCAGGCGTTATTTATAAAATCCCGTGCTCAGTGTGCCCGGCCTCGCATATCAGCGAAACGAAAAATCTCCGTCGGCGGATTTTACAGCGCAAAAATGACGTCCAGCAATTTAACTCGGAAAGCAACTCCCTCGCCGAGCACTGCACACGCGCCGATCACAAAATAGCCTTTGAGGAGGTAAGCATACTTAATGTGGAGACCAACCCTTTCTAAAGACACCATGTCGAGTCATGGTTCATCCGGCTGACAGCTGCAGCAATGAACAGGAAATCGGGGACAATACCGTTCGCGTACACAATTGGACTTCGCCACGTGTAGAGAAAGGGGAAGCGTAGGCAGCTGCCTGCTACTGCGGGCCTCGAATTTTAGTCGCCCCTGAGGAAGGGACCGAGTTGGTCCCGAAACGTCGGGTTCTAATAAATAATTTGGTTGGTGATAGTGTTTCTCTTCTCTTTCAAGTACCCAACCAGGCGGAGTTCCGCTGAAGATGTTCTCGTTCAAGTGGTACATACATTCAACTTCTCAATATAATCAACTTCGCACTGAACCTAATGAACGGACAACACATAGTACACAAAATAATAGAGTTAGTTTCAGCGGATAAACATGGCAATGGGATAAGAAAGTTGCAGTTTATAAATGTCAATACCTTCATTTATAGAGACATTAAACATACATGGTAACCGATCATGCAGCATTTGTCGACTGTAATTTGTCCGGCCTGTAGATATTTTTGAAAATGGGGCGGACTTGGTGGTGTATATTGATTCGGCTAAGCATAGTCCGGCACTGTCGGTAAGGCGTTTGGCTAATATAATATTCTCGTGATAAACGAAACCTATATAACTGACAAAATCGAAGTATACTTAAATGTTTAAAAATCTATGAGACCCTAAATATACTGGTGTAATCAGCTGAAGAATAAATTTAGCGTCTGACAATAACCACATCATTTATATAGAGAATGAAACGCAAAAGGCCCAATATGTTACCCTGTGGGACGCCGGATATGGTTTGCTACTTGCTCGGTACCAAAGTGTTAACAGAAAAAACTGACACCAATGTTTTATGAAAGATAGCTTTTTTTCAAAGTAACTGGAAGCCCATGAATTTCATAGGGCTCTTATTTTTTGAAGAGAATATTATGATGCATATATATATATATATATATATATATATATATATATATATATATATATATATATATATATATATATATATATATATATATATATATATATATATATATATATACCGGGTGTCCCAGCTAACTTGAACCAAGGGATACAAAATAATGCATTTGAGGTAGGTCAGTGAAACCAATTGCATTCAACTGCCAGCCTCCTTGCGCACTACAGACGATTTTTTGTTTTGCAATTACTTAATTAGCTAATTATGTTAATTTTTCTAATTGATTAAATATCGACTTTAGACCAAACATGTCAATTGGAAACTTGTAGAGCACCTTCAGAAACCCCCATTCCAATAATTGCGATAAAGAAAGTCTCACGTGTATCTTTTTTTCTGGGCTCAAAAGAAAGCCCGCGAAATACAAATAATACCACGTGACTAGTGCATTTGTGCGCCGCGATTGTGGTGCTCTCAGTCGTGGTTTGAGCGAACGAAATTAGCTGCGGCCGTGTCTCCTTTGCCCCGTTAAAGCGGCAGGCCGATCGATGCTTGCGATGGCTTCTTCGCCCGCGTCCGACAGCCGGCCCACGTGATGGTGCAAGTAGCAGCGAGAGCGGCGAGCCGACACCACCGGGATTCTAACAAACTCTCCTTCTCTCCCATCAGCGAACTCTACGGCAGACGGATGAGCGATAAGGTATCAGCCACTGAATCTGAGCATACAGGCTTGGGTAAAGGGGCGAGATGACATCTGACTCGACTAAAATTAGCGCTGCACCTTCATTTGCCGGTTCTTTATCGTCATCCGCCTGTCGTGATGTAGGCTGGTGCGGTGCACAGGCCTGGCCAAGATTGCGGTGACGACGGGCGAGCTCGAGCTCGCTCCAACCATCGCCAACATTTCTGCCTGCCGCTGCAACGGGACCATCGGGTCACGGCCGCAGCTGATTTCGTTCGCGCAAACCACGACTGAGAGCACCACGATCGCTGCGCTCAAATGCGCTAGTCACGTGGTATTATTTGTATTTCGCGGGCTTTCTTTTGAGCCCGGAAAAAAAGATACACGTGAGAGTTTCTTTATCGCAATTAATGGAATGGGGGTTTCTGAAGGTGCTCTACAACTTTCCAATTCACATTTTTGGTCTAAGGTGAATATTTATTAAATTAGAAAAATTAACATAATTAGCCAATTAACTAATTGCAAAACAAAAAATTGCCTGTAGTGCACAAGCAGGCTTGTAGTTGCATGCAACTGGTTTCACTGACCTACCTCAAATATATTATTTTGTAACCCTTGGTTCAAGTTAGCTGGGACACCCGGTATATATATATATATATATATATATATATATATATATATATATATATATATATATATATTATCCAGCAGGGCCAATTCTTTTTCTATCAGACAGGACTACTCAACAAGAATATTTTTGGGATTCTTTGGTAGAGAAGAGAAAGAAGGGTGCAAAACTGAAATAGTTTTGATAAATTGAAAGTTTATATAATCATGTACGCATAGGAGGCTAACCACAAGATGCAATGGAAGGGGCCAGAGAATGACAATGCATGGCCTTGTAACTCATCGTTTTAAAATCATACTATCAATGCAAGAAGCATGATAAATAAGGCAGAGGACATAGAATGAATATGACTCGAGCATAAACCTGATATTATGTTAATAGCTGAGACCTGTTTTTTTTTTTCTAATGCCACGAAAGGATACGTGCGCGAGAAAGGACAACACGAAACAACGGAAACGAAAAGAACTGTTTACACAAAGCTGGACCGGACGGTGATGTTACGCCGCCGGCTTGTACTATCGTAAGGGAAGATTGAAACACTATAGAGGGGGTGGTTTAGCGATAATTGTTCAAAATAGCATAAAATTTATTGTTTTTTACAGTCCGTATGATATTGAGACTGTACGGATTAAAATTAGGCTTAATAATCATGCTCTTATATAGCTGATGTTCATAGGGCTCACAGATATTCTTCCAAATTTCTCGAAAACCATATATATTCTCGAAAACGACACCAAAGTTGTACTAGGAGGCTTTAACCCTCTAGGAATGGACTTGACTTCTCAGTCACATGGTGTAACAGAAATTGGTAGCGCCGAGCTGCCACTACAACAATGGTTCGCCTTCAACTTATCACAAATTGGGAATGCCTAAAGAAGAGTTTGTGCTGACTCTTTTTCTGTGCTCGACCTTACTTTTACCTCCTCTCATTTGACATCCAGCTTACGTGATTGAAATTTGCAAAAGTTTCTCTGACCATAGAATGGTAATCGTATCCTTGAACTTTATGCAAAACTTTCCAACCCTCTTGACCGCAAAACAATTCTAAACTTTCCTTCTGCCTAAGGTTTTGGTATTTTCGACGTGCTCCAAAGTTGACTTGTTGTATTCAGAAATTTGTTTGAAGGTAATTGGAGTAGTGGTCAGCTTTAGTAGGAGTATTTAACTGAATTCGTTGCTTTTGTGTTGAGCGGCTTATCCACACACGCACAAGGAAAACTAACAAAACTAACCCTTAGATTACGCGTGCAATTGTAGAAGCGGAAAAAAGAAAAGCTAAAACGAAAGCGTAATGCTTGCTCGGCGAATACAAGCGTTCAGCGTAGAGAAGTATTCATCAGATGAATAGAACCTTAAATAATCTATTGAAGAACTGAAAAAACAATTTTTTCAGAGTTCCTTTACGCTCCTCTAAAATAAATTACGTCAAAATTATCAAGGTTTGTTAACCCGCCGGCTAAATCCAGATTAGTTATTGGCGGAAACATCCAACAATCTGCTCAAAACATTGACATATTTTTCTTCAGTTTTCACCAGTGATGATGGCTCTTCAGCGAACTTCACGTGTCGCGAGGATAGGCCAGCGATAATTATATAGTAATCACCGAATGAAGCGTCCGAGCGTCGTAGTTAACATTACCACAAAAAAAAAAAAAGCGCAGTACCCGATGGTATCCTAAATGAGTTTCTATACCGATATGCAGAAGTAAATTACAAATACATTACTCTTATTTTTCAGTCCTCAGTTCATACTGGCTCGTTTGCAGGCAAATGGAAGCTAGCAAAAGCTGTTACAATATCTAAAGGTGGCAGTGCAGGAAACGAAGCGAATTATCGCCCAATTATTCTCTATAGTAGTTGCTCCAAACTGCTCGAGCACATTGTGGCAGAACCCCTACGCACTTATTATCGGCACAAAAGTATGTGGAACACGCTAGCTGCAACCAAGGAGGAGGAGGAAGATGAGGGGGAAAGGCAGGGAGGTTAACCGGTAACCAAAGCGCATAAAATTCGTATCGGCTAATAGTCTCGGATCCTATCTGACAATATAAAAGTTGACTTTAGTTCTTTCATGTGCTCTAGAGAAATAAGATGATAGGTTTCCATCGTGCTTCTAGTCCAAAATCGCCAGACGTGTGGTCCAGAGACTTTTATCCCCAATAGTACTGAAAGCTATTGCCTAAAATCCAAGAAGGTCTCAGGAAGGCGTTATCACAAACTTCTCAGTTAATTCATGCAGCCAAACTGATCTAATTTCAAGGCGAAAGCTTTTAATACGTCATAGATGTCAGATGGAGCAGTCGGCAGAGGCTGCCTGCAGAAGGTTTCACGTTTTCGAAGGAGACATTTGAAATAAATAAATAAACCTTGTTTGCACCAGGAATTGAGCCTCCATCCTTTGGATCCCCAGCCGAGCGCTTTACCAACTGAGCCACGACCCGCATTTTGTTTCTTGATATGATATTTATTACACGTGGTTGTGTACAGAGAGAGTTATTTACACAGACTTTTTACAAGGCACTCAGCCGTTGGTGAGATGCACAACAGAAAACAAAAAAGGCAGGCAAAATAAACACCGTGTCACCAGTGGCAACCTATTCGATTGAAAGTCATTTGCATCATAATGTCCTTCAGTTGCAGCATCATTCTGCTAAAATGGAGTCTAGGTGGAACGACAGGTTCAGCGTTGCGATCCGACATGCGTGTCGTCCACAAGCTGTGAAGTCAATAAGGAAAAACTTGTCAAATGGTTCGTAATCAGATTGTGTAACAGCAAGATATCGCAGACCGTACAATTCAGAGCAAAGTCTTTCTTCAGAGTTTATTTCAACCCGTCCCAAAAAAGAATTGCGGCTTCGCAATTAATGAAACAGGGCTCAATTGTTTCAGGCACATCACACAGACGGCAGTTTGCAGCAGATACAAAGAGATTTTTCCCATGAAGTCATTTGTTAACAGGTAGAGCTTCGGTGTGTAATTTAAAGAAAATTGTTTTAGTACAAGGAGAAATATCCATTTTGGGCACCCTCTTTAGCACATCTTGACCTTTACGACCAAAATATAAAGAACAATACAGTGATGTAGGAAAAAGCATTGCTATCAATTTCTTGTATAGTCTCTTGCGCGAAACAGCCTCTTGCGCGAAACTCATTCGAGAATCGTACTGTCAAAAACCTCACTGAAGCATACACCTCCTGCATAAATCGTAGTAATTGTGGGCGGTCAGTAAACCTCTTAGTTTGGAAGAAACCTCTTAGTTTGGAAGCAAATTCATGAAATTAATTTGCAGGAATGCTTTAATATTCGGATGTGAACAATCACGAAAAAAGAAGAAACAGGCAATTAATTGCCTTACATACACATGAACTAAGCTGAGCCCCCTGCACAAACATATCTAATCAGTTTATCCCGTCTAATCGGTTAAAAATTGGATGATCAAATAATCGTCGCAAATATTCGGTGAAAACTCTGGATGTAATATCTAGCACATTGGAGGACCTGAAGCACGTAATAAATATTTGGTCGTAGGAAACATGTTGCAGGCCTGAGCCCGACTGAAGACTGCAAGCCGATAGCAGACAAATGTATTAGCATAACGCTAGACGAAGGAACTCGCTCTTTCTAGTAATTTGCACTTGACTTAATTGCATGCAATGGAACGCCAAGATATTTAGGGGGCACACATGACGATTCAACTTCTGCATATATGGGTGGTTTCGAGCCCTACGAACCAAACCACAGGCCAGAACCCTTGGAGTTATTCATCTGAGCACCGCACATAATGCCAAATTGTTCTATGCTAGATATACCCTTTCTATGCTTGGTTTGTCAGTGCAGAAAAACGAAAGATCATCCGCAAATGAAAGCTCTTTACCCTCATTTCCAAGGAGAGGGAAGCCATGGATACTACTGTTATGTGAAACATTCCGGCAAAGGGGCTCTAAATAAAGAGCGAGAAGCAGCGGAGACATGAGACAGCCTTGCTTCAAAGAAGAGTTCATTGGTACGTGCCTTGATAGGTGGCCATTTACAATCAGGCCAGTCGAACAATTCCTATAGCAACGTTCCACCCCCTTCAGTAGCACAGAAGCAACATTCACTAGCTCCAGAAGAGAATGACGAAAAGGATCAAAATAATTTCGCGCGGTCGACCTGAAGTAAAGAAACCTGGTCATGAGAGCAGTACCATGATTCGAGGATTGTGCGCGCGATGTGTAGAGTACTCTGAATGGCACGGCCCCTCAAGCCACACGCCTGGAGAGGGCAAGTGAGAACCAACATTGCGAACTGTAGGTGTTTTCATAAAATTTTGGCGAAAATCTTGTAATCCTAGTTTGCCACTGTGGTTGGTCTATAGGCTTCCACTAAGCGTAATTTCTCTTCATCAACACTCTTTGGAATTAGGACTGTGTGACATTTTGCAAAAGTCTCCGGAAGGCCTACTACATCAAAACTCATCACGAAGACATCTAGCAGGATAGGAGCAAGAACCGTTTTAAAAACTTCGTAAACTTCCAAGGAAATGCCATCAGGACCAGGCGTTTTTGAGAGTGCCAACTGATCATTTGCCACTTCTACCTCCTGCTGCGTGAAAGAGCTACTAATTACAGAACAATCATCTTCTTATGAAGGGGTCATCAGGGATGTTAAACTCGACATAATGTCAGAATTTATCACTTAGAAGTCGCACTAACAACGTCGAGTAATAATCCACGAATACACACGTAACATAATTCGTAATCGTAACCACTTTGCCATTACGCATTACTCCCTGAATCAGCTTTGCAGTCGCATGATGACATTCATCAAGCAAAGCTTGCCGCGTCGGGCGTTCGCAATGCAAAGTACGCTTGACACGAAATCGAATTAAGGTACCCCTTTATATTTCGCATCATGTCTTTGTGATTCATTTTGACACTAACAGTTTCGTCCGTATATGAGTGTCACGAAATCGGCGCCCATTTTCATCAAGCCGGTACAGCGCTAGGCGCGCGCGGCGTCGCGTGGAGAGCATGGAGAGAAAAGCCCCTTCCCCGCGCGGGAGAGCGCGTAGCTTTGTACGCGTTGCCGTGACCCTCTTTCCCATTGCCCGGGGAGGACGGTGGTTCATCGGCCTGGAATGTCCCAGGCCTTTCGAGAACTTTCTAAGGGACCTGGCCAATGACGACGCGCGGCTCAACGGGAGGAGAAGAGGGAGCTATAACCAGCGAAGCTATGTGTGTGTGCGCGCTAGCTTTGACGCGTGCTGACAAACAGACGCGGCGCGCCCTATTTAAAGAGACCGCGCCGTTTGAGGAGTCAGTCAGTCAGTCAAGTGTTTTGCGACGTGCTCGCCTGTGTTCCGGCTGGACTCCCGGGAATCACCCGCTGCTGGCAAGCCCACGGACTTTCAAGGGAGCGGCGCTCGTCTCGTATGGCGGCCACATCGTGACTCTTGAGGCGTCGGACTGCAACAGTGCCCGGTGAACAATTTGGTGTATGTTTATGTACTCTCTCGTGTTTCATCTGTTGTAAAGCCTCTACGTTATTGGATACCTGTGTAATTGCATGCTTAGCGTTTGTATTCTGTGAACCTCTCGTCTGTGTATCTCAAGTGATATTGTGTATTCCTTTGTATCGTCTCTTGCTGTGCATAAATTGTGTTTTGTTTGTTACTTCTGACTCCGATCCTTACTCTGGTTTGAACCGGCGACCGCTGGGCACCAAACGACAACCCCTTCTGTCACTACAAGGTAGTTGAACCCCGGCTGAGATTGCCACGCAAGTCGAGGGCATCTCCTTTGCGACCGAGACAGCTACCCCCACTCACTCTAAGGGTGTCTAGGAGTGTGCGCACCGCTAAGGGCGCATCGTTAATAATACCCCTTAATTATTAACGGGTGACAATTATTCTGGCGTCCGCGACAGGACGTTTGGTGCATTCAAGCTCAGAGGACGGAGAAAGAGTTGGAAGAGTTTACGAAGAGGTCGTAAACAGTGTAACAGCAGAGCGATAGCAAGAGGTACCGCGCTGAAGCGGGTGTGTAAGGTCCATTGAGAGTGCTATGTATTAGCATTAGGCAGTTCACATTGAAGATGAATCTCAAGGAGATCATTGCAATGGGCCTAGAGAAAGGTCTAAAAGGAGCTGAACTGCGGGAATGGGTAGACCGAAAAGAAAGAGAGGTTCGAGAAGAGGCTGAGAAAGAAAGAGAGAGAGAATGGAACAAGCGTAGGCTTGAGAAAGAAAGAGAATACTTAAAAGAGAGAAATATCCTTCTGAAGAAGCTGGCTGAGGTTCGGCGTTTGAAAGGTATTACCGAGCCTCCGGAAGTTACCTTTCCTTATATTAGGATGTACAGTGATACAACCGATTCGTCGACAGCCCCCGGTGCTGTAGAAAATAGCTCCAGCAGCCAGAATGAGGAGCTTTCAAATAGCAGTGAGCACGAAAGCTTGGATGAAGGTGACAGTGCAGATCCTAACCTTGAGGATTCAGAAATGGAAGAAAGCGAAGACTGCACTGCGATGAAAGAATTGAAAGAAAATTTTGAGGAACAAGAAGTAAAAAAATGTGAAGAGAAAGAACTCCCAGTTGAAAATGAGTCCTGCTTTGGGAAAGTACGACTGGAGGTCGTGAAGAAAAGAAAGAAAATGAAAAGGATTAAGGGAGAACAAAGTTCTCAAAAAGACGCTCCTTTCAGACAACAATGTTCTGATTATGCGGGTACAACTGGATCAAACGTTCCTCGGCCAAAGGTGCGAATAAAAGTGAAAACGAAAAGAACCAAATCCAAACCTGCCAAGTCAGGCAAAGTCGACAGGGAAATGTCTCATAGAAAAAGAAGGAAGAAGCGGCTGAACGACTGGATGCGCAAGCGCATGGAGAGCCGCCCAGACCGAGAAAGAATGAGACGGCGTCCTCGAAGCGCAGCTAGACAAAGTAAAGTTAGTTCTGACCAAGCTTCCGATCGGAAAGCAGAACTGAAGAGTAGAGGGAGGAGCGAGATAAAATCGTGGATGAGAAATATGATTAGAACCAGAAAAGGAGCCAGGACACGCGAACGAAAGAAGCGCCAGTGCTTCGTAAGAAAGAGAACTGGTAGTTTGAGAGGGGCTCACCTGTTCGAAGGAAAAGCCGCAAGCCGTTTTTGGAAATATAGGCGAAGGCATGCCCTGGGTTTGTGCGCTTCACATTTGAATAGTTGTGCGTTTCTGTGTTGTTGATTCCTAGGTGTATTCGACGGCAGTGTGTTGTCATGTTTGTGAATTTCATGGCATTGATGTATGAATTTTGTAATGTGTTATTACAGTTTGTGAAATTTGTGCAATGTGTGTAAGATGGTAATTTGCCCCATATATTTGTGAGCGCATGCATGTGCGCGCGATGTTCGTGGTTGTTGTGAATATTGTGGGACAATATTCTTTAAGGGAGGGGCAGTGTCACGAAATCGGCGCCCATTTTCATCAAGCCGGTACAGCGCTAGGCGCGCGCGGCGTCGCGTGGAGAGCATGGAGAGAAAAGCCCCTTCCCCGCGCGGGAGAGCGCGTAGCTTTGTACGCGTTGCCGTGACCCTCTTTCCCATTGCCCGGGGAGGACGGTGGTTCATCGGCCTGGAATGTGCCAGGCCCTTCGAGAACTTTCTATGGGACCTGGCCAATGACGACGCGCGGCTCAACGGGAGGAGAAGAGGGAGCTATAACCAGCGAAGCTATGTGTGTGTGCGCGCTAGCTTTGACGCGTGCTAACAGACGCGGCGCGCCCTATTTAAAGAGACCGCGCCGTTTGAGGAGTCAGTCAGTCAGTCAAGTGTTTTGCGACGTGCTCGCCTGTGTTCCGGCTGGACTCCCGGGGATCACCCGCTGCTGGCAAGCCCACGGACTTTCAAGGGAGCGGCGCTCGTCTCGTATGGCGGCCACATCGTGACTCTTGAGGCGTCGGACTGCAACAGTGCCCGGTGAACAATTTGGTGTATGTTTATGTACTCTCTCGTGTTTCATCTGTTGTAAAGCCTCTACGTTATTGGATACCTGTGTAATTGCATGCTTAGCGTTTGTATTCTGTGAACCTCTCGTCTGTGTATCTCAAGTGATATTGTGTATTCCTTTGTATCGTCTCTTGCTGTGCATAAATTGTGTTTTGTTTGTTACTTCTGACTCCGATCCTTACTCTGGTTTGAACCGGCGACCGCTGGGCACCAAACGACCACCCCCTTCTGTCACTACAAGGTAGTTGAACCCCGGCTGAGATTGCCACGCAAGTCGAGGGCATCTCCTTTGCGACCGAGACAGCTACCCCCACTCACTCTAAGGGTGTCTGGGAGTGTGCGCACCGCTAAGGGAGCATCGTTGATAATACCCCCTTAATTATTAACGGGTGACAATGAGCCAGCGGATTCACATTCTAGTTCATTCAGGTTTCACAAGCTTTTGTTAAGTGAATGCTCCTGATATTTCCTGTGTACAGATTTAATTGAGCCAAGTTAAATTGCGGTCGCACGTACTTCCTGCTTGAACATTTCCCAAGCGGCGCACAAGGGTAGACATCCGGAAAAACAAAGATCCCACTGCGGCCTAAACTTTGAAGGGTCATTGCCGCCGAGCTGGGCCGCTACCATGCAATGATTAGAAAATGAAACCAGCATAGTTTCGCATACAAGCCCGCAGGAAAAACGAAAATTGGATGGGGCTTAGCTTTGGGTAAGCCTGGTAGATTGCGAAAGCAATACATCTTGGCTACGCCTTAGCACGGCTTGTGGTTTTTCACTGGTGAATGAACCGCGGATACAGAGTCAGCTTCGCTGTTCAGAGCATCCATCATGCTCCAGTATGGGCTATCGTCAGATGAGCAGGATTCACGAGATCGCCGTGCCCGCCTAGCTGCGTTTTGAGCACGTCGTCGAGCGAGACGCTCTTCATGCTGTTCATCTATCTCCGTAGCTTGCGGTTGCTTCCTACCAGCAGCGAGGCGACGCGACTTCTCTTGTAGAGGTATGTCGACTGACTTGGCAGAGTATGAATGCGATTATTACCCCCGGCTCCGCCACCTACCTCTCTATTGTAACGGCAAAGCGAGCGCAGCGCCTCCAACAGAAGAACCGCAATGCACCCAGTCTTAACGCGTGGCTACCGGCTGCCACTACGCGACAACTCGACTTGCTAGCCCGTCTCTCGCTCCTGGTATGACATCAGAGGTCCTTTTAAAGTTCAAACGTAGCTACCGGCCGCCGCTACGCGAAATGCCGTTCATGAGCGTAGTATTACTTTCGCAATAATAATGTGCGAGATGCATAGATCTGGTCTAAAAGAGCGTGAGAACGCCCCTGAATGTGGGTCAATGATCTAGAAGTACGGAAGGACACCCCTGTATCAACTAGTCCTGCATCTTCTGTAATATGAACAAACGTTCATCGCTCCTGTCACTGCGTGCGTCTGGACTAGAACGATCTATGGGGTTGCAAGCGCAGTTGAAGTCACCCATTAGCACAATATGTCGGTCACAGTCAAGTAAGCTGTCTATGTGTTCAAAGCAACTTATGTGTTGAGTCACAGTACTGAAAGCGTAAACGTTAATTATTCGCCATGGTTTTCTAAAGAGTAGAAGATCGCAACATATCACCAGCCCTCGGCGTTGATGTTATAAGTTAGGCTAGAACAAGGCTGTGTCTTTCGTAGAAACCGAAAATAACCTGCCGACAAGCCTACAGCATGCGCAACAATGACATTAAAATCTGCCAAAAAGGGCTGTAGCGCCATCTCGGTCTTGTCTTCGCCACGTCTAGCCTTGTGAAAGAAGGCTAGGTTGAGACGGCAAGGTCGTGACGGCAAGGCCAGCGATGCCTTGTCTAGCGTATTAATCCGGTGACAAAACCCAGGCGCGTGCCGGAGCCGGCGCCGCGGGACGATGATGATGGTATGTACAAATGAAAGAGGAAGATCATGGCATGTACAAATTAAACAACATCCACGGAAGGCTCACAATATCCAGACGGCTGCTGTGAAAATGTCGGCGAAGTTGCATCTGTCTCTGGCGAGACCTAAGGCCCCGTACATTGCGAGTTGCAAAGTCTATCTCTTCAGAGACCGCCATAGTGACAGCAAATAGTTTTGCTTATAATTCCATTTGCCTGTCAGAAGACGGCGCCACCGTCCCGAACCGCGGCCTCCTGGATTGCGAACTCCGGCTCATACCTTTTTGCTTCGACGCTCGACCGCGACGGCGATGCTTGTCGCCGATCCGGGTCGTTGCGCCGCCACCGATCAAGATGACAGCACTACCCCGATCGTGAAACGTTCCTCATAATTTCCCTTGTCTACGGTGATGATAGCTGGATTCCGCAAGTAACATTGCGCATTTAATTTACTGCAAACGAATTATTGAACGCTGGTGAATTTTGATGCGTTCAAAGGAATGTATGCTGGCTGTGTTCGACTAGGGGCGCGCCATTTACCGTCACGGCTGGTCATGACGTCACCAGGCGCTTCATGCATAGACGAAGCTGACCCCGCCGGGCGTCTGATCCAGGCTTCCGTGCGGCGCCTTTCATTTGGCGCTTTCTCGAACGCCGCACCAGTAAGCAGACCCAGATGTCTAGGAGGCGTTAGTACAGCAGGCATCAGCGGCATTCCAAATTGATTTACAAGACAGTCAAGGCGCAATATCTGTCACAATTCTGCGTGGATACATGTACCACGCCATAAAGGAAAGGAAGAAGGTTGTAGTGAAAGATAAGAGGGAGGTAAATGGTGCCCTAGAAGATGGCTACGATTCACTGCGATAAAATGGCTTTCGCTTCATCGAACTTTAGTTGTCCAAATTGCCCTCTAGAATTTTTATCTACTTTGCCTAGTGTTTTCATCAGGTATAAGATTCAAATTTATGTACAGAAATGAAGGCTACATTTACAAACGAGTGCATCACAAACTGGTTTATCTCATATTTTCAAGTCCACAAGCAGTATGTTCAGTTCACTGAAATCAACCCTTGAAAGCGAAGCCTAAGGGTTTCCTCAAGGCAGCATTTTGAGCCTTTTTTATTCTTTATATTGTCACGTGCTTCGGGGAGTCAGGAAAGGAAGAAGAGGCTAGAGAGAAGAAGAAACGGAAGACACAGTTGTGTGTGCTGGTGTTCCTTGCGTGACTGGCAGCGCTTTAGACTACGAATAATCGCCCCCGTTACGTACGGAGTACGTAACAGTTGTGGTGGAGTTTGCGGTGTAGATAACACGGATCCCCGTTGTCTTCGATGAAGCCGCCGGCTCACTGGTTTGTCACCCCTACCATCTGACATGGCTCAAGACGGCGACGCTGACCGAACAAAACCTGCGGTGAGCAATTGGCAGCACTACCGCGAGCCGCGCACATTTGGTGGAAAATCTGAAGAGGACGTCGACGAGTGGCTGACCAACTACGAGCGGGTGAGCCGGTACAATCGTTGGGACGTGACCGTTAAACTAGCGAACGTAGTGTTCTAGGAAGGCACTGCCCTAGTTTGGTTTGATAATCATGAAGACTCGCTTACCAGCTGGGATTGTTTAACAGAAGAGATAAAGGACTGCTTTGGCGACGGATCTGCGAAGAAACGCGCAGAACAAACGTTGATACAGCGGGCCCAGGTACCTGGCGAGACATGCTTCGCATATATCGATGATATTGTGAAATTGTGCAAGGTGGTAAACCCTCGGATGTCCGAGGAAGATAAAGTGGGGCACTTGCTTAAAGGTGTCGCTGTAGATGTCTATGATTTTCTTGTCAGCAAACACAATTTAAACTCTACAGCTGACTTCATCAGGCACTGCCGCACTTTCGAAACCTTGAAGTTGCGCCGTATCACTCCTAAATTTGGGCGACCGGCCAACGTCACATCTTTTGCGAGCGTTGATGTCAGTGCTCCGGAGTCCATGGCTGATCTGATACGCTGGATTGTGCGGGAAGAATTGTTGCGTGACAAAGACTCTGCGTGCCGGGTCGAACACCAGTATGACGGTTGCGCGCTGCAAGCAGAAACCGCGACCCCATCAACTTCCTGGACTCCGGCTTTAAATGCATCACGCTTTGGCGAGGGGAGACAGCATAACGATTTAAGCACTTCTCAGGCACGGATGGGCCGAAGAACCACCTACACACGCCAGGTGGTTCGTCAACAACGCCGTCCTGATTACTACCGCCAACCAGAACCAGTCTCCGCCCGCATTTACTCGGACCGGTGGCGCCAGCAACCCGTGTGTTATAGCTGTGACATGACCGGACACATCTCCCGGTATTGCCGTCGGCGGGGCCTGCTACCACAAGTTCATCGACCGCTGCCCAACGTTACTAATCATTTCGACACTGAATTTTATCCGACACCGACTCTGGATACGCCCGGCACAGATGCGAAACGTATCGCCTGCTTCGAACCGCAGCTTGACGCCGCCAACCCAAAGACAACGACAATCACAATCTCCTGCGCGCCGTTCTTCCCCTTCGGGAAACTAAAAGACACGGCCGGTGGGGGTGAGGTCGCCGGAAAATCAATGTTCTAAATACCTCTGCCTGTGTTATGTTAAAGAACAAACTCGAAGTATCCACTGACGGCATCCCCGCCATGACACTAATTGACACTGGCGCAACAGTCTCTGTTATGAGTTTAGCATTCAAGAATCGATTAGGACATAAAGTGATGTTTAGCGTGAATCAAGCTGTGGTATTCCGTGATGTTGGCGGTGAATCATTGGTGCCTTTGGGTGTGGGCTATGCGAAAGTTGTGATTGTGATTGAGGGCCAAGCGTTTCGAACAGAATTCACTGTGTTGCCTCGTTCCGCGCATGAAGTAATTCTAGGTATAGACTTTTTGCAACAATGTGGTGCAACGTTAGACTGCCGTAGTGGACAGATCTCGCTTAATGCTGCATTGATGTCGGCCCTTGTAGAAACCTCGTCGCTCGATTTAGGAGCGTTTTCTGTGTCTGAAGATACAGTTGTACCTGCGATGTCCGGATAATTCATTCAAGTTATCTACGAATTTGTGCGAGAATTTCGACGCCGTAGTTGAACCTACAACGCTGGCCTGTGCAAAGAAGAGTGTCTTGGTGCCTCGTTGCATAGTTTCAGCCACCAGAGGCCACACCTTGCTGTGGACTGTAAACTATTCAGACGAGCCAGCCGTGTTGCCTCGTGGCATGAGGCTCGCTCATTACGAGGAAGGAGTGTAGAATTACGTGGCGGCACTAAGTAACCATGCTCCTGAAGAGAAAACATCTCATTTTGCAGAGTCTCGAATCCAGGCAATGATAAACACAGCGTTGGGAGCACAGGAGCGCCGAATTTTGACAGACCTGTTCTCTAAGCATGTTTCGGTTTTCGACTTCGCCAGAGATCATCAGCCACCGATTCCAAATTCTCGCATCCATCATTCGATTGATACTGGAATTTCTCGCCCGATCAGACAGAAGCCCTATCGTGTCTCCGGCCGAACGTCAGCTTATTGACGAACAAGTTCATGACATGCTCCAACGTGGCGTTATCCAGGAATCTTCAAGTCCTTGGGCGGGTCCAGTTATTCTCGTTAAAAAGAAAGACAACACATGGCGTTTCTGTGTGGACTATCGTCGCCTTAACGCCGTCACCAAAAAAGATGTATATCCCCTTCCACGTATTGACGATGCAATCGACTGCCTTCATTCGGCGTCATACTTCTCGGTAGACATAAGATCGGGGTACTGGCAGATACCGATGAACCCAAGCGACAAAGAAAAGACGGCATTTGTGACCTCCGATAGTCTCTATGAGTTCAACGTTATGCCCTTTGGATTGTGCAATGCACCTGCCACATTCGAAAGATTCATGGACACCATTCTGCACGGACTCAAGTGGAAAATTTGTTTGTGCTATTGACGACGTTGTGATCTTCGGCAAGGCCTTTTAGAAACACAATAGCCGCCTCGCCATCGTTCTTGATTGCATTGAGAGAGCAGGCCTCGTCCTCAACACTATGAAGTGCCACATTGGCGAACGCCAAACAATTGTTCTTGGTTATTTGGCCGACAAGGATGGCGTTCGGCCGGATCCTCAGAAGATTGCGGCTGTAACCAGCTTTACAGCACCGAAATCAGTGAAGCAGCTTCGGAGCGACGAAAATAGGAACTGTGTTCCTATTTTCGTCGTTTTGTGCCCAGATTCGCTGACATCGCATACCAGCTCACGTGCCTTTTGCACAAAGATGCACCGTTCAATTGGACTACTAACTGCGACTCTGCCTTCCGCCACCTCAAATTCCTTCTGATATCAGGACCTATCCTACGCCAGTTCTGTCCTTCTGCCCTCATCGAAGTTCACACCGACGCTAGTGGCGTGGGCGTTGGTGCTGTACTCATCCAGCCTCATGGCACCGATCAGCACGTGATAGCTTATGCTAGTCGGTCGTTGAGCAAGGCAGAGCGCAACTACACCGTTACGGAATAAGAGTGCTTCGCAGTGGTTTTTGCGGTGCAACGATTCCGTTCCTACCTATATGGCAATCTGTTTACCATCGTCACTGACCACCATTCGCTCTGTTGGCTCGTAAATCTTCGTGACCCTTGCGGCCGGCTCGCTCGATGGGCATTGCGGTTGCAAGAGTTTAACTTCACTGTGGCATACAAAAGCGGCCGCCAACATGCTGACGCTGACTATCTGTCACGCTTGCCGCTTTCGTCAACTGGTAGTGATGATTACAACTTTCATGACTACCTGGCGCCTATCTCGGCAACGTTTCGTGACCCTCAACTGTTCCAGACAGAACAACGCAACGATCAGACTTTGGCACCGCTCTTCTCTGCCGCTCATGATTCAAGAGATGCGCGTTTCTGCGTTCGTGCCGGCCTACTTTATAACAAGAATTTCAACCCCGGAGGTGCACGCTTTCTCCTCGTCGTGCCGGAAGACCTCCGCATTCCCGTTCTTGAAATGATGCACGACGATACCACGTCGGGCCACATGGGTGTCGCCCGGACCCTTCATCGCACACAGGAACGCTTTTACTGGCCGAAAATGCGTCAAGTCATTCAGCGCTATGTAGCCAGTTGCGTCAAGTGCCAGCAGTACAAGCTCCCTACTTGCCGTCCACCTGGACCGCTGCACCCTATTGCGCCTCCGACCGCACCCTTTGAGGAGGTGGGCATCGACCTGTTGGGTCCTTTTCCGCGATCTTCTAACGGTAACCGGTGGATTGTGGTATGTGTTGACCATCTCACTCGATATTCAGAAACAGCCGCAATACCCTCAGCCACTGCTTACGAAGTATCCCTATTTCTTCTGCGATTTCTCGTCCTGCGCCATGGCCCTCCTCGAGCTCTGATCAATGACCGTGGGCGCCAATTTACTGCTGAAGTTATCAAAGAACTCCTTCGTCTATGCATCTGCGATTACCGTAATACAACGCCGTATCACCCGCAATCGAATGGACTTGTTGAACGGACCAACCACACTCTGACCACTATGTTGGCGATGTAAGTGGACTCTGATCACAAGAACTGTGATGAAATCCTTCCTTTTATTACATTCGCGTATAACACTGCACAGCATGAGACGACTGGCTACAGTCCGTTTTACCTCCTGTATGCTCGAGTTTCCCGCAGTTGTCTTGATACCATCCTTCCTTTCTCCCTCCACAACGAGCCTTCTATCGCCACTACTTTATGTCGAGCCGAAGAAGCTCGCCGCGTTGCCCGCCTCCGCATCCTAGACTCACAGGAACGTTCGAAGGAGCGTTATGACAACCGACGCCCACATGTCTCTTATGTGCCCGGTGATTTAGTGTTGCTGTGGACGCCGCTGCGCAAGCGTGGTTTAGCCCAGAAGCTGCTGTTTCGTTATAGCGACCCTTTTGTCGTTTTGGAGCGCCTGAGTGACGTGAACTATGTAATTTCACGCCGCACCGAAAGTGGCCGATGCTCACGCCGGATTCAGATGGTGCATAGAGCTCGGCTAAAAAGGTTCCATTCTCGACACCTTCCTTAAACTGCTTGTCCTGGGGCCTCGTCTGCGAGGGGGGAAGTGTCACGTGTTTCGGGGCGTCAGGAAAGGAAGAAGAGGCTAGAGAGAAGAAGAAGAAACGGAAGACGCAGTGGTGTGCTGGTGTTCCTTGCGTGACTCGCAGCGCTTTAGACTACCAATAAACACCCCCGTTACGTACTGAGTACGTAACATATATGAGTAGCGGATATGTTGGCAATGTACGTCGATGTGCAGCACAAGACCTGGGACGAGGTGCTGCCGTACGTCACATTTGCGTATAATACAGCCTTACAAGAGACAACGCGCTTCACACCATTTCGACTTGTTTACGGACGCGAAGTTCAGAGCATGCTCGATTCCATGCTCCCGTGCCCAGATGATGACCAGCTATTCTCAGATGCCCAGCAATATGCCATCTGCGCTGAGGAAGCCCGCCAGCTCGCCCGTCTGCACATTGGGCAGCAGCAGACCACTGACGCGCACCGTTACAACCTCCGGCACCGCCAGGTTGACTACAAGCCTGGAGACCAAGTCTGGGTATGGACACCAGCTCGCCGTCCAGGCTTGTCAGAGAAACTCCTTTCCCGCTACTTCGGGCCGTACAAAGTGTTGCGCCGTGTGAGTGACCTCAGTTATGAAGTTATCCCAGACGGTGCCACACAACCAGATCGTCGAACGTACAGCTCGGACATTGTGCACATTGTGCGACTGAAGCCGTACTACCACCGATAGCGTATGGCCACCCGCTCTGACCACTCTCTTGCTTTGCACACCGTTTTTACCGGCCCTTCTCATTTTTTTTCGGAAGGAGGGGGTAATGCCACCTAGTGTTGCCAGGTGGCGCATGACTGAGGTGTGAAAGGAGGACGAAGTTGAAAAGGACGACAAAATGTCGCTTGCACGTTTGCGTCTGTGCTGCTGTGTTGTTGTATCTGGGCTACTCCCTGCTATCATTGGTATCCTTAGTCACCGTGTACGTGACATTATTAATAATTATCTCCCAGAACACACTGATATACGAGTCAGACTCTGCGCAGATGACTGCATAATTTATAATACTATCAAAGCACATAATGACCAGGTAAACCGTAACTCGAACCTACACAAAATAAAAAACACTGTGAGATAAATGGCACATACTCCTAAAACTGGCTGAAACATTTTTAATGCCTGTAACAAAAAAGTAGCTAGAAGATATTCATTATTGTGAGAATAAAAATAATTCAAATTACGATGCAACACAACCACTTGGGAGTTATGGGAGTTGACTCCTGATCATCGTTGGAACACCCGCACTGATTTGTGCGCTCCAATTCCCGAAAGGCGCTTTGAAGTCTCAGGAGCTTATATCACGCAATCTCGCAAAATAAAAGGTCTCACACATAAAACATGAAAAAGACCGATCATAGTGTTCTGTATAGCTCTGTGTTCAGTTTTGCCCACTCCTATAACAGCCTCTAAAGAGACTAACAGTATGATTAAAAATAAATAAATAAATGAATAATAATAGAATCCGCAGATCTTGCCTGGTACCTATACAGAAAAAATAATATTTAAAATATCGGAATTGTACAGCAACTTGTTGCTAGGTTTATATTTTTAAACACCGCATTATATCGCCCCTTACGATCGCTTTTCACAACCTGGTCTTCTGGCATTTAATTCGTAAAAAAAAAAACAAGAAATGGTCAATTACTTGAACCTAATTATTAAGAACCAGGTTAATTTTGACCACTCTAAAATTTTCAAAATTTCATGTAACGAGAGATCACAAAATAGCCATTCTATGTTCGTCCCAGCTCACTCTGTCCACACTGATTGTTTTAAGTACAGTTATATTCCTAGAGCGATAATGTTTGGAACTCCTTGTCTAACAGTGCTGTACTGTGCACGTCCCTTGAAGCCCCCATAAATAGTTTCAATGGCGTTCTTGTTTTCTAAATTCGCGAGTTGTATACCTTTTATGTATTTTTTATTGTGTTCTGCCTGTAAATGCTGATTCACATTACTAGAAGAGTTGATTACAGCATTTATTGTTTTTGTAATGTTTTATATATGCCTGTATTAGGAGGTATTATAACTTAAATCTGAACTTTCCACTTATGTAGAAGCTCTACAAAGGGCCGACAGTATCAGTAAATTAAAAAATGATGTTAGTAGTTTGGTGACGCCACTAAGATAAAGCCTAGTCTTAACTCACAAGTCATCAATAATGGGACGTCATTGGGCATGCGACGTCATAAACCGATGGCGGCATAAGATATGTGACGTCACTATTAGTGGCGTAATTGTTATTATGACGTCACAACGCTCGTCAATGAAAAGGCTGCATCAAACTGTACCCCGTATGCCGCGAGTTGCCGACGACTGACTTAAAAAAAAAAAACTAATCGTCGAGTGGTTGGAGGCCGAAGTATGGCCGCCTCAGCACTAATGCATGCGTATTATTCAATTGCAGTTTCTACAGTGACCTTTAAATTCTCCATTTCATTTCTTTTCCTTTTATTTCACACGTGAAGTGTTTATATCTATTTTTCTAATATGAGCTGAGAATTCCAATAACAGAGTTTGCTTCGGGAATTGGCACCTGATAATTTTGACCTCCAGCTCTTTAGTGATATGACTTGTATAGGTATATAATATTGTGTAATCATTGATGCTTTTATTTCTTCTAATACTCTACGCACCCCTGTTACGTGTCCCATGTGAGACAGCAGTCAATGTAAATAAAAGAAAATAAGTAAAAATATGCGATGATTATTTCAAAGCAAATCATGTTCAGTCACATGCACAAAAGTCAAAGAACTGAGAAAAACGCTTTATTTTAGGGCACATCCCGTTTCTTTCTACTTCACTTTTAGGCGAAGAAGCAATAATCGATATTCGGCAATTTTTAGGGTTCTCAGAAAAGCCAATGTTTAGTGTCAAATATCAAAACAGGCAGGCCATTGACAGAGACCACCTAACCGCGTGTCTGGTACGTGATAGTTGCTTATGTTCTATAAAGTTTCATATAAGTTCACAACCACAAGAGCCTGCATGTGCTTCTCGAGAGAGTTGCCGGACTGAAAGGATAAGAAAGAAAAGAACGGGTTCATGCCCTCTCTCACAGCAAGTCTCCGAACAACCTTCCCCATGGTCAGATGATTGGATGCGGTTTCGGAATATCTTTCGGTGTTGACACTCCTCCCGGTGGCGCGACGAAATCTTGTTCCTCGCTCCTCATGCTTATTTCGCCTAACGGTGGTTTGGAACATTCCATGCTGCGGCTGCCGTAGTGTTTCATGGCCGTTCAGTGCTGCGACTTATAAACGACCTTTCTGAAGAAGTGCACCAAGGTGCAGCAAGATTGTAAGTGCTGTGAACACAAAGTCACTTTATGCTCCTTCGTTTTGTACTTCCGCAGATTGCATGAATGGCCCGAACAGAAGCTAGAACGATCCCCGTCGACTCTTTGAAGCCGTTAGCGGAACAAGGCTTTTTTTTAACATCCGTAGGACTACTGATGATGCTGTTGACTATTGTACCACTTAAAGATATATGGCTGGTCTGAGCACGACCCCTTAAAACTTGCGCCCATTTGTTTGTTCAAACATTAGCTCTCTATGCACCAATCTGTGCACTCGCGCACTCTCTTCTGCTAGGTACCATGCGTCGTCTGGCATTTTACGCGCGAGCTACGTAACCAAAAGGAAACCATAAATGGATATGATACCTTTTAGTGCTGGTCATCTGCACACTTAACTACGCTATTTGATAACTGCTTTGGTAAATCCGGCGTTCCGAGCGGCAAGCCAGACTTTAGGTGGACTTCACAGATAGGGAACGGTTAATCATCTCAAGGAAAGGAGGCCGAAGTGCACACAATAATAGAAAATACGCGGCTGGAAGGCTAGGTTTACCATATGTCATTTTAGAAGACTACCGTCTGGCCTGTATAAAACTATGTTAATCTATGGTAATCTCAAAATGGTGTTTGACGAAATTATGAGTGTTGCTATTGAGACTGTAGGAAGCAGGAAAATAAACCCCATGAGCCTGTCAACTGCTTCTGTAGTTGACCACCAACGCTGCCTGTTCCGGGCACAGAAGAATTTAGAGCAGAACGAGAGAGAGAGAGAGACGCGTGTCGTAACAGCCTTTATCCGCTACTTTCAAAGCGGGGAGTTAAATAATAGCATGCACAGCAAATGCAGATCAATGGTGGAGTGGCGTGGAAGAACAACAAAGACATCCCTACTTGGTGTCCACCAATATATTGTATCAGGCCCATTCTTATTGACGGAAATGAGACTACGCCCTACTAGTGTTTTATCTTGCCAGACACCGCATCGGCTACGCCCGCACCCCGCACGTGAGGTGGCGCCTGTCGTCGGTGTCATCAGCCGGTTAATCGGACCGTCTTCGCACATGATAAGATGCTACGTTTTCCCCGTCTAGCGAGGAAGCTGTGAGAACGAGGAATGACGAAGTGCGGATGACATTTTTGAGACATTCGCATTCGATAAGTGATGTCTCTTAAGCAAGCGCTCCTTTCTAACGATCGAGAATCAGGTGTCGCCTACACCCGGCTTGACATTTTGTAAAGTGACGAATAAATCCCTAGACAACAAAAGCCTAACGTATATATCCAATTCGATTCTCAGGGATAGCTTCGACACCGGTCTCGGAAGCAGAAGTTTTCGGGCTTCACAGCCGGAAAGAGGTCGAACACGGTACTGTGTGGCTGTCGACACTCACTGCTGTACAGCGTATACAAACGCTTAGGTGTATTCAAATCTCGACTGAGATCTCAGTGCCTCTCCAGGTGTATCTAGACTAAGCACTTAGGATATATGTATACCGAAAAGTTTGCGCGTGGACACAAAGTGAAAAATTGAAAACAAAGACTAGCGCTAACTCACAACTAAAATTTATAACTTCACTTGTTCGCGAGATTATGGAAGCCTTCCAGATGCGTATCAGTGGAGTAAGTCAGTGGAGTAAGTAAGAGGAACATATGTCAAACTTCCGTCTGTATTTCTGATAGAAAATTTCGATTCTTGGCCAAATCACAAAGATATCCCGAGGAACACGGTTTTCTTCTTGTTAACTTTGTTTTGTTTTTGTTCCTTCCAATTTATTTGGGCCTGCGTCTTGAATAAACTCTAGTTTAATTAACCGACTTGGAGTGGTGCGTCACTTACAACGTCGACATAAACGAGGATTAAACCACACTTCAACATGAGATGTATGGCCTTGCCCACCGTTGTTTAATACAGGCTGAATACATAGGAAAGGGTCATCATTGTAGGGTCACCTTGCAAGGCGCTCTGACACTACCAGCCTTTTCATACTACTACGGCTGCATTTTAAGGCCTCAGTCATACAAACTGAGCGGGATTTATTGATGCAACTGTTTCAAGGCTGGGTACGTGCACAAACCTAGCAATTTCGCTACTGCCGATGAAGGTGCGTTTCATGTAAAAGTTACGTACGGATGCGGCCTCTGTCAAGCCTACCTCCAAAATGTTCGACAAAGCAAAATGCAACACTGAAGTCTAGTCTTCGGAACGCTAAGCATGGGTCAATACAAGGCAAAATATCATCATCATCAATCGTTTCCCTGCTCTACATTGGGATAACAATGAATGGACAGAGCTTCCTGAATCTGCTTCAAGTGAACCTCCAGCTACGATAAAGTCTAGCGAGGCAGTGCTCAAGGATCGCTGTAGAGAACAGTTTATATTGAACTACCGGAGGACGAGGAGGCTGCAGTGGATTAGCATATCGCTATTCTATTAGCAGAGGTCACCAAGCTCCGACAACACCGCAAAATGCTTGCTAGACGTCGACGAGCTGTGGAACTAACCACCAAATTATCAATGGCGTAGCACTCTCGTCTTTCTTTAGCGCAACAGTGTCAATTTCTGCCTCCTCCCTGTGTACCTCAAAGCCTACGGATATCTCTGCAACATCGCTGCTCGAGTATATGGTCAACCACTTGTCTGCAGCGCTTGGGCTAGTACCCGAAAATGGCAAATACCGGGCGTCCTGGTGCGCTGCAGTGGAACTGTAGAGGCACTTCACTAAAGGTGGGCAGCTCAAGCGCCGACAACAAATTATGAATTTCTGGATACGATTGAAGCCAAAGTCCAGCATGTGCTCCAGCGTTTTTGGCGAGCGCCAGACGCTCTGGTGTGATGCGACGAGCCCGACTTAACACAAACACGGGAAGTGTATCCTGACGATATAATAGGGGGAAGTAGGGTGGATGATGGGAACGGGAATATTGGTAATAACTTTATTCGCATCACACATACATGATGCATGAGGCCTGGGGAAATAGCTGTCATAATGGCAGCTTGCCTAGGGCACAGGCCCCCGAACTAGTAACATCCGGCTGTGGTCAGTGTAAAATATAGACTTAAACACAGTTATTCGCAATAGTTAATTCGGCACAGAGAGGGAAGAAAATAAAACGATGAAATTCAGGGTCTCAGAAACCGCGTTGCTGGTCAAGAAGTACAAATTTCATCATCATCATCATCAGCCTGATTATACCCACTGCAGGGCGAAGGCCTCTCCCATATCTCTCCACTTAACCCGGTTCTGTGCTAGCTGCATCCACTTGACCCCTGCGAACTTCTTAATCTCATCCGCCCACCTAACTTTCTGCCGCCCCCTGCTACGCTTTCCTTCCCTTGGAATCCAGTTTGTTACCCTCAGCGACCATCGGTTATCCTCTCTTCGCACTACATGTCCTGCCCATGTCCATTTCTTCTTAATTTCCACTAGAATGTCGTTAACTTGAGTTATTTCTCTGACCCATTCTGCACGCTTTCTATCTCTTAATGTTACCCCTACCATTTTTCGTTCCATAGCCCTCTGGGTTGTCCTCAACTTAAGTAGAACTCTCTTCGTTAGCCTCCACGTTTCAGCCCCATAGGTGAGTACAGGCAAGATGCAACTGTTGTATACTTTCCTCTTGAGCGATACCGGTAAGCTGCTAGTCATAATCTGCGAGTGCTTGCCAAATGCGCTCCATCCCAATCTTATTCTTCTTGTTATTTCCTTTTCATGGTCCGGATCTGCGGTTACTACCTGTCCTAAGTAGATATATTCGCCTACTACTTCCAGTATTTCGCTACCTAATGTAAAGTCCTGTTCCTTCCCGAGGCTGTTGAACATTACCTTAGTCTTCTGCATATTGATTTTCAAGCCTACCTTTCTACTTTTCCTGTCTAGGTCATCAATCATTATTTGCAGTTCATCTCCCGAGTTGCTTAGCAAGGCAATGTCATCAGCAAATCGCAGATTACTGAGGTATTCTCCATCTAGCCTTATCCCTAACTGCTCCCATTCCAAGTCTCTGAATACTTCCTCTAAACAAGCTGTGAATAGTACTGGGGAGATTGTGTCTCCTTGCCTAACACCTTTCTTTATGGGAATTTTGTTACTTTCTTTATGCAGAACTATGGTTGCTGTGCAGCCACTATATATCTCTTCCAGCACATTCACGTACGGCTCGTCTACCCCCTGATTTCGCAATGCCTGCATCACCGCCGAGGTTTCAACTGAGTCAAATGCTTTTTCGTAATCAATGAATGCTATGTATAAGGGCTGGTTATATTCCGCGAATTTTTCTATCACCTGATTGATGGTATGGATATGATCGATAGTAGAGTACCGTTTCCGAAACCCTGCTTGATCCTTTGCTTGATTGCAGTCTAAGGTTGTCCTGATTCTATTAGCGATTACCTTAGTAAATACCTTATACGTAACAGACAGTAAGCTGATTGGTCTGTAATTTTTAAGGTCCTTAGAGTCCCCTTTCTTGTGAATGAGGATAATGTTTGTTTGTTGCACTGAAATTCCACACCATACATAGGAATAATCTGCGTTCACAATGACAAAACAAGCAATATTAGATTGAGAGAGATACTAGTAAAAATTCATCACTGGAACATAAAATTCCGATAAGTGCATACTGCCGCAAATAAAAATGCATGCAAAGAAAACTCAAAATAATATAATGTTGTGTTTCTTAATGAATGAAGTAACCAGGAAGTTTCTTCGAAGTAATGTTCTAAGGTGATATGCTTTATTTGTACATTGCGTCAAATAATTACGCAACCTTTTTTTTTTTAAATTTGCAAACCATACACAGTATCACATCTGTCGAGTTTACATCCCTATAAATTTCGCCTGTAATATGTACTACAGTGAGCTTTTAGGATGCCGGTTGGCGTAACAAACAGGTATTATTCTTTACCTTATTATATTGTTTGCTGAGGCGAAAATCATATGGTTACGGGGCGTTCCCGATCGGTAAGCTTCACTTAAAAGTCAGGAGCCTCTCCAAAACACAAGTGTACGCTTTCACAAGTTCCTGGTTCAGTGTCCTCGGCTTTCCGACAGAGAACTCAAAACATCCTTGTACTCCCACATCTCGGCTACACGCCTTTACACGGGTCACCTCAGTACGGTCTATCGGCTCCTTAATGCGTTCGAGGTCCGAGCGATCTTTGGAAACGACTGTGACCCCGCGCCGAGTGCGTCGCAAAGTGACTGCTACGATGCCTTCAGCCTCAGAATCCATGTTAGCCTTGAGCACGGTGTCCACATCACGGCCTAGAGTCGGAGGGCTGGATGGGTGACAAAAATATGACGTGATCAGGACTGGGGATCACAGAGGACAAGGTGCCAAAACAGTCAATAGGACTAGCAGACGGAGTTACAGGGACGCAGCTGGCGGCATCCGAAGTATCCTGAGTAGGCTGCTCGCGCACCATGGACGCAAAGAATTGAGGAGCCGCTGTTCTACTTCGGAGGGCCCGCAAATCTTCCACAGCCTCCGTAAGCCGCACTTGTTGCTCCGCAACCAATGATTTGAGGGCCTCAACTTCGCGGTCTCTTTCGCGTTAAGTGGCGAAAATGACATCTGAACGTCCACGCTCGCCAACTGCAACAGCGAAGAAACTTGATGATTCTCGGTATAGCTCGCTGACGGTCGTGATAAGCTCTGCACGAACAGTGGCCTGTACTTTGTGCAGTGGGTTCAGGATCGTTGATATTATACCCTCGTGGAGGGCCATGGCCTTCGCAGAACTGCCGAGTTGAATGCGGTCCGGGAGAACAGACGCAGAGTCCGGAGAAGACTGTGTGTTACCGGTAAGTGCATCATCCGATAGAGCCCGCAGCTCAGAGTTCAGGGAAGAAGAGCGTCGTGATGATGCGCCTGCAGTTGTCCAGGTGGTAGAGGTCCGTCCTGAGAGCCAGAGCTCCCCGCCAGGGCTAGGCGACCAGAGGCGTCAGCAGGGCTTCGTGACCGGCCGTGGATTTCGTTCGAGGCGGCCATGCTAGGCCTCGCTGGTAAGAGGCCCTGTGGCCTGCGGCCACCGGGGATGAGCTGCCCTTCAACGAAGCTAGGGCCGTGCCAGGCTGAGCCCTACAAAAGGTCCTTGTTCAGCGACAAAAGCCGCCCAAGGCGAATAATAAGTTAAACACAGCGAATAAATCCAGTCACTGCAGGAACAGACAGCGGGCTACCTGCTTCATCTTCATCCTCATCCTTCTTCATCAACATCGGAGAGCTGACACTGAATTTTTTCTGCTTCCCCGACATCCCTTCTGCTTTCGTGCTTTTTGCGGTGAGCAAGCACTGAAATGCATTTTTCATTCATACTTCCCGTGGTGTAAAATCAGTTCACTGCAGCCTGCTGAAGAATGAAATTGGATTTAAGCGGTGGTGGGAATTTGGATTGATTGATCAATTTTATTGTGGAAAATTGGGGTTAGGGGTAGTGGATTTGGAAACAGCAGTTGTCGGCAGTCCTCTGTCTAGGAGTCCGTTGGCTTCAGCAGCGGCTCTGGCCCGCTGCACCAGCATGAGCTGATGCTGTGTGTCTGAGTTCTAGCCCTAGCAATCTCGGAAGAAAACCGAAGACAACACAGTTACTGGATAGTATCGGACTCGCAAGCCGCCTGTCGAGCATTCCAAGACAACAAAATTCATCGCATAGCAAACAAGTTCCTAGCCGGCTGGCAAGAAGGAACATATCCAAGTAGGCAACACACGATTGTTTGGGTCCCCGACGCTGGGGTGGAGGGTAACGTTAGAGTAGATGCCGTCGTCCGAGGTCTCACTAGCCGGGCAACGGAGCCATTGGTGGAGCCTTTCACAACGCCAGAAGCATACAGGGAAACAATACGAGTGCGTAGGGAGAGGCGTAGAAAGCACGCACAATACACACACACACAATACACATGACACACTAAGCCGAGAACAAGCCACTACACTTAGGCGCCTACAAACAAACACATATCCAAACAGAGCCCTGTACCACAGGATATGGCTAACACAATACAGGAAGGCATACAAACTGGCTCTGGGATTGCCACCGTACGCCTCTAACAGCACGTTTGACGATCTAGGCCTGCACTGCACCTTCGAAGAACATAGCGAAGCTATCCTCGACTCCCAGATCAGAAGACTTAAACAGACCAAGACGGGCCGTGCTCTCCTTACGAAACTCGGTTATACCCTTAAAGATTACAATAGCGCAGAAACAGCACATATCGCACCAGACATCAGGGGCACTTTCATGGTCAGGCCACTGTCCAGAAATATGGACCCTGTCAATCATAACGGCAGAAGGAATGTCAGAGCCAAAACCCTTCACAAAAAACTGAACACAAAACATTTTGTGATGTACGTCGACGCAGAGAGGTACAAAGGCAGAAAGGCGACCGCGGCCGCAGTCACTGACTCACGAGGCAAGCTCATATATGGAACAAGTATACAAACCAAATGCATCCGCACAGCGGAAGTGGTGGTGTGAAGCTGCATACTTTTACGACTGGCACTTAGAGGAAAGGACAATGACAACGGAGACGTAACGATGCTTGGACAGGTCGGCTAACAATTCACCCTGTTAAACACCAAGAGTTGCCTTAAAATGGCAGCCAAATTTTCTGTTGAACTAAATTTCTACAATAGTTACTGGGTCAATCTTTGCCGACTCGGTACACGATCATTCTGTATTTGTCGTCGTTGGTCTTGTCTTTCGTAGCCTACAGAAATAAAAAAATATTCGAAATTCGCGACGAGCATACGTCACTATGACGTCAAGGTTGTGTTTGTTTTTTATCAGCTCTAGTGCTTGGAACAGCTTTCGTATCAACGTGGCAGTGCAAAGAAACTTGTGCCTCAATCAGTCGTAACCATGGGGACCTATGCAAGGGTCGCTACATTGCGGTCTACCTTAATGTTGCTGCGTGCGTTGCGGGGTGCGTTGACACTGCGGCGCGGTTGCCGCTCGCTTCGGAAAGAACATACCTCGCCGCTGCTTTCTTCGACGAAACAGCCTGCTTAAAAAAGTGGCTTTCCCTTTTGTTGCGCGCACTATCGCCCACATGACGAGGTATAGGCGACTGTGAGGTTCTTTACTTTAAATCTTCTGGCCACCTTATTCTGTGGCTTATTCAGAAACAGCAATCTAAATAGACGACCAGACTGACCAAGCTAACAACGAATACTTTTATGTACACACATGGACGGGACGAGAGTAGAGCGAGCAAGGGGGACGATGGCAAAACACAAATTGTCAAAAAGTCACCAAGTTGTTGGATGGAGAAGCCGGTGCAGACGCTCCGGGTAGTCAGAGTTCTGCAGGGTCGGTGCAGTAGGGCCTCAGTAAGCCCAGCGGATGGCTAGGCCACCGGACGGGGCCCAGTAGAAGCAAGAGACCTCGAGTGGCCTTTCCACGGCCGATTCGTTAGGCCTCCCCGACGTGTCTGGGCTCAGCACGGCGCCGAACGCTCGTGCCAGTGAAGAGCTGGCGCTGTGGCACTCCTGGGCCCGACCACCGTGCCGAGTTTCGTGGACGACAGGAGAACAGGACAGGATACGGCCGGCAGGCCCCAGGTCTGGATCCTCGGGTCAGGCCTGCCAGAAGACGCACCACTCCGAGCTCCTTGAACGGCCGATCGGCTCCGCTGCTCGCCTGTTCTCCCCTGCTCGTGCCTCGCGCTCCTCGAGCCAACCTTCACGTTTTCCTCTTCTTCTTACTCCTTTCTTTGTTTCTTTCTTCGTCTTTGATCAAATTATCACATGTTCTTCACAAATATGCCCCCCCCCCTTTGAGAATTTTTTTTCGGAAAAAAGTCTTGGGGCCATGACACTGATGCACTCTTTCGGAGGACGACGGCACACCACAACACTGCTGCACCCATCACTGCACACCCCACAGAGTGGCCACACCATTGCTATTGTCTGCTGAGAGTCTGAGTCACTCGCGCACACAAAATAAAAAAAAAACATTCGTACTAATACAAGTAACAATAACACTCAACACTTGTCAGAAGAAATAAACTCTTAGAAACATACTATGAACATACTTAGAAACATACTACTATACGACACCTCCAGAAGACAGCACAGAGATTAACACTGTCTCCCGTATCATTCTCGATTCAACAGTTGACTTTTCTGTATCGAGTCTCGGTTCCCCAGTCCACTCTGGGACCAAGGTTCTTCACTGAACGTTGACAACGGAGTTTTCGACTCGACGTTATCAAGAACTACGATAGATGAAGTTTGTAGGGCATTCACTGGCTGGCGCTCTTCGTAGCTTCTTATGCTAATGGACATGCGTCCTAATGGAGCGTTCCTCAGGTTTCCTTTAGGGACAATCCTCTGACATGCATCGCACGACCTCACAAACCGCTTAATGTCAGTTTGCACCCCTGGCCAGTAAAAGTCATCAAGCACTCTGGCGGTAGTTTTTCTGACACCCTGGTGGCCGACAAGTGCACTCCCATGTGCCTACACGAGGACCTGACGGCGCAAAACCTTCGGAACGACCGTTTGTTTAATTGTTTTTCCTGGACAAAGTTAATAGGTCCGGTACAAAATGCCGTCACTTAGATGGAAGGTGTAGGCCGTCTGCCCTTTTCCGTGATAGGTTTTCTTAAGCTTACGACGACACACGTCTAAGCTGGCGTCCTCTTCTTGTTTCTTGCCAAAAACAGACCGAGATAATTGGAGTACGGTTTGAGTGGCATCCAAACCAGTCCCTGAAACTTTCGCCGCCAGAACCTGGAAAGAAGCACTGTACCCATCATTACTGGCAGGTATGCTTCTCTGGCCCGTCAAGACTGTTGGAGCGTCGGCGAATGGGACGCTTGCACCCGGAACGTCGCCGATAATTACGTCATATGATGGCGTCGGCAGGCACCTAGCAATAGCTTTGCCTGTGAAGTATGGCGACTTGATAATAACCTCCGCCTCAGGCGCTTCGATGTCAGAACCATCCGCTAAACGTAAAGATGCTCGCTCTCCGGTATATGCAGCCTCGGGCACCAAAGCCTGACGCACCACGATGCCATTAGAACTAGCGTCGCGCAGCGCCGACACTGCTTGTCCGAACACTTCTCCATGCTTCACTGGCATGTTGTTAATAATCTGAGATGGACTAAGAGCCGAATCGTCCCTTCGAACATCTAGGCAGGTTCTTCCGAGCTGACGACCAGGGCGGGAATCTCGAGGGGACGTGCAGCAAGCAGACGTCTCCCGGTCATTTGAGTTTCCGTATCGACACAACTGGGTTTCATGCCCAGATTTGCGACATAATATGCAATATGGGGGCTTCGGTTTTGTACGGCAATCCGCCGACCTATGTCCGATCTCTTCACAGATGAAGCATCGAATTCTACGCTTTGGGTTTGGGGCTGCGTCCTGCGGTTTCGCAGAATTCTGCTCAGCTCCATCTTTAAAAATCGCGAGGTTATTCTGTCGCTGAGCCTCAAGAAAGCCTCAGCAATCTCGTACACCGTTTTACAATCACGTTCTCGCAAGAAGAGAACTAAACGATCGTGACAGCTGTTTAAAATCTGCTCCGCCACTATCATGTCCCGAACCACTTCAAACGTGCGACCTTGTGCTCGCATCTCAACCCAGCGGTCAAAAAAACTTAACAGCGTTGTGGTGTACTGGGAAGCTGTCTCACCATCTTGCGGCTTGCTTCCACGAAACTTCTCTCTGTAGCCCTCAGCCGTGAACCGAAACCTCCGAAGTAAGGCATGTTTCGCTACACTGAAATTGACTGAGTCCTCAGGAGAGAGTCGTCCAAAGACTCTGAGAGCTTCTCCGCCGAGGCACAGACTCAAAGCCGTGGCCCACTTCTCTTTTGGCCAGCCCTGGCCAATGGCGACATGTTCAAAACGCTTCAAATACGCGTCCAAATCGTCCCTTTCCTCATTAAACAGTGGAATGAGGACTAATTGGGAAGACGGAGCTGGTACGGTACACTGCTCAGCGCTTGCAGAACTAGGGGCGTTTTCTCCCAATTCCGCAAGTCGTACTCGTAGCTGCAAATTCCGGTTTTCTTGCTCCAAGCGCTGCTTCGCCGCTTCACGTTCTGCAGCTCTTTCTTCGCGTTCTGCCGCTTTGTCTTCCCTTGCCTTTTGCAATTCTTTCTCCACCCACTCGCGCAACTCCGACTCCCTGATAACCTATACGTTCCCCTACCGCGAGCAACTCTGGTGCACTCATTTTTCTCCAATCTCTAGCCGCGGGAAAATGCTGCTTGGCCGGCCTGGTCCTGCCGTGGACGCCAAAATTGGGAGGTTCTTTTCTTTAAATCTTCTGGCCACCTTATTCTGTGGCTTATTCAGAAACAGCAATCTAAATAGACGACCAGACTGACCAAGCTAACAACGAATACTTTTATGTACACACATGGACGGGGCGAGAGTACAGCGAGCAAGGGGGGACGATGGCAAAACACAAATTGTCAAAAAGTCACCAAGTTGTTGGATGGAGAAGCCGGTGCAGACGCTCCGGGTAGTCAGAGTTCTGCAGGGTCGGTGCAGTAGGGCCTCAGTGAGCCCAGCGGATGGCTAGGCCACCGGACGGGGCCCAGTAGAGGCAAGAGACCTCGAGTGGCGTTTCCACGGCCGATGCGTTAGGCCTCCCCGACGTGCCTGGGCTCAGCACGGCGCCGAACGCTCGTGCCAGTGAAGAGCTGGCGCTGTGGCACTCCCGAGTTTCGTGGATGACAGGAGAGCAGGACAGGATACGGCCGGCAGGCCCCAGGTCTGGATCCTCGGGTCAGGCCTGGCAGAAGACGCACCGCTCCGAGCTCCTTGAACAGCTGATAGGCTCCGCTGCTCGCCTGTTCTCCGCTGCTCGTACCTCGCGCTCCTCGAGCCAACCTTCACGTTTTCCTCTTCTTCTTACTCCTTTCTTCGTTTCTTTCTTCGTCTTTGATCAAATTATCACATGTTCTTCACAGCGACAAATATGCATGGTTTTCTAGATAAATTAGCAAATTGAAGCTGTTAGGCCCATCAGTAAGCTGTGTATGTAGTCGCTATAGAAACAGCATGCATTCTCAAGCTTCTTGTCGGCTCTGATTTTCTCACTTTGTATAGTTTTTCAGCTTGTAATAGAGAAGATCGCCAACTCGACAATTCTCATCAGTAATTACATGACAGATTGTTTGAAACCAGCCTGCATTCGCTTTGACTTTTTGTCACGAAATGCCCCCCCCCCCCCCTCTACCCTGCACGCCGTATGCTGTGGACCCTCCATCACGGCCAACAAAAAGTGTCGTGTTCACAGAGTTTGCAACGCACGCTGCGTAGCGAGGGATAAGTATGCACATTTACTATGTACGCCCGGTTCCGGTGACCAACAATAAACATGCAGCAAGGAAGCAGCAAGAAAAGCCTTTATTCGAGATTGCTTGCTGTTGTATATAGTCTCAAAGCGGCTGCATGATAACGGATAAGTGTTACAGATATCACGCTGGACACTGCCCATACAAAAGAGCGCATGCGCGACTAATACTAATAATGTTTCTCGCTCTAATTTTTAAACGTGTGAGAGCACAATACGCGACACTTGTTGAAAATTCTGGTCGTAGTGAAGAAGGTTGGGCTGTCGGTTGGATCGCCTTGGCACATATTGCATGAGTTGTGTTGTAGACAGTAATGCCTCCACGTTTTCCTGGTTAATTCATTCGCTGTTAGAGTCATCCTCTGTTAAGTAGCTTCGTAGCACCTCACGTGTGGCTAGAAGATGTCGGTCGCGTAGGAGCACTTTGTTGTCGTCTGTAAGGACGCGACAGGACCTTGGTGCCACCAGGCTCACGACTCGAGCCTTGCAGTCCCATGCAGCACCTCGCCGGCGTTTTTTTTTATCCGAGCAACTTCCTGTTCTCGTTAAACCTGGTCTTGCTCTGAATATTCTGCACACTGTTCACAGGCTGAAAATTTGCCTTGCTGGAGCGCTTCAACTAGTGCTACTTGCTACTCCGCTTGTGCCCATGTATTGTTTTGTTGTGGAATTGAATCTGTCTTGAGTTCGGGCAGAATTTTCTCTTCGGAGGGCCTTTGCTGGCGTGGTTGGCGCCGGGATGTTTTTTGACTGGAGCTTGACACAAAATCTGGAATCCGAGGGCGTAACTTTCTGCCTTGAAGCTCTCGAAGGGACCGGCCTTCGGCTAGTGGGGTTAAGCAATAACCGAGAAGGCCCAACCAGAAGACCTCGTTGAGTTCGCCAGTCTTCTTCATTATTCTTTTAACAATTTGGATTCCCTTTTGGGCGAGCCCATTGGACCGTGGGAATTCCGGTCTCGACGTCACATGCTTAAAGTCGTATCTAGAGGCGAACAAAGCAAATTCATGTGATAAAAACCGAAGACCGTTGTCGGGGCAGACTTCCTATGGAATTCCATACCGTGCAAAAATTGAGCTAAGCTTAGCAATGACAGTGCATGTCGTTGTGTCGGTAAGCTTTTAGAGTTCAGGGAAGTTTAAAAACTCATCAAACACGTACAAGTAGTTCTCTTCGTACACAAAGATGTCAACATCCACCCTTTAACAGCTATGGTCTGGGATTGGCCTAAGCACCACTGGTTCGGTTTCTTGTTGGTAAGCATGGTTTCAATATCTGTATTCAGTCTAGGCCAGACTACCAAGCGACGGGCTCTCGCTTTGCACGTATTTATGCCTAAGTGACCTTCATGAATGCGACTCGGAATTTCAGCTCTGATAGTATTTGGAATGACGATCTTTGTCCCCTTCATAATAATGCCCTTAAGTTATGATAACTCAGGATCAAAAGGTTTCATCCGGCTTTCCATTTCGTCTTCAATCCTTAGTTGCCGCAACACTGTCTGCAAGTCTGGATCAGAGGCTCTCACTTCTGCCAGTCGAACAAACATTTTCTTGCATACCAGCTCCGACGTCACGCTCACTGCATTAACGTCGTCATCAGTGAAGTCATCACGTTCGCTTGGAATGGCTGGCGACGATCTTGAAAGCATATCGGTCAGGAACATCTGTTTGCTTGGAACAAAGTGAAGTGCGTAATCGTACCTTAGCAAGCGCAGGAAAAAGCTTTGCAGTCTTGGTGGAATGTCACCAATGGCTTTCGAATCAATTGCTATCAGTGGTCTGTAGTCTGTTCCAATGACGAACTTGCGGCCGTAAACAAAATAATTTTTTTTCACAACCGAAAATAATGGCCATTGTTTCTTTCTCGGTTTGCACGTATCTTTCGTCTGCTTTCGTCATTGTGCGCGATGCATAGACGACCGGCCGCCAACTAGCACTGTAGTTCTGAAGAAGGGCAGAACCAATCCCATTTTTCGAAGCATCCGCAACGACCTTGGTTTCTTTAGCAGGATCAAAAATGGCTACCAAAGGTGGACCGCTCAGTGTGTCACAGACAGCTTGCCATTCTTTGCAGTGTTTTGCAGACCATTCAAAAACGGTTTTTGTAAGGAGACTTCGTAGAAGCGTCCTTTCCGCCAGATGCGGTATATATTTATCGAAGTAGTTCATTACCCCGAGCATTCTGTGAACGCCGGCTTTGTCATTTGGCTGAGGCATTTCACCTAAGTGTGAGGTCAGTGCTTTGTTAGGTCATATTCCAGCTTTGTTTATGACGTCACATAAAAAGTCCATTTCTGTCACACCGAATTTGCATTTCGCCGCGTTAAGCTACAGGCCGGCCTTTTTAGCTAGTGGCAAGGCTGTGCGGAGGCGAGTATCATGCTCTTTCTTCCCTTGTGCTCCCCCCTATCAATATATGATCGACATAGTCTCGGACTCCTCGAGCAATGCCGAAGGGAAGTCGCAAGAAATGGTAGCGCCCAAAGGGTGTTTTGATTGTGCATACCTTTGTTGTAGCTTCATTCTCAGGGGATTTGATAAAACCTCGAATATGCGTCTCATGTGAGAGCTCAGGCTCAATGTCATCTCGTTTATTCACTTGATAATGTTCGCGCTTTAGGCACTCGTTAAATTGCCTGGGTTCAATACATATGCACAGTTTCTCACTCCTTTTTCTTGCTGATACAAACGGGTTCGCTCCAATCAGTGGGTGGCTGACTGGCCACAATGCCAGCCCGATCCATCCGATCCAGCTCTTCTCACAGGGGCTCGAGAAACGCCAAGGGCACCCGTCACACCGGCTGGACTATTAGTGTTGCATCCTCGAGCAGAACCGTGTTGTAATGGCGTGCTAGGCAGCCGATGCCATGAAAAAACTCGAGAAATTACATGATCACTTGGTCAGTGCTGTTCGTGTGCACAGTGCTCACAGAGCACGACAACATATCTAACGCTTCACTTGCAGACAGTCCCGATATGTCCTGGTTGCCCCTTTTTCACAATAAAGAAGTCGAAGTACCACTTTCGTCGTTCACAACCAGTTGCAGCGTAGCCACGCCGATGTGCTTTATAACGTCACCGTTGTATGAGCGGAGGGGCTTGCTCTTAAACCAGACTTCGCTTTGAGCCTTTGAAAAACGGACTAAGGCAATAAATTCGCTTGCGAGCCTGTGTCTACTTTCAGAGACACTACTTGAGAAGCCACTCTCGCGTGAATAACCCAATTAGCTTTGTTGCCTAAGCTGACTTCGAGTATTTCACAACCTTCCTGCTCGCCGCGTACTTCGCTTACTTGACACAATTTTTTGCAACATGCCGAAAAATGATTAGCGCCACGGCCGGAAGCATATTTTGCCGAATGCTGTGCATCTGCAAAGTTTGTGGAAGCGGTTGCACTTAGAACATTTGAACTGCCGGCGTGTTTATATTCGAGCAACTTCCTGCTCTTGTTAAACCTGGTCTTGGTCTGAATATTCTGCACACTGTTTACAGGCTGAAAATTTGCCTTCCTGGACTGCTTCAATTCGCGCTACTTGCTTCTCCGCTTGAGCCCATGTAATGTTTTATTTGGCGCATACCTCTTCAGCCTTACAAATTTTCTCCACCCTTAGTAAAGTAAGGTCCTTCACTTTCAGTATCTTTTCTTGCAAACTCAATTATTTGTGCCAAGGAGAACATGGTCATGGGCCATGAAGGCACTCAGGGTTCCAAAATTGCAGTTTCATGCTAGTCTTTGCAAGTCCCGTGAAAAACGTTCGAAGGGTTCGCCCTCAGCTTGCGCTCTTCAGCGAAATACATGTCGCTCGTACACTTCGCTTTGCTGCTGTTTGCGGTATTGCTCGAACTTTTGCATAACTGTTTGATATTCATCCTTGCTTTCGTTCTCCGAAATAAAAAGTTGTTGAATTCCTCTAGGGTGTCTTGCCCGGCCAAGGTGGGCAGCAGTGCAATTTTAGCTCCTTCCGTTCGTTGTTCTTTCGTCGGCTCCATGGCCTGCAGGAACAGCTCGAACCGCTGCTTGAAGAGGCTCCAGTTCTTCGCGGTGCTACCGGGCAGAACCAGCGGCTGCGGTGGCTTCACTAATTCCATTGTGCAGTGCACAGTGACACCGCTTCCATCAGCGCCTTACTGTAAACATGAACGCGATCCCTCTTCTGACACCGTGTTCCGGCGTCCAACAACGAACACGCAGCGTAGAAGCAACAAGACAAATCTTTATTCGAGATTGCTTGCTCGCATCAGCCTACACGCGGCTGCACGATAACGGCCACGTGTTACAGATATCACGCTGGACATTGCCCACACAAAAGAGCGCATGCGCGACTGATACAATACAGCACGGCCAACAAAACGTGACGTGTTCACAGAGTTTGCAACGCACGCAGCGTAGTGAGGGATAGGTATGCACATTTACTACGTAATGCCAACTCAGGTGTGTAATATAAATGCGCCTCCTTTAGGACGTGGTGGCGGCAGTTAATTGCCACGATGCTTGGGTTTTTTCACACATTTCGTCGTTCTTTAGGCTAGCTTATCCATTTCGCAATTCTTTTCTAAATTTTCATCACTACATTTCTAACGTTATGCCATCAATTTTCCAATTGCTTTTTTTCTTACTTTCACTGCAGATATATTCACTTGAGTTATGCTATCTCTAAAAGGAGAAGCTTCAGTGTTTGTGACAGTGCCTTCATCGACGTCCGGATTGATAGCATCTCGTTCGACGGTAAGTTGTTCAGTTGTGTTTACGGGTTCAGTACACACTGCGCATGTGTCCTCTGCTTGGTTAAATATATTAGGGCGAAAGCCTTTATTGCCTCATCGTTATCGTCAGCAAAAGTGTCACGCTTTTGCGGCGGCTCTGTTTGGTCGAGACGGGATGATGCCAAGGAGGTCTTGACCAATCACAGAGCACCATCACAGTATGCGGGAATGCGTGCCTTATATGGCCACATGCCAATCAATGAGCAATTGCTAATTAATTATTCATTGGCGAAATAATGACTACATAATGCCTGATTGATTAATCATCATCATCAGCAGCCTGACTATACCCATTGCAGGCCGGAGGCCTCTCCCATATTTTTCAAATTAACCCGGTTCTGTGCTAGCTGCATCCACTTGACCACTTGATTAAATAATAATTGCTAATTACTTACAGTTATGTAATTATTTGCTCATAATTGACGCCTTATATGGTCGCATGCTAATCAATGATCAAATAATAATTAATATATAATTACTAATTAGTGACTGTTGCATAATTAACCGAATACACCGATATTTTTTAACTCACCGCAGCTTCACTTCAGAGCGGGCTTCACCACAATTCTTAACCCTGTTGATGTGCAATAAAGCACTCTCAAAACACGACGGGACAGTTTTGTTAACCGGTATGTTCCGTTTTGCGAAGAGGGCCTCCCCGACAGTCTGTGGAAAGCGAAGTTTTTGACGAAATCAGGTAAAACGTCGTTTCCTGTTTGCTTTCGTCACATATTCAGACAATTGTTGTACAGGTTTTATGAGGACAGTTCACTGCGATGCATATCGTTTTCGGGAGATTTTTAAGGCCGATCAAACTATTTGTTATTACAGCCAACTGTATCATTTTTTCTGCATTCTTCAATGCCATATATAAGTAAATTTACTGCATATCACAGCTCCATCCAGTTTTGTGTAGGTACTTCTTGTGTAAATATCCAGTATAAGAAATCCTGTAAAAATCTATACTGACTTTGTCAGCACAATAAAGATTCTCAGCAATTGTATTTTTTTTAAATATCATATGGATTTTAAACAAACAAGAGAAACAATATTTTTTTTCAATATTACTTTTCTTTTACTCACGAAGACAATTTCAGAAATAGTCGCGTTCAATTCGTGGTCGGAAATTTGAATATCAGCACACCTCTAGTTGTTAGCCCTTCGAAATGTTTGATGTAGTCCGATGCACCGTTGGGTTACTATTACATTGATATCTTCGGCTATGGTGTGAATGCTAGTGTCGCAACTTTGCCCTTAGGTCCGCTGAAAGTTGTTTCTTTTCGAAACAGGGCTATATGCAATCGCGCTACCTTTGGCGTAAAAAAAAAAAAAAAAGAACCGGTGGCTGCTGTTATCTCTAATAGTGTTTTGCATTTCTGAGTTACCATATGCGCGTTCCGCTTTCATTCGTCAAATGTTGGAACAGCGGCGTACAAAAAGAACCTTAAGCGCAATTCGTACAGCAGAGTAGAGGTCAAGCTTTTAGCCGGCAAATAGGAGCAATATTAGGAAACCTAGGTGCCGTTTGTAATATAGTTTAAGCTAACAGGGTTTTGTTCTAAGCCATTTCAAGTGCTCATTCAGCTGTAATGGAAGTACTATTCATTTAAATATGTACCTAGAGCCAAAGATGTTATCTCAATGTGTTTAGAAATACGCGAACTCCTTACGAGCTACATGCCATGGCTCTAAAGCCAAACTTATGAGCTGTAAACTTCTGAAAAAGGCTCGCATGTGATTAATCCGGAAAGCAGCTACTCCCTTCGAAATTTACTGTTCCTTACCCGTTTATTGAGCTTGCTAAAAAACAAACCAATTGTTAAAGATCGAACCGTCAAGTACAGGATTATCAAGATGGCGAGAACACTGACACAAGCTAACATTTTCAATTTCCTTTAGCCCTGGCTGTATGAACGATGCACTCATCTCGACCCGCCAGGTAAATTAGTTAAATTTTCTTTATCAAATGCACAAATCAGAGGACCAATCGCTAAAGCACAGAGAAATACCGGCCAACGTTTTTCATTTGTATTACCTTAATTGTGTGATTCTAAAAAACATTTGATGACTGTAAAGATAATAAATCGTACTTGATCACCTTAGACTGATATTTTTTGTTTTTTTTAGATATCGGGTTATACGAAGAGGGGCCTCTAGTTAATAAAAGAAAGCGTATATGAATGAAAGAGTAGTGCGATGTGGCGATGGAGACCTTAAGACTCCGACAGCTTTGACAAAAAAATTCTACCATTAGTGCGGCTCCTACAGCAACTGCTAACACGCTAGCACACATGTATTGCAACTAATAGTACCTGTTCTGCTACTGTCCGTGCTACTACTGTCGCACACACTGCTACCTTCTCTGGCATCGCTTTCAATAAGCACCCTTCATACACTTACATGAAGGAATGTTGGGGGCCGCATTGCACCTAATGCTGTAGGAATATTCGCCTCGAGATCGACCTAGAGATGGCGCCACCATCACTCCTGTAGTGTGGATCGGCAGCCGGCGGCGCTCGCAGAAACGCACGCTGCGTAGCTCTGCTTCCGAGTTTACGGCGGGTTTGTTGGAGATGAAAACCTGTCTTCTGCAGTGTTTCTGCAATATTGCAGAAAAAAATTCAAGGATTTCGCCAATGCAGCAGAAGAAGAGCGGATTTTAGGAAAACAAAGCACGCAACCACCAGACTTCCAGATTTACTTTGCACGTTTCTTGCGCTGTACCGCGCTCACGTGCCTAATGCTTGGGCCTGCCTAATGACAGCTTTGTTTTTCTTATTGACTTTTAAACAGTTTGCGCGTGTCTCATGCGAGTGAGACCGGCGAATTTAGTGTCAAGCCCACGCAGATACCTGCAATACTTTAGATTGAATCAAGAAAGTCTGGTTCATTATATCGTACTTGACTCGAGAATTAAGCAGGTTAAACGTAGCACTGGCAGCGCACTGCATGGCGAGTTGCTTTATACAGTGCAGATCAACTCTGGTCCAAACAACCACGCACAAGTATTCCCCAAAAATGAGATCCCGCCGACAATATACAGGAAACCACGCCGCGCAGGAAAACTGATTGTTCACGTGTACAGCGCTGAGTGGATTGAATTTGCTGAGATGCTTTTTGCGGCCACTGTCATAGAATGTGATAGTGTATTACTGCATGCGCCACTAACTGTAAATAATTTCCTGAAACCGAGGAAAGTATAAGAGATTTCTGATGTGTGTGATGGTAATATATAATGGTAAATTATTAGTAAATTAGGTAAATTTTGTTTTGCAATGCCAATACATTTCTCCGTGTGAGAGAACTTTTACACACTTGACAGAATTTACAATAATCAGCGATTAATTTTCAGTAACGTAAATGGACATGCTATGAATTACTCGCTGCGAACACATCGTTGTAAACTGCGCATGGGCACTGTTATGTTCTGGGAAGCAATTTTACAGGCTGAGAATTTCTTTATCACTAATTATTTAGCAGTGACTAAATCTTATGCGAAGTAAAATAGGTTTACTTCCAAAACAGATGCGGGATATAAAACTATTCCGAAAGAAATGGAGGTCATCTTATCATGCGACTATAAAGATGTATTTATTCCGGAACTAAACACTGATATTTAAGCCCGCATCAAGCTGTTTTACTCCCCTTGTCAGTAACGACGAGTTTGCACGGAAGACAGCACTTGGACGAAAAGGGATTATAATGATTATAATAGGCTACCAGTAAAGTACATTAATCTAGGTGTAATCTGTAATATTTAGGGTAACAATTAGGTGCGGGGAATATGTTTCTCAAACATTCGAGCATTTCTCTAAAGCAAAATGTGCTCATTAAAACTTTTACGAATGCACAGAAGCCTTCAACAATAAAAAAAAGAAAAGAAATGCATATTGGCCCGGGTTTAACGCATGAAAGCGGCATCGGTTATGACGGATAATTGCAGAGGCTGGTTTTGGCGTCGTTTTTTTTTTTTCATTATTAACACCACATTTACCACGTGGGATTGTTTATTGTGCAGTCAAATCCCACAGCAGAGGAGTGCCTTTCGAAACGGTTGTGATAGAATCCCCCGTTCTCGAAGCCAGCAGTCGAGCGCCTTTACCATTGAGACACCGCGACAGAGGTTTAAAAGAAAAGAAAAAAAAAAACTCACACAGTTCCATCGTGAATACTGAAGGCATATAGTAGGCATAGAGTGGTCTGTTCAAACTGCATTCTGCTATATGAAGCAGTCCGCGGTGGCATATATGTTTCAGTAGTTGCGGTATTCCAAACAGAAACGGGAATATGCGATTTCTGAGCGTTTGCATTAACTTTTACTGACGGCAGCGACCTGTTTTGCTTTGACACGGCGGTAACGACAGTACCACTTCGTTTGAGACATTGCATGTAAAAGGATCTCAAGCGCCGAAGACCGCGATGGATGATGTTCTTATCCAAGCATGACATGCTCGATACGGACAAGTATTTTTTTTTTAATGAAACGTGGGGTTATAGACTGTTAATATTTATTTTGCAAGAGGCATATAGGTAAGCGAAAGCTCACAGGAACTGCGAAACAACCAAAATATTCCTGTACACGCCGCATGCGCGCGTAAATCACTGCGGGCTGGCACGCGACGCGAAAACGCATCCACACTGAGTAGGTTTCGCTGCTGAGCCGCAAGGTGGCGACTCTGCTCGATCTCGAGGCCAATACTGTCAACGTAAGTCATTCGTTCTCTTCGGAGGGCTTCCCATTTTCGTAACCCGAGCGAGTACGCTTCATGAGTTTACATGCAGCGTATATATCCTATTCGAGAGCACCGACATGCGACCCAATGCTGGTGAAGATTGGGTACTGCTTGCTACTGCAGACTGGGAGCCCACTGATTCAAATATCTGCCATATCGTAGTTTTTTTCCTTTCTCCTGAGGAGAATGCGTCATCGGAACTGTGCTGAATGAATGGTAATGTTCCTTCATTTTGTTACAGGAACTTTGTTAACCACATTGTTAATCTCAAAACTGCGTAGAGAAATATTTTGTTAATGTGTGCACAAAAAGAACAACTTTCATCCAAAACGTTGGCTTTCTTGAATATTGAGAGAGGCCAAGAAAACGAGGCTTGGCGTTTTATTGTGTGCTGATCTTCATCTATAAAATCTTTGTGGCCACTAAGCTCTAGTCAGTTTCCAAGTTTCTCCCTGCTTTGAAACATTGTGGATTCTATGCACAGCCCTTCGTGATCTAGTTATCTTCCGGCGAAATATGCCAACACTGTAATTATGATGCATCACAGAGTAAAACAACGTGGACACGTTTTGTGTTGAAACAGATTGAACGGTTTACACCTCTTTCAATAACACCCGAAGAGAGCCATTTTTTGTATTGTAATTTATTGGGTATTTTGGGCGCATAAGCAAGGCAGGCTATCATGCGCAACGAACAAACTTCAATTTTATTTTGTGCATGAGGATTGATATTTGTTTGTTAGAGTTTGTTCAGAATGTTTGTATCTTTGAGAAAACGGAGAACTTTGTTACTTTGACAAGTGCATCTTCTCCCGACAGCAGGCTGTGATAGAGAGGGATCTCTAATTCTGTGTAAAAATGTGCAAAATATTTTTTACTTAACTTCTCTAGTTTAGTATATAAAAGTAAGATGTGATTTACTGTTAGTTCACCTCCGCATCCTAACACGGAGGTCTGTCTTCTTTTTTTAGTATGAAGCTATGTGTCAGATGTGCGTGTCGGCTCCGAAGACGACATAAAATGACTTTGATGAAGCGTTTCTTGGTGAGTGAACGATTTCCATTCTTCAATCATCTCGTTGACAAGGTGTAAGTTATTATTTGTTCATTTTTTTCAATGAAGTCTGCCATTTTACTCTCAGTTTCTCCTTTACATGTCTTAGAACGTCTTTATATCGTATGTTGACTGGCTGCATTTTATTATAGGGGGCTGCTGCGGCACATGCATCAGCTCTCTCAATGCCGCTGATACAAACGTGGCTTGGTACCCAACAGAATTTATATGTATGTCCTCGTGTTTCTGCAGCTATTCTGCACCCAGCACCTCCACCAAATTTAACGGGCGAAATGGTTTTAATACAGGCGAACCTCGCATGGAGGACGGACACACACGGCTCAGAAAAACCCAGATCAGACTGCGCGCGCCTAGCTTCCTCCGCTTCTTCTTCCGCTTCTGCTGCTTCTCAGTGCTCCGCTACGCGGCGTAACAATTTTATGTATGATGTCTCCGATTACTGTAGAATTTCTATGATTTAATGCTGTGATAACGCTGAGAGAATCGACATAAAGCATGCTATTTTCAATACCTGTCTTTATTATGTTTTCTTCTGGCAAAGAAATGGCGTGACATTCCGCTTTGAAACTTTATGAGAACTCCGGTAACTGTACATTCCAACTTGAAACTCTGTCTCAGACCTATCTGTGTAGAACTCTGTGTAATCTCCATTCTTTTTTTTTTTCATTTTGTGCTAAGAACTCCAGTAGGATGTGTTAATGTGGTGTTTGTTTCTTACGGAAATGTGTTAGTGTAATGTCAGCAGGCTGGCATTGGACTTGATTTTCGGGCAATATTTGGAATAGAATGAAGTAGTGAAGTATATTTAATTCTTGGCATATTTGTTGAAAACGAAGACTTATTGGTCTGACTGTTTGAGGTTTGATTTCAAAGAGTGTTATAGATGGGCACTGGGTAACTACGGGGTGACACATTTCAGCAAAGACCTTATTTTGAGTACATATGCGCATGTAAGCATTGTTCTTCTGCTTTTGAGGAGTGGGTCATTTGTTTCAATATAAAAACGGTTTACGGGAGATGTTCTATTGCACAAGGTGAAAGCCGTAAACCTAATTTGTGTACTGGGTACAGGCGTTTCGGATAAAAGGGTCTCGCTGACCCATAACCCAGTGCGAGTTACAAACCGATAGAGATTTAAAAGAGAAGTTCTGTCGGAACTCCAGTGTTTTCTTGAGAGTATCTTAGTTATGTTTAATGAGTGTGCTGCCTTCTTTTTGAGAATGATTATGAGGCAAAAAGGTTAGCTTTTTATCAAAAGTAATACCGAGAAATGTGTGCTCGCTTTTTACGGGTAGCGCGCTTTACTTTAGGTGCAGGTAAGTGTCGGTATACTAGCCTTGTCTGAATGAGAGGAGGACAGCCACTGATTTCTGAGGAGAAAACTGGAAGCCATTTTTGTCCTCATTTGTCATAACCTATTTATTGTTAACTGTATCTGCCGCTCACAGGTGGATATGTTTGAAGATATGCATGCGCTCTGGAGATGGTCAGCGTAGAGTGAATACATAATATAATTCGGGAATTATTCCGGACAACGAATTTATTTTAACAACGACATAGTAGTACTTAAAATGCATTGAGGCACTCCGTTCTCTTGAGCGAAAATTCTCGACAGGGCCTAGGCGTATATTGAACGAACGGTTTGAAAGAAAATCGTTTAGACAGTTCAGCATTTTGCCGCAGATGCCTAAATCTGCTAGGTCACGCAGAATACCAAACCTACAAGTTGTATCATATTCCTTCTCCATGTCGAAATACGGCGAGGCAATGTTTTTTGTGCATAAATGCTTCTCGGATTGTATTTTCAAGCCGAATGAGCTGATCTGTTGTTGAGCAGGCTTTTTTGAACCCACACTGATTAAGGTGGAGAAGTTCCCGTGAATCCAGAGTAAAAGTTACTCTCATGTTCAATATACTCTCAAAAGATTTAGCAAGACAGCTAGCAAAGGCTATAGGCTTGTAGCTGGAAGGGGAGGTAGGCGGCTTTCCAGGTTTAAGGGATGGAACTATAACGGCTCTCTTCCTAGCGTCGGGTATCTTTCCTAGAGTGAATATTTTGTAAAAAGTTTCAAACGCGATTCTACTATGGAGGCAGTAACGTGTGCCAACATTTCATAGCGTATTCTGTCAGGTCCTGGGGCTATTTTTTGTGAGCATAGAGTACTCTTTTTTTGTGGCAGTAAATTTTCTGTTGTAAGGTTCGTTCTCGCCACCACTTGTTGGAGGTCTATATTTCTCGGTCGTACTTTTGTATTTTAAGCAAGGCTGTGTATATTCGGGTGAACTAGAAACTGTTGCGAAGTGTTCCCCTAATATATTTGTTTGTTCCATTATAGTGATTTGAATACCAGGTGTTGTTAGGAGGAAGATTGTAAACGGTGAAAATTTTCCATTTAGTATCCAAACGTGCTCCCACACTTTTTTTTGTGTGTAGTTGAGCTGTTTCACACTCCCCCAAAAGAGAAAGTGTGCGTTAAAATCCTCAGCTATTATATAAGACTCTGGTAGTTGAATTAAAAGATCTTTAAGGATATGAAGGGTTACAGTCCGGTGTACGGCTCAATATAGATACAGCATATTGTTATTGTTTTGAATGTAAGTAAAGTGGCTGCCACCGCTTCAAACTAAGTGTTTAATTTATGTTCATTTACTGACATGTCGTGTTTTACAATTATGGCCACACCAGCGGACTGCCTGCTGGCTTTCTCTCAGTCGTGGCGGAAAGCTTTATATTTTTTCAGTATATTTGAATGGTGTTGACCTAGATGGGTTTCCTGTAGACACAGCGCTACAGGCAAGAGTGAAGCGAGAATATCTTTTATATCGCTGTAGTTCCTTAAAAGTCATCTACAGTTGCATTGGACTAAGGAGGTCGACTTTAGATGAAGGTAGAACGCGTAGGTTTTTCTGGGCCCGTGATTTATGGCCTTTTCTTTTCTACTTTGCTCCGAGGAGCTCCGATGTCTGTCTGATGTTGACGGCCCCGGATGACTGTTTGTTTTGTCCATTGTGCCCTCGGAAGTGCTAGACGACTATGCAGAACGCACAGATACATTTGTGTTAGGCCTCCGCGTGATTGCCGAGACCTTGGGGCCGGCTGACCTTGCGGTTCGCACAGCCTGTTTTAGGGGAGGGGGGGGGGGGGCGTAGAGGTCTGTGCCTGAGGTGTGACCTGGACAGGTTCCGAAGGCAGCTGTGATGTCGCCCCCTTTTGCGTCACAGCAGAATGAGTTGGATTCTTAGTCGATGTGAGCTTCTTTCTTGCCTCCCTGTAAGTTAGGTTTTTTTGACGTTGAGTATGATATATTTCTGTTGTTTCCAGGTTGCACATGTGCATGAGTAAGCAGCGTGACTGCCTTCACAATTGATGCAAAGAAGTGTTTCAGACTGGCAGTTATCTGAGAGATGTTCGTGGCAGGCACACTTCGCACATGTAAGTTGGCCTCGGCAAGAAGTTTGCGAGCTGTGGCCATATTTTTGGCCCGTGAAACAGCGACGCGGGTTAGGTATGTACGGTTTCAGTTTTATCTTTGTGTACCCTGTCTCCACAGTTTCGGGCTGTGTGCTCGATTCCAAGGTAATGACGGTGTGCCTGGTCTATATATCTTTGTTTCCCGTCTCATTTTGATGCTGATCACATTTATGACATTTTGTGTTTTAAGTACTTCAAGGATTTCTTCACTGAGGTACTCTAGGTCGTCATTTGAAATCACTTTCCACACCATCTTTAGAGAGTGGTGTTTGATGATATCAACTGGACATTCTCCAAAGCTGGTCACTGCTATGGGTTTTTCGTGCTGCTGGTTGTACATAACTTCTAAGACAAGGTCGCCATTTGGAAGTTTTTTGACATTGTATCGTTCACCTCTTACTTCAGTCAATGTGTTGGTCACAACGAAAGGAGAGATTTACCTAGCTGTTTTTTGAGGGTCTTAACTGTGCACCCCGTAGAAGCATCGAAATCGGTTTGCATTCTTCAAGAAAAACTTTGCAGTTTGGTCGGTCCGGCCCCTTTTACTGGAGCCACCGTTGAATAGCAAAGAAACTATACGGTAAGTTTTTTTTTTTTTTTTAGTCCGGGTGGCGCACACCCACCACGGAGCCCAACGAGGGGACGGGACAGGAACTTTCAAAGCAATCCTGTCCACGCCAGCCGTACATCCCGACTATAACCAAATATGGCATAACGCAGTGTGTCAACCACACAAGGTTAACCCTAGGCGCTAGGAAAAGAAGGAAAATAACAATAAGGGATGAGAAGACAGGAGATTTGTGAGAAAGATTATAGGAAAGTGAAAGACGCAGAGGAGATTAGGAAAAGGCGACTGCCGATTTCCCCCGGTCGGGTCAGCCCAGAGGTGCCGTCTATGGGAGCGGGGGTCAAAGTGGTGTGTTGCCTCCAGCGAGGGGCCTTAAAGGTCCGACGACTCGCTATTGGCTCAACCACCAGAATCCCCTTTTCTCCAGACACGACTATGTCACGCACGGCTAAGCGTGGGTGTTCGGGGTCCGCGGTGTCGCACACTACACACAAACACCTGCTTTAGCAGGTGCCCCCTGCGGGATCCATTCATTTGGTAAATGTTACAAATTGCCTTAGGCGTTTATAAAATACTTCTTCACCTTACGATACTCCGTTAAGAATTAAAAATATCCAAAGTATCGTGTACAAACACATAGAGAAAAGTGACCTTTTATATTACGCTTATTCGTAAAAGCGCTGCAACTCAAACACGAACAAGCCCCGCCGGGGTGCCTCAGTGGTTACGGCGCTCGACTACTGTTCCTAAAGGCGCAGGATTGAATCTTGGCCTCGGCGGCCGCTTTTCGCTGAAGACGAAAACCAGGCGCCCGTGTGATTTTCGATGTCAGTGCATATTAAAGAACCCCAGGTGGTCAAAATTTACGGAGTCCTCCACTACGGCGTTTCTCATAGCTTTAGTCCCCATGGGACGTTAAAAAATACAACCCAAAGCAAAACAAACCAAGCACGAACAAATTTCATTATATATACCCTCTTGCTTCCCAAGCAGTAAAGTTCATTTGCCACCATCGGTAAAAACCAGGATTTCATTTAAAAAATTCAACACGTAGGGTACACTGCTCAACTTATCAACACAGAGTCGCGCGCACTTTTATACAATTTTATCAGCATGAATCAATATAAGAAATATATTACATTGCACTCAAGGTGACACTGGGCTGAAGAACGAGGAACGAGACAGACATTAGCGGGGAGGTTCTCGAGCAACGGCTTGTAGCAAGGCGCTTAAAACTTGCAATACCAAACACTGGGGATTGTGATGCTACAAGGCTCATTTCTTGCCGGAGCCCTGTTCACACATAAGTGTGCCGCAGCATGCAGGATATTCACCGGAACCTCCAAAACTGCCGTATGAGCACTTGGGGTCCGTACCTTCGCACCTGTAAAATGTAGACATGAAAACAAAAGCTTCAAACCACAAAACGTTTTCGGCAAATTTTGCACTCTCTGTGAGTATATCAAATAATTACCGGGTAGTGAATCTGCTAGAATGGTAATGAAAATGACCGTTCTATTCTTATTACGGCCCTATAATATGGCATCATATGCCTTATGAGGAACATCCAACAAACGCTAAAGATTGATATAAAGGCGAGCTTGTTTTACAAACGTTAGCTCTATTCCTGCCAAGTAGAAACCTCAAGCCCAATGAATGGTGTACTTGCTACCTTGAACTATATTTCTCTAAAGTAAAAATTGTCGTCACCCTCGCCGTGGCCAGGCACTAAAACACTATGCTTTCGCCGCAGTCAGTCACGTCACGTGTGAAACTGCAACCTGATCTCGTGATTTGGACTGCAGTAAGTACTCTTTCTTACTGTATAACCATCTTCTTCCTCAATCTACATTGGAAATGAAGGAATATAAAGTAAGTGGTCATTCAAGAATTGGTCACAGGAGCATAAACGCAATGCTCTTTTAGTAAAGAAAATATTCTGCTTGAATCAGATGTTTTGCTTGCACACCAGCCTACATAGCAGTCTACTCGGTGGGTATAGATTAGGGCAAAATACCAATCAGTATGCTATACAGTTACCAATATGCTGGTAGTCACTTGCAGACTACTGAAAGAAGTGCGTTCTATTCTGCTCGTGGGCGAGCATGCGATTTTCCGTGCGAGCCATTCTTCAAAAGATTTAGAGATAAGGTCCGATCGCACAAAAAACAAACGTAAGAGGGAGAAAAGGAGAGGAGGTGCAGCGGTGGCATACAGCTACAACATCCGCTTCCCATGATAGAGGACCGTGGTTCGAATCCTGGTGCCGCGCATTTCTCCACCGGATAAACAAAGAACAAAAACATGCGCGTGTCGACGGAATTCAATAAACAGCTTTGGTGTGCAATCTGATGCGGGTGAACACCTCCGACAACGCAATCCCAGAAGAGAGCAGGAGTTGGCAACCCTGGTGCAGTAACTGGCCGCAACCTGCCGTGATTAGTGTTATAAAACTCCGGCCCTTAGTCGCCAGCGGCTGCGGAGCAACTGACCACGCCGGCGGTCAGACCTGTGACGCAGCGCGGGGGGCTTAGGAATCTCTGGCTGCGGTGGACAGGCCGCCCTGGTAACTTTTAACGCTAGAAACGTAGCTAGTGAAACTAGTTCAGCAGTGCTGTTAGAGGAAGTAGAGGGTATGAAATAGGATGTGATAGGGCTTAGTGAGGATAGGAGGTGGTATCAGGCATATAGTGTACTGAAAGACTGGCATAAACTGTCTTATCAAGATTTACCGAAGAGCCGGATACTAAGAGAACGTTTACTTGTAATTGAGTTTAGAGCGAGCAATATAGATGAATTCAACACATTACAGAGAGGGTGGCAGGCCTCGTAAATAAGCCTAAAAAGCGGTATAACTAAAGGTTGTACAGGCCTACGCACACATATGTAGTCATGATGACCAGGCAGTTGAAAGCTTCTACGAAGATGTGGGCAATGCAGAAAGGAAACACGCAGTATACAGAAAAGGCAGTGGGTGACGAAGCCATTGACTATAGGAATAGCAGGGGGAAAATTAAGAATCATGAACACCTTCTTAAGCAAACGGGAGAACCGGAAGTGGACACGGAAATGTCCTAACAAGAACACTAAAATGAAATTGACTTCATAGTCTGCTTTAATCCCGCCATAATGCAGGATGTACAGTTAATCGGGAAAGTGCGATGAAGTGACCACAGGATGGAAAGGCCTCGATTTAGTCTAAATCTGAACCGGGAACGAAAAAGATTAGTAGGAAAGAAGTCCATCAACGAATTAGTGGTGAGAGCGAGGACAGAGGACTTCAGGATGTCGCTAAAGAATAGAGTTTTAGCTCTAAACGAGGGTGACGACATTATCACAGAAGAAATGAAGAATAATTTCAGAGATACCTTTATCGAGTGTGTTGTAGAAGTAGGCGGTAGGGTAGTTAGAGAGGATACCGGTAAGCTGCCTAAGATGACGGAAGATTAAGATACTCCAAAGCATGAAATAATTTAATCGAGTACACCCGATGGCATTGGCAGGGATATCAAAGCTAATCAATAACCACAAAGGTGCCGATATAGAGAAGTATAACATGGCGAAAATTAAGCATGCTGTAAAGAATGCGGGAAGCCTTAAAGCAATGAAGCCGAAATTGGGCACAGGCAAAAATCATATGTATGCGCTAAGGGACAAGGCGGGCAATGTCATCGCCAATAAGGACAAGATAGTCAAAGTAGTCGAGAAATTCTATACTGATATCTACAGTTGCGAAAGAAATCAGGACAATGATAAGATTGCCGCTAGGGAAATGTAGTCAGACGTTCCATCAGTTATGAAGTACGAAGTAAAAAAAGACCCCGCCGGGATGGCGCAGTGGTTGCCGCGCTCGACTACTGTTCTCATGGATGCGGGATCGAATGCTTGCCTTGGCGGTCGCTTTTCGCTGGTGGCGGAATGTAAGGCGCCCGTGTACCGTTGCCATGTCAGTGCACGTAAAAAATACAGGTGATTTGCTTAGTTAATCAAATGCGAAGTAGGTGCATAGAACTGCTCATTCCTGCGATATCTTTTCATCGCTTACAGTCGCGCAGCCCCTTGTCCTGAGTTTATACCGTACGTTTCTTCCTCTTCGCTTCGGCATCCGTTTCACGACGACGCTCAGTGTCTTCAGCAGTTTCCCGAGTCCGCTCGGCACGTTTCCTCATACTTCGTGCTTCTAGATTCTTGCATCGTTTAGCTGGAATATCAGAATCAGTAGACGCACGATCCCGCTGCCTTCATAACCGCTCTACTTCAGCAAGTCGAGCACGGCGAAGCTGAGCGGCAGTGCTAGACGGCCCGGTGTTATCCATTGCGACGCGAAGCAAGCGTGTGACGCAGGCGCGTCTTCAGCTTTCCTTACATCATCTTCAGAAATGAGCGAAAAAAGGCACAATGTACCCCTTTACAATGCACTGCTCTGGGGCCGTAAGCTCCGAGGTAGGATCAAATGTGGAGACAAAAAGAGAAAAGAGAGGGAAACTCACTTGAAGGATATAGCGCCTGTGAAGGCGCGAAGGTGAGCACAAGCTGCTGAGCAGAAGCCGAAATCCACAGAGCACCACGCGTGAACGCATGTTGTCCGTGAAGGAGTGACGCCTGCAACAGACACGCCCCTCAATCACTTCTTTTACTCTCTCACTGTATGCATATGTGGCTGCTCCGCTCCCTCAGTGTTAAGTCGCGTGATGCGGGCGTCGCCATTTTTCCTTCCTCCTCTTCAGGTTCACGGAGAGAGGGATGGTCAGAGAGAGAGAGAGAGAGCAGCTCCTGCTGCAGCTGTGCGGCTGCTCCGCCTCCTCAATACTGAGCCGCAGGACGCCCTCGTCGCCGCCTTCTCTTTCACCACTTCAAGTTCACGAAAAGAGAGAGAGTGAGCGGCTCCGGACAGAAATCCGTGATTGCAGCTGATTGCGGCTAGTAGTGCTGCCCCGCCGGGGTGGTGCAGTGGTAAGACGCCCGACTACTGTGCCGGAGTACCCGGGTTCGAACCCGACCTCGGCGGCTGCGTTTCGATGGAGGCGAAACGAAGAGGCGTCGTGTGCTGTGCGATGTCAGCGCACGTTAAAGATCCCCAGGTGGTCGAAATTACTCCGTAGCCCTCCACTACGGCTCCTCTTTCTCTCTATCCACTTTCACTCCCACCTTCCTCCCTTCCCTTACGGCGCGGTTCAGGTGTCCACGGCTACAAGTGTGACAAATACTGCGCCTTTCCCTTCATGTGAACCATTATTATTATTATTATTATTAGTAGTAGTAGTAGTAGTGCTTTGCACTAAAAACCCCATGTGGCCAAAATTTCGGGAGTCCTCCACTACGGCGTCTCTCATAGCCTTATCACTTTGGGACGTTAAACCACACAAACCAAACCCACCTAAGTTAAGAAAGCAGTAGAAACTATGAAAAGGGGGAAATCAGTTTTAGAAGATCGGGTAACTATAGATTTGCTGAAAGACGCGGGGATATCATGCTAAAAAAAAAAAAAACAGGGAACTCATTATGCGCAGTGCCTGGTATCATCGAAGGCACTGGAACTATAAAAAACGCAGATTATGCTAAGTCATAAAAGAGGGAGGCTAAGGACTTGACAAATTACAGAACAATGAGCTTACTGTCTGTTACACATAAGGTATTTACCAAGGGAAATGCCAATAGAATCAGGACAACCTTAGGCTGCAACAAAGGAAAGGATCAAGCAGGTTTTCGAAAAGGGGACTCTAGTATAGATAATATTCATACCATCAACAAGGTGAGAGAAAATGCTCGGAATATAACCAGCCCTTAAGCATAGCATTCATTGATTACGAAAATGCATTTATTTGAGTAAAAACCTCGGCGGTCATGCAGGCGTTGCGAAATCGGGGTGTAGAGGAGCGTACTTGGAAGTGCTAGAAGATATATAGAGGGGCTGCACAGCAACCATAGTTCTGCATAACAAAAATAACAAAATTCCAATAAAGAATTGTGTGGAGCAAGGAGACATGAATTCGTTAGTACTATCCACAGCGTGCATATAGCAAGTATTCAGACTTGGAATGGAAACAGTTAGGGGTAAGGGTAAATGGAGAATACCTCAGTAATTTGTGATTTGCTGGTAAGATTGCCTTGTTAAGTAACTCAGGGGATGAACTGCAAAGAATGAATTATGACCTACACAGGAAACGTTGAAAGGTAGGCTTGAAAATTAATATGTAGAAGACTAAGGTAATGTTTAATAGCCTCGGGAAGGATTAGCAGTTTACGTTAGGTAGAGAAGCACTGAAAGTAGTAGACAAATATGTCTACTTAGGACAGGTAGTAACAGCAGATCCGGACCATGAAAGGGAAATAACAAGAAACCTATTGGGATGTAGCGCATCTGGCAAGCATTCGCAGGTCATGACTAGCAGCTTACTGGTATCGCTCAAAAGAAAATTATTATACATTGGCACCTTATCCGCGCTCACCTATGGGGCTGAAACGTGGAGGCTAAAAAATAGTGTTGTACTTAAATTGAGGACAACGCAGAGGGCTATGGAGGAAAAAGAGATAGGAAATGTGTAGAGTTGGTGTGAGAAATAACTCAAGTTACTGACATTCTAGTGGAAATCAAGAAAAAACGACCATGGGCGGGGTATGTAGTGCGACTATAGGATGCTAGGCCATCTTACTAGAGAAGAAGTATTCTTGCTGAGGTGGCTGCTCATCGCTTGAATGAAAACATTTTCCTTTCACGTAAATACAATCCTTACATCAAGAGTATTGACTTCTCAGAGTCTGAGGAAGTGTCCGACCGCTCATGTATCCTCTGTTCGTATGCAATTCATCACATAATTCCTGCAGCTGAACTGCGCTCCGGGAATAGGCCTCCTGCCTTCAGTGGTACGCTGGCGAAGGTACCTTCGTCGGCGCCATTCTCTCGACGGCATTACCGACCGCGCAATTATTGATATCCAAGCCTGGGTCCCAAATCCTGGTCCCTGCTCCTGGTCCGTCGGCTACAACACATATGCTGTCGTCTCAAAATGCACATCAAACCGTGAGTGATCGGTCCCCAGGGCGGAGGCCGGGAATGGCTAACCAGCTTCCACTTGGTGATGAAGTTCCCACCAATGTGCGTGAACAGGCGAGCACGCCAATGGACATGTCTTCAGCGCTACTATCATGACGGGCGGCACAGCGGGGTGCTCAGAAGCGTCCTTCAGAAGACACTGCACCGGGGTCATCTTCAGCAAACAGCAGTTCACAAGGCAAGCGTTCCTGTACAACGACAGATCACCCAGTATTTCCGACACCCGGATCACCATCCTATAAAGTGACCATTTAGGCTCTGACAACCAAGTGTCTTACTGAGATACCGAATAGAGTTATTCAGGTGAACCTGGACGTATGTCTTGGAACTAAGGGTCTCAATGGTTTCACGGCCAGGAAAGAGTCGAATACCATTGCTGTGTGGCTCCAGAGTTTGGCTGCTGTTGTGTGTCTTCAAAAACTTATTTGTATTTCAGTAACAAGCGATGTCTCGGTTCCAGTCCAGATTTATCTTGTTGATAGTTCCGATCTACAACGCTGTATTTTCTACAACGTAGACGTTGATGAAGACCATGCTGGACTTCAGCGTGAGCTTCACGGCCCTACTCATCGTGTGATTCAATCTCATTGCATGGGAAAGGGGTGTTCTTGCATCATCACCTTGCACGGCCACATGACTCCCCCAACTCGCCTATACTATTATGGCTGCGTTCTACGCCCTCGACCATATAAACCGAGTGTTGTCTACTATTTAGCTGTTTCCGACCTGGGACTTAAGCATAAGTCCTGTCCTTTTACAACACCAGATGAAGCTGAGCCAGAAGAATCAGTATCTTACCCAGGCGGACTTTGCAAAGCTAATGGCCATGTGATCACCTCTCCAACTTGCCCAACAAAACAAAAAGTAAGTCAAATGTTCCGTCGTAGGATACAGAGGCAATGGTCTCAACATGTTACTTCACTACCGATTCAGACATTCAACCAATTTGAGGCTCTCCAGTTGGACGACGATGAATGGCGACAGCTATCAGAGATAAAGCCACCAGCAATCTCTACGCCGCCACATGCTTACAGCGGTAATGTGAGTGCACGTCGTCGTCACAGAGTACAAACGTGAAGGACATGCCGGAACCTCCGCATGACGATTTGACGGCAGTTGACGATCAAATTGAAAGGCTTTTAGCGGAGGTATATAAGCTCGCAAACATCATGAATTGCTTGATCGTCGTAGGCTAACAACAGAATCCAAGACCGCGAATATCAATGCTGCCTTGCCAACGATTATGTCCAATACTCCCGTGCCGTTCACTGATTCCCAAAAGTCTTTGCTGCCCTGCCTGATAACTATTGTACCTCATTACTGACATTTATGGTCACTCAGTTATATAACCCGACATCTGTGCTTTTACGACATCTGGACTCATAATCAAGGTGGCGACTACAAGATATCGCGGTGTGCTTCAGTGAAACTGTAGAGGGCTCTCCACTAAGGTCGGAGAGCTCAAATCCCGTCTTCGCATGGACAAGCTTCATGCATGGGCCATGCTACTGCAGGAGACCAACCCGTTGCCACCCATACCTAGTTTCAGTAAATACGTGTCTCCTTTCATGAGCGACTAACGTGTACACACGGATAATCCTCCGGGAAAGGTGGCTGTGGATGTTGACAGACGGTTTCCTCATGTCCGCCTTTCTCTGGAAAACTGGCGTAGTCCATATCAGGAGGTAGGTGCAGTGGAAGTCAAATTTAGTAAGGCAACTGTTGTAGTTGTGTCAGTCTATGTTAGACCTGGTGGTGGCTATCCCTTTTGCATAAACTTGGGAGGGTTACTGAATGTTATGCAACAGTACCCGGGATGTCCAGTTTTAGTTGATTGTGACTTCAATGCACCTCATCAGGACTGGGGATACCCCACCTTAAGTTTTCGCGGCAGGCGAGTGCGAGATGTCTTTACCGATGCATTGTTTATTCTCCTGAACCATCTAGATACACAAACGAGGACTGTGCTTCATACTCGGAGTGGAACATACCTTCCAGATCTTACGTGGTGGTCAGGACGCGGCACTCCCTCGTGGCACTTAGAGCCGGACTCCTGCGGGAGTGACCATTATCCTATCGTCATCGGCCTGTATCCATCACAAGCCCGACGATTACGCCGCAAGTGTTCAGTTGTCCACTAGGACAATTTCCGCTTCATTCTTCAAAATCACTCTGTGGAGTCGACACCATCGCTTCTAGACTGCATAAAAAGCGCAATAAATGATTAGGTTACAACCATTAACTGGGTGAGGTTGGTCGATCAACACCGGATGAGCCTCTGCTCGACTTGTGAGCTGCTCGTCGACAAGCAGAATTGACTGCCACTAGAGAATCAACTTCTGCGCAGGCACGTAGAAAACTGAATTACATTACTGCTAAGGCTCGGAGGTGCGAGCGTGATCTCTCACGACGACAATGGCATTTGTGGTGCGAGCAGGTGTCAACACATTCATCGAATGCTTATCTCTGGCGAACTTTCCATGCCATGGAGCAGGTTGTCGTCATCCTGATGCAGCGGCCACAGCATGCTTTGTAGCAAACTCATCTCCGAATGAGTTCGGAAGACAAGCAGCGCCGTGCGGCAAAGCAAGAAAGGAATTATCCTGTGAATTGAACATTTTTATAGTGGGCGGAAACGGGTATATATAAGAATTAATTGGTGCCTGTAATAGAACTAGGTTGAGTGGGCTAAGCGTCGCATGCGTGGCGCAGAAGTATTTAATTGGTGCTTGTAAAGGTAGATCGCCATGTATAATCGTGAAGAAGAGAATGATGCAGTCATGCATGCATCTGTCAGCACGAGAGGGAAGCAATAAGATTGCGGCATTGTGGAGGGCGAGAAGTTGCTGTCATTACAGCATTATATCTGATTGCTTTTTTAACAGATTCAAGCAGTTTTATATGGTGTAAATGTAGGTTGACCAAACGGCGGATACATATTCAAAAAGTGGTCCAACCAAATATATATATGCACTGTAATATTACATTCTTTTTGCCGTTCATCCCCCGAGTTACTTAGCAAGGCAATGTGATCAGCAAATCGCAGATTACTGATGCGTTTTCCATCTACCCTTAACCCTAACTGCTCCCGTTGAAGTCCCTGAATACTTCCTCTAAGCAAGCTTTGAATAGTACTGGGGAGGTAGTGTCTTCTCGCCTAACACCTTTCTGTACGGGAAATTTGTTACTTCGCAGGGGTGAAGGGGATGCAATTAGCACAGAACCGGGTTAATTGGAGAAATATGGGAGAGGCCTTCGCCCTGCAGTGGGTATAGTCAAGCTGATGATAATAATGATAATTACATTCTTTTTGCGATATTTGCATGCTGCGTTTTTAGCGCGCTTTCGCGCAGATTATTTCTATACGCCTCTGCACTTCAGATTTGGTGTAAATGCAACACCTAATTTTTGAGCTAAGTTACCTCTGTTAGACTATGGCGTTTAATATTGTAGCTATATTTAGCTGTTCTCGTTTGTTTACACACATCATAGAAACAGATTGTTTTAGACTAATCGACATCTGCTATTTCTCAGTAAAGTCGCAAAACCTTGAAAATGCAATATTTAGCTTGTCTTGATCAGTAACTGGAGATTTTAGAATATAGGACGCAGTCGTCGGCATACAGGTCACTCAGTTCAGTTCAGTCGTTCAGCCGTGTCAGACTCTTCGTGACCCTATGTACCATGTCACGCCACGCTTTCCGGTCTCTCACTATCTTCCTAACATCACATAACTTCATCTGCAGTGCCTCGAGGATGTCATCTAACCATCGTGTTCGCTGCCTACCACTTCTCCGGCGACCCTTAACCTTTCCCAACATTTAAATCTTTCTCCAGCGACTGCTCTCTTCTCAGCAGATGACCAAAGTAGCTGAGCTTTAACTTTAGAATTTGACCCTCCAATGAGCAGTCAGGGTTTATGGTCGATAATATCGACTGATTTGATCTTCAGGCAGTCCAAGGAACTCTCAAGAGTCTTCGCCAGCACCACAATTTAAAAGTGTCAATTCTTCGGCGGTCAGCCTTTTTCACAGTCCAACTCTCGCATCCATACATCACAACTGGAAAGACCATAGCACGAGTTATACGGATCTTGATTGGCAGTTTAATGTCGCTGCTCTTTACTAGGCGGTCAAGGCTAACCATTGCTCTCTTACCTAGAAGCAGGCGCCTCCTAATTTCATGGGTGCAGTCTCCTTCCGAGGTAATCTTGGAGCCTAAGAAAAGAAAATCTGTCACAGCTTACACTTCTTGTCCCTTGATGCTCCAGGACTTGATAGGGCAAGACGCCATGATCTTTGTCTTTTTAATGCTTAGTTTAAGCCCAAACTTCTCACTGTCTTCTTGTACGCGCATCAGAAGTCTCTTGAGTTCCACTTCACTTTCTGCCATTAAAGCGGTATCATCCGCATATCTAAGGTTGTTGATACATTTTCCAGCTATCTTCACTCCAGCTGAAGACTCGTCCAGATCAGCCTTCCTCATAATGCACTCTGCATATAGGTTAAATAGGCAGGGCGACAGTGTGCAGCCTTGCCTCACTCCTTTCTCAATCGGAAACCAACCAGTAAGACCATGCCCAGTTCTAACTGTGGCCTCTTGCCCTTCATACAGGTTCCTGAGGAGACAGATGAGGTGAATTGGAACTCCCATCTCTTGGAGAGCTTGCCACAATCTGCTGTGATCTACGTAGTCAAACGCTTTCGCATAATCAATAAAGCAGAAGTAGATGGGTTTCTGGAACTCTTTTGCTTTTTTCCATAATCCAGCTAAGGTTTGCAAATTGGTCTCTAGTTCCTTTGCCCTTGCGAAACCCACCTTGCACGTCCGTTAGGTCCCGATCCACATACTGCTGCAGCCTGCCTTGGAGGATTTTCAACACCACCTTGCTAGCCCGCGAAATAAGCGCGATCGCGCGGTAGTTGGAACAATCTTTGGCACTGCCTTTCTTTGGAATGGGGATGTAAACTGACCTCCTCCAATCCTGTGGCCACTGCAGCGTTGTCCAAATCTTCTGACATAATGTATGCAGAATGTAAACAGCGTCATGGTTGAGGTTTTGAAGCAACTCACCTGGAATGCCATCAGTTCCACTAGCTTTGTTCTTAGCAAGTCTGGCTAAGACCATTCAAACTCAATCTTCAGGATGCCCGGCTCGAGATCAGTAATCACAACCGTCTTATGTTGGGTTTGCACATTCGGGTCCTTCTTGTACAGTTCTGTGTATTCCTGCCACCTCTTCTTTATCTCTGAGGCTTCAGTGAGGTCCTTGCCTCGTTTGTCCTTTATCACGCCCAGCTTAGCACCGAAGCTTCCTTTGATATCGTTGATTGTCTTATACAAATCTCTTGTGTTCCTTAATTGGTGGTTGTCCTCAACTGCTTGGCACTGTATGTTCAGGAAGGCATTCTTATCTCTCCTTGCTATTTTCTGAAAATCCGCACTGAGAACCTTGTATCTTTCTCTTTCCCCCATAACCTTTGTCATCCTCCTTTCCTCAGCTATTTGCAAAGCCTCTTCAGATAACCAGTTTGCTTTCTTGCATTTCTTTTGCTTTGGAACTACCTTAGTAGCAACTTTTTGTATTATATCACGAACATCAGTCCACATCTCTTCGGGCTCTTTGTCTTCTAGATCTAATTCTTGAAATCGATTCCTCACTTCCACAGCATATTCTAATGGAATTTGATCCAGATCATACCTGAAAGGCCTTCTAGTTTTCTGTGTTTTCCTCAATCGAAGTTTAATTTTGGCAACAAGAAGCTGATGATCGGTGACACAATCGGCCCCAGGCCTTGTGTTTACTGCTTGTATAGCGCTTTTCCATCTCTGCCGGCAAAGAATATACTCGATCTGATTCCTGTACAGACCATCCGGTGAAGTCCATGTGTACAGGCGCCTCTTGTGCTGTTGAAAATGAGTATTCGCTATGGTCAGGTTGTTTTCTTGACAAAACTCCACTAGCCTCTGCCCAGCTTCATTTGGCTCACCAAGACCGAACTTGCCTGTAATTCCGGATATTTCTTCACTCCCGACCTTAGCATTCCAGTCTCCTATGAGAAAAACGACGTCTGATGATGGGGTGCGGTCTAAAAGGCATTATAGGTCCGCATAAAATCTCTCAACGTCAGCTTCTTCGGCAGTAGTGGTCGGTGCATAGACTTGGATAACTGTTATGTTGAAAGGGTGACCTTGGATCCGAAGTGAAATCATTCGGTCGTTTATGGGGTTGTACCCTAGCACTGCTTTGCCCATTCTTCTGTTTACTATGAGAGCGACCCCGTTCCTTCTCTTGGATTCGTGCCCACATAAAAGACATAATGGTCGGCAGAGTTAAATTCTCCCATTCCGGTCCACTTGAGCTCGCTGATACCCAAGTTATCAATGTTCTATCTGTTCATTTCTCGCTTGACGACATCCAGTTTACCTTGCGTCATAGATCTTACATTCCATGTTGCTATGTGATATATCTCCTTGCAACATCGTACTTTCCGGTCGCTTCCCGACACATCCACAACTGAGCGTCCTTTTGGCTTTAGCCCAGCCGCTTCATTCGTCCTGGAGCTACTAGGAATCGCCCTTTGTTCATCCCCAGTAACATGTGGGACGCCTTCCAACCTGGGGGGATCATCTTCCGGCGCCATATCATTAATGGTATTGTGACCGGCCATAGGGTTTTCTTGGCAGGAAATACTGGAGTTGGTTGTCATTACCTTCTCCAGTGAATCACATTTTGTCAGAACTCTCTGCCGTGACCTGTCTATCTTGGGTGGCCCTACACAGCAGAGCTCACGACTTCATCGAGTTTCGCAAGCCCCTCCGCCACGACAAGGCAGTGATCCATGAAGGGGATATAGGTCACTACTAGCTGCAATAACATCATTGATGTAGATGATAAATAAAAGTGCCCCTAAAACAGGCCTTTTCAGCATTCCTTATGCTAGATAATTTAAAGTGGTTATGGGAAACGAACTTGTCAGTTCGTTTCCCATAACCGTCAGTTAGTCAGCCAACAAGGTTAGACCTAGTAATGAAAGTATGAGTTTAATTGAAAGCTTTTGATCGCATATGTATCAAATGCTCTAAACTGAAGCCCCAATACCTGTATCTGATAAAATTCCTAACCTTGTAAGCTGAAGTGTACCAAAGGTTTTCTTCCCCTGTCCTTTCTTAAAGAATATTCTGGTCTTTCATTGCGAATTTCAAGCATTGCTTAATGTTTACTGCAGTATGAAACACTACATGGATCTTATTCCGCGAACCGGACTGCTCGTGGCAGTTTTAGAAACGCCTTTTTTCTTACTGGAACACTTAATTGTCGATAAAGCAACAAACCTCTATTTGCATAGAAACAGTTTGTAGGCAGGTCACGTTTCTTAAGCTCAGGAGTGAGCAGCTACAAGACACCTAACGTTCGCGGATAGTTAAAAATAGCTCTGGCATGCATTTGTTCCTATCGGGGGCTAGAAGTTTGCAAGTGGACACTATCGGACAGTTAAGCAAAGCAGATCTTTTACATTCCTAAATGTGGGACCTTGTACTAAGTTTCATTTTGTTTTTCATTATTGTATGCACTGCGATGATTCTGTAAAAAGCATGTCATCTTGCCGGGCTTCAAGTTCTCCTAAAACATCTTTACAAGTCAGCCAGACGACATGGGGCAGTTTACTCTCACTGAGAACGAGTTAGTTTTCATGTGGAATAAATTACTACAATAACAGAATTAAAAATAGCTTCAAAGTTTGAGTAATTGGCACGTGTTTTATCAAGAAACGGGTCCCTACTTGCGTGGCAAGCCTTCGCTGTCAAATTCTGAAGTCGTTTTTATGACCTTGTCGATGTCCACGTTTTAATCACTGCTGTTGACGCGGCTGCTTCAGCTGTGCTGCCCATGCCCGCTTATAACTGACAATAGTAATTAGGTCAAACTAAACAGTCTTGAAACGCGAAGTACAGATAGTAATTTCAGGCTTCATTTCTTATTCGAAAAATTGTTTTGTTAATTGAATTATATGTCAAATATGCTTAAGACTTCAAAAGTGCATATTTTGTCTTTGTAGCATTTGATCGATAAGTATGACTTACACTTCTATGTGTAGACTCCCATTAATGCAACTGTCTCTCCGACAAGGGTCCACAAAATTCACATGCTGGCCTTCGGTTAACATTGCACCGTTTAGAGCTTGGCAGCTTCCTGAAATTGAACAAAAAAAAACAAAAAATATCTTAACCAATTTGCAGACCTGATTCCTAAAAGGGTATGCAGCACTGCAAGTTCTCCTATGACCTCGTGGGACAATGCTGTCCCCCGATTTGCCGTTTAGGAGCAGCCCGCTTGTAGCCAGGAAATTCTTTATGAGAGGAAATTACATCCTCGCCATATGAGCAAGAGGCGATGGGAACTAGCCAACCACAGAAGATAACGTTCACGGTGGATGGTGATATTGACAAGTGTGTTACGTGTACAAGAACATAGCGGCCGAGGTAGACGACGTAGAAGTGTAGGGCCAATCTTGGTGCGCTCTTTCAGCTGCTGCAGTCCTTCCCTGTATACGCATGTACGTATTCGACTCCTACCTCATATGTCTTTCTCATTTACACTTCCCACATACATGTCAATATAGACCCTGCGACAAGGTGCAGTGCAGGGGAATTGTGTCAGGGTGCTGTCCGGAATTGTTGGATTAATAATTGCTCCGTTGCGTGAGGCACCCTGTAGATTCAGTGCACACAATAGGCAGAAATAGGCCTTTTTTCGGGGGGGGGGGGCGGAGGGGGGAGAGGGCGCCATGAAGTCATCAAGGGTAACCTCAGAGCGCAGGAAAAATAGCTCATAGTGCTACGGAGCTAGCTACATGTGTGGACTTCGGCCAGAAGTGAAGCGCATGCACGATCTTCGAGACATCTGGAAGCCACGTGGGCAAATAGGCCTCGCTTGTGGGAAACTCCATGCGCGTTGTTCATGAAAGGACAGAGCTCGCTTTCCGATTGACTCGTTTAGTGAACACGCATTCAGTACGATCGCAGGATTATTAACTCAGGTGTAGGATTACCATTTGACTGGCTTTTTAAATTTCATCGTTTAGATATATGCAAAAAAGAATAATGACTCGTTAATTCCATCCAAATGTATCGTTTATATCTCACCCTGATGCACAAGCATGCATTAACTGGCTGAAATACTTGTCATCAAAATGGCTGCAACATATTACAATGTTAGCAGCGTACCATAGATTTGTGTAATAATTTGTTGGAAGCCTTAGCTGGCCGGAAATCAACATGTATCGGTAAGCTACTCCTTAAGCCTGCAGTAGAATTGCTCGAATAAGATGAGTTTCTTTTCGTCTTTAGGTGTCTGTGTGCATGCATAATGACCCAATCTTCAAAGTGTTGCTCTTTAGTGAATCGAGTAAGTACTTGAATGCAAGCAACTGTACGTCAAGCACATTTTTGATAATTTTTTTATAGAATATTTTGCCTTCCAGTGCGCAGAAGACATTAAAGTCTAGACGCCCGTATCAAGCTACACATACTGGTAGTGTACTTCCTACGCATAATTGCGCGCACCTAAGCACGTGCATGAGCTAAAATATCGGGCAACGCTAAAGAAAGTAATGGACGACCAGCACAAGAGAGGGCGGGACGAGGACCATGAAAGGGAAATATAATAAAAATCCAAATTCTATGAGCGCAGCGAAGCTAGCATCAGCGGCGGTGAATGGCGGGAGGAGATGAGATGTCATATGCCCACAAAATAATAAAACACGGCGAAAATTGGAAGAGCCACCATTTTAGGCGACGTAGATGATGTGCACAAGAGATTAGCCGAGACAGATCTTACACCGTTTTCGAAATCAAACAAAATGACGCATGGGTGCTTGAAGTCCATGTAAAAATGGCCGTGCACGTTCCACACTTCAACACAACTGCCCCGCCACTCATCGACTAGCTGCCGTAGTGCAGCCAGCACAAAATCATTCTTTCAGATCTGCCTGTGAGACAGCAGCCCGAAATCTCCGGCGCCGCTAAGCCAGAGATAAACGAGCACGTTCTGGCAGCAACAGGAAGTGGCCGGTGTATTTCGAGTGAATACTAATGCCTTGCTCTGTATTGTGGCTACCCGTAGACGGCTGGCGGGAAGTGAGACGTGGATATCGAAGCCTTCCGGTCTGAGGAGTACAGTAATGTTGTTTCAAAAAATCGCTATCATTCTCGTCTACGTTTTTGTATGCGTATTAGTATTTCAAAATGTTCTTCCTGTCATGAAGCAGCCTTTTGAAAACTTTTTCTCGCGGTAGTATAATGACCACGTGCTAACTCTGTGGCAAACATAAGATTGCTTTTTGCCCACGGCCCCAGCAAGCCAGCCCACAAAGGGTGAGTATCAAACGTACCATTGCCCACTAGCGCGCTAGAATTATCTTCGTCTATCCTAGCTTCGCGGCCAAGGTGGGTTCGGCGTTATCCTAACAGTCAAGAGATTGTGTATGAAACCAACCGCAATCGTTAAAAAGATGGAGAGGAATGGAATCATTCAGCTCTAGGTGGCTGCCGAGCACTCGTCTGACAACAGTGCGCACCCATTGCGGGCCTTGAGGCTCCCGCTCCCTATTTCAAAACAGAGCTGGAAGTTCACGAGAAACGCGTGAGACGCTCTCGCAGTATTTCACGCCTGTGCATCTAAGCATGAGAGGGAGAAGCCGCACAGAAATCTGGCACAGGCATCCCGCTCAGGCAGCAACTATCTGTGCGCAGTCTTTATTGCGGGACTGATAGAATATGTCTTATATAATATCAGCACAAGAAAATATTGTAACGCAACGTTACACAGAAGGCGCTCTGGCACTCTGGCACCGAATCGCCCGTTCAAATCTTCGTCGTCTATGAAAGGCATGTGTCATTGCCCACCTTCTTGGCAGCATCGCCTCGATGCTACAAATGCTGCTTGATGCGATGAGCTAACAGAATGTATGCTAGGTTGGTATGGGATACCACAACACAAAACGGGGCACCATCAGTCTCAAGAATAGTCAGCGGGGCGATCGTGGTAGGGTTTCATCCGGACGACGTGTACAACATCAGTGAACTTGCGTCGTCTGCGGCTTGAGGGATCTTGGGTTGCGGATTCAACTTCGTAAGTAACGTCGCTGAGGCGGCGGAGGACACGGTATGGGCCAAAGTACCGGCGCAGCAATTGTTCAGAGAGCCCACGATGACGAACGGGCGTCCAGATCCAGACATAGTCTCCAGGCTCGTAGGCAGCGAAGCGCCGTCCCTTGTTGTAACGGTCAGCGTCTAGTTGCTGTTGTAGGCATATACGCTTCCTTGCCAGCTGCCGCGCTTCTTCCGCACGCTGGGTAAAACTAGCGATATCCAGGTAAAGCTCATGTTCGTCGTCGGTGTATACGGGCAGCATTGTATCCAGTGGAGTGGTTACTCGACGGCCGAAGAGAAGCTCGAAGGGTGTGAGCCGCGTCGTCTCCTGAAGTGCCGTATTATATGCGAACGTGGCATATGGGAGGATTTGATCCCAGGTCTTATGCTCTATATCCACGTACATAGACAGCATGTCGGCAAGAGTTCTGTTCAGCCGTTCCACCAAGCCATTAGTTTGCGGGTGGTATGCCGTGGCCCGTCTATGGCTAGTGTGTGTAAGGTTCAGTACAGCATTAGTCAGGCGGGCCGTAAAAGCTTCCCCGCGATCGGTAATAACAGCCGGAGCGCCATGACGCAATACGATATCGTGGACAAAAAACTCTGCTACTTCGGTGGCAGTTCCATTTGTGAGCGACGCGGTCTCAGCATATCGGGTCAAGTAGTCTCTCGCGACAACAATCCAACGCTTTCCTCTAGTTGACTACGGGAAAGGACCAAGAAGATCCATCCCCACTTGGAAAGGAGTTTTCGGTGGAGCGATCGGCTGAAGAAATCCAGCTGGTTTCACGGGTGTAATGTTTCGGAGTTGACAATCACGGCAGGTTTTAACGTAAGATCGTACTGAAGGTAATAATTTCGGCCAATAGTATTTCTCCCGAATTCTTGCAAGCGTGCGACTAACTCCCAAGTGGCTGGCGGACGGTTCCTCGTGACAAGCGCTTAAGATGTCAGGCCGTAGGCGCATTACGAGTAGAAATGTCTCTTTTGATCTTTCAAAATTTCGCTTCAGAGAACTCCACATCGTCAAGCGTATGACTGCAACAAACGGTACTCTACCCCCGCGTCCTTCCAGATAATCAATGAGCGGCGCCAGCTCCGGGTCCTTGCGTTGAAGGTCAGCCATACGGGATTGGGTCACGGCCCCAATAAAGGGGAAATTGTCGGCGTTTTCCACTGCAGTGGAGTCCAATGGCGCGCGTGACAAGCAATCCGCATCTTGGTGTTTATGTCCTGACTTATAGACAACAGTAACGTCATACTCTTAAAGACGGAGGCTCCAACGAGCTAAGCGTCCAGGCGGGTCTTTAAGGCTTCCCAGCCAGCACAAGGAATGATGGTCGCTGACAATACGGAAGGGTCGTCCATACAAATATGGTCGAAACTTGCTGATGGCCCAGATTACCGCTAGGCACTCCTGCTCCGTTGTCGAATAGTTCGCCTCCGATCGTGAGAGTGTTCGGCTCGCGTAAGCGATAACCCGTTCTACTCCGCCTTGCCACTGAATGAGTACCGCGCCGAGGCCAACGTTGCTGGCATCAGTATATACGTCGGTTGCGGCGTCTTCATCGAAATGGGCGAGTATTGGGTGTCTGTGTAGGCGGCTTCTAATCTCCTGGAAGGCTTGTTCTTGATCGTCTCCCCGCAGGAAGGGTGTGTCTTCTCTGGTTTGTGCTGTCAGCGGTTCAGCTATCTTAGAAAAATCTTGGACGAAGCGTCGGTAGTATGAAAAAAGACCTAGAAATCGTCGAAGCGCCTTTTTGTCGATGGGGCGTGGAAAAGTTGACACTGCGGTAGTCGTCTCGGGATCAGGGAGAACGCCCTGTGCACTGACAACATGGCCGAGAAAGCGTAGTTCCTTGAAAGCAAAGTGGCATTTCTCAGGCTTGATCGTTAGTTGTGCGCCTTTGAGTGCTTGAAGCACGATGCGCAACCGGTCCAAGTGTTGCTCGAAAGTAGGCGAGAAAATAACATCATCTAAGCGCGCCAAGCACGACTGCCACTTAAGACCTGATAAAAAGGTGTCCATCATACGTTGGAACCTGGCCGGTGCAGAGCAAAGACCAAATGGAAGCACCTTAAACTCGTATAGGCCGTCGGGTGTCACAAATGCAGCCTTCTCTCGGTCTCTGTGATCCACCTCGATTTGTCAGTATCCGCTTTTGAGGTCTAATGAGGAAACGTGCGTGGCGTCGCGTAGTCGGCCGAGGGCATCATCAATCCTGGGTAGCGGATAGACGTCCTTTTTAGTCACGTTATTTAACTTTCGGTAATCGACACAGAATCTCAAGGTGCCATCTTTCTTTTTGACAAGGACCACTGGCGACGCCCATGGGCTCGTCGAAGGCTGGATCACGTCCTCCGCAACATTTCATCCACTTGCGTTTTAATGGCGTTACGCTCCTTAGGAGAAACCAGGTACGGACGCTGGCATACCGGTAACGTGCTCTCGTCGGTGATGATGCGGTGCTTGGCGACAGGAGTACGACCGACCTTAGAGCCTGTGGCGAAGCCGTCTGCGAAATCGCTCAGAAGAGCCGAGAGAAGATTCCTCTGATCGGGCCTCAAGTCGGGGTTAATTGTAACGGTTTGCAGAGCATGACAAGGTGCGGCCTCTTCTTTAGGGTTCGCTCCGGCGGTGCATAAATCGGGCAATGCAGTAACATCACGAAGGACGGCAACAGCCGTATTCATGGCGAGATGCGGCATTTCCTTAGCAAAATTTGTCAGGAGGACCGTAGCAAAACTGTTCTGGAGTTGTACGAGTTCTCGAGCAACGGCTAATTCCTTCTCGAGTAGTAGCGGAAGGTGCCCATCCGCGATGCCCTCATAATCGTGGAATAAGTCATGCTTTACAAGAACCAACACACTAGAACGTGCCGGAACCCTTACGTCATCGTCAACTATACGCAAAATGTTCAGACCCGGATATTAGCTTTCAATGCGCGCCACGGCTCGTTTCGTCGAAAAGGAAACACGCGCTTCTTTCAGGGCAATGACAGCGCCGTTGGTCTGCAGGAAGTCTGGACCAAGGATCAAGTCTTTCGAACACTCAGGAAGCACGATAAATTCTCCGACATACACAAAACCACGGATGCCGACCCGCGCTGTGCACTTGCCTGCAGGTTCAATCAAGCGACTTCCCGCCGTGCGAATTTTCGGGCCGTACCAATATTTCAAAACTTTCTTCAATTCTCGGGCGAGACCACGGCTCATTACTCAATAATCGGCACCAGTGTCGAGTAACGTGGTGATATCCACTCCATCAATCTTTAAACATAAATCGGAGGTAGTATGCCGGATGCTGTCGCTACCTGACACGAGCGAAATCTCGTCGGCTCGGCCTGACGATGGAGGGTCGTCACATTTCCCGACATCAGCGACCCTGCCTCCGAAGCCCGCTGGTATTAGTTTTACCGGCTAGGGCTGGGAGAGGAGCGGCGTCGGGAAGAGTGGGGACTTGTCGAACGGTACCTTGTCGGGGACGTAGACCGACGCTCTTGGTAACCGGACGTGACGGGATACTGTCGCGCTGCAAGGTCGCTTGCAATCTCAGTAGCCCGTTCAGCATTCCGAGGGTGGATGTCCTCCGAGGCGAAACCCCGCATGTTGACGCGGCGGTACGGGCACTCCCGGTAAAGGTGACTGGGTTCCCCGCAATGATAGCACAGGGGCCGACGGTCCCGTTGCCGCCATACTTGTCTTTTACGGGGTCGCTGGTAGAGTCGCTGAAGGGAGTAGCGAGGTTCCATGCAGCTCCATGCGAGGTCCTCCATGCGAGGACCCTGCGGCTCAATTACTGGAGCAGCGGCTTTGATACTATGGTCCTGCGGGGAGCCTTACGTAGGGCGGACGCGTAGGTGGGCCTCGCATTGAACGTCTGGTGGGGAACGCGCTGCTGGGGAACGTCAACAACTTGCAGAGCTGTCATACGCACCTCGTCCCGGACGACTTCTGCCCGTGAAGGAAAAGATGTTGTGTTGCAAGGCATCCGGAGTGCTTGCAGTTGTTCCCGCACGACAGAATGGATGAGATTGCCTAGTGCGTCTATGTCGCTGCCGACATGCACAGGGGGTGCGTCGGACCCAATGATGTTCACGTCACGGTTGTACTGACGGGCTCGGTGTTGCAGCGTTGTCTCCATGGTCGTTGCCTCGCTGAGAAACTCCGCCACAGTGCGCGATGGACTGCGCACCAGTGCCCCGAAAAGTTCTTGTTTAACGCCCCGCATCAAGTGACGCAGCTTCTTATCTTCTGGAATTTGTGGGTCTGCACGCTTGAAAAGGCGTGTCATGTCCTCAAAGAACATACGCACGCTCTCGTTCTACCGCTGATTGCGCGAGTGTAGCGCAGCTTCTGCTCGCTCCTGGCGGTCGGCGCTAGGAAAAGCGGCTTTCAAATCACGACAGTAGGCTGCCCAGGATGGGAAGGAAGCCTCATGGTTTTCAAACCATGTCCGTGCAGACTGTTCAAGAGCGAAGAACACGTTGTGGAGCTTACGCTCATCAGTCCACCCGTTGTAACGAGCAACTCGCTTGTAGGTCTCAAGCCAGTCCTCGGCGTCCTCGAACACGTCGCCATGAAAAGAGGGGGGTGTTCGTGGCTGATGACACAAGGCGTGGGTGGGAAGCCTACTCTCAGATGTCATTGCAGCAGTTTCTACGGCCGTCTAAGGGTGCGTCGTCCTGGTAGCGGCCGGAAGGGGTCCGCATTCAGGGGGCTCTCCACGTAGGCGGCGGCCGAGGCGTTGATCCGTAGTGGCAGGTTGATTATGCAGGACTTTATCGATACCCGGCAATTCCTCCACCAGATGTGTAACGTAACGTTACACAGAAGGCGCTCTGGCACTCTGGCACCGAAGAACACCAACAACCAGTCAGGTCGTTGTTGTTGTTGTTGTTGTCCAAATAACTTATGGCATATACCCACAGAGGGGGATCGGCCAAGAATAGGGTAGCAAAGAATTTTTTTTTAATATACTTGCATAAAAAAAAATGATTGGAGGGGTAGAGCAAAGGAAACAAAACGGGAAATAAGTGAAATATAAAATGAAAAGTGGTAACACTCACGGGAGATTGACACTACAATTGTAGAACAAGTGATGTTTAAATATTTAGCAAGGCAAGCGATTTGAGTCCAGTAAAAAATTTTACATGGCGGTAAACACAGACCTGTGACTGTGCCCAAGGATGGTGGCGCCAAATGATAACAATGTCGGGCTGCTTAAACTAAGGCCAAGCTGTTGCAATGGCCTTTCCATCAACTGTTTTCTCAGCGTAGTAAAGCGGCGGCAGAACAATAAAAAGTGATCTAATGTTTCTTGTTCACCGCAGAATGCGCGGACGGGAGACAGTGCCAAACCAGACCTGTAAAGATAGAAATTTAAAGGTGGGATACGGCATCGCAGCCTTGTTAGTGAAATCTCAAGTTGCCGTGAATGACATAATTTTCTATTCCAAGAATAATTTAGATGCAGGTAGTCATCAGATCTTAAAAGATATCAATTTTTCATATTTAATAGGACGTTTCTTCGAAACCTCGCTGCGGTGATGTACGCGGTCGCCGGAAGGATAGATAATACGGGGCCATTAAGGGGCTCTTTTGCCAAATTGTCAGCATATTCATTTAAAGTCACATTGCTGTGGCCTGGTACCCATACCATATGTACAATTTTCAAATGTCTAGAGATCAGGGAGACAAAGGTATTTACTATTGCAGAATCCACCGACGAAGAGAGAGATGAACACAAGGATAGAGAGTCGGAAATTACTGCCACTTAAGAAAAAGAGGAGTCTAATTTCCGTAAAGCGAGTACCACAGCCAGAAACTCCGCCTCAAACATTGGGGTGAAGTCCGGAAGCCGGACAGAAAAAGACCAGTCTAAATGTGGACAATATATACCCACACCCGCAATTTCATTACTTTGAGATGCGTCAGTAGCTACAACTTAACTAGCAGAAAGACGTCTTAAATGATCTCCTAATAATCCGTTTAGAAAAACGGATGATAAGTTTTTAGCATTATTCGGGAATATGTCGTCAAAGACAATTTTAATAGATGAACCGATGGTTTGTATGGGTAGAATACTAGGAAGGGAAACATTTAAAGGGTCCAGCAAATTTTTGACCATAACAACCTGCGGTGTGTGAAATATAGACCAATGGACACCGAAAAAGGAGGTCGGCTGACAGCAATAAATAGACATAGATCGGTGAAACTCTGATTCATATATCCTTAAGTACGTCTGAACAGTTAGAATTTGTAATCTATATATCAAGGGTGGAATCCGGGCTTCAAGGTAGAGCACATTGTTGGCAACAAATTTTGGAAGTCCCAGACACAACCGAAGTGCTTCTCGCTCCAACAGAACAAGCGGTCGAATTTTATAAGTTGCTGATCCAGAAAACAAGACTGAACCGAACTCTAAAATTGGACGCACATATATAACATAAATCATTAAAAGGACATCTCTCCGCATTCCAGACCTGGGACGACTAATTCGGCCCAACATGCCCACGGCCCGAGCCCCTTTCGTAGCAATATGGTTAATGTGGGGCTGCCATGAAAGATTATCATCATAAGTGACCCCTAAATACTTTAATGATTTAACCTGTGGTATTATTTGCTGCTGATACATTACAGACAGACTTACAGAATCTTTTATATTAAATACGAGGACTGCGCTTTTGTTGACATTTAATGTGAGACGCAAGCCACACAACCAATTCTCAATAGAGTTTAGGTACGTTTGCAAGTGGAGATAAACGGATTGAATATCCGATGCAGTTGCAAAAAACGCAATATCATCCGCATATACGTAAGTGCGAACGTCATGATTAACTGGTATTGAGCTGAGTAGTATGTTGAAAAGGACTGGTGAAAGCACTGCTCCTTGCGGCACTCCCCTGGCTTCCTTATATCTGCCAGAATGGACGCCATTTAGTGCACAGTAAAACTCTCGGTTTTGGAGGAATTCAGATATCCAGGCTACTAAATAATGTGGAAACTGAAGAGATTTCAATTTTTGCAATAGAATGCTATGCTCAACGCTATCATAGGCCTTGGCTATATCTAGCGTTATCAAGGCAGCGTACATTTTTTGGCGCCGCGCTAAAAGAACTCGACTCTCGAGATCAGCATGCGCATTCAAGATGGAACACTTCTGACGGAAACCAATTTGGCAAGGCCTGAGGATATTTTCTTTATTCATGAATTCCGAAACACGTATAAGTATGACTCTTTCAATTAGTTTTACAATTTTTCATGTTAATGCAATTGGTCTAATATTATCAATGGACAAGGCACCGCCTTTATTCTTAAGCAAAGGAATTATTTTGGCAAGTTTCCATTCTGGGTGTATCCAAGCATGTTTGATGGAATAATTTACTAGCTCTAATAACGTCTGAGGTGACTCGTCAAAAAGAATTTTTAACATTTTTGAAGTTACTTTATCAGGACCGGGAGCAGCGGCTGGTAATCTCATAACTATAGAAGAAAGGTCAGAAACGGAAATTTGGGGATCATAATTAACTGGTTTCATTGGCATTACAGATATCGAGCCCGAAGGAAGTGCAGACGAGAAACGCTTTTCCAGTCCTTTGGCAATTGTTTCAATTGTGTCTATTGCTTTATGTGGAGTCAAAATAAAGGAATGTAGATTTTGTGCTTTGCGGAATCGTTTTCCGCGAGCGTAAAAAACCAAAAAGAGCAGTTCGATTGCCAGATTTAGAGAGGAAATCAAAATGCTTAGCATCATACTAGTCCTTTGCTTTTGCAACTGCACGTTTAAAAGTAGCTGCAATGAACTTGTAATCCTGCCAGTTTTTCGTGCACTGGTTGTGGAGAAGCTTTTTCCATGCCGCCTTTCTACGTCTGTAATCTCGGGAACAATCAGCATTCCACCAAGCAGCTGAAGTATTCCCCTTTGAGCTCCGTACCAAGATCTCAGACTTCTTACGGCAATCCTCAATCACCGAGCATAAGCGTTTTGATTTTTCTTCTTCATCCGTGTTAGTCAATGACTCAAGATTAGAGCGTAACGTTGACTGAAAGTTATTATAGTTGATAAATGACTTCAACTGAGAAGTCGCTGGAGTTACAGGGGGATTAACCTCAAACGCAATCGGTATGTGGTCACTAGAGGTGCCACAATCAAGTGTCGACCAATTATTAACGAAGAGACTGGGAAAGGTAAAAGTTAAATCTAACACAGATTGACTGTGTTTTCTTATAAAAGTGGCCGAACCCGAATTTATACAGGAAAAGTTATTATTTGTTATCCAATCCCAAAGACGCTTGCCACAACTATCTGTCTTGTAGCCCCATGACATATGATGCGAATTAAAATCACCAGCCAGAAGAACTGAGTTTCGACAATTAAACTAATAGCAGATATAGATGTTTTGTATCTTGTACACCGCTAGGGAAATAAGCATTCACTAAGGAAAACGGACAGTGCCCTGGATTTTCAAAGTCTAGGGCCAATAACTCACAATCTATAGAAGATAACTGGAAACAAATCTTAGCCCTGTGACAGAATTTTGTACAGACAAATATAGTTAAACCTCCTCCTTTTGATTGGCGATCTTGTTGGAATGAATGATAATTTTGTAAATAGAAATGCTTTTCGGCTGTTCGCCAAGTTTCTTGCAAAATAATTATGTGTGGATTATATTGAGAAGAAATGTAAACTAAATCTGTTGAAGCTGTTAGAATTGAACGACAGTTCCACTGGATAACCCTTAGTGCCCCTATGATTGTGAAATCTTGGCAGCCGCAACTGCCTGCCGCAAAATATTATCCTTTGGCTTTAATGTATGCTGATGTTTCTTTGATTTTGGTTGCGACCGCGGAGAAGAATGATTGGACATGGGAGACCCACACCGTTTTAGAATTCTTACATCTGATTCTACCATCTCTGCGTCATTAATGTTTTCATCGTCATCTGGGGGAGCAGCCCTGTTAGGCGAAGCAACAGTAGTGCTTTCAAGCAGTTGAGAGCTTTCAGAGGGCATATTTGCTATGAAAGGGGCTGTTCCTGATTGCAGGGCTTGCGTTAGCTGAACTGCCAGAACGTTAGAAAAACACTCTGTGACAGTAGCAACTATTCGGTCGACCATTTTAGTCATTGATGCTTCCACTGCAGTCATTATCGCCTTTGAGATTGATGCATCCAGAGGCACACCTGATCGGGCTGACACACCTGCATAACCGTGTAATCGTTCCTTAACTTGTTACAGCGTCACGACGCGAACAGCGTTTTCTATCTATTACCTCTAGAATTTGCAGCTCCTGTTTTCGAGATGGACACTCCAAGAAGTTTGCAGCGTGGGCTCCACCGCAAAGACAGCATTTGTCGTGTTGTTGTGAACATGATGACGAATGATGACCATCGCCACATTTGGAACACCGCACGGAGGACTTACAACCACGAGCACTGTGACCATATCGCCAGCAATTAGTGCACTGCAGTGGCTTAGATTCAAGAGGATCCACACGGAAGATCAATGGCCATGCTTTTATCTCTGACGGGCATGAAGTTCCCGCAAATGTGGCAATCACCGACTCTGTTGGTACCCGCGTATTATTAACCTCCCGGCTGCAACGATACACCGCTACCGCACCAGCCGCCGAAAGAAGGTCGAGGGTCTCAGCTGGAGTTAAAGAAGAGTCTACTCCTCGGACTAATCCCTTTGTGCACGCAAGATGAGTAGGGATAAAGCTGCTCACCTGAAGTGATCCAAATGAATTGCATTTAAGCAGATCCTTCACGCGATTGAGGTCTGGAGATCGGCACAGTATCCCGCCACGCCCAAACTGCCTCACTTCTGTGATCGAGTCATACAGGGTAGAGGCTGCCTGGAGAGCAGCTCGAACAGTCCCAGGGTTATTCATTTTAATAAATCCGCCATCCTTGGGCACCAGCGCCACAGGAATGTTTGGAACGCCAGATCGTTGGAACGTTTCCAGAGGTAGATCGTGAGGAGTAATGAAAGCCGACCAGGGGGAGCGCCCCTGGCCGGGAGACTGCGTAGACATCACTTTACAGTTACAATCTCTCTGAGAGCGTTATCAACACGGTGAAAAGCGCAAATGCGCAGGGGAAAACAGAAAAAGAGGACTAGCCGCCCAATACTTAGCCGATTCACGCCTTCTGCTCGTAGCGGTGCCCTAATACGTTAGCAGGTTTACGTGGCACTCTGCGTAGGTCAGCACGAAAGCGGAGCACCGTTTTTTGCTTCGTCGTCTTCTCCGAATCGCTCGTTCAAATCTTCGTCGTCTATGAATGGCATGTGTCAATATTTCAGTTGAAAGGGAGATGATATTTTTGAGAGCAAAAATTAATATAATTACAGGTCGAGGGGAGCCTCGAACCAGCCAGGTTATCTTCCTCTGAAAGCATTAATTATCTGATCAAGATTATACTTTGCGCTCGGAGCCTGACGGCGTTACAGGGAACATAAAGGCTGATCTCATAGCTCGAGGTTATGCTAACCGAGGGAGGTCAGAGGCCGAATAGACCGAGGCAGTGATCCGTACCAACGCAGATATTTTGGTGCACGTACCAGAAGACCCTATCATCCACCCCATTGGCCGTATCCGCCGCCAAGACACCGACAGGGAGCAGTCGGTGTCTTGGCGGCTGCTGCAAACAAATTCTTATCCATGCCTGTCTTTATACCGCAAGATACATCCGACCTTATACAGTGACAAATGTCACAGGTGTGGACAGAAGCCGACACTTATCATTACATGAGCCGCCGAAAATAGATGCACTGCCTATAATCCAGAAAGCCACGCTGGAGCAGTGAGAGGCTGCGCTCTTCACTTTGGAATAAAAAGAGCAGCTTTGGCTGGTTGAACGAGCCAGCCGGGCAGCAAAGACCACGGGGGTCCTGGAATGAGGATCCAACCGCGGCAGCTCTACATCAGTTTTTTTTTATTTTGCAGTGTATAACGTTTGCTCTCTCTCTCTCTCTTTCTCTCTACTTCGATAGTTGCACAACGTTTTGCATTGTATTGTTTTTGTATAGTCATCATTCAAACTTTTTATTGAACAAAAAAGTGATGGTAAATACCTAACTAAATTAAACAAAAGTGAAAATTCAGCCCTGCCGGATGCTTCAGCCTTCATCAATTCATCAAATATAGTCTGCAATGCGGTACATATGGATGGAGGCAGGATGAGGGCTCTGCAATTCAGCTGCTGCGACGTGAAAAGTGTTGTAAAACATACGCTGCCGTTCAAGGAAAAGTCTTCATAAGAGTATGCAGACAAGGTTGTCGCCGGAGCTTGAGTGTTATACTTAATACCCTTTCCTGTCTTGGCACTGATAAGGCATCAAAGCAGAGGTTTTAGTTTTTCTCTGGTGCGGGTCGCGCTAAAGAATTAATCCGCAATCACAAGCCTAAGGCTTACTACAGCGATAATTCCTTGTTATGCTGTCTAAATTGGTCACAGTATATCACTACGCTGAGATGTCGGCATGTCTGCTCCATTGATAATAATTTAAAACTTAGGGGCGATTCTAGGCCCGAGCGCATTTACTTGGAGAATGATGATATTCGAACCAGTTGTTGCATTAGCGTTTATGAATTGGCCGGAAAATGGTTCACTGTGCGGTAATGATATTATTAAATGTCAGGACAAATGAGTAGAGGAAGGACCTTCCAGGTTTGTGGGACTACTATGTATGTCGCCAACCACAACAGACAAATACTGCCCTTACCATCGCGTCCAGATCATACTTCAGTACCGGATAATCATACGCCAAGCCTCTTCCGACTTGACTGGCTGCCGCTCGAGTACGCATTGTCTAGAAAAGATCCGGGTAACACATCTGCAATCTTTAGGAAAGCTAGCAAGACCAACAATTCCGGTTCGTACGATGGACAACGAATCACGACATTGCGCTCACCCCCCAAGAAAACCGTGGAGGGGATGCCAGACCCGTCTTACGCATCCGCGTAAGGGTAATAATGAACGCATTTTTACGTTTTCTTGGTACATTGAATTACATAGCTTTGTGGTTTTCCAGACAATGCTCCATGTTTAGCGAAATCCTTGTCCAGGGGACCTGCTCGATATAAGTGTATGCAATGTACACAAACGTACCTCCTAGTTTATGCTATAAAGCCTCGCGTAGTGAGCTCAGAGACAAAGTCTTTAGGAGACAAGCGACCCTAAGTGTTCGGGGGTAGATTTAGAATACACTAAAAGGCCAGGAAAAAGCCCATCATTCATAAGGTTGCCTCAATAAGAACATTTTCAGTAGTTCACAAAGAAGCGACTCGAGTAAGGCGCACATATTGTGCTGGATTCAAATACGGAATATAAAACGCCACTAGTCCACATGACATTCATTGAAACATTGAAGGTGCAGAAAATATTTTGCCTAAAAATGCTCAAATACAAGAGAATGCTTTGCTGCCAAAGGAGAACCACGCTTAGAAGAAAAGGAACAAATGCACTATTTGCAGGAGAGACAGAAATAGTCGAGAGTATTCAACTGCTCTTAATTTCAAGACAAAAAGAAAGTAGATTACGTACCTGCGAGGTGCGGAGTTCCCCCTCATTTACTGAAGAATTTCAGCTCAACAGTCCCATTAAGGGATGTTAGTGAACGGTGTGCGTAATGTACTGTAGCAGAAGTTGAAAATTTTTTATGGAGTATTTCAATCGGTGATGTCGGAAAACAAACCGATGCGAGTTGGAAGGTTGTTCCAGATCAAAAACGTGCATAAAAAATGACGTCTAAAAGGGAGCTGTATGAGTGCGCGTTAGAATCTTTAGGATGGCTTTACGGGGTAAAAGATGAGCTTAAATGATGATGTGCAGTGTCAGGATGTGACCGATGCTGTAATAAAGGTACATAAGTGCCAGTTTAAGGCGGGAAGCTAATACATAGAGACAATGCTGGGAATTACCAAAGCTGCACCGGATGGATCTAGCTGCTCGATTTTGAATAGATTCGAGCAAATTGTTTGCATTACCTTTATATTTTCGAATATAAAATGCACCTAATAATTCTGCAAGACGGACAGGTGCGACATATATGTGATAAGTCTGAAAGTAAAGGTTACTAAGGAAAGGTGACGGGGTAAGCAGCCAACGGTGCGGTTAAGAAATCATTTGGCGTTACTTTTGCGCCAAGGCAGTAGTTAGGGTGTGGCTGCCTAGATACTTGCTCATGTCGGTTACGTTTAGAGAAAGATCGTAAGGCCAATATAAGGGAACGTGGTGCTTTCGACGGCGGTTGGCAGGCAGTAAAGAAGTCTTTTGCGTTTAGTTCCTTGCCACAGATATCAATCGAGACTTGCATTTTTGCGATGGAATCCTGAAGAGTTTTAACATCAGACATTTAGCTACTGCCCCGTACACAACGCAGTCAGCGGCTAAAATGTCCATGTTAGATGAAATGCTAAGTGGCAGGTCAATATTACAGATTTGGAAAAGAAAGGATCTTATTAAGGACCGATGGAAAATTTTTATGTGAAATGGAAAAGTGTGCTTAAGCACGAATCGGCAACAACGCATTAGTGACGACTGGTTAGAAGCCTAGTGGTCAATCTAAATGCATGTATTCTAAATTGCAGCATGAGAGATTGAGTAGTAGATGATGATGAACCTTGGCGAACGTGTCCTCAAATCTAGAGAGCTTCGATGAACATGCTAGGGCCATGTTTTGGATGAATGTATTGAAGACAGCTCATTTTCTCAGCAATGATTATGAGCGAAGCCATTCTGGCTAGAATAAAAAGTTAATGAAGGTCACAAATTTTCAGTCTGGTAATAACCAACACAGTCTCTGATTTTACAATAAACACTTGTGAATTGATATTTGGGACTGTAATAATCGGGGCGTGGTTGGCTACAATATCTGAACAGAGAGGAAGTCATTGTCATTAGGTCATGTGTCATTTTATTGAATGCCCATAAAATTCCAGCCTAGTAATAAATAACGCGGTCATTTAATTGGCAAAGAACACTTCTGATATATATAGGATGATATTAATCGGGGCATGATTGACTACAGAGTCTGAACAGACGTTAATAATGCTTTGAAGGGGGCTAGTTGCTTCTTCATAATAATAATAATAATAATAAGAGGATTGCGCTAACTTGACAAATAAGAACAGTGGGGAACACAAATAACACAACGCGATGTAAAAATCATAAACTTTCAGTGAAATGTTTATTTTCAAAAAAGCCTATACTTATACACACCTTATCGTCACACTCACCCACCCACGCACACACACACACACAAAACACTTCAATTCATGGGAAGCACCATAGCGAAGTGAAACGCGGGGTCCTGTGCGCAGAATACTTAGTTACTTGTTTAGTCGATAAAACCTTTTTTTTCTTTCGAAGTAATGGCTACCGAAGGTTCGCTTATATACCCAGCCCCATCAGTGAGAGAAGCACGGTCAAGACTTCCCTATTCTCTCTTGCGACCTTGTTTTGTGACCTGAGCAAAACAGACGTCCCCTTCAACAAGGGCGTGCATTTGTATATGGCGCAATGCGCTGCTAAGTTGCCATGTGCGGTGACAAGTGAGTTGTTATATTTATGCTCACGCAGCCTCTCATTCACACATCTGCCCGACTGGCTTGTATAAGCCTCACCGCAAGAAAAGGTTATTCCATATACCACTCCCTCTACACACGCCAGAAACATGTTCTGGTGTCTCACTCTACAAAGTAATTCATCCGGTCCTTTTTTCTGATAGTTAACCCTGGCCAACATCCCCTAGACTAAGAGAAGGCCCCTCCAGCGCAAGTCCCCCTTTTCACTAGTCCTACGTCACGCCAGTGAGATCTGGGTATAGATCGGCGTCGCCGAGCGCACGCATACGCAAGCAAGGCGATCTCGAACGACTCAGCCTGAGTGTTCGCGTTTTTAGCCTGTGCTTGCTGTGTTCCTTATGTGTACTGCATAGGCGCTTGCGAGCAAGGTATCTACAATGTATGGGTGCTGTTGTGCGCTAAACGTTCGCTGTAACGTCGCCTATGGATCCAAAGCGCAAGTGTACAAGTTTCCGCCGGACTGCTCAAAATGCAACGCGGACAAATGCTGTGCCGTGGAAAGAATTATTACCGATGAAGTGCAGTGTGGTAAGAAAGCGTTCTTGTTTTCTTCCTAATACTCGCGCTGTTATTCACCAATATTTGATTTAGCACAGTGTAGTAAAGCGTAGGCGTGCCCATATCAAGCACACAATTCGGACAGCACAGCTGCTAATAATCGAGTAGCATTCGCTCTGTTTTGAGTGCGTAACAAAATTTGTTTGCAACCTAAATTATTTTCTTACGGAAACTATTTTACTTCGCTTGTGGCCACGTCATCGTAGTTGCCGTAGTAAATTATTGGTTTAAAGCCGAGTTAGCTGCTCGCTGTTTTGATATACTCACGGCAGTCGGTGTTCCCAGCTTAAGCAGCTTTTTTTATATTTACGTTACAGCCTTGTGACAAGCACTTCCATGAAAGCGACCTCGTATTTAGGACAAGTTACATCGAGTGTCATCAAGGTGACAGTTCTGAGTAATATCTCTACCTACCATTTTTAGCTTTATCTATCCATCTAACAATAAATGTTCTTTCAGACGAATTTTGTGCCTGTCTTAATGTTTATTCAAGTAACTCTGAATGAAGGTGAGAATTTCGTCGCAACATCATTTCTGCCATTTAAATAAATGCCAGGGGGATTGTGTCAAACTTCTTATATGCTTCCAAAGACTGGCAATATTAGATAACACCGGTAACTTAAGTATTAGGAGGTTGCTCCAGAGCAGCGTTGAATATATAAAAAAACGCTACCGCGTAGGATGAAGCCGACTTTCAGTATGATCTCTCTACGATGACGTCACATAAGTTTGCACAGGCCTTGTAGTAGTCTACGTGGTGTTGCCCTGGGGCAGAGGTTCCCAAGCTTCAGAGGTGCAGAAAAAACCACCGGAACTCTGTCTACCTTCTTTGACCTGTGGGACAGCGCAAGAATGTATGGCAAGGCAATAATGTCTTTTTTTCCTTTCCTTCAACTTTGGTGGTACCCCTTTGACAACCGTCCTGAAAAGCTAAGTGGTATATAGAATACCACTTGAGGTGCGGCTTATGTAGGGCAGTCGGGCAGATGTGTGAATGAGAGGCTGCATGAGCATAAATATGACAACTCCCTTGTCACCGCACATGGCAACTTAGCAGCGCTTTGCGCTAGACACAAATGCACGCCCTTGTTGGAGAGAACGTTTGTGTTGCTCAGGTAGCAGAACAAGGTCACAAGAGAGATTGGGAGAGCGTTTACCATGGCTTCTGTCACTGATCGGGCTGGGTATATATGTGAACTTTCGGTAGCCTTAACTTCAAAAGAAAAAAAGTTTTTATCGACTAAACAAGTAACAAAGACTTATGCGCACAGGACCCCACGTTCACTTCGCTATCTTGCTTCCCATGAATTGAAGTGTTTTGTGCGTTTTTGTGTTTTTTTCTGTGTGTGTGTGTTTGTTTAACGGTAAAGCGTGCATAACTGCGCGCTTTTGAGAATAAACATTTCAGTTGAATTTCTGCGCTTTGTACATCGTGTCGTGTTCTTTGTGTTCCTCTTTGTTTTATTTTGTCAAGCTATAGCGCACTCCTATTATTATTCTTAACAGACGAACGAACTTCCTAACCTTGTAATCTACAGGAAAGGTGGCACTTATTAGAGACTGCTATAGGTGACAAAATAATGATGCTGATATGTTTGAAGTTTTAGGCAACTTACCACAAGTAGTAATGCACGCGCTTAGGATCAGCTCTTTAGGATAGCTCACCTAGTGACCATGTTTCGAGATCACAGTTCTATTTATAACATATATAAAGGGAAAAATGAAAACTGAGGTGGCACCTAATTCGCCTATAGGGGTACTACAGGAAATAAATATTGACAACAATCTGCGACACATCTTGCGAATACATTAAGCTTAGTCGCTTAATGATGAGGTCCTTACCGGGTGCCTTCATTATCTCCCGCATACCTTTAGCGCAGTGCCGAAGCCTACAGTTATATGAACTGCCAGAAGAAGATATTACAATCTTCGATTAAGCAAGTCATGCGAATGTGCCTCCATGGCCCAAGAGTTGCGTGTCTTACTTGTGGCTCAAGAGTCCTGCAACGTACAGTTTCCATTTCAGTCACGTGCCTCTAGCAGATGTTCAATTTAGAATCTCCTGTTATTTAGACTCTGCCATGTGGTCTCGCGGCGTCGCACTGCCCGAAGTCAGTGCATGCCATGTAACCTGCCAGCTTCCATATGCCAGATCCATGTCTTCGATTCTTCCTTCCCAAACCCTGACAACGCTGACGCCGGATTTTCTGGTGAATCGAACTCTTGATAAATAGCAAGGTAACACACTGCTGCCGGAAAACACAATAGGACTGGGCTGTTCTTTATAGCTGTTACATTTTCTTCTCACAGTACATTAAGACCTAATTTTTAATTGCGCTGATATTCACCTGAAACGGAATGTATAATCATAACTGAACAGGTAATGGTAGTGATGGAAGCCTAAACGATTGTGTGATTTTTGTGCAACAGTTTATTTTTAAAAGCCTTGCAACACTGTAGCCACATACTGGAGTATCCCTAGTGAAAAATCTCGTATCAAGGCAAACCGGTATTTACTACTCTTTTACAATCCTGTAAAATCTCATACCCGTGTGACCGGTCCTGTATGAAGTATAAAGAGCTTTATACAGAAATGTCATGTCCAATATGAATTTCAGTGGGCGTGCAGCACTGGTTCAACGACAATGACCAACCTTATTTTGTTCTTCGCCCAGGTGCTGCTCATTTGGCCTGCTCTAGGCCAGGTCAATGATGAGCTCAGAGTGCAGCAAGAAAACCTTGCTTGTAAAGAGCCCGACAACTGTGCTCATCGTGCGCTTTTTCCCGCCGAATCGCCGGCGGTTGACGAACTCACCTGGAAAGTGCAAGGGACAAGGACATCTCTTGACCGAAAATTTCGTCAAACCGTCAGTGGGCTTGACAGCAATGGTTTAGCGACCATGACCAACCCTATTCTTTTCTTCGACCAGGTTGATGAAAAGCTTTCTGTAACTTCTATAAGAGACGACTGTCGTAGTCTGCTAGTGCTGCCGAGCCGACAGGCACTTTGTGTTCATATTGATGACATTTGGAATACAATGGCGCTGCTGTTGTGTAGCGGAGACATTGAATTGAATCCTGGTCCAATGCTTAAAGAGATGTTTGAGCAGTTACTTGAAGGCCAAACTGCTTTGCGAAGTGATATGGACCATTTAAAAGAGCAAGTAAACAGGATAGAAACATTATTCAGCAGCATCCAACTGTCACTAACTCAGATGGAAAAACGGCTTGGTGACACTACACAGTTTTCGGATACGAGTGAGCAAATTAAAACTAGCCTCCATGGAGTCAATCGAAAAGGACATTTCGCCATCACCTATTTCGTTGCGAAGCCATGTTACATATATTACGGTGATTTGAGGGTCGTGTTGTAGTAATGCTATTTCAAGGGAGCCTGTTTTATTTGTGACGCTACCAGCATTTATGTCCATCAGACGCACATGTTTCTTATGAACTTCATAGTGAGGTCATGTCACAGATTCCGCGCATTCTACAGCTTGAGATTCCGTAACATGACTATTCGTAATCTGAACACACCTGCTTTGTGCTTCATCCCACACGAAATCATCTTTTTCAATCTTACAATCTACAATCTAGGAAACTGACAGATTTAGCAGACTGTAGTCGGCGAACGAATCTAGTCATTTATGCTATTGCTGGAATCCCTGATCAGACAGTGAAGTTATTAAATTGCTGGAATCCCTGATCAGACAGTGAAGTTATTAAAAACTTGATAAAGAATTCTTCAGTGATAAACCTAATGTGAAAGTCGAGTCTATTGGGCGCATTCACAGGCTTGGAGAGCAAAGCGGGAAAAGACCAGTCATCATATATCTCCAGAATTTCGCGGAAAAAAGCAATACAAAAAAAACGTAGCGAAACTTAAAGGGCTCTGGTATTTTCATTCAAAATGACTACTCCCAATCAACTCCTAAGAAACGCAAACTGCTATGGGAAAGTGCAAAGGCAGAACGGGATGCTAAAATGAAGGTTTTTGTTAGTGCATTACAGGCTAAAGATTGAAAAAGATGGTTTCGTGTGGGATGAAGCACAAAGCACGTGTGTTCAGATTACGAATAGTCATGTTACGGAATCTCAAGCTGTAGAATGCGCGGAATCCGTGACATGACCTCACTATGAAGTTCATAAGAAACATGTGCGTCTGATGGACATAAATGCTCGTAGCGTCACAAATAAAACAGGCTCCCTTGAAATAGCATTACTACAACACGACCCTCAAATCACCGTAATATATGTAACATGGCTTCGCAACGAAGTAGGTGATGGCGAAATGTTTGCACCCTCATATCAGGTATTTCGAAATGAAATGTCAACTAAGGGTGGTGGTGTGGCTGTGCTGATTAAGAATCAAATAGAAGCTTTGATGATAGACTTTGTTGATGATCTTGATTGTTTGTTTATAAGACCGACATGCTGGGGATTTAGTTTTGTTCTGCACGCTGTCTATAGGCCTCCGGATTAGCCACTTAGCTATTTAAGGAAACGGAAAGTGCATATGTCAAGAGCCGAGTCCTTCTAATTGGAGATTTTAATTTACCTGGGGTTAATTAGGAGCTACTTCAAACATGTTCTCATCACAATCGAAATACCGATGTCATGTTTAATATAATGCTAGCGCGTGATTTCATTCAAGCGGTGGATAAGCCAACATGTGTGCATGGTTCAAGCAGATCTGTTTTAGATTTAGTATCCGTAAAACGTATTATCACTGAATTTTTCGTGCATGTTGAGCAGGGACTCTCTGATAATTACCTTGTGGGTGTTTCCTTTTTTTCTTTAAGCACTTAGAAAATACCCATATTCCTCGATTTAATCATTTAAAGATTACTTGCGTGCCAATGAAGCCTGCATCGTAGAACATATCGAAAGCTGTCTGCCTGAATGCAATGACAGAGACGTCTGCGTCCTGTGGGATCGATTTAAGCGCATGTGCCAATACTGCATTGGTACCTTTGTGCTGAGTAAACGAAAGAAAGTTAAAAACCTGACACCCCGGATAACACGAGATATCATACACCAGAAGCGCAAAATAAAACGTTTAAAGAAACAACCATCGCAACCTGGCGTGATCACAAAATCACAAGAGACTCTCGCGCAATATGGTCGTGTTTCGAAAAATCACTGTTTCACGATGTCTTTGCCGAACTTTTTAAAGAACGCGCCAGAAACGTTCTGGAATTATATAAGCGAAAAAAAAAAGACAGTTTTGTCTAAGATATTGGTCAACAATTCCAAATTACTGACCAGAGAGCCATTGCTCAGCATTTTAACTCCTACTTTCAAAGCGTATTTCCTGTACCCCTTCAGCCGCCCTGTTTTACTACGCAGAAGTAAATTTTTTTTCTTACACTGGGGGGTGTATTTTCTATGCCTGTGAACTTTAAAACCAAAAAAAACATGTTGCCCCGACAACATTCCAAACAGATTCCTAGAGCGATGTGCAGAACCATTGGTAAAGTTCTTGTGTGTACTTTTTAAATCATACTTGCAAACTGGAAAGTTGCCACTGGAAGACCACCTGTGTCGTCCCTGCACTCAAAAAAGGTGATCGTTTGCTCTTGGCTAACTACCGCCCTATTTTCCTAATTTCTCCGTGTTGTAAAAACATTGAGTACGTTGCTGCCAATCACATAACTGAATTCTTAAATCTGCACTCTGTTCTATCTAAATTTCACCATGGGTTTCGTAAAGGACATTCGACAGTAACCCAATTAATAGCAATCGTTCACTCGCTTGTATTTGCCCTAGACAGTAATGGTCAAGTTGATCTCAGATTCCTAGGTTTCACCAAAGCATTTGACAAAGTCCCTAATGGCAAAACAATTTTAAAACTTAAAGCAATTCGCCTTCCTGACATGTTGGTTACTTGGATTTCAGACTATTTAACAAACCACAAACAGTATGTATATTTTAACGGATGGGAATTGGACGGTTTTGCAGTCACTTCTGGAGTGCCACAAGGGAGTGTACTCGGGTCTTTATTGTTTATTATTCATATAATGATATTGTTACGTGGTGGCATGAGAAGCGATGGAACACGGCGACACAACAGAAACAGAACGACGTGATGACATGACGATGAAATATGCTTTACTTGCCAGCGGGCCTGGCGCGAGCGCTCCGCCCCGCGCCACTGCCCGCTTCGTCATCTTCGTAGCACTACCCGGGGCCACCGAGCGATCGTCCCGATCGATTGCTAGAAGTCCAATGCATGAAGCGACGATGGACACCTACACAGGATTAGGACGTGAAACGCCGGACACCGCAATGAATGCGAAGTTGGAATGAATGCTTGCCCCGGAGCATCAGGTCCAATCTTCATTGTTTGCCGAAGGCCAAGGCTCATGGATACGCCGAACGGCTTGGGCGGAGGTGCTGTCTTCGCTCGAGTGGTCGTGAGGTTGCTTCGTCGTGGGGTCCACGGGTAGTGGTACGGACGAAGAAGAAGCCGACAATGGCGTGGGCAGGCGAGCTCGCGCTAGGTCCGCCATCATTCATTAAAACGTCATCTATCATCGCCATCGATCATGTTCTGTCTCCTGTCTTCATCGACTTGCCGCCCCGTAACAATATTATTGAAACAGCTGTTTCTGGCGTGGAGATTTGTTTGTTTGCAGATGACTGTGTGCTTTACAGGGATATTGGTTGCTGTAATGACCAAATCAATTTTAAGACTTCTCTAACTAACGTCCTTGCATGGTGCAGAAATGGGGCATGGTCATAAATAAAGAAAAGAGCAATTTCATTCGCGTGACACGTCAGAAAATTATATTTATCACCTTAGGAAATTACCATTACATGAAATATAGCATTCATTGATTACGAAAAAGCATTTGACTCAGTTGAAACTTCGGCGGTGATGCAGGCATTGCGTGATGGAAGATATATATTGTGGCTGCACAGCAACCATAGTTCTGCATAAAGAAAGTAACAAAATTCCCATAAAGAAAGGTGTTAGGCAAGGAGACACGATCTCCCCAATACTATTCACAGCTAGCTTAGAGGAATTATTCAGAGACTTGGAATGGGAGCAGTTAGGAATAAGGGTAGATGGAGAATACCTGAGTAATCTGCGATTTGCTGATGACATTGCCTTGGTAAGCACCTCGGGGGATGAACTGCAAATAATGATTGATGACCTAGACAGAAAAAGTAGAAAGGTAGGCTTGAAAATCAATATGCAGAAGACTAAGGTAAGGTTCAACAGCCTCGGGAAGGAACAGCAGTTTACATTAGGTAGCGAAGTACTGGAAGTAGTAGGCGATTATGTCTACTTAGGACAGTTATTAACCGCAGATCCGGACCATGAAAAGGAAATAACAAGAAGAATAAGATTGGTTGGAGCGCATTCGGCAAGCACTCGCAGATTATGACTAGCAGCTTACCGGTATCGCTCAAGAGGAAAGTGTACAACAGTTGCATCTTACCTGTACTCACCTATGGGGCTGAAACGTGGAGGCTAACCAAGAGAGTTCTACTTAAGTTGAGGACAACCCAGAGGGCTATGGAACGAAAAATGGTAGGGGTAACGTTAAGGGATAGGAAGTGTGCAGAGTGGGTCAGAGAAATAACTCAGTTACTAACATTCTAATGGAAATTAAGAAGAAGAAATGGGCATGGGCAGGACATGCAGTGCGAAGAGAGCATAACCGATGGTCGCTTAGGGTAACAAACTGGATTCCAAGTGAAGGAAAGCGTAGCAGGGGGTGGCAGAAAGTTCGGTGGGCGGATGAGGTTAAGAAGTTCTCAGGGGTCAAATGGATGCAGCTAGCACAGAACCGGGTTAAGTGGAGAAATATGGGAGAGGCCTTTGCCCTGCAGTGGGTATAGCCATGCTGATGATGATAATGATGAAGTATTCAGTTTGAAATACCTAGGTGTAACGTTAGCTAACAACCTGTCCTGGAATCACATGTTACGAATATCTGCTCGTCCGCTTTTCGCAAGCTATGTTTTTTGCGAAACAAACTTTCGAAAGCTCCCGCTGAAGTTAAATTACTCCCCTATAATTCATTATTCAGGCCTAAGCTCGAGTGTGCATGCGTGTTGTGGGATCGCTATTTTAAAATCGATGTTAAAAAAATTTGAGAGAATTCAAAGAAGGGCCGTAAGATTTATTTATTTCAAGTTTTCGCGGTTTCATTCCCCTTCTGCGCTAATGAATATTAACAATAGCCAACCCCTTCAGACAAGAAGAAAAAATATCCGTCGAGATTTCCATTCCCTGCTCATAAATACAAGTTGCCGCTTGATCCTGCACCCTACGCATCCTTTTTTTTACTAGACGCCCTACATGTCACCATTATCCCAGTGCACTCACTCTATACTTTGCTCGAACTGATACATTTAAATTTTCCTTTTCCCAAGTACCATAGCAGAGTGAAATCCCCCGGCACAGTGACTGACAGTGCATAATCAAGCTGCAGGTTTCAATTTGTTAATTTTTTCATTTTACTTCGTGCTTTTGTATTTGTAATATCTACTTTTGTATTTGTTTTTCTTGGATTTGTGCAATGATCTGCAGTATGAAATAAATAAATATACTAAATAAAAATTTCCATCCGCATAGAGCGATCCAGTATGGCACTAATACCAGGCAGACCATTTCCGGCCTTCATCTCAAATTGCACATTCCTGTCCGGTATCAACTTTAAACAGAGTGAACTAGTTCGTAATAGAGCTCAAATACAGGATAGGCTATGTCTTGAACAGAAACCGGACGAACCCGTCATTATTGGAATTGATAACGGACAGCATTTTTCCGCTTCTCAACTCAAGCCGGGCCGATTGATACAGCTCAACCAGAATGACCATGACAAATAATGGCAGCGCGATACATAAACACAAAACCATACATATTATACGTTACAACTTTTCTCTATGCAAAGTAGCGTTGTTTCGAAAATGCCTCGAAGATATGAAGGCATCAAAATGTGCGCTAGCAAAAACATACACAAATCGCATCGTTTTTTCCGCGTGCAACAGCCGCTGAAGTTCTTCCGATCTTGCGGTGCATCTTAACAACATGCAATTGACGATACTGCATTCAACGAAAAATTTCAAGAAAGAACGAGGCGTTTCTCTGGCGACGAGAAATATGCGCTCTAGAATAAATGAAACGCATATCTTACCATCCAGATATGCACAGATAGCCGTATAATGGGTGACATTTTATCTAGTCTTTACATATGCAAAACACTTAGTCGGAAGTGTATTTATTGACGTCGTTGTTGTTGACAGCATGTGAAGCTAGGAAATGCAGTATTACAAGTATTATCGCACCAAGCAACTCTTTATGTAGCAAAAATTGCATGTGTTTGAAGGCGAAGACAAACCACATTAGCACTAGTAAACTATGAGATTCTGAGGTTTACCTCCCAGTAAGCGAAGCATTATAAAGATGCGGCACGTTGGTCACCCCTAGCGAGAGCCAGAAAAAAGTTTCGACGTGTTTAAGGGATGATGGATGAATTACAGCAACAACTTCTATCGGCGAGAAGAATGTGTACATGTACGAAGGAGCACAGTTCACTACAAGGAGAAAAATATAACTATCACAACCGTAGGTAGTTGTCTAGTAATCCATTCAAAGCGTATTAGTCGATTTGTTTACTCATTAGCAATGTTGAGCGGCTAATATCGTGCAGAGAGTTATGTGACACTGTTTCTGAAGCCCATGTACAGGGCCTTATACCCTGGAGGCTAAAGCAGCAATGTATTGAAGAGGATTATGAAGATGCAGGTTCTACCGGGAACACATTTTTTTCTAATTGTGCACAAAAGCTTTGTCTGTAAATTGTTTAAAATAAAAATTGGCTTTTTTCCTATCATGGACACCGAAGTCGCTTCTCTGAAAAGCAGAAAGAATAGACCTTATATTTTTGCACTTTAGTGAAGGAGTTATTTTTTCAGGGACGTGCTACAAAGAAATTTTAAAAAGATTTAGGGTACACCTCGGCGGAAATTAAAGTTTTGCTTAATGATAATAAAGATGGTTGTCCTTATACTTAGTTATGCTTGTGGGCCGCCATTGTATCTGGCGCTCCTGAATGGACTGGTATCACTGTGATATCGATGCTCAGCAGGCACTCATGTACATCGGGGAAATTATTCACAGGTTTATTGAAGATCTGAAATCTCTAACATGTTCTCCGTACTAGTTACCAAGGTTAGAGCCCTTGGTTGCGCCTGGAGAAGTTTAGTGTGGGAAAGCCATATTCTTAGGGTTTGGCGGGTTTTATTTTTTCGTGCAATGTGTTTTGATGGATATAGTTTGATCTCTGTTAAAGCTTGGCAATAAATAAAATACCATCTCGGAGTAGCGTTTGAAGTGCGTCTTTACGAATCGTCAATAAAGAAGTTCGAATGCCGGCTTGCAAGCGCAATGTTTTTTTGTTATATTTTTTATATGCTTTTAACAGCTATTCATCTTTTTTGCAGCCTCGCTTAGCGTGTTTCTAGACAAATGAGAGTCACCGACCATGCACGAAATTGCGGTTCAACAAGGAGAAGTTCTGGGCCAGTTGGCCCGACATAGTTTTCGAAGAGAAGAAACGGTGACCGAAACAGGACGAAGATGAATGCCGCTTGTCCTGTCCACTTCTCGTCTTCGTCCTGTTTAGGTCGCGGTTCCTTTTCTTCCACAACTACGAAAGTCCGGAAATGAAGTTCCGCGCTGTTGCACATTGGTTCAGCCTGTACAAGAAGCCAGTGTAAAGAATCCGGTCTGAAATTGACACAGGATCGTTAAGTGAGTAGACACAACTTCAAGAAGAATGCACGGAAATTTGATCAAAAAGAAAAAAAGTAATGGGGAGAGAGAACTGTGAAAAAAAAAAATGAAAAGAGGAGACCACTTAAACAAGTAAACGAAATGTAGGAGCAGTTCAGTATTCTTTACAGCGCGCATAGTTTGAATGAAATATGAAATTACCAAGCATTGATTAACCATAGTGTTCTGCTCCGATGAATGCCCACGCCTTCAACTGGGAACTTCTTCAAAGAATAGATACGATATGGAAAAGAAAACAAGTGTTTACACCCTTTGTTTTGAAGGTAATTCAACGCATTTTAGGACAGTGGTCTTTCCACCTACAGATATATATGTTACTAGGATTTAGAAGTACCTGAGATGTCGTGAATAGAAAAATAGTGTTGTAATATGTTTCTTCGTCGAAACTGTTTTGCCCAATATTTAGAAAATACTAACAACATGCGCTCCGTAGGATATAGACTAACGCCAGTATTAGCTGTCAGTTCCAGTGACGGCATTCTTCTCTCTTGCAGAGCTCCTTTGAAGATATTGAGCTTTGCTAAAGTGAAACTGCGCCGATGACAAAAGCATATAATGCAACCTGGCTCAGTAATTAAACTTATCGAATCTGCATACTGGGTGAGCTGATTCGAGCAATTCAGTATTCGTTAATACAACTAGGCAAAATGCCTCCGGAAGGTGGACGCTAAGTGGCGCATCAGCATTCCCTCACACTTAAGCGTCTTAAATATACGTTGGTCTAATTATCTCTGATTTCATATACCTTCTTAACAACCAGCTATTTTATTATTAGCTTTACAGCCGCACGCATTGCGAAAACGCTGATACAAGATGGCGTAATTGGCAGCTCTATTTCCGTCCATCGTTACACTAAGTTAAGCAGGATGCTGCCCATGATCTACCAGTGGCTGAAGTGGGTGGATATTCCAAGGAACAAAAAGCCACCGCAGGCTCAAAATTACAACCGGGCGTACATTATCACCTGCATTAACAAGCCGGTCACACCTTCGGCTTAGCATCAGATCAAAATAATGATAAGACCATGACGACGCCTTCCACATATGGTATGAGCTTTCCCGACTACTCTGTCACGTAGAAATATGTGGTGTTTGAGAGAGGAATATGACTTCTGCAACACGGCTGAACTGTACATGATGCCGCAAAACAGCTCTGAAATTGCTTTTACTCTGATTGGTCGGACGGGTCCTCAACTTTTTTTTTTTTTTGCGTTCGCGGAGAATTAGGACATGGTCAATAAAACGAAAACAACATGGGTAAAGAATTTGACTTGAAATTCTATTTCTAAGCCCCCCCCCCCCCCTCCCCTAGCAAGAAAGTCGTCATTTTTCACTCACTTCGGCTTCAATTGGTCCTCTTCCTTAACATAAAACCTGGTAAACGATAACAAGCAAGGTGTTTTATCCTTCACGCTCCTTTCCTTGAGATACGATTGGTCACGGCTGAAGACCGTACGACAAAGTTCTGCAGCTAGTGGAAACCGAAGGCGTTCAATTTTGAGCTGCTATTTCAGTATCAATCAAAGTTTCTTGTCTTTAAGAAGAGGTCTTGTTCTTATTATATTGTTGTTATGCAGCGTTTCTGAATGACAGTGACGAAATTACGCCGACTTGTCGGTGCATCTAAACTCGCAGAGAAAGAAACATATTGCAATGTTGTCAGTGGGGAAATAAAAATGTGGTGTGGCTAGTCCGCTTTCCTATAGTTTGTGCGTGCATCCACCGGTCTGCTGTTTCAATTATCACCCGTAAAGTGTTTTTGCCAGTCTGTCCCCCCATAAACATTTCAGTTGTACTCTTTTATGAATTATCAGGTCACATGTCTGTTTAGAATGCGTTAGGAACTAGGCTAGAACCAGCACCATGCATCATTTGATTATTCAGTATCGACCGCGCTCCGGGAACTCGAGATATGCAAATATGTTTGGGACTTGACTCAATCTTATGCAAAGGGAGCAAACAGTGCCTTGGATGTAAAACATCTAACCGACGACCTGTCTCGTGAAAGACCTTAATGTTGCCATTCACATAGCCATTAATTGAGCTTTAGGGCTAGATAACTGAATTCATGTGGTGGTTTTGGCCTCCCACTTCCTTGGAGGCTTGTCCTGAAGCTCTCCATGCATGACACTTCATCTTGCCACTTAGTGTTTTTGCTGCTCTTCTCTGAAAAACGTCACCCACTTGTCAGTGTAGCCTCACTGCTGAACGTTTTTTGACTTACCATTCGCAAGCGAAAATGTCACACTGATAGATGCGATAGCCAGTAGTGCTGGTAAAGGGGCGACTGCCATCTTGCTTGTTTTAAAGGATTTCTGTAAAATAATGGTAATTTATTGGGTAAACGAGGACATTTAATGTCATAAGCACTGTGGGCAGCTATGCAAACTACGTTCCGCAGGTTACATACTGGATGCCCTCAAAATTATATTCCTTTTTAATAAACTTCATTAGAATTGTTTATTTTGTAGCTTGTGCTGTCAACGCCATGGCCTGCAATAATATTTCTACTGTTTTTGAAACGTTATTGATTGTTTTAAATTTATGCACACACATTTCAGCCGTTTTCACATATAAAATCCCAGAAAACTACTGCAATTGTTATTCGCTCCACTTCATTGAATGCAGTATGGTATTATTTGAGAAAGGACAAAATTACATCAATGTAACAAGCAATTTAGGCAAACCAAAGTTATTCTACATTAACATTTATCCTCAGCTTTCGCCCATTCATATTTATTAGTATCTCATTTCAAACCTGATGTGATAGCTGCTGTACGCTAGACGTGAACAATACTCACAAATTTTCTCTCTCCACCAGATATCTCATGTTTTCTTATTTTAGGGAATTTCTGTACGGATGAATACGCTTCCTAAGCAGCGGCTACAGATCTGTATGTCATGTTATATACGCCTCTTCTACACCACTATGTTGCTATTCACAATGTCGGCATAATCGCTGTGGTTTTCAAAGACCCAAGCCGTTCCGTAATCTAGGGAGACAGAATATAGAAGCTCGTAAATGGCATAAACTATTGTAATCATTATTTGTTGCTGCTTCCAACCGGAGCCTCGTCTTTTTTGCTTGTGGCGTGACGAACTGTCCTGCGCTCTTTATTTCTTCACGCCCGGTGATCTCGACGCGAGAATTTTCCGCTATCGTCAAGTGTAATAGGCACCTAGGTTTAGCTTAAAGCTGGCCCCGAAACTCGGTTGCTTCCAACTTGTTCCAGGAAGTTCTAGTTTCCTTCGACGGCTTATATAGATGTTTATATGACGACTTTGAATTGAGTACTACCGAATTTAGCAGGCACAAAGCAGATTGCGTGCATTCCTAGTTCTGTAAACAGCGGAGCATGTTTTCTACCATTGGAGCTGCCAACATGGTGACTTCTTTTGCGGCGCAGATCAGTTCTTTAGAAATTACGTTTCACTGCGGCTTTCACTTTGCTCCCCCTGTTTCGAGAGCGGGGAGTGTCTCGCTGGAAGCCAAAAAGACCAGCTTGCTATAAGGGGAGGGACTATAGGGCGGGCTTTTTCGCAGAGGGAGCACAGCGTGCGTTGGTCGCTGTCTTCCATATGTCTGCCTCGCTGGGTCCACGATGCAACGGGTCAGAGCCTTATGCAGGTGCACGGTGCTATACCGGATGCGAAGAAGGTAATGTCGCTGCACAGATGGTGACGGCGGTGGCTGATGTGGAGGGGAATGAAGAGCTACGGACGGGTATGTCACGACAGGCTGTGCAGGCGAAGTGCAGAGCAATAGAGCACTGTGGGTGGAGGGCACGTTTTACTGCTTCGCGGCCAGCCTCCATGAGGGGGCATGATGTCGTGCCATCAGTAAGGAGAACAAAGTGCTAACGCTTAAGAAGAAAAACATCGCAGATGACCTCGCACAGATTGATGACGTCAATAGTATAGGAACAAACGGGCAACACGAAAACTCGAAGCAGTATAACTCCTGCGGGGTGACAAAAATTGTGCATCCGTGTGGCTGCGGCTCGCTTGATGTTCGTCGCCTCATTTACAAAGCCAGCTACATTCGTCGCTGGATCTCGAAAGGCCATTTAAATGTCACTTTGTACGCCCTCCATGACTACGCGCCACTTTTTCATCCTTGGTTGCTCGGGGCTCCGCGAGGGCAATAAGCCGCAATATGTCTTCGAAAAATTATAACAGTCTCGTCAGATATCTGAAGCAATGTTCGCAGGATATGCTCTGCGCGTCGCCGCTAATTATGGTCGGCAATTGTTCTCCGCTGTTCGATGTTGGGCGCATCCTAGAATATAAGGGAGGCCTCGTGGTTTTGTGTTATACTGGCTTGCTGTGCCCCCAAGACAAAAGTACACGCAATGCAGATAATTTCTCTGCATTCCAGCCATAGATCGAGCGGGGAAAGGAGTCCTTCTGCTGGATTTTTGTCGCTGTGGGCTGAGCCATAGCAGACATGGCTCAGCGTTTATTCTCGAGCTCCGCATCAGACCGAATTCGCGGCCGTTTCATTGCAGCCGCCGGCTTTTACGCATCTCGGCGTCCTCGAGGAAGGAGCGGCTTCTCGGTCATAATTGTGGACTGTTTTGTACACGAGTAGTGATTGTACAAGCGCCGATGAGCATACGTAATGCACAGTTTGACCTCGCGCTTGGCTCAAACTTTATAACCTTTTCTGTCAATAAAAGACGGATTGTTGCATTGACGGCTTTGGAGTAATCGTCATCCTCTCGGCTGGCTACATGGTGTCAGAAATGATCTTTAGAGACCCGGGGAAATTGTTCTCGCTTCCAATGCACTATATGGCTCTTCTCAACACAAGAGAGCAATTTCGCCTGACTGGTAACGTTAAAGAAAAGTAGAACGGTTTTAAGCAGAATTGTGAGATATTTACGCAGGCGACGGCACCTACGAATTAGCCGAGAACGGAAGTGTCGAAGGCAGCACTCGTTTTGAGAATTATCGGTGACGGCGTAATGGTGCTAGGGCTATATTAAACAACTTGCACTGTGGATTGAATAACATATTGTTTACAACATCACCGTAGTAAGAAGATTTGATGCCTATTGCCCCGAAGTCAGCACTACCGTACTTTAGAGGCAAGTTCAGTTGTCTTGATGCGAATCAGGCTATCATACGATACCGCGTGATGAGAACGCTTCCAGGGTCCACACTTTCCTTCACCGTTTGAGCGATACCGTTTACTCTATCTACACTTCTACCTTTCTCCCACACAAAAGGCATTTCAACAAAGCATGAGTCAAGTATTTGACAACCTACCGAGCATTTTGATATATGTAAAATATTTTAGTATGAGGTTCCAGGAAGCAAGAGCACGATTGGCTCTTGATAGCGGTGCTTGAAACCGCCGACAAAACAACGTTGGCTTTTAATGTACAGATAAGTAAATCTGAGAGGTTGAAAGAAGTCAATTTTTTTGGTAACTGCACAAGCGGAACGAGCATATCGCCTGACCCAAAGTTGATTAAAAACTTCTTGGCAAAATGCTAATACCAGAGTTCAAGAATGACGTCAAGCGAGAATTGTGTGTTTCTTAACTATTTCAGAAAATTTCTGCCACGATTGTCACAGTTAACAACGCTTACGTGAGCTTGTCAAGTCTCGCTCCGAGTTCCAGTGCGCTGGAGTAGCACAAATTTTCAGAAATCATCATACACCCTGCTTGCAATCTGACCCGCACTGAAAAACTAAAGCTAGTTGGAACGTATCAAAGGATCATGTCGGTCCAGCGTTACTGCAAGGCTACTATGATAAATGGAGGCCTATAGTAGAGCATTTCGTGTCTTAACGCAATCCGAGAATACCTGTGCATAAATTGAAAAAGAGGCACTTGAGGTTTATTAGCCAGCGAAAGTTTTCACAAGTTCTTGTAGGGAACAATAATCCTGACAGAAACTGACCAGAAGCCGCTGGTGGCGATCGTAGGAAAAAACATCAATGATATGCCAACGCTAACGCTGGTCACCTCGTGACACGAAATTTTAAGGAGAGAGCTCGAACATACATTTGGCCTGGTCTGAACGACGAAATTAACGAGATTAAGAGTTCGCAGTTGTCAAGTGCATGCAGCTAGCACAGAACCGGGTTAAGTGGAGAAATATGAGAGAGGCCTTCGCCCTGCAGTGGGTATAGTCAGGCTGATGACGATGATGATGATGATGATGAACGACGACGTACATAAAACGGCTCGTCGTGCAGAGAGCCACATGAACCACTTTAAGCTGACCAATTTGAAAATGTGCTTGGCACACGGTTGGAGTGGATATCTTTTTTTATGCGTCTAACTCAAACATGGTTGCCTATGACACCTTTTTCAATTTTTCCAATGTGTACAGCCTTGAAGACAAAAAAGCGGGAACCACGATCGCAGGGCGTATTTTCGCGAGGTGCGGTCTACCAGTTGATGTGGTGACGCATAACGGACCCCGTTGTCAAGCCGCGAAGTTGCCAAGCTTTACAAACATAATATATCCATGATATAACCTTGAGCTACGTTATCTGCAATCGAACAGCTTAACTGAAAATGATGTGCAGATCGTAAAAAAAAGCCTCGAGACGAAGGAGAACCTGTCTTTGGATTTCCAGCATATTGCTCAACACCACTTAAAAAGGGAATTCTCAGGATGAGCTGCATCAGACGAGGCGCCTTTGTTCTAACCTGCCCGACTTTGACAGTCGGTCCTGGACCAAGGTTAAAAAATACCACCAAGCCAGGGCGGGGCGCCTTTCGAAGTACTGCAAAGGGGCGCAAAAGGGCGTCATTTGATACTGCGGGTTGTTCACGCCAGGAGGAAGCCCTTATTGAAAGCATTTCACGATCCTATCGAGTAGAAACTCAAAGGAATTGTGTACTGCGGCGAAACCATCAGCATCTGGTTAAGGCGAGATAGCGGTATAGCAGTTACAGCGATGTTGACGACGAGGAGAGTCAAACGGGTTCCAATTTCCATACACAGCAGCTTACCACACCAGCTTAAACAACCGCGGAAGCCTCTGGAGTAACTTCTCCAGAAAATGGTGAGGGATCGACAATGCCAGCCAATGACCACGATTCTCCACCGAGCATCCCATCGATAAACTCGTAACACCCGGCTACCGCAGAAGTCACGTTATGAAAGAACACTTTAATCAAATGCCCTAGTAGTAGCAGATTGTTTCTTTATTATATGCAAGGTGTGTCCCACAAAATTTTATGCAATTTGATTGGTAAAAATATAAAAAATATTTTTTCAAACGTTTACCATTCTTTAACGAAGTCTCCTTTGGCATCCACGCACTTTTGCCGGCGTCACCGCCATGCAATATACGCATCCTGGAAGGCGTCAATAAAACATGGCGGTGGCTTAGGTCAGCTGTGCAAGGTATACGTAGCGGGATGTAAGTTTCCGCGGCTGACGTTGCCGAAGCCAGTCACGTTTAGCAATAAGAGCCAGCATTATGTATGCCATAGGGAGCACTATGGACCACTAAAGTGCGATGAGGCGAAAGCATCTGCTGGGCGGTGTTCTCAAGCCCTCCACTACGGCACCCCTTTTTCTATACTTTCTACTAAAGCTTCCTTCTATTCCTTACGAATCGGTCAAGGTGTCCAAAAAGAATTATGAGAGATACTGCGCCTTCTCTTTCCTGTAAACAAATTTGTAATGCCGCTGATGCCTGCTGCACAGTCTACTTCTGTATGCTGTGTGGTGCGGCGTTCGAGAAAGCGCCATACGAATGACGCCGCACGGACTCCTGTATCGAACGCCAGGCGGGGTCAACTTCGTGTATGCGTGAATCGCCTGGTGTCGACGTCATCACTAGTCGTGACGTCATGACCCAATGTGACGTTATTTTGAAGTCACTCCTGATGAAATCATGATGTCATGGTGGGTTACGTCATCGTGTGATGACGTCATAGCCAATCGTCATTACTCATGGCTATTTAGTCATGACTAATGAATAATCAATAATTGAACAGTGGCCGATATAAGGAAGTACAACATAATGAAAATTTAGCATGTTGCACAGAGCGGGGGAAGCCTTAAAGCGATGAAGAAGAAAGGCATAGGGAAAAATCAGATGTATGCGTTAAGGGACAAGGCGGGCAATGTCATCATAAATATGGAAAAGATAGCCAAAGTAGCGGAGGAGTTCTGTACTGATCTTTACGGCAGACAACAAAGTCACGACAATAACGAGATTGGCGGTAGAGAAATGCAGTCAGACGTTCCGCCAGTGACGAAGGACGAGTTTAAGAAAGCATTAGAAGCAATGAAAAGGAAGAAAGCAGCTGGAGGGGATATGGTAACTATATATGTCTTAAAAGATGAGGGGGATATCGTGCTGGAAAAACTGGCCACCCTGTACACGCAATGTCTGGTGTCATCGACGATAAAAGAACTATGGAAGAACGTAAACATTATCTTAATTCATAAGAAAGGGGACTCTAAAGACTTAAAAAATTACAGACCAATTAGCTTAATGTCTGTTACGTATAACGTATTTACTAAAGTAATCTCTAATAAAATCAGGGCAACTTTAGACTGCAACCAAGCAAAATATCAAGCAGGTTTTCGAAAAGGATACTCTACTATCGATCATATGCATACCATCAACCAGGTGACCGAAAAATGCTCTAAATATAACCAGCCCTTATACATAGCATTCATTGATTAGGAAAAGGCATTTGACTGAGTAGAAACCTGGGCGGTTATCAGGGCATTGTGAAATAAGGGTGTAGACGAGCCGTACGTGAAAGTGCTGGAAGATATATATAGAGGGTGCACAACAACCATAGTTCTGCCTAAAGAAAGTAACCAAATTCCTATAAAGAAAAGTGTTAGGCAGGGAGGCACAATCTCCCCAGTAGTATTCATAGCTTGCTTAGATGAAGTATTCAGAGACTTGGAATGGGAGCAGTTATCGACAAGAGTAGATGGATAACAGCTCAGTAATATGCGATTTCTTGATGACATTGCCTTGCCAAGTGCATCAGGGGACGATTTAGAAAGAATGATTGATGGCCTAGACAAAAAAAGTAAAAAGTAGGCTTGAAAATCAATATGCAGGAGGCTAAGGTAATGTTCAATTGCCTAGGGAAAGAACAGCAGTTTACGTTAGGCAGCTAATCACTGGATGTAGCGGGCGAATATATGTATTTAAGACAGGTAGTGACCACAGATCAGGACAATGAAAGGCAAATAACAAGAGGACTTAGACTGGGATGGAGCGCATTGAGCAAGCACTCCCAGTTTATGTCTAGCAGCTTACCGGTATCGCTCAAGACTAAAGTATACAACAGTTGCTTCTTACCTGTACTTACCTAGGGGGCTGAAACGTGTAAGATAACAAAGAGGGTTCTACTTAAGTTGAGGGCAACGCAGAGGGTATGGAAAGAAAAATGGTAGGGATAACTTTAAGATATAGGAAACATGCAGAGTGGGTCAGAGAAATAACTCAAGTCACTGACATTCTAATATAAATTAAGAAGAAGAAATGGGCATGGGCAGGACATGTAGCGTGAAAAAGAATAACCGATGGTCACTTCGTACAACGAACTGGATTTTAAGGGAAGGAAAGCGTAGGAGGGGCGGCAGAAAATCGGGTGTAAGAATGAGATTAAGAAGTTCGCAGGAATCAAGTGGATGTAACTCGCACAGGGCCGGGTTTTTTTAGAGGAATATGGGAGAGGCCTTCGCTCTGCAGTGGGTATAGTTAGGCTAAGGAGGATGATGACGAAACGTTGCGTAAACCTTTTATTTTGGTTTTCAGTTTGTACACTGCTAAGTATATCTTTCTTTGTTAGAAATCATCTGCAAATAATATTTAGAGGCTTTGCTTACGACTACTGTTTTGATATCTTGTCGAGCGACAAGCTGCAAAAGCATTCCGCAATAACTTCCGCAAGAAAGCAAAACTGTAAAATGGCCACATTTCTTACCGGCACGCAAAAGTACACAATGTATCTAATGTGTTTGTTTCTTCGCCACTGATGTACTTACAAAGCGAATCAGCTGCTTAGCTTTTATATAATCGCAGCCATCAAGCTAAAAATTGGTTATTTGGAGAGGTGACAAATGACGCACAGAAATTCAGCATTAGCCATTCCTTTCTTATACAAAGCTGTTGATTGGTGGACTCTTGCTCTGTAGTTGGTGGCGCCTTCTTAGTGATATAGAAAAAGCAATTGCTCACTGTAGCAATGAACAATGTCATTTTAAAAATGAAGAGCTATCTGTACTTCTATATATGCTCTATCGCTAGCTTTCATCGCTTTACTCTTTGACACATCTAAACAGTTGCCTGCAGCATGTAGAAAACAACATGTTTACATGGCATTTTTAGTGGATGCCGTTGAAAAATCCTTGAGTCAAAAAATGCAGCCTTGTATAGGTTGTCGCACACATGAAATCACAAATATAACAGTTATTCGTAGCAATGCCCCGATATGACACAAAACGTAAGTGTTCTCAAAGGCAAGCGTATTAATGCCAGAGGGGGCATTTCTTGCTTAGTCCTTCTAACACGGTTCGGTCTGCATCATAAAATCCATGGTAGAAACAAGAGAAGCGGCCTATGCAACGTGATATAGTTCCGTTTCCTTCCATTGATTGGGGAAGTAATAAGCACATTAAGAAGATATTGGACGTATAGAGTCCTGCACATCTTCAATTGTAAGCTGACAGACTGAATTTAGAAGCCAGGAAAAAAAAATAATTTTCCTCAAATGTGTTACGATTGACAGGCAACAATATTGAAAGTAAAAACGGCTACAAAAAGCATGCAATATTTATTGGCAACAAACGCGGCAATACTCGATGGTGCTTTAGCTTCTTGTCCCTCTGAATCTTTTTTCAGTTCAGTTTTTTTTTCAGCATGACCAAGCCTTTGGGATGTCATCTGGAAAAAAAGCTAACTAGCTTTCGGCTTCTTCAAGCGCCGCGCTCTACATGCGTTGTGTTGAAGATAAATCATGCATTTAACGGACAGGTATACATGAAGCTCTTTCAGTCGATTCTTAAGAGGCTTCTTCATGCTGTAATCGGTTGCACTCTATTATGATGGCCTAGAGAGTAGAGAAATCTTTTCAGGAGAAAAAAATAAAAGGATATGGGCGATTCCTTTCAGCATTTTTCCTACCTTGCCAGTGTCAGTCATGTAGGTGCCCACCTTGCAGAAATATGCCAGGACGTGCTACGTGCAGGCGACGTAAATGCTTTGTCGAAAATAGCGCGTAGAGCCTATCACGCAATCTCTTTTTCTGCAGCGAGCCGCTGATCATGGGGTCATCCAAATAGCATATACAGCCTCTTCTTGCAGGCGGCAACTTGTTAGGTCTTCGTAGGTTTCATGCAGCACCATTTCTGAGTCATTTTGATAAAATATTGCATGGAACGCAAAAGAGTAGAATCCCACCTGTTTTAAGTTGTGCCGCCAGCGCCGAAAAAAGGTGCCAAGGTTATGAGTCGGCGCCATTACTACGAAAAGGGTAGTATTGTTCTTCTGTGATTCGTCTGATTTAGTTGTGGTGGCGGCCTCAGCCTGACGATCACAGCGAAGCTTTGTATTGCGAGCAGTGTACCATGGTACTCCATCATCTGTGTCTTTATACGTGATAAAATGAGGACGTTTATTATAAATGACTAGATACACAGTGGAAAGTTCTAACTATAATCGCTCATTATTCCAGAACGCCCTGCCTACGCCTAAACAGCAGCGCCACCTTGTTACTGTTGGTTTTATGCGGCAGTCTTCAAACCACGCATTCTCGGTAAATTATAGTGTAAAGCATATTTAAGAAGCACAAAATACTTACTAGAACGATGTCACACTAGGAACAATCTTTTTTTTATCCTTGTGGCGGCGCTTATATGTACGAAAATTAGTAATTTCTCCCTACTAGAAATGTACAGCACCGTAACGGGTTTCGCTGAATTGTGGACCAACCTTCGAAAGAACTTTCCATCTTTATTATTTTTTCTCAGTATACAGTTAAACAAGCAAGCCAAGGAAAACGTCTTTCAAGCACAGCTTGAATTGTCTTTGGCCCCAGTTATCAGGCACGGACAGCAGCGACAACAGAACAAAAAAGCATTCTTCTAGGAGCTCAGTCAGTATAAATCAAATTTTACAGCAATAAAAATGGAACCGTAGCAAGTGTTACAAACATTCAACTTATCAAAATGAACTACATCACACTGTCCCAACTGAGCGCATATAACAAGATACATAAAATAATAAATTAAGATTCAGCTGATGAACATAGCGATGAGATCAGAAGGTTTCAATTTAGAAATGTCGATACCTTCATTTATATAGTCATTTAACATACGGGGTAACAGATCATGCAGCAATTGTCGACCGTAATTAGTCCGTACAGGTAGTTATATTCCTAAATAGGGAGACGTGGGGGTGTATACTGAATCAGCTAAGCATAGTCTAGCGATGTCGGTAAGGTTATTGCTTCCGCGCTTTCAAGGCAAAAGTCTTTAATGCCTCATCGTTGTCGACAAAAGGTTGTCAGCAGAGGTGTCACGCTTTCAGAAGCGAGAGTTAAAAATACATTAATAAACCTTGTCTTCACCAGGGAATCGATCCTCCATCCCTTGGATCTTCATATCATCTCTTTACCAACCGTGCCATGCCCCGGATCGTGAAATGCTCTTCATAATTCCCCTTGTCTACCCTGAGAATGACAGCAATAAAATTCGTAGTTCCATAAGATTTGGTGGTCTCACTACTGTTTATCATCCATGCATCTGAAGAGGTAGTTGAAATTGATGTCTATAATAGTGCTATAAAAGCAGATGGCGCGGCACTAGCCTCGACTACACTAATGTTCATATCGATGGAAAATATTTTCGCAATTTATATCCAAGACAGGCAGGCACACAAATATTTTATTACACGAAAACATGGTTTATCTAGAAATTTCAAAAACCCACACAAAACAAACACACCCAGTTTTGACACTCTCGTGCATTGCTGCCTTTGCAATACGCGCACTTGCTGGCCGATAACATTTAAACTTGTGACAACGTACTTCGAAATTATTTGGATAGAAATATAACATCGAATAGTTATCTCCAGTATGCATGATATGAGTTTAGAGGAGCGTCGGTATATATACAGCCTGAGGGTTAAAAGACGGTGCACGTAGAGGTCAACTGAAACCAAACTCTTCACTCAGTAAACAGAAGTTTTATAATAGCTATTCAGGTAGTGTACCAAAAACCGAATATGGCATTCATACTCATACCGAGCTTGTAAGAAATTTTTTGCATGTAAAAACTCAGATTTAAACAAAAACTGGGAAAAGAAGGGTCATTACTAACAGCTTGAAATGACGTAGAAAGCGACGCAATTGAGCACTTTGGAGCTGCGAGCTGTAGCTTTGTCATTTCGGAGTTTTTATGTTGTTTGTAGAAACCTATGCGAGTAGAATTATGTTATATTTGGGCACTATGAGCGAAACCAACAGGAGTCTAATGATCCTGCGAAAGAACACCAACCGGCAACAACGACAGCAGTTTATCATTAGGTTAGCAATAGTACTAAAGGTTTCGCCTCGTCGCTCAGCACCGGCCGGAGCCATGGTGGAGCCGAGCAGTCGAGCAGGTGGTGCGCCGTTGCCTAGCAACCGAAGAAGAAGAAGAAAAAGAAGAACGCGCGGTCATTCTGTTCAGCAGCATTGAACCCTTCGCATTTATATGTGGGCTGGTTGCTTACGCTCTCGCGTCATACTGTTAAAGGATGAGCTTAAGTGTCCCCAATAATGTAGCACCTTACACTGATAGGGCATGGTAGGAGAATAATGTAGCAGGCAAAAGAAGCTTCCGCTGCTGCTTTCGAAATACAACTAGAGTTAACCAAAAGTTAAACCACAACTATTTTTTTTTCTTTTTGGCTGTGTGCTTTCTGTACTTCTAACGTACATGCGATATGTGCTTTCTAGTACACCACGTCCTTACTCCGACGCAACACATCGTTTGGGTGTGGCGATGCCAATCGCCAGTGCCATTGTTGCCAATTAAGGAACCTCCAAGCAATGTTTCATCCTCCGACTTATAACTGTGTAACCACTTGTAGGCCGCAAAACATCAGGAGTGAATGAAGAGGCAGCTGACTTGTATCTAGGCCAGAGAAGCACAGCCAGCCTTGGTGCCATCGGCAGTCGACATCTTTAACTTCTTCGAGCGGCCGTGTGTTGGCTGTGCTCTTGGCGCTGCTAAAGCAAGGCGTTACACTTACACACCATCCAGGGGTGCGTCATTTACAGTGGGCACGGCTTGACGATAGCTCTCGAATGCTCTTTTCTGTATCATATTAGGTAATTTGCCTAACTCCGCGACACCTCGCCAGGAGCATGCGTTCTCTGCAATATAGATTTTAAGAACTTTCCTCACAACGAAACTACTTTGCTAAGAGGAATAGAACCTTATTATGACTATTTTATTATTAACCGACAGCTTTGAGATACATGGTAGCCGAGGTTAAATTTGTAGTTGACCGTTAAGCGATTTACATACGAGCCATTGGTTGAATCAATTATTGCGCGCGCTTTTTTATTAATGGCACTTGTCTGGATTGGGCACGACAGCAATTTCGGGACGCACAATTCTCTCAGTATCCGTTGTCTTACATAATGCAGTGTCCGTTCGTCCTGTGGCTTCACGCCCTGCCTAGGAACACAGGGCAGACCAAAATAGCCCGGACGAAACGAGGAATATACGGCAGTTTTTCTACTCTATATCATTTACCTTCCTTAGCAAGAAATATATTTTATTTGCCCCACCTATCCGTAACAAGCTGCGAAAGGTCAACAGCGTTTAAACCATTGAGGGTACCGCCGCTACACTGCACAATGTATTCATACATCAGCTGGACTATAAAAGAGGACTATAAAAGAGTACCATATAGAGGACTTCGCTGCTGCAGGGCGAAGGCCTCTTAAATATTAATGTGCTAACTGCATCTATCCTGCCTTGCCACGGTGGTGGAGTTGTTAGGATGCCCAACTGCTGTGCCGGAGTACCCAGGTGTGATCCCGATCCCCGCGGTCGTGTTTTGATGCAGGCGGAGCGGAGAGCCTTCCGTGTGCTGTGCTATGTCTGCGCACGTTACATATCACCAGGTGGTCGAAATTACTCCGTAGCCCTCCACTACGGCTCTGCCTCGATCCGCATTCACTCCCCCTTCTTCCCTTCTTTTACACGCGAGTCAGGTTCTCATGGGTGAACCAATTATTTTTTTGATTATGCATCCACTTAACTCCTGCAAACGTCTTGACCTAATCCTCCCTCTCATTGTTCTGCCGCCTCCTGCTACGCTTTGTGTCCACTAAATCCGATTTGTTACCCTTAGTGATCACCTATTACCCTCTCTTTGCTCTACATACCTTGCAGAAACCAATATAAACAACGAACAAAACTAGCAATGGCATCGGGCATGGTGTATTCCGATAAAGCGGTTCGCTCAGAAACTTTCTTTTTGAATCATGAATTTGAAACATGAACACAAAAAATATTTCGTTCTAATTACCCGTATGTTGTAAGCGTAATATAGCGCCGTGTCATGTTTATGAAAGCTGGTGCTGCGGGGAAAAGACACATAGACGAACTCAAGACAACTGCAGCGCAAATATCTGACAACTGAACGAGATATTTTAAGAACGTAAATATATAAATGATAACAAAATAGCCAAAATTGAAAACAAACTAGACAGCCCAACATTACTACAAACTTCCGTTGCCTCTTTGCGGGAGCACTAGGAGATATGAAATATGTAATCCATAAATTTGTGAAATAAATTCATGATTCTGACAACCGCTGAATACATTCCAAACTAATCAAATATGGTCTACCGAAAGTTGAAACCAAAAGCAGCGACATTCTTGAAAGCACATAAATAACAGAGTCATTATACGAATGTTGTGTTTTGTTTTATTGCTCACAGGCAACTTATGCCATCATTCGCCAAAGCAAGGTTTGAAGATAAACATTGCTCAGTTAGAGCTTCTATATCTTGTTTAAAAGATTTGCTTTTTAAGGAATAAAAAAACGCGGGAAATATCAGAGCGACTTTTCTCGTAGAAGTACGCATGAGTGTAGGTGAGTGTGTTCTATATGAAATTGGCGGAAATGTTTTGTCTCAGTTCTTAGAGCTTTATGCCTGTCATTAAGATGTGTTTAGGGGTTAAAAATTCATCACAGAGTTCGTATGCATGTAGGTACATCTCGATTTGAAAAAATGAAGTTCCGCGTTAGGTCACTGTGACCGATTCGGAGGCGACATAAAATGACTACGATGAAATGCTCCTGGTGAGAAGACGATTTCCGTTCTTCTGTCACTGCTTCACTAGGAGAAATATGTCACCATCCTTGTTACATGAATCCTGCCAATTCTCTTTCAGTTTTGTTTGTACGAATTTGTAATATCTTCATATGGTATACTTGCTTTTTTGGTTGTGAGCTTCCTCACCAATTGACGCCACCAGCACGCAAGATTGAGGGCCACACGATGTCGCGTACTTCCTTTTCTTTTTTTGAGTGCGGGTGCACTCGACTGCGCCCCGACGGCGCATGCCCGTTTGTTGCGTAGGATCTGATGAATCGCAGCGGCGGGGCTGCACAAGCGCGGAGAAAGAAGCAGCCGAATAGGGGCTTTCCGGGGTTCGCAATCCTCCGAATTAGCATTCTTGTCTGCTGCGCACTTCTCTGTAACATATGGATTGTTTAATTGTTATTTCCACTATCTTGCAGCCACATACCCAAGATGCGAATCTTATATCTTTTCATTAAAATCTCCCTATTTTCGCACATTTATAGTTGGGCGACCGTGGCCCCTTTTGTTTTTTGACCCTTCGGGCCTGAGCTGCAGAGCACTCTGATTTTTCTGTAGAACATTTTGAGCCTTCAGTTCTGAGGAAGTCTTCAATCTTCTTCGCAACATCTTGCATAGCGTCCTAAATTTGCCTTTCGCGTTTCCTCGCTAACCAAAAGGTGACGTCATCTGCCTAGATGGGTTTCAGGATTTTATTTTCTCCAGGAGTTAAGAGAGCCCGAACATTGTAACGTTGAATAACTTTGGTGATATGACTGCGGTGTTTCATTGTTGTTACAGGCCCATCCCTTCGAAATTATCCTGTCCTAAGAGATGTTTTTGTAGCGACCCTTAGGAAGTTTCTTATGTATTCATATAGTCTTCCCCCTAGAGTAAAATTTTTCAGTTTGTTTAGTAACGCCGTGTGCTGACGTTTTTAAAGGCTTTGGCAACGCTGAGCCCAAGGATCAGCTTCACATTCCCAGTTCTAGCCTCAATCAGCCAGTGTTATAGCGGCAGCCTTATGTCTTGCGTAGATAGATGGCGCCGAAATCCAATAATTTTGTGCGGGTACAACCCCAGTTTCATTCATGTTTTGGCATCATTTTTTCGATCCAATTTCTTTCCGATTTTTCAGCTTTTTGTAGGAAATTTTGCTCGCAGCCACACTTTATTCGAACAAGGTGTAAGTGAGTTACGCTTACTCCTGAAAAAATAGAATAAAATTTTCCCTGTATCTTCCCTTCGCAAATGATTCTGCCCGTGTGCCAGACAATGTGTTGCGCCGAAAAGAGTTATTGAAGACGTACAGGGCATGAATGCCCTAATTACCTGTTCTTAAAAGTGCAGAAACAAATATTGCAGTGCAGAAAGAAACAAATGCGCGTGAACGATAACGCGAAATCTGTTCCCACCTGAAATTGGATGCTGTTTTTGCGATAACATATTCGGTGGCCCGCAGCTGATGCACAGCAGCGCAACATAAGAACCCTTCTAGTTATTTCTCTATTTCGGTTAAGTGAAGCATCATATTCTCTTTATTAAACATGGCAACGAGGGGTGTTTGCCGTGAAGTAGGCAGCCAAAAAGATTGCTCGTAATAAAACCTACCCTCCCCGGCCCCCCTTTCGATCTCCTGTCTCCATGGCAGCCATGCCGCATTAAAATCGACTTTGCATGAGTGGTTACAGATAAACTGGGCATCTGAAATTGGTGTGTGAAGATCTGCGGGCTTGGACCGCAGGTCCATGTTTTGTTGCAAGTGGGGACCTTAGCAGCACAGTGGGGCGCTTGAAATTGGACAGCGAGCGCCATCTGGTTTGAAAATGAGCCAGCGTACGGTGCAGATGAGCCGCTGCGTTGTGCCTTCGTAGTGCGGCGGATCTTAGGCTTTCTCTTTTTTGCATAGTGTTTTTATACAACCTTTAAGGATCTAAGGATATGCATATTTGCATAAAAGGGCAGCCTTATTGCCGCAGCTGTCTGTTGTTTTGGTTACGAGCCATGCTCTCGATGCATGCGAGAAACCATAAACTCGCTACACACAAGTTCGAAACTGAATCCGTAACTTCGAGTGTTTTTTTCTCCGTACATAGGGTGCTTGCGTCGACACTTTCTAAAATATAAAGGATGAAGCATCAGTACTGGAGGCGAATTATTACAGCAACGTAAAACTATCTAAACAACACTTACAATGTCAGCATTCACATGTGTTTCCGCGTACTGCCCATATACGCAGTGATCATGCGGAATACTTACCTACTTGACTCAAATGATGCTTTCGGAAAAATATGTGCACTGGAATAATAGTTTTTATCGCAATATATAACGCACTATTTTTGAGGGCTAAAAAAAATGAAACGTTTCTGTAAAGAAAAAAAGGCATGCCATTTCGTTTCGACCCTCGCTGGTTTACAAACGAGCATAAGTATTACATGAGTTTGCTGAGATGTTTTGGCTATGATTCGAAGCGGTTAACATAGCGTTTTTCTGCGAATAATGCGACCGAAAGGGTTGCTATGGCATTATGATTACATTGCCGCAGTCATCCTTTTTGATAAATGTCAAACAAAAGTTGTTTCTGTGAGTAGCGCGAGAGTGAGGGAGAGTTATCACGCTCTCTCCATCTTCAAGAGCGAAGCATTAACTGCATCGATTAATGATGTTCGAATAGGGACCACTGAATCAAAAAAAGACTATCAGCGTAAACTACAAAAACAAAGTTGATATGAGTTGTTTCTGGTCAGAATAAAATGTGCGGCAAACATCTTTTTAAAAACAGGTGCAATTTTACTTTAAAAAGAAAACCCCCTTTCCTCCGTCCTAATTCCATACTCAGTGAGCTCGCTGAGCAAAAAATCAGCGAGCGCACTGCTGCACGTAACGTCTGCACCAAATTCGGTTTTGCTGGGCACGTTTCCTCGCTGCTCAACGTATTGTGATATCGAGGGTCTCACGCTGAAGCTCACCGATTGCACAATTACTGTCATTCCCTATTCTGTAGTTTTTTGCTTAGGTCCTAACCGCAGGTTCTATCGGTCCGTGTCACCTTGTCCCTCTCCTTGATTTTCAAGGATTTTGTACCGACCTCCCTCATTATTGCGCAACTCGTAGAACAGGTTCCTCATTATTGATATGTTCTCTCAATAAGGCACTTCTTGCTTTCCGTGCCACATTTCTTAACTGTCTTAGGTATTCGCGACAGTGTCGGCGGATAAAGCGGTGGAATGCATTCTTTTTCCGGCACCGTATATGTACGGAACAAAACGATAGGAAACAAAATAGAGCTTGTGAGTTCTTATTCGTACCAGTAATTCCGCTTAGTTCCTTGTTCCAATCAGTCTTAAATTCTGAACACCGGAGCTTCATTATGACATAGTTGGACTTGCCCAGGGAAATAAAACAAGCAGATATTGCTAGGGACAAATAAAATTAGAATACAAAAGGGAGAGTAGACGAGTGGAATCAATATTTAGGCTTAGGTCAGATACAACTCGAGAACACCCCTTGTAAATTGCTTGGTGAGCTACAAAGCATCTGCTGGCGTCGCATCGCATCCGGCTGCTATGCAGGTGCTACGTGACCCATTGCGACGTCGTAGAGCGATAGGAAAATAAAATAATTTGAATGACCTTTCGTAACAGACTCTTCATTTCGTTTTTGAATTAATTATTATTTATTTATTTATTGTTACCTTCAGGGTAGGGACATTTATTTATACACTACTAACATGGTCTACATTTCGCGCGGCAGACTGGAATAATAAAAAATTAGTGACGATTGCAATAGGTGTGGGTAGGTGATTCCAGTCTTTACATGCGCGGGGTATGAATGAATCAATGAATTTTCTACTATTACATTAAGTTATGCCTACTTTGTGAATATTGTCTATGCGAGATGATATATAAGAAGGCGGAATGAGCAATTTATTTTGTAGATCATTATGATAACATATCTTAAGAAAGAAGCTTATACGTGTTAGCTTTCGACGAGTTGCGCGAGTTAAAAGGTTCAGATTAGATTTAATATTAGATACGCAGGCAGTGCGGTGATAGTTAGAGGCGATGAAGCGAGCTGCGTTATTCTGAGTTAATTCTTGCTGGTTAATTCTGAGTTAATTCTTGCTGGAATCCATGCTCATTAGAGCATGGATTCCAAACTAACGATTCGCATTGGAGTTACGAAAGAAGAATGATTTCGTAGAAGAGAAGCTTTGCGTTAGCAGGGACTGAGTGAAAGTTCCGTTTTAAGTAGCCTAAGAGGCGTTTTCCTTTGTTGACAATAAATTTGACGTGAGTTTTCCAGCTAAGATTAGATGTGATGTGATGCCTAGGTACTTGTATTACGTTACTGATTCTTGAGCAACGTTGTTAGGATGATATGCAGGTAATTTGCAAGACGACCTTGGAACTCGTAAGAATTTAGATTTGTTAACGTTTAGTGTCATTTCCCATGCATTGCACCAGGAAGAAATATTATTAATATCAGTTTGTATTGCGCATACTTCATCATCTGTTATTATTTCGCGGAAAGCGACACAGTTCAGTTCATGTCAGTTGATCAGTCGTTCAGTCGTGTCTGGCTCTTCGGGACCCTATGGACCACGCTTTCCGATCTCTCACTATCTTCCTAACATCACATAACTTCATGTGCAGCGCCTCGAGGATGCCATCGAACCATCGCGTTCGCTGCCTACCCCTTCTCCGGCGACCCTCAACCTTTCCCAACATCAAATCTTTCTCCAGCGACTACTCCCTTCTCATAAGATGACCAAAGAAGCTGAGCTTTAGCTTTAGAATTTGACCCTCCAATGAGCAGTCAGGATTTATGGCCGACAAAATAGACTGATTTGATCTTCTGGTAGTCCAAGGAACTCTCAAGAGTCTCCGCCAGCACCACAATTCAAACGCGTCAATTCTTCAGCAGTCAGCCTTCTTCCCGGTCCAACTCTCGCATCCATACATCACAACTGGAAAGACCATAACACGAGTTATACGGATCTTGGCTGGCCGTCTAATGTATCTGCTCTTTACTAGGCTGTCAAGGCTAGCCATGGCTCTCTTTCCCAGAAGCAGGCGTCTCCTAATTTTATGGCTGCAGTCTCCTTCCGGGGTAATCTTGGAGCGCAAGAAGAGGAAATCTGTCACAGCTTCAACTTCTTGTCCCTCGATGCTCCAGGGCTTGATATGGCAAGAACCCAGGATCTTTGCCTTTTAATGTTCAGTTTAAGTCCAAACTTCTCACTCTCTTGTACGCGCATCAGAAGTCTCTTGAGTTGCACTTTACTTTCTGCCCTTAAAGCGGTATCTTCCGCATATCTAAGGTTGTTGATACGTTTTCCAGCAATCTTCACTCCATCTGAAGACTCGTCCAGACCGGCCTTCCTTATGATGCACTCAGCATATAGGTTAAGTAGGCAGGGCGACAGTATGCAGCCTGGTCTCACTCCTTTCTCAATCGTAAATCAACCATAAGGCCATGCCTAGTTCTGACTGTGGCCTCTAGCCCTTCATAAAGGCTCCTGAGGAGACAGATGAGGGAAATTGGAACTCCCATATCTGTTAGACCTTTCCGCTGTGATCTACGCAGTCAAACGCTGTTGCATAATCAACAAAGCAGAAGTAAATGGGTTTCTGGAACTCTCTTCTGGAGCAATCGTCTGCAATTAGATAAATTGATGAGGAAACGGAATCAGGCAGGTCATTAGAGTAATGGCCCAAGCACAGTACCTTGCGGAACACCTGCTACGAACTGCCGACGTTCTGTTAGAAAGCATTCAAGCTATTTCAGTACATTACTATCTGGTCCTATTGTGACAGTTTTAGTAGCAAAAGCCGGTGGTAAACCTTATCAAACGTCTTAGCGAAATCTAAAAAGATGCAATGTGCAGTTGAATAACGATCAAGAATTGTATGCAACCTGTGTGAAAAAAGGACAAGTTGTGTTTTTCACGAATATGAGTTGGGAAAATCGTGTTGCGCAGGATGAAAAAATGACCTTGACTTTAAAAGGTTTACTATCTTTGAAAATACAATATGTCCGAGACTCTTGCAGGGGATGCTGGTGATTGACATAGGGCGACAGTTATAAGGTGAATGTTTGTTTCCAGATTTATGTGCTGGAATCGCTTTCCCTATCTTCCAGTCTACCAGCATTGTACCATGTTCAAGCGACTGCTGGAACACTATTGACAGAATAATCGAGAAATATAATTTTGTGCTTCTTAAAAACTGAGTTTATGCAGTCAGATCCGTCAGCTGAAAAAGGTTTCAAACAGTCAATAATTCTGGCGATTCCCTCTGGGTTGATCGTGACAGGGTACATTGGTAGATAATTATAGCGCTACAAAAAGGTATCGTGTTTGACAGGAATTTATCGAAAAAACTGGAGGGAACATTGTTTAATACTGATGAGCATTCGCTGTCAGTAATAGGTTCATCGTTGGAGGTTTTTAGAGTAAATTTAGACCTGTCTGCCGGATTAACCACTTTCCAAAAAGCTCTAGACTTCGTTAGCATATCTGATAAAGTCTTTAGGAGAAATGATTTTTTAGAATTTTTAACGGCAGCATTATAAGCATCATTCGCTGCGCGATATGAATGATCAGCGAAACTGGCTTCGTTAGGTTTTAGCTAGCCGGTATAAGCGTTTCTTTCGGTTAGGTAGCCGCCTTATGTATGAGTTATACCTTGGCGCCTTTGGATTATTTGATATTTCGGATATGAATAAGCGGTTAGTAAGCTCAGCAACTTTGTTCTTGAATAATGTCCAGTTGGCTTCAATGGGGCGTAGCTCAAAGCCTTCTTGGAGCTTCGTTAGTAAGAGGCTAATTTCGTGGTTGATTTGGGTAATATCGGCGCGATGGTAATTGAACGGTGTTTTAGTCGTCATTGATCTTTGTTTCAGGACGGTAATATAAAGCTTTAATACAAGATAATCACTCAAACCTGGTAAGAATGGTATATCTCAGCATAATTCAGGGCTTGAACAATGAACTATATCTAGTATATTAAGTGTAGTGTCTGTTAAGCGCGTTGGTTGTGTGACAATCTGCATGAGGTTAAAGCACAAACATAAGTCTGCAAATCCGTCAGAATTAGAGGAACTGGAATTTATAGGATTAGCGCTGTCCAACAAATTCATTACATGAAAACTAAAATCACCAAGTAATAATATAGGTGTTTCAGGAATCGCATCGTTACGGTTTTAATGGTGCCTTGAAGCACCGAGAGAAATGTCGTTGATGAGTTCGGAGCGCGATAACAAGCCCCGAATATAACATGACGGTGAATTATTTTTAGATGCACATATACGATTCCCAAAAAATGTAGCGTCGTTAAGAGCAAAATATTAGATGTGTTTGTTAACGGCTATGAGAACGCTACCCCCTTGCCTTGCGCTCCTATCGCATCGATAGAAACGAAAATGGTTAGGCGAGTCAAGAATTTCACTGTCAATATTATGCCCATGAAGCCATCTATCGGTTAGTACTAAAATATCAGCGGAACAAGAGTCAATAGGAGAAGAAATTTCAGGGCACATTTTGATAGCTCTTCCTATGTTAGTTAACAAGACAGACACGTACGTCGGTGGGGAGCTGCAGCCACTACACCTCTGTAAACGTTAATCAGATGACGACGCATTTTGCTGCTCAGTAGGCGACTGCGCTAAACCGGTAAACGGACTACGAGCGAAAGTTTGCTTTGAGGTAGTGTGGGTTAACTCTGATATGAAATTTGCTGTGATAGGATCGTATGTAAAACCCTTATTGTCGAAAGCTAACCTATTGTACTTGAGCTAACCTGGAATGGCGAACCGGGTAGGGATTTGGCATATTCGATTAGCGCCTTTCTGGCTTGTGTGGCTGGGAAAAAATTCTCGGCTATAAAGATTTTGTTATCTCTCATCTGTTCCCTTACTTGCAAAACGTTTTCTTTGACCTTGTAATTAGGGCCTTTTACTATAACGGGGCGGTTTTTGGAGCGGTTGTGTTGTCCGATTCTATGCGCGCGCTGAATGTCCGATGAAGCTAATTCTTAATCGAGCATGTTCAGCACTTACGCTTCGGTCTACTGCCATGTTCTGTTTTCATCCGGAAATCTGTGAAATAACAAGTTATCGCGTCGACTTCTGTCTTCCAGTTCTCTCAAACGCACTTGCAAAAACGTATTTTGCTTGCGAAGGTCACTTATTATGAGTTCCATATTTTCTTTAATGGTGTCCATTTCTTCGACCTTTCGTTCCTGCTTTCAATATCCCTAATAACCAATCTAATATTTTCCTAGTCTGGACGGATTTCATCAACACTTTATAAGTTCTGATTACTGGCGGTCATTGAAACCGACTGCTCTTGTAGAAGCCGGAGGATGTGCAGTATCTCGTGGTTTTGCGAAGTAGTTTCTTTAGTTATAGCCACGCATGGTTCTACTTGGTCCGCGGAGCTTTCGGTTGTGCTAGCGCATCCTTTATTTTGAGCACAGCGCGTTAAGGGGCGGGAATTTTCTTCAACATCTCCTGACATCAGTAATAAAGGATCATTGTATAGGCACTCGGATAAAATTTCAAAGCAAACCCATGGGCACGGGAGCAACCACAGGCAGCAATTTTCGTTCTTTTTCTCATGTACAGAAAGGCAGTTAGGCATCTGGAGTAGTAGAATGGGTTTTATGTCATACTTAGCTGAAGCCGTGCTGTCCGCGTGCCCACTGATGTTGCTATATCTTTATATCAAGCGCTGCGGAGCATGTAGATGATGATGCGGTTCGCCACGCGATGCCAGAGGCACCGGCTATTTGCAGCAGGGCCTCCGTGTCTTTTGACAGCGCAGGGGTGTAGGCCTCTAGTGGAACGGGGCAAACTGCAGGAACGGGGCAAGCCGCAGGGACGGGGCAAGGCGCATGGACAGGATAATTCGCAAGAATGGGGCCGATGAAGCAGTTGGACTGAGATTCACCACCGTGCTGAGAACCAGAGTGCACCAAGACGGAAAGCAGAGCCAGACATGACTGAAGCTGTGCTGTCCGCGTGCCCACTTTGAGTTGCGCATAATTGTGTATTCATTTCTCTACATATGCAATTCAACTTCGAAATTATATGCTGTTATATCACTGCCCAGGAAGGCTATCGAATGGGGCAAGCTTCTCCATAGAGCAGTGCAGCGGCAACCCGTGTTCGGGATAACACAATAGCCCGACACCAGGGATTGGTGCTAGGCGTGTCGCAATATGTTTTCCTTGGTTCTTGTCACCTTTCTGCAAGGGACGATTTTCGGTATGGTTGTGCTGGTGCGGTGTGCAGAAGCGCTTTGACAAAAAAAGCAAGAATAGAGCTTTACAAGTAGCAATAAAATAAAATAATAATGAAGTTACGCTGGCAGCAAACGTGGGTCGTATCCCTACCGTGAACCGGTTAGCAAACATTCCTCCGATTTTTTCCGGTCCGGATTCAGTTCCAAAATGCCCCTCCCCCTCCCTCCCCCCCCCCCCCCTAAAAAAATTGGGCTCGGCTCCGGACTTGGGCAAATATTCAGGTGCGATTCTAGTTTTGTACTCAGTTCCGTTTCTACACCGTGGTTCTCATATGACTGCGCGTGGACATTACGCCTTCGGCACAGTTCGAGAACACCCAAGCGGGCCTAGTTCGCGAGTGACGCGGTGCCTGCGACCCCTCTCTGCGCCTCCTTTCTCTTCAAGAAAGTTCAGCCATGTTTATTTAGGAGCGTGCCGCGATTAGACTGCCGATGTTAGATGAGGCTCCGACCACTGTAGCAGACAGGCCATGCAGCACCAACATTAGATAAAGCCATGATGCGAGAGCAGGAAGCTCGTGTTATGTAGTGCACCAGATCGAGGAGCTGGGCTTTAGTTTTAGTTTTTCTTTGTTGTAGAAGTGTAGCTGTCTCTTTTGTGAACACGTCTCTCTATTGTTTTCTTGTTTGTATTTATCAAGGTTTTAAGTCCGTTGCTTCGAGTTTGTCGTGCTTCATCTCTTCATGGAAACTAGGCGTTGGCCGCCCGTTGTACGGCCACTTTTATGAGGCGACGTGAAAACGTGAAAAAGAACGTAAGAACAGAACGAATCCCATTTTGTTAGTGCCGTTTCTACAATTCCATAGAAACGGCAAGTAGCTTCAGTGTACCTTGTGCTGTAAGAAAATAGTACCCACACAAGCCATTTCGTGTTTTCAGACGTCTCCACATTTTGCTAACGCACCTGGGGAACTTCCAATGGTTTATTTGCACCTTCTATGTCTTATTCTACAACATGAGGCCAAACGCTAGGGACTATCAGCTGGCACTTGCTATTTGGAGAGAGGGAGCTCACCTGTTGGAATAAATGCTATTGAAAGGTCATCTCCTAAGGAACATGCGTCATCGGCACAGTGGTGAGTGGAGAGCAATGTTTCTTTATTATTATAAACTAACTTGCTTGACCACAATTGTTTCCAAACCGGCACAAAGCCTTTTCTCTGAAACTCGTCTGTAAAACAACCATCTTTTTTCCGAAATATCAGCTTCCTTCAATATAGAGACTGTCACCAAGAAAGCGAAATACGCTCTGCTAATGTCTGCTAATGTTTTCCTGCAAATTTGTTGCGGCCAGTTTGTTGAATGTCGGTTCCACGTTTCGCCGCCCTGTAAAAGCATTTTATAAACAAGAATTCTCTAGTGTCAAGTATCTTCCTGCGAAATGCAAATCTAGTGCCAACCTATCAGTGAAAAGTGCCAATATGTTGGTTATTGACCCTCTCTGGTTTTCTGCACGGAGAGATTGAAGCGAAGTTTATACTTCTTTTAACCGCACGTAACAATATATGGCAAAAATGTCTTTCAGCAAATATTACGAATTTTCTTAGGTTTTCATACGACACAATGTTGCTCATCTACTTGAAACGTTGCGAACTGAGCAACATCAAGACAAAAGAGCTGCTAAGAATTTATGCTTAGTTTTAAAATTCACACACCGAAAACAAATGTACATAAAACACATGTACTTGCAGCCTATTTATTTTGACACTGCTAGCGGTAAGAAACCGTGGGTTTTATTTGAAAAAAAAAAACACACGGAGAGCGTATCGCGGTACTTTCAAATACCGTGCCGTTCTTGCTTTTTTAAGAAGAAGAAGAAGTTTGTTTATTCATGAAAACAGGTATTACATAAATAATACAGAAGGAGGTCCCAGAGCTCAAGGCTGTATCGGGACCTCCTAGCCAACCTGCTTCATGATATAAGATATGTCACACTACACAAACGATAACAGGAATTAGAAAAACGAGAAACGTGACAGAGTTTAGCTAGGTGGTTGTCGAGCAGCGGCTTGTTGCAAGACGCTTCACAATAGTAATATAGAACATTAGAGCGTTGTCAGTAGAGGGCGCATTTCTTGCCTGAGGCTTATGAACAAGCAATAACACCGCAACAATCTGGAAAGCGACCGGTACCAGCGAAACTCCTTGTGCACAGCGGGTCCGTAATTGGTTCGCAGCTGTAACAAATAGACACAAAAACAGTAAACTATCAGCGCACAGAAAACTTCGGCAAGAATGAATACGCTTTGTGGGTATATCAAACTACCTTCGTGTAGTGAATATGCTTTAATGGAAGTGAAATGTAGGCAATTTTTATATCTATTACGACCATTCAGTGTTGTATCATTTTATTTATTCCTGTTTCACCTAATGCAGAATTAATATTCATATTAACGGGATGCTGTGCTTTGAAGAGACCTTATTTGGCGTGTTTAGCATAGCTGACTTAATAAAACAGTTAAGCGAAACAAAGCATCTAGCGAAATTATACAAATTGCAGGAAACTTCTGCCCTAGAGGAACATTAGTTGATAGGGCGAAGATTGTAGAAATAGAGCCGAAGCTTGCTAAAGAATTCTGACGCTTCAAAAAAGAATAATATTTGATGTAAAATTCTGACCTGTTGAACAGCTCTTCCCGCTGCAGTATTGTCAAAAAGCAACAGGCATACGTGCATTGTCTTCCGTTTTTTTTCGCAAGTCTGCAGGGCGTTTAAAGGAACTTCGGGATCGAATGTAAATGCCTTCGCTCTTTTGCCACTTATATGCAGAAGCCATCACAGCGGCCTATGATGCCTCAGCCTTCCTAGTTTAATTAGTTAAGTTTGATTAGATTACTACGTTTCGCCCAGCAGAACATTTCAATTATTGTCATAGTGCAAACAAGTCGGCTACATACAAAATCTTACTTCAATAGAGGTATTTTTGCGGCCAGTGTAAATTTTGTTTGCGTTTATTCAAAACAAATGTCGTAAAATAGAAACAGTGCACTTAGCAACGGGAACTATATCCTGTCTGAAGCAAGAGCGAGCGAATGGCCTTTATACGGAGCTTTTATGTATGCCAATATTCTGAAGGGTACAAGAGAGATACGAGGACTGCCTCAGCTACAAGCGGCTTTAGAGCGAAGAAATGTCGCGTGATGCAGTTTGTCTTTTGTACGGTTGTTCAGTGTAGACACGGCATTTTAGTGTAAGGGGCTGTGTGCGCCACATAAACTTTCGCCGCTTTTATGCGCGGTGTACCGGCTAAGTTTAGCCATGTCTTAAAAATTGCAATATATAGGATATACCAGAAAGGCTATTTGCAAACAGCAGCCATTCTTCATGTTCACAAGAAATGTATGGAGTTACATTCAATTACTGAGGTTAGATAAGCTGCAATGATGGGAAATTATATGGTCCGGACACCCACCGGTTTTCTCAAATGGGTACAAGCCATTGCCCGGCCTGGTGCTCGGCCTCCCAGCACCTCCACCAAAATATGTCACGGACAACAGGGCTAGACGTGACTAAAACGACGGGACGAAGCTGAACCAGCATGCTAAGTTCCGCGCACAGCACGCGAGCCACCTTCGGCGTCCTTTTCTTCCAGGCGCCACCTAAGAACATCAGGGACACCAGATAGTAATATAGAAGGCCACTTTTTGAGCGCAATAAAGTTGGGAACTATTTTTTCATGACCGCAATGTGCATGTTACTATTTTATGATCTTTGCCTACTTGTCTATATCTTATTTGTTGAATCTTTTTTGATAATATTGTAGCAATGCTGAGGAAGAGGAAAAACACATAAAAGAAGAAAGGGAAAATGACGTTGAGAAAGACGAGGAGACTAGTGCCCGTGCCGGACTCGCAGGCGTTCATCAGCTGAGTTCTCTGCCCCCTCGACCTGTGCAGCGCTCCGACGTCAAACCCCTGTCGTAACAACTTGGTGGCAGGCGCTGGGTACGAATACCCTCCCGACGCATCCTTAACCGCTGCAGCCTCGCCAAAGCCGTCGCCTCGCTGGTCTTCCTCCTATTCCTCCGAGAATGCAGCAGACAACTGAGCAGTCTCGAACGTCAACGCGAAGCATTCTGTCCCCGTCTGGTGATGTACCACCAACTGCCTCAAACGCGACGCTACCGCTTCGAGAGCCTAGTTCTTTTTCCGGTCAAGCAGGGGAAGATGTTGAAGAGTGGCTCACTCATTTTGAACGTGTGAGCCGCTTCAACCGCTGAGATTCGGTGGCGAAACTAGCGAATGTGCTATTCTTCTTGACGCAGACGGCCTTGATGTGGTATGAGAACCACGAAGACTCTCTGACCACTTGGGAGGGCTTTGTGGAAGCTATCAAAGAATATTTTAGCGATCTGACTGCAAATAGGAGGGAGACTGAGCAGACACTTGCTCAGAGCTCAGACAGCAGGTGAGACTTGCACCACATACATCGAGGCAGTATTGAAATTATGCAAGACCGTCGACAGTCGGATGGCCGAGGAAGATAAGGTAGGCGATCTGCTCAAGGGCATTGCAGAAGATTGGTTGGTTGGTTTGTGGGGTTTAACATCCCAAAGCGACTCAGGCTATGAGAGACGCCGTAGTGGAGGACTCCGGAAATTTTGACCACCTGGGGTTCCTTAACGTGCACTGACATCGCACAGCACACGGGCGCCTTGCTTTTCGCCTCCATCGAAAAGCGGCCGCCGAGGCCGGGATTCAATCCCGCGTCCTTGGGAACAGTAGTCGAGCGCCGTAACCACTGCGCCACCCCGGCGGGGTGCATTGCAGAAGACGTCTACCACTTCCTCATTGCCAAAGAAAACTGGAATTCGGTCACCGACATTATTCGACACTGCCGGACATTTCGAGGTCTTCAAGACCCGCCGGATTACACCGAAGTTTGGGCGACTGGCAAATGTCCCTTCCGTGGCCAGCGTCGAAGAATCTCCATCCCCAAGTCTCCTGTGCCCCATTCATGAAATCGTTAGGTATGAAATTTCACGACGTGAGCTGCTTGCCCGGCGGCCCTCTCGCTTCGCAGCTGAAGCATACGCTTTTCCAGCCCACCCACGTCCAGCTACACACCAGCCAATGACATCGACTTCGCCTTCCGGGAAGACCGTGACACCCCGCGACCAAGGGCCAATTAGATTTACCGGCAATTCTCTCATCAGCACAGAGACCCTCGGTCCTACTCCAACCGTACACCGCGCCTACCGCGGGAAAGCTACGTTGACGCGGAACCTACATTTCAATATTCGTCGCGTCCTACCTCGCAAGAGTCCACTGAAGCGCAGCTGTTTGACCGGCCTATTCCCGTGTGCTACCGGTGTGGTGTCGCGGCTCATATTTCTCGCTACTGCATTGGGCGCGCACAGTTCAGGGATCCTCCGACGGCATCGAACCGAAGACCCACTCAGCCCTACATCGACAGCTACCGGCCAGAGCATCCATCCCGGAGGGGTCGTTCAATGCTCGTGAAAATGGTGAAATGGTGTGAAATGCTCGAGAAAAGGGGTCATGGCCCAAACAGTTGCGCCCATGTGGCAGTAATCCGCTCCGCTTCAAGTCCGCCTCATGCGGCAAAAGCCCATTATGTGCCCATTTTTCTTAACTGCTGCAGCTGAGACTCATAGTGAGCACTACAGATGAGGCGCAAAGGAGGTACCTTAGCAGGCTGCGAGGTTCGAAACTGGGTTTGGGCACACCGCGGAGGGGGCGGGAGGCGCAGCGAAGTTTGCGGAGCTTCTCCCAAGCGCGCACTCCTAGAAAAGCCTAGTGCGAGGCCCAGGGGGACGCTTGTGCCCATTTTTACCGATGGGTGTCGAGCGGTGGGTTTTGAAATAACCACCTCCCCCAGCCGAGACCTCTTGCAGTCAGACAGCCGGAAATCCGGACCTAGGACTGCAGTGATTCTATGAAAAGAACTCCATCAGTGACAGTGAACCTTTACGTGATTAGACACGCTGATTTAGAGCGTTTCGCAATTGAAATAAGGCTTTTCTGAGTTTTCGAGTGTGCAATACACGACTCATTTTCAGATTTAAACTCCGCGAAACACGGTAACTTGAAACATCTTTGCAGGCTGAGGTGTTCGAAACTATTTTGCCCTAGAAGGAGCGCTGCGGGGTTTGCGGAGCCTCTTCCAAACGCACACCCCAGGCAGAGCCGGGCGCCAGGCCGGGGGACGCTTGTACTCATTTTTTTTAACCAACATTTTGTTTCATGGCCCTTTTTCCCAAACATTTCACCCCAGAAGAGCCGAACACAAGGCCGGGGGAAAGCTTGTACCCATTGGAAACCGGTCGGTACCCAGCGGCACTGGGGATCGAACCCCGTACCTCCCGAATGCGACGGGTTTCGAACGAACCACCTCCCACGCCCTTACTACGACTCCTCGGTCCTTTCGGCATGTATAAGTCGCCAGGATGGCTCCTTCTCTACCGGTAAACATCATTGCTATAACCACCGGCATTACCAGCCTGTTGGAGCGCCCAAAAACGAAAATGGCCACTGTCTTTATGGCCTTTTACGCCTGACGCTCGGCTGCAAGTTCCTCATTGTGCAGCTTGATCCACTTGGGAATCCCTCACAAATACACAGCTACATTCGTAATACTCGTGCCAGTCAAATTGTGTCTAACAACCAAGCCACGCAAACACTCGGACGCTACAAGGCAGCGCGCGCAGGTGAAAAAGGACACCGGCAGCCTCTCCCGCCTTCCTCCGAATAAAGGAGAGAATGAGAGCAGCGAGACGGAAGGGAGTTAGAGAAGCAAACGAATGCATCGCTGTGCCGAGCCAGGTTTCCGAGTGTCGTGCTTTTGACATTTGTTCGTGACACTCAATAAATCAGTTATACCCCACCAGTGAGTGTGTGCTAATACGGCGCTGCTGACGAACGGATCTCATTTGATATCAGACCCGAGGACGCCACAGCCCACCGGCGCCACTCATCAACGCACTCAGGCGCAACGATCGCAACCACCTGGGCACCGCTACAACGAAGCAGCTTGCGGACAAATTTAAGTCGCGAGAACTGCCATCCTCTGGAAGCAAGGATGAACTGGACTGCTCGGTGACATTTGTCAATGAGCCTCCTTGGAAATGGATATGACTCCAGCGACAAGCCAGGCTTCCAACGACTGTGGCAGGCAGGCGTATCTAGAGGCACCCTCCACCATTAAGGAGCTTCGTGACAAGGTAGGCAACGTACGAATGCAGGTCGCATAGGCGACCACGTACGGCAACGGCAACGTCCACCCAACTACTCCATCAGCAGCGGACAGCATTACGAGCTCCGGAAGCAGCCCGAACTGTATCACTTCCTGCCGAGTGCACGAAAGCTCGAACAATGTAAACATCATGACACAAAATGGCAAGTGACAGTCGTGGTCACTCTTGCTACGGCCACGGGGCTGAACGAGAGCTACAACTTACAGCCTGCTTGAGCTACCAGCGAGGAGACGCCAAATCTGCCAGCCATACTGGTTATGATCGCCACAACGCAAGCGCCCTTGGCCACTGCGTGAAAAAGGACGCCGGTAGTCGCACAACCGGCGCAGACACGTCAGCTGCAGTCGCGCTGTATGACAGAAACCCTATTCAAATTACAACCAGCTGGATCTTACAGGTAGAACGCACCGCGGCTCTGACAGAAAGATAACATAACACAAGTGGAAACACGAGATAACAAAGCTTAAAACCAAAAAATGGAAGGGCGAATAAAAAGGATGCTGGCGATAAAAAAGTAACAAATAACAGCATGCGACGTCAACAAGAAAACAAAATGCAATAAAATGTCAAAAATAATGACAAATAAAAGCGATAAAATAGCCAATAAAAAGGGCGTTAAAAGCAGAATAATAAAATCAAGAAGAAATGCCCAAAGGATGAATAAAAGCTAAGTGATGTACTACGGCGCCTAAACATTAAACCTAATCTGATCCTGTCTCAAACAGTCGAACTCACGTTTCGTTAGCGCTATCGAGAGGGTGCTAACACAATCCTCTCCCAGCATTAGATTGTGGGCGGCTTATATGATTTCGTGCGGATGTGATCCGTATTTCCTGCTATGAAAGTGCGTTTATGAAGGAACGGATCAAAAGACTAAGGAGTGGCACTTTGGACAATGGACACCAAGGTTTCTCTTTGCAGTGTTTTACACGTTATTCGAGTGCTGAATAACAAATTTATTGAGGCAACGCGCTGTTTTCCCCAAGTAGGCCTTGCCACAGCTCAAATCAAATTTATAAACCAAACCCACATCGCAAGGAAAGAAAGGTACCTTGTGCCTAACAGGGTAGGCTGGCTCCCGCACAGCCAGGACATTTACTCTGTGACAAAGCTTGCATTGCTGGTCGGGCCCCGAGAACACAACAAGGGCACCAGCCTTTTGCCCGAATATTTTGGCCTGTGAGAAAGAGTATGCAGGTGGGGAACTACAGCAATCTTGTGTTGGTGGTATGAGGCAACACTCACTTCATTTCCTTTGGGTTTGTTCAAGAATGAGCCAGCCACTAAGGTCAGCATTTTTGGTTTAAGGATAATATTTATAAATAAACAAAATTACGTAATTAGATAATTAAATATTGTCACGTAGTGGTGACGAGGTCGACGACACAAATGAAGGGTCGATGATTGCACTAAAGAAACTCTTTATTTGGGCTGACTTGCGTCCGCAAAAGAACTAAGCAACTCGGTGGCGGCGATAGAAACAAACGTGCTCGTCGATCGTCGAACAAAGAACGCTCGTCACACTCGGCAACGCTTAATTTAAAGGCTGCACAGAACAATCTAGATAATGTCGCAAACATCTACCAGCACGGGCTGAAACATTGTGGAAAGACACCCGAGTGGCCGGAACCTTCGAGACAGATCTCGGTGCATCTTGCGCTGCGCTACAACGTAACTGATAAAGGTGTGACTCGCGACATCGAGCATTAACAAACAAAGATTACGGAACTGATACGCGGTCCAGAATCAGAGTGATAAGCGCGTATGCCGGCGGCTGTTAAAGAACAACAAATACTGTTTTGAAAGTTTCGCGGCATTACTCCCCCCTTAAAAAAAAAAAGACATCGCCTCGATGTTCCAAAACAAAGAAACTTAAACATAAACACTGCAAAGTTTAAACACCACATATTCTTTAACGCTCGTAATATGGCTTCAGTCGAACAACATGTACAATTTCTGGGCGTGCGCGTCGCCGTTGTGATGCTGACGTTCCGTCGGGAATGACTTTATAGTCCAGTGGTCCGACGCGGCGAAGGATTTTGTATGGCCCAAAGTATCGACGCAAAAACTTTTCACTTAATCCGCGACGGCGAATTGCTGTCCAAACCCACACTTGGTCTCCTGGATTGTACTCTGCGTGGCGTCCTCGTAAATTGTATCGTCGACTGTCGGTGCACCGTTGGGCTTTAATACGCAGCCGTGCGAGTCGTCGGGCTTCCTCTGTACGCTGCAGGTAGGCGGCGACGTCAAGGTTGTCTTCGCTGGTTACGTGCGGCAGCATTGCGTCGAGCGTCGTCGTGGGCTCCCTGCCGTACACAAGATTAAACGGGGTCGCTCTGGTCGTCTCCTGGACTGCCGTTTTATACGCGACGATCACGTACGGCAAGATGGCGTCCCAGGTCTTGTGTTCAGCGTCCACGTACATAGCGATCATTTCCGCGATCGTTTTGTTCAGGCGCTCCGTAAGGCCATTGGTCTGGGGATGGTACGCAGTTGTTCGTCGATGGCTTGTGTGACTGTATTCCAGGATGGCTTGCGTCAACTCTGCCGTAAACGCTGTTCCCCTGTCCGTGATGAGCACTTCTGGGGCGCCATGTCGCAAGAGAATTTGTTCGACAAAAAATTTGGCGACTTCTGCCGCGGTACCATTTGGTAGTGCTCTTGCTTCGGCGTAACGGGTAAGGTAGTCAGTGGCCACGATGATCCACTTTTACCCATAGACGGAGATGGAAAGGGGCCGAGGAGATCCATCCCAATTTGTTGAAAGGGCAGGATAGGGGGCGGAATCGGGTTTAGTAGTCCGGCTGGTCTGATCGGCGGCGTCTTGCGTCGTTGGCACTCACGACATGTCTGCACGTAGTGGGCAACTTCGGCAGGGAGTCGCGGCCAGTAATACTTCTCCTGGATTCGACGCAACGTGCGTGAAAATCCGAGATGGCCTGCTGTGGGCTCGTCATGCAACGCCTGCAGAATTTCTTGCCGAAGGGTTTTAGGCACTACGAGAAGCTGAGCGGTCTTGTTGTGTGCGAAGTTCTTCTTCACGAGGAGGCCATTGCTTAACGTGAAGGATAATAAATGTCGCCTGAACACACCAGGAGGGGAAGCAGTCTTTCCTTCCAAGTAATCGGCTAGCGCTTTCAGCTCAGGGTCTGATCGCTGTTGTTCTGCGAAACTGCTGGCGCTTACCGGTCCCAAAAACGCGTCGTCGTCATCGTCCTTTGGGGGAGCATCGACGGGAGCGCGGGATAAGCAGTCTGCGTCGGAATGCTTCCGGCCCGACTTATCGACTACAGTCTTGTCAAATTCTTGAAGTCGTAGGCTCCATCTGGCAAGGCGGCCGGAAGGATCTTTCAAATTAGCCAGCCAGCAGAGCGCGTGATGGTCGCTTACCACCTTGAATGGTCGGCCTTATAGGTACGGACGAAACTTAGAAGTGGCCCAGATGATTGCAAGGCACTCCTTCTCGGTCGTAGAGTAATTGACTTCGGCTTTTGTGAGGGGCCTGCTAGCGTAGGCGATTACTTTCTCCTGTCCGGCACTCTTCTGGACGAGAACGGCTCCTAGGCCCACCCTGCTCGCGTCGGTGTGAATTTTGGTCTCGGCGTTTTCATCAAAGTGGCCATGTACAGGAGGGCATTGCAGGCAGCGCTTAAGTTCGTCGAAGGCTTCTCCTTGCGGCGCTTCCCATTTAAAAGGTACGTCCGCCTTTGTAAGCTGCGTCAACGGTTCGGCGTTCCGCGAAATGTTTCTGACAAATCGTCGATAATAAGCGCACAGCCCAAGGAATCGGCGCACAGCTTTCTTGTTGGCAGGCGGTGGGAATTTTGCGATGGCAGCTGTTTTCTCCGGGTCTGGGTGAATACAGTCCTTGCTAACGATGTGACCTAGGAACCGGAGTTCTTCGTAGGCGAAGTGACACTTCTCTTCTTTTAGCGTTAGTCCCGATGACTTGATGGCTTCCAGCACTATCTGTAGTCGTTTTAGGTGGTCTTCAAAGTTTGACGAGAAGACAACAACGTCGTCCAAATACAGCAAACAAATTTGCCACTTCAAGCCTGCCAGGACTGTGTGCATTACTCGTTGAAACGTGGCTGGTGCGGAGCAGATTCCAAATGGCATCACCTTGAACTCATAAAGGCCGTCCGGTGTGATGAATGCAGTCTTCTCGCGATCTCTTTCGTCGACCTCAATTTGCCAATATCCACTCTTCAGGTCCATCGATGAGAAGTACCTTGCATTGCAGAGCCGGTCGAGAGTGTCGTCGATGCGGGGAAGCGGGTAGACATCCTTCTTCGTTATGCTATTCAAGCGGCGGTAATCAACGCAGAAGCGAAGGGTGCTGTCTTTGTTCTTGACCAAAACGACTGGTGCCGTCCAGGGGCTGTTCGATGGCTGGATTACGTCGTCATGCAGCATTTCTTCAACTTGATCGCGAATGGCGATACACGATAAGGGCTTTGGCGCAGAGGTCGGTCGTGTTCGTCCGTTATAATGCGGTGTTTGGCTAGTGGTGCTTGTCGTATCTTCGATGATGACGAGAAGCACTCCCTGTAGTTTCGAAGAAGACTGCGAGTCTGGTTTTTCCTGCTATAGGTCAATACTGGGTTGATGTCAAATGTGGGCTGACGGAATTGGTCCGGTGCTTCTTCCAGTGGTTGGTCGTGGAGGGCGAATACGTCTTTGAGGTCCGCTAATTCGTCGAGAAAAGCGATGGTCGTGCCCTTGTTGAGATGCCGGTATTCTTCAGTGAAGTTTGTTACCAGCACCTGAGCTTGTCCTCTCCGGAATTTCGCGATGCCTCTTGCAATGCCGATACCTCGTTCCAAGAGCAATTGGATATTTCCTTCGACCATGCCTTCAGCGGTTTCGATGTCTGTGCTTCCTACGCTGACGGCGACGCTTGATCGGGGCGGCACGGTCCATTCTATGTCGAGGACGTTTAGAGCGACGTGTTTCGCCGAAGTCACTGTAGCAGGTATGGCATTGTCTGCAGAGAGCTTGATGAGCTTGGATCGGAGGTCGATGATAGCCTTATTTTCATTTAGGATGTCCATGCCTAAAATCACGTCGCGGGAACACGGCTGCAAGACCACAAAGCTGGTGGGGTAAGTACGCCCATTTACGGTTATTCTTGCAGTACATCGCCCCGATGGAGTAATCAGGTTGCCACCTGCGGTGCGAATCAGCGGGCCATCCCAAGCGGTTGTAACTTTCTTGAGATGGGAGGCTAACGGTCCACTGATGAATGAATAGTCAGCCCCGGTGTCTACAAGGGCAGTGACTCTGCGACCGTCGCCATCAACTTCAAGGTCACTTGTTCGCGTCCTCGCATTGCACGTGGGCCTTAGTGTCCGATCTCGGCTCCGTCGTTTCTTCAGGCCATGGCCGGGGCATACCGTTGTTACTTCGCTGGGCGGCGGTGTCTTCTTGCACTCTGGTCGTGTTGTCGGCGATGTCGTAGTGTGGAGCGGCGATGAAATGGTTGCGTCATCGTTAGTGGTCGTCGGCGGCGGAGGATCTTCTTTTCGCCGTTGAGCAACCTCATCTCCAAAGGTTGCTCTGTTTAGTTTCCCCTGCTCGGGCTTGGGGACCTTCCGCGCATACTCTCATCATAGATACGGCCTTGCGACGCAAAGCGGGCCCTGTACGGCGAGGGGGGCGTGACAGACGCCTTGGCGACGAGTTCTCTCCGCTGCACAGGAAGTCGTTAATTTCCTGTAGTCGCTCGCCAGGACGTGGTCGTGGGGCGTCGACAGCGAAACCACGGAGGCCAATCCGCCTGTACGGGCAGTGATGGAGGATGCGTCCTGCCTCACCGCAATGGAAGCAGAGCGGTCGGTTGTTTGCTGTCCTCCAGGCGTCGCACTTTCTGGGGCTTGGGGGTCGTGGTAGACTTGGCGGGCGTTGGCCAAGGGGCGGTTTTCAGGAACAGGGCGGTAACGGCGAGGGCTCGGAAAGTAATCACGTCGGGGCGCAGGGCAACGTAATGCACCAGCGTAGTTCATCGCTGTTGCCTCTTGCGCTGGAACATTCGCAGCCGTCGCTTCAGGAACGGCCAGCGCCTGCTGGGCTTCTTCGCGGACGACGTCCGCGAGCGTCGCCACCTGGGGTTGTTGCGATGATGGCAGCATTCTACGGAGCTCCTCTCGCACGATCTCTCGAATGAGGTCCCGAAGGTTCTCTCCGCTTGTAGATGTGCTGGGGTAATAAAGGGTCGATGATTGCACTAAAGAAAATCTTTATTTTTGCTGCCTTGCGCCCGCAAAAGAACTAAGCAACTCTGCGGCGGCGATAGAAACAAACGTGCCCGTCGATTGTCGAACAAAGAACGCTCGTCACACTCGGCGACGCTCAATTTAAAGGCTGCACAGAACAAAATAGATAACGTCGCAAACAGCTACCAGCACGGGCTGGAACATTGTGGAAAGACACCCGAGTGGCCGGAACCTTCGAGACAGATCTCGGTGCATCTTGCGCTACAACAAAACTGATAAAGGTGTGACTGGCGACATCGAGCATTAACAAACAAAGATTACGGAACTGATACGCGGTCCAGAATCAGACTGATAAGCGTGTCTGCTGGCGGCTGTTAAAAAACAACAAATACTGTTTTGAACGTTTCGCGGCAATATTTGTAAAACAAAACATTGCTTGTGGTGCACAAGGACACTGGCAGTTGTATGAAACTCTTTTCACTGACCTACCTTAAATATATTATTTTGTAACTCTTGCTTCAAGTTACCTGGGACATCCAGTATACATATGCCATACCAACTGTTTTATGGCTAATTTTGTTATTTCTTCTCTACTTCAGGTAAATAATTTCTTAATTACGGGAATTTTACTGCTGCAGCATTCGAATACGTGTTCTACAGTCATACTACTGAGACAGTTCTACTGATCTCACAAGATTCGTAATTGGGTTTCAATGTGCTGTGTAGTAATCTTGCTTAACATTTTTGAAGAAAAAATTGTGAAGTTGCACCTATACTTAAAAAACGTTTAGATGCCATGATGTTACGTATCTTTCTTTGTTTCAATACACTTATCAAATCGGATCGTCTTCTCGCAGTACATCCACAGTAATTAGCTTCCTTGCAACGCGGAAATTGAGTGCTGTGTGCACTTTAATGACCACGCAAGTTCTGGATATGCATGGCTATGTACATAACCAAATCTAAATTAGCCTCATCTCATTTTCTGCCCAATAAAGGTGAAATACAAACTATAATAGTCATGAAAAGATATATTGCTTGTGATTATATTCTGTGGCACTAAAATAACCAAAAGCAAATTGATTACCGGAATTTTTGCCTTGGCACGCTTTATTGACACGAATATAATGAGCGATTGGTACGGCTCCTTCTGAATTGCTTTATTAGCTGGTGTAGCATGAGCTGATCGCTGAAGGTACATGCAAATTTGAACGCTTGCTTGACCTACATGTTGTTACCCCACAGCTCGCACAGCAAAACCGCTTTGATTAATGCCCACTGAGCGGAACTTATCGCAGTACGAGAGAGGCCGGAAAAAATTTAATGCAACAAATTTCACCAGCCATGAAGTCTCACTTTATGACAGCAAGCATGCGCTTATAATGAATATCATATCGCACCCTCTGCCGATAAGTCAAATCCATAAAAAATTAAGATGATGCATTACCTAAGCTTGTAAACTTTGCCGTAGTAAATGGTGTCTTTTATCACGCGTTCTTAAAAAGGATACCGGCTCATTGTTGTCATTCACTGCGTAGATTTTAATGCTAAATGAGACACCACGCAGAGCTAGTCACACAGGAGCTCAATACCTTCTGGAAATTTGAAGAATAATTTTGTTCGCTGTCGACTGCTTATTTGTAGCTTTAGTAACAAATTTTTGCATAGTAACTGTGCATCCGGCAACGTAAGCTATTTATTCCAATTTGAAATGAGATATCATTAACAAACTGTAGACAGGTCGAATTGCAGCCTGACTTCTTACACCAAATGGGAAAAGGGGGGGGGGGGGGGGGAGTTTCAGGACCCGCAAACAGGACTGTTGTTTGAGTAGCCGATATGTAGCTTTGCGACAATTAAAATTCAATCTGCTATGAATATGCTCCTATCTGTATTGGACTCAGAAGAGGTCGCTTAACTAAGGCATCCTATTGCCACCTGGTGTCCCTATATTCTTGCTGCGCCTGGAAGACGAGGACATTGAAGTCGGCTCGCGCGCTGTGTTCGGAACGCTGCCTGCTCCTACAACTTAATTAGCCCTTTCGTTCACGCCTTGCCCTGTTGTCCGCGACATATTTTGGTGGAGGTGCTGGGTGGCGATCCCAGTATATGTCCCGCACTCCTCCGCACACTCAAGATTCAGGTCCTGTGCCAGTCGACACTCCTGTGCACCGCGCTAGCCGGAGGAATCAAGGCCTACCACCTGAGCACGGACCATTGGAATTCACCACCGCAGCCACCCTTCAACCCGTCGTGCAAGCTCCAACTCACTACACGCTACAAAAGCCACGACTGCCTAAACATTTCCACGGCAGTAATAACGAAGGCGTCAAAGAGTGGCTCGTCCAGTTTGAACAGGTCGCCTCGTTTAATCAGTGGGACAACACCGCGAAGCTCACGAACGTCTTCTTCAGCCTAGAAGATGGCGGGCGTCCTTGGTACGAGAATCGTAGCGCGAGTTTTGCCTCTGCATTCTCGATATGTACACCAGCCCGGATCGCCGAGAACGAGCGGAAAGGACTTTGCGCTCTCGCAAGCAGTATACCTAACGAGACTATAGCTATGTACGTGGAGGACATGACCGGACTGTTCTGACGATGTGACCCGGCCATTCCCGAAAAGAAAAAGGTGCGCCATCTCATGCGCGGCGTTAAGGAGCAGCTGTTCGCTGGCCTCGTACACAATCCGCCGACCACGGTTGCCGAGATTCTTACGGAGGCAATCACAATGAAAAGGGTGTTCCAGCAGTGGTCTACGACCTACGACAAGCCGGTAATCAGCGCTTTGCTCACAGAGCCGCTTTCTGTCTTCGTGGCTGCTCCGGGTCTTCTCCGCGACATCATCCGCTCAATTTAGCGAGAGGAGCTTCAGACTTTTTTTCGGTGCTCCCCAGCCGACGGTCGGCTCTGTCGCTGGTATTGCCCGAGAAGAGCTCCAGCAAGCATTTCGGTGTTCGGTACAAACTGCTAACCAGCCATCCTTTTCCACCGAGTCCTGTCGGCCAACGTATGCGGACATCTTACGATGTCCTCCGACTGATTCCACACAATTACTGCCACCCGACCAAGGCTCACTGTATTCAGCCCACCCTAAGCCGTACATCGACATCCGCCGACCACCCCAGCGAAAGGCCGACCTGTGGCGTGCCCCAAATTGGCAGCGCCTGTGCTTCCACTACGGATAACCAGGTCACCTGTATCAGCAGTGCCCATATCGACAACTGGGACTGAAGGGCTTCCCCATCGACATGCGTCGCTCTCCAGTAGGCCAGCGACCCCAGGATATTGAAAACTACGTAGCCCAGCATCTCATGGCGCCAAGTTTTCGGCAACAGCCATGATCTCCGTCTCCACGCCGACCATCCACGCAGCCCAGCTCCTCCTGAATGGCGCAGCGACGGTCGCCTAGTCCGCGTCGGGAAAACTAAAGACAGAAACCTCCGGGGTCGAGGCCGCTTCAAATCGACGCGACGAAGACCCGCCGACAACGCGACCTGCGAGCGACAGCGACTTGACGGCCCCGACGACAGTTCGTACCCATGAAAATAGACTCTCTCTGGATATACACGTGGTCCTCAACGGCTATAAGGTTAGCGCATTGGTAGACACTGGTGCTGATTTTTCGATTTTAAGCGGGAAGCTACCGGCGCTTCTAAAAAAAAGTAATGTCGCCATGTTCTGGCACGCAGATTCGAACAGCTGGCGAGCATGTCGTACCTTCGAGCAGTCAGTGCACGGTGAGTGTTCAAATTCGCAACAAGTTTGTTGCCAGCTGCCTTGGGATACCTGACTACTCCCGCGACTGCATCCTTGATGTCGATTTTCTCCGGGAGTATGGGGCCACTATCGATCTCCGGAAGCGTACCTTTTCCTTTTCGACCAAGAAAGCTGATGATACTGACACCGCAAACCGCCAACGCCGCGCCCCTCTTCGAATTTCTGCCGAGAGCGTTTCTATTCCGCCACGTTCCAGGGTTTTCGTGACTCTTAACTGCGATGAACTACGTGACGGAACGGCTGTCGCTCAGGGTAACAGGTCCGTTTTGCTCACACACGGCATCACCTCGGCGCGGAGCCTCATCCATCTCCGTAACGGCCGATCTGAGCTCCTGGTGACTAACTTCACGAACGAACCCCGCCATCTTTTCTGCGCTACCGCTATCGCATTCGCCAACCCCTTAGCGGACGTTTCTGAATGTTTTACTTTCGAAGAAGATGAAAATGTGCGCTCAATCCTTGGTCGTCTTGATATTAGTACAGATCTCTCGGAAGCACAGCAGAGCAACCTTCGTTCTATCCTCCTAGAATATAGCGCTTGTTTCGCGACCTCATTGAAAATTCGGCAAATGCCTATTGTGAAGCACCGTATAATTACTCCAGACGATGACCGCCCTATACGCCAGCAGCCGTACTGCATATCAACGACGGAATGTGAAACATTTGAGACACAGGTTCAGGAAATGCTTCGTGATGGTGTCATCCAACCCTCCAACAGTCCGTGGTCGTCCCCTGTGGCGCTGGTAATGAAAAAAGATGACATCCTTCGCTTCTGTGTTGATTATCGAAAGTTGAACGACATCACTAAAATAGACGTCTACCCGCTGCCCGTATTGACGATTCGCTCGACAAGCTTCGTTGCGCCCAGTAGTTCTCCTCCATTGACTTTAAGAGCGGGTACTGGCAGATTGAGGTCGATGAGCGGGACCGCGAAAAAACAACTTTGGTCACCCTAGACACACTGTATGAGTTTAAAGGGCTGCGATTCGGCCTAAGTTCAGCGCTTGATGGACACCGTTCTCGATGCCCTCCGGTCAGCTGACTTGACGCTGAAGCCCGAAAAGTGCTACTTTGGCTACAAAGAGTTGAAGTTTCTCGGTCATCTTGTGAGTGCCGCAGGCGTTAGGCCAGACCCCGACAAAACTGCCGCTGTCGCCAGGTTTCCCGTTCCAGCCACGCAGACGAGTTTAAAACGTTTCCTGGGTTTGTGTGCGTACTAGCGCCGCTTCATCGCGAACTTTTCCAAGAATGACGCACCCCTGACCCGCCTCACGCGGGACGATACACAGTTCGCGTGGGCCGCCCAACAACAGGAGGTTTTTGCGGAGCTGCTCAGACGACAGCAAATTACACCTGTTCTTGCGCACTTTGATGAAGACACTGCCACCGAAGTCCACACCGACGTCAGCAACATAGGCCTTGGCGCTGTACTCGTTCAAAAGCAAGCTGGCGTGGAAAGGTCATTGTGTATGCCAGCCGCATGCTCTCCCGCACTCAAACAAATATTTCCCCTACGGAAAAGCAGTGCCTCGCGGCTCTGTGGGAAACTATGAATTTTAGACCTTGTCTCTATGGCCGCGCGTTTAAAGTCGTTATTGATCACCATTCTTTGTGCTGGCTGGCCAATCTCCGCGACCCATTGGGGCGCCTAGCAAGATGGAGCCTTCGCCTCTAAGAATTTGATTACTCCATTGTGTATAAATCTGGTCAGAAGCACGAAGATGCTGACGCGCTCTCGCGGGCACCCGTCGGATTTGTCGATAAAGTCACGGATGACAGAGGTTTTCTTGGACTAGTGAATGCCTGAGGCATAATGGCCGGACAGCGAGCTGACCCAGACCTTCGACCTGTCATTGGCCACCTGGAAGGTCGCGCTGCTGACGCCCCCGCCAGTTTGGAAGGAACCTGTCTGCATTCTGTCTTCGAAATGGCGTTTTACTCAAGAAAAACTCCAGCACTGTTGATTGCGAGCACTTTATCGTCATGCCGGCCGTCCATCGCGACGATATCCTTTTTGCTTGCCACGATGAGCTCACCTCCGGCCACTTGGGCTTTGCAAGCACATTCGCTCGAGTTCGTCAAGCCTATTATTGGCCTAAACGTTCTGACGCCGTCCACCGCTACGTCAGAGACTGCCGCGAATGTCAACTTCGAAGGTGCCTCCTCTCAAGTCCGCAGGTTTGCTCCAACCTAATATTCCACCTTGGACCTCGTTTGACCAAGTCTGCTTAGACCTTCTGGGGCCATTTCCGCTGTCATCGAAGGGTAACAAATGTATTATAGTCGCGACCGACTATCTCACACGTCATACGGAAACAAAGGCAGTGCAGCGGGGCACTTCAATCGAGATCGCTCAGTTCTTTATTCAGCAAATCGTGTTGTGTCATGGCGCACCGTCCCTAGTCGTCACCCATTGAGGCACTGCGTTTACGGCACAGCTAATTCACGACGTGCTCGAGCTTAGTCATACCAGCCACTGAAAAACTACTGCATATCCCGCGCAGACGAATGGCCTCACAGAGAGACTCAACAAAACCATCGCCGACATGATCACAATATACATAGACTCGCAGCACAAAAACTGGAATGAGATTCTCTCATACATCACATATGCCTACAACACGGCCTTTCGCCTAGTCTACGAACGTGACGTTCAGATGATAATAGATGCCATGCTTCCGAGCTACACAGATGATCATCCACTCACGCCAGACGCCGACCATTTGGCTCAGCGCGCTGAGAAGCACATCAACGTGCCAAATATTCACATTCAGCAGCAGCAGGACCCGGATGCACGCCGTACAACCTCCGACATTGACACGTCGCATACCATCCTGGAGAGAATGTTTGGTGTGGACACCGGTGTGTCGGCCCGGCTAGTGTGACAACCAGATTTCCCGTTACTTCGAACCTTATGAAGTTCTGCGACGTGTCACAGAAGTGACATACGAAGTTCTTCCAGCAGGTACTGCGCAGCCCTCTCGTCGGCTACCACGCTTCGAGGTCCTGCACGTTGTCCGCATGAAGCCCTATTTCACGCTGTAGTGCGCTATGCGCTTGTTCCGTTGTCGCGTAGGACATCTTACCCCGCCTACGTTATCTATTCTGTCCATGGGCCGATCTTTGTTTTTCACTTACATTGCCCATCGCTCTCGCTCCGTTTCTGATTTCGTATTCTAAGAGGGGGAGTAATGCCACCTGGTGTCCCTATGTTCTTGCGGCGCTTGGAAGAAGAGGACACTGAAGTCGGCTCGCGCGCTGTGTTCGGAACGCTGCCTGCTCTTACAGCTTAGCCCTGTCGTTCACGTCTTGCCCTGTTGTCCGCAACTCTATTTTACTCTACTAAACGTCGGCATGAGTCCTGCGCCTTTCTTTTTTGTTCGTCTGTTACGTGCCGTGGCTATGATTCCGTAAATTCAAACTGTGTTCTCTTGATCCATAGAAGACGTGTCCAGCCCAGAGACGAAAGGCACTTTTATTGTGCCATGTTCGCATTTAGAATCCCTCACTACAATGCGAGAATAAAAATTATTTGGAAATTTAAGTAAAGGACACTTGTTTTATCAGCAATAATCCCTACCTTCATGTGTAGGGCGTCGCTGGCACTGTCTGAAGAGTAGTTTTATTTATTTATGGTCATATCGATCCCTCCGTTTTATCCACTGCTTTCTTTCGCAGCTGCTGGAACTATGCTGCTGATGGCTACGTTTTAAGTGACATGATTATTTACTACAAACAAGAAAGTTTTGCTGGGAGAAAAAGCAACTTCTAGGAATTTCTGGCTCCATTTATTAGTGAACAAATCTTTTGTTTCTTTTCTTTTCGTGAAATATATTTGCTTGAGGCCTAAACCCTCAGAACTACGTAATGTCTCCTATGGTATTTAGTCGCTACGCATTACTTACACTTCTTGGTCGATATTCCCGTTACGACAAGTCTGTTTCATACAAGGCTCCACAAAGAAAATGACTTGTCCTTCAAATAGTTGTGCGCCGTTTAGAGCTTGACAGGCGCCTGCAAATGAAAGTAATAAAAGAGCTATTCACTTCTCAAGATCTGATTTCTAAACACTTATACAACACCGCTGGGCTTTCTAATGTTGTATTTGAATTGCAGATCGCGAGCCGTTGGTCGGATCGCAAACAAAGCTGATTGCTCCGGCGGAGATCCCTTCCTCCATAAATATGGAGGAAGGGATCTCCCCTTGGAGCGAAAGCATTCCTATGGCAAATGCCATAGGAATGCTTTCGCTCCAAGGGGAGCATGTTCCCTGGTGGACTTAAGCAAAACTGAACGCACACTGGTTCTGGTTGCTTTTCACTCTGCAATGGTTGCCATCGCATTCACTCTGTTACGAACGCATTTTCACAGCTGTTGTCAAAACAAGCGCATCTAATGGCGTGAATATTTAGGTTTCTGGTCAAGCATAATCAAATCTTGGGTCGATGCTAAAATATATCTTTGAGGCGGCAGAGGTCACGTTTGAAAAAGCTGCTGACGACGAGCGCGGCGCCATGCCACCTCAAAAGAAGGCAATGAAAGTTTTTCCTATATGCCTTAATTTAGGGTCTCGCACGTTATAATGCAAAAACGTAGTAAAGATTACAAACATTTTGCTTGCTTCGTTTGGGATGCAGAACCATTTACTAGATCCGAAGCAAGAAAAAATATGCTTAGAATGTCGATGCTGTCTTTGCTGGCGGCAGGGTTTCGTCGTTTTTCTGCCGCCGAAGTATGCAGAAACAATGCTGAGAATCATGCATACAGCTCACATGGCGTGCTTTGTAAGGTAAACATGAAAGAAAATCGATTGTTTAAAAATCAGCTCTTGCGTCACAGACAGAAGGCGACGCTGTGTCGCAAGCGCTGGTTTTTAAACTATGGATCACCAGCAAAACAGCCCTATCCTTAGTTCTTCTGCTATGAAAGAAATGCTTACGAAAGATTAGTCATGTCTTCTTAATCATCAGTAGATTCTTTGATAAGCGGTAGCTACTGCTCGTCTGTACAGCGTCGTTCGTTGTGACGGCTTCCCACCGCAATAGGCCTTATGCCGTTGCCGGCCGGTGGCGCCCGCTCCTCGCTCGATTTCAATGCCCCCCGCCTCGCAAGAGTTTTTACACCGAGCATTTCACAATAAAGGTTGACTCCTTTGAGGTCGGCAAGCAGGCATAGCTTTCATGTCATTCACAGCTGCTCAGACCACCGTGGAGAGATGAGAAAGTGAGAATACGCCGGTCGTGGCAGGGAGTAGAAGCGGAAACATGAGACGCGCCATAAACGGTTTCGCCCATATCCCCCTATTTCGGCGCAGCAAATATCGCTGCTCAACGCGATCCTCACCTGATCCCAATCTGCCATTGGAACAGATATCTTTCGCTACCATTCTGCCATTGGAATTCAACATAATACTTGGTGTAGCAATAGACTACTTCGATTTACCTTTGCTAGCAGCGTGCTAGCTGCCAGGAAATTCGCTTCTGACAGGTAATGGTATCAAGGCTACATGAGCTTCAGGCAATAGAAACCAGCCAGCCAGGCAAGACAGGTTTCATGGTGGGTGGTGATATAACCAGCTCATTCGTTACGATGTCTGAAGCGCAAAAACAGCGGGGACGTGAGAGACACACAGAACATAGCACTAACTTTCAACTAAATTTCATTGACAGCGCAGAAGCATATATGCACATAAGATAGTACATCAAAAAACAGAAAGATGACACTCATCGCATGCACATGCCATTACCGTTTCACAGATGTTTGACAGATTTTTGATCGTTTTACAGACAATTTGACAGATAAATTGATAGAATACTAACGCACTCAGCTGGTCATGCGTGCCTCTCATTACCACACGCGAGCCTTGATCTTTGTTCCTTGCCTCCACACTGCACTCACTGAACAAAGCTTGCAGGGTTTATTAGGACAAGCACGACAATGTTTTGATATGTTACCAATCCTTAGTTAAGCCACATTACGCTTGCATTCTGCACGTCTATTATTTAAACACCTGCCAGTTTGTCCTATGCATACTGAACCATAAGTGAAAAGAATACGGTATACGACCTCTTGTACATACTGTACACACTTATTTCTATGCCTGTTAGTGCATTCCTTTGAGCGACTTTGAACCGGGTTTGTTATTATTGATACTTTCGACAGCTTTCCTTAGGAAGAGAGAACCAATGTCACATTTTTCTTTAGCCCTCCCATTTTCCTGTTGCCCTCTACTACATAACGTCTTTTTCTCTTTCGCTTCCTTTCTCACTTTCTTGCCTTCTTTTATGGTAGGGTTCAGATTTCAACGGAACAAGTATGGCATATACTGCTCCTTTACTTTCCTGTCAACAAATTAATAAAGCCGCTAAAGGCAAATACGAAACCTGGCAAATAGTAGAAACAGACATGAGGGGCTGGAATATTTAGAGATATTTCTGGTGGTTTTTGTACCAAAAAAGAATATTTTATTACCGAGCGCAAACAAAGATAGGAAGATCAGAAGATCTTTATATGCGGGGCAAATAAAGGGATAAGGCTGCGCTTCAGGAGCCTGGAGCTGCAACAAATAAATATTATAAGGTTTCGCGACAATAGCGTGATCTCAAATTTTGCAGCCACTGTGATACACATGGAACAATATTAATTGAGGCATAATTGTCTACCTTTTTAAGCCTGGAACAACCTTGTAAACATTGAAATCAACATGGTGCAACGTGTTAAAGACTGCAGGAATATATCGCAAAAATTGTGCTGATTTGTTTGCTGTTTTAGGCATTGCACAATAAGTCGTACAGTACACATTGAGGATGAGTGGCTGCATGCTGTCACGCCCAGTGACCGTGATTACGAATTGGCCCAGTTACATTATAAACATATATGAAGCGACAAATGAAAATTATTGGTATACTTGCTTCGCCTTCAAAGGTATGAGGTGGCATCATTAATGGCCTCCACCGGCATCTAATCTTATAAATCCGCGTTGCTACATGCTTAATGGTTAATAGTCTAATTTGTACCTCTATTACCTCAAGCATACTTATCAGCATACGGTCACAACACCCTACATAGTGAAACCTCATAAGAGGACATTTATAAAGCATCGGATTAACCAAGCCGGTCGGACGAGCCTCTGCGGCCTAAGAACTGTGTGCCTTACTAATACACCGAGGCTCCTATAGGTTCGATTTTTATCTCACCCAACCGTCTGAAATGAGAGTCCCGAGTTGGTAGCGCTTTCTAGCGCCTTTCGATTAGGCAGTGTCATGTGTTCTCGTGAGGTCGCACGACATAAATATCACCCTGAGGCAGGCAATACCAATTATCTCCTGTCCGAGCTATACCCGTGATTTTTCTTACAGAACGAAGTTTTATACGTTATCGCACTTATATTACGTTGAGGTTACGACGTTTCAAGGAACGAAGGTTCACTGTAGCAGGCAGACACATTAGGACTGTGCTGGTCTTTATTGCTGCTGTTGTCACATTCGCGTCCAGCAGGAGTAAATAAAACTGTTTAGTTAAAATTACACTCGCCTTAGATAAAACGCATGTTCAGGAACTGGACTATTTACTGGAATTGAGCAGGCCTGAGCGATTCTTGTTTATATTTTATCTTTCATACACGTGCCAGCATCGTGATTATTGCTTCATGAAGGCGAGCAATATGATACAATTGGATGAAAAGAAAATTTGAGACGCTAAAGAAAGCAAATTCAGAAGATTAGGTAAGCAGAAATAAAGAAAACTATGAGCAATGGTTGATGACTGTAGTAGCATAATATTATTTTAAAAATCAACTAAATCACAAATCATTGATTATCATTATGCTTTGATGAACATTCGATTTACCTCTGTGTGAAACAAGCTTGCCCTTTGAACGCTAGTGTTTTTAAGACTATGTGTGCTGCATTAAGGTTATCGGAGAGCATTTCCTACACTTTCTTAAAAACTGGCTCCTGCATTATTACCTGTACAGCGGCAGGCATTAGGAAAATGCTGATCTATGATGATCTAATTAACGGTTATTTTTAAGCCCTCTTTATTGTAAAGCTCTAAAAACGTAAAACAGAATGAAAAATAGGTGAGAGAAAATCCGCATCAAATTAGAGGTCATCGCAACAAAAGCAACTGACGATAAGGAAAATGGGGCTGACACGAAACCATCAAACATTTGAGAAAGTGCAGAGAAAAAATTAGCAGACATGTCAGAAATGACAATTGAGAAAATTAGGCAGGTAGGCCCGAAAATCTAAACCATTATGAACGGAAAGACAAAGAAATCATAAAGCTATATCTAGAGATCCCAAAAACTTGAAATGCGCTAGGAGGTGGTTATCAGAAGGGAAAGTGTGCCGAAGCATTGGAAGGAAAAGTAGTCAAGAAACTAACTCATATTGAAAAAGTCTGAAACACAAAAAAGACAAGGACGCGAGAAACACAGGACAAAGCGCTTTATCCTGTGTCTGTGTCAATTATCTGTCTTCTCTGCGCCTCAGGCGCCGCCATTGTAAGCAAGCCCCACTGATTAACTTAATAAACAGACTTGCTGAACTATGTTCCTAATACATCCATCAGTATTTTTCAGCTCATTCATCAATTGTTGTTTTACTTATCGCATGTGCCTGGTACGGAAAAGAACGCTTCCTTAGCTCTATGTCCTGTGTCTCTCTGTCGTCCCTGTCCTTTTTGAGCTTCTGGCTTTGCGAAAAGGAGTAAACTCTAGCAACTAGCCCTTGAAACAGTCTTGCGGAGTCAAGAAAAGAAGACTATTGGAGTAAACACAAAAATAGGTGAAGCCAAATTGGCTAAAGAAGACAGAATGCTACTGGAGACACAAATGATGGTGAGGCATAATTCAAGCAGAAAATTAACATGTAGAGAGAGCGTAGGATAGACTTTTAACCAGTCAAACAAAAGTCAACAAAAGGAAAAGGTGTCATAGCAGAAGCAAAAATATCAAAGAAAAAGTGAATACAGTTGTTTACCTAACAACCATAAGCACGAGTTATTTTAGAAACAGTAATGAAAAAACAAATTGCGGGTATACGCAGGGTTAGGCAACAGTAAATCTCCTTGTCCTAATTCCAGGGGCAGGGCCTCGGCATACCTAGGTAGCAATGTAGGCCATTTGGTGCCTCCAACCACATACGACATGGAGCAGACTGGCACGTAGGCGTACAAACTGACGAGGGAGGATTGGACACGTATTACAGGCAGGAGTAAAAATTAAAGGCGAACAGAAATGTGAGTAAACCGTGCACGAGAACGAGGGCAAGGCTGTAGAGAAGGAAAGTCCTCTAGGGAAAGAAAGTTTTAGTAGCCGGTAAGCAGCTCTTCAATTGAAAAGGTGGGCAGACAGGCGCTTAGGTAATTAAGAACATCTTCAACAGCGTCACCGTGTGAACAGGCAGGCATAGAACGAAGAGCGAAAAGATGAAAATATGAGGGAAAGCGGGCTTGGTACGTTAGATGAGCAAAAGAACAGGGTCGATAGAAAAAGGAAGCGGAGGACGTAGCGAACAAAACAGACAGGAGAATTTCAGAGTGATCCGAGGTCCAGCTGAATGCCCAGAACCAGAGGACAGTTGGATGCATTGTGTAGCGCACAGACAGAGCGACAGTCGCGGCGACCACAAGAGGCCTCGAATTGAGCCACACAGGTAGCGCTCTCAGAAAGATTGTTGCTGGAGACACCACAATGAGCAGGGACGTAAGGTAGGAATACACAATAATTAAGGCAGATGGTTGCAAGATTGCGTTTATATTTCGGATACGGATGTCTAGTAGAAAAGGATAGACATCTGGAAGGGGACAGACGCAGTAGAATATAAGTGCAAGGGCAAGGGACAGGGAGCACGCTGAGTATAGCAACAGACTTCATGAAACGCAACAGCCTCTGCACAGAAGGCACTAGAGGCCATCTCGAGACGACACTGGGCTAAGGTACGCAGCGCGCACACGACATGAATGCAAATTAAGCAGCACCCACTGACAGGTAGGTATAGGAGCTATCTGTGAAGATATGAGGGCTGGGCGGGAAGGAATGCAAGGTGAAGTCAGAAAGAAAAGACAGGTGAAGGGAAAAGCAGAGACGAAAATTGAATCGGTGCACCATGGATTAATGCATCGGAAAGAGGAAGAATATCAGATGGTAGACAAATATGACTTCCAAAAGTTATGGGATCCGTACCGAGTAAAAGGCTGTAATCCAGACATATGTAGCCTAGCTCCAAGGCGAAAGGAGATACCCGGAGGGGCATCTGAAATCCAGCCGTGTGCGTTGCGTAGAAAGCTCCCACAACGGCCAGAAGAGTGACAAGTTGTATACAAATGACCTTCTCCCGAAAACGTGAATTAACGCGGCGAGACGACCAAGCAGGCACGTCAAAGGTAGAGGCGGGTTGTATGACCTAGAAATGAAGTCTGCGGAGAGAATGTGGGGACGCAGAATACTGCAATAAAAGAAATTAAACGAGGCGCGATATAAGAACCTCTGTCTCGTCTCGCAGGAAATATGCGGTAGAAATGAAAGGTGGTGGTAAACACGACGTCTGAAATTCTGAGTTCCTGTTTATAACACAGCGGCGGGCCTCAAAGCACACGGCGTGATTAGGCTTTTTCATTCTACCTGCGCCATGCGAAAATAGATTGCAAAATGTTCTCTCGCGAGATGGTAACACGAGAGTGCGCTGCCCAGCTTGCAATCATGTTGAGGACACCCGCACAGGGCTGCTTGAGCTCCAGGCGCTTTCTGGCTGGTATCACTACTATGCTGTCATCAGCCTATAAGCCTCTGGTAAGACGCCAGGAGGCGCTGGGAGCCCGAGGCGGTGGGATATTAAAACATTCCAAATCAAGGGAGAAATAGGGTACCCCTGAGGGTAACGAGAGTAGTGCTGGCAGACAACGTTTACCCTGTGCGCGTGCAGTTCACCCCGGTGCTTTGGGTAACGAAAGAACGAGAGGTGATGCCGGTTGGACGGGAGGTCATGGCAAAAAAGTAGAGAAGGAGAAGGTGTGCAAATTCAATCTGAAAATCGAGGGAAGGAAGAACCATATGCACGCAAGATGTGAGGAAATATTAGAGTTGCTCGCAACGCGGCTAGGTTTCACACGCCCACTTCCCAATTGTGTACACCTACACTTGTTAGGACGGTGAAGGCACCTACCGTGCAAAAACGATAATGATGACCGTTTAGTAAGAGTTCTAATAACTTATCGAGTATATAGTTTATTACTAAGGGTGGATAGGAAGTAGGAAGGGTAGATGGACGACCAGGCTTTGGCAGGAAGGCGATACGGCTCTTCTACCATGCGGAGGGAAGACTACAGAGACGAAGGGCACTGTTGAATAGGGAGTGGAAAAATGCCGAGTGGACATAAAGAGGGCTGGTCACCCCGGGCGTCATCAGCGCATCCAGACCAGGAACTGTGCACGTACCAAGTAGTTTCACGAGCAACTGAATCTCGGTATGGGAGAATAAGACATCTGGTGGTATGAAAGGGTGGTAAGGCGACTCAGCCAATTTAAGTATCAATGCAAGGAGTTGGAAAATTATCAAACTTTTAGATTGAGCATATGGCTGGCTACAGCGCATTGAAACGGTAAAGACATTGCAAGAATTTTCGCGGTTACCATTGAAACATACGGCTGTGGTTTCTTGCCTAAATGATGTATATTTGAACGTGATAAATAAAAACGTGGAGAGTAGTATCAATTCAATAATTGACACAGGCGACCTGGGTCCGGAGCAAGAGTACCGCGGACTCGGGGATGGAGGTCGTCAGAACGCCTCCTCCTGTATCCAGAGGAGGTAGAAAAATCGAGCGCGCAAGTTGACAAATATTTGCTTAAATGGTGCACCGGAAATGTTTTTACGAGTCGGAACTCAACATGCCTGCCGTGCCGCCGAGTCCTTCGCCCCCTAATTATCCACCAATAATAGGAAAGAGCAGCCTGAAAGGTGCTGTGGTATATAGACGGGTCTCAGCTGCGCCGAAAGCGCCGGCGAAAGAGGAACACCAAGGATTTAGAACTAGAACTGAAGGAATCCGCAACCCTGCCTTTGTGGCGCTATGTTAGCGTGATAACCTGTGGTGCTAAATTCGCGGCAGAACCCAAGTCTGCCCCAGCGATTCGGGGAAACAACGAAACTGGAGAAGCCGCTAAAATAAAGCATGAAGCGGCAAATCAGCTAATAGTTATGCCTCGTCTTAAAAGACCTTCGCTTTGGTTAGCGACTGGGGTCGTCCATGTTTCGTGATTTCGCAAACATTTTGGATATGACCATTGAGAATAAAAAAAGTGGCACAATCAGATCCTAAATTTCATATCTTCCTTCCCATTAAAAGAATGCCATTATTTTTTGTAAGCTGATTCAGTTTGAGACGTTAAACTTCATAAAAAAACAAAAACATAAGTTTCACCTTCAAAACAGGAAGAGAAATGGACGATATCTTGTATCTTGTTTCATCACCACGCGCCTTGCCCCAAGACACGAATGGTCAAAATAAAAAGATAAAGTACTGCATGAGGAGCACCCGAAGGCTTCTCATTTTCTTAGCAGTTCTTTCAGTATTAGTAAAATGTCTTTGGGCTCTCGAGAAGACATTTTACATTTAGATTTCTCGCTCGGAAATATTTTTATTTCAGGAAACATTGGTGAAAGTTTTGAGAGAATCGGACATAATAAAAAAAAAATGCTTCTCAGCAGTGCAGATGGCCAGGTAAAACTGCGGTGGTGAATTTCAACGTAGTGGTGAAATATGTTGATACATCAGTACAAACAAATGCAGTTCACAAAGCACATTGCAGAGTGCTGGACTAAATGTGTGGCAAGCCTTGTAAACCTTGCAAACATTTTGTGCGTGCGCGCACCAAACTGCCATTTCAATTATTAATAAGTGCAATTGTCCAGCCCTGTACGCGTTAAGATTAAAATTTTACTCTTTTCAAATTCAACGGAGTGCATGTCGGGTTGAAAGCAGCACAGAGCAATTCTAGAACATGCACGACGCATCCTCTGATCATCCTGCTATAAGGGCAAGCCCAGGACTAACTAAATCAAGACAAGCTTTTGTCGATACTCAATATCTGAAAATAGGCAAAAGCCCATGACAGACAGTCCATCTAGTGTAATATGTTGTCACTTTACACAACAATGGATTGAACTTTGGGGATAGTTAAATAATTTTATCTCCAATTAACTCGGAACCGGGTTTATTGGGAAAATGTGGAAGATGCCTTCGCCCTGCCGTGGGTATAGTCAGGCTGCTGCTGATGATGATGGCATAATTTCATCAGATGGGCTTGGTTTCCTACTCCCTTAATGTTCTGTCTCCAAGCTACCGACGTATGATTGTCCATTGTGCCACTTAGTGCGCTTGCTGCTCTCCTGTAAAGAATGTCAGCAAAATGCTAGCGCAACCTCACAGGGACCACTGTTTGACTTACCTTTCGCAACCGAAAATGTTACACTGAGAGATGCGACCACCAGGAGTAGTGCCAAAGAGACGACTGGCATCTTTCTTGGCTTATAAGCTTTCTGTAAAACAAGAATAATAGTTCAAAGCAACACAGAACGTATTTATTTTGTTAAAAACAGTGGTACCTGAACGAAGCAGGCTCAGAAGTTTACGATGCCGACTAGAAAATTGCTTTGCCCTAAAATATATTCACGTTGTTCGTTTGGTAGGTCGTGTCGCAAACACCATGGCTAGCAATATTAATTCAAACGTTTTGTCTCTCGCACCAACACGTTAGCGTCTTTCACATATAAACAATAGAAATTCCACGTTAGTTAGCATCCCTTCATTCCCTAGAATGCAGACGTTGCCGATTTCATTTTAGCTACAGCGAGTTGAACGTAGTGTGAGCATCATGTAAGATATAACAGAGCAATTCTACAGAGACATATATCACCAGCTATCGCATAATCATGCGTTTCAAAATCACTTTTTGTTTCTTAGTTCACAGCGGCTCTCCACAAGCGGCGAGCATTGCTACACAAATCCTGTCTCTAGGCCCGGCGCTTTGCTATTTTTGCGTTTTCCCGATGTATGAGAGCAGTGCGTAAGTACGAGAATAAAATATTGTTTATCACATATACTTACGACTCTTACACCACTATGTGCCTCTTCGTCGAATGACCAGAATAATTCGTCCAAGAGGAGTACATTTTTCAATAAAGGAATGATTAATTATTGCCACCCACCGAAGCGCAGTCTACGGCTATAAAGAAGCCTATACAGCCTCCTCAAAAATTTAACAGTTGACGAAAACATCGTCCTCGTCTGGAGTTGGAACCAGAGATCCCCGCCGATTACAGCGCCGCCAAAATTCCTCAAGAAATTCGTTCGGAATGCCAAGTCTCTATAGCACACCAAATACGCAACGGAGGTGATGCACGACCAATGCATCTTTCGATAGGCTTTATGAGGAGCAGCCAGCGTTCCGATTTATAGGCCATTACTATGTGCGCCTCTTGTGAGGTCTCTGAGAAAGCTCCACACTCACAACAGAATCACCTGCACCGGTATCAACTAGTACTGTCCTGTCGTATTCATCGATGAAAACATGAATATTTAGAACACTGCGCCAATAGGTTTTAATAAGCGTCACCGGAAACGTCACTGAGAAATCGGGGAGAAAGTGGTCTGTCCGCGATTAGGAGCTAGGTGACCTGCATGGAAATTCTTGAACAGGCGTGGGTTTGGCCACGCCACCTCTAGAAGGCGCCAGACATGGTTTTCGTGACGAAATGGAGAGGCTCACCCACCTAATGATACTGCCATGAACAATTCAAATATTTTTGTTCATTTTAAATTCTTCGGGAATAACACAAGGACAGCGGAGACACAACACACACAAAGCGCAATAGTTTTTGTTGTGTCTCCACTGTCCTTGATTTTATCGACCAGTATTGAAGACGAACGAATTTCATCAATTAACCCGCCAGATTTATCTACTAAACTTTGTTTGTTCTCTCCGGACAGTCGCCAGCATCCAGCCTTATCAATGTGATTGTAGCGCACAGATCGATTCTATGCTCTGTTCATGCTAGTTGTCGCGAAACGAAACTTTATCATTTGCTTTTTCGCGCAAGATGCACCGGGACGTATCTTGAAGTGTTGCAGCCATTCGCGTTTGTTTTTACAATTTTTTATGTTATGCTAGTCACCGTGTGTGGCTTTATGAAGTGTTTTGTTTTCGCCGCTTTTCTAGTGAGCATCGGCGAGTGCGACAGACCTTTGTAGTTCAATGACCGGCTAGCACGTTTACTTCTATCGCCGGAGCATGCTCCTTAGTTCTTTTGCGGACGCAAGCAGGCCAATAAATATTCAATTTCAGTGATGCTACGATTGTCTGCTCATTTGTGGCCCCGGAATTTTCACCATCACGTAACATCGGATGGAGTGTCTGAGCCCTGATATCATCACTTACTCCCGAAGATGGATACCGTTATTCAGAAATCACCTGTGTTTTTTATCCAGGCCTGAGAGCCCCCTTCTTTAGACTAGTGGATGACGATGCGGAAGACTGGCTCCACCTGTTTGAACGCGAGTGAATGTAAAACAAATTGACGCTAAGGGAAGTCTACTTTACTCTTCAATGACCTGCCCGAAGCTGGTGCGGAAATAATAACACTTTTGAAGGATTGGGAGACATTTAAGGCAAACTTCCTAATTCCTAATAAAACGTTTGCAAATAAGGGCCGAAAAGAAAAATGCCAGGCGCACCTTCAGTCTAGAAATAAAATCCGGAATGAGTCTCTCCTGTCTTATACAGAAGAGATGTAACGTGGCTTGCACGTCACTGATCCCAACATGGCCAAGGTGAACAAACTGAATTCATGATGTGCGGTGTAAAAGAAAAACATTTTGGAGGTCTCTTACGCCACCACTAAAAATAATTGCGGACTTCACCCAAGAACCAGCGACCATCGAGAAACCACTTGATGCCCGAACCCGCTGGTACAACTGGCCGCTCAGATCTTCCCCACAAACAACTATGACGCATGACCTACATGCGGAGATAAGCTGCGCTAACTTATCCACGATATCGCCTGCGAAGAATTGCGACTCCTGCCATCGTCTCCCCAAATAGCGATGTTGCGTACGTCACCCGCGACGAATTAATCGTGCAATTGGCTCTCCGTTATCGGTGATCGCAACTGAACCCGTAGACATAATCTACGGTAGTGCAGTACGTTCTTCTGCGCTCCGACGCGAGCTTCCAGTAACTTCTCGACGCGAACAGTGTATTCCTTGGACTCCGTCCGTCAAGCCTGCAAACAGCCCTCAAGGCACAGAAAGTGCAACTCGGCACCATTGAATTTGGGTTGCTTCATGGTGAAAAATGCAGATCATCGGATGACAATTGTGACGATGCCATCCCTCTTAAGCCGGTGCTCCTTATGAAGGCGCCCTCGACGACCACACGCTCAGATTTATTTATTTTGTAAAGAAGAAGTTTCAACTACGCGTACAGATCGCGGCGAAAAAGGAAGTTATTTTGCGGGCTAGCTGTCTAGAAGCTAAGCCAACATCGCTCCAGTTCTGCTCGCTACCAGTTCCCGGTACCAGTGCATGGATCCCATCTTAACACTTGGTGCAGGTCGCGGGATTCATCTTTCATTTCCTCGCCCTGGAGCCCCTCAGCCGCCGTATTCCGACCTCAATGACTGATTCTAAAACCAACACTACCGGCGCCGCTCCCTGGGACCATTCTATTCCATGCACAGGGGTGCTTTAACAGCGGGACCAGCCGATCTTCAACTGTACCTACGAAGAGGACGTGGAGAACTGGCTTGCCTCGTATGAACGTGTAAGCACCCACAATAAGTGGAATGACGTCTTGAAGGTGAACAATGTGATCTTCTCCAATGTGGGTCTCGTTCAAATCTCGCTTTGCAGAAGTCTTCGGTGGCTCTGCGGTCTGCAAGTTGCGCGTCGAGCACCGTTTGCGCGCGCGGTTGCAGCAGACAGGAGAAACATTCACTTGCGATATCGAAGATGGTTTAGATTTGTGCCATCGTGTAAATACATCGATGCCTGTAGCCGAGAAGATTCGCCACATCATGAGGGGCATCCACGAAGGCGCACTCAACAGACTCCTGGCCAAAGATCCCCAAGATCCACGCACTGTAAGTGGTGATGTCACACTATGTGAAAGCTACGACGACCTTCTTCGCCAACTCGTCGTCCTTCGACAACGTGAAGCCACGATCGCGACTGTGCTGCCACTGCCAGCTCCGCCCTTATTCAAGAAATCAGACTTCGTACGACAAGAGGTTGCACGGCAACGATCACTAATTCCAAACGTTCCGCAATCCAGCTCACACCTGGCTCCGACCATACGCCAGGTTATTCAGGAACAAGTTGCCGAACCACTTCCGCCCCATAGAAGGCGAACTATCTATGCGACTCCATTCACAGATCCGCTCACGCATGCCGACGCTGTCCCAATACTCGGACCCACAACACTATCTTAAGCGAAGTTGCTGAGAGACAACCCCCTCCTAAGCCTTTTCCATCATAGAGTTCGCCTCAGCGCTCATTCTTCAATCAGTGCCGTCTGCCACCTATTCTACGCCCTTGGCGGACATCTGACAACCGGCCGAATTGCTTTGCATGTGGTCTCCCTGTTCATGTTGGATGCCTGTACCTGTGCCGCAGTCGCCCGGCCCCGTACGTCTTTGATCAGAGGCCGGTCATCTACGCGCAGCTGGCGTCTTCTCCGTGTGCGTCACTTCAGCCCTTGTCCAACTGACCAATGCTCGCCGTTGCTCGCCGTCGCCTATGCGTCGTCGTTCGACCTATCCAAAGCTGTAAAACCACTAGACGTAGTTCCGCAGTCAAGAACTGCGCTTCGTCGACCAGTAAAGGTCCTGCTTCGCCACCGAACAATTTGATCAAACTGACCGTTGAAATATTTGTATTCTTGAGCTTGTAGATACTGGTACTGCTGTGGCGATTATTGACGTTAGACTGTGCCGCTTGCTACGAAAAGTTATTCGACCGTATTCTGGAGTTTCTTTGCGCACCGCCATTGTTCAGCACATCGAACCGCTCGGTACCTGCACGGCTCGAGTCACAATTCAGGACGTTCTCTACGTAATCAGTTTTATTGTTCTCCGTGACTGCTCTCATGACTATAGTTTAGGGGGGGACTTCTTGTGTCGCAATCGCGCCATTATTCATTGCGCTCGGCCTGAAGTAGAGCTTTATCCGCTGTACACCGCCCCGATCGCCGCTGACGTTCTTAGGGATGTCAAATGCCACCAAGCGGATGCTACTGATGTCCCGTTTTCATGTGCTGTGATTGTGCCTCTAAACTTTTCCTCCCTCCGTGAATGTACTGTTCTCTTCACCACATCTTTCCTTTACGTCTCGACACTGTCTTTCCCTGTTCTGCGCAGTCAATTGTGTAAAAAGCAGCCGCACCAAACGGGTCATTAGTAACGATTTGTTCTATCCACTCACTTTGCAACGTAACGAGTGCGGTGAGCATGCTGACCTGTTCAATCAGAACATGTTGTTTCCGTTCCGCTGCTTCTCTGGCAACACCTACCGACGTGCACACCGATGCCAGCAACGCAAGCCTTGGCGCTGTTCGTGCCCAAAGAAAATCCGGTGTTGATGAATACGTTGTGGCGTACGCAAGTCAAATGCTGACCAATGCCGATACCAACTACTCGGTGACAGAAAAGGAATACTTGGAAATTGTTTGGGTGCTCCAGAAATTTCGCTCATTCTAGTATGGGTGTCCAGTCGATGCTGTTACAGACCCCCATGCTTTGTTTTAGTTGTCTCCACTAAAAGACCCTACTGGCCGTCTTCGCTTAGACTACACAATTATGATACCCGAGTCTTTGATCGTACAGGGTGCAAGCATTCCGACGCTGACGCTTTGTCTCGCTCGCCGGTGCCTCCTGACACTCCATTGACCTCTGCCTCAAGCTCCGCCCTGACTTCTCTGTTCATCGACGATATTTCATCAGGACAGCGCAAGCATCCGCGGCTAACGTCACTAGTCGATCTTCTTACGAACTCGTCACTTTCACCGGCTCCTCGCTCCCTCCGTCGTCAAGCGCAGCATTTCGCCCTTCGTTCCCGGCTCCTCTATCGACGCAATTATATGCCAGATAGCCGTAAGTGGCGGCTAGTCGTACCTCGCCACCTCCGTAGTGATATTTCTGAATCTTACAATAACGATCCTCAGTGCGGCCATATGGCTGTATAAGAATTTTGAACGGTTGCGCCAGAGCTTTTACTGACGCGGTATGTATACCTTCGTCAGTACGTATGTGGGTTCGTGCATCAATTGCCTGCGTCGCAAGCCTCCTCCTATCCAACAGCTGTCTCCACTACAGCATCTTCTGTGCCCATACCGACAATTCGATCGTGTTGGCATCGATTTGTATGGACCTCTGCCATAAACACCTGCAGCGAATCGTTGGATCATTGCGACCGTCGATCACCTTACTCGCTATGCGGAGACAGCAGCACTTCAGGATGCCATTGGACCCAATATCACGTCCTTTCTTCTTCATCATTTCATTCGGCGGCACAAGGCCCTTCTGGAACTTCTCAGTGATCGAGGCAAATCTTTCCTATCTAAGGTTGTCGAAGCGCTCCTACGCGAATGTCTGACCGTCCACCAAACAGCCAGCGCGTACCACCCTCAAACGAACGGCCTCACCGAGCGCTTCGGCCGCACACTCGGTGACATGATGTCCAAGTACATCGTATCCGACCACTCAGATTGGGACAAGAATCTCCAATTTATAACCTATGCCTACAACACCGCCGCTGAAGCAACTACCAGATTCTCGCCATTTTTTCTGCTGTATGGGCATGAACCTTCGTCTCCACTCGACAGCATCCTCCCCTACCGTCCTGATATCTAAGGGTTCATATCACTTTCAGCAGATGCCAGGCACACTTAAGAATGCCGCAAGCTGGATCGCTCACTTAATTCGGGCGAGTGAGCCCAGAAGAAAGCGCACAACGACAGCAGCCACTGTGTCCACCAATTCTCTCCTGGTGCTCGCGTTTGGCACTGTGTCCCATCGACACCGCCAGGTCTGACCAGTAAGTTTACTGCCAAGTTTGGTTTGGTTTGGTAAAACTTTATTTCCCACAGTAAGGGTTCAAATCTATCTAGTGCTCCAACAGACGTCTCCCGTCAATTGCCTAAATGAACCGCTAGCCGCTTCCTCCGACCTTCTACGCCGTGGGCGTGAGATTGTTCACGTCGACCGTTTGAAGCCTTATTACGATCGCTATCCTTGAGTCGCCAGGATCGCTCCTTTTTTCTGCGGGGGCCAGATTATAAAGGAGTTCCGATTAAGCGGACAGACAGCCGAGAAAGAAGAAGAGGAAGTTCTTTTGCGGACCAGCTGATTCCAAGTTAAGCGATTACAAATTCTAACTGTTCAGACGTACCTAAGGATACATGAATCAGTTTCACCGATATATGTCTATTTTTTGTTGTCCACCAACCTCCTTTTTCGATGTCCATTGGCCCATATTTCACACCCCGCAGGTAAATGCAGTCAAATATTTTCTAGACCCATTACATTTTTCCCTTCCTGGTATTCTACCCATACAAACCAGCGGGTCGTCAATTGAACTTGTCGTTGATGACATATTCCCGAACAATGCTAAAGACTTATCATCAATAATTCTAAACAGAATATTAGAAGATCATTTAAGAAGCCTTTCTGCTAGTTTAGTAATAGCTACTGACGTGTCTGAAGGTAATGAAAATGTGGGTGTGGGTATATATTGTCCGCATTTAGACTGGTCTTTTCTTGTGCGACCTCTGGACTTTACCCCAATTTTGAAGCAGAGTTTCTGGCGGTGGTACCCGCTTTACGGAAATTAGACTCCTTTTTTTCTAAAGTGGCTATAAATTTCGACTCGTTATCCTTGTGTTCATTCCTCTCTTCCTCAGTGAATTCTGCAATAGTAAAAATCTTTTTCTTCCTAATTCATCAACATTTGAAACTTGTACATAATATATATATATATATATATATATATTGTTAAGCGGGAATTGAGGCACTAGTAGCGGGCACTAGCGAGCAGAACTGAAGCGAAGGTTGTTGTTTAACAATATATATATATATATATATATATATATATATATATATATATATATATATATATATATATATATATATATATATATATAGGGGGGTTTTACTGTGTTTTAACCGGGATAATCGCCCTCTCTGAACAGCAAAGCTAATCATACAAGAACACAGCCAGTCTAGGTACACACAAGCGAGCTCGAGCAGCGCAGCAACACTTCGTCACTCTCATCCTCGTCTTCGTGATATCATCACATAGTTCACTATAATTTCCTCCAGAGCGAAGAGGAGCCACCCTGGCGACCTGTGGTGAGGGCAAGAGGAGCGGATCGTAGTACATTTTTGGGCGGCTCACATGCACAGTTTCGCGGCCGCGACGACGCATGTGGCGTCTGATCTTTGTCGTGATGATGATTTTGACGGCCTTGAGATTCCGATTTAAAACGCCGGGTCAACAGGTGACATTCCTACGCATGTTTGGCAACGTCTGAAAGGGGAGTCCACTTTGAGGATTCGGGACGATATGGTAAAATAGTGTCCATCGTGAACGACACGTCACGCCCGTAAAGGAGGAAGAAAGGGCTAACTTTAGTGCTTGACTGCGTGGCGGTATTATGTGCGTATGTCACAAAAGGAAGAACAGCGTCCCATTTGAACTGATCAGCGGCAACGTACATTGTGAGTATAATTCAGAGAGTACGATTGAAGGGCTCAGTCAGCCTTTAGTTTGAGGGTGGTAGGCTGTTGTGGTACGATGTATGATACGACATTCGGTCAGTAGAGCTTCAACGACGTCGGAAAGGAAGACGCGTTTTTGGTCACTCAGCAGCTCTCGCGGCGGGTCGTGGCGAAGAACAAAATGATGTAGCAAGAACAGGGCAACTTCACGGGCAGTAGCGGCGGGTAAAGCGGCGGTCTCGGCATACCGGGTGAGGTGGTCGATGCCGACGATAATACACCGGTTCTCAGAGACCGTGCTGAGAAGTGGCCCATAAAGGTCAACGCCAACGCAATCAAAGGGACGGGCCGGGCATGGAAGTGGTTGTAAGGGGCCAGAAGCACGAGGTGTGGATGACTTCCGGCGCTGACAGGCGATGCATGAGCGCACGTATTTGCGAATATAGCCGTGCATGCCGCGCCAATAGTAGCGTTGAGAAATTCTCTGAAACGTCTTCACTACACCAGGATGGGCACACTGAGGGTTGGCATGGAAAGAGGCGCAAATTTCTTGTCGTAAATGGCGGGAAATGACGGGAAGCCATCGTCGACCACCGGGCATATAGTTAACGGAAGCAGAGAAGTGCGCCTCGTATTGGGAAGTGTAGCGCTTGACGGCGTAAAGTCCGAGAAGGCGCAGCAATGGGAGAAGTAGACACGATGTCGATTAAACATGCGAGCCACGGGTCTTTTCGCTGCTCTGCTGGCATATCAGCGATGGTTAGAGATGAGAGGGTGGAACCAGTCGTCGAGGAGCAAGCAGCGTCGCTGGATATGGGAGAACGAGACAGAGCTTCGGCATGTATGTGTTTACGGCCACAGCGATATTTAACGCGAATGTCAAATTCCTGAAGGCGAAGGGCCAATTGTGCGAGGCGGCCGGACGGGTCTTTAAGGGAGGACAGCCGACATAACGTGTGGTGGTCCGTGACGACGTGAAACGGGCAACCGTACAGGTAGGGTCGGAATTTTGCTAGTGCCCACACAATGGCCACACACTCCTTTTCCATAACTGAGTAGTTGCATTCAGCTTTAGAGAAGACCGACTCGCGTACGCGACGACGTATTCGTGAAGGTCGTTTTCCCGTTGAGCCAAGACCGCTACGAGGCCAACGCCACTCGCATCAGTTTGGACTTCGGTGGATGCTGTGGAGTCGTAGTAACGAATGAACCACGCAGTTAAGTCACTCTCTCCATAGAGCAGCTTCGTCAGGGGTGCAATTAGAAAAGCGAAATTCTGCACGATGCGCCGAAAATATCAGCATAGACCTATGAAGTTTCAAAGTTGCTTGAGCGAGACCGGCTTGGGAAACTCCGCCAGTACGCGCAGCTTGGCCAGATCAGGGCGAACACCTTCCTTAGAGGTGATGTGCCCCAAAATGGTCAACCCCTGGGCACCGAAGTGATACTTCTTGAGATTCAGTTGTAGGCCGGCGTCAGTAAGACAAACCAAAACTTGCCGCAAATGCTCTAGGTGCGTTGCGAAGTCGGTGGAAAAGACAACAATGTCGTCCAGGTAGCAGAGGCAGATATGCCACTGGAACTTCCTCAAAATGTTATCCATCATCCTCTCGAATGTGGCGGGCGCATTGCATAAACCGAAGGGCATCACATTAAATTCATAGAGGCCATCCCGGGTCACAAATGCGGGCTTAGTCCGATCTTCGAAGAGGAATTAAAACTAGTTGCGACGCATCAAAGGGCAGTCTCCCTGTAGCATTATTCCAAGGATACAAGGGTGAATAGAGGTCTGTTCTATGCGCATCTTGTGTCTTAACGCAATCTGAGAACTACGCGCGAATAGAAAAAAGAGGCACTGGGGATTTGTTTGGGCTGCGAAGGCTACCACCAATTTGTGTGCGTTCTAATAGTGCAAATAAAAATTGACCACAATCCGCTGATAGCGATCGCGCAAAAAAGACATCTCTGATATGCCACTGCGACTCCTACTATTCATTTTGCGTTTGCTCAAATACGACTCACATTATGTTTAGGGAAGCAACTTGTTCTCGCTGGAATGTCTTGTGCAATGGCACATCAGACTGACGACAAAGTTGGCAGAACATATGACGAGTTTGTTTGCTGTGCAGTGCTTAGGCTATGTGGTGGCCTAATCACACTTTGTAATAACTGAGAATGAATATCAAGGTTGAATTTAGGTACAAAAGTGCACTTAATATCGCCTCTAGGTAGCTCTTCTGGTTCCAAATTACCAACCTGAAAACAAGCTTGTCGTACTCTTTGCGTATGCTGTAATTGTCACTGAAGATGTCGTGCACAGTGATTTTTGGGAAAAGGAGAGTATGTGCTATCTTCTGCACAAGCACTCGACTGTCAGTGTTAAAACAACTGCGAATTCCAAACACGTTTTTCTCACTTTTGCTATGTGATGGCACTCTAGAACAAGATTCACCAATGATGTCTTGCTGGCCCGCCTTAAACGCCTGCAAACTACGATGGAAGATACGTATATGACAACGAATTCCCGTAGACTTACTGAATCTTGTGGTATGTGTCGACAAGCTCTTATTAAGTTTATTACAGAACTTTTGCGCAAGCGACCTATCAAGGGTACTATCAGTAGGTACACGGAAAGAATGCCCCGGTAGCTCCCTGAGCTTACAGATTGCGCTATGCAGTGATGCAAAGTTGAAACTGCGTCAGCAAATACTAATAGAGAAGCTATTCTTACTACTACGTCTTTGGCAGCTTGTCGTGTGGCAAGCTAAAAAATCTCTTTTCTTGCACTGCGTCCCCTGCAAGCCTATGACCCTTCGGGCCAACTTTGCAATCGATGATGACACGAGCCTGTATTGGTCAGATAAGTTCGGTGCAAAACTAGCACCTTGTAGATTTAGATGGTTGGCCAGTGTGACAGAGAACTTTAACTTAACCTCGTTTCTAACTTTCGCTCATAAACGCAGGATAGTCCTGATGCAGAAATCCCAACTGTGAAATGGCCGCGTCTTACCGGCAAGCAAAAAGGCACAATGTATCCAATGAGAGATTTTTCCGTCGCTCGTGCTTACAGGGTAGAATGAGCTCCTTAGCTTTTATACAAGTGCAGCCATCAAGCTAAACAATAACCCTTTGGAAATATCACACATAACATGGAATGAACTTTAATATTAGCAATGCTTTTGCTATAACAAACCGCCGTTGCTTGGTGCACTCCTGCTCTATAGTTAGCGCTGCCTTGTTAAAAGTATAAAATAAATACCTATCAGTTGTAGCAATGAACAATATCTTTTGGAAAACGACGACCTGTCTATACTTACATTTATTTTTTATTGTTAGTTTCAATCGCTTCTACTCTTCGACTTATGTAAACAGTTGACTGCAGCATGCAGAAAAAACGTGCTTACTTGGTTGTTTTAACAGATGTTGCGAAATCGCTGAATCAAAGAACGCTGCTTTGTTTTAGTTTAGTTTTCATAAATGTGGCTGCAAAACTTTGACGCTCATTCGTAGCAACAACCAAGATAAGGGCAATGTAAGTGTTTAGAAACTTGAGGTCTTTTAATGACGGAGAGGGTATTTATTACTTAATCCTTACAAAAACTTTTACGTCCTCGTCACGGTATGCATCGTACAACTAAGAGCAAATCACTATACATAGACCTAAAGTTAATGTTTTAAATTTCCGCCGCATATTTGAGAAATATTAAGCAATTAAAAAAATATAACACAACATAGATTCCAACACAGTCTCAATTCTAAACTGGCACACGAAAGTTGGAAGCAAGGAAAAAAATGAACTTTCTTCGAATGTGAGCCGGCCGAAAAGCAAGAATATTGAGAATAAGAACGGCAATGAAATGGAACCAATACTTATTTTGCCCCGAATGTAGACTCGCTAATTCCTAATATTTGTAGATAAACTACCTTCTGGTCCCTCTGAAACTCATACGCTCTCTTTACTTCGCTCAATTTTATTCGAAAGGTAACACTTTCTGAAGGAGTGTGTGACCAAGAGTTGTGGATGTCATCCGAAGAAAAGGCTAACCGACTTGCTGCTTTTTCAAGCGACGCACTCATCATGCGGCTGGTTGGCGTTATATCACGCATTTAACGAACAAGTATGCAGAAAATATTTTAGTGGATTCTTAGGATGCTTGTTGATGCTCGCATCAGCGGCAATCTTTAATGATGCCGTCGTCAGTAGAGAAACCTTTTAGAAAATAAAAAATTATAGGCACGTCGGCAATTCTTCTGAGCACCTTTCCTACCTTGTTCATCTCACTCTTGAAGGTCTCGACTTTGTGGATATGTAACAGGAAGGGCTGGGTATGGGCCAAATAGGTTTTGCTCTAAGACAGGGCGCGACGCACAAGCTGTTTTTTTCTTCTGCGAGCAGCTGGATCATTCGGCTCTCCGAGCAGCACTAGAAGCCACTTTTTGCAAGTATCAACTTGTTTGCTCTTTCTAGGTTTCACTTCGCTCGCTCTTTAAATAAAATATTGCGCGGAACGAATAATTGAATCCTTCCGGTTGGAGTCACGCGTTTATAGACATTTACCTAATACTCGATATTCGTGCGGTCAGTGCCAAAAAGGCGCCAGGGACGCTATTACCTCGAAACGTGCCCTATTGTCGCTCCGTGATTCCCCGGCCGTTGTGAAGGGGGAGGTCTCGGTCAGACGAACACGGCGGAGCTGTGTAGTGCTGAGTGTGCACCCCGCGATTTCATCAATATCTTGTTCGTGCCCCTATAATATGACAACAGGATGATGCTGTAATAACTGCCTCGAAAATCATTGGAAACTTCTACCAATAATCTTGCGTTAGTTCAAAAATCCCTGTTTACTTGTAAATCGCAGGTTCACCTTTTTTTTACTATTGTGTTGTTGCGAGAGCTACGCTGGTCAGTCTCACCATTTCGCCGCGAAAAAAAAAGCAAAGGAACAAGAAAAAGGTGAAACAAAAAAGAAGACATAACTCGGTAGATGGTAGAAGCAAACGACAAAAGCGAGTTGTAAGGACAGAAGGTTCGTTCAAACGTTTTGACTGCAGTGTGACCCGGAGTTCGGCATAGAGATGTCAGACCACTACAAGTTATCTACACCGGAATGAGAATGGTCCACGACAATAGGCAATTGGTGCTCATACGTTAAGTAATTCCCCTATGGCATTAATAAAGCTGAAACCATAGAGTAAAAATACCGTGTGCAAAAGCCATTTCTTCACTTTCAAGCCGAACCTAAGCGTAGCCATGCAGATTGCTCTGGCGTAGCTCCAGGTTCAAGTAGAAGCTAAACCACAGTAAATTGTTTATGCGGAGATCATTTTTCTTGACGCTGCAGAAACCTTTGACAGAGTGCTTCAAAGTTCCATTTTGAACAGATTGTAGGGTGTGGACATACAATGCCATATGCGAACGTTCATTTACTCGTTTGTCAGCTGCCGTATCGCTCGAGTGCGGTTCGATTACGGTTAGGGAGTCTCATAGGCACCGAAATGGCTGTATTATGAAGTGTGCCTCAAGACAGTGTTCTTTCTCCCCGCTCTTTAGCGTCGCAGTGCTAGCCTTCCCGATTAATTGCGAAAAAATTGCAGGCAAGTACATATGGTAATATATGCTGACGACATTTGGATTACTGCCTACCAAAAAAATCGCTTAGCCTGCATACCTTGACAGGCTCTAATTTCGGTACAAGCTTACCTTGAAGCTGTGGGATTGTCTCTGTCAGTGGAAAAAGCCGTCTTTGTTCTGTTTTTAGGTGTAGGAAGATGGCATGCGCGGTTAAATGTAGGCCTTGGTCGCTCTTCCATTAGGCATTTCAATCACATTTGTTTTCCAGTTGACATCATTGACTCCCGTGTACAGTGGCGAAAAGCTGTCGACGTGATTGTTTCATCTCTATGTTCGCATCTCAATGTGGTTCGTATAATGGCAAGTGAGCAATGGGGAAACCATCCTTCTTTAATGATCAAATTTCATGAAGCACTGGTGAGTCGCAAGATGCATAAATTACCTTTAATTTTCTTCTCGGCATCACAACTTACACATCTTGACGCTTTCCATGGACAGTGCCTAAGAAATGCGATTGGAGTTTCTCAGGCGGCCGAGAACAATGCAGTACTTCATGAGTCACTATCGAAACCTCTAAGCCTTGTCTCTTCACAGAGATGACTAATGCAACTTGGCCCCCTTGGCGAGAAGGTAGCTGGGCAATCCCTTCTCCAGCGGATTCGTTAGAGATCTGAGAAGCGAGCCTACTTGGCACTTAATACACTTACTTCTCCAGGCATTAAGGTTCACCGGAACCTTAATGCCCTTAACCCCTTAATGAACCTTAATGTTGGCGCCCCCTGGACTGGGGGCGCCAACCGCTCGTCAGCCTCGGTTGAAGAGGCGAAGAAAAAGATCCCCGAGCAGTTAATAAAGTTCACTCACTCACTCACTCACTCACTCACTCACTCACTCACTCACTCACTCACTCACAGGAAAAAGAAGACGGTTGAAACCACCCTGCTCATTTCCGACCCTCGCTGCATGGTCACGATTCCCCGTGTGAGCGCAAAATGCAGTTCTCCTTTCGCGGCAATGCGTTCGCTTGTACTTCAACATTTGGAAAGATTGCATGCTCCGTCATCTTTACATTTTCCCTGGTGGTTCTGTAGACAAGGTCAAAAACCTAGCTCAGTGGCTTTTTACGTCACTTCTGTGGACTATACGTGGTCTGCACGTTTTCCTGAAGTCGTATCCTCCACACGGCCGAAAGTGTTGCTATTGGCGTGGCCTGGCTCAACCTGTTGTCATCCTAACAGATTGAAAATCTGTCCTTCAAAAGTTAGAGCATGGATTCTCTACTGAGGCCTTATCTATAAACTCTATAAGCATGGTGCAGAATCTGCACAGCAGAGCCTTTATTTTACACATCTAATCGGTGCCCTCGCACATTGGTGCCAGAGGCAACGAGGCGCCAGACAGTCTCGCCCATAAAGCTCTGCTAGATACTTCCTCAAAATAGTGCAAAGAGGCTGTACAAAAGTGTCCAGAGAAGCTGTACTAAAATATTTTAGTACCCCGTGGAGTGCGCCCCACAAGCCATATGTGACCACGGGACTGAGAAGACATCAGGCCACTCTACTACATTGAATTCGCACGAGCTCTGCTCGTACTCCTGCCTGAATGCATAATACGGGCATAGCATTGTCTCCGCTATGTTCTATATGCGGTTTGTGCGGGGATAGACAACAGTATAATATGTGTTGTCCAGAGTACAACTTAGAAAGGTGTCTGTTGATCGCATCCGTCAAGAAGACAAGGACCCGTCAAAGCACACTTCAGGATATTGTCTACCCTAGTGGAAACCAGACTTGCAAAAGGAAGGCTTCACGCCTTTTGCAATTTCTGTAGGACACTGATCTTGGCTCTAGATGGTTTAAGCTGGAATAGACTATGTTCTACTATAGGTGAATGTGTGCAAAGATGGCGACTCTGAAGTAGATTATGTTATACTGCTAGTGAATGTGTGTATAGATGGGGACAGCTGAAAGGACTGCATTCACGGTGAGCGAATGTGTGCATAGATATTGACTTCTGGAGAGGACTATGGTATACAATGAGTGAATGTGCGCATAAATGGTTACTGCTGGAATAGAATATGTATTGTTATAAGTGACTGTGCGCATAGTGGGGTAGATAACTCATAAGTGGCACTACGGTGGAGCAATTACCGGCAGAATAAGCAGGGCTAATCTCCACTTGTATCATGAAACACAACTAAACTCATTCGAAAGTAATTTAGCCACGCACGAATACTCGATAAAATATCCTGAAAAGTATAGCGAATAGGGAGCTTGATATACTCGCTAAAAGACGTTACCACTCCAAAAAACTATTTTGTAGTCATGTAGCGGTGCTCATCAGTACGAGAATGAGTTTTTTCTCCTCTATTAGAAATGTGTAGCAAAATATCAGATTTTGCTAAATAGTGAACTTCGTTTGTTGACGATCACTTTTTTATCTCCAAGCAACTCATTGGAAACCCAGAATAGCCTAGGCAGCCTGTAACCTGCCCTTTAAGGTAACTCACCTGCGTGTCATTGCGGATGCGTTATAGTTCCTTTGTCAATTTATGCAGTGCTTATATGGGACTGCCCACATGTGGAGAACGTGGGTAGTCCCATATAAGCCTGGAGGCTGAAACGTGGAGGCTAGCCAAGAGAGTTCTACTTAAGTTGAGGACAACCCAGAGGGCTATGGAACGAAAAATGGTAGGGCTAACATTAAGAGATAGAAAGCGTGCAGAGTGGGTCAGAGAAATAACTCAAGTTACCGACATTCTAGTGGAAATTAAGAAGAAGAAATGGGCATGGGCAGGACATGTAGTGCGAAGAGAGGATAACCGATGGTCGCTGAGGGTAACAAACTGGATTCCAAGGGAAGGAAAGCGTAGCAGGGAGCGGCAGAAAGTTAGGTGGGCGGATGAGATAAAGAAGTTCGCAGGGGTCAAGTGGATGCAGCTAGCACAAAACCGGGTTAAGTGGAGAAATATGGGAGAGGCCTTCGCCCTGCAGTGGGTATAATCAGGCTGATGATGATGATGATGACATGTGGAGATTACCGGCCGCTAAATAGTGTCGCTGTGCCCGACCGCTACCCTGTGCCACACATTCACAGGATAACGACCCACTTGAAAATTGGTACAATATTTCCCGAACTAGGCCTAGTAAGGAAATACTACCCTTACCCGTGGCCTCAAAGGACATCGCATATCCCGTCATCAGAACACCTTTCGGCCTCTTCGAATTTCTTTGAATGCCTTTCGAACTTCAAAATGCCATGCAGACGTTTCAGCGGTTATTGGATGGCGCCTTACCTGGTCTAGAATTTTGCCCAGTCTACATTGACGATCTTCGCATTGCTAGCTCCACTCCATCTGAGTATGCGCATTGTGTTCCGACGCTTCTGGCCATTTATTGTTGTCAACACAGCAAAATGGACGCTGCTCAGGCGTGGGAACGAAGAATGCGTGCGCTGCCACGGCGAAGGCTGGTGCCGCTGCGTCGCAAATAGCCGCTTGTCTAACACTACTAGAAAGAAATTAAGTTTTTTATAAACTGTTAGAGAGAAAGAACGTAATTTCTAGTTTGAAATACCCTCGGTCTGGTCGCAATATGTTTTAATCACATTCCTCAAAAGCATAGAGAACATTCCAAAATTACTCCATCGGAACAAGCATTTAAACACGTGATGTTAAGCCAACTTTGCAAATATATTCGAAGCAGGTCATGGGAGTTATACATGTGCTTAACAGCGTTCGGAAAAAAAAATAATTTCCTTGAAGAGCAGCAGAAGCCAGTTAACAATACTTTTATTAAAAGTGTTTCGGGGAAGAGCACGCATTCAAGTTTTTTTTTCTTTGTGTAAAGCGAAAAAAAATCATTGATACTTATTTCCAGCCCCTAATTGGGGGGTTGCAATGTTTAAACATTCTTCAATATTTTCTCTTTTAAGTCTTTACCAGCAAATGTTAGGTCCGAACTAGTTAAACAGCTGCCACAACAAGTACACGACTTGTAGTAAAACGTTGGGCAGCGCGTGCAATGTTATTGAATTTAAATACACTTCAATCCAGAACATCTGAGAAAGCTACATTTTTTTCTCTTCCAGGAGGAGAGGTGAAGTGAATGCAGCTAGCACAAGACCGGATGAATTGGAGGAATATGGGAGAGGGCTTTGCCTGTCATGAAATCGGCGCACGTTTTGGTTGATTCAGTGCGGCGGGAAGCAAGACTACCTAGTCTGCTTAGAACATTCCAGAACATCGGAGAAATGTCTCCTTTTCCGGGCGAGGAGATCACATAGCCTTGCGGGCATCCACGTTACTCTCTTCACTCGGCGACAATTATCACTTTTCCAGGGGAGAAGCAGCTCGTCCTCTCCAGAACGTTACGCCGAAGTTGGTCAATGACGCGCATCTCGACGTGGAGTGGAGAAGATGCTTATACAGTGAGAGTTACGTGTATGCGGGCGCCTGTCTGGGTATGTTGTAAGAGACAGCCGGGGTGCGTCTTACTTATTGAGGTCGTGTCGCTTCGGCAAGCTGGCCAAGGTTGCAGTCAATTTTGCGGCGAATGTTACAGTGATTTTTGAAGTGCAAATGCTGGGCTCCCAGGTTTAACCCGCTGTTTGGCGAGCGCAATGATCTCCAGGAGAGGGACCCCCGTCTGCTGGACCGCCACATCGTGACTCTCCAGATGTCGGTCTGCAAAAGTGCCCGGTGAAAAATTTGGTGTTTTTTCTGACTTTTTCGTGCATCGTATATACTGTTTTATATACTCTCTTTGAAAGCCTCTTATTCGCATGCATTTCATTGTCTTTCTGTAAACCTCTTGGCTGTGTATGCTTACTAGTATAAATTCCTCTGTATCCTCTCTAGCTTTATAACATGTGTTTGTCTTTGTTGATTATCACTCCGACCCTTACTCTGGCTTGAACGGCTGAATATGCTGGGCACCAAATGGCCACCTCCTTCATTCAGTACTGCTAGCTGAGCTCTGGCTAGTCGAGAACTTCTCTTTTGAGACTGGCACGTCTACCCCGCCCCCCCCCCCCCCCCCCCCCCCCCCCAGACTGAGATGGTGTCTGGGGCTGTGTTCGCTACAATAGTGGCGCATCAGTGATAAATTGTAGTTATTAATAGGTTATACCTTTCCTGCAGTGGGTATAGTCCATATGATGAGGGTGATTATTATTATTATAACAAATTGCAATGGCTTCTCCCATGTTGCATCTGCCTTCGTGAACAGTGCAGCATTGCTTACCTGCGATATCTCACCCCCCCCCCCCCCCCCTCAAAAAAAAAAAAAAATCCTGCCCATTCTGATGCGCGAATGCTCAGCCGAAGTGGATCCACATGTCTAACCCGTCATCTCCACGTTCTCAGCTAAAATCAAGAAAGCAAAATCTCGGCTAGGCTAAAGGAAAATATATTTTTGGTAAGGAGTTGATGCCACCCGGATTTGGCTGGTCGAGTTCATCTGTGAATCACTTTTTAGCTTCAACAGATTTACCTCACCTTTTGTTCAAAACATAATCCATACGTAATTATTCTCCAAGGCACTTTGCCTACAAGTGAAACAAGATTTTCATTTGCAAAAGTATCTGTCATTTCAATAAGATCGCCTTTCAAGAGTTGGAAGTTTACTATTACTAGTTGCTTCAAACTTAGGCCACGGGGCTAAAATTTTATTTCAGTTTCCTGCTTTAGAATGTGAGCTATTGAATTTAGACTGAAAATCCAGGGTACTGTTAGTCTGTTAAAGTAGGGTTATTCAACTTGTGGTTGTCAGGATACCTTACAACCTTATCTCGTGCTAGTTAATTGCCAGAACAGTGTTCTTTTGGCTGGAGACTATAATTCAGAACATGTGTCATGGGGTTAAACAAAAATATCTGCGGCAAACGCCTCTGGGATTTGGTACAGATAATAACCTTTTCTGCATGAATTCTAGTACGCCTGCATTCGTCTGCGGCCACACTCAATCTGTGTTATATTTAACTCTCACCAGTCCTTGTGTTCCTGTACTCAAATGGTCGGCAACTTTATGGTGGTACCTCTAGTGATCACACGCTAGTAACTGAAACTACAGTAAGAAATCTGAAATCGTTGTGTGTGCGTAGAAGGGAATAGGTCTAATAGATGGTGGATAGCAGATTGTTCGCGCCAATATAGATGAAGAAAGGTTGAATGGGAAGCTCCTCCACAACTGATGCCTTACCGATTGGCATGATTTTAATTTTATTGCAACTACGTGTAAATGCAAAGTCTTAGAAGCAATGAAGATTACGATTTTGAGCATTTCGATTGCGTGCCGGAATAGTATAACTGAGGCACACATTTCGGGTTTCTAAGAATAGAAAAGAAGATACCGGTTACAGAAAATTATTCTGATCTGTTTTCACTCCTCCAGAAGCGATCTAAACAATACAAACAATTGCTAAATGTTGGGAGAAACACGTTTTGCATGTACTGTATTTGAATAGAATGTAACATCAGTAGATTTGGTTACGCATGACCCCCAAATTTCACTTTCAGAGCCTTCTCCGATAAGGATGAGGCTTCCAACTGCTGCTCCTCTCCCTGGCGGAGTAACATCGAAAAAGGTAAAGATCATCTTTGAGGAATCTCTTAATTCGAATTACCTTGCAAATTCATCATAATCATCATCATCAGCTTGACTATACCCACTGCCGGGCGAAGGGCTCTCATATTTCTTCAATTAACCCGGTTCCGTTCTAGCTGCATCCACTTGACCCCTGAAAACTTTTTAACCTCATCGGCCCACCTAACCTTCTGTCGCCCCCTGGCAAATTACTCAATAAATATTCTTGAGTACCTCCTAAATAGCCACTAGCCAAAGTGATCCCATTACTGAAACATGATGGTGATGTGTATAATTTGGAGAATATTAGACCAATATCATTTAATCCAACATGTTAACTATAATTGACAGTGCCATACTCCAACGTTTTGCGGAGGTCTTGCCCAAAGCAAATATCCTGACTTCCTTTCAAATTGCGTTCCGCCGAAAATGTTCCATATTGAATGCGCATACCGACCTCAGAGTCGAATTCTCCTGGCGCGGAACCAAGAAATGCATGCTGCTCTCGTGACACTAGATATAGCCAAGGCTTATGACAGTGTAGAGGTCAGCTTCTTATTGAAGAAATAAGAGTTTGTGGTTTCCACGCAACTCCTCCTAATTAGACAAATTTACTGTACATTAAATGCGTCCATCGCGACCGATATCAACAAACCACGATATCCCCCAAGCGGGCATCCTTGCGCCCGTGCTCTTTTAAGAGGGGACTGATTCCGCGAACCATTCAAAACTTTATTTCTTCATTTTCCTACAGCCGCCGGCATGCGGCCTTATCACTGTGATTCCCACGCACGCATCGAATATGTATCTTCATTTTGCTACATTATTTTCTCGCGAGAAGAAAGCTTGGTATTGCAATTGTCGCGAAAGATGCGCCGATATATATTTTGAAGATTCCATTCATTCGCGTGTGTTTCTACAATGTTCTAGGGTGTGCTAGTGACAGGTTGAAGGCTTTTGTCGACTTTTCTTCGTAGCCTTTAAACCGAGCGCTGACGCGCGAGACGGGATTTCTTCGATCGACGACCGCAGAGCAGGCTTAGTGCTATTGCCGCCACCGATTGGTTTGGCCTTTTGCTGGCGCAAGTTAACCCAAATAAAGAATTTGTTCCAGTGAATTTCAAGCTTCCTCATTTGTCGCCAACGGCATTGTCATAACTACGTGACAATATTCCGACGAAAAGCTAAACTTTAGTCTGAAAGCGGGTGACTATGAAGTATTAACGAAGCAAGACAAAATGAACGTATCTCTTCTGCCTATCGCCCAGCCGATGAAAATGTCAAATGGTTTGTAGTGTTTTATGAAGCGTTATTAGAATATGTTCGCAATAACAGTCTAAATCTCATTTGTGATAGAAATATTAATGTTCTCGAATGGACTAACTCCGCTGAAAATTCGTCCGGGTTTAGAAAGACAAATACCACATCAATTCTTATCCCTAATACTAAATCAGTACTCGACCTTTTTAATGCGAAAGCAATAATCCGCTATGTTCATAAATTTTTGTTCGCAGAATGCGTCCGCACACCGCGTCCGTAGAACGTGTCTGCAAAGTCGTGTCCGCAGCTGTTTTGAGTAATTAAGCAGCGATAAACGTTAATGAGTGGAGCCAATCGACAGAGGGTGACGTAATGTTGTGACCGAAAAATATATATTCCACTAAGCTTTTGGGTAATTTTTTACGGGCAAAACACAAAAAATCGTGTCCGCAGCAGTTTTAGTGATTGAGAAGTGGTAGAGGTTAATGATTGGTGTCAATCGATAGAAGCTGACAAAGTGTTGCGTTCTAAAAATAAAATTGGCCAATAACTTAATTAGGTAGTTATTACAGGCAAAAAATGTAAAAGTAATGGCGAAAATGGTCTCTTTATCTAATGGCTTGGCACCACATTTGAATCTAATAAATACTAAAATAGTTAATTAAATCAGTCAGTAAAGGTGACTTCAAGGATGTTATGTCACGCAACCTAAAGTCAAGCCAAAACAGGACACAGGAAGGGATTGGCGCGCAATTTTATTGTACCAAGCACTAAAATAAGTGAACAAGAAGTGAATTAAGCAACCAAAAGCAACCAAAAGCAACCAACAGCAGCATCCGTGCTTTCTGATTACTGCAATGCAGATTTTGCAGTGCTCTTTAATATTAGCCTGAGATACTGGTTAAAAAGTTTTGAATGCTGGAACAATTGCTTCTGGTATGTGACCATATTCCAGTGATTGCAGTACATAATGTGTATTTGATTGAAAAGCTCCTTAAAAACTTTGTAAACATCCTCTCTTGAACGAAGATTGGTCTCCTGTGTAGCGTAAACCAAACGCAGATGATGCCTGCGCTTTCCGCGTAACTCTATTAAATAATTCATAATGAAAATAATGAAGCCTTCTAAAAAAGCCATAAAACTATGGATGACCTTTGAACGTTTAATAGTCACCAAAATAAATATCGTCTATAGCACTCATTTTTACGAAAGCGCTCCGAAATAACCTTGAAAGAATAAAAGAAACTACAGAACGAACTGGACGGTGAACTCAACCGGGCAAAACACGTGACTATAATAATAGACGTGACTATTAATAATATCAGCAAACACTTGTTTGCTGATATTATTTCTCGGCGCTATAACATTACCTGGAAGGTGATAAATATTGTTCTAGGTCGGGAAAGCAGATCGTGTATTCCAGACTTTGACAATAAATTGGACCACAAATCGCGTACGAATTATTTAGACAACCTTTTTGCAAACATTGCTGTCCCTAAAAATTATCTTCCTGAGGCATCATGTCTAATCAGAAGTATTAATGAGACCATTTTTTTTACCCACCAGACGAAGTCAAAATAAAAACCATTTTTCAGCTTGAGCAATAATGAAGCAATAAATATAAATAACCTACATAATAAATTAGTTAAATACGTATTGCAATCCTAACCACAGTACTTACACATAGTTTTAAGCTAGTTTTTGAATTGGAGAGTTTTCCTGAAGCAATAAGAAAGCCAAATTATATGTTCTCCTTAAACAACAACTACTGAACGGTATCCGTAGAGCCAACTTTTACAAAGGGAATATAAAAGATAATTTCCTTTCGTGTAAATATATTTTTTGAATTAAGAAACATTATCGCAAACTTTCAAATTTGCTTTCGAAAAGATAGTTCAACAAATAGAGCTCTATTACAATTAAAAATATATTTTAGAGAGAATTGAATAACAGATACTTAGACTTGGAATATTTATCAACTATAGTAAGGCTTTTGACTTCCTCGATCACGATACTGTGTCCGCTAAAATTCAGGCTTACGAAATTTGATTAAATTGCTTAATGCTTCTAAAATCCTACCGATGGGAAAGTGGACGGTGCGTGTATTAAATGATCGCATGTCATTTTTCCTGTCCATTTCACTTGGTGTTCAAGAAAGCAGTGTAGTGAGTCCTGTACTATTTAATTTATACAGGAATGATATAGTAAACATAGGTAATATGGTTCAATTTAACACATATGCCGACGACAGCACCATGCTTATCTCCGGTTCTAATGATTATCTTATAATAGTAAATGTCATGAAAGGCATAGGTAGTTGTCTGCATGGTTGAAATTTATTCGAATAAAGGTTGCCTCATCTAAAACATAATCTATTGTGTTTTATTCTAGAAACAAGCCGATTTTAACTAGGGAAATAAGTTTGAAGACCAGGTGTTAGCATTGTCAAGCTTCACAAAATATTCGGAGTTCATTTTTAAATCCCATTCAGATTAGGCATGAAAGTGAACATCTATTTCATGAAAATTTCTTCAATTGCTGAGCCAGTATCACACTGTCGCAGGTTGCTTCGATTATCAGTGAGGCTTATAATATACGAGGCATTATTTACCTCCCACTTAATTCACTGTTTTTAGTTTGGGCGCAACTGCGAAATCTACCTTGAACATGCTTTCACTCATTCAGCAGAAGATAGCACATTACATTGCAGGTATTGCTAGCATGTCATCTTGTAAACAATTATTTTTCTTCACCTAACACCGTCAATATAAATCATTTGTATGAAGTCGTTTATTACAGGCAGCCTCCTATTATTGAGCAAGAAGGAAACCCTATAACATCGTTGGCGTCTTTAGAATGGCGCCTTCCAAATCATAACCTATACTCTCAATAAATAGCATCACATATTTGATCTGTGCTATTGTTTATTTTCTCTCACGTGCCATTTCATTTCTTTTTCCCAGCGATATTTTATTTTGAATTGCACATTGGATGACTTGAACTTCTTTTCCGCGCTTTTATTTAAATATGTTTTCTGTACATTGGTCTATGATGCGTGTAATGAAAATTGTATTTAAGTAACTTATTTATGAACTTCCTGGGTAAAAGTTTGTCTGATTGTTTTTTAACATATATTTTATTCATATATATTGGGTATCTGTCAAGCTTTTACCTCAAGAGGCCTTTCTTTTTCTGAAAAAAAAAACATATGTGTGTAGGTATACAAGACCTCATTAGTGACGATGGTTTTTTATCCCCTTATTCCTGTCAGTAATATCATGGCTCCAATCTGAAGAGGTGTTTTTTGCTTATCGTAAACAAATTGAAAATAATGTGACAAAAACTTTTTGCCATTTTCTCAAAACAGTTAAGGATTGCCCACAAGTAAACAGAGACATAAATAAATTGTTAATAGACAGACAGCTTTAGTAGCGATCTTTGTCTTGCGGCACTTGTTTTATGAACCTGATGCAAAAAACAAAAAACAGAAGTATCGCAGCCTTTCTCTCACTCTTACAAGATTGATCTGTTGAGTTGGGAAGGGAGCTCACGTAAGTTGTATGTGTGCAGAGGGAATAATATTTACTCCTAGCTACACGCTGGGAACTTCAAAAAGTGATAAAATGCCGATTGGGAAATGTTTCAGGGTGAAACGGCGCGTCTTTCCTTCCTGCTCTCAGCCGTTTGATGTGAATAGCGTAGGAGATCGTTGCACAAAATGAAAATTAGAAAAGGTTATGTTGGCAAAATTTTTTCTGGCCGCTTAAACACCCTGTATATATATATATATATATATATATATATATATATATATATATATATATATATATATATATATATTACCTACACTGTCCTTTCTGCTCTTTCCCACCTCTTTGACTTCGTCTACCGCTTCCTCACTATCCCTTTATTTCTGTGGCCCCAGTTGAGGTGTTTCCGATATCAGATAGCAGATACCGCGACTGGCAACGACCTTTTTCTTCCTTTTGAATATATAATAAAAAAATAGCCACGTAAAAAAACCAAACGCGAAATATAAAACGTTTTATTTTACTTTTGTTGCTTTGTGAATCAGCCTGTTCGAAGTGACGCCATGAATTTTCGAGCAGTTGATGACAGACGAGGATGATACCAGCTTCATCAGCAGTTGTATTACTAGAATGTTAGCTGGCACGGAGGCGTGGTACGCGATGTGCTTCTTTTTTCTCATCATTTAGCTTAGAGAAAGCTCTGGACACACCCCAACTCATGCGGGTACCATCTGCTCATATTTTGTTTATTTATTTTATTTATTTGTGCCTACTATATCTTCTCATGATGGTGTGGCTGCATGCCGCTGTGTCATCAGATAACAAATCCCTTTTGAGGGAGGCTTTCGCAGAACGTCTCGTCTCATAAAATCTGTCAAGTGTCAAATGTGTCTATGCTATTCCAGCCATCGCATGTGAAGGATTAATACTTCTTTACGTGCAAAATCGCCTTTGTGACAGAGCGGAAAGACTTCAGACATAACAACAGTGTCGACAAGCAAAAATAAAAAAAAAAACATTTTTTAATAACATCACCAGTAATGATATTTTTCTGTTAACGCCTCATATTGGTCGTTCAAAGCTGCTGACCTCGCTGCAATTCATATAACCAGTGAAGTGCGGCGATTGTATTTCTGTACTGTCAGGTGCAAGTGTCAGGTTGGTTTGAGTATCCGCCGTTAGTGGTAAGCGTCTCGAGATCGTCGTGATTGATATCCGTTTCATCACCAGAGCATTCTGTCTGTGGCCTCTCACTTGCATGCAGCCGAAAGGGAACGACGTTCTTCGTCCATTATATCAGCTCTTCTCCACACAGTGCAAATGAGCTGCTATTTGTCGAACCAAATTTGGCAAAATGGCAGCCATCGGTCTGTGCATGGCTCATGTCGGAATTCTGTTTTTTTTTAATTTAGAAGCATGTAGCGAGCACGGGTCGAATATAGCACCTTAGCAAATTTGGTTGACAGCGGTGGTCATTTTGAAGCAATCTCAAGAATATGGCATGTCATCTGAGTACTATCTTCTCATCGCCGTAGAAACATTCTTTCTGTGCATTGGAATATTTCTAGTGTCGGAAAGATCATGAAGCTTCGGGTGATTTCTGCTCGCGAATTGCGGAAACACGTCTCTATACTCCCGAGCATTTGTGTGTTCCTCCTGCCAAGAATGATCGTCTAGATGTTCCATACACGCTAAACGAACTCAAAGCAGTGCTTTCTGCTTCCAAACAATCCTCCTCGCTAGGACCGGATGACATCACCCACAGTGCGGTTCGGCACCTGAGATCAAAAGCAGAAAAAACCATTTTCTCTGGTTTAACCATTCGTGGCTCACTTCCGTGCCTCACATTAATAGAAAAGAAGTGACAATGTTGCTTTCCTCAAAGCAGATAAGTCGCCCCAGACGTGTAGCTCTCGTAAGTTGTGTCATAAAAATAATGAAGCGCATGATATTAACACATATTTATTGCTTTCCTTGAAAATTGCAGCCTGTGTTCAAAAGCAACGACCTGATGTACATACCAAGGGCCGCTCTGCTATCGACAGTGAACTTGATGTGGTGTTTAAGATCGAGCACAAAAGACGCAGCCAAAGATGATCGCTGCTCTCTTTCGAGATATAAAGGGTAATTGGATATGCTCACCTTAATGCAATACTAGACGACCTGAAAAAATATGGAATTGGCGGGCGTTTACAGCAGTGGCTTGCAGGCTATTTGACAAACCGGGCAACCTATAATGTGACTGATAAAGGTGATCGACATGGTAGTGTCCCTCAGGGAGAAGTGTAAAGTCCAACATTATTTATTCTTATGCTAATAGGTGTAATGTAAGAAGTTCCAAGCACAGCTTCGGCATCTGCGTACTCCGACGAAATCTGCATATCGACGTCAAAGGTTACGCGTCGTCAAATGTAAGTGAGATTGCAACGTTCGTGTTCATTCTGTCCACGTATTTGCGCTGTCAAGGGCTTGATCTGACACCAATTGAAAGCGCCTCTTTAGCTTTTACACATACGTTGATGATGGTGTACCCTATTACATATTACGGTCGGGTCATACAATACGTAACACATCATGCATTCTTAGGTGACACTAGAAACCGTGACTGGTACTAGGTGAATAACGTCTCTTTACTCAGAAGAAACCTTGGCTCTTTTCAAAGCACCGTAACGTTCATAGCGAGTTAATCCTGTAGTCAGTCTGAGCGATGCTTACTTCGCTTGTACCAGGTGCTAGTAGTTGTCTAAATACTCTGCCACGGCTTTTTCGGGAATAAGCACAAATGTCCTGCAAGCGCTGGAAAGCGTGCAGGCGTGTGTTTTAGGAGTAAGCTTGGGTTTACATGCAAGCCTTCGATATGGGGCAAATTTTATGAGGAGTGCGCATGCCGAGCCTGCATTTATTTTCAAAAGGAACCACTGCGGGAGCACTTGATACATTTAACAAGACAAGGTTTTGTCTGGGCGGGTATTCTAATACTGGCCAAGGGATGGTAAAAAATATGTCAATTGGATACTGCGCCTATCTCTTCCTGTGAACCAATTTACATATTTTTTTACCATCCCTTGGCCAGTATTAGCAGTGCCCACCCAGTCACAACCTATTAGAATGTCATAAGAACACAATGCAAGTGACGCCTCAATGTTATGATAGAAGGCCGCCATAACGGCGTTTCCGCGTCCATTCGCTTTGTGCAATGTACCTTTCATTTCGATCACGCCTCTTCCCGAGTTAGACAGGCTTCTGTTTAATTATTTTATTCCTTAGGCTAATCTGGAGGCCTTAGTGCGCATTACATTCCGTGATACGTAGAGGCTACGTGTAGTAAAGTCAGTACTCTAGTAGTAAACGCACATATTTAAGAAATACAAAGAATACGAATGTCTATGTTGAGTACATAGGATAGTATTTGATGAAGGAAAAAATGTGTGTGTGCACAGGGCTTAATTTTCGAAAAACCAAAATTCTGACAGCGCAGTATTGAGCTCATTCTCAGCGACCAATGTTTGAATAATTTTCGTTCACAAATAACATATTTAATTCTAATGTTGTTTTTCAAGAACTAGATAAATTATTGTGAAACTGTGGAATTATCAATTAGGCGACAAGTGTAAGCTTTCATAGATATTATAAGTAATGTTTTATACTTCAGCGTTCCAGCAAGTATGCGTAGCACCTTATTTAAACATTAGCGAAGTAAGAAAATGAAGTGGAGATGTGAGACCAGGCTCAAATAGGGAGTCACAATGATATAATGAAGAAGAGAACTGGCTTCTAGTGACAATGTCGTGGGTGCGCATAGTTTACGTCAGTAGTAAAGCACTTGTACCATGCGTACGATAAAAGCAGGACCCTGAGAGGAAGATTATTCTACACATAGCAACGTAAACCAATCCCATCAATAAATTTACAGCAACACCTTAGAACATTCCCTATTTGCAACATAATTAAACTTTATCTTCAAGAAAGCCGGAAACACCGGTGGTACGTCGCGTCCGGCAGGGGGCTAGAGACATGCATGCTAGGCATGTGTTTGAACGCAATGCATACGCACCAAGATTTCCCACTTGCCACACCCTTAACCAATGTTTGCCCCGCCGTGGTAGCACACGCGTTAAGGTGCTCGCCTTTTTTGCTCGAGGATGCAGAATTGATTCCTAGCCGCGGCGGCCACATTTAGGTGGAGGAGAAAAGCAAGGCGCCTCTGTACTGTGCAATGTCAGCGCGTGTAAAAAAAAACCCAGATGGTCGAGTATAGAACTGAAAAGGAACTGAGAGGAACAACTGAGAAGAAAATGGCAATTTTCATGAAATAATGAAAAAAGTATCAAACTATAGTTTATAAAACCAATAATAAAGGAATGTAATTCATGTGACCATCAGGAGCGCTTCAGTCAAGTAATCTTTTGTCGCCTTCGTATTAGTCACATGCATTTCATACACAACTTTATTCTTATGAAAGGAGATAGGCGATATGCAAAAGGTGTGGACACAAGATCACTGTAAGCCACATATTATTCTCCTGTATGAATTCTAGGAGCTGAGAAACTGCAGTTTTACAGCAAGCAAATCGTTTTTTTACCCCAACCTGCTCCTCGAAGAAAATGCCCTTGTGAATATCTCTTCCATGTTTACCTTCGTAGAGGATGCAATGATCCTAAACAAACTATATTCTTGCAACTTTTTGAAGTTGCAATCTAATGATAAAAGAAATACACCTCGTGTTTGGCGCATGATAGCCTCAGTAGCTTATGCTCTATAAAACAACTTAACACAATTTCCAAAGCGGTTCATTACAGAGTCTCTAATAGCGTGAGTGGCTTTGGGTAAATAAGCTCATAAGCCAATCCTTAAATAATATTTTCGTATTTTCCTGGCGTTATATATGTAAGACACCACTCTCTTACAACGACTCAAATGTAATATTGTGCTTTTATATATTTTGTTCATATAGCAATGAGACTCTACAGTTTAAATTTTTTTTCCAGTAAACATGCACAATCATACAGTCTGATCTTCCTAAGCACTCGTACTGCATTTAGGATGGTCATGCAGCAGATGCAGCATCATGTCACACATTATAAAATTATCTGTAGTCGGCCGATATTTAATCCTATCTAGCCATCGTCGATACCCAGGTGCAGCGACTCAGAGTCTATGCAGGGCGGAAATCGGGAGATGGAACGAGGATACGCATCAGTATTCTGCTGTAGCCGCCAACCTCGCCATCTTGTCTGTATAGCCACGTTCTGATTCGTACGAGCCAATAAAGCTAAATAAGTTCATGGCCGATTCGTGAGCACCTTTATTTTGTGCGCAATCTACGTCGTCAATGTTATTTTCGTGTAAGCACGTAACGTGCCCCACCCAACGCTAGACTAAAAATGGTTACTCACAGGTGGATGCCGTCTCCAAGGCCATGGTCACCTCCTCGATCTCTTGAAATGGTCTGCTGGAGATGGAGCACGCAATTAACGGCCGTCAGCAGTTTATTCCAGCAAGCGAAAAAGCATCGCGATCGGGGTATTCGGCTCCTAAGATGATTATCGCGAACAGGGGCTCGTATGATATATAGACCAAAGTCGTGCTTACAAACAACGGGGACGTTCGCGGCGCCGCAGCCCACTGGAGGTGACAAGTAGGGTTAGCGTCCGTAGGAATACATAGAATCGAAATATTCCAAAGCAGATTTCTCATTTGACAGGGTACCTATGATATTGTTATTGAGTACAAAGCAACTATGAACATTTTAGAACAGATCATAAAAATATGAATACTCATTTATTTATTTATTCATTCAGGTTACCCCTAAAGGCCCTCCAAAGGAGGGTATTACATAGGGGGGGGGGGGGATACAATTGTAAAAAAAAAAACACGGCGCAATTAGCAACAGATACAATAAGAACCGTTATATAACATCAAAAGAGGAAAGAAAAACAACACCAAATATTCTACACATTTCCGTCACAGCGAAGTAGGTCTTAGAATTTATTTATGTTAGTTTCTGTAGCGATGTGCGATGGCAAGTTATTCCATTCAATGATAGTGCGAGGTATGAATGAATTGGCATAAGATGATAAATGATACTTGGCGCGTTTAACTTTGAAAGCATGATCAAGTCGTGGAAAAATGACATCAGGTGACTGAAACAAATCACTGCGCAGTAGTGGATGGTGATAAAGCTTATGGAAAAGTGTTAACCGAGCCTGTTTACGACGACATGATAAGTCTTCCAGTTCAGCACGTTGTTTTAATGCTGTGACGCTAGTGAAAGGTGAGTAGTCTGAAAAAATAAAACGCACAGCACGGTATTTTAACTAGGCGAAGTATTTTTAAAATACCGTAAACGCATGAGGGTGTGAGACGGGATATCGACTCATATAAACACATGTAAACACAACTTACCGCAACTTTTTTCTCTTTTCTCAGAGCACCAGAAGCGGTGGCCGGTCGTCAAGCGTTGGCAAGCGCTTTGAAAAAGTGTGGGACAAAGTATTCCGCGTCGTTGCGGAGGAAGACTACATTTAAAACTCTCCGATTCATCTATGTGATGAATCCATACACCACCAACAGGCAAGCTGGGTGTAGCGAATCCCGAAGTTTTGTTTGCAGTCTGATATGCTGCCGCATAGGGTAAATACGTTTGATAATATACTGTCGCTCCAGTGATACGTCGAAGACCGAATTATATTTAAAAAGCAGTTGTCAAACGCCACACGGCAATATGGACCAAATGAACATACCCACCGCAGCCGCCTCCAGCTGAGGAGCGTCTGCTAGCGACGCCGCCGGTGGTACATGGTCGTCTTCAACTGTGCGCTGTCCGTTTATCGTTCTGTGAATGGTCCCGTAAATCGTCAAAGTTGCAGTACTTGCTAGGGAATGTGGTGTACGATGCAGCAATGTCGGACAGCGTCAAAAGATTGTCGAAATCAGGTTAAGAGCGCAACAATGCAAAGCTGCACATTGACGCTGTTGTGCACCCGGACCTATTTGCTACGCCTGAAACGCATTGGGAAGTCCTCCAGACTGACGCGGGAGCTCTGGCAGTATTTGGGCATGGCAAACATTGTAGTGTATTTGATTTTTTCTCCGAGTCGCTTCACTGGAGACACCGTCCAGGCATATAAGTTCCTGGAGGCATATAATTATTTTGAATCAGATGGGTACGCGCAAGCTCATCGACGGGCATATATGCTAGCTAAATGTTTTTTTTCTTTTATTTTCTTTTTCTCAGTGGTATTGCTATGGCTCTCATATATTATTCTGCGCTTTCTGGGGGGTTTCCTCGTCTTATTTTGTTTCTCCCCGTACGGCGCAGACTATGCAGCGCGTGCACGGACGTCAGAATATAAAGCCTGACAATATCTTCGCTTACGACTTGGTCACCGCATGCATGTATCGCGACTCAACTACATATTGATTCATGTTAATGCTTACCGCCTTTACTTAGCCACGATCGATGCTTTCCGTACGCAATTACGTCGTGCCCGTTATTTAGCGTTTTATTTCTCTCAATCTACAAAATGAACCGTGTCTCGACGGCATCATTACTGCCTTAAGCGGCTTGTGCGCGTCGCCAGCCTATGCAATGTTGTTTTTTTAACTTCTGCCATGCAACATGATATCGGGGCGTGGTACAAAATGTTTACCAAAACAAAAAGAAAGACAGCCGCTTGTGCGTCTCACCTCCTAGACGTGGAGGTTCGTCTGGAAACGCGCCGCATATATTTATTGATAAATGAGTTTTACAGAGGCATCAGACGCGAAATGTTGTCGCGTACATAAATTCATGGTTTTAAAAAAGTGCACCAGCTCTTAACAAAAAATTGCTCTCGGAGCTGAGAAGTCAGCTTTCTTGCGAACCGTTCTTTACTTATATTTTGTTTGGGCCGCGCTACCGGAATGCAATTCTAACTCGGATTCTAGACAAAGAGGGGTTTTAAAAGTAGATTATCTCCCCAGTGACGTAGCCCACTTTGTCACACATTTCTTAAAATCACTGGCCGATGTTGAACGACCCGCCAACACGTCTGGTAATCTTCGAAACGAGAAAAATGTTGCGGCAAGTTTGCTTGCATATGTTTCCGTGTCTCGCCCTCCCAACTCGCACCCCCTTACGTTTCAGTATATTTTAAAATGACTTCGCCTCGATAATGAAGTTTCATACTTTCGCGATCCGTTCCAGGATGTTCATAGTTCCTCTGTGCTGAATAAAAACATCATAGGTGTCCCGTGAAATTAGAAAACTGCTGTGAAATATTTCGGTTCCATGTATTCCTATGAGAGCTAAGCCTACTTTTCCCCCCAGCTGGCCAAGCCTGGCAGCAGAAGCGCCACCGCATCGCGTTTACGTCACAGATTGGTGTTGGTATAAATATGCGCACCAGATAAACGCTTAATGCGCAAATGTACAGGACGAACACGGACAAGATCATTTTGGGAATCCGATACATAGCAACCGATCATGAGCAGAGGTTTAGTCGCACCTATAAAACCTTCCTAGCAGACGCCGCTCATTATAACCCTTACCCTCTCAGGCTTTTCACTTTAATTTGTCTCCCACTGCCGCAGAGCGCTCGGTATTCGACGTTCTCGCGTTAGTTTAAAAGAAGGTGGCAGACTGTAAATGCATTTGTTTCAGTCAACATATAGAAACGTCGATAAATGTTAGTACAAATAACTTACTGAAGAGTGTGAAAGGCTATATACTCATATTACTTTGAATCCCACGTTCAAATTTGACCCCCCCCCCCCCCACACACACACTTCGGTATCCCTGAAGAAAAGCAAGCCATTACTTTCCGATAGTGTAACGAAACCCTAACAAATGACGAGAAATCGAATTTTAAAATGAATATTGCATAGTGTTGCTCAACATGTAAAAGGTAGCCAAATAGGCGTGTATCCATAACTCTAAGATGACTCAAAACTCAATGTAGTGTTATATACCTCACAATAATTCGATTTTTCTCAGCCTAGATGTAAAATAAAAGTTCAGTATATATACGTTTGTTTCAACACTCGTTTTAATGCACTTAGGCATCGTCTAAACGACAAAGGCAGTAAAAGAGTGTGGAACCCTAAATAAATAAACTTTAAACTTTATTTTTACATAAAGAAAAAACTTTAATCGAAACTTTTTAATTATATGTGTTGAAGAGGTGCGATATAATGCGTGCATTTAACACTCCAACAAAAGATTTGACGTCAAAGCTCGGGAGCTTTCGACGCGCGAAATGCGTCATTCTTTTTCCCAGTGACGTTATAAGCGCCACATTACTCAGAAAAAACGCCGCTCAAAAGTAGCGACTGAAAAGGTAGAATACATCTTATACGTATATTTATGTATTATCCTGCGCCATTGAAGCTTCGTGTATATTTCTTAAAACATTACGGAATTGCCCAGCGGCTACAAGAAACGTGTTGTTTTTCAGCTATTTTCGACGAATGCGCTAAAAACACAGAGGGATGATGAATCATAGAAGTGACTGTAAACAAAGAAGTATGGTTAGGACAACCTGGTAAATATACACAATGCCACAATACCAGTAAGTAAAAATAAGCCATAGGTTGGCATCGACAGGATTAGTAATTCTAGCTCTCTCGGGGGCGTACATCATATTTTTATTCGCACTTTCTGCTTATTTACCAAAAGATGAAACCCATGACTTTCAGCTTTGAGTTCAGCGATTGTGTCTATTTGTTTTTCTTCAAATTCTGAGTAAATGTTTTGGTTTATGCAATAGCCGAAAAATTTATCTTGGTTCCTAACACGCAGTAAACATGAGCGGAGCCATGTCGACTACTGCGGAGCCAAATCAAGTATTATTCTTGCATTAACCAGCATTGCACGGTCAATCCCTACGCTACAATGAAGAGGCTTCAAGGAGTTGAAACGAGGGTGATGCGGAATATTGCATTTGGACAGTAATTTGCGTACTTCATGCTTTACTGCCATCCTTGAAATTGTTTGCAATGCAGGAATAAAAATAATTCCCGATTTCTAGCTAACTGAATACATTATTTAGGGTAATATTCCCCTAATCGTTATTGCCCAACCAGGATGCTTTTCAATGTGCGGTACGTTTGGTCATCCGTGCTGCATAATGTTTTATATGCGCAGTTTAGTTAACAGTAATAATGCAACAGCGCTGAAATGTTTCTTTTTAATAATGGTAAATGTTTTTGGGTTATAGCGCATATGTTGGCTACATTTACAAAATATACTAATGTCCTTATCTTAGCACTGAGATAAACCCGTCAAATCCCGAATAAAACATGCTGCATACACGTAGAGATCTAAACACGTTACTGAAACGCAATGAAGCAATGTTGCTCAAAAGCGGCACGTTTTCCAGCATTTTTGCGGAACATTTTATGTAGTCTTCACCAGTTCTAAGCTGTAACGTCAATGTTTATGTGAAGAATACTGCGTACAGAAGTCTCTCACGTGAAGTTTGAGATAGGATTGAACACGAAATATTTCCTTATGTAACATTAATGAGAAATTTTGCGATCAGTGCAGAACCTGCACTGGGACATTGCGAAAGCCTAGCGTTGCTTCTCTTGCTGCTACGCTAGATGCGTCATAACTTTTATTGCATTGCATACTTGATATAACTTGCTTACGTGACATAATGATGCCTACACTTTGTGCCAGTCATCCTTGTCATGTTACTTCGTACGCTGAATTGATTACATGATCAATTTTCAGGAGGTCATTCTCATCATGTGACTTGACAGCGTGATCCACTTTTTGATAGTGGCATGCACCCTTATTTTCAAATATGACCCATGTCATATCATGCCACTAATTCCGTCATGCGGTTGACAGTAATGGTGGCCGTGAGACTGTCATATTGGAGTGACGACGTGATCAAATGCTAGTTGGAACATATTAATGTGCTGTTTTGACAACTCATCGTTTTCATATGTTTTTGAAATGACAATAATCCCGTCAATATTTCCAGCAAGTCTTCGTTGCCATGACTTTATATCTTAAAATGCTGTGACGTCTTCAAGTGCTAGTTCCAGCATACTACACAAAATATATTAGTCTCACGCTTTTCCGCCATCATACTCACCATCTTCTCGGACTCTCGAGAGGACGTGAGTGGGCAGAATTTCGGGTCTGCGGTCCACTACAGGCTTCATATTTCGCGTATTGTGAGCCCTACAAGACTTTCGCCTTAATGCACCAATGTGAAAAATACTCTCAGGTAACGTTTGAGATGGGATTGAACACTATATATTTCCTTATGTAACATTAATGAGAATTTTGCGATCAGGGCAGAACCTGCACTGGGACATTGCGTAAGCCTAGCGTTGCTTCTACTACTGCTACGCTAGATGCGTGATAACTTTTATTGCATTGCATCCTTGATATAACTTGCTTACGTGACATAATTATATCATATCATTTTGAAATGACAATAATCCCGTCATTATTTCCAGCAAGTCTTCGTTGCCATGACTTTATTTCTAGGCGCATTTACACAGCGAGCGCATTAAACTGATTTTAGATACATGCTTACGTTTGATTGCTCAACACTCATTCACTGACTGCAATAGCTTCCATTCGATGGAAATTTCGGCATGGCCCTTGGAATGTAGGAAGAAATCAAGCCACCGCAGTACAGCCTTCAAATATTAGCCTACTCTGCCATTCGAAACGTCCTCGGACTATTAACGAACGGAACTTCTAAGGCATGTGAAAACGGCAACGCCTTAGCCTGGACGAGCGATATTTGTAATGAGTTGTATTCTTTTTTCCGTACCCTAGTTATTAGTCAGTACAGAGACGCGGGAGGTGTAAGTTAAACACGCAGGTCGTTGAAGCGCTATCCGCTGCGACCATACTGGCAATAGGAACAGCGGGCCCACTTTTTGCTTACGTGCCTGCTGAGCAAGATACTGGGTCGTGCTTAGCGTTTGTTTTGGGTGCTCTCCTCCCCACACACTGCAGCGGCGCCCTCGGCAAACACGGTTCAGCGCGTGGGCGGCCGGTTGGAACCGGTTCACAGACCGGGAGGACGCTGGCGACGTCTTCGGTTAATAGAAGAACGCCAAAATCGTGTGTGTGCGTGTTACGCCACCGAGTTTCCGAGAATGGGTGACCAGGAGGTCCCCGGACCCAGATCGAGAACGCGACGTCGTACGACGCACTCGGGTCACGCGACCCAGCTGCACCCGGTGGCACGTGGCAGGATCCTTTGTGTTGGGGTAGCAGCAATAATCGATTAGGCCGCGGCAGGAGCGAACTGAAGTGTCGCGTGAAATGACGCAATTGTCTCCGTCTTCACAGTTGCTAACCGTAAAAAAACATAGTTGCGATTTAATCAGTTAAATCGTATTAACTAGTCTAGTATCACGCCATTGTATTGCGAGAAATATACGAACTGACGTTTGGGAGGAAATCGTGGGTAGAACTGGCACAGGACGGGTTGCACTGGAGATATACACCAGTGACGTTTGCCATACAGTCGGTATAGTGTCTCTGATGATGAGGATTATGATAATATAAAAATGCAAATGAGCGCAAGCAGAGTGGTACGGTGAATAGCATTCTACCAACTGAAGGTTTTAGCAGGCTAGACCAAAAAACAAAATGTAGTTATAAAAACTAAATCGGTGACGAATGCAAAATTATTATGGGTTTCACTGTGAACAACTTAAACCGACTATTTGATGTTGTCGTCAGAATGCCGTTAGAAGTAGAAGGTGATAGCGCCAATACTTCCCTGCTAACTCTAGGCTAATACGGCCTCTGCGGGGGATAAAATATGTTTATGCATGCATATGGTTTCGGAGGAAATATGTTTGGAACGTACCTGTTCGGAAGGTTTTCTTTGATCTTTTCTCGCATGCTTTCTAATATTCACAACTACTTATCAAATTTCGGTGTCTTTCTCATGGTTGCTGGTTCGTCAGATGCCTCCTTTTCCAATGGCGCTGTTGAGGCAACGCCGTACTGCCCAAATCATAAAATCACCTGACGCACAAAGCGTACCTTCATACACCATATGCAGAATAGACCTCTTTAAGAACTCCCGAAGTATTGCCCGCGATTCTTTCTTTTTGCAAACCGCACCATTGACAGAGACTACAGCAACGCATGATGAGGGCGCAGATTCCGTCATGAAACTCGATGTCACTGCAAACTCTCACTGCCCATATTGTCCTTTGAAATCAATATTTCACGTATGGATTGAGCTATTTAGCGACCATGCGTAAAATAGGATAAAAATTAAGATAACAACATTGTTTCTTTATGTTTCGCAATACCTACACAGCGGGCAAAGAGCGTGAGCTTTCAGGCGTGGATCGAGCCATCGATTGTGCCACGCTATTTCATCATCGAGGATAGGTAGTGAGAATTTTAAAGAAATTGGAATAGCAATCTTTACAGCTCTTGAAGTGCTTTGGCAAGCGTCCGCAAGGTTGTTCACGATGTGTAGAAATAAACAAGTGAACGGACTGCTGAACACTTGCCAGAGCACTGTAGGTAAAGTAAAATTACCTTCCTTTTCTAGACTCCACTCATACCTTAGGACATTGTAAAAATTAAGTAATGAGGAAAATGTTTGAAACCTACACAATTGCGAAATGCAGTAGTGGAAGGTGCATTAGCAGATTTCCTGGTTATCTCGCTACAAAAGAACGAAATGCATTATTGCGCATTTACTTTTTCACAACAATCTTCTTGAGCTAGCTCTGTTCACAAATATTAGGTTTTTTTTAATGTGGATTTTGGAACTCATCAAAAATCTGCGCATCTGTGTGGTTGTTTAGTGATTGGACGTTTTTTTCTTTAGATTACATTCAGGTGTAAATGTGGCACTGGTACCATCCTGTACTTCATTCTACTGTCAAAAAGGAATATTGTTATAGAGCATAATTTTTATTACCCTTTTTTCCCTCAAAAATGAAGGCTCTCTCTTTCCCTTCTTTAAAAGCACGTGACACCTTTCAGGTATCCTAGCTAGCTCCAATAATTCACGAAGTAAACAAAGAAACATCGCGGGGCGTACTGAAGAAACATCGTGTACTGAAGCAACGTGTTAGATGGGCTGCTGGTTGAAGTACCATAACTCCTAGGGTGCATTGTAGCGGCTGTAGAATAGATCAAGTGAACGCAGAATTGCTTTACTTGCAGGAGGAAGTATATAGGATCCAGATTAGATATCTTGACGGCTGTTTCAGGAACAAGGCGCATACCGATACCGCGTATCATAATGACGCGATCTGGATGAGCAGCTTGAATGTATTTCGCTGCTACGCGATCACTTTATGTGGCAGTATTTCAATTGCATGGGTCAGCAACACGGAGGAAGACAAGTTTAACAATGTCTCATTTCATTTTCTGTGTGTCCTGTGGCGTACCCTCCTTTACACTGTTTCAAAATCAAAGCAATTATTTCTTGTCTAGATATAACTTGGTGGTCAGGAAATTGTTATAGCGAGCCTCTGCTGCGAATGTTTAGTGAAGGTCACAGAGCCCCTTTCCGAAGCTGGTAGCTCTAATTCCTTAAGCGTTATCTCCACAGAAATTCACCTCTGCTGTCGTCTCAGTCTTTCGGTGGACTACTTATTTTATTTGAAAATTCTCACAAGTTATAAATATTTGAATAAACTTTGGATTTGGAGTTTTTTTAATTTACCACTCTTCAATAATTCTTCACTTTGGTTCTTAGCCACACTATATGTATTCTAATCGACAGCTAAGCTTAGTTATCAGTATTCGATCACGTTTTTAAAAGCCGTTGTGAAATTGGAAACTATAACACTCTTCCACGTGTATTGGGTCAATATGAGAACCCGAAGTAAACATTGCTGTGATTACAAGCCCTGTCACTACACAGGCTAACTTTGAATTCCTCAAAAAGCTGGGCAAGGGCACCTTTGGCAAGGTGGTGCTGTGCCGCGAGAAATCCACGGAGTCCCTGTGCACGATCAAGATCTTCAATAAGCAGGTGTTCATTTACACGGACCAGGTGGCACACACACTCACCGAGAATCTCGCCCTGCACAGCACTACGAACCCGTTCCTCATCTAGCTGCGCTACTCGTTCCAGATGGTCAGCCGCCTCTGTTTTGTCATGGAACGTCAACGGTGGCGAGCTCTTCTTTCACTTCTCCACTTGTAGAAGCGCGCGCGCTTCTAGTGGACCGAGATCCTCCTAGCGCTCGATTACCTTCACTGTCCGGGCCTCATATACCGGGACCTGAAGTTGGAGAATCTACTGGTGGACAAGGGAGGGCATGTCAAGACTGCCAATTTTGGCCTCTGCAAGGAGAACGTCTCTTTCGGGACAACCATCAAGACGTTGTGCGGCACGCTCAAATATCTGGCACCCGAGGTGCTGGAGGACACGGACTATGGCCACGCATTCGAGTGGTGGGGTCTCAGAGGGGTCATGTATGAGATGACGCGCAGCCGGCTGCACTTCTACAGCCATGACCACGACGTCCTCTTCGAGCTGATCCTGATCGAGGAGGTTACGTACCCCTAGAGTATGAGCCCCAAGGAACGCCACCTGCTGTCGGGTCTGCTCGTCAAGAACCCCAGTCATCGGCTCGGTGGATCTGTCAATGATCGCCGCCGACATCAAGGTGCCCCTCTTTTTCTGATAAGTCAATTGGGGCGATGTGGCGCAGAAGATGTTTACCCCACTTTTAAAGCCACTTGTGACCTCCGACATGGACACACGCTACTTCGACCAGGAATTTGCGGGTGACACCGTCGAGCTCACTCCGGCCGAAGAGGGCCCCTGAACTCAATATCGGAGGAGTTTGAGTAGCCCTACTTCGAACAGTTCTCATACTAACGCTGCACGGGTGCCCTCTGTGGGAATAGCCGCGGCTACTCGGCAAGCGATCTTAAGGCTATCCTTTCTTGAGCAGTGAGGGAAAGGGAGAGACAGATTTTGTGCCGTCGTCGTGGAACTGCATTCATGAACAGTGTGACGGCACAGCTGAGCCAAAAAACGCGTCGTTAGGGCCATCATTGTGGCCGCGTAGGTTGGGCCACAGTGGAAAAAAGGCACAACCCCCGAAGAGCCGGCACAATCCATGAAGAGCATAGGGGTGAAGAGCACTGTTACAGTTTGGTTTCGGTGCCAGCAGTGATAACAGAGGATGAGGTCGTTGGAACCATGCGTACAGTACTACAGCTCTGGTGTCACATAGTGCTCGAACCAGCAGTGCTCGTGTTTTTTACATAATTCTCTGCATCGCTCCCCGTCATTGAAACCGTAGAATTCTTCATGTGGCAATAATTGATGGCGAAACGTTCCATTTATAGCTAATATCATCTCAACGACTGGTTTTGATGCGCCGTGCTGTCATGTATCACATTTCTATGTAGTCCACATCATTTTCACTTGTTAGAAGGAGAGAGCTCTGTAGATGGTGAGTTGTTGCGTTGTGCACATTATTGCATTTTTACATTGTCTTTGAGAATGTGATAAATGTTTGGAAGAGAATGGGGTCTTACTGCACAAGTTCTAATAAACTTATAGTATTGTTAATTCCGCGGTCTCTGGAAAGATCTTTAAGAGGGCAGTGTAACAGAGCAAAAATGAAAGCACTTGTTATAACATGTAAGGTCAGTCTTTTGTTATGCTGTTATGAGATGGTCTTTGCATGCTAAGAATAATGCTGTGTGTGGTTAGGATAATGCAACTGGGATCTTTGTAGTGGGGCAGCTTTTTGCGACCCTCTTTTAAAAGCTGCCTCTTACCTGCACGGGTGCATTTTTGTCCGCACTTGGACGCCTTTGCGTATTTTTTTCCGCCTCCACTGTATTGTAGCAAATCCTGTGCTTAGATGCACTTGTTTCTGCCCATCTAAAACTACGATGGGGGGTTGGATGATTTGTGCTGACTAATCAGTCACCCCGCATTGTAGTGCTTCCTGATACTGCCGCTGTTATTTCTTGTTCAGGCCACAGGAACACCGGTTTCATGCTGAGAAATACATGGTGAAGAATCTTTTTTTTTATTTTTTTTTCCCTCCATGACCTACTTTCTTCTCACTGCTTCTCCCTCTCCCCAGATTTTTTCTTCGGAAGCAAAAGCGTATTGAAACCCCTGCGAGTAATGATCGCTCTGCCCAGACGAAGACAAGTCCACTCGTTGAAACGTTGGCTCTACCTGCGAACTGAAGCTCCCCCCCCTCCCCCCTTTACCCTTGTTCAGTGCTGTCTCATACTGTCTAAGCCACCTTCTTCCTCTCGTTCTACACTGATCTGAAATAATAATATAACTTTTGGCCATGGATTCACTGAAATCATCAATGGGGTAAAAGCACTCGGTGTTTATTTCCCAAAAATATCTCCTGGGAGACTGAGGTTTGGATCGCTAGCGTTCCAGGTCACTCGCTTCACGAATCAATTCATGCTCCTTTACACCGCGCATGCGCATGTATATGGCTTTTTAAAGCACTGTTTTCAGTTCAGTCAGTTCAGTCGTTCAGTCGTGTCCGACTCTTCGTGACCCTATGGACCATGTCACGCCACGCTTTCAGGTCTCTCACTATCTTCCTAACATCACACAACTTCATCTGCAGTGCCTCGAGGATGCCATCTAACCATCGCGTTCGCTGCCTACCCCTTCTCCAGCGACCCTCAACCTTTCCCAACATCAAATCTTTCTCCAGCGACTCCTCTTTTCTCATCAGATGACAAAAGTAGCTGAGCTTTAACTTTAGAATTTGACCATCCAATGAGCAGTCAGGGTTTATGGTCGACAATATTGACTGATTTGATCTTCTGGCAGTCCAAGGAACTTTCAAGAGTCTTCGCCAGCACCACAATTCAAACGCGTCAATTCTTCGGCGGTCAGCCTTTTTCACAGTCCAACTCTCGCATCCATACATCACAACTGGAAAGACCATAGCACGAGCTATACGAAATTCGCAGACTAATGTTTCTGCTCTTTACTAGGCGGTCAAGGCTAACCATTGCTCTCTTTCCCAGAAGCAGGCGTCTCCTAATTTCATGGCTACAGTCTCCTTCCGAGGTAATCTTGGAGCCCAAGAACACAAAATCTGTCACAGCTTCCACTTCATGTCCATTGATGCTCCAGGACTTGATAGGGCAAGACGCCATGATCTTTGTCTTTTTAATGTTCAGTTTAAGCCCAAACTTCTCACTCTCTTCTTGTATGCGCATCAGAAGTCTCATGAGTTCCACTTCACTTTCTGCTATTAAAGTGGTATCATCCGCATATCTAAGGTTGTTGATAAGTTTTCCAGCAATCTTCACTCCAGCTGAAGACTCGTCCAAACCGGCCTTCCTCATGATGCACTCTGCATATAGGTTAAATAGGCAGGGCGACAGTATGCAGCCTTGCCTCACTCCTTTCTCAATAGGAAACCAATCAGTAAGACCATGCCCAGTTCTGTCTGTGGCCTCTCGTCCTTCATACAGGTTCCTGAGGAGACAGATGAGGTGAATTGGAACTCCCATTTCTTGGAGAGCTTGCCCCAATCTGCTGTGATCTACGCAGTCAAACGCTTTCGCATAATCAATAAAGCAGAATTATATGGGTTTCTGGAACTCTCTTGCTTTTTGATGATCCAGCGAATGTTGGCAATTTGGTCTCTAGTTCCTCTGCCCTTGCGAAACCCAGCTTGCACGTTCGGACGCTCCCGATCCACATACTGCTGCAACCTTCCTTGGAGGATTTTCAACATCACCTTGCTAGCATGCGAAATAAGCGCGATCGTGCGGTAGTTTTACTGTTTTACCCCAAACGAAAAGGACCAGTCACTAATACCCTAGTTATATATCAGAGTTAACGGCGGTTACGTATACGTTATTTAAATCGAACTACAGTGCGTGCAGTTAGACGGAGAGCCTAACTTCAGTTATGCCGGTGAGCATAGATAAACCTTATAATTTTAACTACGTCAGTCAAGCAACTCATTAACAAACTGCTACCGCCATGTCGATCGAACAGAAGCGTATACACTGGTCCAATGGTTACAACAGAAGCATTATACGCATCCTGCAGGACAACCTGACAGTTCTGCAGGTCTAATACGCGCAAAGCGCAGATTTATTTACAGTGACGTTAAATGAATGAACAAAGCCTATCACTTTTATTGTGACCTCAACTTAGTTTAACATGGTGCAACGCATGGACCAAGACACTATTTGGTTTCGGAATGCAATTTTTTTCTTCTACAAAGAAAAGGAAACATATAGCTACCCAGTCCTTTCAAGGTAACTTAAGCATCTCATTTGTTTAAACTTACAAGTTATTGCGTGTATTCATCACTAATAATATCTCTTGGAATGGTCAGATTGACCATATCTCTGCTAATGCTAGCCGTTACATAAATTTTTAGAGCACAGTTTCAGACAGGCGTTCCTAAATTGAATAACTGGTTAAACATGACTTCACGAAGAGTTCTTCTCAAATATGGAGAAATATAGTGCGGCCTCCATACAAGAGAGCCAGAGGGACGCCAGTATTTGCGACTGAGGGTTTCTACACTATTTTTATAGGTGCATTAGGCATAACAAGAGGTGAGTACATCCGGAATTGTTTGCTAAGTGTCCTCACGTGTAGATCTAGTAAGAAGGTCGAATACATGTGCCGCAATACGGATTTACAAACTATTTCCACAAAAAAACAGTCTCTGATTTAAATAAATTACTGGAAGAGGTTGTTTCAATCCCGACACCATTTGAAAATGTTGTGGCGTGCTTTTTGTTGAGGTAACATTTTTTCACTAGTATGCGATTTTTCCCAGTTGTACTTTCGAGCAACATGTGGTTCCCGTCTTATTTTGATCATGTTTGTAGCGCATCATGTTTAAGCTTGAGTGCTAGAGTTGGCTGTATGATCGTCTTATCATAGCTTCCGCTGTATTAATCTGTTCTAGAAGTCGTTGTGTTCAGAATGTGATACATTGCCCCGAATCTTTGTCGTCTTATAATTGTTTATAATTCCATTTTTGTGTGCAATGTAGTATCTTCGTATAAATATATTTTTCTTACTATCGCCCCTACAATAATACCCTACGGGCCCTGTAGTAATCATAACAAATTTATATAGAGAAATAAAAAAAAATGAGAATGGTTCAACGCTGCTAAACCGAATGTGGAGCCAACGTATTAGCTACGGCTGAGCGAGTGTTCTTCCTCTTCGTCTCCTTCTCCGTCGTCTTCTTCTTCTTAGTGTTTTTCCTCTTCGTCTTCGCGACTGTTCGCAAAGTTGCTGGATATAGTTTGCAAAGTATTTTGATATTCTTCATTTACTTCTATCCGGTGTGCAGCACTTCTAAACAGTGGCGCTGTGGTGCATCGATCGGCATGGCAACCGATTGACCGTACGTGAAGCATTGTTGCTCTGAAACCAGCGTGGAGTAATCTGGTTGCTCGGCAGCATTTCCCGATTTGGCTCATGTGTAGCCCTTGATGATTTACGCCAGCTGCAGTAGAACTGTTTCATTCCTAACAGCCATGGAGTGCTTACCATAGCGTACACCCTTCTGGAAGCACGCAAGTCGGCAAGGCAGCTTATGCGCGCCTTGTAACGGCGATAATCCGGAAATTTGACTAAGTTTGCACAGTAAAGTAGTGTCCTCTAACGCGCAAGCATTACCTGCTACCTGTGTCCCAGACCACCAGCTCATAATCGATTAGCGTGCCTCTTTTTAAGCTTGCATGATATAAATAACAGTCTGAAGAACTTTGCAAACCTGATATTCAGTGCATGTTTTCACTCCCAAAAGAACCCTGCCGACTCTAAGATACCTGAGAAATAAGGTACCTCCCCTAATATGGACGTAATTTAGATCTACGCACATTTGCTATCGGATGTGTCAAATATATAAAGACCGTCCTTCTATTCTGCACCATTTTAGTGAATAGCTTAAAGCTGATGTGATAAGTACATGTGCATAACGGTACACTGTTCTGACTTCTACCCTACCTTTATATTCAAAAAGAATGTTGATAATTCTATATTTGAGAAATCCAAAAATTCAGGTAATAAAACCGGTTTTATGCCTAGAAACCTTACGAGATCAGGCCATATCAGAATACGTTTTATGTATGCCCGCTTTACTGGCTTCTTCATGCGTTTCTTGGAACACTGCAACTAAATAACCATAACCCGGTTGTAGGAAGGTTCGAGGTAATCCAGTTTACCCAGTTCAAGACCAGTCAAACTCATATTGGAATATTCTTATTGACATGGGCCAGTCTTCCATGCTAGCGCTGAGAAGCCTTCAAAATATTTTATACTTTCTCTCACAATGCAAAAGTACTGGTCTTAGTTGTGAAATTCCCCCTCATGCCTGCAAACAAAAAAAAAAGCAGACAACCAAAAAACACAAAACCACATGTCTTATCTACGTTGTTTAACAGAACCGAATACATCCACGCTCATGCACGCACACGCGTGCATAGCATAAACGGGATGTGTGTTTTTTAAGTGCCTGTGTGGCAGTGCGTAAAGAAAAGAACGGAATCGAGGTATCGGGACAAATTCTTGCCTGCAAGGAAGTTTTTATATATGATGGGCGAATTTGTCAACTGGCTGGAATGACGCTTAGATTCGCAATGTACGGGACAGTTTTCTCGCAAACAGTCCGGCATCACAAAAGGTGGAAAACACCATTTGTGTTCTTTCAAATTGGTAAGCTTGGAAACCGGCTGCTCGCGCTTCCTCGCAATTTTACATTTACATTTTACATTTTACAATTTTTACACATTAAATCTCTTTTTTTTTCATATAGAAATTCTTTAAAACAGTCTTCTTTTGCCGCCTTTCGCTTAGGATAATCTCTCAAACATTTTCGAAGGAACGACGAGTTGCAAAAAAGTCAATTTTCAGTTTTACATTCTGCACGGTACAGCGAGTTATTACCGCCTTAATATTTTTCTGTATTTTCAAAGTAAGATTTTTTATTCATCTCAATTTTGTAGCTATAGACCAGTAGTTATTGCCTTAATGCCGCATGAAATTTCTAAAAAAATTCGAAATGTCAATAAATGGCCGACTTCGATTGCAATTAAGAACATATCTCATGTTCATTAATATATTCCTCAATAATAGCCTGTACATTGCATATGTTAGGAATAAAAAACTGTTTCATGATATTGTTTAAAGTTAAAAACATAGATAGACAACTGAGCATCTCTTCTGCAAATATGAAATTTTTTTGTGTTACATTGTCGTGCGATATTCCCACTGAAACGTTTTCTTTGTATCATGCAGGTCTTGTTCTTAATTAGAATTAAAGTTGGTAGCTCTGAATTGGGTGCCTATGCTCGCTATTTTGTGCACTGGAATCATTTTGACATGTGAAGTTAGACATCGCTGGCAAATTTACCAATGCCGGCTCTTGGGTGCTGCTCTGCTACCGTGGGCGTAATTTTCGCTGAACACGGAGCTTTAGTAGAAGCCTTCAAGGAAAAACGGGCGACCAAGCTTCAATGCAGGCAAGCACAGCAGCGACGACACTATATTGCGTGTAACTAAACCTTATTTGTATGTAAACATTGCGGGAAGCGTAGCGATGACCGAGGGCTCGGCTGCTTGATACGCAGAGTAAGAAGGAGCGCAAAAGCTTGAGAAACACGCCAAATATTATGCATTACAAGCGCTGTATGGTGTTACTTTTCTCTCATGGGCCCACCGCTCGGTAAACTATTCTCTTCCTGGTTTAAGTTTTTCTTTCTGCTGTTTATACTGGGCCGTGGTGCAGGCTACGCTCTCCTGTGATTGAGCCCGCATTGAACATTTTGGCAGTAATCAATGTGTTAGAGTGCCCTTAAGATCAGCTGTGAAGTTGGTTATGCATGGTAGCCCACATTATTCAATTCCAGCTTTAGTTGTGCGTTAATCGTCAGTGTGTCATGAGATTGAGGCGCGGTGGTCGTTGTCTCTCTCGAAACGCTCGAAAGGACCTATGGAAACATGGAAACTCTAGAAAAAAGATACTGCCTTTGTTTTCTTACAAATGCGCAATGACTTCGCAGCAAAAAGCGTTTGCTTGAACCCTTGTTTTCATATGCCCCCGATGGTCGATTCAACGTACGCTGTTGCCCTGTTGGCTCCTAAAGGATGCTACTCCAGCTGACGCCGCAGGCCGCACCTGCTATACTGGGGCACTGGGACCAGTGCGGCCCCAGCGCACATACAGCGCTTCTCCCAGTGCATCGCGGATGCCAGCGACACACCAGCGTCAAAAGGCTAATCCCAGCGTTTTTCTCCCATCGCATCAGTGCAGACAGTGTCTTCCCGTTACTGCTCCAGTGAATATCGCAGACCTCCAGTGTGCCCAGCAGATCCAGTGCAAAACCAGCTCGAAAATCTTACAGGTTTCGCACTAGAGACGCTGGTTTTTGCAATAGGTATGTTATCTCAATTGTAAAATATTTCTGAATAGCAATTCATTTTATTAAAAAGTAAACACAACTATTTTTCAAAAGAAAAATGGAATGACTAGTCTACATTTGAGGAAAAAACGGGCTTGTGTACGCATTAATTTATAATTTTCCAGAACGTTTTTAGGAGATACCTTTTCAGCCAGATAGCGTTCATGCGATATTGCTGCGTAGACGATATACGTTTTTCAGCGTTTTCCTTGGTATTGACAGGTGTGGAGAGGCTCTCGCTCCATTTTCAATTGAAGCTGTGGACTAAGGTGCAAATGTAAATACTGCAGTCAATTTAAAGCCTCGGGAATGCAACTACAGCTACACAAAAGAAGGAAGACCCCTTTTATAGCTTTTAAAGAAATTGATGATAATGCCAGCGATCATGCAGTCGAGGCCGCCAAAAAAAAGCAGCAAGCTCAGAAAGCCGCCATTCTAATTGCCTAAATAAAGAACATCCAAAGAGGAATCTATGATGTAATGAGGGCTACTTTATGCTTAATAAACATCAGGAATTACACATTCCCTCTATTAAGTACGGATGCTCTACCAGCTGCAACACTGCAAAATGTTTAAATGCTTATGCTGAGACCTATTTCAACTACTGTGGTCCCAATTGCCCACAAAAACGGTGATAAACCATTACCTTCTTTAATAAAAAAAATGCCTTTCCATCTTTTGTCGTGCAAATATGATAAAACGAACATGTCTTTTCCTTTCATTTTTTGCTAGAAATTTATAATACGATATTCATGGAGAGCTTTAAAAGTATAAAATATCTATGCAGCCAAATGAGGAGTAAGTCCAAAACACCTGCGCCCTTTTTTAGGCACACATAGGGGCAGCACTTAGTATTATGATGACTGTTTATTTTAGGTAACACGGGCAACAAGGAGGTTGCATCTGGGATTGTTGCTTGGTGCAAGGAGCTGGACTATTTCGAAGTGCGACAGGTGGTTCGATGGACGGACATAGCTTCGCAATTTTATCCTAACTTGTATGTAAAAAAGGCTTAGCTGAGTCATTAAATGTGGGTTGATCAGTTACGACTGCCAAGTAAACTGCACGGCATGAACGCTGCGTTCTTTTACTTCTTGTATAAAAATATAGAGTAACGGATCATTAACAATGCTTTTTAGTGGTAAAACTGTAAAGAGTCTCAATTATGTGCTAATAACAAAACCAAAATAGAGAGATGTCAGTTGAACTCCACATAGTACCACAGTACCTTCTACCACGTTTTAATGTTGCGAATATAAATACTTAATATGGGAAGCGTTCTGTGTCTGAAAACATTTCTATTTTCTTTGAGTGCCACCGAGACGACAGTTTCGGTAAGTACGATTGCCTAACATAATCTGAATATAAATACTTCATCTCTTTGCTCTTTAGAACGTTCAGCAATACGTAAGCGCAAACATTGCAGTTCGTTCTGAAGAATGGTACTTTATGAGGACGTTTTCGGCAGGCACCACCGAAGGCTCCTCTTGACTACTTGTGCAGAAGGGCTGTTGTCGTCTCCCGTCCTCTACGTTGATTGCATGTAGTCATTTTGAGTCGCATCTGTCAGTGAGCTCCACGCAAATGTCGTGAAAGACCCAGTAGCACATAATGACAGTGTTGTCTACTACATTAGATTTTCTACTCTTCCACAGAATGCGAAAACGTGCCTTGAGTCGACCGAAGACATTTTCGACTACACGCCTGGCACCCGAAAGATGGAAGTTGAATGCCTTTGCAAGAGTCCCAGAGACGCCAAATTGGGATATGGCTTCATAATATCGTTTTTCAGTGAGAATATTTGAACAGCAAGCGAAGCGGCCGAATGCGCACACCTTCAAAAATTGTTTTCAAGCGAGGTTAATTCCACCTAAGCAGGGTATAAGCTACCCGTTGCATTTTCGCACCCGTTGCGAAGTGGAGAAGAGGATTATCTCCCTACCCATCTGAATGGGATTGCAGTATTTCTATTACTCTACACTGCTAGGTGCATCATTTGGTGTTTTCTGCTGCCACTACCTGCTACGCATGGCAGGTCAACCTTATGAAGATTAAAAGGCGCAATTCAAGAAGAATCGGCAAGAGCGGCGCTCTAATAACGCAAATTTATGGGATTAGTATTAAGGTGGTAGCAGTAAAGGATGTACAAAGATCGGATTGTGTTCCGATAAACTGATATCTTCCGCTTGATGGCAATAGGTGTTGGCAAGGAATGCACACATAATTTTCATGGACATGCATCAGCCGGCTGAACATTTTCTCGCAGACAAAGTTGCTTTCCCTGCCAGAGCCTCATGTATTGCATTGTTACTGATCAGGGCATAGAAATGCAATGAAGCAACTAAGAGGCTATAGAGCATGCATGTGGTGCATCACTGGTATTTTTGCATATCTGAGGGAATATGGGCCAATCCCTGGCACAAAAACAGTGCAGACGGCACGATCACATCATCGACGACATTCAATTGTATCACACATGCAGCCGAGAAAAAATTAGAGGGTCTCTTCGATGTCTCTTAAGACGAGAATGGCGAAAGCCTGCGCTTCCTATCCTATAATTTGCCTCCCATTGTTAGCCTCTTGTCGGCATTCATTGCAGTGCTACATATAATTATAATTGGTTTAGAGGAAATAAAGGCGCAGTATCTATCACACTTTCTCCGGCAAGTGTGAGTTTGGATTGTACATTATCGGTCCTGTGGCGTGGCTCTCCTCGGCGTGCATTCATGTATGGCATTGCAGATGGAAGGGACGCATCGCACCTCGGCCAATGAGAACTCCTCAAAAGCGGGACGCACTTTGTCCACGACAGCATGAACCATTAAAGGCTTCTCCTTAATATAGCCTATTTGAAGGGCTAAAGCAGAATCTGTGAAAACGCTCCTAGTAATCGTGAATCTCCATTCTTGTGTCTAAATTGTAGCTGGACGCCACCGCCAATCGAGGGGTTGCTGGCGCTATGTCTCCCGGGCGGCAATTATGATGAGGTTGAATCTAAAACCCTTGATTTCACACTCGAACTGTTGTAATTGCTGCATGGTTGGTTGGTTCACAGGAAGGGAAAGCCGCAGTACTGTGGGCACCTCACCCGCGCCGTTAGGGAAGGGAGGAAGGTGGAAGTGAAAGTGGAAAGAGAGAAAGGGGAGCCGTAGTGGATGGCAACGGAGTACTTTCGACCACCTGGGGATCTTTAACGTGCGCTGACATCGCAAAGCACACTGACGCCACTTCGTTTCGCCTCCATCGAAACGCAGCCGCCGTGGTCGGGTACGAACCCGGGAACTCCGGCACAGTAGTCGGGCGTCTTACCACTGCGCCACCCCGGCGGGGCTGCAATTTAGTACATTGTGCGAAATTGAAGTAGTGTTCCTATATCCGCGTGAGATCCGTAACGATATTAGGGTTCATTCTTATATGTCTGGCTACTGCATGGAGATGGTTTGGTTTGTGGTTTGTGGGGTTTAACGCCTCAAAGCAACTCAGGCTATGAGAGACGCTGTAGTGGAGGACTCCAGAAATTTCGACCACCTGGGGTTCCTTAATGTGCAATAAACACAGCCGCCGTGGTCGATTTCGAACCCTGGAACTCCGGACAGCAGACGCTCGTCTACTGTCCGGAGTTCCCGTATTCGAACCAGACCACGGCGGCTGCGTTTCGTTGGAGGCGAAACGATGTGGCGTCCGCGTGCTGTACGATGTCAGTGCACGTTAAAGATTCCCAGGTGGTCGAAATTACTCCGTAGCCCTCCACTACGGCTCCCCTTTCTCTCTTCCTACTTTCACTCCCACCTTCATCCTTTCCCTTACGACGCGCTTCAGGTGTCCACAGAGCAGGTGTGACAGATACGGCGCCTTTCCTTTCCTGTGAACCAATTACTACTACTACTACTACTACTACTACTACTACTACTACTACTACTACTACTACTACTACTACTACTACTACTGACATCGCACAGCAGACGGGCGCCTTGTTTTCGCCTCTATCGAAAAGATGCCGCCGACTTTTTATGCTTATATTAAGGCTCCGATCATGAAAAAAGCAAGAGAGTTCCAGAAACCCATCTACTTCTGCTTTATTGATTATGCGAAAGCGTTTGACTGCGTAGATCACAGCAGATTGTGGCAAGCTCTCCAAGAGATCGGAGTTCCAATTCACCTCATCTGTCTCCTCAGGAACCTGTATGAAGGACAAGAGGCCACAGTCAGAACAGGGCATGGTCTTACTCATTGGTTTCCGATTGAGAAAGGAGTGAGGCAAGGCTGCATACTGTCGCCCTGCCTATTTAACCTATATGCTGAGTGCATCATGAGGAAGGCCGGTCTGGACGAGTCTTTAGCTGGAGTGAAGATTGCTGTAAAACGTATCAACAACCTTAGATATGCGGATGATACCACTTTAATGGCAGAAAGTGAAGTGGAACTCAAGAGACTTCTGATGCGCGTACAAGAAGAGAGTGAGAAGTTTGGCCTTAAACTGAACATTAAAAAGACAAAGATCATGGCGTCTTGCCCTATCAAGTCATGGAGCATCAATGGACAAGAAGTGGAAGCTGTCGCAGATTTTCTCTTCTTGGGCTCCAAGATTACCTCGGAAGGAGACTGCAGCCATGAAATTAGGAGACGCCTGCTTCTGGGAAAGAGAGCAATGGTTAGCCTAAAGTTAAATTAGTTCACAGGAAGGGAAAGGCGCAGTAACTGTCACACTTGCTCTGTGGACACCCGAACCGCGCCGTAAGGGAAGGGAGGAAGGTGGGAATGAAAGTGGAAAGAGAGAAAGAGGAGCCGTAGTGGAGGGCTACGGAGTAATTTCGACCACCTGAGGATCTTTAACGTGCGCTGACATCGCACAGCACACGGACGCCACTTCGTTTCGCCTCCATCGAAACGCAGCCGCCGGGGTCGGGTTCGAACCCGGGAACTCCGGCACAGTAGTCGGGCGTCTTACCACTGCACCACCCCGGCGGGGCAACAATGGTTAGCCTTGACTGCCTAGTAATGAGCAGAGACATTAGTCTGCCAACCAAGATCCGTATAACTCGTGCTATGGTCTTTCCAGTTGTGATGTATGGATGCGAGAGTTGGACTGTGAAAAAGGCTGACCGCTGAAGAATTGACGCATTTGAATTGTGGTGCTGGCTAAGACTCCTGAGAGTATTCCCCTGACTGCTAGAAGATCAAATCAGTCGATATTGTCGACCATAAACCCTGACTGCTCATTGGAGGGTCAAATTCTAAAGTTAAAGCTCAGCTACTTTGGTCATCTGATGAGAAGAGAGGAGTCGCTGGAGAAAGATTTGATGTTGGGAAAGGTTGAGGGTCGCCGGAGAAGGGGTAGGCAGCGAACGCGATGGTTAGATGGCATCCTCGAGGCACTGCAGATGAAGTTATGTGATGTGAACGACTGAACTGAACTGAAGGCTCTGAAGCACTATCAACAGGCGTGGTGCGCTCATTGACCAACTCTATACAAATCACGACAGAGCACAGAGTGGTAGGCAACATCCATGTTAATAATCAGCACTCGCTCGGCCTGTACTGCACCTGAGTTTCTCTCCCGGCTTGGTCGTGTGGTCGGCAGCCATAAACACGTGTTTAGCAGTATACCTGACTTCATTCTGCAGCACTGCGACACCAGGTAGCGTGGTTTCACTAGCCGTATAACAAACCCTCTGTGATTGGAGAATATGAACGCTTAAAATATCGCACAGGTTGCTGCTTTGCGTGGTATTCGTGCACTGACTTGAGGAAGCAGGTTGTATTTTCATTCTATATTTATTTATTCAATTTACTCCTGAGATATTGCAAACAAACCTTGAAGTAAGCACCTTGAAAAGGCTTTCACCCTCCTGCAAAACCAACTGCGACATCATCATCATCAGCCTGACTATACCCACTGCAGGGCGATGGTCCTCCCGGTCCTGTGCTAGCTGCATCCACTTGACCCCTGCGAACATCTTAACCTCATCTGTCCACGTAACTTTCGGCCGCCCCCTGGTAATCTTTCCTTCCCTTGGAATCCAGTTTTGTAACCCTGTGCGACCATCGGTTGTCCTCTCTTCGCACTGCATGTCCTGCCCATGCCCATTTCTTCGTCTTGATTTCCACTGAATGTCAGTGACTTGAGTTATTTCTCTGACCCACTCTGCCCGTTTCCTATCTCTTAACGTTATTCCTACCATTTTTCTTTCCATAGCCATCTGCGTTGCCCTCAACTTAAGTAGAACCCTCTTTGTTAGCCTCCACGTTTCAGCCCCATAGGTCAGTACAGGTAAGATGAAGCTGTTGTACAATTTCCTCTTGAGCAATACCGGTAAGCGGCTAGTCGTAATCTGGGAGTGCTTGCCAAATGCGCTCCATCCCAATCTTATTCTTCTTGTTATTTCCTTTTCATGGTCCGGATCTGCGGTTACTACCTGTCCTAAGTAGACATATTTGGCTACTACTTCCAGTGCCTCGCTACCTAACGTAAATTGCTGTTCCTTCCCGAGACTGTTGAACATTACTTTAGTCTTCTGCTAATTGATTTTTAAAGCTACCTTTCTAATTTTCCTGTCTAGGTCATCAATCATTATTTGCAGTTCATCCCCCGAGTTACTTAGTAAGGCAATGTCATCAGTGTATCGCAGATTACTGAGGTATTCTCGATCTACCATTATCCCTAACTGCTCCCATTTCAAGTCTCTGAATACTTCCTCTAAGCAAGCTGTGAATAGTACTGGGGAGGTCGTGTCTCCTTGCCTAACACCTTTCTTTATGGGAATTTTGTTACATTCTTTATGCAGAACTATGGTTGCTGTGCAGTCCCTATATATATCTTCCAGCACATTCACTTACGGCTCGTCTACGCCTTGGTTTCGCAATGCCTGCATCACCGCCGAAGATTCAACTGAGTGAAATGCTTTTTCGTAATCAATAAATGCTATGTATAAGGGCTGGTTATATTCCGAGCATTTTTCTATCACCTGGTTGATGGTATGGATATGATCGATAGTAGAGTACCGTTTCCGAAAACCTGCTTGATCCTTTGCTTGATTGCAGTCTAAGGTTGTCCTGATTCTATTAGCGATAACCTTAGTAAATACCTTATAGGTAACAGACAGTAAGCTTACTGGTCTGTAATTTTTAGAGTCCTTAGAGTCCCCTTTCTTGTGAATGAGGATAATGTTTGCATTCTTCCATGGTTCCGGTACCGTCGATTGCTGCTTCGGTACTGTTCCGGTACTGCTTCGATAGCTAACTTAAACTGCTGTTCCTTGTTTAGGGACAGCATTACCTTAGTCTTCTGCATTTTGGTTTTCAAGCCTACCTTTCTAATTTTCCTGTCTAGGTCATCATTCTTTGCAGTTCATCCACTGAGTTAGTGAACAGGGCAACGTCATCCGCAAATCGCAGATTACTGAGGTATTCTCCATCTACCCTTATCTCTAACTGGTTCTATTCCAAGTCTCTGAATATTTTAGTTTTCGCGATGTTTATTGCATCAGGGCGTAAACATGCTATGATGGATGAAGGCTGTGGTCAAATTAGTGAAAAAAGGTAGACTGATGGAATCAAATCGAGGAGTGTATGATGATGTGGTCCCTGCCTCCAAGCCGCATATGACTGCGGATTATGGGGGGAGAGGCCAGCTACGAGCAGATGCCGGATCCGCGTTGGCTTGAGTGCTGGACATTCAAAGAGCAAAGTGATGGATGTCAGCTTCTGTATTTCTGGATTTACAGAGGGGGTTACCAGGGTGCGGATACCAATTTTGAAATTGAGGCCACTTTCTGATCACTGCCGGTGTTAGGGCCCCCCCAACTCTAATCCTCCGAAGCGCTGCCTCCTCGCATGGGTAAGACAGTGGGGGACGCTTACCGTACACGGAGGTATACGAGCACGTATACGGCGTCAGAGGTCTTCCTTTCTTGTCCAAAGTAAAAGTAGAGTAGCACTGTCCAATTTTATGAGGTTCGGCAATGTCGAGGTTGAGGGTAAAAGGCGTTTCGCAGATTCTGCCTGGCTTCGAGCACTTAAAAGGTCGCGCGGAGTAATAATGCCTCAGAATGTAAGTTTCTGTACACTTCTTCTAAGCAAGCTGTGAATAGTGAGAGGGAGATCGTGTGTTCTTGCTTAACATCTTTCTTTATAGGAACTTTGTTACTTTTTTTATGCAGAACTATGGTTCCTGTGCACCCCCTATATATATATCTCCCATCACTTTCACGTACGGCCCGTCTGCACCCTGATTTCGCAATGCCTGTGTTCGAATTTCGCGGCCAAAAAAAAAAGGGAACAAGTTTCTCAGCACATTATTTTAAGGTATTTGGTAGCCTAAAATTAAACCGGAGGTTTCAACATAGCAACAAAAAACCATGCAAGGCAAAACTACATGTTACCTAACGCGGCGGAAAACAAAGTGCCCTCGCAATTGAATCATCAATAATTGAAGAAAACACGAAATTGGCAGACTAGGGTTCATCGGAAAGAATTTGGTGAGAAAACACAGTGAAAAAACCGCAATCTAAATATGAGAAACACACTAACGAAGGTGCGCTGTGCCAAATTAATATTGTTACTCTTATGCAATAGTACTGCAAAGAAAGCTTCAGACTAGATATCGAAAGAGAAATTTACTGAGCTACAGATTCAGGTTGTATTTGATATTGCCATATCAGTTAGTTGTCAATTTGTAATCTGTGGCTGCTTTAACCTCAATAAGCGGTTATTTTCACATCTTTACGTGGTGGCAAGCAAGGAAAAGGCACCACATTGCGACAGGATGAACGATGATTTAATGGCAGGCCTAGCGCGAGGGCTCCTTTCGCGCCACTGCCAGTCTTCTTCGTAGCACTTCCCGAGGCCACCGAGCGATTGTCTCTATCGGTTCACTGAAGTTGGTGGTGACACTGACGGTGAGAATGTTCAAGAAGAGATAGAAGAGAATCATGCGCTTGCCACCACGATGACGATGATCATGATGATGATTGGGTGATCTGCCTCCCCTAGAGCTATTAGCCATCCGCCACAAAAGTGTCCATGCGACCGATGGCTCGAGGTCCGTAGGGCGGCTGGGTGGGGCGGGGACTCCGTGTTCGGGTTTTTCGGTTCTTCAAGTCCGTCGGGTTTTTGGCCATGGTCTCTGGTCCGTTCGCGTGTGCGCCTTGTCGTCAAATCCGTGGCTGGGGGCTGGACGGCGGTAGGTGCTCGGGTCTGAGCAAGAAGGGCTGGGGCGAAGTTGCGCGGCGATATGCCAGGGCTCTCTATCAGTGGTTCCGGCGTAAAGATGGCGTCGATACTCCAAGGCGAGGATGGAGATGATGTACGCCGCACTTCCAATCAAATTTTTAGTAGCGGAAAGCAAGAGAATGACACAACATAGCGGCATGATGAACGATGATTTAATGGCTGGCCTAGCGCGAGGGCTCCTCTCGCTCCACTGCCGATCTTCTTCTTCGTGAAATATTCTCATTCCAATGAACTATACCAGACGCTCACTATAGATATTTCTGCATTTGTTTGGATAAAATTAGTTTAATGCGTGGCTAATTTTACTTGAATGATGGATGCGTGCTCTTAATTCAAGGGGAGAGGTAAGAATAGTCATGTCTTTATGAGAAGAGAACTTTATAGTTGCGCAAGGATTAGTAAGGTGGGGCAATGTTAGCACCGAAAATATTACTGCTACAGTCATCAATGTTACTAGGAGTCACTGCACTTAATACCTTTTCTTGAAGATGATGTCAAAGCGATAAATATGCTTTATATTTTGAAACCAAAATTAATAGCTCTAATTTATATGTGAATAAAAGAACAAAAAGTAAACAGAGCGTCGTAATTGTAAAGGAAGTAGTATATCTCACATTAATTAACGTTTTCCACCCAAAGGTCATTTTTATATTCATTCTCAAATATTATTTCCATTGTAAATGGCCAATAGAAATACGTATTTAAAGAAAGAAACTGGTTTTATTAGTGAGTTACAATGACCAAGTTCAAATGCACCATTGTTTTGTGCCTAGACTGAAAAGGTGGACAACGGTGCATTTTGAATATTTTGCTTACCTTATTTGTTTTCAATTGTCTATTTTTCATAAAATAAATGAGGAGGCCAAGGAAAAAAAAGCTGCACGGAAGTAGCTTGAAGGGCGCTTGGCCCCCTTACAAGCAACAGCGCAGGACTGATGCACGCCCACTCCCCGAAGGCGTTGGCAATTTTTATTAGATGATACCTAATCTAAACATACACAAACAGTAAAATTAATACACAATCATAAATGAGTACACTTACACTGACCAGTCAGTATTTTTTCACGTGTAAGGTGTTCAAGAAAGTCTAGTTATCAGTCAGTATTTTTTCAATTTATTAGCACAGAATAGGAATATCTTTTGCACCTCCCCTACTTGCGGACAGATAGGTGCTAACGCTCTACCTTCAATGCGATCTCATATCGCACAGTGCTACAGTAAAGTGTACATACCCCCCCACCCCCCGTGCCCAAGCGCAGTGTTCGGGCAGCACGCCGACATCACCGCATATCTTATCTGATCAAACCAACGTTGCCTAATCGCAATGCAGAAAAATGCAACAAAGCTCTATTGATAGCATGTGCGTTCAATAGTGTCTCGCGGAGCGTAGACTGCAAAGTGCCGGGCACCTGTGGTAAAGAGTTTCATAGCTGAATAGAGCGCAGGCGCCTTTTAACTTCTCTGTGGCACGTAATGCAGGACACTCAGCACGAATGTGTCAGTAAATATGCATGACTGAGTAGCGTGATATAAGTCATCAAAGGCAGTGGTCAGAGGCCTACATATTCCCGTTGTTTGGAACAGATGCAGCTCACTGGCGTTCGTTATTCCATGAATAGTTGAGAGAACACTTTCACAAAAGGGACAGAATGAAACCACAATGCTCTTTAATAATGCCAAGAATAGCTAAAGGGAATAATGTTGCTACTAACAACTGGTAGTGGAAGCGTTGCACGTGATTGCACCGATCAATATGTGCATGACAGCGCACAGGTGTGTATTTCTGCATTAGTACAGAGACTTCAAGAATAATGGTAAAGTTTGTATGCACTATATATATTTGCATGTGTGAAAGTGCAGTGCCTAGAGCCTATTTACTGGCGTTTCTGCTGAATGTGCCTAAAATGTCGCGTGTTGGGCAGCACAATAATCCTGCTAAAAGTGAAAGACACAACACTTCCTTTTGAAGAATTATTTTTTTTATGTATAGATGCTAATGCCACCTCAAGATGAACCATGAAAGGGAAGTTTGGTCGTACCAGCGTCATGTTTTAACCGTAAATAAATTATCAGTCAATCAATATTCATTCAGCCACAAAATTATTCAGAAATAATGAAATCAATCTAGGCAGTATAGTAAATTTATCCGCGACTTAAGGAATGAGATTATTATTAAACAATAACCTAAAAACCCGTATTTTCAACCAGCCACTAAAAGAATAAGGAAAGTGTTAACTAATCTATTAGCATAGTACATATGCACGAGTATAATTAGCCGGACATGGGGCATTTACCCAGCAAATACTAGATACGTTAACGTGACCAGGAACGAAAAAAACTAATGTGATTTAAGTCTCGCAAATTACTTTTTGAAATGCCCAATGCGCTATCCACAGTCCCCTTCCCTTCGCTAATAATGTACTTGTAGTAAAGGCTCAAATCAGGGCCAAGCACAGAATACGGGAGAAGTATACAGTAAGAACGCAATTTCCGAAGGGCACCCTAGAACACTGCCATCACAATTATTACGCTGTGTACTAGACAGAACGAAGAATCCAGTGAGGAAAAAGCACGGGAGAAACAAAAAAAGCAAGTGCCATTTTATTTTTCTACTTTCATAAGGAGTTTACAAGGTTAGCGTTTAGTTTTATTCGGCATAGTTAGAAAGAGGAATGAGAACCTCCTCCGCTAATAATATCAGTGAATGTCACTGTATGCTATGACAAGATAGTCAGAAGGCATGGCCAATCTTTTGTTTATTTATCGCTTAGCACGTAGGTAGTTGTACATGCTATAGTGGAATGCGTGCCAAACACTTGTTCCATCATCATTCAGATGTACTCTGAAGAATAAAAGCCTGTCCTGTTTACCCCTTATTTCTTCCCTGTTTTATATCATTTAGAAATTTTATTCATCCTCTTCTGTTCGTGATGAAGGGAACCAGTGTTATGGGGACGTTGTATTACATAGTCTTATTGGTACCGGTATAGGGGCGGACTAAATTGAGAAGTTTCACTAAGTGGTGCATGTGGCTGTCGCGTTCACGCCCTCACCTTTAGTAGCCCGCCTATTCAGAGAGCTTGTTCGTTGCTGTCAACTAAGCCACATTTGTGATATCGAGGATCATTTGCAAACTTTATTTCAGTGATTAGTATTTTTGGTTTACATATGAGAGCAAGTCATGTTTGAATGCGCCATTCGCGGATAACAAATTGGATTGAATGTCTATAGGAGTTCGTGTTACTCCGTCAACTCAACAGACTTTCCACTCGAATGCCGCTAGAGCGCTATAGGATATGTGCTGTGAACTCTTGAGATTTGTTACTTCTCCAAGCTCGAAGACCGATAAGAATCTTCCACGCAACAATTATTTATTTTTTATTTTTTTCATTGAGATATACAATCAAACATATATATATGGGTCACTTAAGGATCTGCTTTTAATTAAGGTCGTATTCAGCAAGATTGACCGATGCCGTTTAATGGCTGCCCTAGCTAATCATCGTTCGAGCTTATACCCTTGGCCGCTCGCCTAATTGGCAATTTTATTTCATTTCAATAATTTACCATTCAGACCAAAATAGGATATTACATAGGGGGCAGGGTTGTAGGAGAGACAAATACAGTAAGAGGTACAAGTAATCACTTACTTGGGCATCTATTATCGCATCTGCAATCATTATAACATAAGTCTGCAGATACCATAATAAGTTAAAACCTCCCAACATTGAGATAAATCTCCGCTTTAAGACAGTCGTTCAAACGTTCCTACGTGGCCCATGGGCAGTGTTTGCAATCCGGGGTCGAAAGGTACTGAAACGCTGCGTAGCAATTTCATCCTACCGATCTCAAGGCGAAGCCCAAATTGACACCACCTGCAAACGCTGCCATCTCGTGTCACCTCGTGAGGAGACGCAACTCGACGAATAGTAAGTGCAAAGCCCCGTTGCTCGGCAACTATCACGCAGCAAGTTATGCCATGAAAGTTCGATAAAAACAGTGGGGTGCTCTTAAAAGAATGAGGCCTTTAATGGCGCTAAACTTCAAAATGTCGGCACATATACTCCCCCACTTATCTTAGGAGGGGCAGCCCGAATGCTTCGTTCATTCAATTCTCCTTAGACTAAATACATGTGATACTAGATGTGATGGCCGAGATTATTCATTAGCTTTAATAGTTTGATTTATTGTTCCTATCCTTTTTCTCGCCTCTCTATTTCTGTGTCCCTTGCTCTGTTTTTATACTGTTTTCCTTCATCCCGATCTTCTTCCCTATCGCGTGTTAATGCTTGTCTCTGCTTTTCCTCCTTCTTTCCTTGATCTGTTCCTCCGACCCTGCCTTCATTGTTTCTTATCTCTATCCTTCGTCTCAATACCTGCCCGCCACCGTTCAATGATCCCTGGCTCCCTTACTTATTGTATAACCTTGATTATTACTCATCTGGGTTTTACACATTTTCTTCCCCCTTCCATTTTCGTTCTTTTATTGCCGCAGTCTCTTTTTTATTTTATTTTTTATTCTCTAAGAAAGGACGTAATTCTAAAACGATGGACAGCACCATTTTGAAGGCGATAACCAACTCTTACATTTACTGAATATGCTCGATTGCTCGAACAGTCAAGCTAAGAATCACCCGCGAATTATGTCGGCTGCAATGCCTGGATACCGCCGGCACGCCCCAGCCGTGTGCCCCGGATAACCGCGCTTGCCTCCCATAACGTAATGGTGCCGTGTCCGCCGACGGATAGGGGACACGCTTTTGTGATGGATGGACTTCCGTGCTACCGCGCACAAGGGGCGATTCTGAATGCGTCCCCGCCCCACCCGCATCGAACTCTCCGGTGCGCTGCTCTGTGCGTGCGTGAGTCGAGCATTTGGCAGGACACCGTTATTATCGAGTCCTGCTGTGACCGCCCCCGGTAGATTCGTTGCGCGAATGCAACCGTATTGTGTCTGAAGGCGTAGACCAGAATCGCGGTACTCAGAGACACAGTGCGTGAAGCGTGTAAAGCTGCCTCGGTGCTCCTTTATTCAAATGAATATGTGACGCTTCTTGCAGTTTGCGTTCGATTGTCTGGCTCATCGATCTCTTTCGTAGTGTCGCAAGCGTTTATCGTCAGGCGCACATCGCCTGAATGACGGTCAAGGACTGAAGAGAGGAGGTAAGGTAAGCTGAGATTATGTTAGATGCTGGAAGCAGTGCAGTTTGTCATGGGGCAATTGCACAATGAAATTAGGCGGCGTTTACCAGAAGGTAATTCTTTCGTAATCTTCATTTTATATTATGTCTTTGTCGATGTTATTGAAATAAATATATAACTTGAAGGGCCTGCAGAAAAGACACTGATAGCAATCGCATTATTAGCAAGTCCACCTGCACATGGTCCTTGCAAAACGCGAGCATAAAGTTCTTTGAACCCGTTAGGCGTCTTGCAGGGCGTATTGAAAGAGAAAGGGATACCACGATCTACATCGTATCAAAATCGATCCTGAATTCGTAGTTAGGCCGGGAAAACCTGTACAATTTTGCCTCACCTGTTGAGTTACCAACAGCATTTGTTATCGATGTAAGCGTCATGGTTTTCTATCCTGCCTGAATGGGATAATATAAAGTTAGGTCAATTACGTGCAGCGCATAATGCCAAAAATGTCGAAAAGCCGATCGATTTGGGGTAAGTTCTATGACTGATTATTCCTTTAACAGAACACCATCTACATGAAACACCTGCGAACCAAGTTAAACATTTCCGGCTACTGCGACGAAACAAATTTGCAAAGGCTAACGCAGAATGTTTACTACTCGTCACTTGATTCCAGAAAATGCTGCAGTTGCACGCGTACAGAAGTGTGATACATTTAGTAGTTATAACAAATTGTTGGTCCGATCTTTGAAAAATACGTTGGCGCAAGTAATACTTAGAAATTGGGCGAATAATAATTGTCCTTTCTTCAATGAAACAAATGAAACAATCTTCAATGAAACAATCTGAAGACTGCTGCAAAATACTACCGGGTGATGATTGCGACATAAGGGTTCTTTTCTGGAGTCATTGCGTTCGTTTAAGACCTCAAGCATGCGAGTTTGTGCCCAGCTTGTTATTGGCACACCCATATCAATTGGGCGGCGCCCGGTTTCGTTAGCTTAGGCCTTCAGTGTACGAAAACGTCACTATCTCCATTACGCTAAAATCTGGCTATGATTGCTGGCAACACATGATGGTGCCCATAAAGTTGGCCTCAAAAGATCTGTTGTCTAGCCACTCAAATAGCGCGTAATACGACAGTACGGATAACAGACATAGGGCTCCGCGAAAATGCTAATTCCCAATATGATACCACCGGTTCTAACCTAGTCGTTCACCACACCAAATGCAAATGCTCTCCCTTACTTGAAAAAGCCCCGCATTATCAAGAAGTATTTCAGCCAGCATTCTCGAAAATTTGGGCAGCCTTTATCATCAATAATAAATATCACAGTTGTGTTAGTGCCTCATCTATCACACTGCTTTCAAAAGAAATCGCTATTCTTGAGCATCAGTCCTGATACCCGCCAGTCGCCTTTACGATGCGCCTTTAGTATTGGTCGATCATTTCCGTTTTTGATCTCGTTTTATCCCCTTTCTTCTTCGTTCGGAAATGAGCACGTGCCATTCACCTCGCCTCTTACTTTGCATTTCATCCTTTACCTGCGCCTTTAGCAAGTAAATACTTCATTTACCCTTGTGATCATTTTTTCTCTCGGGTTTTCACCTGGTCACTCTTGTTGCTCTCCCTTTCACTTTTTGGCCGGTTCATCTCTAGTTATGATTGATTTGTAATGATCACAGCACGCGCCTTTTGTCTTCGCCATCTTTTCGCTCAGGAAGGTGATGCTATATTTATTGCGGGGTGTATTTCTCTCTCTCTCTCTCTCTCTCTCTCTCTCTCTATATATATATATATATATATATATATATATATATATATCTGTTGACAGTCACCGCCTTTGTTATGTTCTCGCTCGATCCCGTGTTAGCACTGTCACCACCATGAGCACAAACCAACTAGCCCAACTCGCCACTCTTTTGAAGGAGCCACTCCTCACTTCCTCACTTCTCGTTTGAGAGAAAGAGAGAACTTTCTAATTAAAAGCAGAAAATTTAGCGGGCGTTTAGCGTTCGCTGACGTGCTACTCTGTGTAAAAAAGAGAATGGGGGAGAGGAATGCGGAATCAGAGAGTTATTTAAAATCAAAGAACCGAAAGTGGGGGCACAGAATGCGACCATTAAATGCGTATTAATAAGTTTCATCGTCGAGCAATGTGAAACATTATCCGTAGTCCAACAAATGGTCTTACAAAGTTCACAATGCAAAAAAAGTGCGAAAGTGACCAGTAAGCGCAGGAAATTCATACCTTGAAAGATGCGTGGAATTATATCTTGTTAAGAAGTGCAATGTCTTTTAAAAATTCAAATAGAAAGTTCATTGCTTTTTTCTGCCGCCTAGGGAAGGTTAAGACACCTGAACCCTGTACAATGCTAGAGGCAGTGGAGAGAACCTACATATGTAATGAGCATAGTGAGCACGGTCGTCAGTATACCCAGAACACTCAATCAAGATATGTTGTACAGTTTCGACCATACCGCTGTTGTCATAATGAAGGCAGCTCATCTGACCAAAGCGGCGTCGCAAGTCATCTGTAAATTACCAGTTCAAGCGAAGTCAGTGCTACAAAGTCTTAAGATAGCGTTTCGCCTACTATATGCTCATAGGCATCACTGATGGACATCAATGTGGCGCCAATAGCTTTCTTAATTCTTTCGCATAAAAATTTTTTGCGCAACAGTTCTTCCAACAGCGCCTTCGTGGCTGTCATACCATTTCGCTTCCAATTAAATATAAACCTAATAATAAAGCAAAAATTATTTTGTGATAAAAAGTCAACAGACAACATAGAACGTAGAATTATTTGCCTTCTAATTAATGTTTCGAATGGATAAAGAAAGAATTACTGTATTTTTACTGCAATTGTTTCAGTAGATCGCGTCTAAGAGACATTTTCTCCAGGCAATGGAAAATGTTCTTTACAAACACATTTAGTTTCACACACAATTCTTACAGCGTACGCATAGGCGAGAGATTGACTTCTTGCGTTGGTTATTCCGCGTGAGCTGATAAACAAGAGATGCGCAGTACACCAAAATTAGCAAAGAAGAACGCTGACTGTCAATATACAGTGCTGCCGTGTACGCAGACAGTGCAGCATTCTGTGACTTGAATAGTGCGTTAATCTGGTTTGGAGGTAGGTTCCCTTCGGTCAGGAGTAGACTCGCACTAATGTCGTATCCCGATCAGTGCTAAGGGAAGGAAATTTATAACGTTTCCCTTATTTATTAATTATATTCATTTTTCTTCTTTCCATTATCGCATATTATTAGGCTTAGGCTTCGACACGTTCCCCGCGCTCGCCCGGATCTAACAATTTGATGGGAAATCCAGTCGGCAACCCAAAAAAGAAAATTATAATACACTGGACGAGAATGAAGTGCGACTGCACAATTGGTTTGACGGCAAGGATTTGGAGGGGGGGGGGATAAAGCGAACTTTCATGAATGAAAAGCAGCTTCGAATAAATACGTTCTCACAGCAATTGCAACCATCACCCCTACATCCGCCTTCCTAAACAGTCACATCGCACTTGTCCTCATGAAAATATGTTTTATCACTTATGTTAACCCAACGCCTTATAAAGGGAGCCTTTAAGAAATTAAAATTGAAATGAGGTTAGTTGCCTTTAATGCGCGGCGTCCTAGCAGCCTGGTACTGCCGTATGCTCTCGTATTTAGCGAGTCTGCAGAAGTGAACATACCCCTGGTAAGTCCCTGTGAGAAACAAGCATGAAATGCTTGTTTTCCATGTACAATTAGCGCAGTAATTCATGAGGTTCAGTACAAAAGAGCCAACTTTAGAAATACTTGCCGCAGCTGACCTGGATGATGAAAAAGCGCATATGCAAATCGAGCGCTTATTGCAAACAATAATGATTCTAACGATCCTATATATATATATATATATATATATATATATATATATATATATATATATATATATATATATATATATATATATATATATATATATATATATATATATATATTTATAGTTTGGGATTGGGCGAGTTTGTTTTGATGTTTTGACAAATCAATTTTTTAGTACTAGCGCTCAGTCTTGCAGGTGGGCCAGACATATCTTGGCGATGGGCCAAGTCGCTTAGTCAAGCAGTCTGTACACGCTAACTGAGAGATAAAAGTGAGAGCGGTGTGTTTGGATCTTTGCCACGTGACTGGCTAAATACGTCGAAATGTAGTCCACAGCTCAAAGAAATGGCAATACCACAGTCTTGTTGTTTTCAGCGGCTATAGGTGCTGGATTCCGCATTTGCTTTCCACGAGAAATTCATGTGCTCTAATTGGTTGCCTTCCAGTGGTTTCTTTTTTCCTGAGCCCGGCAGAGGCTTCACACAAGGCTTCAGTTTGAATTTAACCGTAAAAGTATTCACTAAACTGTTGCATAGCGGTTTCTCCGGGAATAAAAACATTAATAACTCAGGCCTAAGAAATTAGTTTTTAGACAATCAGGTTTCAAAAACACCATGTTTGGCGCCAATATTATGTCCACTCCGGTCAACTGGCTGGTTTTTCAAAAAAAAGCACGAATGCTAAATTTTGCAGTAAGCACGTAAGAAATATCTAAGAAAGTGTCAAAATTGTTAAAATTTTATATTACCTCATAGGCTTCAATAAAATGAACATCTTTTTGCGTTTCAAAGATGAAAGTGACGTAAGAAATTCAGAGATATTGTGGTGTTAGTGGAGGAGGAAGAATGAAGTACATGTTAGAGAAACCTTTCCGAATTTCTGGAGTCGTTCACTATGGTTTCCATCATAGAGTCAGTTACGTTTGGACGTTAATCACTATAAAGCAAGCGAAATTAATCTTACCATCATTATCCTCACCATTTTTATATGTTCACTACAATTATTCACTGTATTCACTGTATATTTTCACTGTAAGATACTGTATTCCTGATTTTTCGTGGATCCAGAGGCACCCTGTAAATTTCTTATTCTTCTCATGGAACCCAGTCCGTAGCCATTAACAGTGCTTCTCTAATCGTACTACATTTCCTGCCGATACACATTTTTGCTTATTTATTTAGCGTGCAAAGTCATAGTATAACAAGAGGAGCACGACGTGCTCGAATTCGAAGCCGTTGGCAGGCTCAGCTTAGCGGGGCTTCCTCGCCAAAGCAGTTTGTCCAGATGTTGGCCAAGGTCAAAGAAGCTCAGCTCGCTGACTTCGGTCCAAACTTAAATGTCGACAAAATCATTTCCAAATACATATATAATAAGCGTTACTTACACTACCACGTGTGCGGCTAGCATACGATATTTTCACGACTACGCACTGCGTAAATCAAGAAATAGGGGATGATCCGAAGCAGTAGGAATACACAATCCTTGCGCGTGGCCTAGAATGCATCAATGGTGGTGAACGTCATGACAAGAAAGCAAAAATATAGGATTCATAACTTTTGCAGTTGCTTACAGAGAAGCTTCACGGCTCATTTCAAAGTTTAGCGCACTTTATTGGCTTTAAAGATTTGAAAACATTGTAGTGCGTTACGCATATCTTGCACCTAGTTATAAGATGTAAAGCTATTAACTCTAGCTGGATTTCATTCTCGCTGCCTGGCGCGCGCACCCTCTCGAGAGACTATATCTCTTACCCGTCACTTTCCGGGGTCCGGGGATGAACAAAAAAACATCGAACGGGAACCACGAGTCTGCAAGCAGTCTATGGCTCTTTGAACCTGAAAATTGAATGTACCTGCTATGTAGACTGGGAACACATTCGAGTGCGTCTGCAGACAGCGGTGGTTCTTTCTTTCGATCTCTGCGCTTGCTGCCGCTCTCGCACAGTTATTTTCGTTTGCAGGCGCAAGACCACACAATAACTTTACGTTAAAATTGGAAACATGATTGCTAGCTTTTCCTGGCGACTGGCTGCCGCCGTCAATATGTCAGAGTATATGCATCTAGATTAAGGTGCCTCCATGGTAGCCCAGTTCAGCTTAACTTAATTATACACGACACAGAGCGCAACTAGGCGAAAAACTTCCGGTTCGCTTTAGACCAAACTCTGTATTGTAAAGCTGCTAATTATCTTCGGGACTTTATTGACAGAAGTACTTGTGGAAACCAGCTAGAGTTGCCCACTCCGAACGAGTGCGTCCGTCAGCTGAAATCGGGGCACCTCAATGCTGTGCTAGATAAACGCTGACACCTCGCGACCATATTATGCTGGTCCCTAATTACGAGCTTGTACAGTTGGGTAATTTTTCTTAGACCAAAACAGAGGTGAAAATAATAAGGGAGTATTTACTTATTGACATCCACAGAAGCTCGGTCATACAGCTACAAAGGAAAGCCATACAGCTTTCTCATACATTTCGTAGATAAAGAAAAATTCGCCCTGGTCCGGTGACTGAAACCGGGACCACTTTTTTGGGGGCAATCGCTCTGCCATGACATATCCTTTGGAAATCCGCCCTGATATACTGGCAATCCTAGTTAGCTCAGTCGATAGAGCGACTGCCACAGGAAAGCTGTGGTTCCGCGTCGGATCCCCGGACGAGGGCGGATTTTTCATTACCTACGCAGTTTCTGAAAAAGCTGTATAGCTTTCCTTTCTAGCCATTAGGCTGAGCTTGAGTGGATCTCAGTGAGTAATTACTCACTTATTACAAATCTACTCCACCTTAGGAGATTCTCCTAATTATTCGATCATCAAAGGTCAAGATAAACCACAACTTTTCGAAATCTGGCCAGGTTTTCTACGATCTGTAATAACATGTCTGAGGTTTTCCAACAAGGCCAGAAATGTGTGCATATAACTTTAAGTGGCACGTTTTGTTACGAAAACAACACTACGCCAGCCACCTCGGCTCATCGCGTATGCTCGTATGCCGTAGCCGCAAATGATAGCAACTGCCAACTTGGGTCTCTCGTTTCAAATCGGACGGTTATGTCAGAATGAGCCTGCCAGGACCCTGGTATTCACGCTACCCCTATAGGTCATTAAGGCACGCTCATAGGGATTGGTTAAAAAGTGATTTTATGTGTGGGCTGCAGCCTACGTTATTGCGTCATACCCTTAAAGGTGGAGCTTAAGTGCCTCCCATATTTAGAAGCAATAAACGGCTTTACCACCACCACCTAAAATGTCCGTGAAACTTTACGTATTCAACGAAACGCTGGTTGTGTTTGATGGAACCCTCGGTCGCGCGCAGCCAAAGCTTTCGCTCTACACTCGTATACCGTAGCCACAAATGACAGGTGCAACGAAACCCTGAGGAGGCAGCGTGCAGAAGAAACGGATGAAGAGCGCGTTGGCATCTCAAGAAATGAAGGAAGAGTGCTTTGGCCGATTTAATCATTAGGCCTGGAGAAGTCGAAGGTGCTCTAGGCGCAGACTTTGCACAAGGAGTGGGCGAGCACGAGTCGGATATGCGAGAGTATCACCGCCGCTTCACAAACAACCCCATTTGTAAGTGTTTGTTCTGTGTGCGACCGGCTGTAGCATAAAAATTATTTAACACAGGTGAGCGAACGTATGCATCCAACTGTTCATTTGACCACATACGTAGCCATGAAGCCTTTGCTTTAGCAATTCAACTAGGGTTAACCAGGGCTAAACCACAGCCGATTGTTTTCTTCCATTGTTTATAAAATTGTTTTGTTGAGGTGCCACCAGGCACGCATCTGTTTTCAGTGTGAAAAAAATTTCCCTCGGCCTGGAGCTCGGCCCTTCTGTGATGAAATACTTTGGAAAGGGGTCATGAACAAGAAAGTCGCGCCGATGGATCAGTGATTCGTTCCGCCGTCAGACAACCATAACTCCGCCTCGAGCGGCAGAAGCTCATACGGGGTCCTCTCAGCCGAAAATCTTGCGTCGGCGTCAGTCCACTAGTTTTGCTTCGTTGGCGAAAACCAGGAGTATGGCCCTGGCAGACGCTAGCTGACAACTGACGTGGTCGAGCACTCACTGGATGTAAGGTTGCCTGAGATTAGGTTTGATTGAACCTGCCAACTCGGGCCTCTTCTTTAATATATAGGAGGGTGATATCAGAATCAGGCTGGCCGGATCATTGAATTGACGTTACCCCTAGGACGCGCTGGCATGTTCATACGGCTTGGTTAAAGCAGGCTATATATGTGGGCTGGTAGCCTACGCTATCGCATAAGACCCTTAAAAGCGGAGTTTAAGTGTCCCTCATTAGGTTTTGCCAGAAGCGGTTTCTTAGTGGTGGAGCAGCCGTCTCACATTCGGGATACACCATGTTCGATCCCTGGTGCCTCCTTGTAATCACCCGTTCCACCAGCCTCATGTTAGGCTCTTCAGAGCGGAAAATGTTTGGAAAAGGGGTAGTGAACCATGGACACGGTAGCTCTAACCATCTTTGCAGCGGAAATGTCTAGAAAAGGGGTAGTGAACAATGGACATGGTAGCTCTAACCATCTTTGCAGCGGAAAATGTTTGGAAAAGGGGTAGTGAACCATGGACACGGTAGCTCTAACCATCTGTGCAGCGGAAATTTTTAGAAAAGGGCTAGTGAACCATGGACACGGTAGCTATAACCATCTTTGCAGCGGAAAATGTTTAGAAAAGGGGTAGTGAACCATGGACACGATAGCTCGAACCATCTTTGCAGCGGAAAATGTTTGGAAAAGGGGTCGTGAACCATGGACACGGTAGCTCTAACCATCTTTGCAGCGGAAAATGTTTGGAAAAGGGGTCGTGAACCATGGACACGGTAGCTCTAACCACTTTTGCAGGTGTTCGAAACCGAGTTTTTTCCCTAAAGGGCACTGAGGAGTTTACAGAGCCATTGCGAGCGGACACCCTGGTGAAAGTTGGGCATCGGGCTCGGAGACGTTTGTACCTCTTTTTACAGGCGTGTTGGCACAGCGATGGGTTTCGCACCAACCACATCCCGCTATTGTCTGGTAAACACAAGTCAGAGTAAAAGGACCACGTCGAGGCGAAAAGCTAGGTGTCCGTGTATTTTACAAGGCCAGTGCACGCTTTAGTAAAGAACCCCAGGCGGTCAAACGTGGGCCTCCGCTACAAAGTATCGCAAAGCCTGGTTTGCTTCGGGACGCTGACCCCTTAACGGAAGCTAAACCATCATAACGCTATACAACCCCATCCCAATCGAAAAATACTACAGAACTTTGTAAAAAATACGACAAAATATCCTGTAGTTCTGTCGTAACCATCAAATTTTTCTGTAGTTCTGTAGTTTTTCTGTAGTATATTTCTGTTGTCTGTAGTTCTGTAGCACTTTTCTGTATGTAACTACAGAAATTTCTGATGTTACTACAGAATGTTCTGTCGTCACAACAGGTTTCCCGTCAAAAACCGCACTAAAATTCTGTCGTAACATCAGAAAATGTTCTGTAGTTTGTTTCAACTGTTTCAGTTTTGGTGTTTAAATAACATTTGCAGTCCTTAGTTGGCAGTGAAATTTGCGGGCACCCTGGAACCAAAGAAACAGCCGAAACCGAGTTTATGCAGATACGAGCTCTTTTTTAGGAGGCACCAATCTTGTCATCAATATGCATGCGCCGAAATAAAACCGAAGTTGCGTTTACCATTGGGCAGCCGCCGTTCAAAATTTCCCGTATGCTGTAACAGACAACGCGGAGGGTGACCCATCTAAGAAACTCAATATGCGTACGCAGTATTTTCACGGGCATCCGCGAGAAACGTTTTGAGAACGGCTGTTATCCCCAATTTCACGTTTAAACCCAAAGTTTACGACCATATAAGTTAAAACAATATTTATATTTTAATGCAAGAAAAGTCTACGCGACCTTCTTTTTTGTCGGCGAATCAAGGATATTATTCAAGTTGCAAGGTTACACGACGGGGTACCATTTAACGACATATTTGTGCTGGCGTAAAAGTGTGTTTATATAATTTCCTTGACCTCCCGATATACCCTTCACCACAAGAAAACTGAACATCATACACTAGGCTTTGAGCACACGGCACGAACTTAACCTAGCAATTTATCTTGCAGGCTCCATTACTTTTTGTGACATTTTGTTTTTTAGCCTTTGTCACTCTGCTATAGCGCATACTTTTTAAGTTGTTCTGCGGTTGAGAACAGTAGAATACCATATCACTTCTTTAATTCTTCAATGATGCACCAGCTCGGTCAGTTTTCGGTTCTTCAACAAAGATATTATTGGTATTGAAATACTTGCATATTAAACTAACGTTGCTGATATTTCTCTCTAAAGCTAAAATAGAAATGACAATCTGAGCAAAACTAACCGCAATTTCATTAGCCAATTCCATTGTAGAATGCTGTATCAACTTTCTAAATGCTTAAGCGACATCGCGTTTACATGAGTAATATGTATAGCCCTAATATAGCTTCTTGTTTCACCGCCAAACATTTCTTGAATTTGGCATTTTATTTCATTTTTCCTAAACGTCAGCTAACTATAGGCGAGGTTTGAATACGCGTGATTATGCTGTGGGCTCATTACATATAAAATTGCATCGTTATAGAGCAGTTTTTCGTTATAGCTTATATGTTTTGAATGTGCTACATCACTAGATGGCTCCCCTAACGCCTAATGGAGCAATTCGCACATAAAAGTTCGTAATTGAGCCGACGTTTTATTTTTCGTGACAATGGTTGGTTAGCGAAACAACAACCATGGAGCACACATAATGAGTATCATATTTGAATCTACGCAGCGCAATCTCCATCTGGTGCATGTTCTTAGCATACTAACCTGATTCGAAAAAAAAGACACACATTTTATGATTCTCAAACTCCGCTTAAGGGAGAGCCACTGTAACGTCGCCTTACAGCTTGTCGTTCATTACCGCTATTTACTCAGAGAACCTCTACTTGCTTTGCTTTAAACATTACATTGCTTTTGTTGTATTTTTATTCACAACATTTTTCAGCCTAATGACGCCGCTTTGCACGTAAATACTATCGTATTTAGTATACTCCAGCTTATAATTAGCATTAGTGTATTTACTCTATACAATTTCCAAATGAGACAACACAGCGGATTCCCCAACTTGTCTTTTAATACGTCTGCGCCAACAAGTCATGGTGGCTTTTTGTAACGTGCTCGTCAACCAGCTAGAATGATCGGCGTTCGACCCCTACTCGCTCTAGCTTCCAGTTATTTTTGCCGGTGTTGTCTGTATATGTCACAGCAACCTGCTCATCAAATTTCACCTCATCTACACATATCCTTTCAATGTTTTCACTTTGCATTAAGGCTTTCCGGATAGCGGCAATGAACGAAACATTCTGTGGCAACGCTGATGACCACAGATTTTCTGGGACATGGAGACCATATGCATGCTTCCCACTAAGAACGCCCTACTTAGCTTCGAACATACATCTGATTGCAGGTTCGAACATACATCTGATTGCAGGTTCATCATCCTGAAATGCAGGGGTACAGAATTTCATCAGCGAATATTGTGTACATCGTTTCCTACGTATAGCGTCAAATAAGTGCAAATTACTTCTTAGCGCATTAGTGCTTTAAAATTATTGAACCATTTATTCCATTTTCTTTTCTTTCCATGATAAAAAAAATAAAAAACACTTGATCGAAGACTGGAGTGGAAATGTACCTTTTAGTTTCAGAATTTTTCACGCTAGATTCCTGTAATCACTGCTGTATTCCATGTTTACACCTCGATGGCACTAATATAGAACCACATCCGTCGTTTATAAGTGTACTCCTCCTTATTAAGATGTTTCGGACCAAGTCTATAACTGAAATGAATAAAGGAATATCAGCAGCCGGAGCCAAGCAGAAAACGTTAGGCAGCTTTATTTGAAAGATGTAGGAGGGCTCCAAACTATTCCACGTCAACTGCTCTGAAGTGTTCATGCATTTTGTAGACGTTGGGCAAAACATGCGCCATTGGCAGATCGAACACCGTTTCCTGTTTACAATTTCGGCCCCGAATTATTAATGAAAACGGCAGTCGGTTCAAGAAGAAGAAAAACATGTTTGCTGTTTTAGTCGGTTCAGTACAGATTACTGTAGACCTTGTTGACTGGCTGGATATCGCATCGCTACATTTACTGTCGATTTGCTGCACGGGCTCTGTTTTCACCAGCGGCCACTGTTTTCCCTACAGGTTCCGCGCGTGCGGCGTACCGAGGCTTGTTGCCATCTGTCCCTGACGGGAGTTCTCACGCACCTTCCTTCTCTGACGCACAGCCACAAGACCTGCCTCCTCGCACGGAAAGCCATCGAACTGTCACGCGGTAGAACAAAAAAGGAACATGTATGAATAGAAAAAGGTATTACCGAGAGAAAGGAGGAGACGAAACAAGAAACCACAAGGGGGCCCGAAAACACTGTGACGCGTGGAGCTTGAGAATCGTTGGCTTCCATCGTTCTCTTTCGCTGCCTCTCTCACTGTTTCTCTTTGCCAGAGCCACAAGCGAGAGAGGAATCGCGCGACGGTCGCGTGGCAACGGAACGCGCCGCGTTCTCTCTCATCGACAGCGTGTGCGAGAGGCAAGCCCGTTCATTGCGCGATGAGAGATGGCTGTGGACGGACCCCGCTTGTATGCTGACTTCCTCTAGCCGCTCCAAAACTCGCACCAGGCAGAAGCGACCCCCTTCTTCTTAAGGTCATCGCACTTCGGCAACGCACGCAAATTACGAACCGTTGATTGCATCGGTGGAAACGGAGATGTGGTGAAGGCTTCATGACCTCAGCAACTGGATCTCCACGTCACATCATGGAATCAGCCACAGACCTAAGGTGCAAGTGACAGCCTTGGACTGCTCTTTTAGGCAGACCTCTTCACTCGCGCTGCGGAGACAAATGTTTGGAATTCGCTTCAGTCAGTCGCAGAGTGATCGCAAGTGAAACAAGAAGACAACTGTACGATATTCCGTCTCTTTGTCACTAACAAGCTGTTTGAAGTGCCTGCAGAATGATTACTTCGACAAAGTCATTCGAAAAAGGGTGAAAAGTAGGATGGCAGAAAATTCTCAATGGTGCCGTGAGGAAATTAGACTGAGAATCGTAGATGAGCGGTGCTTTTGAATCTGGATAGGGATGGACGCTTGCCGTTGACCACTTAAGGGCTCCCCTTCTGTAGGTGCTAATGTCTTATGTGAGTTTGTTTTATCTTGTCAGCAGGATTCTTAGGAATGGGACACGTAATAGCATACTTTAACCATCGTGTTGATATTTCCTGAGGTGGCAGGACGTTAATATGAGTGCCTGCTTTGCATTATTCGGTAGTTACATATAAAATATATGGGAGGCAATACGTCGGCATCTATAAAATGCAATATATGAACTGAACACAGAACGTATAATCCACGTACTCAAGTGAGCCCAGCGTAGGAATAATAAAAAGAAAGCTGCCTTTCGCGGACAAAGTGCTCGAGATATCCGTACTTGAATGCATCTACCGGCTGTATATGGTGGGTTAGAATACGAAAACAGTCATTCCTGAGCAAGCAGCACGGCATCTTGCAGAAGCCAAGGAACATCCCAGCAGTGCATAGCATGGGCTTCCCAGCCAACGAATAGGACTGTCCCAAGCTAAGGGCCGACCTACTACGTCTGCATCTTCCCTTCGCTTGTTTTTGTTCTTATAGAGAATAGGGAAAGAACAGAACGCTCCTTCGTTGACGACGGCGCCGAAAACGGAACGGGAAAATAAGTGATTAGTCAGCCGCGCGCTCGTCGTTGCTACGCCAGCGATGTCCACGGCTCAGAACCTCCGGGACGCTGAACTACTGAGGACGTTCGTTCGCCTTCTGTTGCTGATCCAGCTGCAGCTGCTGCCGGAGACCACCGTGAAAAAAGGTAAGAGAATCGGGTCAGTAACGCAGGGGACGGTCTTATGTGCCGAACATTGTGTACGCGATGGTTGTCGCCCAGCATTGAATGGTAAAGATTTAAAAAAATTGTATATTAAAACAACGCTAGAAGCACGGACATATAGGAAGACAAATACAAATTGCGCTGAACTGGCAACTGAGGTTGTATTCATAGAGCATGTCTTTATATGCACAGAGAGTGATAGAAAGTCAACAATCAGATCAGTCGGGTGACATAAAATGTCACCTTTTCCCTTCCAAAAAAGCCGTTTCCTTCCCATGAGGTATTAGGGAAATGCTGTTTATGCATGTTTCTTTACAATCTGCTATGCTTACTGCCTCAATAAGTTCTCTTACTGCTTCGTCTCGGAATTGGCCAATTACTTCCGTTTTTTTTTTGGAAGTACGCTAGCACTGTTTTAAATAATGTCCAACCAACTCGCCCAACAATCCACTTTGCTTAAAAGAATTTCTTGGCCTGGGAATGCTAACCAGAAAGAATCATTATAAGCGTGTAGGATCGTCTTAGTGGGAGGCCTACATGAAGCTAGCTTAACTTGGAGCAAGTTGTGCAATACAGAGCCGCATCTCCTAATAGGCTCCAGCAAAAGATTAGAGGAGCATCGGCTGGCGATAAGGAATAATATTGGGCAGATTTAAGCAGGCAGCTGCTTGTTAGCAATACGAGCATGCCGCTACCAGTAAGCAGGGGAACACAATTCTGCCACGATTCTGCCAACGGGCCGCAACCTGAAGCCTCAAGCAAGCAGTTGATAATAAACTGCGAACACAGCCGAACGGGGCATAACAATCGCGCTCCAATAAATGACACTAACAGTTAAGACGGTGGAACATGGGCACAGAGATACGCAAGACCAAACACATATCAAATGATCCGGCTATATGTTGTAATTATCGAAAATAATAGGGCAACAGACAAACTCGCTTCCAGTTTTTACTAATGATGGCAATAAATGTAGTGTTTGTACAGTTGGGCTGTGAGAAAATATGTCGGCGTTGTTGGCATGGCAATTATGTAAAAAAAATTCGAAAGTGTTCTTTACGTGAATGCCACCGCGGGCTGCTGAAACTTGTGGCGCACATCTTAACATCAATCAAAGCGGGAGCGTTTTGTTTGTGCATATTTAATAGAGCAAGAACTTTTGCGCACAACTGAGCTGGTGACTTGGGTTGAGCCCTGCCGTCGGCGGCCTCGTTTCGATAGAGGCGAAACGTGAAGCGCTTGTTTTACGGCATGCAACGCCCGTCAGCGAATCGCAGTTTAAATTGCTCGGAGAACTTCACTACGGTGTCCCTTATAGTTTTAGTCACTCTGGGAAGTTAAACCCCACATACTAAATACAGTCAATTTTAACATATTTTTTTAACCAATTTCAATTTTTGAAGCAAAACAATTTTACCAATATTTGAGCTAATATCTTGGTGAACGGGAATCCTGACGCTAGGATAGTAGACCACTAATGCTCTGTTTCAGTAACTATATATTTTCTAACTGTTAGTTATCGCAATGAAAGAAAGATGGCATTTTCTTGGAAGCGACAGCTAGGAAATGAGTATTATTCACTTTATTTTAATGCTTTTTGAATACTGCTTTTCAGTCCTCGCAATTATTTTGTCCTTGCCAGCAAATTAATTACTTGCAGTTTTACATTTCTAGTTTGCTACCAAAGCAGTAAACACATTTTGATAAGAAAATCTGAAAAAAGCAACGTGTGGAATGTAGTTACAGCTCTACCTGTATTAATGCAGGCTTCTACTTTTAATTACGGGGTAATTCGTTTCAGCGAATTCATTATTCAGTTTGAATAAAGCCTTTTGAAGGAAGGAAGTCTGTATTGCGCACATAATGCCCATTGGAAAATAAATGATCGTACATTCCTATTAAGATATTGCCTGTTTCAATAATAACTGTTGTGCAATTGAAACGTAGTGCATTCACTGGGAGTAGGAATTAAAGTGACTGAAACATGCGGAAGTGTTTTGTTTGAAAGCAGGCGCGGCGCTCCATGAGCTAAGAATAAGACCAGCTTGCTGAGGCTTCGCTTTAGATCTCGATCATGGATCTGTACCAATTGCTGTCGAGGTTGCTCACGCTCATTCAATATCGACCGTAAGCCGCAGCTCAACGGGCATATAGCGTCGCTCACTGAGGAAGACTCGCAGGGCTCTGCCTTTCCATCAAGCGTTTCCTTGACCCGACTACGAGGCGTCGAGCGCCGGCTGTCGTCTCCAGTTTATCTTCTTGTTCTTGCCTAGTTTGCGTTGGTGCATCATCCGCCGCCTGCTAGCTCATGGTTTGTGCATTAATTTGTCGCATCCGTCAAGCGCTCTCGTTGACAGCTGCGGCGGTTCGCGCGCGCTTTCTGCGTCGTGCGAGCGCTGGCGTCAGCCGACGGCGACCTCGCCGTATCAAATTGGCAGTGGCCTATTTTTGGTAATACTTTGTAGTATGCGGGTCGCTTATTGAGTTTTAGCCTGTTGTGTAGGGGTTTTCGCACTCAGGCAAGTCAGGCCACTGTGTGCCAAATGAAATGAGGTCTGACCAAATGTTCAGTGTTAAAGAGTTAAGCTTTAGAAGAAAAAAAAAAACAGCAATGGATCTCCGTCTAGGCATAATTTTGATTTCTCCCTTTTTATATTTAACAATTTATGTTTTGCTTGCAAGTGCTTTTCGTTGGTCCTGATTACTTGACAAAGAGAGGAAATAAAACAGGAGGGACAGAAATTTATTAAAAGGTGCTGAAAACGCTACGCGTTTCTTGAAATGGTGCAAAAGCGCCAGAACGGGCAGCTATGTGTGCGGTTAAGGCTAAAGGATAGCATAGACAGACGTGAAGCAATATACGTTACAAAAAAACAACATTATAGCTTCACTAAAAATAAGAATGAAAGCACCAATTGAGGCCCGGAAAATGAATAATTTGTAATAATTGCTGCAGGTTTAGTTCGGTGACGCTCAATCAATCAATCATGAATATTGATTGACTAAACTCCACATGAATAGGGCATGAAAATCCAGTGTCGTCCCATCAATGTATCACGCTCCAATGCCTAAGGTATTTCCCGTGCTTTGTTTGCTATTTTCCAACTCATACTGTTAATATCTATTAAATCAATGTTGTTACGTAATTGTTAAATTCGTATATTTAGTGCTGCGCCAAACATTGGTGTATTTTGTTTCTCTCTCTAAACTATATTTATACCCCCTGTTCAAGTTCAATTTTGCTTTTATGCATTCATTGATATCTTGACGAGCGCAAATATTTATAACTAATGTCCCCTTTATAGGTAAAAGTTTAAATTTTCTACGTTTTATGACGCGTTGTTTTTATATAATGCTCCGTTTTTCGCTTCCTTTTGCTTTTCTTAATTTGTACTTTCACCCTGCTATGCCAGCAGTCCTACTTGTTGTAAAGCAGGTTATCCCATAGACATGTCACAGACAGGCGATCGTTGTTTCGCCTTTTGCCTTTCTTCAAAGGCAGTACTTATATAGCGTCAAACACATAACAAGCAAATGACAAAAAAATTTTATCAGAGCAAAACCTTGTAGCAGAAGGCCACGGGATCATGTTCAGAACATATATTCGCGTTCAGCATAGTGAGGGCAATATTTAGTATTAAGTATAGCATCAAAGACCACGAGCAAAATGGTATATATCTTTAAGATTATAGTTGTCCTAGCCGGCATATATATCCTAGGTCAATTGCTTGTTTACCTGGTCGATATCAGAGTACGTTTGAGAGAATGCAGGTCCGAATACAATTTTAACCCAGCTTTGTTATCGTCAAGTAGCAAGGGAGTACTGTTGATGACATTGATTTACGGATCATAATATTGGAAGCTTAAAAAAATAAGAAGGCAGAATTACGTCATTGTAAGAGCACTATTGAAACATTCTTGCTTCCCTGTTTTTCGAACACAGGCAGCTGTGCCAAAGTGATAATATTCATTACAACATATAAAAGTATTTGCTAAAGTCAGGAACAACTAGAAAAAATCCTCGAACATGGCATCTATTAATTCCTTTATGAGAATTTTTAATGAAGCCCAGTACTTCTGGTATAGCGGACTCAAAACTGCTCCGTTCCTGAGACGTATACGTCATCTTGGCTACATTTGTATCGTTGTATCATGCTCATCAGTTGACCAAGACGTCATAAAGAGCTCGTGAAAGTAACATAAAATCTTTTCTAACTCATTGATTGACGAGATTTACGAGGTGTTTTTCGCTCGCACTAGGCTACAGTGCCAGAAGCAACTGCCACAGCTAGGCTTTCGCCACTTAACCAACTCTCGCTAGTCATACAGGTCCAAGCTAAGAACCACGGTGTCTCAATAGGGCATGCAGTGATGAAAACGCGCACAAAAAGCGCAACAAGCAGAGATAGGGGTCCTGGCATAATACACGAAGCACGGGGTAACTTCAGCAAATCTTCCTCGCGCACCAGCTCTTTACAAACTAGAGCGAAAAATTTCCGGGTGCCTTTTTGTATGTATTTTGCCCCAATACAGCCACAATGACCAGATCATAAACACTAATATTGAACAATGAATTGATCTTATTGGATTTATGGTGCGTAGGTATGTTCAGCGGGTAGCAATAGCGTCAATAAATCTGCCAATGGTTGGTTGGTTTGGTAGGTTTGTGGGGTTTAACGTCCCAAAGCGACTCAGGCTATGAGAGACGCCGTAGTGGAGGACTCCGGAAATTTCGACCACCTGGGGTTCTTTAACGTGCACTGACATCGCACAGCACACGGGTGCCTTGCTTTTCGCCTCCATCGGAAAGCGGCCGCTGAGGCCGGGATTCGATCCCGCATCCTTGGGAACAGTAGTCGAGCGCCGTAACCACTGCGCCACCCCGGCGGGGCAAATCTGCCAATGGAACATGCAAGGCAGACACCCCACTTCTTTGTCAGAAGAGGTCACATAAAGATGGCTGAGTCATGCTGCACCTCCTTTTGAGCATGGAAAGACTCCGTCGGTCCGCATGTTAAACATACGCTATTGTAAGAATGAATTTGTGTTTGTGTAAATTGGCGCGAATTTGAAGTTTTTGCACTAAAATGTAGAGTGGAAAAAAGGGTCACCTTTTTTTCTCTTTCTTTTGGGCTCTTTCTATCCCCCTGTTTGCATTTTCCGCATTGCACTACTGCGTGTGAGGGGGTCATATTTACTAGTATCTTAAACCTCTAGTACTAGCCTGTTCCCTGCTTACATCGCCTGTTGTTTTGTCAGCAATGTTTTCTGTCCTCGCTCACTTCCATCTCAGGCGCACTGCAAGCGCAATAAGACGTTCTGAAGAAGTTGCTTTTGCCATGGCCTGCTTTGGGAGAGTGAGAGATAAAAGGTTTTTCGCGGTGTATTGCGTTGAACGCCGTAGCTTCACCAGGGCTTTGAGAGATGCCGTAGTGAAGGACCACGGATGATTTAGAGCACACATAGGGTTTAAACTCCACTGATACCCACAGTACACGAAGGACTCACTTTTACACATGCATCGAAAACGGCTGCTGTGGTTAGTATCTAACCCGCTAACCTAAAATTAGAAGTTGAACGTCCTACCATTGAACTACCGCGGCGAGAAAAAGTAGAGTACAAGAAGACGGTTGCAATGGCATGTCAGTAATGGCATCAACTGGAAAATATGGGACAATATTAGAAACTATATAGTTTTGGTTTGTTTTTTTGCGGTAATAGGGATTGGCAAGATTGTCGCTTAGTTCTATTTTAATCACACGACGTTCATCTAGTTGTACGAAGCGCTAAAACCACCGAGAATACTGTATTTTCTCACTACCTACGAGCAAACATGCCCCTGTTACATGCAGGTATTGGTGATCTTTAACATCATCGCATGTATGAAAAGCATATGATTATATGCTGAAGTCGTTCCGCGTGACAAAAAAAAAATTAAGGGAACGATTTCGCGCTGCTAACCAATGCACTATCGTGCCCAATGCCAGTCATGAGCCAGGATTTAAGGCCAGGATACATGAAACGCTATCACGGCATACGGCCATAACCTTCTGAGGCCAATGCAACAGCGGTGGAAGAGGATGAAGATAACGATATTCAATGCCTAACAGGAGAGAGGGGCAGTTAAACATGCTTGCTGTTTGGCTACGGCGACAGAGTATAGTGTATCGTTATGAAGCCAGCGAAAATGATTTTTGTCTTTCTGCGCGCTGGCCTGGTAACGAAACCTATAGTTGTGGCCGCACTTATTTTCAGCGTTCATTCCTTATGCACCCGTTCGACGTTTTCGCCGCGTCGCTGTTGGAGGCGTTGTACGACCAGAGATGCTTTTCCGCAACTGCAGGGCTTGAGCCAAAGGAACATTCTGAGAATACATTGAATACACACGAGCTCTGCGCCGCTCGCTCGTGTCTCCTTGACTTCTGCTGAGAAATTCTCTTCGGCTTGTGTGAGAAAAATAGCAAAAACTGTTTTTGTAACTGCATATACATATATATAAGCATCTCTCAAATTATTTACCTCCATATATTACAGTAACGTTTAAATAGCTATACTCAAATTTCGCCTCAAGGTGTATCGCAATCATTTAAAAATTGGGAAAACAGCCTGGCGCAAACCATTAACGCACACAAAAGAGAGAGACAAGGGGACAACGGACAACGAGGAGACAATGGATAGGTCCCCATGTCTGTTGTCCCTTCGTCTCTTTTGTGTGGGTAAATGTTTTAGCACCAAGGTCGCTTCCCAATTTTTACAGATGCTGACCGAACTTGCCCGGCAGCATGCTTTACTGAGTATCGCAATTGTAACTAAAATTGTTTTTCGTAGTCCCAGAATTCAGATATAGCCCGAAGTTTTCAACGTCACCTTAAGAAGGAATGGTTTCACCCTAAACAACTGTTAAAAATGGTGGAAAAATTATGTAAACATAATGGACGAAAGATTACCAAGTGAATTGAGCATGTAGATGTGTGCAACAGGGATGGGCGCCAGGAAAAGGCTTCAAATGTATGCGACCGGAAAGTTTTTCCATATGTTAACCTTTATTTGGTCGGAGAATAATACACTGCGCAGAAGAACTAAGTTTTTTGTTTGCGGCCCTCCAAGCTACAATCGTCCACGCGCCCAACTAACATCGTAACCTCCAGAGCCGCTTACGCCTCTGTTTGCATCCTTTTTAGAAATACGCGTTATTGACCCCTCCCAAAGCAAACTCTGAATGCGACGTGGCCCTTTCCCCTTTTTTGACAAAAACACGGGCATCGGTCAGTTGCCGCTGCTGCGTCGGGCAGAACTGCGTTCAACCACGCGCGACCGTTTCCGGGAGGAATTTGGCGTGTCGGCCATTCGCTCCAGCCTGCCGGCTCCCGTCCGCAACGTAGCATATAGGAATGACCCGAACACTTCTGCTTTGTAGCCGTCGAGCTTTTCACAAATAGCGTACCCGCAGGTTGGCGCGTCCTACGTGTCTAGAAAGTCTATGCGGTCAGTAGGTGACGTTGAACACGACTCTGGCAGAGTGCAACATAGCGGCTTGGGCTGTTCTCGTTGAGTCACGTGGTCTCGGGAATCTGACACACAGAATTACGACCGTCGTTGTTCGTATTCTGTCCCGTGACTCGGTACTCAGGAGGGATGAGTGGGGGTGATCAATGTAGTCGTGTACCTAACTAGCGTGACTAACCGCAGCTACCACAACCCAACCATCTTATGTCGAAGGGCTGGCAACAGCAAGGGGAAGCAGACCAAGTCTCTGCCGATATGCATGTCACATACGGCGGTTATCTAGAGCTACTTTCTGTCTTCTTCGATTCGAAGCGGCATCGGTAGGGGTTAGCAACGCCGCAATGCGCAGTGGCCATAAGCACTATAGCTTACATGCTTCTAAATGAGCATATTATTCATGAGCGTCGTGAAACGGAAGCTCTTGGTGGTCTCAATATTCAACTATACAACATCATTAGGCAGTTTATTTTATAGTTTATGAGGAATTTGACGGAACTCCAGCCAATGTCCACGAGTTTTATTGTGTATGGGGCTTAAACGGGGAAAGTCCCATTTTTTAAGTAAGCAGTATATAAATATAACGGAAGCGATTTCCACATCACAGCAACTTGCTATGTTGTATTCCATCTGTACGAAGGAAAAGATATCTCGGTATGTTTTCGAAGAAGCGCATGGGAAATATTGAAAACCTAGGAAGAGCGAGTGAAAAAAAAAGAGGAGAGGGGGCGTATGTAGGCGTCACAAAAAGTTTAAAAAGGCTCTTAGAGCTAAGAAGCTGGACAGGAGAGCATTGAGGCTCCGTTCTCCAGCATCGGCTTTGTGAGCGAAAAAGTTCGAGCTTGCTCCTGAGAGGTAATATTTGGTAGGCCATATGGTCGGCCAACGATTAGTCGCCGTGTTTAGTGACGTCAAAACAGCTCATGACATGGGCGAATTTGGAGGAGCAGCCAATGTGGACATCAAAACCACTGATACATTGTGAGTCAGGCATGCTACTCCTAGGCCATGCAGGAAGATTCGCATGGCCTGCTTAAAATGGGGCTTCGTATCTAAACCGGTTGGATTTTGACATAATGTGGTAGCTTACCAGTGCATTGTAATGAGTTTGCGTGGCAAACGAAATTCTGACATAAAATATTGCTTATGAAGCTAGTAGCAAATTGCATGTACGCACACTTGGGTGCGTAAGGGGTGGGGGGGGACTGCAGACGGGAACGCCCCTGTGGTCGCCTCTTACACCTTAAGACGGAGGGAATAGGGACTGAGTGTTTTCTTTCTCAATGCCCTGTATAAAAAAAAATTACGAAAACCTCCTCAATTTGACAATTTCACACCACAATATCCCACCTAGCGCTGCAAAGGGTATAGTGCAAATTTAAGTGTCCAAGAGAATCGCGTCATTCTTCCCAGAGCCCACTGATCTAGCACGCTTCCGTACTTATCTTCGCGCCCAGACTGTTACATGTTTTGTTTTTCTTTTAAAATGCTGCCGTTCATTTTTTGTCAGGCTAAGCCTTAAGATAAAGCGGTAAGCAAGTTTGGTCCTCTCAATAAATTTCATTCGTGTGAAATAGCGATAGATTTCATTCGTGTGAAAATGGGAGGCAGCGAGGACGGGGTGGAAATAGTACATCCATAATTTCCACTTCATCTCAACGATGGGCTACAAGGCAAGGCAGAGTTAGTCCTCACCGACTCACGCGCTATTCTTAAAATGAACAAGCACATACATCCACCCATTTAGCACGTGTATTTCTCTGACACGGAGATATAATGCAACGGAATCACGCCGAAACTTCATATTGTGAGCAGTCACATAAGAAGCGCAGCTCGCACAAAGCTTTTTCCAGACAATGCGGTGGCAGGTCAAAAATGCTCTGCACGCTAGCTCGCTCTTTCTGTTAGCAGGTTGATGCTGCTATTGTAGAAATGCAGGGATGACTATACCTTAAAATTCCACTCACAACATCTTTATAGGAGAGGATAGCGTATGTACCATACGTAAGCAGCACGTCTGCAAGCAACCGGCGTCAGTCGCGTCTAGATAACGTTGTGTAATGTGGTTGTTTTAGTCTGCGTAACCGCGCCGACTGGCTGCGTAACACAGGTGTCGTAACAAGGTGCTCTCTATTTGGTTGCTCAACGAACGCAGCGCACGTCCGGCTGTGGCTCCTCGAAAGTCACTGCATTTTATCGCGGAGTGCGATGTGACGGTTGATAGTTTTCCAATGAGGAAAAAGGGGCAGTCAGGGAGGATTGACTGAGGAAAAGCACATAGGTTGTTTGCATGTTCCACTTATCAAGGTTTCCAAATGTAGCGGATTTGGATGATGGGCAGCGGAATGGAAAGCACACCTAAAAACCATGGGTATGTTATGTAGATTATCAAGGCTGATTTCCTTTCTTGAGCCTATAATCATTTTGAATAAATTCTTTTATAAATGTTACAAATGTCGCCGTAATGAAGAAGTGGCATTTTGAAACTAATTCGAAAAAACTACCTTTATACGAATCAATGCCTCTAATTTTCCATGCCATGTGATGGCGCTGGCTCTGACAGAATTCTAAGAACACTTGATCCCTTATGTTGTATCACCGTATCTGGTTCACATTTTTGTGAACAGAGTTCAGTTATGTGATTTCTATTATCCCGTTCAAAACAAAGCTCTGAAAAGATGTTGGTGAATTCGCATGCAAAACTAAGAACGACATAGCTATTACGAGTTGTATAAACGTACCCTAGCTATGTTTACGCTTAGAAAATCAGGATTGGTTTTAAATTGACCATGTCAGCCTAGTAATCTCAAAGGAGGAGTTCGCCACATATTTCAGGTAATACGAAAAGTCTACGGCCATTGCGATCCATAATTTTCTGGCCACGATTCGTCTTCTCAGCTGATCACCGACCTCATAAGCATCGTTTATATGAACCCGACGCTAGCGGTTCGGGTCAGGGAGAGCCGGATGGCTGGGTGAGCCAGCCAGATCAATCAGTTTATCTTATTTCTGTCTGACCGAGATCCACGAAACACTTGTCGTCCAGGACGTAAACCATGCGCAGATGGTTGAGGAGAACGAGTGACGCATATAGTGCTCTTTTTCTTCTCGGCCCATGAAGTGTCAGTCCAATGAAAGAGGATGCAAGAGAGGATGCATTAGACCGACATGTCAGCGAACACTTGGCCCTCCAATGTGCTCCTGGATTTCTTGCAGCTATGCCGTTACAGCTACAAAGCCGAAACGCACCTCTTCACTCCGCTGCAGAGTATAGGCCCCCTATAAATTTTGTGGATCGCATTCTGAGATTATGTAATATTGTGGAATTATTACATCAAGATTATACTAAGCACAAATCAATACAATGCCATTGCTGAGAATAACATCAGCGAAATAAAACGTTTGCTAATGTCTACGGCTGCGCAATCAGTCGGAAATTCCTCAAAAGTTAAGTGGTCTGTGTCTGCTCCATCATCTGCCCGCCGGTTTCTCTATGCTTTCACAAATCGCTTGTTACGACAGCGTATGTAGTGTCGGCAATTCATTAACCGCCAATTTACGTTTCATTAGATTGTCAGTGTTGTAATTAAACGCCTTTCCACGTGACTTCCGGCTAGAAAACTTATTTTAAGCAATGGTGTTTCAGACACCAATACTTTAACCTGAACTGAACTCATAAATACTATAAATATAAATATTCTAATTCGTAGGCAGCTCTGTGACTAGACACCTTGGTGCAGTAGCATCGTAACGAAACCTCCACTCCGTAGACGTGACTGCGTAGCCACCAAAGAAAAAAGAACAAAGGCTGTTCCCGTGCTAGCTATCCCGACTTAGCGGCTCGATCCGAGTGGCTGATATAAGGCATGAAGCTGTGCAAGAATTTTTTAAAAGTACGAAGTTCAAGGAGTTCTCCTTCAGCGACAGGCTATGTTCCACGCAGTGAGGTAAATTCTCGAATCTATTAAAGAAGAAAAGAACGCGCATTCTCTCCTCTCTTAAACTGTACTTTCACCGATGCTTCTCAGAGCCTACAAGTTGGCTTTGGAGCAAATTCTTTGGCATCTTTATTTTTTCACAAAAAGCTGTGCACCTTGTTTGCTATGACGCTGTTAGGTTGATTTGTACAAACCATTCTATGCCACCAGGCAATCACATTTGCTTGTATTCCTGCTCATATAATTAACTTATCTGAATCTGAAGAAACAGGATTCTTTAAATGGCGGCGGATGCGGCAAGAACGAAAGAAAGCCATAATTGTTGGTGGCTGGCATATGCATGTGAAAGTATTTAATGGCTGAAATAAGCCTAATTTTATTACTCTTTAGCCGGTGTAGACATCTCGCCATTATTCTGGGCGAATATTACCTAGCAATATGCTAATACAAAAAACACCTGTACCAAGGTAAGAGCGCGAACCATTTAGCTTTTAGTATGGAAGCCGAGCAACAAACGTTACAGGAATCGGGAGCAAGACATTGTTCTGAAAACAGTCTACTTGACAGCGGTTCATTGATGTAATTTGCTGTGCGCACACATTTAGAGGATCCTGGAAATCTGCAATTAGCGATAACAAGTGGTTGCAGCAGTACCGGGGTTTGATACAGACTTCCAGTGGCTGCTTCTCGTTGGAGGCGAAACCAAGAGGCGTCCGTGGGCTGAGCCAGTGCACGTGAAACATCCCCAGGTGGTCGAAATTTCTCAGTAGCCCTCCCCTATTGCTCATCTTTCTCTGTTGTCACTTTCACTCCATCCTTCCTCCCTTCCCTAACGGGGTTGTTGAACTGTCCGCAGAAACCAAAACAAGTGTGACAGATACTGCTCGTTTCCCTTCATTTGAATCAATTATTATTATTGGTCTGCGAAGGATGGGATTATCCTCCATTCTTCCAAACCTAGGTGTGCCATAGTTACTCGTAAAACGCACACTTTTCTCTGCCCTTGTTCTGTGAATTCTGTGCTGCTGGACGGAGTTGGTTAAATTATTAACCTTGGTGTACCTGACTGCGCACCTTCAGCTTTTCATCTTAAATTAAATGCATTGTTCTCCGGGCTATGCACACGCTTGCTTTCATCTGCAGGCGTTCGAGAGAGGTTGGTGCCCCACTTTCGTTCTTAAAGCTACATCTGTCCATATGTTAGCCGTGTTTGGAGTACGCGTCTGTTGTTTGTAATTGCTCTTACAAATGAACTGTGACGAGGTGTACAGAGTACGGCAAACGTTTTTACGAATATTTCAATATCACTTTTCTTGCACAACGGTTTGCTCTCACTCCACACGGTCGCATCTTACTGCTCTTAATGCCGTCTTGTCACGGCAGGTATAATGTTCCTGTACAAACTTCTTCAGGGCCGAATTCTGTGATCTGAGATCATAAAGTGCATCCTACTGCGCTTTCCTCGAAAGAGCATGAAGAAATTCAGACGGTTCCAAGTTTCTCGACTTCAGCATTCCCACTTTCCTGTAGGCAGAATGCAGGGATTAATTATTTTTGTTCTCACCTGAACATTTCCGAAACTCGGTCTCGTGGTTTAATTCGGTGTTCGTAGGGCGGTATTTTAAACGGTATTTTATCACACATAACTTCCTTATTCTAGCCTAAATATTGTATTTACTTTAGTTTTTTCTCCTGTTCCGTGCTGTCTGTATCTTTAACTGCATTTTTTTTATTTCTTATTATTTATATTTTATATTTTAAATTTAAAATTTTATTTTTGAACCTAACCGCCCCGCAGTCAGTTGTAATTATGATATTTCAATTCATTTCTAGCTTTTGTTGTAGGTATTTCTCGCTTTTGTTTTATGCGCCTGGAATGGTTGTTTATTTTTTGTATACTTCAGTATTTCCATAGTCAACGAGTGCTATTTGTTTGTTTTTTTATATTTAGCGTTTTCTTCGGGGGCTGTTCTCTGCAAGATATGCTACTCGCTAATTTCATTCTCTCCGTGACTCGTTTTGTCTAAATTCCATTTCATGCATTATATGTTTTCCTTTGTGTACTATTTCATTGTTCTTTTTTTGTGCTGCAGCACAACGACAATATAGTTGTTCTTAGGTACATTAAATAAAAATTGATTGATTGATTGATTGATTGATTGATTGATTGATTGATTGATAATGTTATTATTATTATCGCGAGTTACCCATCCTTTTTCTTCTACTGAACCTAGAGAAAAGAACGTTCAGTAGTCAGTGACCCATTTCAGCAAATTCTGAGATATTGTTTTGAAAGTTTCTGCAATCTATAGAGTTGATAAATAATGATAAAAATATTTGTTTTACACGAAAGGAAAGATGCAGAATCTGTCACACGTGTTCTGTGCACACCTGAACCACGAAGGCGGTGTGAAAGTGTAAGGAGGGAAAGAAGAGCCGTAGTGGAGGGCTTCGGAGTAACGTCAACCACCTGGGGATCTTTAAAGTGCGCTGACATCACACAGCACACGGACGCCTCTTCGTTTCGCCTCCATCGAAAAGCAGCCGCCGAGGTCGGGATCGAACCCGGCTACTCCGCCACAGTAGTCGGGCATCTTAACCAGTCCTCCATTAAACGTTTACTCGAATCCAGGACCTTTCAGTGTCTTTTGGTCACTCGCTCGAATATGGCACTTCCTAGGCATTTACTTCCCATTTGTGAGCGCGTCTCAGTGTGCGTGCAGTGAGCAAGTGTATGCCTTTTTGCTTGCGCACATGGGCTGACGCGCGTCAGCGCGAGTGCTCGCATGTTACATGAATATGTCTATATGTCGTGCTTGTGTTTATAAGTGATTCGTGAGCAGTGAGGGCTCTTGATTTACTTCGAAAACATAGTTTTCTTTAAATTTGCACGAATGCAACTTGGACTTGGTATTAAGCTCAGTAATTACGCGAGAGGCGTGTGAACGCCTCTCCTGTACACAGGGCAATCGGCATCTTTGGCGAGTATTTCACGCCATGGAACACCCTTTTCAAATAGCTGACTACACCGAAATCATTCGCCTTGCTCTGAATGTAGGTGAACATCATTTGCACAAGCATCTCGCCAGTTTTTCTCAAATCACGATTGTGTTCCTACTCCTCCTCCGGTGTTATCAATAGCTGAGCCCCCTGATGACATTACTACAGAGTTCACTAAGGCAGAATCGCTGGCCTCCATACACCGCCCCAAGACAAACACTGCCGCCGGACACGATGGCATACCTAATTTCTTGTTTCGCAATTAGAATGGTCGGGTTTACAGTCTGTGCTTTGATGCATTCAATGAAGTGTGGTATTCTGGAGTAATTCCGGAAGACTGGAAAATTCTATTGTTACGCCAATACCAAAATCAGGTCAATCTCCTCTAATGGCCCTCCGCCCTGTTTCCTTACACCTACTATCTGTAAGTTTTACGAACACATTCTAGCAGCTCGCTTGTCATGGTGGTTGGAACCAAATGCTTGCTATCAAGAATCTCAAATGGGGTTCCGTCCTCAAATTGAAACAGAACACGGCCTTCCAATTTTCGCTGCTAACGTACTTTACCATTTTCCCCAGAGTCATTTTGTTCGTACTGTGATCGCTACAGACATTGCAAAGGCTTATAACAACGTCCTTCACTCTGCAATTGTGGCACCCTTCAGGATCTCGGTTTCCCGAATAGCTTTCTTATATCTATTCACTCCTTTTTAACAAATAGAACCTTTAGTATTCGTGTCCATGGGAAGCCTACCTCCCACCGGGGAGTGCTCCAGGGCTCCGTCTTAGCCCCCACATTATTTCCCGTTGCTTTTATTCCTCTTGTCCGAGCATGCCTTCTGTACGCGTTCTTGCGTATGCCGACAACATGACCTTGTGGCCCTGTCATTGATCTCTTTTGGAAGCTACCAGTCGCTTTTCAGCAGCAAAAATCTACCCTTTCCCTCCGAAGTAAAACCTAAAAAAAAGTTATAGAATCATTCGACTCTGTTTAACAAAGAGAGGAAATTTGAAAGTATTTTATTTACTATGCGCAAATAATTATTTATTCAAAATCTATCATCTTCAATCATTTCCTGCAGCCAACACGCCAGATTTGAGCAGCTCAATCTAGCCTTCCTGGCCCAAGAAAAACGCCAAATAAAGACATTACAAACCTTAAGTTCAGCTTGGCCAAAAAAAAAAAATTAAAGCTCTTTAATCCTTGTGTGCCAGAAATCAGTTCTTGAAATTCTACTGCCGTAGCGCGTTTACCGCAGCCATTTACCGCAGTCGGCAAGGGGTCAGAAAAATGATCTCTCACATAAAAAAATAACATATTTAGAAACGCTTTTATTTTTTAAGCAGGCTAGAAGGTATATAAAGTAATTTGATGGGTATTTTTTCTTAGGACACAAAGCGCAGATTTTTGTATTTGAAAAGCAACGTGTACTTGTGGGAAGTGCCTGAAAGACTAAACTTTTAACACATATTATCTCGCATTTAAATAATTTTTTTTTCAAGCACTCACAGATTATGACTAGCAGCTTAGCGGTACCGCTCAAGAGGAACGTATACAACAGTTGCATCTTACCTGTACTCACCTATGGGGCTGAAACGTGGAGGCTAACCAAGAGAGCTCTACTTAAGTTGAGGGCAACGCAGAGGGCTATGGAAAGAAAAATGGCAGGGATAACATTAAGAGATAGGACGCGTGCAGAGTGGGTCAGAAAAATAACTGAAGTTACCGACATTCTAGTGGAAATTAAGAAGAAATGGGCAAGGGCAGGACATGTAGTGCGAAGAGAGGATAACCGATGGTCGCTTAGGGTAACAAACTGGATTCCAAGGGAAGGAAAGCGTAGCAGGGGGCGGAAGGAAGTTAGGTGGGCGCATGAGGTTAAGAAGTCGGCAAGTGGGACGTCGATGAAGCTAGCACTGGATCGGGTTAATTGGAGGCTGGGAGAGGTCTTCGCTGTGCAGAGGGTATAGTCAGGCTGATGATGATGATGATAATGATGATGACCTTTTTGAAGCTTTCTTTATGAGTTCTAATGGGCATAATGGAAGGTGTTGATTTTATGGTTTTCTTGACATACCAAGAGTACTTTTTCACAGCTCAAAACGGTTAACTTTCTTATGATAAGCTGTTTAGTATTTCTTTCTCATAAGTGTATGAGCTATTTTTGTTCGCAACATACTTTTTTTTCTGTTGCCTGTTTCATGGACCATTAGCATATTTTAAAACATTGCCTCTCTGCTTTTGAGCTTTTTCTAAAAAAAATTCAAATCATCTTTTTTAGCATGTTTTTCTCTGTTCCAGTTTTCCTTGTTATGAACGAATTGGGAAGAAGCTTTTTTAGGACTATCTAGGCAGTCTTTTCTTTGCATTTCTACTACATAAAAACTTAAGCAATTATTGTTACTAGTGCGAAAAAATGTTGTTTATGGCAGTTTCTCAAAGTTAGATTGCATACTATATGTTCCGTGAGGACGTGAAACTATTTTTGAAAAGAAAAAGTACGCCGGTAAATGTAATCTTAAATTGTACGAAACATGTGAGTTGTTTCCCAACGAAATCCATGTTGGTTAAAGAACACTGGAGCACTTGGCGTGGAATGACCCATTTACAAAGACCCATCTGCGCCGATACCAGGCAGCACTTGCGTGCTTGTTTTTGCTGCATAAAACGCTTACACAAAGCCAGTATTTTAGGCCGAAAAAATATACAGGCGCATGGTGAAGATCTAGCGTCCGCGATATTTGTTCTTGCGATTCCAGGAGAGGTGTCGACAGACGTCGCAGCAGATTCGGACGTCGATATAACTTTTCTGGTCAGGACGTCGGAATGCGTTAAGATGTCGACATACTTTCCCCGTTCGACTAGTTAGTCCTAGTACCTATAAAGCGCCCCGCAGGGTGATGCGTAATTCATCTCAGTCTCGCATGTCACCGACAGGACTCCAGAGATGCCGGTGTCGCCGGCAATGAAACCAAAGAAAAGAGTTAAAGAAATGAAATTATAACAAGTACACATACACGCGATGTAAAGGTAGAAGAGAAGAGGTAGAATAAAAGGAGGAAAAGCGTTCGCCATTAAGCTGCCCATCGAAGCTAAGTGCAAACCTACCATTTTTTCAACCGTTTATATACAAAAAAAAAAGAGCACAAAAGAAAATGTCTGATGATATCTTTGTATCTATTCATAGGAATACGTTTGGCCCGGCCTTGATGAAGGTCGTAATCTCAGGATTTACAATTCCACATAAATATTTGAGAAGGTGGACTCAGACAATTTTTGCCCTGATAACACCTAAGCCTGAACAAGTTCGGCGTATTTTATTTTTTGTATAAATCTGCATACAAAAAGTATGTTCATTGAATAGATTATTCACGCGCGAATTGATATTCTTCAGTGTATAGATTTTGCAGGGTGAAATAGCAGCGTTTTAAGTTATCGTAATTGCGCGAAATATAAAGATACGCATTTATTTCCTTCAATTGTTCTGCCACCGGCAGTGCTAATAGCAAGGTTTAATTTGTTATAGCCACTAGGTACACTCTTCAGATGTGGATCTATTTTTTCTGTTGCATAATATTGCGGTCTTAAGGATTCATGTTTTACAAAAATCTTTGCAAGCTGCACATCTCAGCTGTCCTAATACGTGTTTGAGATTCGTGCACCACAGCTTAATTTGACTCCGTTTTAAACAATAATGATTATTTGATATTATCTATAACATGTATCCTTTTTGAGTAGTTTGCATTCTTCTAGATCACATTGGCTGCTTGTTGGCTACCTTTCAACTTTTTCTGGTGAAGCTTCGTTTTTTGTACATGGCAACCCTGCTTCCACTGCTGTGCAGAAGGATGTAGAATCGACTCCTGGCTTCAGCCGGCGCTTTTCGGCGAAGAAACGCAAGGCGCCTTTTTGCTGTACCGTCAGTGCTCATTAAATAGCCCTCGGTGGTTGAAATTTCCGGAGCCGCCAGAACTATGTCGTGTCTCATAGCTTCAGTCACTTTGGGATATTGAACCCCATAAGAAAAGCCAAAGCGAAACGGGATGTTTATAGAGCTTATTAACGCGACGTCATTGCAGGTGGGAGCATATCGCCGGAGGCAGCCAAAATCCGCATCTAAAGAACGCTGAATTGGAAAATTCAATTACTTGGACACCCGCTCACGCTGCTGTTCCTGGTAACGAGGCGGCTCACGAGCTAGCCCGAGCGCTCTTCTTCCAGGTAGCCGCCGAGCCCCCCGAACACTGGGCATACGACGAGCGTCTGCAAAATTGCGGGAAAATCATCGACCATTATAAATTGGGACGTAGACTTTTAACCTCATCCAGATGTTAGCCTAAATAATAGAGAAGCTGTCACGTGGAGGCGGCTACAAACTAATATGCTCATGAACCCGGTCTGGGCATTTCACGTGCTACCAGACCTTAGCGACAATGATCTGTGTAAACACTGTGGAGCGAGACGGACCCTCGACCACATAATTTGGGAGTGCCCACAATCTCCAGGGATAGGACAAATATTACAAGTAGAGTAGCCTGGGATACCCTGCTGCGAAGCGCGGACCCTGCGATCCAGCACCGCACCGTCCATCTGGCGGAAGAGGCCGCAACAAGCCAAGCGCTGCCTGCCAGCCTCTAATCCGCGGGCACATGACTCCCCGTCTTCCCAAGCATGCGTGCCGAGGGCGGGAAAAAAGGTCCATTGGAAATAAAATTTGTGCAACCAACCAACTGGCGACCATGGCGCGCATCTCAAACATCAGTATGAAAAAGCACTTAACAAGGGTAGTGGCGGGAAACCTTCGCAGTTCGCAGGTAGATCCTGGCTCCACCTGCGAACTCAGGCTGCTACCCCTCTGACCTTGATCAGTGCTCTTTCATACCGTGTTATCCATCTTCTTCCTCTCGTTCTACCTGCATTCGCAGCATCAGGTAGAGATAACAGAGTATGTTGACGACGCGGAATGATTTAGTGCGGTATAATTCAGTGCTATTCTTCGGTATAAAATTTGCGGGATAAATCAGTGAAATTCGAGCTCTGGTTTCAAGACTGGGCGGCGTTGAAAAGTGCCTCGGGTGTCGGAGAGGCGAGCTCCGTGTAACAGGCGGGAGTGGAATTATTCGAATATTGCAGCGGCCGGCAGACTGACGCCGACGCATCAGAAATACTTTTGCTGCTTTTTAATGCGAACCTCGCAATATTATGGCGCCTGCCAGAAGCGGGTTGTCGTAGATTAAGCCCGGGAAATATGATAGTGAATGGGTCTATGCATAATAACTATGTCCTGCAGCCGTCTGTGACCGATACGAGAAGCGTTCTAGAAAACTCGAAGGATCGATATCCCACTCTACCGGGCTGACCCAGATAAGCAGCACAGAACATGTGCTAGCTAGGTTTTTATTCCGCAGGGTACCGTGCTGGGTTGCTTATCAAAAAAGAAAGCAGACGCGAAAAAGAGATTAGACAAATTTGTAACGTACACCGAAGTTGGTAGCAATTAGTTTATTGATCCGGAAGCAGCTTTACTTTGTACAGAAATATTTATTTTTTAGTAAGACATCAGACACCCAAATCGGAAACGCCAGAAGCAAAAAATATCAGTCTGGGCCCTTCTCTTTTAGCAGCTACGGTACCCCGATCGATTTAAACTCTCTGTCTCAAACATCAACGACTGCGGACACGGTTTGCTTTTCTCGGTTCACCAATCTTCATTTGAAGCAGTTCATTGGTGCTATCTTTCAAAACCATGGGCAGATGAAAATGTAAATGGTGGGTTTTTTTCTCAGTGCGCCCGAAATAGGGTCTAAAATCATTAATTCCAAGGCTAAAATATAAGACGTAGGAGAGCAAACAAGTTTAATTGAAAAGACGTATGTTTTCATTGATTGGAAAACATTCCCGACTACATAAAGCAAGGAAGTAAAATAAAAGTTTAAAGAAAAATACGAGACGAAAAAAATGCATAGAAACGTGACATGCTCAAGTTTCCATTCTGCCTGCTTATGATTTTCGAGGAATCCACAAAGCCAGAGGTTGTGTAGTGGGAGAACGGGAAGCACTGTCGCAGTTCCGTCAGGCCTCAGTATATCAACAGAAACCATCAAATAAATGAGCTCGTCGATTTCGCCAAGGAAGGGAACTTGCTGCGGGTAATCAGCGTAAATTAACCATAAGCGTTAGTATTCCGCAGGTTACTTTTTTTTTTGGTTGGTTGGTTCATAGGAAGGGAAAGGCGCAGTATCTGTCGCACTGGCTCTGTGGACATCTGAACCGCGCCGTAAGGGAAGGGATGAAGGTGGGAGTGAAAGTGGATAGAGAGAAAGGGGAGCCGTAGTGGAGGGCTACTGAGGAATTTCGACCACCTGGGGATCTTTAACGTGCGCTGACATCGCACAGCACACGGACGCCACTTCGTTTCGCCTCCATCGAAACGCAGCGAAACGATCAAACAAGATTTTTATTCTCACTTTCGAAGATAACTTTCTCTCTACGAAAGCATGAACGTGGCATGACTAGACGAGTTCCTGGGTTCCTGAGCAAGCGGGTGCATTAGGAATTGCTTAGTACTTTGCCAATTTATCGGAACATTGTTGATTCCCATCGAGCGCAATTAATCACGTACACAAAAAGAAGGAACACGCAAAACACGGACGAACACAGCGTTCGTCCTTGCTATGTTCGTGTGTTCCTTCTCTTTGTGTTTAATCGCTCCGGTATGAATGAAAAATGTTACCAACTTGTCCCAAAACTTGTTTTACTTTATCGGAACTTATCTGAAAATATCTCGCCTTAACTAGACTTGCACGTCGTTGACCCCTTTTTTGTAGCAACTTTGACAATGGCGCTTTCATGGTTTGGCTGTGTATGATGAGAAACCATATCCGTCTGCGGCGAGAATGAGGAAGCAAAAGACGCGAACACCAAATGTCCGGCCAAATGCAGTGGTGGAGCCATCTGGCTTCGGTGCTGGGATGCGCCGCAGCTAAAAAGCGCTAGGGAAATCGTGCCACATTTTCGTACTGATGCTAAATGCTGCCACCAGTGCCCATCACCGGAACATTGGCTGTCCGTTTTTTGGTCATTATTCTCGTCGCAGACGCTCTTGGTTTTGCATCATGCCGCCCGAACGAGCTAATTACCATTGCCAAACTTGCTAGGCGACAAAAGGGCCGATATCGTGCGAGCCTGTTTCCCGGTTTTCCCGCAAACGATAATCCGGTTGAGACAGGAGAATTTTACTCACTTAGTTACTTATGATAGTGACTTTTAGGCAAAACTATAATTTTCGTCTTTTTGTACTACTTTCTGCGAAGGTTATAGGCTGTTACAAAAATTTTCCTATCTTTGGAAGTCAGGACATTTTACCAAGTGAGGTATTTGAAATAGTCCACTCTGGCCCAACAAGAAAAAATGGACATGGCAGGGCATATAGTGTGAACAGAGGATAGCCGATGGTCATTAAGGGTAAAAAAAAATGGATTCTAAGGGCAAGAAAGCGCACCCAGGGGTGGCAGAAAGTTAGCTGGTCGAATGAGGTTAAGAATTTCGCAGGGGTCAAGTGGATGCTGCTAGCACAGGACCGGGTTAATTCGAGTAATATGAGAGAGGCCTTCTGCCTGAAAGTGAGTATATCTATAATGAAGCATTTGTTCTGATGCTTGATTGTGCGCTGTGAGTTTCCTTTGTGCAACAATTAATAAACCAATTTATTCTACTGGTATTCGTGAATATTTGCCTAAATTGTTGTTAGTTAGGGAGTTGCTCTTACGACGAATCATAGTACATCTGTTAGCTTCAGTACGTTTATTTTTATTCGTCTAAACGTTTTTCGTATATTTTTTTTCTGTAAAATTAACTTGCGAGGTTCCCCTTTTGTGCCCTGTATCTATTTGTATTCGGCTAACGGTCCCTGCAGCTCAGGACGGCGCATGCAATGGCAGCGGCGTGCATGCTTCATGTGGTGGTTGTCCAGTAATAAAGCGAAGAGGGCACCATCGGCTGTGACGCGGTGGACGACGACATAAAAGGGAGCGGCACAATTGGAAAAAACGAAATAAAAACAAATAGACAATGAAAAACTCACCGCAAAATGAAGTCAGTTCACGCGATTGCACCGCCGTACTTGCAACGTTGGCGGAATACGGAATAGGCCCAAGTAGGTTGACTGACCGCCCGCCCTGTAGACTGAGCGCCGAATTGATTTCTGAGGACAATAAATAACCCTATCCTGAAAGGAAAAGAAAATGATAAATTGTGGCACGAGCAAGCACGCTAATCGGCCGCGCTGTCGGTCGTTCACTGTTATTAACACTCTGCTTCTATTTGCCCTGGTCGTTGTTGTTTTAATGTCTTTCCTATATGTGTCTGAGTTTAAATAATTAGTGTGTTACAACATAAGCTAAGGATATTACATTACAAAAACTCAGGGAGTGACGGGAATAAAAGGATCTCTCAAAATTCTACTTGTCTTTTTTTGCCCATAACAAAAATGCAGTAATATATGAGCAATTGAAAAGTAAACCAGAGTAACACAAGTTAGTCCATTTTGAAGAATGAGGGCGCGTAAAATGCATTAAGACCTCTTCTTGGGCCAGTTGGTGCAAACTTGCACAGGCGAAAAAATTGCGCCGAAACACGTACACCACAAGAAAGAAGACCAGACACAGGCGCTCGTGTCTCCGCCTGTGTCTTGGAGCCCCTGTGTCTCGTTTTCTTTCTTACGGTCTTTGTAGTTTTGCACAATTGGTTTCACCAGTTCAAGTAAAATACATGAGCGTAATATCAATAATCATTAATAGAAAGAAAGCCCGAACAAGGCAAACTTTTCTTCATTATTAAACAGCGCAGACTAAGCAGCAAATTGCATAAATAATTAGCATTTCCGAGTGCAACATACAAAAACAAGTAACATAAAACACTGAGGGATAACCATAGTTTCCACGCTTACAGTTCTGTGTGTCGCGATGCATGTGATTTTAGTGCTGGGGGTCCCGCAGGGAATTTACGCTGCAGATTGCACACGGCACTCTTTAGAAGGGGTAGCAATGTCCTTTATATACTGGTCACGTATACTGCGCTAAGAATTAGTAGGGCCTAACTAGAGCATGTTGGCACCAAACGTGCTCGCAATGCTGAGGAGCAATGTGGGAGCAAAATGTAACTCGTCATATGAAGTCATAAGAAGGTGTAATTAATGGTTACGCCTAGGTGTGTTGATGTACTATGTAAATAAGCGGTATGTCGTGTTACTGTTGTGATCGTATACTTCATTAAAGTTTAACTCATGAGTCATAGTCTTGATGTAGGAGCCATGATTAAACCCATGGTTTAAGATTTGTGTTCACTTATAGAAATGTCTTGAGTCATACCCTTAGCTTGGGGCTCAAAAACCGGTAAGCCATAGTGCCGTGTGAATTAGGCCACAAAAATTGTTGAGTCAAGGGTTCTAAACTGGGTAAAAAAGGGCTCTGTCATAGATCACTAAATTGAGTCACAATATGTGCTGACTCATGGGTCGAAAATGTCACGTTACTATGAAAATATCACACTACAAGTTCACCTGAAAGTCCAATTGCATGATACTATCATGTGGTAATGAGAATATCATGTAACCGTCAAATGTATGAGAATGTCAAGTGGCTATGACAACGCCACGCGACAAGGTCGATGTCTTTCTGACTATCTCACACTTGCAGAAGCACTGCAACGAACGCGCGCGAAGGAAAGGAATTTCCACTTTACAGCACGAGCTCGGGCATTGGTAGCAAAATCTTACAAGGGGTGCGCGATGTACCATCTGCTCAACGCTCAAGTAGCAACGCTCAAGGTTTCACATTTCTCCTCTGTAGTCTCTGCAGCGCTCTCGGAAGCTTTTAATTGAGCACTTGTTATCTTATTGCCTACTGAATTGTTACGGTTGGTACGGCACTAAGTACGTCACGTGCCTTCAGTAGGCAATAATTTACCAAGTACGTAGTTGACGCTTGCGACGGTAATAAAAACAGTGCGGCTATGGTAATGGAAGGGTTAGGGCGTCCACCGCTGTGCCCGAAAAAGCTTTATCGAACCCCGGCCGCGGCGGTTGCTTGTCATTGGAGCTGAGAAGTGAGACGCCCGTGTGTTGTGCGATCTCAATGCGAGTTAAAAAACTCCACGTTGTCGAGATTTATACAGCTTTGCACTACCGCGTCTCTCATGCCCCAAGTCAATCTGGGATGTTGGACTTGGTAAATCAAACAAAATCGATACTTAAACCATAACTTGGTTCAGCTAAATTACAGAAGCTTTTTAAAGCAGCAGTGTGGATCACTGCAGAAACGAGCTCCTGTATTGGCGCAAAAAATAATGCGGTGACGAGATCAGTTGATTATATGTGTTGAGGCAGATTCTCTAAACTATATGATGCTAATTTTCGCAAACTCTTCAATTCTCGGGAGTGGAGGCACAAATAAAATTTCGCTCCTTACATTTTTTCCCAGGCCGCCTCTTATTCTGTGATAAAACTCGTGATTTTAACACGGGATGTATGCACGAGTATGTGGTCATGCTGCCCCTCTCCGGTTGTTGCATGCTTAAATGTATAGCACGAGACAAACACATAACTTATCGATGCCACAATTCCCTGGTACATCCTCAAGCACAAGTACAACCGTTATATTTGTGAATCTGTATTCCTAAATTTCTGAAAGCAAAAGCTCCTGGAATGCTGTTTGAGCCGAGAAAAATACTAATTTTAGAAAATATTGAGAAATAGGAAATATTACTCAGTCCTACTATTTATTATCCAAAGTAGTTTCATAAAATGAGGACTTTAGTTCAAAATGAGAATTTAATAAATATCTGCCATAACTGCAGGTTAAAATATTCACAGAGCAATGCTGACTTTTCAAAATGTTCCCACGATAAACATAAAACGTGCTGTACCCATAAAGCGCTATATAGCATGGAACATCCTCAAATATTAAAAATTCAATTAAACAACCATGACCGAATTGCCGTGCGCGAAGGCGTTCCTGTGGCAAAGCAAGACTAAAAATATTTTTGCAAAATAAACCATGCAGATCTATTTGTTGTGCTTTTATTTATATCTTCGCAAAATTTATTGCCATTTATTTTATCTCTGTTGGTACATTCGGTATGGTAGAAATACAGTCAGTTAGTTTGATATGGATCATCACAGTGAGCGTTACTGAGTTTTGAAGACCTGGGGTCTTTACCTAACTTAATTCTCTGCTTCAAATTTGAAACACTCATTGATTCTGGGGCAGATTTAGGAGGTACGACTCGATACCGCAGTGAGGAGACAGCTGAAGCGGGCAGCGACTGCAGTGCGCCATCAGTCTGAAAGCAGTTCAGGATCCCACCAAGGCGATCAGAGGGCCAATTAAAAAAAATATAAAGCTTCAGCCAGTTATCTACATATGAACAGTGTTACCTGCCCTGCAGCCCTGCAAGAGATACAAAATACATGCTAACATGCATCGAATACACATCGGATGTTTAAGGCCGGGGTTTCGAAATAGTGAAAGTGCTAAAGGAGAAAAATATAATGTAAGTGTAAACTCACACGAAGTCTCTTTTTTTAATGCCTTTATGAACAGCTATGTCGTAAAGGGTACATAGGTCAAGTTCAATATGTTGAATTTTTTTTTTTTCTCTCGATACAACGGCTGAGAGTCAAGATGTTTCTCATTTAAATTTCCACATGGCCAAAGCGGGATCATGCATTGGAAATTTCGTCCCTTTTTGTTCCAGCAGCATACAGTGTCCATGAATAATTTCACGTGTATTTTTAATAGAATATTTATAGCAGTAAATTACACCAGGTGTTTTTTAGAGGATTATAAATGTGTGTAAAAAAAAGGAAACTTGCTTCCGATTTATTTTAGCCCTGGGGATGTGCTAAGGGCTACTTAGGGAACCATCACCGCTGCATTCTGCACCATGGGACATCGCTGAAGCCTGATGTCACTTGCTCGCCTTTTTTGCGTTGCCGTCTTCACCTCGCTTTCGTAGGCAAGTCAGTTCGCTTCAAAAGCATGACCGCTTCGAATCTTGCAATTGAAAGACAGAATTCGAATGCTGGTTTGAACCTGGTGTGTTGTTTCCATTCTTCATTTTCTTCTTTTATAATTGTTCGTAATGGCTCCAAGATTTGGAATATTTTGGGGTGGTTTTTCGTTCTCAAGTTTTGCTTCCTGTCATGATTAGTCTTCGCTTGTTCGTTTTCTTCTTTCCTTGCTATTGTTTCACTTGTTCCGTATCATTTCAACTGTCCGGCCTCTTTCTCATTTCTCCTTGCTTGTTTTACATTTCTTTCTGTCGTAATTTGTGTTAAACTTTCTGATCTGCCGTCCTTTTTGTTTCCTGTCTTCCTTCCTCAACTTTAACGCATTGACACAAAATCCCAAACCAGTCCTGCTCCCGACCACTTGCGGGCAAATTTGATGCTCCAGGCAAGCGGGATGCAGCCTAGATTTTTTTTTTTTTTCGTAATTTTTAATACTTTTGGAGCCTCTCCGCCCAAAAAAGCTCTTTTTCTTGCCTTTATCTGTGCCATTTATTTCTTCCACTTGGTTATTCCACAGCATTTTTTGGCCCTTATGTTGTTCCATCTGTCCATGTTTCTAGCGCTGTTTTACCATAATGTTTAACCAACTCGCCCAAAAAACCACTTTGTTTCTTGGCCGTTTGATAATTTCATTTTATTTTAAATGTTTTGCCTACGATAACATCTGGTTCGGTGTAGGAATTGTCTCCGTTTATTTAAGGCATTTATGCTGCCTTGAGAGATTTACAGTTAAGATGTGCGAACTCATCGGGCTTGTAATTTCACTCTTCCTGGCTGAATAACTAAAGCAAACAATAGTCACCAGGGCCCCTCTGCTTTATAGCGGTGGGGGCGTGTTACCACGTGGCACACGTAGAACGTGACGAATAGGGATAACTGGATTTTCGTGATAACTTATAAGACTCTTACGCTGCCTTTAGCTTCAAGTCTGCCAGAATAGACACCTAAACATGTAATTCAATGAGAGGAATTTATAAACAAAAACAAGGGGCTCGTGAGATGCAAAAATTAAAAATGCCATCATTCGGCGAGTGTTAGAAAATACATTGCTTAAATAATGTTTGCTTGCTCTGATTTACAGGCGATTGCTGTTCCTTACATTCAAATGACGATGGGAGAACGCGTTGACTTTTAAAATCGAATATCATTGCTATGCCAACTGAAGTTTAACTATCTCCCTTGGTGGCAGTGTCCTAGCGCCCTGTGGTACAAATTCCGTCGACAGTTTAAGAAATATATTTTGGGGCAGTCCAGAATAGGTCATAAGATTTATTATGGACGATGATAATAATATAGTAATATAATATAGATGTATATAATAATAATATATTATTATTATAACATGCACAATACTTATTTGTGTGCGCTCCTGTTTGTTTGAATTGAATCCTTTCAAAACATTCCCCGCTCCATTGCACAGAATCCATAGTGAAAACAGCTCATTCTTGAATTTAGGTATCATTTATAGATTTTGCAGCTTTACACTCCATGACCAACTAGCATACCTTGTGCTCCTTCATTGCCTTTTATTTGTAAGTCGGATTGTTGTACCACCGATGGTAATATAATCTCTCTTCTTTTACTTATGGGAGTGCGTGTTTCCAATTTTATCTTTGGTCCTGCTTATGTAAATAAACTCTATTCACTGCGTTTCGATGGAGGCGAAACGAAGAGGCGTCCGTGTGCTGTGCGATGTCAGCGCACGTTAAAGATCCCAGGGTGGTCAAAATTTCCGGAGTCCTCCACTACGGCGTCTCTCATAGCCTCAGTCACTTTGGGTCGTTAAATCCCACAAAACCAAACCAAACTGAATGCACTGTACATGGGCAAAAAAGTTCGGACTAACAAATATTTAGATTGTTTCGTTTTTCAGCTAAAGGTTCAAAACCTTGACCTTGAAAGCAGAAGTGAGATCGATAATACAGTTTCATGAAACACCACAAACGTTGAGAAACTTGCGATGCTCAATACATGTAAAAAGGGCTCCAGAGCACGGGGGTACAGACACACGTTAACAGAACATGGTCTATTAGTAAAAATGTCTTCGTAATGTAAGCCATGTTTGAGGCTTTGGATTGCCTGATAACATCATCCTGTCCTGTGTTACATCCCTTTGCTGTGTTTATTTTGTGTTTGTTGTTCGCACAACTGCCCAATTCTGTTTCTGCTTGGCCATGCAAAGCGATTCTTTTGTTCTCTTGCGTGCACCTTCTATGCCTCGCCTGCCCTGCTATGCAATAACGACGCATTCGACCTAAGTGGCTTTTCAGATATGTAGTTAAGAAGTCGACTGTAATGATTTTACTTCGACGAAACATTTCAAAGCTTGTACATTTTAGAGGCACTAAATAAATGCATAAAAACAGTGAGCCGCGAATGTCATTGGAGGCAGAAATTGAGGCTGTACCAAGACCTGCTAAAAAGCTGTTTTGAAGATTTTACTGCCAATGAAATCATTGAATGGACTGTGCACAAGTCACTACATTACACTTTTCGCAGTGGACCCGTAGGTTATTAACCAAAGGAGTAATAAGGAAGCAAAGCGAAGCAACGCTTGCTCGATCAGAATGAAAATTGGTTGAGGTAACAAAAAAGGGTATTAAAATTTTAGTAGTGGTATATGCTACGTCGACTGTCCATGTTCATTGCTGCTCGATAGATGCGATACGTTTCACTCTGTGCATTGTGAAAAGAAAGTAATCAAGCCTCAGTCCGCCACTGCTCAAGATCTGCAGTGTATTTATCAATCATATCACAATTATCTGCCCTTTTGCCTTTGCAGGTCCTTCCTGATGGTGCGTCTAGTAGCCAGGGATGACCATTCCCTGCAAGTTTACACGGAAGTTGCTTCTCTGCATCACAACCTGCATCGCCGCTTACGTCGTCTTCCTATGGTATCTCCATGCCTCTGACGTCAACCGCCGCTGGGATATTATTGGTCTTGCGGAAGGAAGCGACGGGTTTTCATCTGTGGAACCCACAAGAAGTGAGCACTCCACAGTTGAAGACAGGTCAGCAGCCGAAACTGGAACAATGTTTTCGTCAATGCCATTACATGTGAAGGACATTGTGGATAACTACACCTTCCGATACGTACTCAACAAGCCTACTTTGTGCTTAGGTTTTGAGAAGACTACTTCCGTTCTTATTGTGGTCATGACTAGCTCTATAAACTTTGCACAGCGGAACGCTATCCGCAGTACGTGGGGTCAAGCAGCCCGCAAGCGTGGATACAAACTAGTATTTCTATTGGGCACTCCCAAACTCAAGCCATACCAAAGTAACATCGTCTACGAGGACTCTCAGCACGGGGACATTCTACAGGCTGACTTCGTGGACTCATACCGGAACCTGACCCTTAAATCAATAACAATGGTTCGCTGGGCGAGTGTCTACTGTCCTAATGCCAGTCTTCTGCTCAAGATTGACGACGATATGCTTCTAAACGTGTGGGACCTAGCGTCTCGTGTGCAGTCGTTGAGTGGAGTCAAGCGCACGCTGTGGGGCTTGTTGGCCCAGAAGTGGTCCCCGCAAAGAAACCCCCGGAGCAAGTGGTACGTGTCCGCCAGGGCGTACCGTAATACGTCTTACCCAGACTTCCTGGCAGGACCAGCGTACCTCCTGTCCGGGGATAGCGTCCCACTGCTAGCGAGCGGCAGCTCTGGGATGCCTTACCTCTACCTGGAGGACGTGTTTCTCACTGGAATTGTAGCTGAGAAGATGGGAGTGAAAAGAGTACACGACGAAGGTTTTCTGAATTACAGGAAACTCTTCACGCCTTGCACCAGGCCAAGAATCTTGGCGAGCCACGGCTATACGCCTATTTACTTGAAGCATACTTGGAGAGCATTGTTCGCGACCGCAGAGACACGCAATTGTGACGATGGAGGTCTTGTAAACAGGGGTGCCGGGGTCCCTGCAGCGATGAAGATAAGCGCAATACGAGCGGCAGCAGGAGGTGACGTGAGTGGTCGTGGACTAGTCCGGCGAAGATGATATAGAAAAAGAAACTTTCAAAATTGTAATGTTGTTTTGTCGTGACTGTGACACGTGCTTTGTACAGATTTCATGTGGAAAATAAATTCCAAACATCATAGGAACTATGCGCATAACACTATAGATGAAGGATGTGTTACGTTTTCTGCACACGGTCGGTGAAGGCTATCCATGTGGCACGTGGGGTATTTTAATGAGGATTTATTAGAAAATATTCCCAGTCACTGGAACGCACCGACGTCTATATATCTACATAGAATACAGCTAGGAACAGTGTGACGGCACGTGACGATGTTTGCTCGCTGACAGCTGCTTCTCCTTTTCCTTGTTATTGAGTTCTTCAAGGAGCCAGTTGAAGAATGCGATCTCCATGGCCTTAGGAATGAATGCCTGCCGAGTTGAAGAGGCGCGTGGGAAAGCCTGCTGCTTCATTAAGGATATAAAGATCGTCAGTTTTTGTGCAAGGCAGACGAGAGTAATATGGCGATTAGTGGGTAAAGCATTATAGGTCTCTCAAGCAATGTATCTTGCGCTGTAAAGAGGTCTGGAGTGAGCAGTTACTGAAATTTCACGTGCAACAATGGATGACCAGTGATGTAAAGAAGTTTGGAGGCACTGACCATCTCTTGTTGCGCGTGAGAGCAATTTCAGTAAATGCTCACTTTCTGCTGATAACTACAAAACAATTCTTTTGCTGATGTCATTAACATGCGGATTTTAATATGAGGACTACAGCACTGCTGGGACATGATAGTGCATGGGCCAAAAGTGCAAGTATAATATAATAAAGAATAGTATGGAAATATAATTAGTAAAAAACGGCGGAGGTTGAATGCAATTTAATCTGGTTATAAAAAGCTGAATCACCCGCAGCGGTGGTGCACTGGTTGAGACGCTTAGCTACTGAACGTGAGTTCCCGAGATCGAACCCTACCGAAAAAAATTCTCCGCGACGCATTTTTAGATGTGAAATATCACTCGCGCTCCGCCAAATCAATGACACACTCTCTTTAATTGCATCTAGGTCATGTTATGGACTGAAAGTAAATTTTTTGTCTGATATAAATACAAAAATAATTAACTGTTGCTCAGTTAGGGCTACAGAACGAGTAACACGCGCTACTTGAGGCAGTGACCGGACGTGCTTAGATGAGCCTAATAGCTTTTTACGGCGTTACCCTGGACCCTGACCTGAAGCTCCGGCTTCCACCTGGCCTACCCCGACGTGAAGAAACTTTGCTGTGCCGCCTGTGGGTTGGTGTAGCATTCACAAACTATTAATATTTTATGATAGGTATTACAAACAGCCCTGCATGTACAAACTGTGGGTGCGACGAGAATATAGGCCACATTATTTGTTAGTGCCCCGTATACAGTGAGTAAAGACAGTGTCTATGCCGTGCGCTGGAGCTTCTAGATGGACGCCCATTGACTGAAATTAAGATTTTAGGTCCCTGGCCACGGCGATCATCTGCGGCGAAGGCCTCCCAGGCTCTGCTCCGCTTTATAAAAAGCACAGGCTTAATCGAAAGGCTATGATTTTGCTGTTACGTTACAGATTCGACTGTGACGTGATATGATGTGATATGTCTGTGATGTGACTGTACTAACTTCACCCCTCCGTCTCTAGGAACTTTTATATCCCCTCACCCCTTTCGCCCAGTGCAGGGTAGCGGTTTCTTTTACGGGTTTAACCTTGCTGTCTTTCCTCCTCACCTTCCTCTTCCTCCTCTTTACCACAGCAGCGTAGATACTGCCTGCTCAGCCGCTGCAGGCATAATTTGTGTACATATGAAAAATGAAAAAAAAAAATATATATATATATATATATATATATATATATGGCACATTGGAACACTAAAGGGCGATAAGGTGATAGCCTTTGTGTGAAACATTGCTGATTCCTGGTTTTGCTGCGTCTGCCTCTGTAGGAAGAAGGAAACGAAAATGCACGGGCCTGCTACTGGCTCTCTAGCTGAGGCACCTCCGCTGCCTCGTGCGGACGGGAGAAAGTAGGAAAGAAAGAAAAAGGAGAGCGAGTGAAAGACCACCTAAGCGGTGGCGGGTACTATGGAGGCCTACAACAGATAAAAATTCGATGGCAGGCTAGCCCCCGCCGCAAGCGGCGTTGACCTACCAGTTCCAGCCCCGTAGGGCCTGGAAAAGCCACCCTTCAACCCATGCTTCTGTAGGCTATGTGGTGCGGCGTTCGAGGAGGTGCCAAATGAAAGGCGCCGCACGGACGCCTGGATCGGTATTGACGCCTCAGCATAAGCTGCGGCGAGCCAACATGTTAACTTGCCGAAATCATCGAGGCACAGCTCACGCCACAGATTGCACGCCTATTAAGCACGAAAGCGGGCAGAGAGATTCTAGTCAAGCTCGGCCTGAACATCATAGCAGAAAGGGACAACGTCCTGCAGTTACCTTAAGTTGTACGAGAAGCAATCAAAGTGTCCCCCTTCCCAAGAAACGTACACCCGATTCACAATCAAGGAAGAAGGCTCGCCCGCGCCAAATCACTCGCTGCGGACGCGGCACAGTTTCCCGACCAGATAGCTTTCGTGGATGCAGCGTTCATACTGGGAAAGCCTGGCTACTCGGTAGCAGTAGTCGACGGACACCAGCTTACGCGCAACTCACTCACACTTTACACCAAGAAGCCAGAGGTAGCTGAACAAGCAGCGATAGCACTAGCTCTAAAAGACTCGAACTTCACAACTGTATGCAGCAACTCGAAGCCACTCGAGCTGTCGCCAATGGCGGGATATACAAGACGACGCTCTGGATCTTAGGTGGAAGTAACATCACCGATCACTCCATCGCATGGTTCACGGCACACATGGGCAGCTTAGGGGGCGGCCTGTGGAATCTCAACGAGATCGCACACGAGGCGGCGCGAGGACTCATCGACCACGTCCCTCCGGTTTCCCCCGCTACTCCACATATCGAGTACAGAGATCAATTATTCACTTACAACGAGCTCACTAAGCGCTTTTATCTAGGCAGAAGAGCATTCCCCTCCCGAATAAGAAATTAACCCGCAGCCAGTCAGTCACGTTACGCTTGCTCCAAACGAACTCATACGCCAACCCCTGGCGCATGAAGCACATCGCCCCAGACTGCGACGGACATGTGTGTAAACGGTGCAGTGACCGTGTAGACTTAAACCATATGCTGTGTGGTTGTGCATCGAGCGACGGCTACTACATGATCAGCTTCGGGCTGTCCAGAAGGCCCGCGCGGCGGCAGAGAGCTTCGGGCTCTCTGTGCCGACGTGGGAACAGTCCTCTACACCTGTCGCCTAGCCAAGTGTCCTTCAGTACCCCTAATGTGGGAAATGAAGTTTTACCAAACCAAACCGAGGCGTATGAACGTGCCTGCGTGACCAAGAGATAACGTGAACGCAAATGCCTTGGCATGCTGATTATGGTACCACCCGCCCAAATTAAAGGAGAGACCCGAGTTGGCAGCACCTGCCAATCGTAATGTGAGGAAGCTCTACATCCAAAAATGCTCGGTCGTATGTCAGCTGTCAGGTACCGCCTCCCACGTAACGAATGCGTATTGAAGCGATTCCCTACGAGGGTTGGAGCAGAGCTTCGCGCATGCAGTATGCTGTGACGTGCCAGCCAAGGCCGGCTGTGCAACCCCCTCGCCAAGTTTTGCCGGCGTTGCCTAGCAGTGCTTAAGAAGTGTGCGACTCCTCCTCTTAAAAAAGATTAGTCTCCATCCGGCAATGGAATCTCCATCCCTTGGATCCCCAGCCGAGAACTTTACCGCTGTGCCACGCCCCAGTTCTTTTTTTTTTCAGTTTAACCAGGTCGCATTCCGCAACCTGTCAATACACAGTAACACCAGCATCAAGCTCTCACTTTGATCACACATCAAAATTCCGGGAGACATATACATGCATCCAGTAAATGTAACCAGGCAGGAGGTCGATCCTGCACAGCATATACCCCCCGCAACATAGCACATTGCTCTCTGAATACAGACTTCGATAAACGTGGTGGCTCTGCGTGGCGATCGGTCATGCGGCTCTTCCACTGGCTAGAAAGTCCCATGAGCACAAAAGTTCACATGGCTCCTTAGAAGCTTCTTTTGTAGGCAAAAACCTTATAGTATAGGGCGTAATATCAATGCCCTTTTTGAGAGTCCGTTGAAGAATGTTCCACGCCAGGGGTCTTGAAGCGCTCTTCATGATTCAGCTTGTATACAGAGAGGATGATAGCGGGATTCCAAGAGTGACAGATACTGCAATCCGCCTTTTTCGCGAGGATGTGGCGCCATCATGCGGGAGCGGGCGGGAAACACATTGAGCGGCAGTGTAGCAGACGACACGAAAGCGCACCATACGAAATGGCCACGCCAACGCTGGTAGAAAGCGAAAGCTTCCCCCCTTTTTTGGCCTCGGAGCGGAAAGTAGTGACAATGATTGCAGCATATCATGTTCACGCAGTATGGGGGATGGTAGAGCGTTTTCACAATCCACTCATAACGCACGTACGCATATACTATCTTCGTATTGTAAGAGCGTGTAGCGCGGGCCGTCTTCGACGTGACAGAATGAGACGCTCTCAGCGTGCAGGTTTTCGGCAGACAGGAGAGCGTGGGGCAGAGAGAAAGAGAGAGAGGGATCTCAAAGGGCAAAGCAGCCAGGGGTTTGTTGATGCTGCAGAGCTAGGTGGAATCGTCTCCTGTGACTTTGAGCGGCGCATATGCCCGGGGTGTCTTGAGTTACCGAGCACAATGCGGTCACCGCGGCGCCGGCATGGTGCAATGGGCGTCGCTTCCTCCTCGCGTCATCTACGACCGTGCAGCTATAGGATTTCATCCACGAAGATCGGAAGAGAGGCACATATACACACTCCGTGAAAAGGGCATTGTCCCGGCCGGAATGCACACCTGCAGGAAACGCGCTGCATTTTTCTGGCAATGGATGATTCAGAGCTGTAGCCGGTTTCTGGCCTCAGGGGTCAGAACGGATGTGGTCGTAGTGGTGAAAAGGTTCTCGGTGCGCAGAGAATGGTCATTCTGTTGTGAAAGGATCTCCAACGTTTATTTCTGCCTCCACCGCGATTTCTGCGGAATCAACAACTTAGTGACACATGTGAATCTCCATATCGGATGCGCATCTCAGTCAGGAACCAACCCTGTTCTACGTCCAGAGCGATCCACTCTGCAAGTGAACGAGCATGAACCCTCCAGAAGACTCATTTATTGTGCCGGGCGGTTTCCTTGCCGTTTGAAACGGTTGGACGTAGACGACGATTATCAAGCTCCCTAACGAAGTGCATCTGTTTGCGTACACCAAAGGAACAAAATCCGGATGCTTTGGCGTGCACGAAGGCGAGCCTTTAATTTAAAAAAAAAATACTGTGCGTTGTGCAAGAGTGTCAAGTGCGTCATATGCTCCGAGCGGCAAAAACACAGATACTACATGTATGTATGCATCTAAACGAAATATGCATGATGAAGAGTACCTACTGGAGTTTTCGCCCAGGCTGTAGCGCACCAGGGATAGCTGCAACGAGGATTTTTTCGGTGCGTGATTGCTTTAGTTGCGCCGGGGCCTGAAGGCGATTTATTTATGTGTATTTTATGTGCGAAAGGGCTAGGTAGCTCAGATATCACAGGCGGTTCTGTGCGCTAGGCCGTAATATTTAGCATGTTTTATCGTGACTGCCTAACAAGAAAAAAAATACGGCGTTTTAATGCACTGCCGTTCGCGAGCCTCATGACCAGCTCAACCACTCGGCTCGCGAACGGCGGTGCATCACAACAAACGCCCAATTTTTCTTTTCTTTTTAGTCAGGCGGCAGTCGCGATTAAACATGCTAAATACTCCGGTCTAGCGCACACAGCCACCTGTGATATCTGCGCTACTCGGCCCCTTCGCACATAAAGAAAACAAACGACAAAATACATCGCCATCAGACGCGCCGAACAAATGCTCATTGCGGCTATCACTGGTGGGTTACAGGCTTGGTGCAAACTCTGGTAGATACTTTTCATTATGCACATTTCCTTTAGATGCATACATACCTGTAACGAAGTGTTTTTCGCACAGTCGAGAGTACGCAGTAGGTAGCTAAGGTCGGCCATTCACATCTTGACGCTTGGTGGCCCTAATTGTTGCTTCACGTCGTTGTTGGCCGCGGCTCGGTGAAGGAAACCTGAAAAACCGCGTCTTCCCAGTCGAAACAAACTACAGAACCGTGTCAAAAATACCACACAATACTCTGTAGTTCTGTCGTAAACGTCAGATTTTTCTGTAGCTCTGTAGCACGTTTCTGTAGTTCTGTATTTTTCCTGTAGTATATTTCTGTTGTCTGTAGCTCTGCAGCACTTTTCTGTTGTAATTACTGAAATTTCTGATGTTTCTACAGAATGTTCTGTCGTCACAACAGGTTTTCCGTCAAAAACCGCACAGACATTCTGTCGTAACAACAGAAAGGTTTCTGCAGTTTTTTCCGACTGGGTTGCATCTTGGCGCGCTTAGAGAGTGGCAACCGTACGCGGCAGATGTGGTTGGCATCGCTTTGCCAAGCCTGTGACGGCCACCGTGCCGCCCGGTGCCGCCAGCCCCCGTCCACTGGCGGCGCCGAGAAACGCCGTCGACGCCGCTCAATGTGTTTCCATCGGTCGCCGCTACGACTTCGCGCATGCGCACAAAACTCGCGCAAAAGGCGGATTGGCGCGAAATTTGAAAGCACGAAAGAATAAAATAGTTATGTCACTCAAATAGGGTGACGTCAAAGACGTGACGTCACACATCTGCCGTTATCTGTGAGGACCAAGCGGTAACGAGTGCGCTCCAACGCCGCCGGGCGGCGCTTCTTGCTTTCCGCGAGTGACAGATGCTGCGCCTTTCTCTTTCTGTAAACAAATTATAGAACTCCGGCGAACTTAGACGCGTTCGACATGGAAGCCAAGGAGAGTTTAGCTGCTGGCGAACGACGCAGAAGATGGAAGAAATGAACTTCTTATCTCGAGGTAGTCACTGCTTTTCGCTACGTATATACAGGCATAGCAGAGCTAAGTCATCTGTCAATTTCTTAATGCGTACACAATAATACGTCCGTCTTTGGGGGGAGTGGGACCAGGGGGGCCACTTTGACCTATGATGGCCGTCATCTTGGATGCAATCACGTGACCTAGGGTGGCCGCAAATTGTGGCACCTTCTGTGAACTAGATTATCAGCACTTAAATACTTTCGCCTTAAAAGCGAGATTTTTACAAAATGGACAGCCATTCACCTGCTTCAATGCCGTAGCGATAGAAGTCCCAAAGTGTGAGACAGCGAAAAGCTCAAAACAAAAACGTTATTTTGGCTGATGGCTCTCCGCAAAGAAACGTAGACATATTAAGTGGTGGCTGTAGCCAGAAAGTGTTTTGCGATCATCGAATAACTTGTCTGCTATTCTCGGCCACGCTCAATTTAAAGTTGATAAAGCACCTTGGAGACACGATCTCCAAAGCATTTCAACAATCTGGAAAAAGTGAGGAAGCACTTCCAAGTTGCTGCTATAACGCGAACTAAATCTGGTGGCACCATGGCTCAGAAATAAATTATTGAAGGTATATGGCTACAGAATTAGGCAGTGTTTCCAGTAAAATCTCGCACATTGCAGAGGCACAAGTGCCCCGCTAACTATGAACTTATTTTCACTTGTGATCTGCAATGTATCAAAATGCTTCTAAAAAAAAGAAGCATGTAAGAAAAACCAAATCAGAAGCCAACAACACTGAACACGAGAGTGTTAAAGAGCTGGTTACAAAGGAAATCTGTTTGGCGTCGACCTCGGGAGCAAAAAATCACTAAAAATGGCGCTGACAGCTGACATGGCCGACCAATGAGACTTTGATAGCTCGTGTGACTAATGAGACTACGTTATATCAAAAAGGTGGAAGGAATTAGCACCTCAGGTTACTTATATGAAGTAGGAAGGTAGCATGAGAATCAACCTTCCAGCTCTTGTTTGCCGCCTCAGGTATACTACTCTTGGGCCCCTCAGAGACATTCATAAGGCTTGGCTCAAGCGAGGCTTTATACGCCGGATTGTCACCTACGCTATCACGTAATGACGAAAAAGTCGGATTTTAAGTGCAGCCCTAATACTTTTTAAGATATCACGCGTCTCCAATTGTTTTGTATTTCTGCTTGAGACTGGCAACAAAAAACTGATAACTTTCCACGGGCCATGCTTTCTTATCGTTCCTCTCGTAGCCGAAGCGGGAGCATTTTACACATGCTGACGGCTTGGTGCACAAACCATAATGGCCTTTAAAAAACACAGGCATTCATATACGCCGACACTGTGGCGGGTAAAGCGCTGTATAAAGCGAACACCACAAATTTACCCCATTAAGCATCGCATTCTACATAGCTTGGCTGTAGCCGACGGCAAACACATGCTTCCTGATTGAATCCAGCGCCTCTGTGCCACTTTCGAAAGCACAACAAGCTCCTGTATAGAGTAAGGGAGTAATTTCACGATGTATTGGGTTGGGTTGGGTAACAAACGCTCGGCGTAAGTGCGAGGAAGTTCGGCTGCATGCGGAAGAGTGGGCGGCGCTGGGAGGCGGCAAATAAGCAGTCGCATAGAATCAAAATTAGAAGCAGTGACTTCGTCTCTTAAGCCGGAATTTCAAATGCGATAGCAGGAAAGCCTTTGCAGAAAAACATGAGTAACCGTGAAAATGCTGCTATGATTCACCCGACGGAAGTGAGGTCACTAAGTCTGGCCACTACACGTTTCGATGAACGCTTACTCGTTTCGTGCTTCCACATTAAAAAAAATTTCGAGACATCTCACTACAACTGCGATGACCGTAGAGATGGCTAGTGATGTGAACAGAGATGCCTGGGCCTAAAATTTATAGTGACCCAAAATTCAAGTTTGGTCACTCGACGACAGTGCCGCTCCTCTCGCATTGTGGCAAACCGTGAATCGTTGGAGCGCCACTGGAGCGGGAGCTGGGCTACCTTGCTGTGTACTTGCGTCGAAGGAGTTGCGAGAGGCAGTATTTAAGCGATGACAAAAGCGGTCTCCCTGAAGCAAAATGGAGGTACAAAGTCTGTTGTGTCGTGAGCTGCCACAATTGTACATAAAATAATAAATCACTCAATCAACCTCTATGCAACGCTTGCTTTTAGCATAAAATGCTGTTGTTAGAGACTCCTTGCTTTTATTGCGGGAACAAAATTTCCAAGCTCACTCTCTTGCGTAGGCAGAGAAGTGTGGTCAGTTAAAGAAGGTGGCTTAGAGAAAGCTGCTAAAAGATAGAATGGTTCAAAAGGAAGGGGAAAAAGAACGGCTCTACGTATCGCTTTCAGAGTGGGGCTCGTTTTGGGCGCTTCGTTACACACTTTTATTTCTCTGTTAGTGCTGTGAAACCTACCGAATGGATAAAAATCGCTCGTTTGTGGTCCGCGTCTTGACAGATGTAAATATGCCCAGAAATACATGCCACTTCATTTCCGTTACGACCAAAATATTGTTTGAAAATAAAGTTTTGTTTGGAAAATAACGCTCGCTTAGATTTATAGTAGGCACAGTGGTTTATTAAGAACAAGGGAACAGGTTTTTTTCCCCTGCGTTACGTTACGACTCTATTACATGGCCTAATGCACCGAAACGTCCGTTTCCGCGGCGACATCATCCCTTCTCACTATTTTATCTCCGACCGCATGTAGAGGCGCTGGATCTGCCAAGTAACTGACGATACTTGATAGAGGCCCGAAGCACAGCGGAGGAGAGCTCGTCTGAAATGTTCGAGGCTGGAGGCCGAGGAGCGCCTGCGCCGCTGTCGACGTCGGTGCGCTTTGCATTAATATGGGCAGTCTGCCGAAGGTCCCTTAAACATTTACTTAAGTTAATCAATCACAAAAAACAACAGTAAGATTCCTCTCGTCAGAAGAGTTTGTGAGCCATTTATGGCCGTAAACGTGCTGTGATAGAAGAAATATCTGTAGTAGGATCAGAATCTTGTGTATTTACAACAGAAGAGTTCTACAGAATTATATTGACTACAGAAAAGTAGTACAGCAATCTCTAAAGTCTACAGACCTACTGTCAGCAAAGGTCGTGGCACAGCATGAGCTCAAATGTCAGCCCTTGCATAGCTTTAAAGGGGATTTCTCCCAGTTCGCGTTCACTACACATTGTCTAGAGACCATTGCAGCGGCGACGGCCGTAGCGGTATACTCTGTCGACACGGAGCTCGCAAGGTAAAAAAATCTACGGAACGGAGAATAACTTATGATCCTAATTACCTTGTTTGCCTATCACGCAATAAACCGGGCGCTGAAGCATACAAAACGCGTGCATTTCACACGTGCTAGGCGAGCTTCCGATGGTTCATAAAACGTAATTACAAATATGAACACCTTCTTCAGCAAACTGAAGATCCGAAAGTTGACATCGAAAAGTCCTAATGCGGAGATTAAGATGAAACTCACTTCAAAATGTGTTCTAACCCCGCCATTAAGCAGGATGTGAGGTAACCAGAAAGGTGCGATGTAGTGTCCACAGGATGATCAGGTATCGAATGTCTAAATCTGAATGGGAATGAAACAGATTAGTAAAAAAGAAGTTCATCATCAAATTAGCGGTGATGGGGGAGGGAAGTACTATTCACAGCTTGCTTAGAGGAAGTATTCAGAGACTTGGAATGGGAGCAGTTAGGGACAGGGTTGATGGAGAATACCTCAGTAATCTGCAATTTGCTGATGACATTGCTTGCTAAGCAACTCGCGGGATGAACTGCAAATAATGATTGATGACCTAGACAGGAAAAGTAGAAAAATAGGCTTGAAAATCATTATGCAGAAGACTAAGGTAATGTTCAACAGCCTCGGGAAGGAACAGCATTTTACATTAGGTAGCGAAGTACTGGAAGTAGTAGGCGAATATGTCTACTTAGGACAGGTAGTAACTGCAGATCCGGACCATGACAAGGAAATAACAAGAAGAATAATATTGGGATGGAGCGCATTTGGCAAGCACTCGCAGATTATGACTAGCAGCTTACCGGTATCCCTCAAGAGGAAAGTATACAACAGTTGCATCTTACCTGTACTCACCTATGGGGCTGAAACATGGAGGCTGACCAAGAGAGTTCTACTTAAGTTGAGGACAACCCAGAGGGCTATGGAACGAAAAATGGTAGGGGTAACATTAAGAGATAGGAAGGTTGCAGAGTGGGTCAGAGAAATAACTCAAGTTACCGACATTCTAGTGGAAATTAAGAAGAAGAAATGGACATGGGCAGGACATGTAGTGCGAAGAGAGGATAATCGATGGTCGCTTAGGGTAACAAACTGGATTCCAAGGGAAGGAAAGCGTAGCAGGGAGCGGCAGAAATTTAGGTGGGCGGATGAGGTTAAGAAGTTCGAGGGGGTCAAGTGGATGCAGCTAGCACAGAACCGGGTTAAGTGGAGAAATATGGGAGAGGCATTCGCCCTGCAGTGAGTAAAGTCAGGCTGATGATGATGATGACTCTGGGACACCTTTTCTTGGCAATAAAGCCAAAGCTACAGAGCCAAAACCCACTATCTTCCTACGCAGCTGAATATAGTCTCTAGGTACATGAGTAGTTTCTGCAAAACCAAATTGAAATCATAGCGCTAGTTATTTACGGTATATTTTTATAACGGAACTGATTTTCCGAAATGAAGCTGTTATGCCTAAAACACTTGTCTTGGTTCCACCAGGTGCTCTTCTGTGATGTCTGTCGCGGGTTTTAGAGACGCCCCAACTTTGCAGACAAGGTGGCGACTGCCGCCCGCTCGGGTCGTTCCGGTTCTGGTTCGTTCACTCCGCAACGACTTGAAGCGTCTTCATCAGACAAGATTCGAGTCAAGGTCAAGAGACCGCGGCTGTCGAAGCAAACGAAAGATATGTTCTGCAACGTCTGTGCAGGCCGAAAGCCGCGCGGTCGAACTACATGGCGGAGCGACAAGTTTAAAAGTCTCGCCCCCTACCTTTGCGCCCTTTGCCAAGAAAAAGTGTCCCCCAGTATAGCTACAGAATAGATATTTATCTCTAACCGAGAATGATTACATTAACCTAGAGCAATGAACAAGAATTTCAGATACAATCACTGAGTGGGCTGTAGAAGTAGGCTGCAGGGTAGTTAGAGAATATACTGGTAAGGTGTATAAGTAGACGAAATATTTGATTAAAAAACGCCAAAGTAGGAAAGCTTCCAATCCAACAGACCAGACAGAATTGGCAGAGATATCAAAGCTAATCAATATGCGTAAAGCAGCAGATATAAAGAAGGACGTTAAAACAGAAGCTTGGGCACGTTGGTAATCCATTGTGTAGAAAAGTGCGAAAAAACGACAGGGACGAAGACAACAAGACGAGCGCTGACTTTCAACTGACAAGTTTACTGCATGCCTGCATCCATATATAAGAACACGTTCACACAATAAATGAAACAAGAACAAATAAACAATTCACCAGAAAACGTAAGATATGGGAGAGAAGCACGTGCCATCCAAAATTTCACAACGCGTCATTCTCTCGTGTTCGTAAATCTTACTTCACGTTCCGATAACGCTATAGATGGGCTGCTGATACAAGTTTCCTTTATCCTGTTAATTTCTTTAGCTTCTAAAATTTCCCGAACTGTCTGGTCATTATGCCTATTGATTATTTTTGCTTCTTCTAGAAAAGGCTGGCAAGCGTCGCTTTTACAGTCCCTGCAGTGTATTCCCATAGTTTGTTTTACTGCACCGAAAACATTATTGTGATGCTCCATTAGTTTTTCGTTAATACAACGTCCCGTCTGTCCGACATAATGTTTTCCACAAGGCAGTGGAACAGAGTACACCACTCCCTTCTGGCAAACCACATAAGGGTCTTTGTGTTTTATGGTACAGCCCTGACCAATGCTTCTCGTACCATTAACTCTCTTGTTCATTTTCTCTGATTTATTGGTAGCCGGAAGCACAACTTTCACACCTGCCCGATTTCCTACATGTTTTAGTCTATGCGAGAGGTGATGATTGTACGGAATGACCGCTATCTTTTTTTTTGTCCACTGGTTCATGGATGAGCTCTCCTACTTTGTCGCTATTTGTCACTATTTGGGGTCTATTTTGTCAATTATAAAGTCTTCTCAGGCTAGCATGGAGAGCTCATCCGAGGAGTAGTGAGAGCAGCAATAAGTTCCGAGAAAGCTGCTACTTGTTCAGGCCCCCAATAGAATGAAACGTCTTTCTTGAGGAGGTGGGTTAGAGAACGAGCAAGGGCTCAAAACTTCTGGACGAGACGTCGGAAGTAAGAACATCGGCGAATAAAGCTTCGAACATCGCTGGATGAACATGAAGTGGGAAAATGTCTGACGGCACGAATTTTGTAAGGGTCAGACTGAACGCTGGCAGCATTACCAAGTGGCGAAGGACTTTGATTTGTCGGTGACCAAAGCGGCACTTTTTGGAGTTTGGTTGAAGTCCGGTGAGAGAGCAAGGATTGTAGAAAGGCGAAGGAGATGGCTTTTAGATGTAGAAAAGAAAACTATTACGTAGTCAAGATCCACTTGAAACCTCCACATGAGCGGCCCACTTGAAACCTCGGAGCAAAATAGCCATGCGTTCGAAGGTTGCTGGGGCGTTGCAAAGGCCAAAGGCATGACGTTAAATTGATAGAGGCGTCAGGGGCGATGAACACAGTTTTTTCACGGTCTCTCTTGTCGACAGAGATCTGCAAGTATCTAGAACGAAGGTCGATGGACGAAAAGTAGCTGGCCCTGTGCAAAGTATGAAGCGCGTTGTCAATACGCTGAAGTGGATACACATTTTTTTGGTTATCTTATTTAAATTATGGTAGTCAACGCAGCATCTCCATCTATTACCTTCCTCTTTGAGCAACCCAACAGGGTATACCCAGGGGCTACTGGAAGGCTCAATTATGTCGTTCGCCAACATTTTCTCGAACTCCGTTTGGATGACACGTCACTCTGCAAGGGAAACACGAAAGGGCCACCTGTGAATAGGACTGGCATCACCGGTGTCAATGCAGTGGCTGACTACTGTGGTTTGACCTAATGCGTGGGTACCGAAGTCAAAAAGGTCACTGTAGGTGAGCAAAAGCTTATTAACTCTGCGGCGAATTCAGGCTGAAGATCAGCTACAATCATGCTATAAATTATCAGGACGCGGTATAGAGGACGAGGGAGGGGTTGCAGGGACGGCACTTGGATTATCTGTGGTCAGAGCTGAAATGGCACAATCGGTCATCGGGGACAGCGCAGCTAGTGAGATTCCTTCGGCAGAACTTGAGTTGACAAGCTGAAGTTCAGGACCGGGCGAGTAGTTTGGTTCTGGGAGATATACACAATTAGATGAGGAAGGGTAGTGTGCCGCAGCAAGATGACATCAGCAATGAGACACCCGAGATAGTAGCCGTCTAATACGAGTGGGATTGGCGACATAGGAACGTAAACGGCAGCTTCAGTAGGAAGGCGGCAGAACTGCTGATCAAAGGCGGGGTGAACAGGAGGGCTCTTCAGAGCAGAGCGGAAAGCACAAGCGAAGTAAGCCGGCAGAGCACTCATTGATGGCAGAGTGGGCTAGTAAAAAGTCAATGCAGGGACAACATCGTGGGGGCATTCTTGTAGGACAGTGAACAACACTGGGGCATAACAACCACCACTGTTAATTCGCACTGTGCACATGCCAACCACGGCAACTGGGCTGCCATTGGTGACGCGAACTATGGGCGAGATTCCTGGAGTAAGGACTACTTTAGGGCGACGGCGAAATCAGGAGCTAAGATCGAACAGTTAAGAGCCGGTATTAATGAGAGCAGAAACGGGAACACACCCAGCAAAGTCATTATTTTGTAGAGCAGAGGTCAGCAGAGGTTTTTCAGTATGGGTCACAAATGCAGCGTACCCGCCGGAAGCTGCATATGGCGTGTTTTCCAGTATGTGGCTGGAATAGAACAGTGACGAACTGCGGAGAGGAAGAAGAGAACGCGATCATTGGGTTTGCGGGGATGGTGAACGATTTGCAACACGAACAAGGACACCGGGGTCAAAACGTGTCTGGTCGGGGCGAGGTGAGGAATAGCGAGGGGCATAGTCTCCGGGGCGATAGACGGGTGTAAACTGGCGACGTGGCGTGTACCAACGGCTACGGCAGTGACGCGAAAGATGCCCAATGCGTGAACAAATAAAGCAGATGGGGCGACTGTCATGGGTACACCATTCATTCGGATTGCGGTACCGATATCGGGGCGAGAAAGCGGCGTTGGATGAAGCAGCCGCAACCACTTGAGAAGCAAGTCCGGATTCCATGGTGTCGGTGGCACAGGTAGAAGGGAGACCTATATTCGCAACCTCAAGCGAACAACAGCCTGCATGAGTGATATTGTAGCCAAGGTGTTGTCGGGGGATATGCGATAGTGAGGCTGCGGATGTCATTGCCTCAAGCTCTTGGCGGACGATGCAGGTCAACGTAGTGTCATTACTTAGCGGTCAAGGATGCGGAAGCTCGACACAGGAGGCGCTGGCAGCCGTTTTCGGTAGCCGGTCTAAACGGTGAGGTATGCTCCTTTGTTTTTCTGGCTCGAAACGTCGGCACACTTGAAGCACAGAGTCCATGGTGGATTAATCCCTACACAACAGGAGGTTGAAGGTATGGTTGGTTTTGTTGGTTTGTAAGGTTTAACGTCCCAAAGCGACACAGGCTGTGAGAGACGCCGTAGTAGAGGACTCCGAAAATTTCGACCACCTGGGGTTCTTTAACGTGCGCTGACATCGCACAGCACACGTCGGCAATGCCTTTTACTATGGGGCCGAATTTATTCTCCTCACTGCATGACATGGTCGACTTTGCGGCACAGGTATATGACGTCCTGTTGCAAATAAGACTGCAGATGCTTGGACGCAAGAAGCGAGCATATTTTTCTGCGGCGAGGTGACGACCATAACGCATTCCGAACAGGTCGTGGAACTTCTGCTTGGAAATATCCCAAGATGTTAGGTCATTTCGTGGGTTTTAAACCACACCTGCGCGGTCCCAGCCAAGTAAAATATCATATTCGCGAGCATAGGTGTGGGATCCCACCTGTTGTGCTTGCTGACGCGTTCGTATAGGGCCAGCCAGTCGTCTACATCAACATCGTCAGTCCTACAGAAGGTTTAGGTGTCACGGGGATGGCCTATGATGACAGCAGGTGCAGCGGCCGTAGATCTATCGGCGTCAGTAGTCATAGTGGTGGTAGCGACGTGTCGGCCACTGCGGAGATTCAGCTTCTGAAAGGGATCAAAGGATTCACCTCTACCAAGAGATGTTACGGTGAAGATTCACAGACCAATAGCTGTCCGCACCACTCAGGATGATCGCAGCACAGATCTGAGCACTCGTCTGCCTCGTCTTTTCCTGGGAGTCTATTGCACTCTTTTATCCACAGCATGACCAGCCAATACCACTCAGTAACAATATTTTCATGGACGGGGACGGGGGGGGGGGGGGGGGGACATCGTGCTAGAAAAACTGGCCACCTTGTATACGTAGTACCTGGCGTCTTCGGCTGTACCGAAACCAAGGAAGAACGTAAAAATTATCTTTATTCATAAGAAAGGGGATGCTGAGAACTTGAAAAATTAGGTCAGTCAGCTTAATGTATGTTATATATAAGATATTTACCAAGGTACTCGCTAATAGAATCAGGACAACTTTATGCTGCAACCAAGCAAACAATCAAGCAGGTTTTCGGAAACGGTTCTCTACTATCGATGATGTCCATACCATTCATCAGGTGATAGTAACATTGCTCATAATATAACCAGTTCTTATACATATCATTCACTGATTGCGAAAAAAGCATTTTACTCAGTCGAAACATAGGCAGTCATGCAGGCATTGCAGAATCAAGGTGTATGCGAACCGTATGTGAAAGTGCTTGAAGGTATATATAGGTGCTCCAGAGACACCATATTTCTGCATAAATTAAGTAATAAAATTTGTATAAAGAATGGTGTTATGCAAGGAGACACAGACTCCCCATTACTACTCACTCTTTGCTTAGCAGAAGTATACAGGGACTTGGAATGGGAAAGTTAGAGATAAAGGTACATGGAGAATACCGCAGTAATCTGTCATTCGCTAATGACAGTGCCTTGCTAAGTAACTCAAGGGATGAACTGCAAGTAATGATTCATGACCTAGACAGGAAAAGTAGAAAGGTGGGGTTGAAAATCAATATGCAGAAGACTAAGTTAATGTTCAACAGCCTCGGGAAGGAACAGCAGTTTACATTAGGTAGCGAAATACTGGAAGTAGTAGGCGAATATGTCTACTTAGGACAGGTAGTAACCGCAGATCCTGACCATGAAAAGGAAATAACAAGAAGAATAAGATTGGGATGGAGCGCATTTGGCAAGCATTCGCAGATTGTGACTAGCAGCTTACCGGTATCGCTTAAGAGGAAAGTATACAACAGTTGCATCTTGCCTGTACTCACCTATGGGTCTGAAACGTGGAGGCTAACCAAGAGAGTTCTACTTAAGTTGAGGACAACCCAGAGGGCTATGGAACGAAAAATGGTAGGGGTAACATTAAGGGATAGGAAGCGTGCAGAATGGGCCAGAGAAATAACTCAAGTTACCGACATTCTAGAGGAAATTAAGAAGAAATGGACATGGGCAGGACATGTGCGAAAAGAGGATAACCGATGGTCGCTGAGGGTAACAAACTGGATTCCAAGGGAAGGAAAGCGTAGCAGGGGGCGGCATAAAGTTAGGTGGGCGGATGAGATTAAGAAGTTCGCAGGGGCCAAGTGGATGCAGCTAGCACAGAACCGGGTTATGTGGAGAAATATGGGAGAGGCCTTCGCCCTGCAGTGGGTATAATCAGGCTGATGATGATGATGATGATGTATAGGGAAGGAAGACACAAAATGTACTCCTTTTTGGCCACTAAGAGTGCGCGTGCGCGCCACCGAGAGAAATAGCCATACCTCAATCAGGTGAATCAGACATAACTTAGCTGTCATGTGCAAACAGATATAGGGTTCCTTTGGACGCACGAATCACGATTTTTTTGAACCTGCTACCCTGAAAGCAACGATCTCAATCCTTCTACTTTTATGCTTGTAAATGATCGTAAAAGAAATGCACCGGTTGCTAGCTAGACAGGAGGGTTACGACGACCTCTCCGATAAAAAAAGCTAGGTTTCAAGCTAGAACGTCCTCCAAAGATGTGTTGCTCATGCAGGGGGGCACATTTCTGTTTGCCGCTGTCTACGTGTAACGTATACCTATGCGCGCGACGTGAGGTTTACACTAGATTGTACTGTTCGTCTGGTTTCGGAGACAAGGAAAATATCAGGAAGTTGCAATGACATGTTTATGTCAAGCATAAATTGTTAAGCCACTCCAGACCGCCCGGCATGCAGTAGGGCGAGCTGATTCGATCAAAACACGATATCGATGTTTTTACTGAAATAACCTACGTGGTTGACTGCATAATACAGCTTTCAAAGTGAACGAGCACGAAACCGGCTTTCTTCGAAAGCTTTTCAAACGCTGCACGCAAAAACGTGTGCACTGGTTCCACATGCTTGGAAGTTACGTACATTAATTAGAACAGGCAACTGCCACACAGAGCAACGTTGCTCCTACAGTTTTGAGGAGAACGAAATCCATGAGAGAGACGGCGATAGCAGGCCAACTAAAACTTTTTGTCCACTAAACTTCAACACTGGCAAAAATAAATAGAAGCTCAAATTCTAGCAAGGGCAAAATTTTAGGCGCAAATGTACAAACCTAAAAGAGGGCTATTTTATATATATATTTCTTAGTGAGACCGTAACGCACATCAATATCAGAATTGCAGATTAGATAAAAACTTAGATTTTTTTTCATATACTGAATGGCAGAACATTAGACACATACCGCAAATTCGGCGCATTTACTCATATTTTGACTAGCATTTGACTACTATAGTAGTCTTATTCGCGAATTAAACGAAAAAACCCATTCCTAATTTTTCTTAAGGTCAGGATCAAGTTTCTATTAGATGAGAAAGAATATGCGACAGCATGTTACGTTGAATTGTTTGCAATAACGTTATCTAATCTGAAACCTGTGTGAGCATTGGGAAAAGGGTATAAATTGAAGGCACAAATTCAGCAAATAGACTCCCCGCTCCTCAAAATATTGCCAATACACTAACCCTGCGACCTTTACCATAAAAGAAATCACACTTGATAACATTATAGTGAGACAATTTTGATCTCTTACGAGCGCAAGCTGTGGCAGTGCCACTATTCATGGGTGTGGATAGCTGATCGTGGCACCACCTTCGGCAATTCAGTAGTAAATGAGTTTTCAATGTAATTTTTTTTTTCAAGGTGCATCTATGATGTCTTTCACATCCTCAGATGAATGCTTTGTCCTTCTGTGGTTCTCTTGCTTTACTTTTCTTCTGTAACAGGCATTTATTAATAAAATACATGTTGGGGAGCTTTTTAATCCCATTAGCTCAATTTATTTGTTTATTAGTAGCTTTTCCAGAACATAAACACTTGCTTATTTTTCTTTCGTATCAGGCATTTATTAATGAAATGAACGTTGCAGATATTTTTGCTCCTATTAGTTAAATTTATTTGTTTCTTCGTATCCTTGCTAGAGCAGGCATTCACAATTTATTTTTTAGTTTCCTGTTCAGTTTTGCCTATGAGAAGTACTACAAGATAAGGTAATCAAGTTAGGTTCAAATAGCGCCTAAACAAAATCTAGGCATGTGAAATATATGTGACAAGGTCATATTGGAATGATATAAGAATACTGGCTTTGAAATGACATCTTACACAACTTATTTCTTCTCTAGAATCCAGTTAGGTTTGGTTTCGTTTGTGGGTTTTAACGTCCCAAAGCAACTCAGGCTATGAGAGACGCCGTAGTGGATACACCGGTGGTTCTTTAACGTGCACTGACATCGCACAGCACACGGGCACCTTGCTTTTCGCCTCCATCAAAAAGCGGCCGCCGAGGCCGGGATTCGATCTCGCGTCCTTGGGAACAGTAGTCGAGCGCCGTAACCACTGCGCCACCCCGGCGGGGTTAGTAGACTGCAGTTTTTCATAATAAATGAAGCAAATTCCTAGGTGCGGTCTGAAGCTAGAAAATTTCAAAGCAGTTGTTTACATGTATTCATTAAGGGCGTTACTTCAAGCTGCTACCTTCACCCACAAGTGGCAGTGCCGCTACGTCCTGCTTATGTAACAAACAAGCAATTGTCCATAATAATATAATCACATATGTTATCCCTTCACAGTTTAAGTTGCAGCATTAACATGAAGTTCAAATTTTAGTAACGGGCGTTGAGTTTGCTATTGTTGTACCTTCCTTAAAACAGTGGTGACAATGCTTGAGAAGCTACATCTTTAACTTTTGATAACATTGTTGGAAGCTGAACAAAGCAATGTGTTCTATTGAAATCTTCATCCCTCTTTTAAAAAAGGCTAGATCCTGAAACATTAAGACACTTTATGGAGTAAGTTATTGGGCGATGAAGTAATATTTCTTTGAGTTTTGAATGAGTTTTGAACGATGGAATATTATCAAAATGTTGAAGAGAAAGCTATGTATATTGCCGCGAACCTTTCAAATCTTTAGCCGTTCTTTTCGAACAGTCGCCAGCATGCAGCCTTATCACCGTGATTTTAGCGCATGGATCGATTATGTATTTTTTCTTTGTTCGCGTTCTTTATCGCAAGACGCAACTTTATTATTTCCTTGATATGAGAAGCTGCTTTGAGATGTATCTCGAAGGACTGCAGCCGCGCGTGTGTGTTTTTACAATAATACATGGTATGCTAGTGACTGCTGCTTTATCGCCTTCTTTGGCTCCTTTAAATCGAGCGCCAAAGCAGTGAAAAGGGACATTGCCTCTTCGACAACCAGGGAGCCCGTTTGTTGCTGTCGCCACCGCCGAGTTACTCAGCTGTTTTGTGGGCCCAAGCCACTTATCTGTTTATTTGTGGCCTATGGCATTGTCACCATCGTGTGAGATCTATTGGAGGTTCTGTCTATTCAGTTGTGGCCTAGGACATTGTCACCCACGCTTGAGATCTGGAAGAGATGCCGGATAACGGTTACAGTACCTCTCGCATATCAAGCGAGGGTACTGAGATGCGGCCTTATCGCCGTGATTGTACCTCACGGATCGAATATGTACTCTTTCTTTGTCGATGCTGCTTGCCGCATGATGCAGCACTATGATTTCTTTTGTTGTATAAGATGCTTGCAGATGTATATCGAAATATTGTAACCATGTGCGTGTGTTTCTACAATTTTCGTGGGTAGCGGGACCCACGAGGAGGAACTAACCAGTTGGGACCTCTGCAAGCCAAAACTTTCTGACTTATTTGGCAATCCATTTGGACGTCACCTGGCTGCGCAGAAGCTCGCGTGCCGACAACAATCGTCCGCGAATCGTATGTGTCATACATTCAGTACATTTGGGCTCTTTGCATGCAAGTTGACTCCGAAATGTCAGAGACTGCTAAAGTTGGCCATGTAGTAAAGGGAATAGCAGATGACGCATTTACCTTGCTCGTGTAAAAGAACTGCGAAACGATTGACGCGATTCTAAACGAATGCCGCTGGTTTGAACAAGCGAAAAGCTGCTGAATTTTCTCTCAGTTCACGTGGCTGCCGAACACTGTTGCGACGTCGTCCTGCGTAAACCCGATCCCACCTTGACCTTGCCAACCACTGACAGCCTGACACGACTTGTGCGTCGGGAGCTAGAAGCAGTGTCTCCCGCAGTTTCCCAACTATCGGTGCAAAACAGCGCCCTTACGGTATCCCTTATACAGGCTGTTGTCCGGCTACAATTTGCCAATCTCGGGGTCTAACCTGCATGCTCCTTTAGCTCCCCAGATGCTCGTCGTGTGTCCCCGGTTTTTAGCACTGGACGTCCGTACTTTACTCGCCGCAGCCGCAACCCAGATGAGTGGTGAACACCTGTCACCAGGCCTGTCTGCTTTAACGGCTCCCGAGTCGGTCACATCTCTCGACAATGCCAAACTCGTCCACCATCCACCTACCGCCGCTACCCGCATTATGTCTATTCCCGCCGCTGTTCATCGTCCTCTGAACAGCAATTATCAAGTTCCGACACTCAGACTCTGCCCACTAACTGTTCGTCACCTCCCTACCGCCGTCATTCTCTGTCGCCTCGATCTCACCACCCGTCATCTCCGTAGGCTCAATGTCTTTCGGAAAACTGATGGCCGCAGCGTCTGGAAGTGATGCTGCTCGGACGACCCGACCCAACAACCCTCCAATTCTCCAGGCCCGAAGGAACGTGGTTACCGTCGACGTATACAGAATCACTGTTACAGCTCTGATCGACATGGGAGCGAGCGTCTCCCACATGAATTCCTGTCTCCGCCATCGTCTAAGGAAAGTGCTCACTTCTGCCCCCTCAGCTGTTGTCCGTGTCGCTGATGGTGGCACTTCTGCTGTCGTGGGATGTGTGCAGCTTGCGTATCAATAACTGGCCGTAATACTTCTGTTCCCTTCACTGTCCTTGAACACTGCCCTTATGAGCTAATCCTCGGCCTTATCTTTCTCTTTAAACATTCTGCCCTCATTGACTAGCCGCAAGTCTCATTCAGCTCGACCTACCTTTTACGCAGGAGCCACCGGATCCAGATCTGTACCGCTTATGAACTGTCAATTTTCACCGCCTAGACCCCGAAGCCTTCATTTATGTATCGTTCTTCTCCGTCCCAGCAGTCCCCGATGACCAGTGCATCATTGCTCCAGCCCTTGATGTAGCAACGTTGCCCTTGCTTATAGAGCCCCGAAGCCGTCATATATGTATCGTTCTTCTCCGTCCCAGCAGTCCCCGATGACCAGTGCATCATTGCTCCAGCTCTTGATGTAGCAACGTTGCCCTTGCTTATAGAGCCCCGAAGCCGTCATATATGTATCGTTCTTCTCCGTCCCAGCAGTCCCTGATAACCAGTGCATCATTGCTCCAGCCCTTGATGTAGCAACGTTGCCCTTGCTTATAGAGCCCCGAAGCCGTCATATATGTATCGTTCTTCTCCGTCCCAGCAGTCCCCGATGACCAGTGCATCATTGCTCCAGCCCTTGATGTAGCTACGTTGCCCTTGCTTATAGAGCCCCGAAGCCGTCATATATGTATCGTTCTTCTCCGTCCCAACAGTCCCCGATGACCAGTGCATCATTGCTCCAGCCCTTGATGTACAACGTTGCCCTTGCTTATAGGGTGGTCCCTATGTCTGCCAATCAAGTGTCGCTTCTGGTCCTCAACTTTGTATCGCATGTTCAGACTTTTCCCCAAAGCATATTTGCGTTTGGCTACTAATCCTGTCCAGTTAATTGTTTGTAACTACATGTAACAATTTCTCAATGTTTTTGTCTTTACACTTCCTATGCAATTGAGAAAGCAAAATCAATGTGAAAACATGCTGGCCGGCATGGTGTAACGATGTTTTGAGGGCACAAAATATAAAAAACAACTCGTGTGTGAAGGTCAGAAATAACATATGCAAAAAACTGTAATCACAATATTACCATAGGCTTTGGGAGCTATGGTGAGAAGCATATCATGTAATGTCTCAACCGAGACCTTTGAGGAAATAAATAAATAAATAAGTGTAAATATAGGTTGAAAAAGGTGATGTTCACAATATTTGCTTGTATGTGCGCCATAAAGTAGCAGGAAAGTATTCCTGTATGAGCTTTTAACACTCAAATGAAATTTGTGTCCTTTATAAGTAGATACATAGACAAAACCTCAAATTTGCGTTCTGTGTAGACGGATGGGCGAGATTTCAGGAAAAATATTTGCCGTCAAATATATCTTGTGATGCCCCCTTTTTAATGAGGAGTTATGCATTATTGAATTAAGTATTCAGGTTCAGTGCGTGATAAGTATAGCATGACACAAAGCTATATATTATGAAAAAGAGGCACACAAGGACACAAAACGGAAGCGAAAAGGGCATAGCACTAGACGCCTTTTTTTTTAAACGTGGGACTCCGCGGAAGTCGCTTGCGGAATTTGGCCGTTATGTACAGTTGAAACGTTTCACGCAGCACAAACGCTGATGCACTGCTTCGCTATAAATATAATGATAAGCTTCAAAAGCAGTCAAACCCTCCCCCCCCCCCCCCCCTAAGTTAAGCAAGTATAGTATTACAACTTTCGACTTTTATTAGTACAGTTGTTGATGTAGTGAGATGAAGAAAGGTGACAAGCCGCAAAGGAAATAAATTGTCTTTGAAAGAAATGCTCCGTTAGTACAATGAAAGAGCAAAAATAAAACGACAGAATTTATTTGTATTGATAATATTCGAATTGATTCACAATGATAATACGCATTATCATTGTGATAATGCGTATTTTGGAGAGTCGTGAAGTGCATTGAAGTCAAGCAGAGAGTATATCGGAGAAAATTACTCATTCACTTAATTTTAACGCCCGACCAACCGTGGAGATAGGGTTATGGTTGCAAATTCAGCATAGAACGGAACAAAATTATATGCCTGTTTCTATTGCAGCCCAAATACTACAAGGACAATAAACTTGTATGTTTTCCAGCAAAGTCACAGAATAAATTGCTGAAAAGTTGCTTGCGAGAAATAAAAATTCCTTAGAATAGAAAATGGGGCCTAAATATGGAGTTTTATGAAAATATATCAGGAAACCGACCATGTATAAATAGCTGCATAATCGCTACTGCGCGGAAGAATTATACGGATTGCTTGATTCCGCCCTGCACACAATGCGATGTAGAAGAGAAACCAATCAAAAACATAAAAAAATTGACATTGCATAAGGAAAGGAGAAAATTGCTCAATACTCGACGCCACTGAAGCGGGCACCCCAGATGAGAACAAAGGCTCTTCATACCCGAAAACAATCGCAATAAATTTATTGAACTGTTTAGCTAACAAACAAAAGTTAGAAATATTTAGCAGTGCACGTATTCTCGCGCCATATTGGCGGGAGCAATGTGATGTCTCGCTTTATTTTTTGAAAGCGATATCAGAATCTTACCCCTAAATTTTTCGATTCGATTTCCCTAATATTCTCTTTGGGCGTCAATTACTGAAGAATTTCTATATGTACAGAAAAATTCTGCAAGAGCCTGTAAGGAGTATACAGGTCTTCCCTCTTCATAATGAATAAACAATAATTTTCATCTGGATTCTCGCAGATCATTTCAGTGCCATAAGCTCCATTCAAATTTGGGTTCTTTTTTAAGAATATAATCAGTGAACGATATAGCTCTCTTAGTCTGCTTCAAAGATCAGGCATTTGGCCAAGAAAGGAATCGAAATTTAATAGGACACTTAAGCTCCATCTTTAAGGGTGTGATGCGTCAGTGTTAGCAGCACCCGTTTGCGCACAGTCCCTTCGAATCCTTATCCGTATTTCGGATATTTGTACAAGTCCTTGTTCGCTAATTTGTCACAGCTTAATTTTAAAAAATCTCCAGCGTACTCTTTGGCACACAGGCGTATGTGAAAGAACTCTGTGCACAGATGTAACGTCCCGTTTAACAAGCCACAGTAAAGTGCCTGTGTAGCATAGAGGTATAGCTTTTCTACTTGAGAATGCAAGAGACACTGATTCTTATATCAGTACCCCATCTGAAAGAAGACGTCTCAGTTGCTAGCTCCTGTGAACAGGGACATGTCACCTGGTCGTGTGAAGTCGAACCAATCAGTGGCCTTCAACCATTTAGCGCCTGTCAGAGACAAACATATCATGTCTCGCTCACAAAGCAACACCCACGCCTTGTTTCCTGAACTACTGGTAATTTATAGCTGTCTCAATAAATCACACACTCTGCACGGGTTCCTTTCCGGAAACGGCTATTTAAAAATAAAAAAATAATGTTTCGGTCTCGATTATGATGCAGGGCTGGTTTTTATGTATAATTCACATAAATCAACTTATTATGTTGGGATTCTATTTGGCGAATTGCGAATGGTCCCCAGGCCATCTGACAGTGGCAGGCCACGTCCATAAATGTCGAACCTGAACCTGATGCGAGTATTTATTGGCAAATGGCAAGGTAAAATGAGAACAAGCGCATCGCCGTGCTAAACTGTTTAGCCAAGGGTTGTGTGTTGAAAAGGAGAGAGAGAGCGCAATTAGGAAAATTTCAAGAAATCTTATTCTTTGCGACTGAGAGCATATTTTGTGAAAAACAATTCAGATTCAAATTCAAGTCGGGCGAAATGAAGGAGGAAAATTAATTCAATGCTTATGGAAAGTAAGCGTAGTTGGCTTCCTTATGAAAATAAAATATATTACTTAAAAATACGGATTGTAGAAAAGTATAAGAGCGTAGTAAATATTGCGCATGAACAATGTTCTTTACAGTCAAATGATTGGTGAAACCAGGTAGAACTGGTGACATTGGAGATAATTAAAGAGAGTTCTGCGGCCATGTAAAGATACCAGTCAACATCGAAGTAAAATTATGCGGTGAAAGCGTAAAATGTGTCTGCCATAATTCCCCAACGCGCTGATTTTAAATTTAGAGGTCAATTTGTTTCCCATCAGTCGTCATTAGAATATATAAAAGTTGCTTCAAAATTAGAGAATTGCCTCAAGAATAAGTGTCATATGTTCGCTTCTATGGCTTGGATATATAGAGCTCCGCCGAACAAGAGCTATCAAATTTTCAAATGTGTATGTAACGTGTCTTGGGAAACGATGAGAATAGCCGTAGGCTCTCTGCTGCAGTTGCCAGTTGCTCTGCTTTTACTGTGAGTATAAAGGAGCAAATAGGGTGCTACAAAATGTCGGAAAAAAATCTGGTCGTGCCTTAGACACGTATGTTGATGTTATAACTTTGCCGCTGAAATGAGTTCATTTTTAAATTTAGTGTTGGTACCGATTACTAAATATTTCCTTAAAGTATGAGACAGGGAATTTCATTCCTTTGGCCGCGTGTGTGAGCTAAACTACAATACAATGTGAGTGTGTTCTTTATTTATAAGTACATTGATTGGAGACCACCCGGGCACCCTTACAGTTTCGCAGAAATTAAAACACAGCTGATGACTGAAGTTTTCTGCTCTTTCCATATGGCGGAGTACCATAAATGAATGTTTGTTTCCGTGACTTGCGACTCGTGTAAAAGAGTGATCGAACGTATCTAGAAAAACGTCGTACTCCTTTCTTTCTGAACTTATAACTGTATTAAGAAATGTGCGTTCAAGCTCGTTAAGATGGTACTAATATTCATTATTACTATCGCCAGATGTTGGTAAAGTAGGTGTAGTGATTTCTACTATTTCCAGACGTTCCCAGAAGCCTCGGTGGCATACAAATGGCTGTTTAAGATGGCATTGCGCGAACCCCTACTTCTTAAAGGCTACATTGTTTTGTTTCGTATCTAGATTGATTTATGGTCATGATACAATTGCAATTTGAACATAGGTTTTTTTGTTTGCTTTTTATTCTGCAGAAGAAGCCTATACTGCCACCAAGGCGCCATCGCCGAAAAATGCATATCTATGGTAAAACATACATCTGACTATTATTTGTTATTATCTTACTTCTGCTTGCACGAGAGGCTAAACACATGACGCCTTGGTTTATGATTATTTATGGTAAAGCGTCGCTTTTTCTTTTTACCATTTCTAAAGCGTTCGACAAGGTCTGTCACAAACTACTACTTCACAAACTATCAAATCTGAACATTGACTGTAACTTATTGAAATGGATTGAATGTTTTTTTACTTAATCGCTCACAATTTGTCTCTGCTAATGGTTATAATTCTAGCTTTACAGAGGTGTGTTCTGGAGTTCCGCAAGGTTCCGTTCTTGGTCCTCTTTTGTTTCTGATTTACATTAACGATCTTGCCTCTCTTGTAAATTCTCGTATTCACCTTTCGCCGATGATTGTGTCATTTATAGAAAAATAACCAATGCTAACGACATTACCTTACTTCAGTCAGACCTTTCTGCTATTGGTAAATGGTGCAAGGATTGGCTAATGCAGCTAAATATTAACAAATGCAAAGTCATGCGCGTATCTAGAAAAACTTCCTCCCCATCCCACTACTACCTCAATAACATTTCCTTGGAATCAGTTCCGTGATACAAATACCTCGGCGTCCACATTACTGGTAACCTCGACTGGTCCCTCCATACCGAGAACATAATTAAAAATGCTAATCGCATGCTAGGCTACTTACGTCGCAACTTTTATAATGTTCCGTCTCACTTGAAACTGTTACTATACAAAACATTAATAAGATCGAAACTCGAGTATGCTTCACCGGTATGGGACCCTACTAATGTGAACTTAATAACTGATCTCGAGATGGTCCAAAATAACTCTGTACGTTTTATTCTTGCTAACTACAACCGAACAGCCAGTATAACAGCCATGAAGACTAAGTTGTGCCTCCCTCTACTGACATCGCGCAGAAACGTTTTACGCATAACCCTGTTCCACAAGTTGTACCATCATCCCGCTCTTCGTGATCGCCTCATTCCCCGTCCAATTTATGTATCCCATCGCATTGACCATCAACACAAAGTTGGAATTTTATCATGTAACACGAAATGCTTCTCGCAGTCTTTCCTGCCGCGAACCTCACGAGACTGGAACCACCTTCCCGCAGAAATTGTTGGCATTACTAACTATGAGCAGTTCCGCGTAGCTCTAGCTAACATTGTATACTCAGGTGCTATTTGACATTCATGTACATACTGTACTCTCTTCATTTTTGTGTATTTACCACTCCCCCTCTGTAATGCCTCTGGCCCTGAGGGGTAATGTAAATAAATAAATAAATAAAACAGAAGATAATTATTAATCTTCATGTAAAAATGTCGGAGAGGCTCCTAAAAGTGCAAGACACACGCTGCAACCAAAGTAATCTAATGTGGATATGTTAATGGCAATTTTAGATTATAGTATATATGCAGGGTATGCTTCCGCGGTTTGGGTTATAACAGTTATTATTAGTACTGTATTCGTCCTAACAACAGCAAGAATCTAAATATGATGGTCACCAAAGCTAGTGGCAAATGTCGGCAGAATATCCCCCACTCTCTCTTTTGCCGCACATGTCGATTCTCTTAAAATAAATATATTTCGTCCTTCACGTAAGGCATACGGTTATAGGGACAACACAATATCAGATAAGGCACATCTCATAGTAAATTTGTATCGCTTCTCCGTCGAAGAAGAACACTTGCGATAAAAAGCACAAGTAGAATGGATTTGGATGCAACTACACTGAATTTGTTGTAGATTTGTTGCCTGCCGGGCCCCAAACCAAGATTTATTACAAAATTAACGCTCACCTGAAGGGGAATATGATATGCACCAGTTATACTTTCTATACCCCTGGTGAAAGCTCGTATTGGTAAAGTGCGAATCACTTTTGCTACATTTCTTGGGATATCTTTCTTAAAAGTAACAATATATTCTGCTGAGAGTTGCACCAGAACAATTCTCAGAAACCTTCGCCTTCATTGCCGGCATTTAATAAAGTTCAATTTCATCAAATGACGTACTGGCACTGTTCGAAGAGCAAAGCAATCTGCAGGTAAACTGATAAGAGGAACATATCCCATATTACTTATGGAACTATTGCTTTCGTTTTGCGAACAACATGATTAAAAAGAGTAGCGAAATTAAAGGTTGGTGAACACAAGCACAGCATTAGGGCATGGCGCGACAACGTTACTGATCCCATCCACAGCTCGCTTTGCTGATCCTTGTTCGCAAACGTGCGCTTTGCATGATCGTGAATAAATTATCTCTTTATTGGTGTGTCCTTCGACACATCCTTCGAAATAAACTTTTAGGCCGCCGCATTCTGTGCGTGACCATATGTAGTAGGTATGAAGCCCAGCTTTAAAAAGCAGTATGAGGGTGCCTACGTGGCCTAAGACTGGCGTTTCACGAAAGGTCGATGGGCCCCGGAGGGTTCTTTTTTATCTGAAAGAAGATACCCATTTGGGCATCTCTTGACATGTCATGTGGTCTACTTACGTCATAAATTTCACTAACCAATCTGGGTCTTGCATTGTCACTGGGCAAGTATCGGCCGACAGAGCAGAGATTTCGTTTTTCTCTCACTGCTCGTACATCGAGGACGTCGTCTACCCCGTGGTGTAATTCTTTCTTTAACGCACACGCATTAGGACTATAAACAAAGTTAGACTAAATATATGTGCATTTCTCAAGACTACTGTTTTAACACTACATCTTTAGTACACCCTGTTAAAAAAATTATCCGTCACCGTCATAGGCAACGACATCAACATAATGCCTCGCAGCCTTGAAAACACACGAGCATGCCACTGCTAGACGCCAGTGTGAAAGGACAATTTCTTGAACCCTTGTCCCCACCTTTTTATGCCGCGTATTCAGGAAAATTCACGCGCATGCATCTGCGCTTGTTGGTAGTTAACAGGTGACGAATGCCTTCACTTTTGCACACACCATTTAGAGCCAAGCAGCCTTCAAAAAGAGTAAGTACGCCTCTGAAATGCTAGATTAGAGGTCGCAAACAAACAAGCCATTTCACTATCGCTAGTCTTCTACGGCTGGTAAATTACGTTTACCTCTGGTAGAAGGCAGGTGGCAGGCGACGAGCACGCAGATCCTTCCGCATTCCGTTTGAGCCAATGTACCCTCAGAAAACCAGATACATGGCTCTGGCAGGTGGTAGTTGGCAGGTGACGTGGCCTGCAGTGATAGGTCAGAGATGCAAAGGCACACCGGAACTTTTTATACTTTGCTTTTAAGAGCGTCAGCTCCTCTCACGTTTGGCGATTTCTGTCGGTCTGTCGGCGACTACAAATTGAAGATGGCGGATTTATCACGGAGTTATCAAGGGCTTGAGTTAGAAATTTCTATACGTGTTCACCGTGGTAGTTTGCCATCCCAGCCATGTAATATGGCGTTTACCTAGGACATATGGTGCAACCCAATATGGCGCCCGCTCCACGACCTCGTGAGTTAAGTGGTGTCATCCAAGATGGCGTCCACAATAAAGGCCACCCTATGTGACAAGGTGCTACCCAAGGTGACGAACACCCTAAGACCCTACTGGGTTAAGTGCAACGTTCTCAGATAGACAGTTGGAAAATTGCGTTGGTGCGCTGCGCAGCAGAGTGCGCCTAAACAATCGCTGCCAACCAAAATGGTGGCCACATAGATAAAGTGGTGACAAACAAGATGAAAGCATAGTTTAGTAATCACTCGATGCTTACTTCATAATTCAATATGGCCGCCATCATTAGAGACGGCGTGATGTATACATCATAAGCAAGATGAAGGCATAGTTCGATAATCACGTGATTTTTAAATAATAAATCATATGACGGCCATCACTAAAATCCACATGACGTCTAAGTCATAATCAAAGATATCAATTTTCGAAGATATTATATGAATGTGTTTAAACATGATGCCAAATATTTATAAAAAATTCACAGACACATGTGTTATAATCAGAAAACATTCTTTAATCATTCACACCTAACACCTTACATTCGTGCACTTCAACACTTATCGGTCGTGGCTTCTTTTTTAAAGTCCACCTGAGCTGTGAATGCTCGGCGGGCTATGTGACGTCACGAGACTAGATAGCAGGCAAAGTTCGCAGGAGCAGCCAACTAGCCCTTAGATAAAAAAAAGAATGTGCTAAAATGTATTTCAAATGTATTGTATTTATTTCATATTACCTTAATATCATTTTATCTGCTTAAGATGTAGAATGAATACATTATAAATATTTATGTGAGCAACACACTACATAGTTTCTCAGTTATGCTGAAATACATTTTTTGCCCGCCTGATTTATTTATAACATATCAAAAATGTGCTTTATTAACTTCGGCTTTTTATGCAGAGATAAAAAATGTTCCAACCATAGACAGTGCACTTTCAAGGTATTACTAACGCACCCACAACGTTTGTTTTCAGTCTAGCTTTAATTATAAACTAATGTTCTCTTTGGGTTCAACCACCAGCTTGTATTTCATCCTGCCAAAATGTCAATATTCCTCATAGTAACACCGTCAGCTATTCGTATTCATTTCTTCCCCAAACTAGTAAAGATTGGAACAACTTACCTGCGTCACTTACAAGCGTTACCAGCACTCAGAACGTTAAAACGGCCGTACAAGGTTTTATTTTATAAGCTCATGTTACAAATGACTTACTGTGGGTAGTAACATTGTTTCCTTACATACATTGTATTTTGTACTATTTTGCTCCTGCTACAATGCCAACATCGCGACCAAAATCATAATATTGTCTTGTAAGCCTTGATTTTTCTATTCGCTTTGCTACTTCTTTCTGTATCTCTAGGCTTTATATTTCTATTTTAGTTTTTGTGTAATTTGTCTTGTTCTTTGCTCTTCCCCTCTGTAATGTTATATGTACCTTGAGGAAATAACAAATAATTAAATAAATGTACCAAAAGTATATTTCTAGCATGCTTCGAATTTATTCAAGCTGCAGCAGAAATAGAATGTAATTCTGAAACTGAAAAAAAAAAATATCTAGGTAAAATGTGGCGTAAAAATATTCAATAATGATATAAGAAAATAAAAATACACGACGCATTTTCAGAGCTGGTTAACAAGAAGCAAAAGAGGCTATTATTCACTATTGTTCCAATAAGCAACCTTTGTGTCCATGTTCGTGCTGCAAGCATGGCTATATTAAATAGATTTTCAGTATTGAGCAAGGCGTGAAACGCACTTTTGAGTAATTACTTTCATATTTACGGAAATACATTTTCAATATAATCTCGAAATGCGAAAAATGCATGTATTTTTCGTCTATTCAAGATATGCTTTAGGCGTACTTCGAGATCTAGCATTTTCGACAGGTTTTAAAACGGCCCGCCAGGTTGCCGAAGTGGTTACGGCGCTTGACTACTGCTACCAAGTATGCGTGTTCGTATACCGGCCTCGGCGGCCGCCATTTTGTCCAGGTGACAAGCAAGGCGCCCGTGTTGTCGGTGCACGTTAATGAACCCCAGGTGGTCGAAATTCATAGAGTCCTCCACTACGGCGTCTCTCATGGCCTGACTCCCTTTGAGATGATTAACCTCGCAAACCAAACTAACCAGACTATAAAATGACATTTTCAAGGTCGAGGAAGGCCTTTAAACCACTTCTCAGAAAAATCATTTTGATTTTAAAAAGTATATTTTAATGCATTGCTAACATGCTAAAGAGGCATATGTACTTTTCCCCCATTCGAAATATGCTCGAAGTGTACTTTCGTGTATGGTATTTTTTATATATTTTAAACTCCTGTTGCGAATAATAACTGTGAAACTTGTCAAACATATTCTTAATATACTTTGAGCGCATCTGTGAATGCAAATTATATTTATGATGCATTGCGAATATACGGCAATATATTACAAAATATTACCTTTTGCTGAAGGAGGGTAGCTTTTTTAGCGTGGAAGGATGAGATGAGAATCGAAGACACGCGACCTTTGCTAACCATCCTTGAAGCATCGCGGCTCCAAAACCAAGAGCACGCCTCAGCAACGTGTAATGAGAGAGTTCATACCTCTAGCACATGGCTATTATTATCCCTTTCAGCTTGAAGTCTGCCCCTGAAACAATGTCGATGGCATTTGAAACTTCGATATGGTGTAGTTAACCTAAGAGAAAATTGTTTCGGCATAATAATGGTTTCAGAAACTAGCAAACAGTATTTATATGTGCAATAGCATAATGTTGCAGTATGCTGCAGAAAAGCAACGCTTTCACGCATATTCCACAAGAATCTAATTCACTGTCTTATATTTTCTTCCTGTCTGGCAGAGGAATGTCCAACGTCTGCGCACAGACTGTAGAGCTTACGTATTCCAAAATTAAGTGCGGAGGCAAACACGATGTCTGCTTATAAGAACGTTTGAAGTTTGGTGTGCATTGAAATGGTGTTTATATTTTTCTTGCATAGTTGGCATATTTTGGCCGTGTTTTTCGAGCAGCGATACTATACATATGTGGAATGAAAATGAAAATTTACAAGTTGTGTTTTTGATTCTTTCTTGATTATTCCTATGCATAAGTCTGCTTGCAAATATGTAATGCAATAAACATGCTCATTTACTCTGTTTGCGTATTTCAAGAATTGCAGCATTGGTGGATTGATTGGACCATGCGAGAGCTCAACGGCCGAAACTGGAGGAGGATGCAATTCTACCAGCACTCCCGACCTTGCTGAGGAGACCTCATCAGTATCTAACCCAACACTTACCGAAAACAATAACGAGACATCTGATGCAAACGCAAATGAGACATCTCAGGCAAACAAAGCCGAGACAAATTCCACGAACAGGAGCCAGACACCTGCCGTAGAGGAACAAGATCGTAACAGCACCCGAAACACACGTCCTGCCCGTCGTCGCACTAGAAGTACACTAACGATTAAGCCGCAGAGCACATCAACTGCACCTGTAACAGTGCCGCTAGATTCAGCGGGGTTTCAAGGTGGTCCATCTCAGACCTCCTATGCGCCGGTTGGAGCTCGTTTACGTAGACATCGTGCGTATGAAGGAAGTCGTGGTTCTCAAGTTGGCACGGAAGCGCTTAGCCCATCTGGTGGAACAATGGAAATGGGAGGCAATGGGGCGTCGGGAGGATTGGGAACCGCAGGAAACATGGCAGTGGCAGGTATTGGAGGGATTGTAGTGGGAGCAATGGCGGGTACCGCTATGAGCTCAGCATCTTCAGGAGCTTCGTCAGGACTGACACCAGTATATACACAAGCTTCAATGCATTCTCAAGTCCTTCCGCGACGTCCGCAACCTACGCCCTCATACGTGTCGCTTACAAGCTCTACACTCGGCGGCCGGAAACAAAGACGGCCGGCTCGTTCTGTGTCTCGTTTTCGGCTAGGTTAAGCTTGTTTCGGCGTGGCAACAGCAAATGTTTCGTCATTTTACTTTTTATTTAGTATATAGAAAATAAAAGCTAACAAAGCAAATGTGCCATTGTCATTCCACTAAGGTTGCATTATTTTTATCTCTGTCTTAGATAATAAGCCTGTGTGCGCTGCGTGAATGATATACATTATAAAGTAGGATGTATTTGCATAAAAAGTCCGAAAAAAGGGATACGCTCTACAGTGAATATTTTCAGAACTTCTTGCTGTAATGTTATTACCTAATCTAATATTTCTGTTCAACATCGATGTAAGTGAGTGTCCAAGAAAAGGAAGGGCTAATGTAGATAACGATCTTGATAAGCCACGGCGAAGTTAATGACCGTGCTAAGAAAATAAAGGTGGCTATACGCCCCATGCCACCGCAGACGCCCAACTGAATTGTGCATTGAAGAAAGCGTTCCAATCAAGGGACGAAGTAAGGAAGCGTCAAACTATTGCTGGATCGACCGCAAGAAAAGGAGCCGCCCAAACAAGGCTTCACTAATAGCTAATTAGTAGGCGTGATTAAAAAGGGGCCGAAGGAAAGCGAACCGCTCTTTAGAAAACGTGACATAAATAAGAAGATTTAAGATTTGGCCATACGATTACAATTACAGTCCTGGCTAGGATCTGTCCTGTAGTGAATCACTTGGCTTGACTCTGACTTGTGAAGAGAGCCTTAGCTCCAAGAATGCAGCAGCGCTAAAGGTTTTGCATACAACGATCAGATATCTCTGGCCTTACTATGGAGAGCGGAGTGACTTTGAACGACAATATCGGCTTTGCTAACGTGCTTTTGACGGCATTCGCCTTCAAAGAGGATACACGCTTGGAACCGCTGCGTAAAATCTTATTTTTTGCTCAATTTGGTCCAGAAGTGGGGTTAGACACAGCTGTCGCAACCGTGTACGCTAGATATATTTTAGAAGTGTCGCATGTCGAGCTCCCGCACTACAGCAGCCGCCACCGTAGAAATGACTTTCCCATAACGGTGGTTATGGGAAAACGGCCCTCATACTGCGCCTAATAAAACATTAAGTACTGTGAATATATACGTATAGATGCTAATACAAATATATTCGGATATACGCCCAGTCGGAAAAAACTACAGAAAATTTTCTGATGTTACGACAAAATTTCTGTGCGGTTTTTGACGGGAAACCTGTTGTGACAACAGAACATTGTGTAGTAACATCAGAAATTTCTGTAGTTACAACATAAAAGTACTACAGACAACAGAATTTTACTACAGAAAAACTACAGAACTACAGAAAAGTACTACAGAACTACAGAAAAATCTGATGGTTACGACAGAACTACAGGATGTTTTGTCGTATTTTTGACAAGGTTCTGTAGTTTTTTTCGGCTGGGCGTATACCAGCTGACAGGGTGTGCAGCAAATAAATTCTAGGATTAATTTATCCGACCCACAAGTGCCGCAAAGAATGACATTTAAAGGGTAAAGACAACTAATTACGAGGTTGCGCGAAGCTTGTCACGTGCTGCTCTTGGGTTTCAAGACCATCACAGTCAGGTAATATACTCAAAGGAGGAGTAGAAAATATTTCATGTTCTTTTTATGTTTGTGTAAATGCTCGCTCTCGCATTCTGGACCCATCACTAGTGCATTGACTGTGACGTAGGAGCACTGAAAAAAACATAATTATTTCTGACGTCACTGCGATTTTCTGACGTAAGAGCCGATGCTGCAGTTCGGCTCGAATCGACTGTTCTATTGCACCCGTACATATGCCAGCGTGGTAGTGTTCTAAGAGTTCTAACGCACAGACACCACGATGACTCACTGTAGCCAAAATTGTTCTTAATGATAGTAATCATTCACTAAAATAAGCGAAGGCTGCCGCCGACGGCGCAGCAATGGTTGGCGGACAGCGTTGTTGTCGGTCGTAGCCGAGACCGGAGTAGCCGGTGGCGCAGCAGGGAGGCAGCGGAAAAGACAAAATTATGTTATCAGGACTGCTGATATACCCGTGCAATAGTATCATGCCTGCACAAGTGAGGAACCTTCGGCAACGGTGCCTCCTATGGGCGCGCCAGGCGACGAACTGCGCTACTCTCAGCCTGCACTGCTTTTCACTAGGCCTATAGTTGGTTTCGCCGGACGCCATTTCCGAACGGGCCGGGGTCTCAACGCAGTGATAAAGGTTCGTCGTCCGTAACCGCTTTGCTGTCGAAAACCTGTCTTATAACAAAATAATCTCGATAAACGCGTATATTGCGACTACCCTCAGTCGGTATAATTTGCTCTACACAAGTATCACCGACAACTGTTCCCGGAACCTTGCCGCATTATTCGACGCACCGGGTTCACACCGGTGCTTCGTGGTGAATGCACACGGATTACGCGATAGAAGCAATTGCCGATTTCAGCTCACAGTTTCCTGCCAAAAGTTTACTCTACGACCATTTTTATTCGCTAAATTTTGTGATTTTTCTCTCAACAATCCCCAAATTCGCCTATATGAAGTAGCGCTCAAACTGGTCCGCGAAAGCTGCGCCTCGAATAGAGCGATTAAAACTATATACTTGCAAGCATTCACGCGCGCTCCTTCACAGTCAAAGCTGCTCCCGTTTTTAATTTTTCCAAGCAGTTAAACTTGAGCGACGACGCGAGGAATGATGCCTTAGCGCGTAAAGAATGGTGCTGGATACCACCCCAGTGTTCGTGACTCAGCGACACATTGCAGTGCAGAGATGCGAACTTTCTTTAGAAGGCTGTACATATTTATTTACAACTTATTTATATCAATGTCGTGACATGCGACATCACCACATCAAAGTTCAATACCCAACGCCGGACACCGACCTGTAAAAAGGGGTAGAAGCGTCCCCCGGCTTGGCGCTCGACTTTTCTAGGGGTGTGCGCATAGGAGAAGCTCCGTAAACCCCGTGACGCCTTCTCCCCCCTCCTCGGTGGGACAAACCCAGTCTAGTCTGCAAATGTGGTTCATGCTTGTCTTCCAAAGGTACTATCCTTTGAGCCTCACATGCAGTGCTTCCTCTGAGCCTCAGCTGCAGCTGATCTAACAACAAAAAAGGGACACGTATGGGCTTCTGCTGCACAAGGTGGGCCTATAGTTACCCGATGGTGGAACGAATCATTGTCTCATAGGCACAACTATTTGGACCATGACCCTTTTCCCAAGCATTTCACCCCAGTAGAGCCGAGCACCAGGCCAGGGGAGGCTTGTACCCATTGAAAAATCGGTGGTTACCCGGCCACACGAGGGATCGAACCCGGCACCTCCGGAGCGCGAGACGGACACTCTACCACATCGGCTAACTCTTCTTTATTTGCAGCATGGTACTTATTAAATGCTTTTAAATTCACCGTAAAGCTATATACATCATTTACATAGTAATCAGCTTGCAGGCGAAAAGTCCAATTGAAACATACATCACAACACCACACAACTAGTATACGACTTAGCACAACTTCACTAAAACGGTGGAAAGGAAAGACAACACATCAACAATGGCAGCCAGTCCGATTGATAGTCAGTATCTTCGTAAGTGTCTCTAAGCTGGTGTACCATCTGGCCGATATGAGAAACGGGGTAGACTAGAGGCTCAGCATTCCGATCCAACATACGGGTTTTCCACAGACTCTGCAGTCCAAGGAGGCAAACCATGTGAAAGGGTTCGTGGTCATTTTCGGTGGTTATCAAGTGACGCACACTGTGGGAATTCAAAATAAAGTCTTTGTTAATGTTCTTTGCAGCACGTTCAAAAATATTATTGCATCTTTGCAGGCAATCAAACAATAATCGATGGTTTCAGGTGTATCACAAAACCGACAATTAACAGAAGAAACAGAAATATTTTTTGACTGAAGCCACACTTTAACAGGCAAAACCTCGGCATGAAGTTTAAGGAAAAACGTTATAGTAGAAGGCGAGATGGGCATTTTGCGCACCCTTTTTAACACATCATGCCCCGTACAATTGGAATAGAGTGAACGATATAAGGGAGGCGGGAACAACATAGATATCAATTCTTGGTATAAATTTTCCCGTGAAACAGAGAATAAGTACTCATAAGAGAACCAAACTGCCAGAAAACGCACTGAATCGTAAACTTCTTTCATAAAACTATATAATAAGGGCCGATCGGTAAAATTGGAAGAGACCACTAAGTTTGGAAGAAGGTTCACAAGGTTAGTTTGCAGGGTTGATCTGGTGATTTGATGTGAAGTATTACGGAAAAAGAAGAAACGAGCAACTAACTGTCTGACATAGCGATGTGTCAAACATTGTCCGCCAGCAGAAACAGGACTGAATAAGTTATCGCGCCGCATAGGCTCAAAACTGGACGACCATATGAACGTCGCAAACGCTCGGTGAAAACTGTGTATGTAATTCCTCGCGCAATAGAGTACCTGTAAAGCGTAATAAAGGTTTGTAGCCAGAAACATGTTACATGCCTGTGCTCGGCCAAAAATTCATAGGCGGTGCGGAACAAAAGTCTGAGCATAGCTATGGAGTGCCGTGACCCGCTCTTTCCAGTAACGCCCACTAAACTCCAATGCATGAAGGGGAACTCTAAGGTATTTAGGGGGAACACGAGTCCATTCATTTCCAGCATAATAAGTCGGCATTGTTCCCCATGAACCGAACCACAGACCCGAACTTTTAGATGTATTCATTTCAGCGCCAGATACTGTGCCAAACTGCTCAATGGTGGTTATAACTTCGTCAATGCTGGGTTAGTCTGTGCAGAAAAACGCCAAATCGCAAGCATTCTGACTTCATTACTGAAGGCAACATAACCACTAATACTGTGGTTTTGCAGTACACTCAAACAAAGTGGCTCTAGTTAGAGGACAATGAGTAGCGGCGACATAGGACAGCCTTATTCGATCATCCGTGAAATATTCACGGATGATCGAATTAGCACAGACTCTGAGAGGCGACCATTAACAATCAAGCGAGTGGAACGGTTGTCGTAACAAAGTTGCACCCCTTTCAGTACAGCTGATCTAACATTCGCACGCTCGAGAAGAAAAAATAGAACCGAATTCTGGACACGATCAAATGCCTTCGCAAGGTCAATCTGGAGTAGAGCAAGCTGCTCATAAGAGCCAGATCAAGATTCCTGAATCGTACGTGCAATATGTATGTTACTTTGTATGGGGTGTCCCCTCAAGCCAGACGTGTGAGGGTCTGAGGGCCAATGCGAACCGTCATGGCATGCTCTAAACAATTTGATAGTACTTTCGTAAAAATTTTGTAGTCCACATTGGCCAACATGATTGGCCTGTAGCCATCCACTGAGAGCAATGTTTCTTCCCCCGTACTCTTTGGAATTAAGACTGTGTGATTCCTAGTAAAGGACTGAGGAAGGACCCCCACATCAAAACTTAAAGCGAAAATCTGCAGCCAGACAGGGCTCAGCAAAGGTTTAAAAGTTTTGTAAAACTCGTATTATATGCCATCAGGACCAAGTGTTTTAGAGAGGGGTAATTGGTCAATTGCGTGTTCTATTTCTTCCCACGTGAAATGGCCATTATTGAGAGCACAGTCATAATCTGATAAAGGCGTTATAAGAGCTTTGAAGGTAGCTAGTAGATCCGATTTAGAAGTAGCAGAAGCATCACTGAACAGTGTTGTGTAATAGGTGACAAACACAGAGATGATGTCACACGTTTTCGTTACTAGGGTGCCATTAGACATCATTCCCGGCATCAATTTTGCAGTAGCATAACGGTGCTCATCAAGTAGAGCTTGTCGCGTAGGGGTTTCTGGTGCAAAGCACGATTTGTACGAGATCGAACGGGCGCCCCTGTATCTTTCAGCATCCTGTTTTTGTAGGTCACACTTTATCCTAGGAATTTCGTCTAAATATACTCCAGGTTCCTCACATTCTAAATTATAGAGGTTATACAAACTTTTATGCAATGTCTTTTCTTGAAATTTCCTGCAAAGTGTCCTAACAGACCCAATTTCAATAGCTATCACTCGCACCTCCTATTTAAACAGCTCCCATGCAGCAACTATTGGCATGGCACCTGTCAAACACACTTGTAGCTGGGAGCGTATCCGAAAGGCACAATTCTGATGATTTACAAGTGAAGAGGTTAGCTGCCAAAGCTCCCATTGCGGCCTGAATTTTGAACAGTAGGTTCTCCCGAGCCGAGCAACCACAATACAATGATCTGAAAACGAAACTGGTGCAGTTTCACCGAACAAATCACGGGAATTCAGCGTGGACGAAACATAAATCCTGTCTAGGCGCGCGTGGGACCTCCCCTGAATAGGCGTGAATAGTGCAGTTGCATCACATGAGGCCCCTGTATCAACGAGTCCTGAGTCATCTATAACACGCGACAACACTTCTCTACTTCTGTCCCTGTGTTTACTGGGCCCAGCACGATCATTCAAGTAGCATACACAATTAAAGTCTCCCATTATCACAACATTCTTATCACAATCTAGGAGGTTAGCCATGGCTTCAAACATATCAACACGCTGAGCTGCACTATTGAGCGCATAAATATTGATAGGTCTCCATAGCTTCCTGTGGAGCAAAAAATCACAGCTTATTAGTGGCCCTTCAGAGTCAGTATAGTAAGATAACGCAGAATAAGGGAGAGCCTTTCGCAGAAACAAGAAACAACCCGTCGACAACTCTTCGGCTAACTCTTCGGTACGGATCGTTGACCCATTTGCAGTTTAGCAAATAGGTGAATGATCGGAGGTCAGAGGCTGGCAGATTCAGGCCTTGGCCTTCTGCTGCACTTTAGGCTGGAGTCCCTTGAAACCTCCGTCAGCCTAGCTTCCCTCCTCGGACAACCCATCTGCATTCGACTCTGGTACAAACCCAACTGTCCTCCGAGCCTAACTGTCCAAAACGCCCACTTCCTTAGCGTTACTAAAACTCCCAATCTAGTCCGTAGGCCAATAAACGACTAGTTACTCTGTGGCCAATAGCCCGCAATGTTTTTTTTTTAAATGGGCTGGCCAATCACTGTGCCATATATGCTCCTCTCCTACGCATATTAAGTGAAACAAACACAAAGCACACAGAAAGCAGCGAGTGATTGGACGCGCAAACGCACACATCATCGCTTTACACCATCTCCAAAATTCTCCCAGGCAAGAGCAGTTAAAAAAATGAACAATGCTTACAGTTGTGTTTCAAAAGCACACAACACACAAACCTCAGGCCCGTTTTTAAAGGGACAGATGTCCAGACATCTTCCGGAGAAGACACCGACAGTGGCTTCTCCTGCCGCGCATTCTCCCCAGCCCGTGTTTCGCCGCATTTTGGAGATTAATGGCCTCCGCGCTCTGTCTACTCAATGCGAGAAACCGACAGAGCAATTAGCACCGAGCCCAGAACTGCGCTTACGCAGCGCTCTCTAACTGCTCTATCTTGCCTCCTTCGCGGCACGGTCGAAGCACGACCTTTCCCAGAATTGGAACGGCCCAAACCGGTGGTGTCGCTCTTCCCCATGAGTTCTGGTATCACTTCCGAAGAGTGGCTGTCTGCGCGACCGCCATAAATAAACTTGCGTCAAGCCGTCGCTTGACCTTGGCCGCCCCTTCTGAATCTTCCCCGCGACGGTGGACTCGGGGCCGACTTTGTCTAGTCTTCTGGCAGAAGCGCGCAAGCTTGACTCCTCCCCATCGAGAATGTTGCGCAGATACTTGCTGTACGCTTAACACAAAACTCCTGTAGCGGGGAGAAGGAGGACATCGTGGTGTCTTTCACACCAAACAAAATAAAAACATTCGCAGCTGCAAAACAGTTGTACCATTCCGTGCAGAGACGTGCGCGTCTCGAACAAAAATACTCTGTGTGGGCGTTCCCAAACGATGAATAAGCCATACGCCGATACAAGGCGACACACTCAGCATGGCGTACAAAACTCCACACAAACCCATAAATACAACATGATAAATCACAAATAGCAGAAATTCACACACAACACAACTCCCTCACAGGAATGACCGTCCACTCCCCGTTCTGTCTCTTGGGTCAATAGTCAACGCTCCCCTACTGTCATTCACTCCCTCAACGCGTTGTCAAACCATAGAAGACTTTTACGCCTTTCACAAAATGGCAGTGGCAGAGTGGGTTGGGACTGTAAACACTAAGCGCACAGCGCGTACCACCAGGATCAAGCGCCTTTACTGCTCACACGGCAGAGACGAGCCGCAGCGTACAACATAGTCGCATACGTCCTGCTTCTTTGCAGTGCCGCTCTCCTGCATTGCAGAAGACGCTAGCCAAATGCGTACACGGCGCACGCGCTTCATCGAAAGCCTGAACAAGAATGCACCCGAAAAGTGTGTCTAAAACTGTCCTGCCTGGCTCAAGAAGCTCATTCACAGGAGGCTGCGTCTTAGCGATCTGTTGTTTACGCAGATGCGCACCAAGTTCCCAACACTGGCCGTAGTCAATCGCTACCTATGGCAATATTACTTTGCTGCGCTCAGTGAATAGGGGATCATTTCCGTCTCCACCGCCGGGGCCGCAATAATTTACCTCTGCGCTCATTGTAGCTTCACATGGCCCCGATTTTGGTGGGTCAGGATCGCCTCGCCAGCTCAGGCGCGCCGCTATCAGGTCGGATGGCGGTACTAGTTTTGTAGTCACCGTTAGAGCTTCGACTCTTTCGCCGCAGCCTGTCTGGCACATTGCCGCCTTGGCCAGAAACCTAAGGTCAGCCTCGGAACTCGCGCTGTGCATGCAGTTCCTGTCATCGTGCTCATTAGCGTCATTAGCATCGTGAGTACGTTCCGCTACTTCGCACGACTCAGCCTGCACATTTTTATCGGTGACATTTATTGTCACAGGCGCCTCTTTAGAGCGCGGCTCTACCTCAGGGTTAAGAGACTGCCCTCCTCCTTCAACGTATGTGGTTGATTCCTAAACTCGCGCCTCCTCGGCGCCCACTACGACTTCTCTCTGCGCATCAGTATAAGCTACAACAGCACTCTCCGCAGGAAACCGGGATTCCTCTTTTACGTTCTCTTGCAAGAACGGATTTAGTGCTGCTGCTGCTAGCCGTACCGACTGCTTCGATGATGATGATAAAATTAGCTAGTCCCTTTGTAACGGATGAGGCCCTTTGTAACTCAGCGTCTATCAGCGTCATCTGCCGGGAGCGTACGCCGGACCTGCACCGGCTCCGGTAGCTTATGCACCGCTCGCCGTGAGCGCTCTTCTTCAAATCATTTCCTCTCCTGCCTTAGCTCTTCCTCGGCTATGGCTATGCAGCTCTCGAGATCGCGGATATGCGGGACGCTTCTTTCCTTTTCCTTGGCTCCTCAGCATCTGACATCAGTGTGTACCCAGTGTTGTATCCACAGTCATACTCCGCCCACCAACAAAATTCAGCCTTTAGAACTAAACTTGCGAGTCTTATCATTTATGTTCATTACTTATTTTCTAATGCAGTCAATCATTTCTTTTAAATAATTAGTTAAACAATTTAACAAAAATATTGTCACGGGAGGACGAGGACAAAGTTCTGTGCTTGCGTGCGTGAGGACTACAAAGGGTGTGATTCGTATTGGGCGCCGCCGGCCTGAAGTTTTCCGTCTGGACAGCTGCCCCTTTGTAAATATCTTTAAATATATCTCTGTGTGCGTGTATGTACGCTACATTATTGTTGGAGGTGCTGGGTAGCCTACAGCAAGCACGGAACTGGGCAGCGGTCTTCGACTTCCTGCTTTTTAGCCGTGACCAGCGACGAGGCCGCACCATTGGCGTCCAACACCTCGGCTTTTATTATTGCCAACCCGTTGATCCTGGAACCTTCAATGGAGTGGATGGTGCTGATGTGGAGGACTGGCTCGCTATGTACGAGCGCGTGAGCACACGCAACAGCTGGGACCCGACTCTGAAGTTGGCTTACGTCATTTTCTACCTGACAGGCACTGCAAGAGTCTGGTTCGAGACCCATGAGGAGGAGCTGACTAGTTGGGACCTCTGCAAGCGGAAACTTTCTGACTTATTTGATAAGCCAGTCGGACATCACGTAGCCGCGCCGAAGGAGCTCGCATGCCGAAACCAATAGTCCACAGTAAGGCATGTGTCATACATCCAGAACATTTTGGCTATCTGCATAAAAGTTGAGCCCGCAATATCAGAGAGTGATAAAGTTGATCATCTTGTAAAAGGAATAGAAGATGACGCCTTCAACTGGCTCGTGAACAATGACTGCGGAATGGTTGACGGGATCCTAAAAGACTGCGGCCGGTTTGAACAAGCGAAAAGCCGCCGTATTTCCTCACAGTTCACGCGGCTGCTGAACACGATTGAGACGTAGTCCTGCGTGGACTCGACCCCACCTTGCCTTCTGTCAACATCCGACAGCCTTGCACGACTTGTGCGCCGGAAGCTAGAAGCAGTGTCTCCTACAGTTTCCCAACTACTGTTACCAAACAGTGCCCCTAAGGTATCTCTTATACAGGCAATTGTCCAGCAAGAATTTGCCAATCTCGGGATCAAACCTGTATGCTCCATTAGCTCCCCAGATGCTCGCCGTGTGTCCCCGGTGCTTGGTTCTGGACATCCGTACTACCCTCGGCGCAGCCGTAACCCAGATGAATGGCGAACACCTGACAACAGGCCTATCTGCTTTAACTGCTCCCGAGTCGGTCTCATCTCTCGACACTGCCGAACTCGTCCACCATCGACCTACCGCCGCTACTGTGATTATGTCTATTCCCGCCCTTCTTATCGCCCTCTGGATACCAATTCTTAAGCTCCGACACACACTCTGCCCACCAACCGTTTGTTTCCGCCCTACCACCGACGTTCACCGTCGCCGCAATCTTGCCGCCCATCATGTCCAGATCCTTATGCTCGATGTCGTTTGGATAACTGATTGCCGCAGCATCTGGAAGTGATAATGCTCTGACGACCCAACGCGAAAACGCTGCAGCTCTCCAGGCCAGACGGAACATGCTTAGCGTCGATGTAGACGGGATTACTGTTACAGCTCTGATCCACACGAGAGCGAACGTCTCTGTTTTGAATTCCCGTCTCCGCCATAGCCTAAGGAAAGTGCTCCCTCTTACCCGCTTAGCTGTTGTCAGTGTCGGTGATGGTGGCACTTGTGCTGTCATTGGAATGTGTACAGATCGTGTGTCAATGGCCGGCCGTCATACTTCTGTTGTCTTCACTATGACCTAACCTCGGCCTTGGCTTTTTCTCTGAACACTTGGCCCTCATTCATTGTGCTACAAGTGTTGTTCAGCTCGACCTACCGTTTACGGAGGAGCTGCCGGATCTAGTTGTGCACCGCCTATGTACGGTCAATTTTCACTGCCTGGGCACCGAAGCCGTCACCTATGTATCGTTCTTGTCTGTGCCACCAATCCTCGATGGCCAGTACGTGATTACTACGGCTCTTGATGCACCTCTCAAACGGAACGTTGCACTTGCGCATACAGTAGTCACTATGTCTGTTAGTCAAGTGTCCTTTCTGGTCCTAAACTTGGCATCGCACGTTCAGACGCTTCCCCAAGGCGTGTTGTTCGCCACGCTCTGCCTTTCGTCTGAATGCGTTGCATCAGCTGTTACAGGTTGTGTACCCCGTTTGGTGAACCGCTACGTGTCAGACACCACGTTATCGGCCTAATACACAAGGACGATTGCTCTTGGCCTTTTAGCAGCGCAAGCTCACGATCTCAGATGTCTTCTTTCCTCTTTCGCGACATCGTTGACTTCAATAACCGCCCTTTGGTTCAGATCTCTGTGGTTACGCATCGTATAATACTGGAGATGCCGCTCCCATTCACAGATGTCCTTATAGAGTGTCCAGTACACAACTCAACATAATTCAGCAGGAGGTGGAGAAGATGCTTATTAAAGACATCATAAACCCCTCGTCGAGACCATGGGCCTCACCAGCTGTCCTTTTTAAAATGAAGGACGGGAGTTGGCGCTTCTGCGTTGATTACATGCACCTCAATAGCATCACGAAAAAGGACGTGTATCTTCTCCCAAGAATCCATGACGCTTTGGATTGCCTTCATGGAGCCACATTTTTCTCTTCAATCGACCTCCAATCCGGGGTTTGGCAAATTGCTGTCGATGACAAAGACCGTGAAAAGATAGCATTTGTCACACCGGACGGATTATACCAGTTTAAAGTCATGCCGTTCAGTCTCTGCAACACTCCAGCTACCTTCGAGCGAATGATAGACTTCTTGCTTCGGGGCTTTAAATGGACTGTACGCCTGTGTTACCTCGACGGCGTTCTAGTTTTTTCTTCCTCATTTTCCGCGCTCCTCTAAAGACTGACGAGCATTCTTTCCGTCTTCCGTAGAGCTGATTTGCAGCTCAGCTCGTCGAATTGCCAATTCGGACACCGCCAACTAACAATCCTTGGGCATCTGGTCGATGACTCTGGTGTCCGCCCAGATTCTGCTAAACTTCAAGCTGTCAAAGACTTCTCGCCGCCTCGATCTTCTATGGATGTGCGAAACTTTGTCGGGTTGTGCTCCTATTTCCGACGTTTTATCAAACATTTAGCTGCCATCTCCCGTCCGCTCACCGACCTCCTTAAGAAAGACACCCCTTTTACCTAGGGCCCTGCTCAAGAAACTTAATTTTCTTCCCTGATTCACTTGCTCACCTTACCATCTGTATTGGCCCATTTCGACCCGGCTGCTCCAGCAGAAGTTCGCCGCACAGATGCTAGTGGATGTGGTATCGGCGCCATGCTCGTCTGACGTCACCAAGGTTAAGGCTGTGCAATCGCATAAGTCAGCCGCCTTCTTTCCACTGCTGAGCGCAATTATTCAATTTCAGAACGCAACTGCCTAGCTCTTCTTTTGGCCGTGTCTAAATTTCGACCCAACCTTTTTGGCTGTCTTTTCTCGGTTGTGGCTGACCACTATTGCTCTTTGTTGGCTTTCTTCACTGAAGGACCCTACAGGCCAGCATAGTCATTGGGCATTGCGCTTCAAGAGTATTCTTACACCGTTGTCTACAAGTCAGGGGGTCAACATCAAGACGCTGACTACCGGTCTCGTCACCCTGTGGAACCGCCAGATCCTGTAGACAATAACCTCGGCCCTTGCTTGTTCGCTATCTCTGATCTGTTTAACATCGCGGACGAACAGCGCCAAGGTTCCTCCTTGCATCCACTAACCGATTGCCTCAGTGGTGCCACCTCAGACCCTTCACTTCAACTCTGTTCTTCTCGATGACATCCTGTACCACCGCAACTTTCGCTATGATGGACCTCCGCTCCTGCACGTCATTCCCCAGCATCTCCGCTCCTCTGTCCTCAGGAAACTACATGACCTGCCCACCGCGGGTCACCTCGGTGTCTCACAAACTTACGATAGGGTCCGACGCAGCTTCTTTTGGCCCAGTCTATATTGTAGTGTTCGCCGATGCGTTGCCAGCTGCGAACTCTGTCAACGACGAAAGCGCCCATCCACATCCTGCCGGTCTTCTGCAGTCTAACGATGTACTCTTCAAACCACTCCATCGTGTCGGACTAGACCTCCTCGGACCTTTTCAGACGTCCAGTTCCGGCAACCGCTGGATCGCTGTCGCGACCGACTACGCCACGATATACGCTATCACGCGTGCATTACCAACCAGTTGCGCCACCGATGTCGTCCTTCACCACGGTGCTCCACGCCAATTGCTGACGGCCCGAAGCCACTATTTTTTGTCCCGGGTAGTTAACGACATACTTCGGTTCTGTTCCAGGCAGTATAAGCTCACTGCAGCGTACCATCCTCAAGCGAACGGGCTTACTGACTGGCTGAGCAGGACCCTCCCTGAGCTGCTGTGTACGTGGCACCCGACCATCGTGATTAGGACATTGCATTGCCCTATGTAACATTTGCTTACAATTCGTCGCGGCAAGACTGGACAGGCTATTCGCCTTTCTATCTTCTTTTTGGTCGACATCCTGCATTTCCATTGGGTACACTGCTACTGCCATCTTTGGAGTCGACAACGGATTACGCTCGTGACGCCATTGCCAAAGCAACTATGGCCCGCGAAATCGCGCGCGACTGTCTCACAGCCTCCCAAACCTGCCAGAAGTCTGTTTACGACCGCCGGCATCACCCAGTACACTATGCCCCAGGATCACGCGAACTCGTTTGGCCCCCTTCTCGGCGTGTCGGTCTTTCTGAGAAGCTCCTGCGCCGAAACAACAGTCTTTATTGTGTGCTCCGTCAGGTGGCCGACGTGAAATATGAGGTTGCCCCCCTCGATTCTCCGACTTCATCCCCCCGCCCTGCCACCGACGTTGATCACGTGGTTCGCCTCAAGCCGTACCATGCACCTGATCCGTCTTGTACTTAGCACCGGGACGATGCTTTCACCGCAGGGAGTTATGTCAAGGGACGACGAGGACAACGTTTTGTGCTCACGTATGCAAGGACGACGAAGTGTGCATGATTCGTGCTGAGCGCAGCTTTCCTGAAATTGTTCGTCTTGTAAGCTACCCCTTTGTAAATATCTGTAAATACATCTACTCTGTGTGCGTGTCTCTACGCTACAATATTTAATTACTTGAATTGATCCACTACTTGAATATTGATGTCTCAATTCATCATTTCGGTGCATTAGTTAGTTAATCACAAGGCAGTTATTCGGTTCCAAGAATTGGCTAATTCGCAAAGTCATATAGAAACGATTACGTAGAAATATAATGGGCCCCTGTAAGATACATTCTTCCGTAATACTGTACCTAAGTGCAAACCTGAAGCAACACATTTAGTCCAGCTGGCCATAATTAGTTATTTAGTGTCAGCATTAACTTTCCTTGGGTTTGTAAGAAAGAAGTTGCAGACCAGTTCGTCAATCAGCCTATGAAATGTTATGAAAATACAATTGAAATAAGTACCATGAACGCGAAAACATAATCGTGAATGTGATGCTTTCTTTTGTAAGAAAAAATTTTGACGCCGAGAAACGTAAGGATGAAAATGATACCAGATGCCTTCTCCGGTGAGAAAATGGTTTCCTTTATGCTTTTGTAGCACATGTAAGTTAACATTATAAATCGTAGTTTGCTGTTGACTGCTTCAGCTCAGATTCCTACAAAGTAGCCCCCTTCGCGGTTTTCACGCTCTCTTGTGCTAAGCTATGGTGCAGAGATTGCGTAAATATTTTTCACGTGATGTAAACTGAAAGCTTATTCGTATGGATTTCAGAGGTAATGCTACGTTATTGCTTTCAGGACGGTCACATGCATTAGGCTTTAATATTTAGCAGTAATGTTGACTTGAAAAAATCAAACCCTATGCGACACGACCTATTGAAAAAGGAAACGAAGTTTTATCAAGGCCGATTGGATTATAAGCGCGAGATATGCTGACATAAATTGCATTTACAATATGGCTGCAACTAGCAGCTGCAGCTGCATTAATTGGGAATCATAAAGGGATGTGTTGTGGCCGTATGAGGGGACGGTATTCCACCCCGCTCCTACTTCGCAGGTGCAGCGTTCTCGCTAGCAATCCGCGGAAGGGAACAAAGGGACAAAGAAAGGGGACGACCACAGTTAATACTCAAAAGGTATTTATTGCACCTGCAAAAAATACAGAGCATGCCGGCTAGCTATACATCAACAAGGTTTTTCTTGAAGGGGTCAAGGCTACGTAAGAAGGACTTTTGACTCACCGGCCAGGGGATGGGGGTGCGACTTCGGGGGCGGAAATTTTCACGCGCCGTGAATATGGCAGCCGGGATCTCACGTGCACGCCGCATTCTTCGGACAGACATACTGCGGCGGCGGCCGCGGGAGGCAGCGATAGTGTGCTGTATTTACCTATCGCTTCGCCGTTGGGGAACCAGAAGACGAGCGGTCGTGCACGACGGGCCCTCCCGCGTTCGCTGAGTACTCCGTGCTCGCTATCCCCCGGCATTTGGTGGGAGAGGCAGCGGAAGACGACCGCTCACGTTGCCGGCTGGATCCGGAAACCCTCTGTCTTCGTCCCGCGGGAAACCGCGTAGACGTCTTGATGGCGCATCCATCGTTGATTATCCCTCCCCCAAGGGGAGGTATTTACCTCCTCTCCCAGCCGGCGCTGCCACGACACTCTCCGGAGAGGTAGTGACCGGTCGCGGCGAAGGGGGGGGGACTGGTTTTCCGCATCCCTCCCTCCTTAAGTGTTCACCTATGGATGTCAAGAGCTGCTCCTTAGATGCCATCCGCAGGGTACACACGAGGCTTGCAATGACGAGCGCAAGGCAGGTCGCAAAGGCAAGACACTAGTGCACTCCAAACGTTGGTGCCCTCCGACGAGCTGCAAGGTAAAGGGGCCCCTGCTGTCCATATTCTCTTTAAATATGATTTTAATCTGCTGTTAGAAGGAGACGCGCTAATTAGGATCGAAAGAGTAAATTAATTACATGGGACTTGCGTGCAGGTATTGTTGTGGGACGCTGTGCCCGCCTAGAGATAGACACAGAAGAACGGAGGACAACAGGCAAACACCACTTGCCCCGGCGCTCTTTTTTTATCTAACCCTCGCGCTGGCGCCGCGCGCTCGTCTCGCGCTCGTCCTGCGCCTCTTCTTTTTCCGGCGCAGCGCTCCTCGGCGCGCGCCGTAACATCTTTCCACCGGAGGGGGGGGGGGGAAGAAAGTGTCGGTGAGCTGCTGCAGGCACTCCACTTATGGGGCGGCATTTCGTCGGGAAGGCAATGAGGTAGCAGGCGACGACAGTAGTGGTGATGACCCAGTATCTAAGTCGGAGTCAATGCCGGCGCCGTTAACATATCGTTTCATGTATGACACATGCTCCGGGAAAACGTGATGCACACCGCATGGTCGATGCTCGGGGAGGTCTTCGAGGCGGTATGTCATGAAGCCGAGCCGTTCAACGACACGGTAAGGGCCGCGGTATCGGGGCATGAGCTTCGTGGCACGGCCAGTCGCGCGGATGGTGCGGCGAACGAGGACCAAATCACCTGACCGGAAGGAGGGAAGTGGTGGTGCTGCCGCATAGGCCACTTGCACACGCGCATGAGCCGTGAGAAGGTTGCGCTGAGCGTCGAGGCGGGTGTAACGAAGTCGTTGGGCGGAGTCAGTTGGTGACACAGTCTGATGGGGAAGGCCCAACCGCGCGTCGAGAGGGATGGAGGGTGTTCTGCCATAGATGACGGAGAACGGCGTGACAGGCGTTGTTTCTTGCCTCGCAGTGTTGAGCGCAAAAGCTGCCGCAGAAACAAAACGATCGCAGTTTCTGTGGGACGGAGCCATGTAGGAGGCGAGTGTATCCGTGAGGGTACGGTTAACACACTCCACGAGGCCATTGCATTGGGGATGATTGACGGATGTAGTAGAATGCGCAATGCCGAAGGAGCGGAGGGCTCTCTCAAATTCATGGGACACAAAGCAGCTCCCACGGTCCGTGATGAGGCGTCGGGGCACACCATGCCGAAAAACGAGATGCTGTTCCACAAGCAAAACGGCATGAGCGGAAGAGGTGTTTGGATCGGGCAGTGCTTCGACCAACTTGGCAAAGTAGTCGATCGCAACCAGAATATATCTGTTTCCGGCGGGCATCTTCGGGAATGGGCCCAAATGGTCCAGTCCAACCAGTTCGAAAGGTGTACTCGGCGGCGAAAAAGCCTGCGGAAATGGCTTGGTTATTCGTGTGGACGATTTCCGGTATTGGCATGTCTGGCAGGACGCAACGTGTTCCTTGACGTCTCTGGACATATTAGGCCACCAAAAGCGCTCCGACACGCGTGCGTAAGTCTTGCCGCGACCAAAGTGACCAACTGTGGGAGCATCGTGTAGGCCGCGCACGACTTGCGACCGCAGTGTTGCTGGCACCACTGACAACCACACGGGTGGCCGACCACGAAGCCGCCTCACATGACACAAGAGATTATCTTTAATTCGATAGCCCCGGTGCAGTTTACGGAGGCCTACGCCGGCGGCGGTGCCAAGGGATTTGACTATGGCCGCCATGTCGGGATCTTGGGTTTGTGCAGTCCTGAAATCCGTCAAAGCCATCACGGGACTAGGGTGGCTAGAAAGGAAATCGGCATCTTGATGGGCAGAACCGCGCCGATGCACTATGGTTAAATCATACTCTTGAAGTTGCAGTGACCAGCGTGCGATCTTGGCATTTAAGTGTTTAGCAGACTGCAGCCAAATGAGAGCGTTATTTTCCGTGATTACGGTATAATGATGGCCGTAAAGGTAGGGACGGAACTTCTCGAAGGCCCAGACAACGGCGAAGCACTCGAGTTCAGAAGAGTGGCGGCGGCGTTCTACGTCGGAAAGCTGGCGGCTGGCATAAGCTAGAACTTTGTGGTCACCAGACTCGTCTTTCTGCAGAAGGACAGCGCCGAGCCCATCTTGGCTGGCATCAGTGTGGAGGACGATAGGGTCCGATTCGTCGTAGTGGATCAATGTGGGAGGCCTAAGGAGGGCGTGCTTGATGTCAAGGAACGCGAGCTGTTGGACCGGCGTCCGACTGCACGCTGCATTCTTCTTCAGCAGGGCGGTCAACGGAGCGCTTCGCTTGGCAAAGTCCGGAATGAAACGACGAAAATACAAAGCTAATTCAAGGAAACTTTTGAGCGCCTTGGCAGTGGTGGGAGCTTCGTAAGCCTTAAGCGCTTTTAGTTTTTCAGGGTCTGGACGGATGCCATGCTGGCTCACAACGTGACTCAAGTACGTCACCTCCGCAAAACCGAAGAAACTTTTTGATTTTAAGCGAAGCCCAGCAGAGGTAAGGGCTTCGAGGACGAGTTTAAGTCGCGTTTGGTGTTCTTCAAACGTAGCCGCGTAGACAATAACGTCGTCCAGGTAGAGCAACGCCATAGTCCACTTCATATTGCCTAAAATGCGGTCCATGAGGCGCTGAAAGGTAGCTGGAGCAATCGAGAGACCGAAGGCAATACGGTTGAACTGGTAAAGGCCGTCGGGAGTCACGAAAGCCGTCTTTTCCGCATCATCTGGGTGAACAGGCACCTGCCAGTAGCCCGAGAGGAGATCTAGGGTGGAAAAATAACGGGCCCCCTTCAGGCGATCAAGAGCATTGTCGAGGCGGGGAAGAGGGTACACGTCGAGGTGAGTAATAGCAATTAACTTGCGGTCATCAACGCAGAAGCGGAGTGTTCGATCCTTCTTGCGCACAAGGACTACAGGGGAGGACCAAGGGCTACAAGACAGGGTAATGATTCCCTGGTCAAGCATGTCGAATTCGTGCTGCTGGATGACTCTCCGTTCGGCTGGCGCTGCACGGCGTGGTTGGTGATGAAAGGGCCCGCGGTTTCCGGTGTTGGCCCAGGAAGTGCACCCGAGTTCACCGGCGCTTAGAGCAAAGCAACTGCGATATTCGAGCAGCAAGGCCTTGAGAGAGACAAGCTCGGCGTCGGTGAGGGTGGGCCAAAGTTAAATGTTTCCCATGGTAGGAGCGCTAGCGCTGGAGGGTGCTGAAGCAGTGCTTCAGGTTGCAGAGACGCAACCGGTGATCAGGAGTTCAGGATTGAGGCTGTACCCAATTAAGTGCCAGGAGTCAGCACGAGAGGTGCGCGGCTAATGTTAAGCATAAAGACGTGGGCCTCTCCTTTAAGCATAGGCAGAAGGCTTCGAGTGGAGGTCATCTCACGGGCTGGAGCTGAACACCGGATGGGTTCGAAAAGCACGTCCGCTGTGATCGGACTGTCAAGCTTGGCATACACCCACATTGCCGCAACCGGTTGCAGAGTCACGGCGGACGCTACAGTCACCGTAGTGATGTCGATCAGCTTGACTCGACGTGGCCACTTCGTTGCGAGGTAACGCACAGATTCTGAGGCACGCTTCGTCGCCGTCACAAGGGACTGCCACAGGGCGACACCGAGACTGGAAATCCGGCTCATCCAACCCGGCCCACGCAGAGTTCGGCTCGCCCGTGGTTCTGTTGTGGTAAAATTAAGGACGACTCCGGCTTACTGGCATCACCCGCACCCGAGGACCACTGGCCAAATAAGGCTGTCTACTGCAACAAACTCGGTGGAGAGGGTCTTTCCGAGCGCTGTCAGATTGACGATGACACGTCCGACTTGCTCCACCGGGGCGCCGTTAAAAGCTATGAGCCGGGTTTTGGCGGCTGGAAGCTGGTGGAGCTCATTAACAATAAACGATTTGTCCAGCACATTGACAGCCGCTCTGGTGTTGACCAAGGCCTCTACGTGCCGGTCAAGCAGAGCGACGTTGACGAGTACGTAGGGAACTTCAGTTCTGATCGAAGCCGACGAAAGGAGGGGACAAGGAGAACAAAAGAGTGTGGGGACAGCGGAACGGTGCCCCTGATTTCGCCAAATCATTTTCCGACGTCGGGAGGCTAGCACAGTCCCTCGCGTAGTGCCCCCTCAGGCTGCAGCGGAAGCAGGTCGTGCAGGTGTCGTTACGCCCGCGTCGGTTAGAGGCCACTGTAGGGACTACCAATCGAGAAGTCTGCACAGAGACGGTGCGCGCGGCAGACGGTGGCGACCACCTCGTGGCCAACAAAGTCAATACCGCCTCAATGGCGAGCGCCATGGCGGCGCGGACGGACTCAGGACGCCCAAAACGGACCAAGCGCTGCACCTCAGGGAGTCGGATGGTGTCGACAAACGCCTCGATGCCGACCAGGGCCACGACGTTTTGAGGTGCCCCCTGCAGCGACTGCAGAACCAGGCGCTCAATGACGGCGGCGAGGTCCTGGTATGTCTCCCCGGGCTCTTGACGGCGGGCTCGCAAGCGGTGGTACTGAGCACGGGGTTGACCTGAAGCACTGTAGTGGTCGGACAGGAGGCCCACCAGGACGGTGTAAGAGCCCAGCTAGTCGGGCGGCACGTGCTGCAGCAGCTCAGTTGTGCAGTTTCTCAGTTTGGAGACGAGCATCCATGCCTTCATTCGCTCGTCCCAGCCTCTCGCCGTCGCAATACCTTCCAGTTGGATGCGGTAAGCATCCCACAAATTAGTGCTGTCAAACGTGGGTAATTCCACTACGTCTAATGATGTACCCGCGCCGAGGACGTTATTGGCGGCTACGACAGCAGGCCCAGCGACGGCAGGGCTGGAGGCTGCGGTGGCTGTGACGCATAAAGACTCATGACCTGTGTTCGGCTCGGCTGGCACAACGCGACGGAAGTCGCGCCGGAGAGCTTCCATCTCCACAGCCTGGGCCGTCAGACGGGCCTCCCATGCGTCCATCCCCTGAGTAACTATATCCAGGAGGCCCTCAATACCGCCATCCAGCTGCTGCGAAGGACCGAGCCCCTCCGAGCGTCTAGGTCTAGCTGCGCCAGCCGCTACATCGTCGGCGCCATCGCCTGGTGGCAGTCCTGTCGTCTGGCACGTCGGGTCCTTGACTTTGGGAGCGGGTGAGTGGCATGATCCCACCGCTGGCACCACAATGTTGTGGGACGCTGTGCCCGCCTAGAGATAGATACAGAAGAACAGAGGACACCAGGCAAGCACCACTTGCCCCGGCGCTCTTCTTTTTTTCTCTAACCCTCACACTGGCGCCGCGCGCTCGTCTCGCGTTCGTCCCGCGCCTCTTTTTCTGGCGCAGCACTCCTCGGCGCGCGCCGTAACAGTGTATAGCACCCGCCGATGCTATAAAGCGGAGGCGCTGGAATCAGCATTACTAGCACCTACACATCCCCCTCCCTTAAATATTGCCAGGGGGCGCTCGCAGCGAAAGACGTTGAAGTGGCGCTCGGAGAAGGAATGCCTCGCCATTATTTGGGCGGCGGCAAAATTTCGCCCCTACCTTTATGGTCGCCCATTTAAAGTGGTCACTGACCACCATTCCTTGTGTTGGCTGGCCAACCTGCGTGACCCATGCGGCCGCCTGGCGCGATGGAACCTTCGCCTACAGGAGTTTGACCTTACTATAGTCTGCACGTCCGGACATAAACATGAAGATAATGACGCGCTCTCTCGTGCGCCCGTCGAGCTCGCTTCACCACATACGGGTGACTCTGGCAGTTTTCTCGGAGCTGTTGATGCTTCAGATATGTCTCATCAGCAGCGTGCTGATCCAGAGTTACGAACCCTGATCGATTATTTAGAAGGTCAGCCAGCCACAATACCTAAGTGCTTTTCTCGGAGCCTCTCAACTTTCTGCTTGAGAACTGGTGTACTCAATGAGCACAGCTCTAGATCTGATTCGAGAACCTACCTCCTCGTGGTACCCGCAGCTCTGCGAGAGGAAATCCTTTCCGCGTGTCACGATGAACCAACTTCTGGCCACTTGGGCTATACTCGCACACTTGCTAGAATACGAAAAACATTCTACTGGCCCAACCTTGCAACTGTCGTTAAGCGCTATGTTAAGAGCTGTCGGCAATGTCAGCGTCGGAAGGTTCCGCAATCAAAGCCTGCAGGCCTTCTCGTGCCCATAATACCACCACGCGCACCGTTTGATCAAGTCGGCATGGACCTTCTCGGTCCTTTCCCTCGAACCTCCGGGGGCAACCGCTGGATAATCATCGCCACAGACTACCTGACTCGATATGCCGAGACCAAAGCGTTACCTAGTGGTACAGCATCGGAGGTTGCCCATTTCTTTGTACACCAGATCATGCTGCGACACGGTGCTCCGACCTGTATTATTACTGACAGAGGGACTGCCTTTACTTCACAAATGATGGCCGAAGTTTTTCATCTCAGCGGTACGGCGCATCGAAAAGCTACTGCTTACCATCCGCAGACCAATAGGCTGACTGAAAGGCTTAATAAGACCATTGCGGACATGCTGGCGATGTATGTCGACGCCCAGCACAATACTTGGGATGCTATCCTACCATATGTGACATTCGCGTACAATACGGCAGTCCAAGAGACGACACGCTTCACGCCGTTTCGCCTAGTTTACGGCAGAGAGGTTCGGACGATGCTGGACGCAATGCTCCCTTGCGAAACAGATACCGAGCTTTCTACCGACGCCGAACACATTGCCCAAGATGCTGAACAAGCACGCCAACTAGCACGCGTCCACATCGCCCAGCAACAGGACAAGGATTCACGCCGGTACAACCTCCGCCACAAACAAGCTTCATACAACACCAGGGACCAGGTGTGGGTGTGGACTCCTGTTCGACGCCGTCGCCTATCAGAAAAGCTGATTTGCCGTTACCTCGGACCATATAAAGTCTTGCGGCGCCTCAGCGACGTTAACTATGAGGTCCTCCCAGATGGCCCAGAGCAGAGAGGCCGTCGGCTACCTCGTCCAGAGACAGTTCATGTTCTACGCATGAAGCCGTATTTTACGCGGTAACTGAAAGACGGCATCTGCAAACTTTTTTTTCGTTTGCTTTTGTCCACCTGTGTGCACGTGTGCCGTGTGCGTCACGCTTAAGGAGGGAGGAATGCCAGGGGCGCTCGCAGCGAAAGACGTTGAAGTGGCGCTCGGAGAAGAAGGACGAAGTGAATCGGCTCCGGACTAGAAGGACGTACCTAAAGCTTGGACCTTATAATTCCACCTGCACCGGCTCTGATAGCCTAGCCCTAGTCGCCACTATCGTGACAATATACTTTATAATAAAGTTTTTCACTCACTCACTCACCCGTGTTAGAGGAAAATAAAAATGTACAGCGCGTGCTCGGGGCGCAAGCTCTGCACGGGCTGTTCAGAAGGAGAAGCCTGCCGCGCTGGTCAGACCTTTGATTCTGAAGCTATTCCTATTACAGGTGCTCATCGCATTTCTCGTACCTCTCATCCTAACGCCGTCTATCCCGTGACATCCCGCACCGACACAGATGATCAGTCTTTTTTCTTGAAAACAGCCCGAGACCAGAATGGCCTTCCATCTGAAGTGGCAACCATCATCAATGCAGGCCCCTACAAAACCGCCATTGAAGATAATCTGTATCCATGTTAACTGTATTCAACAGCCCACCTCTCATGTAATGTCCCCGGACCTTTGAGGAATAAATAAATAAATAAATAGCGCCCCTCCGCAATTGATATGAAATATTACTCTGTTCATGGTTCAAATGAGCTCCGAGAAGAAAATTATTCCAGAAGTGAACATTTATGTCTACGTGGACATTTTCCGAATTGCATGCATTTCCACTAGCGCGTCCCCCATAATAAAGACATTAAAGCTAACGATCAACAAATGGCCACCATAGTCAGCTCAAGACTGCTTCGCATCCTCCGCATAGGAGATAGTGGTTATTCGGTACACGCTGATTTCAGTAATCCTTCTAGCTCTTACAGCGTCGGTAGTGAAACGGGACCAAGAAATCTTAGGTGTATTTTTTTATAAAAAAATTACATTGCTACCTCACACAAACAGCCTTCCAAAAAAAAAAGTTTCCTGATTTATAAATGTATTTTATGTCCTCTTCAGGAGAAGCTAGAAAACTTTGCAAACATAAATTTTGCCCAAATGCTGCTCTTTGATACCGTCTAATCATGCATAATAATGCATAGTATCCTAATAGCGTAATATACCTGAAATGACTAGAACACGGTTGTGACTAGGTCTTACGCCTCTAAGCTTGAGCCTACAGAACAACAGATATAAAGGGATGTTATCTAGAAAGTAATTAACTAACCCTAGCGCAAAGGAGAGCAATGCCTACAAGAACGGACACAAAAAATATAAAATGCTGACCCAAATATCTATGTTGCCACAAATTTCTACACTGAAGCGCTGTCACGAAATCGGCGCACATTTTCATCAAGCCGGTACGGCGCGAGGCCCGCGCGGCGTCTCGTGGAAAGCATGAAGAGAAAAGCCTCCTTCCCCGCGCGGGAGAGCGCGTAGCTTTGCATGCGTTGCCGTCACCCTCTTTCCCATTGCCCGGGGAGGACAGTGGTTCATCGGTCTGGAATACGCCAGAAAATTCCAGAATCTTCTATGGGACCTAGCCAATGACGACGCGCGGCTCGACGGGAGGAGGAGGGAGCGCTATAACCAGCGAAGCTAAGAGTGTGTGCGCGCTAGCTTTGACGCGTGCTAACAGACAGACGTGGCGCGCCCTATTTAAATAGGGCGCGCCGTGTCCACAAGCCGCGTCCGCACAAGCGGCGCGATTTCTTTAAAGAAATCGCGCCGCTTGTGTAGTCAGTCAGCCAGTCAGTCAGTCAGTTCGTCAGTGGTTGCGGCGTGTTCGCCAGTGCTTCGGCTGGACTCCCGGGGATCACCCGCTGCTGGCAAGCCCACGGACCTGCAAGGGAGCGGCGCTCGTCTCGTATGGCGGCCACATCGTGACTCTTGAGGCGTCGGACTGCAACAGTGCCCGGTGAACAATTTGGTGTTTGCTTATATAACTCTGTCGTGTTTGATCTGTTGTAAAGCCTCTGTGTTATTGAATCATTCTGTAGCTGCATGCTTAGCGTTTGTATTCTGTGAACCTCTCGTCTGTGTATTTCAAGTGATCTTGTGTATCCCTTTGTATCGTCGCCTTGCTGTACATAAATTGTGTTTTGTTTGTTCCTTCTGACTCCGATCCTTACTCTGGTTTGAACCGGCGACAGCTGGGCACCAAATGGCCACCCCCTTCTGTCACTACTAGTTAGCTGAATTCCGACTGAGCTTGCCACGCAGGTCGAGGGCATCTTCTTAGCGACCGGAACAGCTATCCCAACTCGCTCTAAGGGTGTCCGGGAGTGTACGCCCCGTTAAGGGCGCGTCGTTAATTATCCCCCTAATTATTAACGGGTGACAACCACCAAGGCACTATAGCAAATAAACCAAGTTGAGCAAGTCTCAGCGATGCAGTGTCAGCAAAATATATAGAGTCGAGCCCACTGATAACAGTCATATTCAGAACTAAGACACGCTTGTTATGAACAACAGTGGAGCTGCCATTAAAATATACATTAGGAATAGGGCCGAGAACTTTTAGTCAATACGGAGAGAGAAGAGCATCTCCCAGTGCTAGAGGTAAGTTGCCTTGTGTCCTTGATCTATCTACCGCATGTAAACAGGTGCCTATCCCACCCGAGTCATGACCATTTTCGACCATTATACCGCTCGGGCATTTCGACTTTCAGCGCCACCTATGGTGAGGGCAGTGCACCAGTGATTTTTCGATCGACGATGGAAGTGGTGCTGAAGGGCATTCCGTAAATCGGATGCTATATTGATGATGTATTCTTCACGGAGTCTGATAAAGCAGACTTCCAAAGGACACTCGAACTTCTGAGCATGATATCGAACTGTAAATGGCTAAGTGTCGTGTCTTTCAAAACAGCGTGACATACTTAGGCCACACTCTGACCGCAGAGGGAATCTATCTCATGGAGGTCAAGGAGACGGTCATTTTGAAAGCACTTGAGCCCACCGCAGTGACAAAACTGAGTGCTTATTTAGGTATGCTGACTTCCATTTTAAGTTCCTAAAGAATTGTTTCCCTAACGGAGATCTGCTGTATCGGCTACTATAGGAAAGCACAAAAATGATCATAGGCGAAGGAATGCAGTCGGGCTTTCACCGCGACAAGACAGCTGCTATCTAGAAGCCAGTTACTGATATTTTACGATATAAATAAGACGATAGCAATGCTTTGTGACGTGTCTGCGTATAATTTGGAGGCTGTTATCTTCCATGAAACGACTGACGGCGAAGAAAGGCCAATTGCTTTCGCGTTCTGAATGCTCACATAGGCCGTGAAAAAAATATGCTTAGTGTGAGCCCGAAGTATTAGCTTTTATATCGGGCTTAAAATATTTCATTGCTACCTGTATGGTAGAATTTTCACGATCTACACAGACCATCAGCTGCTACTAGGTATTCTTGAGCATGAGAAACCAACGCACACGTTAGCCGCAGCGCGAATGCTGCTGTGGGCTATAATATTGCCCGCGTACGAGTACCGTCTCAGGTACCATCGGAAAACGAAGTTCAAAATTACACGCCCTTTCCAGATTACCGCAGCCTATCACTGCTGAGGAACTTCCAGAGAAATGTCTCGCGGTATTCCAGTGCCTTCTAATATCTGCCAATGAGGATGCGTATGCGACAAGGCGAAACAGGGCCCTCTCTGGTGTGGCACAGTTCACCTTGGTTGGTTGGCCTAGACACTACGCAGAACGCGGAGCCAAAGGCGTCGCGACAAGCTTTCACTGGAATAGATGCATGTAACCTGAAGTATTAGAGTTGTGATTCCGGAATAAATTAAGGATCGCGTACTGAACGTGCTGCATAAGGAACATCCAGGTACCAGTTGCATGAAGATGTTGGCTAGGGCTTTCGTGTGGTGACATGGAATTGATCTGGCAATTGAGCAACACGTAGCAAGGTGAGAAATCTGCCAAGCGGTTCTTCAAGCCGCCCAGCCCGTACCACAACATCCTTGGAACTATCCGGTTAAGTGTTGGTCCTGCGTGCATGTATATTTTGACTGCAAGGGTTCTCATGTATTTCTAGTGTTAGTCGATTTATGTTCTAAATAGGTCAAGGTGTAGCTGATGCCGTCGACATCCACCTGCAAAACTGAGAAACTCCGCAATATCTTTGCAGCTTATTGCTTGCCGGAGGGTCTAGTGATCGATAACGGACCCCGGTTCACGTCCTCGTTCTCTACCGAATTCTTGTCTAGGAACGGAATTAAGCACATTTATCCCCCACCTTATCATGTAGCATGCAACGGCGCAGCAGAACGCACTGTGCAAACACTAAATAATGCATTGCTCAAGCAGTTGCTCGAAGGTCAGGTTTCGGGGGTACTATTATATGTGTTCCATTAAGAAGAGTTTTGAGAGCTTGCTTCTTCTCTACGGCAGCACTCCAAGCAGCAGGACTGGACGAACGCCCGCAGAGCTTTTCCTGAAGCGACATCCTCGGCCAAAAATGTTGCTACTCAAGCCCGACTTGCTCATCTCCATGCGACATACGCAAGCATATTGAAAGAGCAGCGCGATATGACGCGAAAGACCGAGCGTGTGTTTGATGAGGGGGCCATGTGTTCGTGAAAACTGTGGGCGAAGAGCGTGCGTCATGGGAAGAAGGCATTTGTCTCAAGTGGTGAGTGCGGGGACCTACATGGTGAAAATGGGTAATTATATTCGCTTTGTACACGCCGGCCACTTACAGCCTCGACATGCAGATCCCATCGCAGGTTCCGCGCGTACAGTGCTGCAAGAGTAATGAAGTCTTCTACAGATGCTTCTGTGCAAGCGCCGTCAACAGCGACTGAATCGGAAAACTCCGCGACTGCACGACTGCACCGCCAAATACCGAGCAGCTGCGAGCTTTGACGGGTGTAACACCGAACACAGGACAGCGGGTCTTACGGCAGGCTTGACCTACAAGTCGCCACAATCTACCGACATGACACTCCCGCCATTCACAACAGCGGAAAAGCAACCGCTTCGGCAATGCTCTGCTGTACGAAAACCCCCAGACCGTATCCGAATGAGGATTTTACAAAATAAACATTGCAATGGGAAGGAGAGAATTGTTATAGCACGTGATCGCGTGATGGCACCTGCCATATATCATGGTGCGACTGCATAGTTCCCAATGACTGGAAGACCAGCCGGCTCATTCCACTGCAGAAACCCGGGAAATCACCCCTCGGGCTTTGATATTATCGTCTGATAGCACTCGTCAGCTGTGTCGGCAATGTTATGGAACGAATTCTGCTAACGCGCATTGAGTGGTACTTTAAGAGATACCAAGTGTATACAGGGTTTATGTCCGGTTTTCGACGCGGCCGTTCCCCTACCGACAACGTGGTTGATCTGGTCACATCCGTTCAGGTGAAAAAATTTTGAAAAGATTGACTGTGGCGTTGTTTTTGGACATTAACGGCGCCTAAGAGAGCATTACACACCAGGGTATTATGGAAGCATTGCAAACCACTGAGATTAGAGGCCGTATGTTCACCCGGATACGCAGCTATTTATTAAGAGAGGTCGCTTTTTATCCAGAGTCAGGACGGAACAACCTCTTTACACCCCAGGTGGTCTAAATTTCCGGAGTCCTCCACTACGGCGTCTCTCATAGTCTGAGTCGCTTTGGGACGTTAAACCCCACAAACCAAACCAAACCAACCTCTTTACACCGGTGCTCACGCGGAGTCCCACAGTGTGGGGTGCTGAGCCCAACCCTGTTTACCCTTGCTTTCTTCGGCTTGGTCGATTTGCTGCCACAATATGCTCAGATGACCATCTATGCTGATGATATCTATATTTGGGCGTCAGGTGTGCCTCGTCACAAGCCCTTGCGAGACTTCAAAGGGCAGCATCAATCGTGACGTCTTACCTACATTTGCAGGGCCTTAGCATTTCAAGTGAAAAAGGCTCTCTTGTGGCCTTCACACGGAAACCAATGTCAAATTATATCATATCTATAAACAGGAAATTCATTCATTATTAAAAAACCATCGCTTGCTGGGAGTTGTCATCGACAGGAATCTCTCGTGGAGCCCACATCTGAATGACTTTAAAGAGACTACTTGCCATTGTCTATGTTCTTTGCTTTCTCGGGGGAAAGTCATGCATCAGTGCACTCGATGCTACAAATTTATCGATTATTATTTATGGGATACAGGCGGTAAAGCCTTCTGATATTGAACAACATCACGAAGACGAACATTCGGAGTTTCCAAATGCACATAGAGACTCATTTTTGCTCTAAATATTATCTTTTGGAGTGCATGTACCACTGCCTGCGATTTCTCGTCAATACACACGAAAACACATTTTCATGGAATGTCGCAACCAATAAAGCTCCAATATACAAGTGTATGCATCAATAATTATCATTTATTTGACTTTTAAACTTAATGACATTTGGAACGTGTGAACTTATAAAGAAGCAATGAATTGATTTCACTATAGTTTGAAAAAATAAATAAGCATGATAGCTATATTTGCGATGATTTTGGACTACTAGATACCGTACGCCCTTGAAACTTCGTTACGGCAAGGGGGTTCGCCACGACTGCATTTGTTTAGGTTGTGTGGTTCCGTGACCTTTTCAGAATTCATCAATTTGGCCGCCAATTTGCGTCATCCTAGAGATTTGCATAAAAGCAGAGTGCATATATTCCCACTCTTATTTATTCTGCGCTGATGTTGTCAGAGAAATGACGTCTGTTTTGTCTTTTTGACATCATATGAAGAAAAGTGAAATTGCGTTTGCGCACGCAGAATTCTACAAATTCAGTAAATGATTTGTTCCGCGAAGTTTCAGCCAGCAGCTCATAAATGGAGAATAAAAATACTATTTATGGGCTGGAAAAGGCAGATAGCTGGCTGAGAAAATTAAATTTTTCTCTTTTCTATGGGCTTCTGAAATTCCTTTCGTGCCTACCTTCATTGTTTCTGTACCATGCCGATAAGCCCTTCCCAACAATGGGAAGTAATGCGTTTCTTTGTGATACCCGAAAGACAGATTAAGTAACTCTCAAGAGTAAAGAAAGGTATGAACAATGGAAACTGACGGCCCCGAGACAGTTTGAAGATAGTAACAGTCTCGATTCCCTTTATGCTTCATATAAGGCATGAGGCAGACCTGCCGAAAACAACTTGACGATTGCCTCTATTTTAGTTTGAAGCTCTCTGGTATAAAATATCGAAAAGCAGATAACTTCATTATCAGTGAAGTTATTTGGAGAACAGTCACAAAATCGGCGCCAAGCAGGAGCCGATGCAGATGCAGGAGCCGATGCGGTACTAGTGTTCGTGCTTTTTTAGACTTGCTTCAGTTGTACTTGGGATCTCTGTTTGTCGAATTCGAAGGGAACCTTTTCGAGCAGCGCACTGGGATCTGCATCGGCTCCTGCTTGGCGCCGATTTTGTCTGACCTGTACATGGCAAAAGGAAATAGGGCATTGAAGCACCAGCTCGAATCCCTCGGAGTGCTTGCATGTTTCCGTTATGTTGATGATTTTTTGGTGTGTTTTCCTGGTGATGCATGCAGTACTGTAAACCCCAACTTGGTTATTAATTTGTTTGAAACGGCGTTCAAGGGACTGAAATTCTCGTTTGAACTGCCGGAACAATCGGTAATTAGGTTTCTGGACCTCGAAATTCATAAGGGCCTAGAGCACACGTGTTGGCTTTACAAGACAAAAGGAGAGAAGGCGATTTTAAGGTATGATTCCGGACACTCAAAATTAATCAAACGGTCCATCGCTAATACATGTATAATTCAGAGCATCAGGAAGTCATGCGTGCATAAGGTAGAGCAAGGAATTATCCAACAGGTTGCAAGGTTAAAAGATAGCGGGTACCCTGATATTCTCCTGGCCTCGATTTCAGAAAAAATCCTAAAAACATTGACCGCAAAAAATAAGGAAAAAAATTACCCTGAAGGTTCCAAGAAGATCACGCGTCCGATTGTCATCCCGTATGTACACGGAGTATCGCACGGTCTAAAAAAGATTGCAGGCAGGCACGAAGTTCCTGTGGTATTCACGGCACCCAAAAAGCTATCGGGGTTGTGCGCAAAAATAAACAGACTCGATGAAACACCCAAACTACGTTGCACCACCAACCATGAGAGGAAACACGTCGAATGCGATACAGGCGTGGTTTATTCCATCCCCCTCTCATGCGGATTGAAGTATGTCGGCCAAACGGGTCGGTGCATAAACAAAAGGCTAAACGAGCATGCTAACAATTGCAAATCAATCGCGCATCCAGGGAAGCTGGCTACGCATTGCCAGCACTGCAAATGTAAGCCTCAATTTGAAAAAACCGCTGTTATTTCGCATTCTGATAATAAAACCGAAAGAGAGATCACAGAAGCGTTTGAAATAAAATCCGTCGGGGCCAATATGTGTATCAGCAACGTATCACTGTCGTTGTCGGCGAAAGCAGTTGATTTGATTAGATTATCGCGATGAGTGTGTCTAGCTGTATGCCTTTGTTACCTGCGATGATTGTTTTCTCATGTTTCCTCGTTGCTTATGTTTGCTTGATTACGACCACGTTTTGTGTATAAAATGACTTCCGTTTCATCCATTAAAACCAGTTGTTAGTTCGCGCTCCGTGGTGTTTGTCTTTTCTGTCGTTCAATGTGTTAGCGCGGTGAAACCAATATGAATAACCAACTAGGCCCAATTCTCGCCATTTTTGCGCCAAAGGGCCGACGCGAAGCAACCATCGCCAGCATATCACCCTTACTCATGCATGGGGCCAGCCATCATAGCGATAGGTTGTTTCGTCCACTCAAAATTATGTTGAGAGCAGCACAATTCAGGTGCGCGAATGGGCTGGTAACGGATTCGGTATCTACATAACCCGGAATGTCTCTGCAGATGGAAAAAAAGGTACACATGAGGTTTCTAATTGCAAATATTGAAACAGGGGTTTCGGAACGTGCTGGCGGACTCTGTAAGTCCTATTTATTGTCTAATAAAAATATTTAGTACTTGGATCGAATAACCTCACTTCCCTACGTACAAAATAAAAACTTACTGCGCTGTCCTAAGTGGCTGCTAGCAATGCGCCACCGATTTCCATCGCTCGTTTCTAATGGTTTATTTCTAACCCTTGGCTCAAGCTATCGGGCACAGTGGGTGTAATGTAGCTTGAATAAAACCTGCATAAGATCATACATATGGGTAGATTTGTAAGCTTTACAGATTTCCCTTACAGATACTACGAGAATCCCGTCACTGTGGCCTTTCTTTAAAATTGACGCATAACAGCGCAATATTCGTGGCTAAACAAAGTACTCAACGTATTAATTCAGCTAAGCTAGTGCAGCTGTAACAGAAAGTGATGGCTGGTGACAGCGAAGGTGTGCCTAGCTTTCAAATTTTCTTAGATGGCACAACCGTTCGAAATTTGGAATTTTAAAAATAAGCCCTTGACATTGGCTTCCCACAGCATATATATGGTTGCCTTAGATAAGAAACATAGTTGAGGTCCCATGACCATCTTTCGTTTCCAATGAAATATTTATAGGTGGTGGGCAAATATTAGTTACACAAAGGAAATAACCTTAGTTTTGAAGATACGGTGTAGTTTCCTCGAAAAAACGATTGCACGGTATATCTTTGGAGGTAGAAAACGCTGTTTTTGCCATTTCAAAATGATGCATGTTTGATACCATAATTTTGTCATCCACTATTCTTTGCTAACTAAATATAAGCAAGTTTTACATTTACAAACACTATTAGAAATCCGTTTTGTTTTTGCAAAAATTGCAAACTTTGCTTCAGGAGCGATGCACTGCAAAAATATTCACTTTTACCCATATATACTGGCATATGATGCTTAGGTTGGTTGCACTAAATACGTCTTCATATCCTAACGCATGTTCTTAATTCCGGGCATATTTGGAGCTCCAGACCACTAGGTGTGTTCTTCACAACGCATAAAAAGTTCCCAAAATTCGAAAAGAGCAGTAAAGGGCAAATTTGCTTCAATTAAAACCAAGTTCATCTTCGATTTCCATTCAAATCCATCTCAAGAATCTTCAGTACCTCAAAAATATTACGGACTAAGAAGTGTTGCCTTTTACTGTTTAAAAATATAGCACTAAATAATAAACCGAGCGCTTGTCCTGATAATGGCCAAATTCAGCCTGAATTCATGCAAGATCCAATAATATCTTGGGTTGAAACTACTTTTCTCCATTATCTAGGTTCCATTACTTATTTCTGGAGAAATATGAAGCTCTAATTTGTGTTTTTTTCTGAATTTTATTTTGAAATCGGACAAAATTTAAAAAATGGCAAAATAAGGAAAACTGACTGGAATTGAAGAAACGGCCTCAACATCAATTTTTATCGAAATCTCTGGAAACAATGCAAAGTACTTTGTTGATACAAGTCAGTAAATATATTGAATTCTGCAAAACGTAATATTAGAAATATAAAGATGCCTGTTTTTATTCTATAGACGTGCTTATATTGCTCCCCTTTATGCAGTAGGCATCAAAACTTAAAATTAGTATTTGCTAAATGTAGTTACATTTTATCTTAAGTAAAATTTAAAACCTTGTAAACGCTTATAAACTCTTTTTCTGCTTGTCGGCAAAGACAATATAGATTAAAATGGTGTTAATTCGCTATTTCTGTCAATTTCATGGCAGAACACAAGTGAAAGTTGAACTTTTTCTCTGTCCTGCAGTCTTTTATATTGCTGGGTGCAGTAGTATTCAATCTAGTTTATTAATACATTATTCCATTTCTAAGCTTTGACCATCACTAACAATACCATATTTTTGAAGATGATTTTTCAACGTGTAATTTTATATAATTACAAACATAATCTAATCGCTTTCCAGCATAATAATTTTGGTGGCGTTACAGAGAACACACATAGCAACTTTGAGCTCCAGATTCTGTCTTAAATTAACAATATAACCTGCGTAATAAATACAAAATATTTTAGTGCAAACAACGTAACGCAACACGCTGGTAGGTAAGGTTGAAACATTTTTGCTGCGCGTTGCTCCTGAAGCAATGTTTGCGATTTTTTACTAAATCAACTGCATCAATGAAACAAGCTTTTAATATTTCTTATACGAGTAAAAGTAACGTAGATGTGGTGAGAGAAAAAGAACTGATGACAAAATTTTTGTGCGCAAGCAGCAGGCCTCCAAACGTGCAACTTTTTGAAATGACAAGAACGACGTTTTCCAGCTTTAGTGATAGGCGTTTTTTTTTTCGGCAAAACTACGCCGCATCTTGCAAACCTAAAGGTCATTCCTTTGTGTCGAGACATTAGCCCACGACATATGAAAATTTAACTGAAAAAAGAAATGATCATGGCACCACGATTACTGTTCCTTTCCGAATACATCCATATTTGTTTTCATTTCGTCTCTTCAAGCAGGCTGGTTTAGGCAATGCGGTGAATAAAAAAAATAATCGGATATATTAAAGATTTTCGCGCTATACGTTATACCTAAAGCCACCTATATTGTCACAACTATCATCCGTTATTTGTAGCTGAAACAACATCACAAAAGGAATTAGTTTGCAAATTATTCGCGAGTTAAATAGACGTACGAGATGATACACGTATACTTTGTAGAAGACAGTTTAGGAAAGAGCATTTACAAACTATAGGCAAATAATGCTATGATAAGGTGCATATGTATTACTCCGGTTAACAGTAAAAAAGTAAAATTTTAACATATTAATATATTCGACAAACTATTGCATGTTCACATGGGAACGCAATTAATGAGCTCATCCATGCATCTACTATCTATGGGCATTAAATGTATGGATGACTTCGTTTTATTCCAATTCGTGCGTCACTCAAAATAAATGAACGAGGAAAAATTTAGTGGCTACACATATTTCAGCGAGTATACCGCAAAAACACACTAAGGTGCTTCATATATAGTCACATCACCTAGCAAGTGAAGTGGGATAACCGAAGTAATCAGACACTCACCCTGATCAGCATTTCGCTTTTCCGCCATCTTTGTAAGTTTTATGCAGGCTTTTCTGCTGATTATCCTCTTCTTTATTCCGCTTCCAACCACAGGACACAGATCTTTGGGGGTGTCAAACTGTTCGTTTTCGCACCAGTGATACAACTCAATCAATCCATTTCTACGTTGAAAATACTCTCGATGCGCACCTGGAAAAAATGAAAGCAAGTATGTGTCGGCGAAATCATTCACCGGGATAAAATAATATTATATGACCAATGAAATCAAATGATCACACTTGGAGCAACACGAAAGTGGTGGCGAGATAGAAATTGAAGCAATGAAATATGGTTGCTTACTGAACAAAGCCAAAAGCAAGAGCTCCTGCGTCTATAAGAATTGGGGAAAAAAATTAAGGCACGTTTAAAGGTGCATGCAGCAGTTACAGTGATGCAGTGTTACCTTTTGTTTCACTGCAGTGATTGGTATAATTATTACAGCAATTGCTGTAATATTTATGTCCCGCGTGAACGTTGTTTACTTTGCAGTGACAGGGGCGCAGTGCACACGCGACTTATGTGCCTTTTGGCTTGTATTGTTATTTTCCTCCGCCTTCGAAGCGCGTCTTCGAAACCGCCTCCCATTGTCGCCGCTTCCTGACAACGCTCTCACCAGAAGGCGCGTGCTCAGAAGGGGGGCGTCGATTAAGAAAAATTTGAAAAGGGGCTCACTTATGCTGTTCACGGCTTTCAATTCCTCAGTATGATATTAACCATCATGGAAGTGGGGGGTTCATTATGACTAAATTATAGCCTAATCATCAAGCGGCATCACACACGTCATGTCCGCCCCACTGTAAAATTTGCTGGCACCGAGCGCGCGGACAGTTTTCAAAACATCGTCTGTAAATCTGAAAACAAAAAACTTCCCTTAACTCCTACCAAACCCCAAAAACTGAGCGAGCATGGCTTCCGGCGCACAAAAGAGACGCTGTCCAAAATATATGTACAAAGCCGGGCGCGTAGTATCTAGTTACTAATTCATTGCGGCGCGCTGCGCAGTGAAACAACTTCGCGCAAATGGCTGCCTGCAGTGTTCTGTCGCGCGTTGGTGGCACACACACACCTGTTACGCACGGCTTCTCTATGTTCGGCGCAAATGCTATTCATATCGCAGCCAGCCAATAAGTCCAAGCACTTGCTGGCATGTAACCAGGACTAAATTTCGCTTAATTCTTGAAACCATGCTTCGCGCAGTTGTTTCGAGGAGAATACGGAAAGAGAACATTATGAGCTGGTAGGAGATATACGGAACCAATTATGAAGCAATGGCATGCTGCAAATATATATACTCACGGTCTAAGATGACGGCGTTCACTGAGTCCGATTATGCCGATGGTATCCCGCCGTTGCTGTAATCCGTACTCCGGCGACATTTCACAGCTCAGCTATTCACTGATATGTAGCAAGCACAAACCGGAGCACATGGACATGTATAGGCGCAAGAGAAAATTATGCACAGCACCATGAAGAAGTATATAATGAGGGAAGAAGTTAACTAAAAGCATAATAAGCTGTCACAAGTCTTGTAGCGTCGTCAACAAGCTCTGAAATGAACGCTTCGGGAGGAGGCCATACAGCCGCGCAGCTGGGGATGCTTTCTGTTGTGTCTTGAGCGTAGACGCGTCGACGAGGGGGAATAATGAACCGCTCAACCAGGGCGCGATTCCCGCCGCGGTGTTGTGTTCGCAAGGGCTGCGCGTGGAAACGAAGGACCAACCTCCCTCTAGACGTTCCATTCCTCCTTTACCCAGCCCTCTCCGGTCTGCACCGGCCAGCCGTGTCTAAAGAGAGGTGACTTCAGACCGCGCCGATGAGCTACCGCCAGCACGCAACGCTTGAGTCGAGTTCTAATAAATATTTTTTTCGCGTTCGCAAACGTATTCTTTCTTCAAGCCAACCGCGGACCATAACATTTTATAAAAAAAATAGAAAGCCTCCCCATCTACCATCCATAACCTTGCGTAAATAATTACAATTGGTGCATCGACAAATGCGCGCGTCAGCTTCCCCTCCCGTTCACTACCTATGATCGAATAAAGGATGGTCGTTCGACCTTTTATATTTACTTCAAAGTATTATATATTGTTGTGTGCTTACTGATTAGTAATGTTGACGAGGCGGAGTTCAGAGCTTCTCTGCTGTTCTGGCCAACTTTAGTTATAGATCACACAAATTATGTTCAAGTTAGGTCGCTGAAAATTATCTGACTAAATATATACATGTTTTTATTTGTATTCAGTTATTTTCGCTTTTCGAGAGCATCTAGATGGACGCCCATTGACTGAAATTAAGATTTTAGGTCCCCGGCCACGGCGATCGTCTGCGGTGATGGCCTCCCAGGCACTGCTCCGCTTTACGAAAAGAAGAAAGAAAGTTTGTTTATTCATGAAAACAGGTATTACATAAATAATACAGAAGGAGGTCCCAGAGCTCAAGGCTGTATCGGGACCTCCTATGGATGGATGTATAAACTTATGAAAAATATTATTGGTACAGCAAAAGCAGTCAAAAGAGGCAAAACCGGCTAACACAATATGGAAAAAAACAAAAAAAAAAGGAATTCAATACAAGCTTTAAAATTTCATGCGCGGCCGGTATTGTTAAAATAAATTATACGAAGTGATACATCTTCATACAAAGAGATACATATACAAAGTGATACATCTTCCCAACGGGCATATGAAAACACTCATGAATTGAATGTGAACAGCGGTAAGTATATAAAGAAAAAACTTGTTCGAAAGTTATGTGACACTATTGTGATAATACGGATAACAGTTGTTGTTTAAAACCGGACAGAGATGGTGATTGCTTGAGATGAGGAGGGAGGTTATTCCAAATTTGTAAAGAAGCAAAAAGAGCCGTGTGCTTGCCGTAGTTTGTTCGAACGGTTGGTAATAGAAAATTCTTGTCCTTAGCAAATCTTGTTTGATTATTATTGGTGAGCGCCTCCCTGTTGATTACAATTGAGGGTATGGTGTTGTGCACAGCTTTATAAAGTAGGATTGCGAGACTAGAGGTAATCAGTGAAGCGATCGGTCGTGAAGAAGTGATAGCGCTTCGCTGCGGTCTGAACTGTAGGTTATTATACGTATGGCCTGATTTTGAAAATGTTACAGTTGATATAAGTGTGATGGGTAAGTGTTTCCCCATGAAGTGATGCAGTCAATAAAATAACTATGAATAAATGCGTAGTAAAGAGCTATTAAAGTGTCACGATTGAAAAAGGGACGCGCTTTTAGTAGTGCTCTGATGCCAAAACCACATTTTTGTTTCAGGTTAAAAATGTGCTTATTGTATTCAAGGTTAGCATCCGGAGTAACGCCAAGAAATGTGCAATGTTTTGAAAGTTCAATGAAATGGGAATTAAAAGTAAGTGGTAAGATGTGTACGGGAGCCTTGCGATTGGAGCTGAATACCATGAATGTTGTCTTAGAAGGGTTGATCTGCAAGCAGTTACGATGACACCAGTTTAAAATATTATTGAGATCAGTAGTCAGCATAGATGTTTATGAGTGGATTGATTTATCAATAGCTAATATAGTAGTGTCATCGGCTTAAAGAAACGGTTCTGATTTAGCATGACAACTAGGTAGATCATTAATATATAATAAAAACAGCAGAGGGCCGAGAATAGACCAACTTTAGACCAACCAAGCACAGGCCTAATCGAAAGGCTATGATTTTGCTGTTATGTTAAGTGATATGGCTGTGACGTGATGTGATGTGACACGCATGTCGGTGGTGTGAATGTACTCACTTCCCCCATCCCTCTCTCACAACTTTTATATCCACTCAGCCTTTTTCCCCAATGTAGGGTAGCAAACCGGTTTCTTTTACGGATTAACCTCCCTGCCTTTCCTCCTCATCTTCCTCCTTCTCCTCCTCCTCAACATCAGCCCAGGAAACGAAATTTTCCTAATCTGCAGGCCTTTATTTCAGAAAAGGTTCATGGTGTAGCAGCAATAATTACACACTATGTTCTCAGCATAGTTATCCGCAAACAGCTAAAGCTTATATTTATATCACATTTGAATACAGAGATACGATCACGCTAATTTACAGAAAACAGTGAACGTTGAAAATTTCTTAGTAGAACAAACACAGATTTAACATTGTTTAAACTATTTCCACCTATTCTATAAGACCTCAGCTATCAAAATCATTAAAAACACCTTGCATAATTTTGTTGCGCCAGTAATTATGGTCACATCGATAAGGCCTTTGTCCAATTTTGCGCACCGCGCAGATCTGAAGATTCCACGGAACTTGTTAATCGTTCAAGGTTTTTAAATTTTGGCATATCATTGTAACAGGGAGAAATATATTTACAAAAGATGAATAAAGTTATAAACATTGAGGAACAGCCAAGGAGCCATGCAATGAGGGCCCCCCGTTCGACGCACGTCTTTTCCTTAATATTCCACAAACGAGCGCGTCACTTCGTCCTCATCATTCTCCAGCTGTAACAATATTTCTTCGCTCATTTTTTTTCTCGACTTCGCAAATTGACGGTGACAGACACAGCAATCAATCATTTAGAATCAGTTTTGTACGCGTCGAGTTCCTGATGCGCTGTGGCATCAGGCAACACACAGAGGTTTTTCGCAATTGCCTTCACCTTAACGAGGATTACACAAAAAGACGATAACGCTCAATGAGCAAGCAACGTATTCCAAACAATTTCAGTAGAATGGAAAAATTGTGAAGGGCATGGAAAACTGTCTCATTAAGCCACAGTGTTTCTGGGCTGCATTCGTTTTTTCGAATGACTTGACAGCGCACATTATTTTCATTCTTATATATATAGTTTCTTCCATGCAGTCCCGGCTAGCGTGCCTGCATGAAGTGTGAACAGTAGATCGAACGCGAGGCAAAAAGCCCACTTCAGGTCGTCTGGATGCCGTCATCTGAAAGAGGCACGAGCATCCCGTTACCATTAGTTTTTTTTTCTTTTTTTAGCATTCGATACCTTGCTTTGCCACTGCAGCCCCACATTCATGCTTTCCACCAATCGCATCTGGCGCAGCAGTTTCTCATGCGGCAGAGGCTGTCGCCCGCGCTGGCGAAGCGGGCTCGCCGACATTGGTCGCATCTCATTTACTTTACCCCGTGTTATTGGCGTCTGGTTGTGGTGCGAAAAACAAGCGGATAGAATAGGGAAGCTCCAGTGCAGATGCGTTGAACTGCTACAAGAGAGTTACTACAAGCCCTTTATACCTAGTGGCAGGGGCAGAGGCATATTATTTTTGATTAGTTTTAGGTAGCCTTACCATAATATATGTATCGAAGTCTGTCGGTCTGAAGACGCAAAAACGAGCTCTACTGCTCCGCCTCTTAAAACGAACGTCTGGGGGGAGCACACCCTCACGCTCATGGCCGCTCCGGTCATCTCAACATCTCAACATTAACGTCCTCATTTCTGTAGACATCTTTTCCATACTGTTGGACATATCTTTAGAACCTGATATCCAATCCTGATTGCATTTTATTCGCTTAGTGGCCATGAAGTCAGACCTACAGCAATTGTAAATTCCTTTGTAAGGGTCTTATTGGACTGGTCGTAACTATTCAATATTGTGCAATATGTTTTATTGATATTGAAAGTTGATGTAGAGAAGAATGCGTGAACAAAGTTTAAAAAGATATCAAAAACGTGTTTTTTTATTCTCCTCCGAAATTTTCATTGCAATGGTGAAGGTGATTGCGAAAACCGTCTGTGGGCTGCCCTATGCCACAGCACTATCAGGAGAGCTCTACGCATACAAAACTGACTCCGAATCATTCATTGCTGTGTCTGTCACGGCTAGTTTGCAACGCGGAGACAAAAAAAGACAGTGGATGATGAGGACAATGTGACGCGCTCGTTTGTGGAAGATAAGAAAAAGAAGTGCATCGAACTCATTGCCTGGCTCCTAAGCTGAATACAAGTATCCTCGCACTTGTATTCGAAACTCAAGCGTAACCACTGAGCCATCAGGCCTTCTACGCTTCAGATTCGGATACCAATTTTGTAGGCATGTCGCGGAATCCTTGTAGAGTGTGGGATCCACTTATCAAGAGAGGCCTGTTGACGTTAACTGGCAACTTTTTAAAAACGAAATGCTCCGTCTGATCGCAAAGTACATCCCCACTATCACAATAACAGAGAGTGCGCAGTCGCCATGGTTCAACTCGGCACTAAAACGTTTAAACAATAAGAAAAAAAGACTTTTCCGATCTGCTAAGTGCTCAAGCAATGCCTCTGCATGGGATAAGTATTTTTGCGTCGCTAAAGAGTATAAAAGACAATAACAGTCCTCTAAACAAAATTTTTTCAATAACACTCTGCCATCTTTTCAATAACACTCTGCCATCTATGCTGCGTAATGACCCCAAAAGGTTTTGGAAGACAATCAATCCTTCCGTCTCAGCCAACATTTCTTTGCTTCGTAGTGACGGCAGCAATGCACAAGATCACGAAGTCGCTGACATGCTGAATAACACTTTTTGTGCTGTTTTCATTAAAGAGACCTCTGTCGACTTCCCTTCGCTACCAGAACAGGCTCATCCCCAAATGCATCCTCTAACTATTGACCCGAACGGAATTTCTAATATCATTGATAAACTATAGAATTCATCCTCGGCGGGAACCGACGGCATTAATGCAAAGGTGCTTAAGAACACTAAACATGTCAGTAGCCTTGTTTTATCGCTCATTTTTCAGCAGTCGCTAAGCACTGGTACCGTTCCCATGGACTGGAGGATCGGGGAGGTCGTTCCTCTCGTCAAGAAAGGTAATCGCTCGTCACCCAGCAACTACAGACTAATATCCCTCACCAGTGTTTGATCAAAAGATATGGAGCATGTTATTTATTTCCAGGTTGCAACATTCCTTTCATCCGTTGGCTACTTTCATCCTAATCAACACGGCTTCCGTCAATGCTACTCTTGCGAGTCTCAGCTTGCTTTTTGCCTTCACGATATTCACACGAACCTCGACCTTAACATATCCACAAACTCCTTTTTTTAGATTTCGAAAAAGCCTTCGATAAAGTCCCACATCGCCATTTGCTGCTTAAACTATCTACCCTTAATTTAGACCCTTGTGTGTCGAATTGGATCAATAATTTCATAACAAATCGTCTCCAGTGTGTTGCCGCCAACTCCCATTCATCTACCATTTCCCAAGTCCGGTCAGGCGTTCCTCAAGGTACTGTACTTGGCCCCTTACTTTTTCTAATTTATATTAATGACCTTGCCAAATTGCATAACATCTAACATACGGCTGTTTGCCGATGACTGTCTAATATAACGCACCATAAATAACCAATCTGACATCGCTATTCTACAGAAGGATCTGCTTAACGCGCAAGAATGGTGCGACACCTGGCTTATGAAATTAAATGTTAATAAAACGTTTCATGTCTCTTTACACCGTCGGCGTAACTACTTACCTTCTACCATCATCTTTACGATTTTCCTATAACTCAAACTGACGCTGTCAAAGATCTAGGTGTTCATATCTCCAGTGACCTATCCTGGTCTAGTCATATTAGTCATATAACCAACTCCGCCTGTCGCGTTCTTGGCTACTTACGCCGCAACATTTTATTAGCTCCGCCTTCTGTCAAACTAATTGCTTACACTTCGCTTGACAGACCCAAACTTGATTACACTCAAGCTATATTCGATCCTCACCAAACTCATCTGATCAATTTACTGGAATCTACTCAAACTCAAGCTTCACGTTTCATTCTTTCAGATTACTCCTATCGCACCAGTGTTATCGTACTAAAATACAAACTTGAACTTCACAATCTAGCTTTGCGCCGGAAACTAGCTCGCCTTTCCCTTTATCATAAGTTTTATGCCAGCTTGTCACCTAACAACGTGTTCATCCGTCCAGCCCATTGGTCATCTCGTCATCTCCACTCCAATGCCGTCTACCCCCAGCGCACCCATACCACAAGATTCCAAAAGTCATTTTTTCTCCGCACTGTCCTGGATCGGAACAACTTTTCCGACCACATCACCTCTCTAACCGACATTCATCATTTCAAGACTTCCATCGAAAGACAATTTTTATAGTCTCCAAGCCCACCCCACATGTAATACCCCTTAAATGGGGCATTTGAGGATTCAATGAATAAATAAATAAAAATAAATAAATGTTCTACTTATGATGGGTTCCGAAAGCGAAAGCATAGGCTCAATTTTTCGCCGTTCTTTCTAAGGCTCAATAGGGCTCACTCTGGAAGCGACGGACCAACTGAGCATGGACATTAAAAAAAAGTTGGGTAGAGGCAATTTATGAGACTGTTCTGGTCACAGGCCGACGACAACGACCTTCCTTTTGAGACGTGTGTTAGCGAGGTATGCACACTTGCGAGAAAAAGGGGAGAGACCACGCGCTTTGACAACTCTGCACGTCCACTTTTTCTGACGGTGAAGCGGTTATTTCTGTTTAAGGTACTCTCTTAAATGTACTTGCCATCTTGGCCAAACGCTTTTGACTGGCGCACCGTTTTGTACAAAAAAAAGCAATCGTTTGCTCGAAGATGTACGTGTTGGTTCAATGCTGCGTACTAAGATGAAACGTGAAACCGAAGGAGGTTCTTGCCTCTCTCAGCCTCTGTCCCTTCCTTGCCGTTCACCGGTAGTCTGCGCGGAGCGTGCGCAAGCCAGCAGCGCATGTGAGACGCGCCGCCAGCACAGTCGGTGGGAAACAGGCGGATAAAGAGGGTGGATGATTACTCTGTGGACGCGTTGCGGCCAAATTACAGGCGCCGAGGAGCGCGTTTCATCGTACTGGGCCTGCCGCTTCCGAGCTCGCACGATGTCGACAATCGCCGAACTTTTCGCCGTAGTCTCTTTATGCTGACTTACCGCGTATGTTTTTTTTTCTTTTTTGTTTTTTTTTGTCTAGATGTATAATCTCCCCTATTACTGCCTGTAATATATAGATTATGATGCTTATTCGCTTAACTGGGTTGAGTTTGTATTCTTCCTCCTTTTCGCGTTTTGGGGTTTGAACTGTTGCCATATTACTTTTATGGATTCCGTTACGCATATTTGTACGCTGTGTTACTTCTTGAAAACAATTAAATGCATATTGTAGCACCCGAAGAAGAAGCGCGATCGCTTCGAGAAAGACGGCGACGCTGCTGCCATAACTCGCATGTGTGCTGGTTCCGCTGCTGTTGTGCTGCACTTCGCCGTTGCTCTGACTCCGAACCATTCATTGCTGTGTCTGTCACAGCTAGTTTGGAACGTCTAGACAAAACGTGACTAGATGATGCTGAGAATGACGAAGACGAAGTGGCGTGCTCGTTTGCGGAAGATTAGGAAAAAGGAGTGCGTCGAACGGGGGCCCTCATTGCTTAGCTCCTTGGCTGTCTCTCATTGTATATATCTTTAATCCCATTTTGTAAATATATTTATCGCTGTTACAATAATGTGCCACAATTTCAAAATCGTGGGCGATTCACTAATGCCGTAGAATCTTCAAATCTGCGTGGTGCGCTATGCCTTGCACCAGGGCCCTAATAAAGTGGCCGTACTTACAGCGCAACAAAATTATGTATGGTGTTTTTAATGATTTCGAAAGGTTGGGTAGTGTAGAACGCGTGAAAAACGTTTAAACAATGTTGAAATTTTATTTTTTACTTTCCTAAGAACTTTCAAATGTTCGCTGTTTTCTTTATATTAGCGCGATCGTATCTCTGTATTGAAACGATATATAAATATAAGTTGTAGCTGTTTAATACACAACTATGCTGAGATCATAGTATTAAATTATTGCTGCTCTGCCATAAACCTTTTTCGAAATAATTAGGTCTTCAAAGTAGGAAAATTTTGATTCTTGCGCCGATTCTGTGAACTTTTATAAAACCATCCACACTACCCTAATAACTGAATACAAATAAGAACATGCATATATTTAGTCCGATAATTTTCAATTACCTTAAACATATTTTGCGTAATTCATAACCAAATTTGTCCAAAAGGGCAGAGAAGATAAGCGCGAAACTCCGCGTCTTCATTATCAATTTCGTGTGGCCGGAAAAATTTTTTGGCACCAAAACCGATTGCAGATCTCTTCTTTCCAGTCATCAGACAATATTATATAGTTTTGAAGTTATTATAAATGGTCGACCGACAATCAATTTTTTTTACTTACGTGGAAACATTCCACTGTTTCTTTATTCCTTTGGCACCGCCTAGAGCAGTCGGAATGATTGACCTCTAAACTAATAGGCGGAACAAATTAATTTGTTGTTTATTACCGATATACATGTTCTGCGCCATATAACAGTACCGGGACTTGCCATGCTTGCAGTCTGCGCGAAAAACTGCCATTTTGTTTCTTTTTTTACCACCGTGTGAATGCCCAAAACTAAAATGATAACCTGGAGAGTCTTCGGCTTTTCATTTTCCAGGGATTGCGTCTAGAAAGTACCCACTTCGTATTCGGTCCTGTCCACAGGTAAACAGACGATGCTGAGCGTAGTTCCTTATGGACAATGCAAAAGCACTAGAACAAAAAAGTGGCTAAAAAACGGTCATTTGTTCGATCAACTTGAGGCAACGCTTTCCTTCTCGGCAATGAAAAGCTGCCTTCTAATCACTAATTTAATGTCACATGATCGTGCTATGACCACTCGATTTCGTTTTTTTGTGCATTCTCAATGACAACTGGATTTGTACTATAGGTTAAGTTGATCCAGGGTTGTAATCGGCGTCCAATACAGGGATATTGAGTCGTGAGTGCCAGCTGGCTTCCTAGCCAACGTGGCAAGCGGCAGACCGTGGGACGCCAAATGTCCGTGCAACCGTTGCCAAACAGGTCGGTGTTCGGTCGGGATTACACGTTCGGGCCATGGATGCTGGCCGACGTCTGCCCAACCTAGTAGATGGCCGACCATGGGCCGCCCAATGGCCGAGCTACCATGGCCGAATTGGTCGTCGTTCAGTCGGGTGCCCGAGCTTGGACCTTAGTTGATGGCCGAATTTTCTCCTACCTGGTACATGGCCAACAATGGGGCGTCATTCCACCCAGCAGTGAATGCCGGCAAGTCGGCTGCCTATGATCGGCCATAGGTCGGCAGTCGGCCAATGCTGTCTGGGAACCATGCCTCTGCCCCTGCTGCTTATTCGAGGTTTGACTTGTTTTTCGCTGTCTTCGGGGATAGAGAGAAAGGGAAATAGAGTTGCCTGTTGAAATTCTGAGGCCCTGCTTTGCTCACCGAAACTCGAACAGTTCGGTTTTCCCAGAAGGAAGCCGTTTGTTTTGTGTCTCTGGCGAACCACCCCTTCTGTAATTCTAGTTAGTTTTTTTGTGTTATAGCGCATCCCCGTATTGACAGCACATCTCCCAGCAATATCCATTGTCGCATGATTCAATTAAGCATATGTGCAGTAGTTTGTACCTTTCTTCAAACCTTTTTTAACAAAACTTCTCTTTGGGCTAGATGGGGCAGAACTTATTTTGAAATGAATTAAACCGCCGTTGACACGCACACAAGAGAGGAAACACACAGGACAGGCGTTCTTCATCTGATTTATTCGAAGGTGAGAGAGCAAAGTTTATACATAAAAGGAAACATGCGCAGTAAAGAAACACATCGTCAGCTCACAACGCGCGCCCAAGATACCTGTACCCTGCGTGCAAATGATTAACAGACGTGTCAATCACACAGTCATGCCCCCTCTTCCTGATGTGAAAGGCTTTTAATAGTTCACGTGCCGTCTTATCACCGCCTCTTTGGGCTGGATGGTGCATAGCTTATTTTGAAATGAATTCAAGCGCACAAGACACGCACACAAGAGAGAAAACACACAGGACAGGAGCTATCTTAATCTGATTTATTCGCAGGTAAGAGAGCAAAGTATATACACAAAAGGAGACATGCGCAGTAAAGAAACATATCGCCAGTTCACAATGCGTGCTCAAGATAGCTGCACTCTGCGTGCAAAAGATTAACAGACCTGTCAATCACACAGTCGTGCCCCCTCTTCATGATAAAAGTAGTTCGGCGCCAGAGAGCTCGCAAGAATATCCTACTATGATTGCTATAACTTCAAAAGTGATAACAGCTCAAAAGATGGGTATCTAAGGAAAGACAATACAGGTGTCGATTTCAGCCAGTGTTCATGACGAAACCACCAAAGATGTATACTTCGTCTCACAAAATGTTTTTAGTACTGCGAAAGGCCGGGGCGCCATGGGCCAAGAGCACTTGGACACTTGTGCGCGAGCGAGGCAAACGCGTTTACCTTTTTTTGTACTTTGTAACTAATGTACAAAGCTCACCCTGTATTTTCTTGCTATAGCTCCCCTCTGCGCTTCACCTCACTTTCCTCTCCCCATCATTTTGCTTTCTCGCCGGCTGCAGCTTGGGCGCTTGAGATTATAGATAGCAGTTGAAGCGGCCGGCAGCACTCTCTTCCTTTCTTTTGTATGAATAACCACTATCCGCACCACCTATAATAGGCAATTGTGCTCCCACTGTCGCCCTTGCCGATTCGAGGGGTGCGTCGGAGCACAATTACCTATTACAGTGCTCATTTGAATGTGCCAGGGAGCCCCTGCCTTTCGCAGTGGTGCAAATCTCTTGTGAGTCAAAGTATAGTATACAAGGGCCACATAAATATCTTCCATCATATCGCACCTTTCCATTTTTGGTATCCACTTGAGCTATCGTGAACATATGTCGACGATGTATCATCAACTCGCTCAAGCTTCCACGCTATCCAGAACAGTGAACAACAATAAAACGAGGTGCTACTTTTCATTTACGGTACGCACATTCGGTCATGGCCGAATCGAGCGGCGGCGGTCCGCCTTACCGCACAAGTTCAGCCGTGGTAAGGCAAGCTAGCACCTCGCAGTCCTGCTATCCGCTGTAGTCAAGATAAGAACAGGTGAACGCTTCCCCCTGCGTACGGCGGGCAGAAGAATGGGGCTTTGAAAACCCACCCTCCAACAAAAGAAAGCCTCTCTTCAAATCAAAGGTTGGGTCCCTCGGCCAACTGCGGGCAAGGCCGATAGGCACTTTCTCAGTCCTGAATCAGTGGCGTAGCCTGGTGGCAGAATTTGAACGAATACCAAGATCGCCACCGTGGGACCCCCGCCTTAACACGCTTTCGGTGGATGGCAGCTTCCTGCCACGCATCCCGTTCTCCTGTTTAAGCAGCTCGTACGATATTCTTTCTCCCATTTTTCTCCTTTTTTTCGTGTGGCTTGGCCACATATTCAAGATATAGAATCTACCTGACGATTTCGTTTGGAGGTTTTCATTAAAACACTGCCAGAGAATTTGGTCAAGAAAGAGAGAGAGAGTAAACATTAATTGTTTAACGGAATAGCGTGGGTGGTTTCCTCAGTCCAGGATACCATTGGCCTGGGCTGTCTCCCGGACCCCGGTGAGCAGGCTCCGCTGCTCAGAGAGACCCGTGTGGGCCAGCTCTGCCTCCCACTCCGCTTTGCTGAGCGCTCGAGCTTTATATTTCTCTAACCGCTCTTTGCAGTTCAATATCATGTGAAGGATGTCCGAGACTTCGCCGCCTGCAGTGCATTTGTTGTTTTTTAATTTATCGGGCCACATTTTGTGGTACTTTGCTAGGTTTGGGAATGTCCTAGCCTGTATGTTCCTTTAGGTTACTGCTTCCTGTCTGCTGAGGTCTTTGTGCGGTTCTGCGTATCGTTTTCTTTCTAATTTGAAGTATTGTATTAGTTCCCCGTATGAGAGAGGGGTTGAAGGCTCTGGAGCAGCTGACGCAGGTGCCCGAAAAGTATGCCTTCGGGCGTTCCAGTCGGCAGCCTCGCGTTTAACGTTTTTGTTTCATGCAATAAATTTGGAAGTACATGTGCCGCTGCGTCTCAATTGCGACACGACAGAGGATAAATATTGCTCTTCATAAAAGTGAATTATAGATGCAGTAAGAACAATTAGCGCGCAAGTAGCAGTAATAGAGCGAAACCACTATGGGGATTTTATTGCCCATTGCTTGTGTGGCTCGACAATGGCCGGCGTCGCAGTTTCCATGGCAACGAGGCATGTAGCCCTCACCTAAACTTCAGGAATGGTTGGCTGGCTAAACGCTCTCGCATTACAATGGGAATTATTTTCACTAGAACTTGAGATTTTTCTTCTTTATGCGTTTCCTACCATATTACCATATCACGACCTGAGTGCTACGGCACTGAGGAGCCACCCGACTTCTTCAAGAGGCCCAACTTTAAGTTATCCCCTCGAATGAGCTTTCACGGAATAGGAGCTACATGTTTGATTTGGATCCATTGTCCCAGTACTTTCGAGTTTGCAGCCCGAGCATGCTGCCGATATTGGCGGCATGCGCTATTTCGGTCATTGCGTATTGTCTCGTGGCATGACACAAACCGCCGACCAGTCACCTGGAATCATCGCATGCTCGACGCATGGTCATGAGGAGTGCCGGACAAGCGTCGGTTAAACGTGGGAGTGGGGATAGTAGTGTTAGGGCATTAAAACATGTTACGTGACATTTCGAGCCCGTATTAAAATATGCGCCTCTTCACGCATACTTCTGGTTTAGATAAATTTGGTATTTTAAACTATCACATTGTCATAAAACATTTTTCAAAAATTTATATATGCTATTCAGGTTACTGTAGTGTGTCTAGTTAGTTTAGTTTAGTTATTTTTCTCTTTTATCTATATCACCAATTCACCAATTTCCAAAAAAAGGTGTTTTGCTAAGAATACCTGTCAGCCTAGAAACGCTGCTCTATGTCAACCAGTTGGTATATATTTTTTAACGCAAACCGTTTAGTAAAAATATAAATGCAGAGAAGGTCAAGCGGTTTTCCTTCGTATACATGCGTATCGTCAGTTTCAACGCGTTACGTGTAAGCAGAGTTGGTTACCGTCTGCGAAAACACATCAAATTTGGAGAGAATGGCACCGATCGTAGGCTTTGTATTACGTTATCAAAGACGCGCGGCGTACAACTTTGTCGTCCTCTCTCAACCTATCAATTCCCTCCGCGGTCTACTTTTAAACTTTCCTTTTCAATGCTTTTCTGTCTCCCTAATGAATTTTTGTTTCTGCCTCTTTACTCCTCCAATCTTTTCCCAGCTCTGCACTTTTCACCCTCTATAAATCTGAGCTCTCCTTTCCCTCTCTAAGCAAGCACCTTTTTCCTCACAGTATATTTTAGGCTTCAGATGGAGGACCAATACGAACACCAGAGACTTTTCTAACGCCGGGCTCCAAACTCCTACTTGCCAGCGCTACTGCTAACTATGCCACGCCACGTCCCTTCTCTAATGACATCGCTCTCACCGGCACCAATTAGTGCTCGGCCACATCAAGTGACCCTTTGACATCACAGCTGCTTGGTGGTTGAATTCGCAGGCTAACTCAAATACCGCACAAATGTTTCGAATTAGGGCTCTAGCGCTAACGCTTCGAAAATCAGACAAGTATATAGAGAATAAGGATGTGCTCGCAGCCTGAAATGTCACGGCAAAATATTTGCAAATTATTCCGTTATAGTCTTCTAAGGGGACTGAAAACTCATATACTCAGCAATATATATTATATTGGTTGTAGAAAATTTTCTTCCGCAAAACGTTATTTCGCAGGCAGTATTTTAGGAATGCGGTTAATGGCGAAACCTAAAACACAAATCTAACCAAAATGTCTATCTATCAGGCTCTGCTGAAATTTTCAAATATGGTAAATCATGACGTTTTATCTTTTTCTGCATTCAAGATGTGCTTTAAACCTAATTTCTATTAAATTTGCGTAATGGCTGTGCACGAAATAACTAATGTAGTCGTGTTTCTCTTACATTGCGCGTTGCTTTACTCTTTCTTTGCATAAATAATAGTTGTGCTCTTAAACACGTGTCTTCTTTGCCTCTCTGTTTCGAGGAAAATTGATCTTAGCAGCTTGTCTTTTGTACCTCATTTTGAGAAAAAATCAGAGGAGTTCTCTCAAGCATCATGATATTAGTATTTTCTCTATCTTATATTTCAAAAAAAAAAATTAAATTAAATTTACTGGGTACACAATGCTTCTTATATTCTACATAGCAGCGGACTGTTGTGAACGTTAATATCAAATAATATAAAGGTTTGTTAATGTAGAAAGCAGCAAATGATTGGTTTATTAAGATGTAAAAGTTTTTCCCCCAGCCAAAATTACATCGTCGTGTCGACGTATAAATTGCACTGGAAATTTATTCTATTTTGGCATGACAATTGACGAAATTTACTTGAAAGACAGTGCAGCTAACATAAGCAAGCAGCTGTTCTACATCATCAGAAACTACAACGAAAGTAGGAGTCAGGACGTCCGTGTACAAATGAACTGCGCCAAAAAATATTGGTGTCAATATTCTGCAATTGCTCCTTCTTAAAGAATATAAATAAACCTTGTTAAGTCCTCAACAGCACGAACCGTAAGTTTCTGAAGCGTAACACGCACTTTAAGGGATCAGGAACATAAACACCTTGCTTGTGAAAAGCTAAAATTCATTGGTATATGGTTTAGTTAAAGAAAGGAAAAAAAAATCTAGGACGACGTTGCACTTATGGCAAGCTGAAAGCATAGTGGTTTCTACTGTATGAAAACGAAAAGGGATATAAAGAGGTATCCTAGTTACACGATGTTCACGCTTGTGATCTCTGTGAATCAGGATATCGCTAGCAAATGCTACCAGCACGACATGCAAACTGAAATATGAGATTACCTCTCGTTTGCGCTCAAGCCATGCGGTTTGCGGTTGTCCAACGTACAGTTTTGATGTACTGCCTCAATAGAATCAGTAAATTAAGATATCATTGCTAACTGTTCATGTACTGTCCATACAGGTACTGTTCATGTGCTGTGTAAACTTGCCCTTGCTTTTGAGATTCTATTTTGAAATTTTTGAGAAATTTTGAGATTCTCTTCTTTGCCTTAACTAAACATTATGTCAGATGTTCAAAACATAGTTACAGACAAGGTTCCGTGAAGGGACATTACGTTCTATGCAAATATTGCGCTTGTATCACAATTTTAAATGAAGTTTGTATCCATTTTGGAGGAAGATAAAGTGCTGCCCGAATCAGACATGTTTCCAGTGCGGTCTCAGTTTTGTCCATTTTACCCACGACAGCCTGCATTGCCATCATTGCAGCTTTGCTGGATGCGTTGACAAACCGCCACCTGGTCTCCAAGTCGACCGGTGGTAGTTGTCGCCCGTCACCGACGAGAGGGGTGATCTCACAGCTCCCCAAGCTCAGCGAACAAGAAATATGATGGAACGACTTCGCCTTCCAGGCACCACGTCTCCTATTAAGCGAGCTGCGCAGTTTACAACTGAGTCTGAAATGTGCTTTCAAGTAACTGCCCACACGAGAAGGCGCCTTCTTCTCAGCCTGGATATTCACCGTTTTAGGAGGTGGTCGTGAAGCCGGCTGAGTGCTTTGATATTACACATTTATCTCATCGCCTTCTCCAATAACCCTTTTACAAATGCCCTGAAACGGCAGGATTTCAAGGTTTTGCTATTCTCCGCCCCTGTAATAGTATAAACGTCTGAGAGCGCTCCTTGTCCGACCATGGTAGAAGAACGTCGCACAAACAGCGGGACAAAGAGTAGACACAACACGAGCGCGAAGAGACGGGCCTTTCTTGTCCTGTCTCTTGCGCTATTTTCTTCAACCATGATCAGTCACCAACTCGCCCAGCAACGTACTTTGATCAGTCCCTTTGCGACCAACAATTTATCATATCACATGGGCCTGCCAGAAAATAAATGCAGTGCTGATAATTCACAACGCCACGCGGGAGCAGTGGGAGGAGGCTGCGCTGTCCAGTTCGGAGCCGAAAGACCAGCTTTGGCTGATTGAACGGGCCAGCAGGGCAGCAAAGACCGCGGAAGTTGTGCACTGAGGACCCAACCGCGGGATCTCTAGATTATTGTTCTTTTTTGCATTATATAAAGTTCTCTTTCTCTCTCTCTCTCTCAGTAACTGAAGTCATTTCTTTATTGAACTGTTCTGCACAGAAGGCGGTAGAACACGCTACTTGGGCAAATGGTGTACATGACTGCTTACGCTGCACGTGCCTGTGTCTCCTCTGGCTCGCATCTCACTATATGGGGGAATCTTGCGCACCGCCTGTACAAACCAGGTGTAGTGCATTGTTATCGGTGCTTCTGCCCAGGCCACAACAGAGCTCCCTGCTCATATTCAGTGACCACCTTTACGAAGGATTCTGATTCCAAAAAATATCTCTGTGGCATCTGGCGTCAAGACCACCATGACATTACGTCCAAAGACTGCCCATTAAAGCGCTGTGCCATAGAGTAACGCGGCATAGCATGCGCTCCCAGCCAACACTGGAGTTACCAAATGATCCCTTGGCAACATCGAACTAGTTTTCACTGCTTCATCTCAACTAAGATGACACCACCTCTTGTAAATGAAGGCTCCTCTGTAACACGAACATATGATCACGCATTGCGGCCCGGCAAAGCATGCTCCGTTAAAAGACCCAAAACCCGGGCCTCGCATATAAAATTGGAGACAAACTGTCGAATTGGACGAATTGGAGCTGCGCATGACAAGGTTCAACTTATCTACCAAAGACGAGCCTCATCCTTACTCATCGTCCTTCTGCGGCGTCTCAATTCCCTGCTCAAAGCTCGCTTGCCCCTTGTGAACCACAAGCACCTGCCACACTGTCTCCAGTGTAACTACTTCATTTCATGCACAGCAACTGCTCCAGCTCACAAAGGTGCTAAGTGTTAACCTCCCTCCTGTTTCCTAAATATGGATCCAACATCGAAGAGCCATAACCACGTGTTGCAATGGAACTGCCAGACGTTCGAAAACAAAGCATTCGAGTTTGGTTCACTCTGCGCTTAGGTAAACTTCCTACGTAGGTATTAATTTTAAAAGAAAAAAATGCTCTACCCCCTTTCTGGCTTCATTGCCTACTCTTCTCCTAGCATCCTAGACTATCGATGCAGTGCTACGTCCAAGATACCTGGGAAAGCGGACATATATGCAGCTGATTTTTACACCCAAACTGAGGATTCGCTGGCGTTGAGGTGCAACAAATGACAAGAGGTAGTACCTGTGCTAGTTCGCCTCCCTATAACCGATGTAATTTTTGTCTCGTGCTACTTAAGTCTGTACAGTAGTGGAGCCCCCAAAATACAACTGGGATGGATTACTAACTTTGTGACACATACCCGGGAAGTCGCATTCCGGTTGTAGATGACTCTAATGGCCCGCATCAAACTTGGGTTTATACCTCTTCTACTGTGTAGACAAGGGATACGTCCAACACTACACTTGCAAGTGCAGTGTTGGACGTATTTACTGATGCAGAGTTTGTACTCCTTACCTTCACAGGCACCGCAACACGACGTTGAGGTTATCCCTGTCCACCACCTTCCTCTCCAGACCTCATATGGTGGTGTGGTGCACGTCCTATTTCATGTCATATAGAACTAGATTGTTCAGGTTGTGACCATTATACATTACTTATTTATTTAGACCCACATTGGAAACGCCGCCTTAGACGTTGCTGCTTGGTCATGAAGTTGGACTTGCTCACAACCCTACTAAACAATTCCCTTCCTACAGCTACGAATCTACAATAAGCTTTGCGCACAGTACTACAAGCACAGTACTACACAGTATATACACTGATTGGAGTTGGGTAGAGGAAAATCGGCCGTCCCCTGATCAGCACCTTCTTCAGGTATGAGCCTCTCGTCGCTGGGCAGAACTCGCGCTTATTAGATAATTCTGTTTTGAACACCGAGACACGCTACACCGGATAACAGCAGCGGCAAGATGACATGAGATGCCCCTTTTCGGCAGCGATGGCAAGACAGGTGCGCATCTCTAAACGCAGCCTCTACTACACAATGTGGGGTACATTCCTGTAACATGAAGTTAGCAGGCTTTCAAAGGACCCCGTATGAAACGCCTGTCTAGCATCTGGACAGACTGCAAGCGAGTTTGCATCAATGGTGGTTATGAATTTATTTTCAAATTTCGTCCACATTCCACCTCCGTTCACCAGTCCGAAAAATCTCCCATCAGAGTCAGGCTCAAGTCCAAGAAAGGTGACCTAGAAGGCATCAACAAGAATTTCACAATGGTCGAGTTTATTGCATGCTATTGACCAAACGAAGCCACCCAAAGTTCCAGGGCCGTATGAACTGACATGCGAATTTTTAAAAATATTGAAAAGCCAGCTTTAGAGTGAATACTTGAGGCCCTGAACACCATCTGGACCTCTGGAGATGTCTCGACTCCTTAGAAACAGGCTGATTTGATGTCAATCCTCAAGCCCAGGAAGCCTACCATAAAGTTAGGCAACCTTCGTCCAATCGGGCTTAGGCCCAGACTTTGCAAGCTACTAGAGCGCTTGTTAGCTAGTCGCCTGTCGTGGTGGCTTGAACGATACAACTCGTACCACACAGCTCACATTAGCTTTCGCCATCATTTGGGCACTGAGGATGAATTTGATTATCTTTCAGGTATGGGACTAGTAGGAGGAAGCTCCTGCTAAATCCGGATCATTTTATTACTGGACGTCTACTAGGCCTATGACTATGTCAGCCACTCAGAGATTCTAGCCATCTACACTGCCTTCGCCTCGCACCCAGGGTATGTAACTTTGCCATAACATTATTAGAACACCGTTCGATCTACATACGCATTTATAATGAACGTGTATGACACTGCAGCCTTAGAGGGGTGTGCCTCAAGTATCCGTGCTGGCACTAATACTTGTTAACATGGCGCTTCAACCTTTGGAAAGGCAACTAGCAACCATTCCGCACATAATTTATCTTATGTATGCAGATGACGTAACGTTATGGTCACTACACATGGACCTAAGCAGCAGAGATTTAGGCCTTCAGAATGCTTTCAATAAGACATCTGATTGGTGCACGAGAATTAGCCTGGCACTCTCAATAGAGAAGACACTTTATGTGTATCGAAAACCGGTTGGGTAGACGCAGGCTTTTGCAAGCACCAATTCAGCTGTCATTCAGAGCATCTACTGAATACCACTCCGTCGAGGCGAGACCTTGCTGTCGAACTGAACAGTTCTGGTTCTGCAGCGCCATGGGCTCGATATGCACGACAGAAGGCCGCTAGTACCCTAGTACCCTCCATTTATTCTGGCGCATTATCGAGAAAACAGGCGGCGCTTGGAGCAAAATGGCTTGGCGTTAGTGTGTTATGCATTACAACGTTGGTTTGTCTATAGAGCTCAGTATCAATGTCTGACATTAGGAGATTGGAGCCACTTGAAAACAGTCAATAGAAATTCAAAGCTCGTCATCAAGGGCCTCTCGCGCCTGACATCCATTCCCACTCTCCAACTGAGGCCGAGCGGCCACTAGATGACAATTGTCAGCTACGAGGAATGCGCCGCGTTCGGCATTCCGTAGAAGAAGCAGAACCCATATCATTGCACAGAAAATATAGGGGTGCTTGAGGCTTATATAAACGCAAGCAGGGAGTATGAGGTTTCACGCTTTCTGGTTTGAAATACGCCAGATATCTACACATAAAACAGAACCAACGCACCTTCCTTCTCTAATAGCAGAACTCGCTGCTGTTCGCGACAGTTTGTCTGCATTGACAGAAGGCCTGTGTGCCGCACCTGCACGGGCCTGCTACTGGTTCTGTAGCTGAGCCACCCCCGCTGCCTCGTGCGGACAGAAAAGAAAAGAGAGAAGAAAAAGAATAAGGAGAGAAAGACGCGCGCCGCAACATCAGCCGTCATACATCACCGAAGCGGTGGCGGGTGCAATTTGATGTTACATACATATTCCACACAAACAGTGCAAGCCTTCCGGAGTGTAGCTAATAGCTGCGACATCATCAACGATATCTACTATACTGCGCAAGTATTTACTTGCCCTGTGTGTGTGTGGCGTGCTTGTCTGCTTTGGCAGCAAGCCTAGCTGTGCTGCAGCGCTGACCCTTTTGATCTTACATATCGAATCCACACTAGCAGTGCGAACCTTGCGGAGTATCATGAACGATATCTGCTATAATGTGCAAACATTTCCTTTCCCCGTGCGTGTGTTGCTGACTCCACTCTACGCATCGTCTGACAGAAACTTATGATGCATCCTGGTCCATATGGGTGACATATCTTCTGCCTATGTTAAAGTTGGCTCTAAGAGACGCCGTAGTGCCTGGGAAAATTCTTTTTGTCGCCCAATGCGTGCTTTATTCCCCCGCAATGATCAAACCTTCCCGGCGGTCTAACTTGCCGTGAGGAGGTGGCGCTGAGAATTCGCTGGAGTTTTGCCTTAACTCCTGCTGCCAAATCCTCCTCGACCACCCAGACAGCTCCCCTCCACCGCCTTTTCTGCCCAGCTCGTGCTACGGAGGCGGACCTAGATCATTTTCTTACAACTGGACCTGGTCTTCACGTGGCCCGCAAGGTACACATTAGAAGCCACGGTCACCGCACTACCAGACCGCCAGACACGAGAGTAGGGAAAACATGTGCCAACTCCACCGAGTGTTGTTGTCATTCACTGGGGCCACAGGCCTGTACCAATATATTGAGACACTTGTGTCGAAGGGAATATTTGCGGAATAAAAAATATCCATTTTAAAAATCACTGCAACTTGTTCCTAAACCACCAATCTTCATACGCTGTATTTTAATTACAAAAGGTTTTAAAAATGCCATGAATGTAAAAATAGGGAGCCATATTTGCCTGAAGCTTCTGACATCTGCTGAATGACTAGCGCCTCCTGTGATCTATGCCTAATTGATATATAAAAGTGTGCATGCGGCCTTCCACAATTTAAAGCTTGCAAGATAGAGCGAGAAACGGCTGTCCATTCCCTTACAGGGTTTGGGCAGCACAGAAGGCAGGCTATAATAAATGAAACACGCATATATCAGAGTGTACTGTGATACAAATAATGTATTTCGGCGCCCAAATTCTGTTTTTGTTTGCGTTTTGTCCACAGATAAATATTCAGCTCGCTATATCTTCTGCCTTATTTCACTCTCATATCACCTCTTTTGTAGTGAGCGAAATCTGCTGGTGCTGGTGACCATTGTAAAGTCATAAATATTTCAACGCCATCAAGGAGAGCATTAGCAATATATCTCGTAATGTGTGACTAACGTGAAAAATGTTTAAGAATTACGGTGTTCGTTCTAAAGCACTTCCCTACTTAAGAAAAGGTGATTACCATATGAAAGTCCTGTATGATCATAACTGAAAACGTTTTGCGTCACACAGTCAGATTTTAGAAAATCAAATATTGTAATTATTGGCCTCTGCAAAGCATCGCTTTTAAAAACAGCATATTACTTAAGGCTAACTTTACGTAATGGGAGTATCTACTACATCTGGCGCTTAGGTTAATTATCTGATGTTTATACGCGCCAAAAAGTGTATTTGCAATTTTACACATTTTAAGTGGCGGATGATAGCAACCAGATTCCGTCAAAATTAGTCTATTGCTGCCATAAAATTTCTGCACGACATGATAATCCAACAATATGTGAAATATATAAAGAGCCGTTAAGCTCGTTTTCACAGTTGCCCAGGAATCTTGCTATGGGGAGAAATGAAGCTTTCCGTACCAAAGTTAATATGGTCGCTAATACTTATGTGAGTACAGGTGACCAAAGAAGCATACTAATTTGCGGTGTGTGTGGTTTACATATTTGCTCTATTAGAGAAGCATTGAAATTACCGCACAGCTCTAGACGATGCATGAGAATAATATATTGTAATCAGTTAAATTTTGTCTCTTTTTCATCTACGAAAGACAGTTTACAGCCTGCTTTAAAACCAAACATGCCAAGGTTTTGTATGAGTGTTTGTATTCAAACCTTTGTTCGAATAGGGTATTTAACAAGCTTATTCACAATGAAAGCTTATTTATCGTTTGATCTTTAAACAATATTCATCTGTTCAACGTATGGAGATAAGTAAAGAATGTCCTTCCTCGTCATGGCAAGTGATTCTAAGCAATCACTCCGCCAGGGCACACCTTGTGTATAAAAGAGATTTGGAAATCACGACATACATCTAAGAAGTATTGTCGATGGCTTAAATTGATACCTCGAATCCAGAAGTTTATGCCGCCAGTGTAAATGATTGAACAGCATTGACGTCTCTATGCTTCATGGTCAAGCAAGTCGGGGCTCTACAATGAAGCATCCTGCGACGTCACTTTAAGAATTTTAATGCATGAAATGCACTGGTATTCGTTAATTGCATTCTGGTATTCGGTAACCGGCAGTCGTACTTGTTGTACACCATAATTGCACCCGCGACCGCTCCGGTGGCGGACGACTGCTGATGCGACGCGCGTCTGTCTCTCTCCCTCTTCATTTTGTTTAGTTTCGGTTGTTTGCCCCGTACGTACGCAGAAGCGGGTGTGGCTCAACTGCAGAGCCAGAAGCATGCCTGTGCCTTTTCATTTTCTTCTTCCCCCTGTCGCAACAAATGTCTGAGGAAACTTAAATTGTAGCCGTTAAATGTCTTCCTCCAATAAAATTTTACGTATGGTCGTAGCTATGAGAATACTACTTAGATGTATCCTCACTGTTATGCAAATAGAACCATTGATTGCCATTAGGCTTGCGGCGTCATGCGCTCAATACAACTGTTAAGCTGTATTCACAAGTATATACACGTATCCTCCCTGTTTAAACGTTTCGGGTATTCCTAAACACAAAATCTTGGCAGCTCAGAGTTGAAGTTTGCTCTGCATTGTTGAAAGGCGTATTTCCGGATTCAGACGGAGTAGCCATCGTGCTTTCAGTTGTGAGCGTAATGGAGAGCAGAAGATTCAGTGTTGGTAACCTCTTCCAATGTTAAAAAATTTAAGACAAAGAGGCTTATTTTGTATCATTACGCTATCCCGAGTGATTTTATTGGCTTACAACGTACAGTCCCCTCTCAGATTTCACGATGTCGCTTTTTCTGAAGCCCTTTTTAGCGGTGTTGAAGAAGAGATCTTTGAGAATCAGCTGCGTCGCGAACGTAGCCATTGACGAAGTGCGCTGCGTCTGTCTTAGCCCATGAGAAGCAGGATCGTGCAAGTGCAGTCGTGAGCAACCTTGTCTAGAACGCGCGGACGGTGCTCCGTAGAGCAAGTCAGCGCCATCTAACGTTAGGCTTTGGGTTTGAGTTATACGTCCCGTGCGCATGCGCGGATAAAATAAAGCAGTGCCTGCTCGTGGGTTCTCGGCCTCATTTCCCTTCAATGATTCAGCGATTGCGCTTCATGCCGCCAAGCACGCGCTCAATTATGCGTAACAGTGGCCTGAAAACCAACGCGTTTCGTTCGGATCACGAAGCGGCTAGGCAAGTGCAATGTGATATGAGTTATCGCTCGGTTAAAAAGCAATTGCAAGTGATAGCGGATGATCGCTCGTTTCAAACAAACACCATAGCAAATAGTGCGAGAATTGGACCTAGTGGGCTGTTTGGTGTCGGTTTTCGTCCTGTCCGCATAAGGTTACGACCACGCACAATGAGTTACAGGCGTCTCGATTGATGGCGTGTTTTTGGGCCGGATTATAAGCTATAAAGGACACAGCATTTGGAACATCTCTACAAATATAGGAACTTGAATTCCTCCACGATAAAATACAGGGTGATGAGTGGTGCGTACGCAGCAACGCGCCTTAATCCGCTCTCAGTCGCGCTTGCTTGCCTGGCCGTCTCGTTACACTCGAGAAACACGGCGTCATCGCGACACTATGGCGACCGTCACCTCGAAAATTAGGCTGCGCATCGAGGCGCCCTATCACAAATGCAGGCAATGCGACCCTAGCGGCAAGAAAGGTATTCGCAAGGCAGGGGCTGGATGAGGAAGCGATGAGCAGGCATCCTTCTGATTTGCCGCGCATGCTCACGGGACGCATTGCTCAAACCCAGAGCCTAACATTAGATGCCGCGGACTTGCTCCACAGAGCCCCGTCGGCGCGCTCTAGAAAAGGCTGCTCACGACTGTACACCAGCTGCCGAAGGCCAAGCAGATGGCGAAAGAGCGGCGGCGGAAAATGTCGAAGAGGCATGTGTCATGTATAGACCTTTGCAACGAGGGCACTCTTGCGTCGCCATAATAGGCGCTGGGCTGTTGTGTGCACATGACGCTAGCACTGTGGAAGCGGCAGCGAAATCGGTTTGCAACAGTCCAGATAGGAGGCATTTTGACATCCTCCTCGCCCGATGCAAAGGTCCACACGTCAGGTGTTTTACTCTCGTACACAGGCCGCTAGAGCGTTCCTACTCTCGATACAAGGCGCCATCTGTCGGGTGCGGCGGCCCGAGGACAGTGGGTCGAGAGAGAGTCTCACACAGAATATTTGTGTAACCAAGCGTTCAATTCTGTATTTAACGCGGATTACTGCCTTCGATGTATATGCGTGCTTTGCATCACTACTCATATTTTGCCCTTTTCTAGAGAGCACTGCAGCAATTCAAACAGCACTGTTCTCGCGCGGACGCAATATCCGAAGGCCTTCCCCCGGTACGTTACGAACTGGAAACTCTTTTATAGGCAGAAATGCGCTGTCATTACTTTTCTTTTCCCTGTGGCTACCTTTTAGATGAGACAAATGGGCATATGTTTCTTTTTTATAGCGAGAGCATTACTTCGCTATGTTCACAGATTTCTGTCCTAAGACCGTGTCCGCAGCCCGCGTCCGCAAAATCATATCCGCAGCAGTTGCGAGTAATTGAGAAGTGATAGGGGTAATGACTGGCGTCAATCGTTAGAAGGTGGCGTAATGTTGCTGTCAAAACTAATTAGGCCAATAAATTATATAGGTAATTATTTACAGGCAAAGAAGTGGTCCGCAGCAGTTCTGAATAATTGAAAAGTGGTAGAGGTGACGTAATCAATAGAGGATGACGTAATGTTGTGTGCGAAAAAATTATTACGCCAATATGTTAATTAGGTAATAATTAGAGGCAGAAAAATGAAAACGTAAAGGCGAAAATTGTCTCATTAGCCAGTGGCTTGGCGCCACATTTGAACGAATCAAGTACTAAATTGTTCAATAAATAAGCCAGTTAAAATGACGTCTAGGATGTGACGCCACGCAACCTGAAGCCGAGCCAAAACAGGACACAGGAAGGGATTGGCGCGCTATTTGAAAGTACCAAAGACTAAAATGACTAAACAAGAAGTGAATTAATGTGACGTAGATGATGTAACATCACGCAACCGGAAGCAGAGCTAAAAAAAAGGATATGAAGGGACTGGCACTCCATTTGCAAAACCGTGTCCGCAGCAGTTGTGAATAACTGAGAAGTTGTAGAGGTTAGTAAGTGGTTTCAATCACCAGAGGGTGACGTAATATGTCATGCTAAAAGATAAATAATTGAATAAGTTAATGAGGTAATTCTTTAGTAGCATAAAATGAAAAAGTAAAGGCGAAAATGGTCTCGTTAGAGAATGGCTTCGGACCACATTTGAATGTGCGAAATACCAATATAGTTAATTATATCAGTCAGTTAGAGAGATGCCCAAGGATTTGACCTCACGTAACCTGACGTCGAGCCAGAAAAAGGAATAGGAAGAGATTGGAGTGATATTTGAAAGTGCGAAAGAAGAAAGTAGTTAATTAAGGCAGTCAGTTATCGCGACTTCGAGGGTGTGACGTCACGCAAACAGAAGTAGAGTCGAAAAAAGGCATAGGAAGGGATTAGCGAACAATCCGCTGGCTGCGCTGGACAGGCCGCCATTGGAAACTGACCCTGGCAACGTTTAATGCTAGAACCCTAGCTAGTGAAGCTAGTTTAGCAGTGCTGTTAGAGGAACTAGAGGGCATGAAATGGGATGTCATAGGGCTTAGTGAGGTTAGGAGGCCGAATAAGGCATATACTGTACTGAAGGATGGGCATGTACTGTGTTATCGAGGTTTACCGGAGAGGCGACAACTAGGAGTAGGTTTCCTTGTCTATAAGTATATAGGGGGTAATATAGATGAATTTTATAGTAATAATCAGAGGGTTGCAGGCATCGTAATCAGGCTTAATAAGCGGTGTAAACTGAAGGTTCTACAGGCCTATGCACCTACATGTAGTTATGATGACCAGGCAGTTGAAAGCTTCTATGAAGATGTAGAATCGGCAATGCGAAAAGTGAAGACGCAGTATACTGTACTAATGGGCGATTTCAATGCCAAGGTAGGGAAAAAACAGGCAGGAGACAATGCAGTAGATGACTATGGCATTGGTTCTAGGAATAGCAGGGGGGAGTTAATAGTTGAGTTTGCAGAGCACAATAACTTACGAATCATGAATACCTTCTTCAGCAAACGGAAGAACCGGAAATGGACATGGAAAAGTCCTAACGGAGAGACTAAAAATGAAATCGACTTCATAATGTGTTCAACCTCCGCCATTATGCAAGATGTAGAGGTAATCGGGAAAGTGCGATGCAGTGACCACAGGATGGTGAGGTCCCGAATTAGCCTAAATCTGAAGAAGGAACGCAACAGATTAGTAAGAAGGAAACCCATCAACGAATTAGCGGTGAGGGGGAGGGCAGAAGAGTTCAGGATCTCGCTACAGAATAGGTTTTCAGCTCTAACTGAGGATGGCGACATTACCCTAGAGGCAAGGAACAATAATTTCAGAGATATCATTACTGAGTGCTCGGTAGAAGTAGGCGGTAGGATAGTTAGAGAGGATACCGGCAAGCTTTCTAAGGAGACGAAAGATTTGATTAAGAAACGCCAGAGTATGAAAGCTTCCAATCCAACAGACCAGATCGAATTGGCCGAGATATCAAAGCTAATCAATAAGCTCAAGGTGGCCGATATAAGGAAGTATAACATGGAGAAAATTGATCATGCTGTAAAGAACGGGGGAAGCCTTAAAGCGGTAAAGAAAAAATTGGGCATAGGCAAAAACCAGATGTATGCGATAAGGGACAAGGCGGGCAACGTCATCACGAATATGGAAAAGATAGTAAAAGTAGCCGAGGAGTTCTATACAGATGTCTACAGCAGTCAAAGTAGTCAGGACCGTAATAAGATTGGCGGTAGAGAAAAACAGTCAGACGTTCCACCAGTGACGAAGGACGAGGTCAAGAAAGCACTAGAAAATATGAAAAGGGGGACATCAGCTGGAGAGGATCAGATAACTACAGATTTGCTGAAGGACGGGGGGGATATCGTGCTAGAAAAACTGGCCACCCTGTATACGCAGTGTCTGGTGTCATCGAAGATACCGGAACCATGGAAGAATGCAAACATTATCCTCATTCATAAGAAAGGGGACTCTAAGGACCTTAGAAATTACAGACCAATCAGCTTACTGTCTGTTACGTATAAGGTATTTACTAAGGTAGTCGCTAATAGAATCAGGACAACCTTAGACTGCAAGCAAGCAAAGGATCAAGCAGGGTTTCGGATACGGTACTCTACTATCGATCATATCCATACCATCAATCAGGTGATAGAAAAATGCTCGGAATATAACCAGCCCTTATACATAGCATTCATTGATTACGAAAAAGCATTTGACTCAGTTGAAACCTCGGCGGTGATGCAGGCATTGCGAAATCAGGGGGTAGACGAGCCGTACGTGAAAGTGCTGGAAGATATATATAGCGGCTGCACAGCAACCATAGTTCTGCATAAAGAAAGTAACAAAATTCCCATAAAGAAAGGCGTTAGGCAAGGAGACACAATCTCCCCAGTACTATTCACAGCTTGTTTAGAGGAAGTATTCAGAGACTTGGAATGGGAGCAGTTAGGGATAAGGGTAGATGGAGAATACCTCAGTATTCTGCGATTTGCTGATGACATTGCCTTGCTAAGCAACTCGGGGGATGAACTGCAAATAATGATTGATGACCTAGACAGAAAAAGTAGAAAGGTAGGCTTGAAAATCAATATGCAGAAGACTAAGGTAATGTTCAACAGCCTCGGGAAGGAACAGCAGTTTACATAAGGTAGCGAAATACTGGAAATAGTAGGCGAATATGTCTACTTAGGACAGATAGTAACCGCAGATCCGGACCATGAAAAGGAAATATCAAGAAAAATAAGATTGGGATGGAGCGGCATTTGGCAAGCACTCGCAGGTTATGACTAGCAGCTTACCGGTATCGCTCAAGAAGAAAGTATACAACAGTTGCATCTTGCCTGTACTCACCTATGGGGCTGAAACGTGGAGGCTAACCAAGAGAGTTCTACTTAAGTTGAGGACAACCCAGAAGGCTATGGAACGAAAAATGGTAGGGATAACGTTAAGAGATAGAAAGCGTGCAGAGTGGGTCAGAGAAATAACTCAAGTTACCGACATTCTAGTGGAAATTAAGAAGAAGAAATGGACATGGGCAGGACATGTAGTGCGAAGAGAGGATAACCGATGGTAGCTGAGGGTAACAAACTGGATTCCAAGGGAAGGAAAGCGTAGCAGGGGGCGGCAGAAAGTTAGGTGGGCGGATGAGACTAAGAAGTTCGCAGGGGTCAAGTGGATGCAGCTAGCACAGAACCGGGTTAAGTGGAGAAATATGGGAGAGGCCTTCGCCCTGCAGTGGGTATAATCAGGCTGATGATGATGATGATGATGATGAGCGAACAATTTTAAAGTACCGAAGACTAAAATCGGTAAACAAGAAGTGAATTTAGCGACTAGAAGCAACCAGACGCAACCAAAAGCAGCATCCGTGATTTCACATTACTTCAATGCAGATTCCGCAGTGCTCATTATTTTCTTTTTGATTTTATGTATGAGAATGTCGATTTTTTATTTTGCTCCACGATTTTAGAGGTAACTGAATAGACAAGGATCGAAATGAAGTTTGCTTAGGCCAAACTTACTTTAGGTCATCAACTAAACATCCTTCGCTTTTTGTAAGCGTTTCTTTAGAGGAATGTATATGGGACCTCCAGCAATACGAATCGTTGTTTCCGTGTTTCACACAGACGGTGGCATGCAAAATTCCTTAAATTCTATATTTCTGCTCTTAGTATCAGCCTGAAACGCATCAAATAAACAAGATTCTATTACATTGTATGACGCTGGCTGAAAGGGTACTCAGAACTTTTACACACACAAAACGTTAAAAATAAAACATAGTCGTCTTTTGGCTACAGAAGTCGCGAGAGCTGGCTATTCTGTAGATATTTATTCCGTAGTTAGGAGGAATATCGAAACGTTGTTGTACCCCATAGGGTAGGCTCGGTGGTTAGAACTTTCGTGTGCTTATCCCGAAAATGTAGGTCATCAAGGCACCAACGTCCGCGCTTCGACGAAGACGAAGCGCAACGCCCCCATGTTGTGTGTGACGTGAGAGCACGTTAAAGAGCTCCAGTTGGTCGAATTTCCGCAGCACTTCACTAAGGCTTGCTTCGTATCCGATGGTCATTTCGGATGCTATTTGCCCCAGATACCAAATGAAAACTTAGTTTGGATGTTCCAGCTTTACGGTGTAAGAATATATCCAGCTGCTTAATACTGTGTCCGGCGGCGCGACTAAATCTTGTTCGACCTCCACGCGCTTGTCTTGAACGAACATAGATGGCGTCCCACTACCGTGTGTATACCAGTTCCCAAGCTGCGGCGGTCGCAATGCAGGTGTAGCGGAATTATTCTGTGCCCTGGCGTGTAAGTGTAATTTGTTAAGCGCGGCGAAGGCATAGACAGGTTGACACTGCGGTCGATAAGTAATACGTTTCCGCTACTTCGTGCTTTGCTTGCCGCAAATGCATCAGCAGCGTGAACGCAACGCAACAGATCAGCAGCGTGAACGCAACCCTGTGGTTATTCTGAACTCGTTATCGAAATGTATTCATTATAAGAATGTTTTGCTAATCCACACGACCGCTAAGACATATGTTACCTATAACAGCTCTTTATTATAAAACATAGTACTCATCGCACCCATTCCTACAGTTTGGACAAAAAGCCCTTGCGTGCATTCAAACATTTTTCAGCCTGAAGGACCATAAAATGACTCAATGTCGACCACAATGTTTAACCTTCTTTGACTTGCCGCTCTTTAAAAATCGGCAGTGGCTTTAACTGAGACAATCCAGAATATACAAAATGAAAGCAGTAGTAGTCGTGGATGAGACCTAATCGCTTCTTCCTTGTTCTTGCCGTCTTGCTCGCGCAGTTCTGTCTACTGACAAGCCGTCGTGTAGTTCAGCGGCTGAGCGGCGTGTATATGCAAGACGTTGCTGTCTCTTATCAGACATCTCGGCTACCTGCTTAGCCTTTCCGCCTCTATTTCGCAATGTCGGCCGGCCTTGTCGCCCGCGGCGCCTTTTGGATCTGAAGACTGAAATTTCCCACAGCCTGTATTGCAACCCTGAGGAAAACGGCCGCTCTCCTCGTTCCATGGTGCGTGCTGGGGAGACCTAGATTGTTTCCCAGCTGCGCGGCGTGATTCGGTGCATGCGTAGTGAAGCGCATAGAGAAGGGATGGAGACACGTGACTCCGGCGCAAATGGCCTCCATGGTAACAGCGCATGCGCAGTAGTGGCCGCTGCCTGAAAAAGCCCCATTTACGGACGGGGCTACTGGCCTGTGTCGGAACACTTATCCTGCAACCACCGCAGCAAGGCGACCAAAAACCTCTCTAGTGTAGCGGCATTTGTCCTATAGATCAAAAGCAGCAGGAGAAGCGCCGAACAAGATCTTGCCGCTCCGCAGGGCGGACAGTCAGCTCCTGAATATATTTTTACACCGTGCAATTGACTGAGATAGATACGAATGCCCGCAATCAACCCACAAGATACTCTTCCCGTTCCCAAGGCCTAAAGCTCACACATAAAACAATGAATAAAAATCGCATCTTACAGGGATCGTTGTTACCCTAAGATGTTACCGCGGATACACGTTCAGACTTACAGGCAACCTTTTGCGTAAAGCGTATCTAAAGGCGCTTCGCTTTCCAAGCAGCACGCAATACGTGTCCCGCCTGGGGCTCGTATGGGCCGTATGTTATACCGGCCGCTAAGTGCCTCTTTTGTAGGTTTCACATTACAGTCCTAAGCATATCCATGCCATGATTAAAGACTATTTTTACTCTAAACACTTCGTTAACTATTCAGTATTGGCAGAAAATATGAAGCAGTAACGTTCCGCTTTACGAGTATGTACTGAATTAACTTCAATTTTTTTAGCTCAAATTAATAGTCTACACATACAACCGCAATAAATATTTAGACTAATATTTTGGGGGTGATGTGGGCCAGCGTAGATTATTATAGTGTTGGGAATAAATTTATCTTATGTTCCTGAGTATAGAATATTAGGTAAAGAAATAGTGCTCAATGTTTCACACATGATGATTAATGGAACCTGGACAGACCCGAAAATGCCAGATTCAAGCCATGAGCGCAGCACGTAGGCCAGCCCGAATCGTAATGGGCTCCGCAAAGCCCCTTGCCGGCACAATTTTGTGTATTCTAGGGATTATTCAACATATAAATTAAAACCTTGAATAATGGGGCGGAACTTCCTGCACAAACCTAGGAAACATTAGTGGTTCTGGTATGCAGCGCTCATTCGGCTATCTGGGCTGCATGCGGGCAGCCCTATTTGGGCTGTTCACATAGATACAGATTGCGAGCAATCGCGACAAAATTGGCCAGCTCACGCGGGGTCCGTCAGGATTCGTGTTGTAAATCCCGCATGAGGCCCGTATGGGCTGCCCCCCCCCCCCCCCCCCCAGGCCAAACGCGGACCCCCATGGCATATAGTCACTTTATGCTACTTGGGTCAGCAAGAGACGGCAGCGCACTTTAAGTGTGCCTCTGCTGTGTGCACACTGAAGCCACAGTGGTGGAGTCGTCTCCCTGCGCTCAACATTTGACTACACTGGCACATAAACGTTTGTGGAGGAGCTTCTTCACCGGGCCACCTACCGTTAAGGAGACCACACTGCTCAGTGGCTTCGCGTGAGGAAACCTCAAGGAACGGAGACAGTTCTGCTGCAGTGTTTCGGTGTATGCTTATGGTTACGGGCAAACCACGGGTATCTTACTGGTGGAATATTTCCACAGGACGGATACCTGGCCTCTTTTGGATGGAGCGGTTGATAATGATCACTCGTCAATTCTCGTCTTAATCATTTACCCACCGCGGCGGGCGATGGTCACGTGAAACATAATTTAAAATTCGCAAAACTCTCTCACTTTTTGATGGACATTTCAAATACCCTGGTTCCTACATGTGGTGCTGACGATACTGCAACGCAAGCGTCCGAAATTACGTTGCTTCCATATTTGCTAGTTTTGTGGTGCAAAATACAGAAAAAAGTGAACCACTGTTAAACTTTTTTTTTGGTATCCCTAACATTGTCAATGCGGCGGAAGTCCAGAAAGAACTTTCGTAAACCTGAAAAGGAGAAAAGCTACATCAGGAGGAAAAGGACAAAACATCTGTAGTTTATTCAGTTAAACGGGGGGAAAGGGGGGGGGGGGATCTGCCAGGGTCTCGTTGGCCGAGCCTGCCAGCACAGAGCGGCGACCCAGTCATTTCTGACGCTCCGGGTAGGGGTCCTGCAAGATGGCGTCCGAGTCATCTTTGCAGGGTTGTGCAACAGAGCTACATCAAATCTCGGCTCCCACCTCTAATATGCAATTAAAGGGCACACATGCCTAAGAAGAACCGGGAGCGCTTCCAGCGCTCTGCATTTAAATCACCGATGCTATCGGTACTGCCCTCACTGCATCAGCGCTACGCATCCCGTGACGGAGCCGTAAGACCGAAGCCACAAACAGAAAACAGACAAGCAGTGCTCTATGCCTGAAGCACTTGTTCCAACTGTTTGCTGTGGTGCCTGTTTTCATCGGAGTCATGTTGTAGGGGGGCTGGTTAAGGCACGCTATATGTGTTAAACATAACAAATGGCATCACCGGGAAAATTGCTGCTGTCTGTTCAGCTTCAGCTGAGGAATGGAAACTATAGTATAAACGAAAAGTTTGAAAGGAAGTTTTCACACCTGTTTTTTCTTAATAACTCCTCGGAAAGTTGGTGTGTCGTCCACTGGAGAAATCATTTCTTGATCTTCGTATCACATCAGACTACCACCACCGGCTCCGAATCTTACCACAACCACCGCTGTAGTAAGACCGCAGCCACCGGCTGTAGCTAACGCAACAGGGCCGATGACAAATGGGCAGTAATCGTTTGGAGAAATCTGAAGACATTTCTATAGTAACATTTAATTCCAAATTTTCTACGCTTAGGATAAAAATAAGATATCTCCTGCCGATAATTTCTGTTTCACAATGCAGAACTATTCTATGCCACCCTCATGGCGCTAACACCGAAGAGGCCGTGGTGAACGTAAGTGCTTACACTTCCTTTATTTGTTCATTAAGGTTCCACTTCTACAGATTTAAAAAAACGAAGCACTTGCGCTCTTAGTGAAGAAGTTTGCAGCGAAATATCACAAAATAACTTATTTGCATTGGAAAAAGCGCCTTACCTACAAAATTACGTGGACCGAGTTTAACAGCCGCAGTGCTACCAAATATACCCTGCACAGGCGGAACGCCCTGTTCTACACCAAATTCGTAACATGGAGCTATCAGGACCTTATCGAGACGCTCCTGGCCACTAACGTTAATTACACTCTCTGAGCGTTTAGGAAAAAAAAAAAAAACTAAACCGCGGGTGAAAATCTTCCGTGGCAAAGTAGTAATCATGGCGGTGCAACCCTAAAGCTGTACCAAATGAAGCGTGGGCTAGTTGGTCAGACATAGTTTCAGGTGATGCAGCGCAATGGCATGATGCCTGTGTTTCTCCCTTTCTCCCGTCTAAGCCTTGTGCTGTGGCGCTGCAACATCTGAATCCTGAAGTGCTAGGTTCGCTATAGCTATATGATGTTCGATAAAACAAAGCTAAGACACGCATTTCTAGCCTGCTTCAGGCTATTATCCACGCTGAAAATTATAGGTCGTCAAAATAAAAAGTATTGAAGGTCACAAGGACCAAAATCCTCTGACAAATATGTGTTTTTGAATACCTCGACTATAGCCCACCAAAACGACATAGAACGGCATGTGAAAATAAAAGCCGCTGCTTGTCTTCGACTATTTGCACACTAAATATTGGCTTTGACAGGCTTTAGGAGACAAATAATTGGAATCTGAATTTAAATCACTAGTTTTCTTCTCGCCAACATGTCCTACCCGAATTGTAGAGCATTGTGCAAAAGTGGAGCGACCACGCGAGCTGCTAGGGTTGTTGGTTTTGTGTATTAAAATGTGCGCCTAATGCAAATACATGTGCTGTCAAGCAAGGATGTGGGGCACCTTATGTAGATCTTGAAGACAGCTTCTGCAACGTCTGGAGATACCTGCATGCTATATATCAACCCGCGTTGCCTCTTCAATTTCGAGAAACGCTGTACATCACTGAGAATATAAAATAAAAATTTCTCCCCTTGTTATTAAACTCTATATCTGACATACTTACGGCATCGAGCCTACACTAATTTTGCTCGGTAAAGAAGAGAAGTTGGTTCCTTGAATAAACCTCACATTTTAAAATCCCTCACTTTCTTTTACAATATTACCGCTAATAAAAATGTGCTTTTAATGTGATTATCGGATTTGAAAAAAAGGGACCCTACTGCGCCTTAATTCTATTAATGCGCATAACCTGTTAAAAATGAATAGTATTAGTGAATAGGGGAAGGACACATATACTGCAGTCCAAGCGTCATTATATGGCAATAAAAACTTCTTTGCTGCGAAGTTTCAGAAATATTTGTTATGGTTTATTTTCAATACATTTCTTAAGACCATCCTTGGTTGCTTTCCTTCGAGGAAGCAGCAATACGGTAAACAGAAAACACAGAAATACTCAAAACTGTTATTTCGGGTCCTAAGGTCGCTTATGTGTGAAAATTTGTGCCCAAGGAGAATCGCTCAAAAATATTGATGTGAAGCATACTTTAGCACGAACAGCCATATAATACCCTTAAATATTTTCTTTATTTCAAGGAACGTGGAGTTCCTGGAGGAAATGTTGACAGCAAGCGTTCAAATGAAAGCGTGGAAGCAGAATACGAGAGTGCTAACGACCATGAGTCTTTTGAAGACCCTTCATTAAATTCGGTTGAACTGAAACCAAAAACGGATGCTGTTGAAGAGGAAAAAAAGACAAGTGACGATGTGAATACAGTGGTGACTACATCGCCTGGAGGCGAGTCGGATCTCTCACCTGCTTCGCATGCCTTGCAGTCGTCAGACTATGCCCAAGATGTAGGTGCGGATTATGGGGTCTACTCGCCGGTGCCGGGTTTCTCAGCAGGTCCACATGACCAGCTATCGCCAGGCTACGCTCCAGATGGAGATGCGATTAATGGGGCCTATCAGACGATGCCAGATATCTCAGCTAGTCCGCACAGCCTTCTGTCGCCAGGAAGCGAGCCGGATCTCTCACCTGGTTCGCATGACCTGCAGTCGTCAGACTACACCCAAATTGTAGATGCGGATTATGAGGCCAACTTGCCAGTGCCGGGTTTCTCAGCAGCTCCGCATGACCCGCTGTCGCCAGGCTACGCCCCAGATGGAGATGCGATTAATGGGGCCTACAAGACGATGCCAGATATCTCAGCTAGTCCGCACAGCTCTCTGTCGCCAGGCTACGTCACAGCTGGAGCTGCGTACAGTGGGGACTATCAGCCGGGTTATGGAGACAGTCATTTTACAACACCTCCGGCTGTAGATGGTGCTTATAACTTTTATGGGGTTCATGGAGGTACGTCAACCCACATAACGGGAAAGGAGGAAGGATCGTCAGGATTTGGAACTCTAGGAAAGGTAGCAGCAGCTGGAGCTGCAGGCGTAGCATTAGGAACAATAGGGTCGAAGTTAATGCGTTCAAGAAATAAAAAAACACCACCTATCGTGACCCATACATACTACGTTAACGCTTATCCCAGGCCGCAAGCAGGCTCGTTACCTACTCACACACAAACTGCTCAATACAGTGGATCACCCACCGTAGGCAACTCAGCAACAGTATTGTCAGGTTCTTCCTATGCGGGAACTCCATCTGTTTCAAACATAAACCGTGGCCGCCTCCCGCCTTCCCCTGCGTCTACTACGCCAACACATCCAAAAACAGCGCTACAGCCGAAAGTCCCGAGCGTTGTGCGACCGCTGAAACGCCCGAGCGTTCCACCACCACCTCCACCAAAGAAAACGGCACCTTCAACATCCCGCTATCCGAAGGCTACCGCATCATGGATACCCCTGGACCAAAGCTCTTCAACCGGGCTCAGACCTAAGAAACGCCCAGCAAACCCTCGTTTCCAGAAAGGCTGAAACGACCTGCCTTCAAAATAAACACATACTACAGTACAAAAATGGCCTTCCTCCTTTAACAACTTTAATTATTTACAACTAAATTTAACACAATCTGATTCCTGCGTGCTTCTTCAAGATTTTAAATAACAGCAAAATCGCCCATGCTACTGATTTTGAAGGGAGTAAAGGTGCTGCTTCGCAGCTCATAAATAAGCACAGAAACTTCTGGTGTGCCGAAACCAAGCTATTCGTCCAGAAAATCCTTGAATTAAAGACTAACGTAGCGAAACATACATAGATTGCAGGATGACAGTGCCTCACGAAGTTGAAGAATGATGTAATAAAAACTATGAAACGTCTATTTGTGCAGTGGCGGCAAATATATTTAGGAGCTAAGTGCACATCACAAACATGACCGATATTTATGAGTGGGCGATAAAAAGAAAAGAAAAATAATCAACTTTATTTCGCTTTGGCGGGACATTATAGAATTGGGAGAATGAATACTACCAACATAAATGTTTTTATTTCGCAGAAAAACCGCAGAATAATGAATATCAAAATACGCTTGCTGCTTTGAATATATAGATTGGCGCTTTCAAAAATAAAGCCTAAATTTTATTCTATTTTCTAGGCAGGATAATAAAACAGTGTGTATTTGATCAGCAGAATGACTTAACATTATTGTTTTGACAAAAGTGCGCTCGGGAGACAGCATTATATACGATTCCGGATATGCTGAATCCGGATATGTCGAGTTACAAATTAGATCTATGCGAAAGAGTAACTACAAAGACCGCCGCCTACGCCTGCCTTTGCAGATCCTTTTCATATTTCTTCTTACAAAAGTCAACCTATCAGGAAACATCACCAGAGGGGTCAGTGGGCCATGTCGCAAATTTTCAAGGCGGCAAATTATTAGCGAAACAAAGACCATAGACAGAGCGCTAAGTAAATGTGTCTACTGAGCTCAATGCTATCGATGTTTATCTACTAATTGCGGTAAACTCAGGCAAGGTTTCGGAAAGCCTCAGTCCACCAACTAACATTACGACAAGAGGGTTTCTCTGCTTGTGAATATACCAAAAAGCTGACCAGCAGACAGAGGGTTCCGCTGAATTCTTAGTATCTTTATTTGAGGCGGAGCCGTTAAACCCATCGTCCTGGGTTCTGTCCATAGTTACATATCTAATGTGAGCTAAACAAAAAAATTCTACGGGAGAGATGACGCCTAGAAAACCTGTGCACTCTCAGTCACAGATGAACCGGGAAGAATTGGGGCTCATAGGATATTTGCATCGATGACATGCAGCCAAAAGCCTATATTAAAAGGGGGTGGGGGTAATATTTTCCACAACAATCCGCTAGGTTACAGCATGTAGTTAGGTGATCGAAAATGGCAGTTGCTTAACTCATATGAATCACGATTTACACATCAAAATCAGCAGTAGTTGTGGATGAGACTGAATCGGTTAGTTGTTTTTCTTCTCGCAGCTTATTAATTGATTTGCGTAGTGGTTTAGCAGCAGTTTTGTCTCGATCTTCAGGAGGTTTCATTTTTTTACGTATTGTTTCATAACATAGAGCGAGTTGCTGAAAGGAATGCCGCTACATAGTCAAAAACGTATTCATATCCACCATCCCGGAAAGGCTTTGTATCGGTCCCACTTGTTCATATGGGCACTTGAGCCGCGCCGTAGGGGAGGGGAGCAAGATGGGAGGGAAAGTGGAAAGAGGGAGAAAGGGAAGCCGTAGTGGAGGGTTCAGTCTTTAGGCCACACGGCTGCTACGCTTGCATCCTCCTGGAATCCAGTCAGTGATAGATTTTCTAGTCATTATCTAAATAGGGATACTGTCACAATCTGCGGAGGACTTTCATTGTTGTAGATAAACCTCAGACTAATTATGTTAAACAGACAATTGATCATCAAATCATGAAACTATGTAATAATTACCCAGACATACTTGATATCGCAAGAACAAGTAGAAGTCTGCCAACTTTCAAACGGAGAATAAAACCTCTTTTCACTTCAATAGAAAACCAAATACATGACTAAAGTAGATGCGAAATCAAAATGTATTGTGCTATTCCTTTACATTGTTCCAGAGTTTCATAAATGTTGTTACACTTCCTTATGTTTTGTTATTGGCACGTGTCTGAATGCGTATTTTGTACTGCGGTGATAGTTTTTAACTCGGTGTTTTTGTTTCATGTGTAGTTATATACGATGAAGATTGTTGTATGTAGTTGCATGTGCATTGCCTGTACTTTGTACCCGCTGCTGTTGCGCCCAGTGGGGCCAGGACCTCGTCAGAAGACTAATTACCTCCTTTTGTCCTGCCCCACGGGCAGTACCATGCATTGCCCACACAATCACTGAACAAATGAATAAATAAATTTTAACGATCATCGGTCATCTTGCCTCCGTATTACTTGTCTTGCCCATGCTCATTTCTTCTCCTTGATTTTAGCTAGAATGTCATAACTCGCATGTGTTCCCTGATCGGGTGATCCGCCATGCTATCTTTCAGTGTCTTAAAGTTAAACATGTCGTTATGCTGTCGTTATATCACTGTCGTACGCTTTTCTCTTGAGGGATGCTGGTAAACTACCATTGTTTAGATATTCACAGCTTTACGTTCGGCTTTTGTTTTCCAGACAAAAGAATAAATGGCTTTTTTCCAATCTTCGGGAATTTTTTTTTCTGCTACGCATATTTTGGTAAGAAACTTCAGACTTGCCCCTACTTGAGGCTCAGAAAGGTATGACAGAAATAAATGGAGTATTCATCAAGCTCCCAAGCACTTTGTTTTCTAGCAGACAGTAGTGTTTATTCTTTAAAGAGCAATCAATCTACTACAGGCTTGGTTGGTGCCACTATTTCCTGGAAGCTTCTGTTTTGCGGCTGTGGTTTATTGTTTTAAAATGATTCTTAGTGGGAAGCACTGGAGCCTGCAGTACAGTATTGACCTAATTATCTGCCAGCTTATCTTCACTTCTTTGGGGTTCAGGTGGCAGCGAAACTGGAAATGGCGAGCAGCTACCATGCAACTGTCGAACTTGCGGCCATATTTTTCTGCAAGTAAGCGAGCTATTTATGGTATTACGTTCTGGTCGCGCACCTGTGGTATCGTACCGCTGCCACCAGTTATTACATGCGGCTTACGGCCCTTCGTTAGCGTTTGCCTGGCGGCTCCCTGGCTCGGCGGACAGCATCAACGGTCCCAGCAAAGACGAGGAGTCTTCTAACGAAACAACCTTTACTACAACATCATGAAGGAACGGGCAGAGAAGCTGACCCGGAGAGCATACAGACACTCTCACACAGCTGGTGTCTAGCGACGTGTCAACGGCGCGTAAAAGTAGTCTCTGTCTCAGCGGAGTCGGCCGCTGCTTTTTATAGGTTTGCCAGTTCACATGAAAAGGGCGAGCCCTCACAGGGAAGAGAGAGCTCAACACGTTTGGACAAGACGGGATGACTCAATCGCAGGTGGCGCGACCACATCTCCTCCACCTCCTGCAAACGGGTGAGGCGACGCACTCTCCCTCGAGCTCCGGGCTTTGGCCAGCCTTTGCACACACACGCACGCACACACATTTGGCGCGTGGCAAGATCACGTCGAGACTTCCCCGCGGGAGGAAGCGTTGGGCGGCCGATGAAGGGCGCCAAAATGGCCGATCCGCTCACTGTTCTGCCTGTTGCTATGCGGTGGCCTCGTCAGCTGACACACTTGTCGTTGGCGAAACGTAACAATGGAGAAGATATACTTTTTCCACGATGCCTTTTCAACGTTTAACCAGGCATTACATATATAGCCTTTCGACATTTTGTAACTAAGATTTTCATGAGCTGTGTATGTTCTAACGCACCATACGTTTTCCTCTGCGGTTTGGTTTCTTTTCTTCATCCTTGTGTTCACCAAGTAGTGTTTCAGGTGCGCTACCCATCTGGACTGGGAAATAAATAGACGCGCCGCAGGAATAATAATAATAATAATAATACAAAAATAAAATCAAGTTTATTTTGCCACTTAGTACAAATCAGCGAAAAGAGGTGGCTCGAGTAACATCGGCTTTCTCTGCAGCTTGACAACGCTACAACCACCTTTACATTAGCAGCAGTGACAAGGCGAAAACTACATGCGCGAAAATGCTTTTAATATTCAACAGGCCTTTTCTAGACATGAAACGAACAAAAAAGATTCCATCGAACTTGACACAAAGAGCACAGGCAGCACAATTTTAAAAAAATCAGAAGCCAAAGAATTGTTACACGAATAGATGGCTAATGTGTGTAGGTGGCATGCAAGAACATCAAGGCACGGGAAATTCATGTCGTTCACAAGGAATGGTAGTGAGTACTTTATTCTTTCAGTCCCAAATCCAATACGCGAAAAAGGAATATCCCATGGTGGTTTGTACATAAAAGCGTAGGTTTCTGTGAGCCTTTCTTTTTTTTAATCTACGCTATGCTTCTGTAAACGTACTTCATTTAAAATACTTCTATAAGCAGTGAATAGTCAGCTAAATGCTGCTTACACCGCACTTGTTTCGTCGGGCTGACTTATGGTGAGAATAAAAGGCTGATAATGACAGGGAGATGGTCGCTTCCAATAAATAATCTAAAACAGTTAACTTCTGAAATCGGTGGAAAAAAAGTGTGAACTCAAAGGCCGAGCTAAACAGCTAATTTTCGCTGTGTGTTGTCTTGCCTGAGTTCAAAACACTTACATTGATGCATCAAATCAAAATATCTCCTGCGAGAACCTATATTCTATCTACCTGAACGACATAAAAGTGCAATAAAGTCAGTAACTATCAGGTATCACTCTGGAATCTGCTGTAAAAGGTCTCTAATTAGTCAAAGGTCATTGTGAGGTTTGAAATGAAGAATAGGCATACGTCATGATCTTACTATTAACTTAAGCGTAGTAGTGTGCGACAGCAGCTTCAAGTCTTGTTTTCAGCCTCAGCTTCAGAGCAGCGAACCTGTTTTCCATAGAATGGCAAAACCGGTCAAGAGTCTGCTTGCCGTCGATTCATTCGGCAAAAGATTGTATAATTGTTTAGGTCATTTGTGTTCTGGTGGGGTAAAAGTGATTCATGGAGACACAAAGTAACTTGAAAGAATGTGACTGGAATGTATTTTATTATATTATAGTTGTTTAGTAGTCCTCTACCACCACACTAAACTGTGATGCCATATCTTATGTAATGAAAATAGAGTGAAAATTAGGTCAGCGATTCTGACTAAACAATTCAGGGCCTGTCTTTATTTTTGGCTGACGGAGCAGTACCGACGTCTTCCTTACGTCCATGGCACAGCAATGCTGTTCGGTCCTAACGCAATCGAAGACAGTTCCTCAGGCACCGATCCTATGATTTAGGCCTCACCAAGTGGGGAGAGACAGCCAGGCTTGTCAAACTGGAGAGCTGCATAGTTTTTTTTTTTTTTTTTTGAGGTGGTGGAGCCGTTTCAGCCTTTGAGCTCTAGAAGCTGGACACCACTCGCCATTTCTGTAACTTTCAAACCTGCCTCCAATGAACCTGTCAGTTATTACCCATTAATAGGGAGAGGGTTCTGGTAGATTTTTTTTATCTTCTTCAATATATGTCACGTCATATATCGGGAACCTAACCTTCCTCTTGCAAGATTTATTTGATTACCTTGGTCCGCCCGTTTTGGGAGGGCGATCAATTGCATATAGAGAAGTTATAAACTTGGTGGCAGCCACCTACAGTGGAGTCCAGCAAGAAGAATGAAAAGGAACTTTCAGTGATATCTTGATCCCGTAAGCCATGCATGAGAATGTCGATTTTTTATCTTACACTACGATTTTAGTGGTAGCTCAATAGACAAGGTTCGCACCGAAGTTCGCTTAGGCAAAACGCACTTTAGGTCATCAGCTTTTTATCCTTGGCTTTTTGTAAGCGTTTCTTTAGAGGAATGTATATGTGACCTCCAGCAGTACAAATTGTTTCCGTGTTTCAGACAGAAGGCGGCATGCAAAGTTCCTGAACATTGTATATTTCTGCTCTTAGTATCAGCCTGAAACGCATCAAATAAACACGATTCAACTACATTCTATGACGCTGGCTGAAATGGTACGCAGCACTTCCATACACACCAAACGTTGAAAATTAAACATTTATTTATTTATTATTTATTTATTGGTACCTCGAATTCCCACGAGAGGCATTACATGAGAGGTGGGCTTACATCAAGTTATTATATTTTCAATGAATGATTTGAAACGCGCGTTGTCGAGATAAGTCACAGCTTCGGCAGGCAAACAGTTCCAATATTTTGCTGTTAGAACAAATATGACTTGAGATGAGATGACGTAGATGCATGAGGGGGTTGGAAAGATTGTTGATGTTTGATCCGGGCTGAGTGGCGATGCGCAGGGCTGATAACGTCATTACGCAGAGGTGAGTGATAGAATTTGTGGAAAAGACAGAGCCTGGTGGTTTTACGGCGGGAGTCTAGGTTTGCAAGGCTAACTTTGTCGATTAGTGATGAAACGCTTGTGTGATATGAATAGTCTGAAAAGGTAAATCTTACCGCTCTGTTTTGGACGGATTCGAGTGTTTTTGTAAGGTTAGATTGGCGTGGGTCCCAGATAGAGGAAGCATATTCTAGTTTGGGGCGGACTAAGGTTAAATAAGCGGACAGTTTTACGTGAGTGGGAGCACGTCGTAGTGTTCGCCTAAGATAACCTAGAACACGGTTAGCTTCGTTAGTGATGTTATTTATATGAGATGTCCAGGTAAGATCGTGAGAAAATGAAATGCCCAGGTATGTTATGTAGTTGCATGCAATATTTGGTCAGCACATAAAGCATAGTTTTCGGTGTGCTATGATGCACGACGATGAAATGAGACTAGAGTGTTTTTGTTTACGTTTAGCTTCATTAACTTTTAGTGCACCAAGTTTCAACAAGTTTCAAATCACACTGAAGTTTATATGACTCCTTGCTGTTTGTTATTTTTCTGTAAATGGCGCAGTCGTCAGCGAACAAATGAATGGTAGAAGACAGATTATTAGGAAGATCAATAATGTATATTAGAAATAGTAAGGGTCCTAAAACAGTACCTTGCGGTACGCCAGAAGTGAGTGGGGGCAAGGAACATGTGCGGTTTTGGCCCATACGAACTGTTGGTGATTAGTCAAAAAATTTTGCAGCCATTCAAACACTAGTGGGTTTATGTAGTCGTCAGAGCTTATGCAGTTGTCTTCGGTGGGTAACTTTGTCAAAAGCGTTTTCTAAATCTAAAAACCGCGCATCCACTGGTGTGTTAGTGTCCAAGCTAGAGCTGATGTTGTAGAAAATGGGGGATACACGTGTCGAAAACGCTGCACATAAGGGGGCACCAGAAGAGCGCAGGAAGAAGAAAACGAAGAAAACAAACGACTTCCAGGAATTGGTCCTCACTTCGAACGCGCAAAGGAAACCCGAGCCGAAGCTGCAGATGGCCCGCTCCTGCCCCGCGAAGACCAGTATGCCGAAGCCACAGCAGAAAGCCCTATCTCTCCCCCCTTTCCTCCTTTCATGTTTCTCTCCTCTCCAGTGCTGTCCGACGCTTGTAAAATAAACTTAATCTCGTAACCGTTACCGAACGTGTGTGTGTCGTTACTTTGAGGCTCCTGCGTGCGCGGCCCTGCCGCCCGAACGAGTAACGCGCAGTAAAAGAGAATCGTGGTGCGACCTTGCTAGCATCGCTCCGTAGTGCTCGCTATACAGTGAGACTTACCTAACAAATAAAAACTACGAACTCTACATTTTGGTGCCGATACCCGGGAAGTGTTGGTCAGCTGTCCTCAACGGCGACATGGAGCGACTTCAAACGAAGCAAGCAGCACTACGACAGGCCATCGACAAGATCGTCGCAGCAGCCGCCAACCTTCTACAACAGCCTGCAGTCGAAAGCAGTGAGCTGGATGAACAATTTGACCTTCTTGTCGAGCAGTCAGAAGAGTTAAAAACAGTCAACGACAGCATTGAAAAGAAAATAGATCTTCAGGAACTTGACGCAGAGTTGTCCGCAAGCTCTGCCTACAATTAGAGGATAAGCATCACTAAAACGTGTATCAAAAGAGCTCTGCGAGATCAAGCCTCAAGCGAAGACCGATCGACAACTCCATCAGTAACAGGGGCCTCTTGCGAGCCTAATTCTCAGCAGTTAGTCCACGCCAACGTTACCATAAGCCAGCTTCCCTCGACAACAACGAAATTGCCGAAGCTCGAAATCGTCAAATTTAATGGAGGCTTCCGATCATGGCATAGATTTTGGACCCAATTCAAGGCAACTATTCACGAGAACGGAGCTCTTTCACCAATCGATAAATTTCAGTGCCTAACAAGCTATCTTACAGAGAAGGCTGCTGCGGCTATTGAGGGTTTGTCGTTAAGCAATGAGAACTATGCCGTTTCCATCAAGACCTTGACAGAAAGATTTGGCAAGGAGGACGTCATCTTCGAGGAACACATGTCTCGCTTGCTCGGTGTTCGTCCGGTCAACAGCCTCCATGACACAGAATGGCTCAGGACCCTCAATGATGAGGTACAGTCTGGGGTCAGAAGCCTCGAGGCACTGGGTGTGACATCGAGCACGTACGGCGTGTTGTTGCTGACTGTACTTCGGAAAAGCATTCCAGGTCAGCTTTGCTTTGAATATTACTGAAGGAAGGCCAGTACTCGCAACCGTTACCCAAGACGAGCTCCAAGATTTCCTCGAGTTCTTAGAATGGAAGTGGAAAGCAGAGAACGAGCACAGTGCAGCAGCCGACAGTCCCTGAACAAGGACCTTAAACCGAGAGAGTCAAGCCTAAAGGGAAGACCGCCAACTGCATCAATCTTCGTTGTAAAAATCCACGAGCCACAATGTTCATTTTGTGCAGCAGAAGATCACGTTACAGCAGACTGCGTGGCCTCCGTCTTGCCAGACGTCAAGAGAGAAATAATGGCCAGAGAGACGGGGCTTCAAATGCACAAAAAATAATCATCGTGCCGCCGAATGCATAACAGTGAAGTGGCCCAAGTGCACGAAATGCTCCGCCCGGCATGCGACAGGCGTCTGCGAAGTTAGCAAGTCGACAGCACCCCTTAAAAGAAACGATTCTCCACCTCCTGATACTACCATGCATTCATCGTTGCAGGTTGCACAGGCTGGCTGTACGCCTCGCGTGCTTTTACAGACAGAACAAGCCTGGACAGTACCGAGAGAGAAGCGCGCCTTGGTAAGGATTCTACTCGACGATGGCAGCCAGTAGAACGTTCATACACCAAAGCGTTTCTCAGCGTCTCAAGCTTCGAGTGGTTGCAGAAGAACGTCTAGCTATTCACATCTTCGGGACCACCAAGCCAAATGTAACAACATGCAACAGAGTCGAGGTGTGGCTACGGAGCCGGCATAACGACCATGTAATTCGAGTGGAGGCCCTCGAGGTTCCCGAAATTTCTGGGGACTTCCTGCCACCCCCTGACGCTTCCGCTTGTCGCCTGGTTGCAGACCAAGGGCTCCAACTCGCTGACCTGGTCCCACACGACTATCGACAGGACACCTGAGTCTGTCTCCTGATTGGCGCTGATCACTACTGGGACGTCACTACAGGAGATGTCAAGCGGGTCACTAGCAGGCTCGTCGCCGTGAAAACCATCTTTGGGTGGACACTACAAGGCACATTGGCCAAAAATACAGCGACGACCTGTCTCACAACGACCGGAGTCATGCGCGTTTTGGTGACCGCCGAGCAAGAAGATGACCTCTCCAGTCAGCTGAAGTCATTTTGGGAACTGGAACATCTCGGAATAGTTGACACAGAAGTCACAGAAAAGGAAGACGGTGTTCTGCGAAACTTTCAAGAAAGCATTACCTATAAAGACGGCCGTTATCAGGTCACCCTGCCCTGGAAGGAGAATGCCTCAGATTCAGCCGACAACAAGGCAATCGCTACTCAGAGGCTTCGTTCATTAACAACAAAGCTTATGAAAAACAAAGACAGCATACAAGCTTACGATCAAGCGCTGAGAGAGTGCATGATTGCTGGGCATGCGGAGGAAGTCAACGAAAATGGTGAGTCCCTAAACGGACCTATTTATTACCTCCCGCATCGAGGCGTTGTCAGACCGACTAGCGAGACCACTAAACTAAGGATTGTTTCCGATGCCTCTTCGAGCGCGAGAGGTGAGCTCTCGTTAAATGATGTTCTCTCTGCTGGACCAAATTTAAATCCAAGCCTCGCAGACATTCTAATCAGGTTCCGAATCCACAACATCGCTATCATGTCCAATATCGAAAAGGCATTCCTCCAGGTGCAGCTCATGGAGAGCGACCATGACGCTTTGTGCTTTCTTTGGTACGAGCGAGCCCCCAAACAGTCAGAAGCTCTGCCTCCTACTAAGGAGTACCGAATGACTAGTGCCATTTGGGGCAACATCAAGCCCTTTTTTGCTGGCAGCAACTCTAGAGGTACCATATAGGGTCAATGCAAGACCTTTATCCCAGCATAGCCAATATTCTCAAGAATGACTTATATGTCGATGATTTTGTAACAGGCGCCGACACCATGGAGGAGGCGGCACGCATCTGCGAAGAATTGCAGCGCATTTTGCACAAGGCTGGCATGCCCCTACGCAAGTGGCGCTCGAATTCGGCACAACTTTCGACGATGTCCGAGAGTGAGAAAGCACGAGGCAAACTGCCGGAGCTCAACATGACCAAAATTCTCGGTGTCGAATGGCGGCCTCACACAGACGACTTCGTGTTTGAAATGAACACCCTAATAGATATTTTGAGTTCACGACAAGACACGAAGAGATTTTTGCTGCAAGCATCAGCGTGTATTTTCGACCCCTTTGGGTTCCTTGCACCAGTTTCCACCACAGCGCAAGTTTTGTTTCAAACCCTTTGGGAGCGAGGTACGCACTGGGATGAGAAACTGCCTTCAGACGTACTTGAGAAATGGGAAATTTGGTGCCAAGAGCTTCCTGAGCTTCGCCAAATCACCGTACCTCCGAGAGGTTATGGTGCTATTGCTTACGTCCGGACAGAAAAAGAAGATGGGAGCTTCACTGTATCCTTTTTGATGGCGAAGTCAAGGGTGGCTCCGCTAAAGCGCCTGTCATTGCCGCGGTTGGAACTAATGGGGGCCCTGATAGGAGCTCGGTTGGCAAAAACGCTTCTTCAGCAGCTGAACGTGAGAGCCATTTCGATTCACTGCTGGAGTGACTCAACCGTGGCACATAGCTGGATAAAAAGCACTGCCTTGAGGTGAGCACCATTCGTTGGCAACAGATTGCAAGAGATTCAGTCTCTGACTGATCCAGCGGTTTGGAGGCATTGCCCTGGAAAGACAAACCCCGCAGATCTATTAACAAGGGGCATTATGCCTTCAGCTTTGGTTGAAAGTGAAACATGGTGGAATGGGCCGGCATGGCTGAGGACGACCAAAGAGCACCCCGCGTTTCTACCGAACACTGAAGTCTTTCCAATTCCACTAAAATGTCATTAGCTTAAGGTATTTTCTGACTCATTCCACGCGCTTCATTTTTCTTAACGTTACACCTCCCATTTTCCGTAGCTCTCGGCGTTGTCCTCAACTTAAGCAGAAACCTGTGCTAGTACTCTCCGAGTGTTTTCCTAAAGCGCTCGACTCGTAACATTATACTCTTAGTTATTTCTTTTTCGCGGTCTGAATCTAAGATTGCTACTTGTCCTAAGCAGACAGATTAGCCTTCCCCTTCAAGTACTTCGGTGCCTATCGCAAATCGGTGTTCCTTTCCGAGAGGCAATGCCATCACTGAATCGCAGACTACTGAGGTATTCTCTATCAAATATTATTCAGAACTGCTCTCTAAGTCCTGAATACTTTCTCTAAGCAGTCTGTGAATAGTAGTAAGGAGTTATTTGAGATTTATTACTTTATTTGCGGGTAACTATGATTCCTGTGAGGTCACTATCAATATCTTGTAGTACTTTCAAACATGGCTCATCTAGACCCTGATTTCGCAACGCCTGAATGTTTGCTGAGACTTCGAATCAGTCAAATGCTTTCTCGTAATCAGAGGATGCTATCTAGAGGGCTGGCTATGTTCCAAATTCGAATACATTCCATGGTCTCCTTGCATCAAGCTTTCGCCGCAGAGACGCAGAAAGGTGCCCGCTTGGGGAGGGTGGCTGGAGGTAGGGTGGGTGTCTACGGCAGCGCGCGAGTAGCGCCGCTCGCTAATAGATGGCGCCATTGAGGTACGCACCTTAAAACCCCTGAATAAAATAAAGGTAGCGAAAACCTTAGACCTCTGCGGCTTCTTCCTTTTCTTCGCGCACGACTGAAAGAACAAGCCTCCCATTGGCAGCGACGCTCTGGTTACGTGTCTGCGCGGGCATTTTTACCACGCAGCAGACGCCGGCGCCATTATCGGGGCGAACGCTTTGCTGACGCGCTGAAACAGCTTTGCGGGAAGCTTTTCTGTCGTGCGGTGATTTCAACTTTCTATTGTGCTTTGGCTGCAATAATTAGGAAGACGGGGAGAAAAAACTTTTAGTAGTTCCTACCGGAAAACAAAAAAAAAATTCTGCACGCCGAAAGGATTGGGGCCACAGGATTGGCCGACCAGACTGATAAACTGCGGGATCCGCGTCTCTGTGTGGTAAGTTGCCCTTCTTCAGTTCTGAAACGTGTTTCGTTTTTTTCACAGAATTCTGAGCAAACGGTTAACAAGTGTAGCTGAAATTGTTTACCTGCGGGCAATGCGTTGATCGCGGCTCCGTCTCAAATGTTCATTCTGCGCCATTCACGTGTCTCGCCGTGGTAGCCCAGTGTCTTATTGTACGCCTTGTGTGGCGTGTAGTGATATGGTTGTTCAGTCGCAAGCTTGACCCAAAAGCTGCACTTCGTGTGTTTTCAACCAACTTGAATTATAGAAAATTAAAAACGTTATGGCTATGCTTGTGGTGTGCAGATGTTTAAATACTTGAGCAGGATTGTTTATTAATTATTCATGAAAAAATGGTTTATGTTTTTCTTCCACGCCCTTTAAAAACGATTTCATGCCAAATTTATATTAACTCTTAGGATCCCAGCACTGAAATCTCCGAATCACTGCAGCCACTTCCTAAATAAATCAGCACGTTTCATTTGACAATCCTCAATAAATAAAATGTTTAGTTTCACATGCGTTTTAATTTGTTTTGCATTCTACGGCGATAAAGTTACTGCGGCTTTATATGCCCCTGTACGTTACGCACGGCAATTGTTTGATATTAGGGACGGCCCTTTTACGAGAAAATATTGCATGCGTTAATAACATCGTTATAAAATCACCCAAAGAGACAGCTCTGCAAGGGCGCATTTCTTCAAGTTATCGGGCCAGATTTAAGAAGTCGTGCTTAGATCATAAATGAAGGAATAAAAACAGATTTTGGCTTCTTAGCAAATAAAATGGTTTGTTAAATTAGAGTGCTACAAAGGCAGGAGCTTGTTTGGGTATGCATGGACACTGGTGTTTTACGGTTGAAAATAACATCCGAATGTGCATGAAAATTTTGGCTGGGCTGGGAAACATGCAAAAACCAAAGATACAGCGTGCACGTGATGAATTTTGGAGCCGTGGCTTCCGACAAGAACAGCTTTTTCTTTTGTTATCAAGTCCACAAGTCATTTGCAGAACACATTTCGGTATTGAAAAAAAGTCAGGCGTTCCACCAGTGTCGAAGGACGAGGTCAAGAAAGCATTAGAATGTATGAAAAGGGGGAAATCAGCTGGATAGGATCAGATAACCACAGATTCGTCAAAGGACGGAGGGGGATATCGTGCTAGAAAAACTGGCCACCCTGTTTACGCAGTGCCTGGTGTCATCGACCCTACTGGAACTATGGAAGAATGTAAACATTATCGTCATTCATAAGAAAGGGGACTCAAAGGACCTTAAAAATTACACACTAATCAGCTTACTGTATGTTACGTATAAGGTATTTACTAAGGTAATTGCTAAGAGAATCAGGACAACCTTAGACTGCAATCAAGCAAAAGATCGAGCATGTTTTCGGAAACTGTAATCTACTATCGCTCATATCCATACCATCAACCAGGTGATAGAAAAATGCTCGGAATATAACCAGCCCTTATACATAGAATTCATTGATTACAAAAACGCATTTGACTCAGTTGAAACCTAGGCGTTGATGCAGGCATTGCGAAATCAGGGGGCAGACGAGACGTACGAGAAAGTGCTGGAAGATATATATCGTGGCTGCACGGCAACCATAGTTCTGCATAAAGAAAGTCACAAAATTTCCATTGAGAAAGGAGTTAGGCAAATAAACACAATCTCCCCAGTACTATGCACAGCTTGCTTAGAAGAAGTATTCAGAGAATTGGAATGGGAGCAGGTAAGGATAAGGATAGACGTAAAATACCTCAGTAATCTGCGATTTGCTGATGACATTGCTTTACTAAGCAACTCGGGCGATGCACTGCAAATAATGATTGATGACCTAGACAGGAGAAGTAGAATGGTAGGCTTGAAAACCTATATGCAGAGGACTAAGGTAATGTTCAACGGTCTCGGGAAGGAACAGCAGTTTACATTAGGTACCGAAATACTGGAAGTAGTAGGCGAATATGTCTACTTAGAACAGGTAGTAGCCGCAGATCCGGACATGGCCGACCGTGGGCGACCAAACTTCCAAGCTGCGGAGGCTAAATAGATCTACATTCAGTTCAGGCCTTGGGCGCTAAACTAATTTCGCACAACCTGGTGAATGGTGGACTTAAGAAGCTATTTCGCTGAGTATCCTGGCCGGCAAGGCAACCTACCAAGCTGGCCGTTGCCAGGCAGTCGGCCAGCTCCGCCCAGGGTAATATAGTGCTTAAGGGCCAATGCCACTTCCAAGCAAAATTTGAGACCACTGGAAAGAATATTCATCTTGTTGGGCCACCACAGGGATGAGGACAGATACGGAGAAAGACAGACCAAGTGCACTTGTCCTGTCTTTCTCCGTATCTGTTCTCGTCCCTGTGGTGCCACAAGATGAATACTTTCCAATTTGCCCAGTTTTCCACTCTCGTTTAAAGAATATTCCCTCAAATTGCATAGCTAAAAGCGATGTTATCATTTTGTTTGATTATTGAGGAAAATGTGTTAAAGGGGTGTTCGATCCTCTTAATAATTGATTCTATTCGCTTAGCAATCGCATAAAAAAGCTTTATTCCGGCCCTCTCAAAATTAAAGATGTGAATTTGGCTGTTGATTTTTGTTTGGGTATGTTTCGCAATTTTTAGCTATGTTGACGTCAACGTGCGCATGTGGTAACGTTTTCAGTTGGAACTTCGCAATGTAGACTGTTTAATTACTCACCAGATTATGACCTATGCTAGACTGATGTTTAATGATAATTGGACGTAGAATTCATAGTAAAATTTGCCCACTAGAGACGACCGCTTACGATGTCTCCTGATAAGTTCGCGCCTTGTTTACAAACAGGGTTAGTCAATAAAACCCTGAAGCGATATGAATACTTTTCAAGAAATAACAAGATGTGCATTTTATGTCAATATATCAAAACATCACAGACCGCATTTATTCGTAGTGCTCATCCTCTTGCGAAAACAAAATATAACTTAGGATGTCAATGCTGACTGATACAGCAGCTGAGAACGTTGTACCAATGTTTTGGTTACTAGTATTCTTGTTATAACATTATTCTAATGAAACCGATTTTCGTTCTGTGTTATAACAGATAGCCGGCATGAAATCCGTGCACGGTGTGTGTTACACAGATGCAATAAGTGTTGGTGCATTAAATTTGTGTGATGTTTGAGCTTTGGGTTAGCAACCAAGGAAACTGGGAGCAAAATAAAGGACACGGAACTGTCACTATATATTCGAGAGATTGAGCCTTCATGAAGATGTACATGTTCACAGCAGAGCACGAGTGTGTGTCGCAGCTCTACACAAACCATGGTTGGCTACGGCGACATCATAGCGCTGTCGTTCCTGGGCCAGGTGAACTGACCATTTCGTTCTGGCGCGGCTTAGAGAGCCAGTCGCGACAATGCTTTTTTTCAGGGTAGCCACGTCGAGGTGCTAATTATACTGGCGAATGCACGATACCCAGCTTCCACAGATGAATGAACTTGGTGAAGAGGTTGATAATATTGTTCGGAGCCAAATAATGTTCGGAGCCAAATTAGCTTGAGGTTTGGCAGGGAAGAAATAGAGTTCAGGCTCGAAAAATCGCGAAATGAAAAAGCAGTGCAGAATATGCCATCGCGACTGCCGTTAAGGCGCAGCTTCAGCGTCCACCTACAACTGTAAACCCTCGAAATATTGTCTTAATCATTCAAAGCCATGCTTAAGAAGTTTTTCGGTTGAATAACTATGTTGAAGCAATGCATGTTTGAATCATAGCGGGAGTACCACGATCAGACGAACTTAAGTCATAAAAACAAAATGACATCGTGCATAAACGAGATTCTGCCGACTGCGGGATCTTCATCACATGGCGAATTTGAACCGCGACTTAAATTATTTTCAACATAGGGAAGCCTACATTTTATTTTGTCATCTTTCTAGCGCTTTATTTAGCATAGAGCCAGATATGAAGAAATTATTGTTTAAAGACCTTCCTTAACCTGTCAACATATTTTGATCATGTGACCAGATGATCATCGTCTACGCCTGGAAGCTAAACATCCCACTCCCACCACTTTGACCGATTACTCCTACTGCAGATACTATTCTGCTTCCCTGCTGTAATGTTACAATGTTGCGTCGCCGATGGCTAGGAGTGGGTTTTACAAAAACCTTTTTTCATCGGAATGGCAGTCTGTCCATCGTGTAAGCAGTGTGGGTGTGATGAAGCCGTTGCGCAAATACTCTGTGACTGCCCTGAAGTTAAGCGTGAGCTTGCCTAACTGGCTGCTACACTCCGCATCTTGGCCACTCGCTTTTTTACTGAAGCTTAGTTTCTGGGCCCTTTGAGGACTTCTTCATCAAAAAGGAAATCAATAAGGGCCCTCCTTAGGTTTTTAAAAGACTCAGTGTTGAGTTCTAGACTTAAGTATACGCTTTTTACTTCGTTTAATTATAGATCTCTGGGCACGTGACAGACTCCTTACCTCCGCGCCCTTTTCTTCCTTTTTCAGTGCACCCTACCCCAGGTACACTTAACCTTTGCATTTAAGTGCAGGACATAGTAGTGATTAGGGGTCTCTTACCGCCGTATTCACAAACACGCCTTCACTCGAACTTCTACTCCAAGCGGCCCTCGAGGCCTGTTTTTTGTTTCAGAGAGCAATCTCCACTGGAATCGCTCCTCCAGCGGTGGAGAAAACTTCAGTTTTCTCGAGAATCTCGAGTCTTCGACGACGCTACCTTGGCCGCTCCTCGACCGCCACTCCGCTTGTAAACATGGCAGACATCGCATCACTCGCTCGCTGTGTGGAATTCGTTCTACCGGTATACCAAACTTTTCACGAAAGAAGATACGACAAGGATGCACCGAACCTTTCTCTAAAGCATCAGCTGAGAGTGACAGTGAGACAGGACTTCTGGCACGCTATCGTTTTACGAATGCGGCCATGGCTAGCCTCCGTCCGTCCCTGCCGCTCACGCCGAACATGGCCGTGATCAGCCACCGACATCTGTGCTGTTTGATCTTCGCATCATCGTAGTGCGCTTGTGTGGCGCGGGCACATTTTAAGTCGTCGCTGGATAAATGGACAACCTTTTCTGAGCCCACCGAGTGCAGAGTTGAAGCGCGATTTTACCGTAAATGGTGAGCTCCCCCGCGGCCGGAGTCTAGCGGCGGCGGCGTATCTCTCCGTGGCTCGCCCCGCGCGCTTCCGCAGACGGCGCCGAACTTGTGGGGGAACGACGTATTGTATGTAGTAAGCTGGCGAGCACCGGGCGCGGTGGGACTGTGCGGACATCTGTGCTGCACCCCCCGCATCAATGGCTTGCTCGTCGCTCGAGGGTACGTAGTACGTCTTCGGACGCGCGGCGCTGTCGAGGAAGCACGTTGGTGTGCTTGCCGTACGGAGAGATATTCGCGGCCGATGAAAAGCATGGCTTTTCAAGCACGTTTTCAATTAGGGCTCCCTACTTGTTTGGAAACCGCACGCGGTATTTTATTTTGGAGAGTCGAATTCAGTGTACATGAGCTGCAATGCGCTGCAGCTCATGTACACGCATGTTTAGCAGTTTAGCTCGCCTCCGAGACATGCCCGTAAGAGTTCACGGCTAGTACTTTTATTTTCCTGCTATATATTTTGATGCCTGTCAAATCCCGGCAATAAAAAAAGTCTGTTAAAGCCTCGTAATAAAAAAAAAACTCTGTCTAAGCCTGGCAATAAAAAAAAGTCGCTCAAAGCCTGCCAATAACAAAAAGGCAAAGCGTCAAAGGCCGAGCGTAGATCTCACACCAAAAAATAAACCGAAGTTTTCACACCATTTCTCGAAGCCTACGTCACCAGCAGCGACTGTTACCAGATGCAAAAACATTTTCGGCCATTTTTCACAGCCGTCCTTTTCATCCAGCTCACAAAACAAGTTACACTATACTGTTAACATCGAGGTCGCTTGCGAAAGTTGTTTAGAAGACTTGACATGAAAAACTCAGTATGTTGCACAGTTCAACACGCAGTTTTCGGTCCAAAAGTTCATCTTAATCTCGTCCCCATATGCCACTTGCGCTGCTCCGAGTGGAGGAGGTCTTCTCGAGGAGAACTAGTCGGAGGAAACGCCGAGGGGCGTTCATGAATCCGAATCGGCCCTGGAGTGGAGTAGCGGCTGTATTCTCCGCTCCAACGAGTGGAGGTGGAGCATCGAGTCGAGGCGCGTTTGTGAATACGGGCGTTAGGATCCCGACGCCGCGACTCACCAGATTGTCCGAGACATCCGTGTTCCGGTTAACCATGGTAAGTCACAGGAGGCATAGCGGAAGTTGAACTCCAGGTTTGCAAGTCTAATATAAAGGGGGCATTGGGGTTCCCTGCCCAAGCAGCACAAACGTTGGGTCCACCGTTGGTACTAAGTTGGAAAAACTGTGGTCCGACCGTCGGCCGGACATTGCAAAAAAGTACCAACACTGGGTCCAATATTTGTGCGCCTCGGTGGCTGTTTCATAGCCGTCCACGATTTACGGTGGACTCGACGGCGATCCTGCTGAAGTGAGGAACAGGCGCTTAGGAGCCACACACTAAAACTCTTCGCTAGTGGATTTCGAATGCAGGACTAGGCAAACAGCTCAAATTCTTTGGCTACTGCTTTTGGGTCACTGCACAGTGTTCTATAGCGGTTAAGCAGGAAACGATCTTGGGCTCTAAACATCACTGCCTTTTTAGTATTGATAGACGGTGGAAGCATGCATATGGTTTCTTACCGGCTTAATCCGGCTTAATCCACACTTCGGCTCACATAGCTCTGATGGCGATGCCATGTTTGTGCTCGGCCTTTATCGGCTTCCTTTAACCAGTCTCATTGCAATGACAGGTCTTCAAGTGGTGACGGAGATAAATGCTGACTTAATCTCCTAACGCACCCTGGCAGACCGACACTAGAAACAGGACTTTGACAACATCGTTTTCGTGCATAGAGGAAGAGCGCCTATATATACGGCAATAAGTCTTGACTAGCTGACGCACCACAGCTGACCGAACCAGGGAACAGGCTTTTGATAGCAATTTTTTTATGCATAGAGGGTCTTGCTGGCCCGGCTTCCTGTGCACGCGAACGGCGGGGGCAGGAACAGGGCGAAGGCGCAGTGCTGATGCAGAACGTGCGACTGAAATAACAACGCTGAAGTAAACGCTTGCAAGCTCAGGCCTGTCTCATTTCGACTGTTACACGTGCTTCTTCCATTGGTGCGTTCCAACTGTCCACCTAGAAGACAGTGCTTTTCATCTTTTCTGCTTCGCAAAATGTATTTTATATTAACCTTCGTGATTACAGATATGTTGTTCTTGCTAATATTTTAGAAAACGTTGCTTTATGCGAGGTTTGCGAGATGGAAGCAGAACAAAGTGAATGAAGACACTAGTTGAAACATGCGCATTTCCAGCTGCAGCACAGCATGCAGGAACTAGGCCATCAGGGATTGAAGCACTAAATTTCGTTTAGCGTATTGGCCCGCCTTCGTTTGGCCTGCGTACCCTCCCTGCGTTAAGCCGATTGTTAAAATTTGAGCTGTCCACTTTTGTCCTAATTAATTTTGCATCAAGGGTTTCTTTGCACCGAGAAAATAAGTGAAGTATCCTTTGCTTCAGCTCGGCTGTAGTGAAAAGCGTTAGCTTCCTTTCTTTCGTTTTCTTATTTATTGTGCGTCACTGCAGTACTCATACACATGCGGCTATATTGAAAACACTACAACGAATTCTCTATGTTCTTTCCCCTTTGGAAAGACGAGTTTTTTTTTTCTTCTTTTGCCTATGGGTAGCTTACCCGTCCGGCACGCGGGTGGCCTTAGTTCGACGGCAGCAGCAGATCTTGCAGTACCTTATTTAAATACATAGCCCATTACAGGAACCTTCTCTCCTAGTTTGGGTCCTCCCCTAGTCTGCTCACCTAATATTTAGTATCTTGAAGCATTACTTCAAATGGATAAGGAATGCCACCGGCTTTTGCAGTCATGAGCTCTATGCTTTTGGGTTAAAAATGAAACGAGCCAAGCATGCTTTCTTCTGACATTTGTTTAATGAACGCAAAATATTAACGACTCCGAAGATGCGCATAACCGGGCAATATCACAAATACTAGGTTAATTCAGCGGTACTAACAAGCACTAAAAGCGAATTATTTGCTTTTATAACAAAGTGGCCTAGTGACTACGTTAGTGGGTGCGGCGTTATGATTAATTAAAGCATGAAACGAAGTGCAAAATACTGTTAACCACTTGGCGAAGCCGCATGAAAATACAGAGGTCGCGGAAATATAATTATTAAAGCCTATCGCGGTGCCTTGACAATAAAACTCCTTTGAAATTCACTGGCACAACGTATTTCACAAAATAACGGAAATATTCTTGCTTACGAGCCTTGATAATAATGCAGGGCTGGAAACGGAGGTGCTTGTAAACATGAAATGCGGCAGAACAAATTTAGCAATAAATCTTAAAAAAAATTTCTGCACGTGAAAATAGAGAAACGACGGAACTATAATTATAAAAGCGCAAAGTAGCGCCTTGACGTTGACAGTCGTTTGAAATGCACTTGTCATAACATATTTCAAAAACTAAGCAAATTATTCACTTTGGAAGGCCATGGTAATAATGCCAGGTTGGAAACTGACGTGTTTGTAAATTCAAATCATTCAGAACAGATTTAGCAATGAAATATTTTTAAAATATAAATTAAATAGTCTGCGCTTGCAGCGCATTCACCCAGCAGGCAATGTGAATATTATGCGCATAAGGTGCTTCATCTGCGGGAGTTAATAAAACGTTATATTAGTTTGAGACCACACTTGAAGAGTCAAGGGCGCCGGGCAGCTCGAAATAACTTTGCGAGAAATCTATCCAGGCAATGATTTCTCAGAAAACCTCAAAGGACAGGAATCATGCTGAGTCAGGATAGGGGATAGATTTCTTCACCACCAAAAAAAGTGGACGAGGGTCTCTAGAGGAGGGCTTAACCTCTCTAAACTATTCGGTTGGCTAGGGATATTACTAGAAGTTCGAAGAATGAATATCTTTAAGGGTATAAGGAAGGGGAGGAACCTAATGAAGCCAAGCATTTTGAGAAGAATCCTCCCTGGGCTTTCTTCAAAAATATACTATACAAAGTGCATAAAGTAGCGTGGTGCCACATCTTGCGCTTGTGCCTGAGCGGACTCCCTATACTTGCCGAGCCAGTACTCTACAAGTAGGTACCAAAGGCTCTTTGGTTTAATCATCTTAGAGGGGGCCCTAAGAAATGTGTTGGGGTATGCAACGTTTTCGTATGCTTATGATAATTGCAGTGGCGCACATATAAACTAAAAAAAAATAAAGGAACGAAAAGGCACTGTCGTCGTTTGCGCTTGAGGGAAAGTTTAGTGGCTCAAGACTTTCTTTAAGAATTATATATTTTAACGTCAACTTTTTCCACGTCTCCGAAATGTATAAAATATCCTACAAGGTCATGCTGGGACTGCTCTTGAAAGGGAGTAGAGAAATATATTTCTTGATAACTTCAATACCAAATTGCTTAAATGCTTCACTTCATATAAGCGTCCGCAAAGTATACCATATATCCATGTTTTTATTCCGTTCCATTCCCAGCACAATTCTCGGATTTTACTGCATGAATAGCAGTAGCGTCAGCTTCAGATTTCCTCCAAACTTTAGCACCTTTTTCATCAGTGCAGCACCATCAGCGTTAAACTAGCTCATGAATCAAACAAGCTCTAAGAAGCCTGCATGCTAGCCGCCGTTATCCAAATTTAGTACCCGCAAATACATGACTTGCAAGTTTAGCCCCTCCCGATATGTACATTGCAAGCTCGTGATCGAGATGCACATTTTCTATTGCGGACCATATTGTTCAGAAGCAAAACAAGGATACCTTACCACTCTAATATAAAGGTCCACATAAGATTAGAGGCTGTGATATTCTGTGATGTGGGTTAACATCCCACAATACACAATCTTTTCTATTCTGTCTTATTTGAACTATCTATACCGAAGCCACAGTCAGTGTCACGACCTTGATCTTAGCAGGCGAACGATACGACCCTGAAATCTCCAACCGGATTAAAAAAAAATAGTTGCCATTGAACGCATTAAGAAGCATGCACGCTTTCTTGAGGCACGATTTGTTTTACTATTTAACCTATACGTGTTCTTTAAAAAAGTAAACTAGTTGTCAAGCAGAAAACCTAGTTCGTTTATGAACAGCGGAAGTAGGCAGTGGAGGAGGAGGAGGAAGATGAGGAGGAAAGGCAGGGAGGTTAACCCTTAAAAGAAACCGGTTTTCTACCCTGCACTGGGGGAAAGGGGTGAGTGGATATAAAAGTTAAGAGAGAGTAATGAGTGAAGTTAGTACAGTCACATCCCAGACAAGTAACATCACATCAAGTCACAGTCATATCACGGAACATAACAGGAAACTCATAGTCTTTCGATTAGGCCTCTGCTTTTCATAAAGCGGAGCAGTGCTTGAGAGGCCTTCACCGCAGAAGATCGCCGTGGCCAGGGACCAAATTTCTTAATTTTAGTCATTGGGCGTCCATCTAAATAATCCAGCGCACGGCACCGAGACTTCCTTTCCTCACTCTATATAGGGCACTCACAAATAATATGGCCTATAGACTCGTCGCACCCACAGTTTGTACATGCCTGGCTGTGAATGCTGCACCAATGGTGAATGCTACACCAATCCGCAGGCGGCACAGCAAAGTTTCTTCGCGTCGGGGTAGGCCAGGTGGAAGTTGGAGCGTCAGGTCAGGGTACAGGGACTTTAAGCAGCAGTTCGCAAACTGGCCCTAACTTCACAAGGAGAGCGTGTGTTCCCGCGCAAATGCGCGAAGCCTGCCCGCTGCGTCTGCCCTGGAAAAGGGAATCAACACACAATCTCCGTCTTGGTGGGCTGTTCGTGCGACTTCGTCCACCCGAAGATTCCCCGCTATGCCACTGTATCCTGGAAGCCATTGGAAGATGATGTCATGTTCTCCATTGATTGCACGTGATGAATTTGTCGTATCTCCGCAACACGTTGTTCATGGGCTCCACGGCGAACAGCCGCTTTTAAGGCTTGCAGGGCTGCTTTTAAGTCGGCAGTCTTTTCCAGGAAAAGTAGTCGCAAAAAGTTCGTCGGGATAGTTACGCGGCCAAATTAGTTGATTACATAGTCAATTTGCGCAGTTTAAAAAAGCCATAAATGTTGATTGAACTACGTTATTTTAGGAGTAGTGAAGTTGAGTGCAGGGCAGATTATTGTTTAACGCGTTGAATTTCTGCGAATTATGTAGAATTAAGGGTGCACTTCATGAATCACTGTGAATTTAGTTCTTTTTTTTACGGTGGACTATAGATGAATACGGTGGATTGCAGGAGTATAAATGTTGAGCATGCCGGATCATTCTGCAGTAGTTCAAACCATGGAGAGTTCCACTTTATTAAGAACGCGGTGCATTGAACTATGTTGGACCGTGGTGCCTTAGAGGTAATCAAGTCATATTACAGTATAATAATCTTATATTGTGTCCCTTAATTAATTTCAATTATGTGCAATAAGGCACATTACAGTCTGTTTGTCAGTGATTAGAAAAGTAGTCTTGCTTTCACGTTTGCAGTACGTAAAAGGCTTCAAGTTCCTATTTTTATATCATTTTAATTAGCCAGCTGACTTAGCCTTTTAAGCCACGTTGTCGCAGAGCCAACGATCATGTTGTTAAAGTGCCGGAAATGGAGTCCAAGCGTAGCAGGGCAGCTACTCTAACAATTCAGCTGCAACTCTAAATAGTGCACAAGCGGGCAGTGACTTCTGTGTTTATATTAGCATCTTTGGTAGGGTAAATTGTCAGATCGATTTTTTTCTGTGCCGCTTTCATAACTTTTTTTCTCAGAAGCTTAGCATTCCAGTACTTCCTCGTTCTTTTCAGTGTGCAAGCATTAAAATTTTCAGCAATAACTTAGTTGTTTTGTGTTGGGGTACTTTTCTAAAATATGAACAAAATAATGCACATTTAGGCGCAACTTGGATTTGATCCCGCAGTAACGTGAACAATCCTAAATAGAGAACTACGATATCGCAGCAGCCAAACACGCACGTTCTAGCTACCACTCTCATGGATTTTGCAATGCACCATCACACAGCTTCGGAGGCGCCAGTCACATCTGCTTCGCACAGCTGTGCCTCATGTAAATATTCTGTATTAAATGTTTTCACCACCACCAGCAGCTGTGGTTACTGAGCTCGCGTTTAGAGATAGAACACGCTTCAGATTAGTCTCTCAATCTTGCCTCTCTCATCTCATTTAAAAATATATTCTGCTAACACGAGGCAGCTGTGGCAACTCTGCAAGACTAGCGGCAGGCGCACGCCCTTTGTTTCCTTCTTTTTTAAGCAGCAAGAAATGGGAGCCCACACCGCTTTTCGTCAAGTGCTTCGAATAGTGGGACGTCCAAACAGAGGGCACGCCTCTTTCACGCTGCCGTCATTTTCACGAGAAATATTCGTGCAAATAAAGCAACGAAAAACGAGCCGTACGCTTGGCAACACAAGACTCAGAACCGTGCTTGTGCTTGTGAACAAACTTCGGATTTTGCCAACGAAGTTGAATTCCATTTTTTCTTCACTAAAACGTCTTGCTTTTTAAAACCCCCTCGACATTTGAAGCGTTGTTGATTGGTGCATAATTCCTGTGTGATGCATGTCTCAGTGCCGGACATCGCAGTCCTTTCCCTTACATTATCGGCAGTACATATAATTCAGTAGCATACGAATGCCAGTAGTTGAACTCGTTTGTCCGATGAAGATTTTAAACTTGATGGTGGCTGTATGTGACCGGAGTACAGGTAGATAATATCTACAGCATCGAAGTAGATGCGTTCCATTGAGAAACACAGGAACTCGACTGCGTTTCGACTATGGTAGCAGCCTCTGCAACAAGGATGGTTAAGCCGGAACTCTTTCTAAAAAAAGCTGCACATTCTACTGATCACGATGCCAGAAGCAACGAACGGTGACAGGTCTTGTGGGGACCAGCTTGGCTTGGTGTGAATGTGCCTTCTAACATCATTGCAAACTGACGGGCCAAAAATATTCCATGTGACATGAATTTCCCGTCAGCAAAAATGCCGCTACACCTACTCATGGCGCGTTGATTTTGTGAATCCTAAAAGATTTCAGCTCGCGCGAACTAGCGGCTGTGGGAACCAAGCCTCTGTTCGAAGGAACTCTATTCAGTTTAGAAACGATGAAAACTGTCGATACTTATAGCGACTTCGTACATCTCATGAGCCCACAAATTTCGGAACGTCAACCCAGACCGCCAAAAGTTTAATTTTTCAAGCCCATAGATGCTGCATCGTCACTAATTTGGTGAAGCACACTTTTGGAAATAAATATTTCGCCATTTCTGATGTTACGTATAACTAAAAATACCTCCCCTACCTGTCTAGTTGTGAATGCAGAAGCGACCACGAAAAATATTACTAGGAGAGGGCAGTCACAGAGTCTCCGCACTTACCCGTTTACGCAGTCTCTGCTAGATTAGAACGAGGTGGCACGGATCCCGCATGAGGTTCACCACCATACCCTCGAAACAAAAGAAACTTTGCCCTCAGTAGGCGAGAATGGTCAGGTTGTGAGATTTTTATTTAAGGGAGGAGACCCATATTGTTGCCCATTCTGGTATTTATCTCTGAAAGCTAGAGACCATGGCCTTGACTTTGGCTTGAAAGTACGCTCAGGAGCTAATGACCGATAATTGGTCCAAGCGTACAAAAGCTTTTAAAGATACTTTCCAGGAAAGAATACGACAGCGCTTTATTCCTTCTTCCTTTTTTTTTGGAACACTCATACAAAGAAGAAATAGCAAAATGCACATTGGAGTAAGGTGCGCGAACATGTGCGCGAACACAGTTCCTTTAGGGTGAGAAACCTGTTTCACAATGCAGTGCTGTCTACCATTGGGCGTGCTGGGAATTGCAACTCTGCAACACAGGTATATTTTTCGCCATAATAGAGATAAAGCTGTTCTCACAGAAGGAGGAGTCTTGGTATAAACATTCAGTTCAGTTCAGTTCAGTCGTTCAGTCGTGTCCGACTCTTCATGACAATATGGACCATGTCACGCCACGCTTTCCGGTCTCTCACTATCTTCCTAGCACCACATAACTTCATCTGCAGTGCTTCGAGGATGCCATCTAACCATCGCGTTCGCTGTCTTCCCTTTCTCCAGCGACCCTCAACCTTTCCCAACATCAGATCTTTCTCCAGCGACTCCTCTCTTCTCATAAGATGACCAAAGTAGCTGAGCTCTAACTTTAGAATTTGACCCTCCAATGAGCGGTCAGGGTTTATGGGCGACAATATCGACTTATTTGATCTTCTGGCAGTCCAAGCAACTCTCAAGAGTCTTCACCAGCACCACAATTCAAACGCGTCAATTCTTCGGCGGTCAGCCTTTTTCACAGTCCAACTCTCGCATCCATACATCACCACTGGAAAGACCATAGCACGAGTTATACGGATCTTGGTTGGCTGACTAATGTCTCTGCTCTTTACTAGGCGGTCAAGGCTAACCATTGCTCTCTTTCCCAGAAGCAGGCATCTCCTAATTTCATGGCTGCAGTCTCCTTCCGAGGTAATCTTGGAGCCCAAGAAGAGAAAATCTGTCACAGCTTCCACTTCTTGTCCATTGATGCTCCAGGACTTGATAAGGCAAGACGCCATGATCTTTGTCCTTTTAATGTTCAGTTTAAGCCCAAACTTCTCACTCTCTTCTTGTACGCGCATCAGAAGTCTCTTGAGTTCCACTTCACTTTCTGCCATTAAAGTGGTATTATCCGCATATCTAAGGTCCTTGATACGTTTTCCAGCAATCTTCACTCCATCTGAAGACTCGTCCAGGCCGGCCTTCCTCATGATGCACTCTGCATATAGGTTAAATAGACAGGGCGACAGTATGCAGCCTTGCCTCACTCCTTTCTCAATCGGAAACCAATCAGTAAGACCACGCCCAGTTCTGACTGTGGCCTCTTGTCCTCTATACAGGTTCCTGAGGAGACAGATGAGGTGAATTAAAACTCCCATCTCTTGAAGAGCTTGCCACAATCTGCTGTGATCTACGCAGTCAAAAGCTTTCGCATAATCAATAAAGCAGAAGTAGATGGGTTTCTGCAACTCTCTTGCTTTTTCCATGATCCGGCGAAGCTTGGCAATTTGGTCTCTATTCGCTCTGCCCTTGCGAAACCCAGCTAGCACGTCCGGAAGCTCCCGATCCAAATACTGCTGCAGCCTACCTTGGAGGATTTTCAACATCACCTTGCTCAGATGCGAAATAAGAGCGATCGTGCGGTAGTTGGAACAATCTTGGCACTGCCTTTCTTTGGAATGGGGATGTAAACTGACCTCCTCCAATCCTGTGGCCACTGAAGGCTTGTACAAAGCCTCTGACATAATGTATGCAGAATGTTAACAGCGTCATGGTTGAGGTTTTGAAGCAACTCAGCTGGAATGCCATCAATTCCACTAGCTTTGTTCTTAGCAAGGCTGGCTAAGGCCCATTCAACTTCACTCTTCAGGATGCCCGGCTCGGGATCAGTAATCACAATCGTCGTATGTTGGGTTTGCACATTCGGGTCCTTCTTGTACAGTTCTTCTGTGTATTCCTGCCACCTCTTCTTTATCTCTGGGGCTTCAGTGAGGTCCTTGCCTTGTTTGTCCTTTATCACGCCCAGCTTAGCACAGAAGCTTCCTTTGATATCTTTGATTGTCTTATACAGAGCTCTTGTGTTCCTTAATTGGTTGTTGTCCTCAACTGCTTGGCACTGTATGTTCAGGAAAGCATTCTTATCTCTCCTTGCTATTTTCTGAAAATCCGCATTGAGAACCTTGTGTCTTTCTCTTTCCCCAGATCTTTTGCCATCCTCCTTTTCTCAGCTATTTGGAAAGCCTCTTCAGATAACCAGTTTGCTTTCTTGCATTTCTTTTGCTTTGGAACTACCTTAGTAGCAACTTCTTGTATTATATCACGAACATCAGTCCACATCTCTTCGGGCTATCTGTCTTCTAGATCTAATTTTGAAATCGATTCCTCACTTCCACGGCATATTCTAATGGAATTTGATCCAGATGATACCTGAAAGGCCTTCTAGTTTTCTGCGTTTTCCTCAATCGAAGCTTAATTTTGGCAACAAGAAGCTGATGATCGGTGCCACAATCGGCCCCAGGCCTTGTTTTTACTGCTTGTATAGCGCTTCTCTATCTCTGCCGGCAAAGAATATAATCGATGTGATTCCTGTACAGACCGTCCGGTGAAGTCCATGTGTACAGGCGCCTCTTGTGCTGTTGAAAATGAGTATTCGCCATGATCAGGTTGTTTTCTTGACAAAACTCTACTAGCCTCTGCCCAGCTTCGTTTGGCTCGCCAAGACCGAACTTGCCTATAATTCCGAATATTTCTTCACTCCCAACCTTGGCATTCCAGTCACCAATGAGAAAAACGACGTCTGATGATGGGGTGCGGTCTAAAAGGCATTGTAGGTCCGCATAAAATCTCTCAACGTCAGCTTCTTCAGCAGTAGTGGTCGGTGCATAGATTTGAATAACTGTTATGTTGAAAGGATGACATTGGATCTGAAGTGAAATCATTCGGTCGTTTTTGGGGTTGTACCCTAGCACTGCTTTGCCCATTCTTCTGTTTACTATGAGAACGGCCCCATTCCTTCTCTTGGATTCATGCCCACAATAAAAGACATAATGGTGGCCGGAGTTATATTCTCCCATTCCGGTCCACTTGAGCTCGCTGATTCCCAAGATATCAATGTTCAATCTGTTCATTTCTCGCTTGACGACATCCTGTTTCCCTTGCGTCATAGATCTTACATTCCATGTTGCTATGTGATATAACTCCTTGCAACATCGGACTTTCCGGTCGCTTCCCGACACACCCACAACTGAGCGTCCTTTTGGCTTTAGCCCAGCCGCTTCATTTGTCCTGGAGCTACTAGGAATCGCCCTTTGTTCATCCCCAGTGACATGTGGGACGCCTTCCAATCGGGGGGGGCTCATCTTCTGGCGCCATATTATTAATGGTATTGTGACTGGCCATAGGGGTTTCTTGGCAGGAAATACTGGAGTGGGTTGCCATTACCTTCTCCAGTGAATCACATTTTGTCAGAACTCTCTGCTTTCACCTGTCTATCTTGGGTGGCCCTACACAGCAGAGCTCACGACTTCATCAAGTTTCACAAGCCCCTCCGCCACGACAAGGCAGTGATCCATGAAGGGGGTTATATTAGTCAACATTAGTCAACATATTTAAAAAGCTCCATCCAATCAGCGATCAGGAAACTAGCTAATGTGACTAAAAAGCAGGCTTTCTTTTTGAAATCCCATGCAAAACATGCGTCATTTATTTCACCGATAACTGAGCAATGAGCACAGTGCAGCCCTATAATTTATGGAAAATTATTTCATTGCGGACTTTTTTTAAAGATAAGTGCTGAGTGCATCCTGAATACTTTCGATGGGCTAAATATATTTGCTCCACTGTCTCAAAGGGGAACTAATATTTTAGATAGGTAATTGCCCAGGAAACAATTTCAGGTGTAAATATATGTCGATCATGAAGAGCACTTATTTATGAGCCCGTTGTTCTTAACGCCAAAATGCATCACAAATATACATGTGTGATGGGAAAAATGAAAGGGAAAAGATTTTGCGCGAACAATGAAGATCGTAAAGCTAAATTTTCAGTTCGTCAGTTTTTTGGTTACGGTAACTCTAATGATAATTTAGGCGTTCAAATATGAAAAGGCACAAATCAGCGCAGATATCTAAATCTGCATTAAACATTAACATATCTGTGACGATGTGGATTGTCGACGCCTTCTTAGGGGCGCTAACGAAGAAGTGTGGCTGGGTGCGGTGGCGAGCCAGTGCACCAGGTCGTTCGAACGCGCGAGCTCGGCGGCTTGGACTGTGTCAGTGGCCTGCTGAAGGCAACACGTTCCTTTATTCCTCGGCATTTCTTAAAGGCCAGCGCCTATCGGGTGACAAGGCTCGAATCCTGGCTGCCACATAGTATCGCGCAATCCTTTCCATGGCAGCAGACAAAAACCTGCTTGCGGATGTCGGCGTCCCAAGAGCCTTGCCACCCCCCCTCTCCGGTGTGAAACCTGCGGATACCTGTTGTAGTGACCAGGCCATACATGCTGTAGGGTGGATGGATGAGCTTTGCTGGCTGCCCAAACGTCGTTCAATGGCGGCACACGACAATCAGACATCGGAACTATGAGTGCCTGAACCCACACTAAGACGGTTCTGTTAACCAGCTTTTGTTCACCTTAGGTTGTAACTAGAGACAACCAGTTTTCAGCATGCGACTCCTGAATGAACCTGGGCCTACGAATAATTCACACTCCAAAAACGTAAATATGGCAATTTCAATAAAGCAGGTTCATAAATAATAGGAGCGTTACTGTGCAGATCTGAAGACCGTACGCAGCCTCCAAAGCGTAGGGCGTCTGTTGAATCACCTTTGCTGATGAAACAAAATTATCCTCCAGTATTCAAAGATGTATGAATATTAAAAATTACAAGGACGTCCAAGTCAGCATGGCATGACTGCACCAACGGTTGGGCGAAAGCCGTATGACGTTCAAGTTTAACGGGCTGTTTAAGACGTTTTCGGTGGCGGGCAGCCTTCAGTATCACATCCCGTTCTTCTCGTGCTTCAGAAGCTCATACAATATTTTTTACTAACACTTTTTGTCAGTTTTGCGTGTCGCTTGGCTGCATATGCAAAGCCCACATCATCTACCTGATGGTTTTGCTTGGAGATTTTTTATTGAAACTCTGGCACAGAATTTGGCGAAACGTTAAGCGTGTTTATTTTACGCCATACATATCGAGGTACACATTGCCGCTTGTCGCATTTTTGACACGAAAGAGGACAAATTGTTCGCTACATAAAGATCCGTTATAGATGCAGTACCAGCAAATGGCGCGCAAGAAGCAGTAGGGAAGCAGAACCAGTCATGAGGAATTCGTTGCCATCGCTTCAGTGGCTCGCCAATGGCCGTCTTCGCAGTACCCATGGCAACAAGGCATGTAGGCCTCACGCAAATTCTGGGGGTATGGCTGGATATGTTATTTAGTATTACAATGGGAATTAGATTCACAAAGACTTGGGATTTCTCTTCAGTATGCGTTTTGGATAGTATATGCACTTTATGCAGTCGGAATCAACCGTATCTTACGCGACATTCCGAGCACATATTAAAATACGCGCCCCTCCACGCATACTGCAGGTTTAGTTATGTTCCGTATTTTAATATTTTAAAGTCTTATAAAACTTGTCTGAATATTCTTACAAATTGTTACTACTCCCATAGTGTGCCTGTAGTTACTTTTATGTAGTTTTTATTATATATATAAATGAAAGTTTTCAAATAAAATTTGATAAAGTAGGATTTTTATCTATGTCACCAATTTCCCAGAAAGAGCACTTCGCTAAGAATAGTTCTAAGCTTTAGAAAAGATTTATCTATGACAACTAGTTGGTATTTTTTAACGAAAACCACTTAATCAAAATATAAATCCTTAGACATTCAAGCGGTTCCACTTCGTATATATGCATAGCGCCAGTTTCTCTCAACGCGTTACGTGTTGCTTGAGTAGGTTACCATCTGTACAGAGAAATTCGAAAGGGCTGGCCACTCCGAGTAAATACAGCCTAGTAGGCTCCAAATTATAAAAAAGGCACGCAGTGTACAACTGTCTCCTCCTCTACCAACCCATCAATTTCCTCCGCGGTGTACTTTTGGACTTTCCCTATCAGTGCTTTGCCGTCTTCCTACTGTATTTCTTCTTCCTTACCTAAAGCATATCAAACCGTAAATTGTATTTATCATCATCATAACCATCAGCTTGACTACACCCACTGCAGGGCGAAGGCCTCTCCCATGTTTCTCCAATTAACCCGGTTCTGTGCTAGCTGCATTCTATTGACCACTGCGAACTTCTTAACCTCATCCGCCCACCTAACTTTCTCGCGCACCCTGCTACTTCTATCATATTCTTCCCAAATTTTTGAATAATGGCAGATATAGACATTTACTCTTTTTCACCATTCAAAAGTTGCATGATATCTAGTAAAGTTGCGTTATTCTGTGCACAAAATAAGGATTATACTCGTGTTTCTCTTGCGTTGCGCGTTGTCTATTCGTTTGATGCAGAAACAATAGCTGGGCTCTTCAACCCATGTCCTTTTTGTCTCTTCGCTTTAAGGAAAGGTATCATCATCTTCAGAAAAAGAGAGAGTTCTGTCAAGCATTTACTTATTTAGTGTTTTTTCTATAATTGATTTAAACAAAGTTGAAGTAAATTGACTATGTACAAAATGCTTATTTTAATATTCATATTTGCAGCGTATTCGAAGCCTTAAAATCAAATAATTTCAAAGTTTAGCACTGAGAAACTTGCCAGTGCTAGGTTTATTAAAACGTAAAATGTTTCACGACGGCCAAAATTATCTTTTCGCGTCCACATATATAGGGCACTGAATCCCAATTCTATCTTAGCATGACCACTGAAGAAATTCACTGAAAACACATCCCAGATAACACAAGCAACCAAAAATTGTATGTCATCGGAAGGTACAAGAGTTGGATGTCCGACGTCCGTGTACTACTGAACTGCGCCAACTAATAATGGTATCGATATTCTGCAATTTGTCCCTATTAAAGAATATAAATGAACCTAATAAAGTCCTCAACTGCACGGACCGTAGATTTCTGAAAATTAACACGCACTGTAAGGATCAGAAACATAAATTCTCTAGCTGTGAGAAACTAAACTTCATAGGCATATGAAGAAGTTAAAGAAATGAAAAAATATCTATGGCGACGTGACTCATAGGGCAAGCTGAAAGCACAGTGGTGTCTACTGTGAAAACATGAAAAGGCACATGAAGAGATTTTCAAGTTACAAGATGTTCAAGACTGATATTTCAGTGGGACCAGCAAATGGCTAGTGAATGCTGCAAACACGACGTATAAAACTGAATAATGAATTTGCTTCCCGTTCGTGCTCGCGCTTTGTGATTGTCCGGTGTACATTCTTGATCTAATGCCTCCAAACAGTACGTAAATTGTAACGGCACTGATAGCCGTAAAATATAAAGCTACCGTTCCTGTTCTATGTAAACTTGCCCCTTCTTTCTTCATTTAGGTATGTTCGTCTTTGCCTTAACTAAAATGGTGTCAAATGTTGCAATCACATTAACACAAGAGTGTGAATGTAGGGAACATTAAGTTCTATGCAAATATACACTTTTACAAAAATATCAAACGAAATATATGTACACGTGCCTGAATAAGACGTCTTTCCATTGCGGTCCATCAGTTTCTTTCGTTTTACCAACAATTCTCTTTAATGCCAACCCTACAGCTTTGCTGCATGCGCTGATAAGCCGTCTCCTGTCTTCGGGCCACACTGGTGCTAGTTGTCGTCGTTCAGAGAGGCGAAGGGTAACCTCACTGCTTCCCAAACTCAGCGAACAAGAAACTATGATGAAACGCCTTCGCCTTTCACTCACCACGTCTCCTATCAAGCAGGCTGGCCTATGTACAGCTGGGTCTTAGTTCAAAGCAACGGCCCACATTAGAAGGCGCCTTTCTTCTCAGTCTGGACAGTCCCGGCTTTACAAGATGGTGGTGAAGCCGCGTGACTGCATAAATGATACAAATTTATCTCACCGTCTTCTCCAACCAAACCTTGAGAAATGCCTTGAAACGACAGGAAATCAAGAATCGCTATTCACAGCCCCTGGAACAGTATAACCGTCTGGCGGCGCTCCCTTTCCGACGTTGATTGCCTCAGGAAATTGAAAACTCTCCCTGCTTCTGATACACCCCATACGACCGTGTTGACAGTCCAAGCTTATCAGGAATCTGGATCAGACCTTCGGCGTTATGTCGTGTAGAGTGTCACCCCGGACGTCGCCCCGAAACTCTAGCTTCTTCATTAGACTGTTCTACACGCAAGGTGGTAAAAGCTCGCTACATGAGGAAAGGGCCTAAATATGTCTGGTTATATCGCAAAAGCCTAATTCTATTTCGGCTCGCATCTCACTTATAAGGGGAATCTTGCAGCACCGCCTGTGCAAACTTTAAGTGGTGTGTTGTTATTGGTGCTTCCGCCAGGCATACATAAGAGCTTCCTGCCCAAATCCAGCGCCCACATCTACGAATAAATTTTATTCTAAAAATATCGCTACGGCCTTTGCCGGCAAGACGACTATTACATTACTGTTACAAAGTGGCGTACTACAGTGAAACATCTCATGCGTTCCCAGAGTCGTCGCGTGCAGCCAACAATGGAGTCACCAAATGATTCCTCGACAACATCGAAGCGTTTTTCACTGCTCCCACGTAACGAAGATGCGATCACCGCTAAACCTACTGTAAATGAGATTTCTCTGCGGCACTAAAATATGATAAAGCATTGCTGCGCGGGAAAGTACGCTCCGCTAGAAGAACTCAAAACTTGGACCTCGCAGATGAACCTATAGACGAAATTGTCGAATTAGACAAACAGCTTACACTTCTGCAGAAACAGGTTCGACGTCTCTCCCAAAGATGAGTCTTGCTTGCGCGATCGTTCATTCGCCTTTTTGATTATCCTCCTACTATACGTCTCAATAACCTGCTCACAGCTCGCTTGCCCCTTGTGAACCAGAGGCACCTGCTACATTGTCTGCTGTGGCACTGCTTCAGCAGTGGAACTGGCGGGATGCTGAGTAATCTCCTTTGCTTTGCCCTGCAGGTTAAAACAGAGTTTCTGAAATTCAAGCTGTCACCTGATGGTTGCCTTTCAGCAAAATCATATGCCAGCCATCAATCATAGATACAAAATAGACTATCATGACAACGAGCTCGTTTTCTCGCCGTAAGTTTTCTGTGCGTTCAAGACGTCACGGGACATATATCGTGCCTAGCGGCGGTGACATCACGTCACATGGATTACTCGGAATCTAAAAAAAGGACAGTGCCTTCAATCATCGCCAGTGGACAAACCAGCAGCGGAACCGGCGAGAAGCTCAGTAATCTATATGCTTTGTGCTGCAGGTATGTTACATTGCCAATACTGGTCTGATGATCAATTTATGCTGATTTAGCCTTACCCACATAATGCGGCCATAGTGTTGTTATGTTTCGATATATTCAGAACTGGTAAACGCTCTCAGCAGACGTTTTCTGAGTGGTGATGTGGAGTCGAACCCGGGTACTTCTAGGCATTACCCGGATGTCTAGTCAGAACACACGTTCCTGGAGTGACTCTGCTTTGATTCTGCTCAGTTAACGGGTGCTGTAAACCAACGTATGGTTGCAGAAATGCGTGCTAAACTCGTTGATGGCAAAATACACTGGCTCAGGATATTGCCGCCATCAAATCTTTTCAATTGTCTCTGAGGCTTCGGAGGCCCATGTCTCTGAGGAGATTTGAGACTATGGAGGCTCATGTCTTTTCATAGGACCCGATTCCGCCGTCCGGTAGTGTGCCGTCTTCTAATGATGTCCTTCAGATTCAAATCCAGCAATTAGGAAAAGAAGTATAAAATCTTTCTTTTAGAAATGAGAATTTAGAAAACCGGTCACGTAGAAACACTATCATCCTATGTGGTCTTGCCGAAGAACCTGATGAAAATTACCAACAACTGTCTTCAACGTTTACGATATGATAATCTTCTTATAAACCAGGTTCGGTACAATTGAGACAGTATATATAACACGCTTGTCAGGTAATCTTCTGGTTCGTCTAATCCCGCAGATACTTCATGTTCTATCGAACTCAGTTGACTCCTCTGCATCTGCAATAATCTTTCTATCTTGAACATTATTGCAAGGAGCCTGGTTAATAAAATCCCGGACTTTCACTATTATCTTCTTGCTCTCCGTATATAATTTGGCATCACAGAGACGTGGCTACATAATGGTGTCCAAGATTCTCACCCTGACTTTAATTTGGTTATACCAGACAGAAGACTGGTAGAGGTGGCGGCGTGGCCCTCTAAATCCAACATAAGTGTTTCTGTGCTTCCGGTCCCATGAGTCACCGAGTCTTTGTGGTACAGTGTCCAGTTTGAAAACTCATCTTTTGATAATACGGGTTGCTTATCGTCCGCTTGGTTGCGATATCAATCATTTACTGAAAAATTTTGCAGAGCATGAGTGGTGTGAAGGTGGGGTACTTTTCAAAAGAGAGTAATAATTAGGTTGATACATGGGGCAATTAAAGTTTTAGGTGCGTCAATTAAATTCGCGATACCATTAGGATCCATGCAGATCGTATCCATCATCGGGTGCACATATGACTCAGCAAGTGATAATATTTTATTTGGACGGAGGACTAAAATATTACAGAAAACTTTGTTTTAAACTTAGTGTACTCTGAATTAGGAAATGGAAGTCCGTTAGAGTCTATTGAGTGAATTGAGTCGTCGTCTTTCGTTTACCTGTACTTCAGATATTTTTGGGGTCAGTGGAAAGCGTTGACGGTAAGGTATATTTCAAGAAGTTAGTTTTAACGTTTCAAATTGTGCGCATTTATGCGTTATTTGCGGCCGTATAGACTTCCCACCGAGTGTCAGAAGGGGCATGTGTAGCATTAAGGAATAGGCGCTTTTTTTATTTGGTAGCCTTTTTATTTGGAGGTTGTACCAGTTTGACTGTAGCTCCTGCTATCAGCTGGATGACTACAGCCTCCTGCGATCTACGCAAAATTAATATATAGGAGTGCGGTCTACCGCCTTCAACGAAACTAAATCCTGTGAAATAGAGAAACTTCTCTCCTTTCCCTATGCAGTGATTTGGCAGGAGAGAAGACAGGCTATAATGCACTGAAACACTCATATATGAGAAAGTACTGTTATACACAGCAAGCTTTTATTGAGTTCGTCCAAATTCTGTTTTCGCTTCCGTTTTACCCACAGCTCAATATTGGAGGGTCAAATTCTTAAGTTAAAGCTCAGCTACTTTGGTCATCTGATGAGCAGAGAGGAGTCGCTGGAGAAAGATTTGAGGTTGAGAAAGGTTGAGGGTCACCGGAGGAGGGGTAGGCTTCAAACGCAATGGTTAGATGGCATCCTCGAGGCGCTGCAGATGAAGTAATGTGATGTTAGGAAGATAGTGAGAGACCGAAAAGCGTGACGTGATATGGTCCATAGGGTCACGAAGTGTCGGACACGACTGAACGACTAAGGTGACTGAACTGAAATTTTCGTCCACCAATATTTTCTGCCTTATTTCACTCTGACGTCACTTCTTTCAAAGTCTTCTGATGCTGTGACCATTTTAAAGTCATACATATTCCGACAAAATCAAGATCTAACGGTTCACAAAAGCACGAACTGGAAACAAGGACGGAGAAAGAAAGACAAGGACATGCGTTATCATAATCTATTAACGCCTGTCCTTGTTCTTTCTTCGTCCTTGGTTCCAGTTTGCACTTTTTGCAGCCATGAATATCAACCAATTTGCCGAACTTTCTGCTCTACCAACGACGTCATTAGTAATACATTTTTGTAATGCGTGATTTACGGGAAAATTGCCTTAAAGATTACGTTGTTCCTTCTAAAGCACTTCCCTACTTACGCAAACAAGAATAAAATATAAAGGTTCTGTTTAATCATAGCTCAAAACGTTTTGCATCACATGGTCAGATTTTAGAGAAAAATATATATCAATTTTTTTCCTCAGTAAATTATCGGTTTTGAAAGCGGCATATTACTTACTGCTAACATTGCCTAATGGTATATCACATATAAAATGATGGCTAAGTAGAATATCTGAATTCTATGTGCTCCAAGAAAGTGAATTTGCATTTCTAGACAGTATAAGTGGCCGACGATGGCAACCAGATTTCGTCGAAATGAGCCAATTGCTTCAATAAATTTCTACCAGGATAGGAAAATTTAACCACATTTGAAATATATAAAGAGCCTTTAGGCCGGTTTTTGTAGATCTTCCTCTTGCCCACGAATCGTGCTCTGGGGAGGAATGAAGCTTTTCGTTCCAAAGCTGCTAGGGTCTCTGCTATTAATGTAAGTACAGATGACGAAATCAGCCTGATAATTTCACCTTTATGGGATTTACGTGTTCGCGCTATTAGAGGAGCGTAGAAATTACCACAGGGCTTCAGACGACGCAGGAGAATATTGTATTATCCTGAGTTACATTTTGCACTTATTTAATCTACGCAGGCGAGTATACAGCCAGCTTTAAAACCAAACTGGCTAAGGTTTTGTGTTAGCGTTGGTATTCCACCCATTATCCAAACATGGGACTTAACAGACCTGTTGAAATTGAAATCCTATGCTTCTTCTGATCATGAAGACAAGATTTTTCAGTCGAACGTATGCAGATATACATAAAATGTCATTCGCTGTCATGGCAAGTCTGATTCTAAGCAAATTATTCTAAGCAATCACCCTGCCAGGGTACAGCCTGTGTATAAAAGGGATTTTGAAATCATGCCATGCATTCAAGAACTTTTTTCGATGGATTGCGTGTATACCTCGGATCCAGAAACTTAGGCCGCCAATGTAAAAACAGAAAAATTCTGCGCCGTCTCGATTCTTCAGTGGCTCGTTTTGTATGGGTAAGCAATCTCCATCACTTTACAAAAAAAAAAAAGAAACAAATCTCTTGAGAAATTTATTCTTAAGAATTTTATTGCATGAAATGTGTGTGGGCGGGGGGGGGGGGGAGTGGTATTCGCTATGAACGCCACACATATTGTTTCCTATAAAGCTCATATTTCGTGTCTTGGCAGGATATAGAAACCAAATGTTTTTACTTGTGGTAAGACCATTCCAAAAGCTAAACATTTATTTACCGTTTTTTATGCTTGTAAAGCTACGCATTTAAGCATATGAAGTGATGAAAATACTGCACCTCTGATTTAGAGGAAACAAAAGCTACAAATCAACACAAAAATGACCGTATGGTCGCATACACAAAGTGCAGGTTGTGAGGTAAATTAATCTTAATCACACGTATGGCCTACTGTCGGGAAGGCAACGAGTAATGGCATGTACAGGGTAACTGAAGACACATAGTTTAGCTTGGTTACATCTACGTGTCCTGTAAAATGCAATCAATACAAAATGGACATCTGGTTTGAAGTGTGTTATTAATCACTGTGACCCCTAGTAGTTTGCTCATGAACACTGGCAACCCCTGTGTTTAGCGTCGGCATTGGCTGCTGCCGCAGATGTTGAAGGGTGCATCCAGTGCTCGCGCAATCCACCGGCCGCGTTTTGATTAATGCGAAACGTTTGCGCATCCGCGTGCTGAGACGTGGGCGCATGTTAAGTCTAATAGTAATGATAAAAACATAAAAATAATAAAACTAACACCATATTATTATTATTATTATCATCATCATCATCATCATCATCATTATTATTATTATTATTATTATTATTATTATTATTATTATTATTATTATTATTATTATTATTATTATTATTATTATTATTATTATTATTATTATTATTATTATTATTATATTACAGTGGCCCCTAATTTGGATATCTATTATCAAAACGCCCGAGGTCTTCGGACTAAGGGATCTGAATTTTTTTCTAGCGTCTTGTCCTCTTGTTATACCGCTGTTGTGGTTACCGAAACCTGGCTGTCAAGTGATATTCCTTCCAATGATTTCTTTCCAAATAATTACTCTGTTTTTCGTAGCGACCGCCCTGAAACAGGTCCCAAATCAAGAGGAGGTGGAGTGCTCATTGCTATTGACAGTTTTGTGAAGTGTGTTCGACGTTCCGATCTGGAAACTATTGAAGAATGTGTGTGGCTCGAGCTCACTTTAAATCGACATGAAAAACCTTTACTTGCTGCTTTCAAGTTTCTACATTCCTCCGAATCTTCCTCCTCCAGCCTATGATGATGTTCTGCTCTCAATCGAACATGTTATAACCCGTCATAGCAAACACAAAATTCTTATTTTAGGCGATTTTAATACTCCTGGTATCAACTGGAACTCATTTATTTCTTCTCACAACAATCATTACATATTAAGCAAGTGTAACGCTCTACTTGATTTTATAGCCTTTAACTCTTTACAGCAATACAATTTCATTGAAAACTGCTGTGGTAATATTCTTGACATCTGTCTATCAAATTTTGAAAGTGTTCGAGTCACGAGTTCAGACATATCGCTGAATCGCTGTGACAAATTTCACCCTCCGCTTCTAGTTACTACTGCTGTCTCTGCCTCACCTTCTACTAATTCAGATCGGGTGAGGAATTCGCCCCGTTTCGTGTATGCACGTGGTGATTATGTCAGTCTTTTCAATTTCTTCTCTTCCGTCGACTGGTCCCTTTTAAATGACATTAATGATTCAGATGGACAAGTCAGTCACTTTACAGAAATAGCTCGTGATGGTATGCGTCGGTACATACCTTTGCATACTCCTACGCGTAGGAAGTTCCCTTCCTGGCTTTCAAGGGAACTAATAACGGCGTTAAAACTCAAGGAACGGGTCCATCGTAAAGCGAAACGCCCTGGGTTTCACAATTGGGCAGATGAGTTTCGCCGTGTGCGTTCTCTTTGCAAACGCTTATACAAGCGGGACTACGACTCCTATTTTGAGTCCTTAGAGAGGAGTGCCTCAAATCGTCCTAGTCAGTTCTGGCGTTACGTTCGCAAGCGTTCCATTAAATCAGATGTAAGTATCAGCTTAGTTGACTCTCAGGATTCGGAAATTCGGGATGTTACCGACAGTTTTGCCCAACATTTTTCCTCTGTTGACGAACATCCACATTGTGATTCCGTTTGCCTCCCATCTGGTGCACTAATTCCATTCTTTTTGACGAGGAGTTGATAACTGAGAGTCTTAAGCGTCTTAGATCATCTTTGTCTCCTGGACCTGATGGTATTCCAGCTGCCATAATAAAAGCCTTCAGTTATATCTTTGTACCAGTACTGACTGCCATATTTAAAAACTGTTTAAAAAATGCTGCCTTTCCTCGCGTGTGGAAAATGGCACGCGTGTTTCCTGTCTTCAAGTTTGGAAACAAATCTGTTGTTTCCAATTAACGTCCGATTTCTCTTCTATGTGCAACCTCTAAGCTTTTCGAATTAGCTTTGCACAACGTACTTTCCTTCCATCTCAAACATATCATGTACCTAATCAACATGGCTTCATTTCGGGTCGCTCTACTTCTACCAACCTAGTCGCGTTTATGACGTATGCCTCTGCAGCAGTCCTTCAGAGGGGTCAGGTTGACACTGTCTACTGTGATATGAGCAAAGCTTTCGACGTTATTACTCACTCTCTACTTCTTGAAAAACTTCTACTCTCTGGCGTTGAAGTCTCACTCGTAGCCCTCCTACGAAACTATCTCCTTGATCGCTTCTGCTTTGTCAGTGTCGATGGACAGATTTCTTTCGTTTACCCTGCAGCGAGTGGAGTTCCTCAAGGTTCAGTACTGGGCGCGCTTCTTTTCTCCGTTTTTATTAATGATGTTTCGTCGGCGATAAAGAACTCCTCGTTTCTTCTTTATGCTGATGATATAAAACTATTAAGAAATACATTCTTTTCAAGATTGCTTGTTGTTGCAATCGGACATATCTGCTTTTTCTGATTGGTGTGCGAAGAATCGACTTACCCTCAATTCTTCCAAAACTAGGGCTGTGTCCTTTACTCGTAAAACATATAGCTTTCTCTACCATTATTCTGTGAATTCTGTGCTGTTGGACAGGGTTGATGAAATTAATTACCTTGGTGTACTTTTTGACCGCACCCTCAGCTTCTCCTCTCACACTAAACGCATCGCTCAGCGGGCTATACGCACACTCGGATTCGTTTCAGACTTTCGAGAGAGTTCCATACTCCACTTCCGTTCCTAAAACTGTACCTGTCCATATGCTTGCCGCTCTTGGAGTATGCGTCGGTTGTTTGGAATGGCACTTGCAAATCGAACTTGGACAAGGTTGACAGAGTACAAAAAAATGTTTACGGATATTTCATTATCGCTTTCCTTTCGCAACTTCCCCCTCTCGCTCCACCAGGGGCGCCCAACTGAATCTTCCTTCTCTTCACTGCCGTCGTATCAGACTTGATATCATATTTCTGTACAAACTCCTTCATGGCCACATTATGTGCCCTCAGCTCTTAGAGTACATCCTACTGCGCGTTCCGCGAAAGAGCATGAGGGAATTCAGACCATTTCAAGTTTCTTCGTCTCTTCATTGCCATTCCCCTCTGGACAGAATGCAGTGGTTATTTAACTCTTTTTGTCCTCACCTTGACATTTTCTAAAATTCGCTCTGTTCATTTATATTGGATGTTCGTAGCGTTGTATTCTAAATAGTACTTTATCACATATAACTCCCACTTTCTAACCTAAAATATTGTACTTACTTCACTTTTTGCTTTTTCTGCTGTTCAGCGCTGTCTGTATCTTGAACTGCTTTTTATCCGTTTCTTACTTACAGTTCAACTTTAAACTATATATTCGAATCTTACTGTCCCGTGTTCAATTCTACTTCTTTATTGTATTATTCTGTATTTCTAGCCTGTGTTTTAAGTACCATGCACTTGTTGCGCCTGGAATGGTTGTTTATTTTAAGTATATTTCTATCATACTATAATCAATGTCAGTTATTTGATGTTGTTCTTGTTTTTTTTTATCTTCTATCTACCGTTCTTTTTTTTTCTTTCCTGATGTGCTCAAAAATTCTCTCACTGTGTATATAAGTGATGCTACTCATTGATAGCTTACTTTAAGTGATACTTTTCGTCTCAGTTTCATTTCTTGTAATATATTTCTTTTCTTGTGTTCTCTGTGTGTGCATTTTCATTTTTGTTTCTTTTTTTTATTTGTGCTGCAGCACGAAGACCACATGGTTGTGCCTGCGCACATAAAATGAAGATTGATTATTATTATTATTATTATTATTATTATTATTATTATTATTATTATTATTATTATTATTATTATTATTATTATTATTATTATTATTATTATTATTATTATTATTATTATTATTGGTTCACAGGAAGGGAAAGGCGCATTATCTGTCACACTTGTTCTGTGGACACCTGAACCGCGCCGTAGAGGAAGGCAGGAAGGTGGGAGTGAAAGTGGAAAGCGAGAAAGGGCAGCCGGTAGTTGAGTAATTCGTTTCTAGGGATCTTTAACGTGCGCTAATATTGCACAGCACACGGACGCCGCATCGGTTTGACTCCATCGAAACGCAGCCTAATAATAATCGGTTTACAGGACATGTAAGGCGCTGTATCTGTCACTTTTTCTGTGGCCAATTCACCCACATCTAGGGGAAGGTAGGAAAGCGTAAATGAAATCGGAAAGTTGTTGTTGTTGTGGCTGTAGGAAGAAGGAAACGAAAATGCACGGGCCTCCTCCTGGCTCTGTAGCTGAGCCACCTGATTGATTTAAAAAAAACTGATTTATTTATAGGAAGGGAAAGGCACAGTAGCTGTCTCACTTGTTTTCTGTGGACACCGCAACCGCGCCGTAAGGGAAGGGAGGAAGGCGAGAGTGAAAGTGGAAAGAGAGAAAGAGGAGCCGTAGTGGAGGGCTACGGAGTAATTTCGACCACCTGGGGATCTTTAACGTGCGCTGACATCGCACAGCACACGGACGCCTCTTCGTTTCGCCTCCATCGAAACGCAGCCTCTGAGGTCGGGTTCGAACCCGGGTATTCCGGCACAGTAGTGGGGCGTCTTACTACTGCACCACCCCGGCGGCACCCTCCGCTGCCTTGTGTGGACAATCAGAGGGCCCCGCCAGGGTGGTGCGGGGGCGGGTGCGATGACGGCCTACAACAGATAAAAATTCGGTGGCTGGCTAGCCCGCCGCAAGCGGCGTTGACCTACCGTCCCAGCTAGGCTGCCTCGATGCCAGTGCCGCCGTACAATCCCAGCGTTGTAGGGCCAGGAACAGCAACCCTTCAAAAAAAATCGGAAAGAGAAAAAGATTTGTAGTATTTAGTATTGGAAAGCTGCGAATAATTTGACCACCTGGGGATATTCAACGTGCGCTGACATCCACAGCCCACTGGCGCCTCATCGTTCTACCCTACCGAGACGCATATGGCGGCAGCCGGGATCGAACCTAGCTACTCATTAACAGTAGTCGGGTGCCTCAAATACTGAGCTGTTGTTGTTGCTGTGGCTATAGTATCGAAAAAAGGAAAAGAAAATGCATGGGCCTGCTAATGGCTCTGTAGCTGAGCCACCTCCGCTGCCTCGTTCGGAGAGAAGAGAGAAAGTAGAGAAGAAAGAAAAAGAAGAGGGAGATAAAGACGCGCGCCGCCACAGCCGTCGTCCACCGCCTAAGCGGTGGCGGGTGTAATGATGGCCTACCAGCGATCAAAATTCGGTGGCTGGCTAGTCCTCGCCGCAAGCGCCATTGAACTACCTGTCTCTGCCCCGTAGGGCCAGTAACAGCCACCCTTCCCCACGTCCTCACTACTGTGCCTCGGCGGTGGGGACCAGGCAGTCTAATTATTACTGAGCACTCCACTACGGCACATTTTTTCTTTTGTTTGAATTCCATCTTCGTCCCTTGCTTTACAGCGTGTTAGATGTCCAGAGATGGGCGGTGGCGTAGCGGTAGAACATCCGCCTCGCATGCAAGAGGAGCGGGGTTCAAATCCCGGTGCCGCGCAATTCTCCACCGGATTAAAAAAAAAGAAAATCCACGTGTCGATGGAATTGCATAAACAGGATTGGGGTGCGACCTGATGCCGGTGAACACCTCCGGCAACGCACTCCCTCACCAGAACAGGAGTTGGCCACCCTGGTGCAGTAATTGGCCGCAACCGACCACGGCGGCGGTCACACCTGTGACGCAGCAGGGGGTGCTAAGAAAGCCTGGCTCCGCTCGACAGGCCGCCATTGGAAACTGACCCTGGCAACGTTTAATGCTAGAACCCTAGCTAGTGAAGCTAGTTCTGCAGTGCTCTTACAGAAACTAGAAGGTATGAAATGGGATGTCATAGGGCTTAGTGAGGTTAGGAGGCCGAATGAGGCATATACTGTACTGAAGGATGGGCATGTACTGTGTTATCGAGGTTTACCGGAGAGGCGAGAACTAGGAGTAGGTTTCCTTGTCAGTAAGTATATAGCGGGTAATATCGATGAATTCTATAGTATTAATGAGAGCGTGGCAGGCATCGTATTTAGGCTTAATAAGCAGTATAAACTGAAGGTTGTACAGGCCTATGCACCTACATGTAATTATGATGACCAGGCAGTTGAAAGCTTCAACGAAGATGTAGAATCGGCAATGCGAAAAGTAAAGACGCAGTATACTGTAGTAATGGGCGACTTCAATGCCAAGGTAGGGAAAAAGCAGGCAGGAGACAAGGCAGTAGGTGACTATGGCATTGGTTCTAGGAATAGCAGGGGGGAGTTACTAGTTGAGTTTGCAGAGCGCAATAACTCACGAATCATGAATACCTTCTTCAGCAAACGGAAGAACCGGAAATGGACATGGAAAAGTCCGAACTGGGAGACTAACAATGAAATCGAGTTCATAATGTGTTCAACCCCCGCCATTATGCAAGATGTAGAGGTAATCGGGAAAGTGCGATGCAGTGACCACAGGATGGACAGGTCCCGAATTAGCCTAAATCTGAAGAAGCAACGCAACAGATTAGTAAGAAAGAAACCCATCAGCGAATTAGCGGTGAGGGGCAGGGCAGAAGAGTTCAGGATCTCGCTACAGAAGAGGTATTGAGCTCTAACTGAGAATGGCGACATTACCCTAGAAGCAAGGAACAATAATTTCAGAGATATCATTACTGAGTGCGCGGTAGAAGTAGGCGGTAGGGCAGTTAGAGAGGATACCGGTAAGCTGTCTAAGGAGACGAAAGATTTGATTAAGAAACGCCAGAGAATGAAAGCTTCTAATCCAACAGACCGGGTCGAATTGGCCGAGATATCAAAGCTAATCAATAAGCGCAAGATGGCCGATAAAAGGAAGTATAACATGGAGAAAATTGAGCATGCTGTAAAGAACGGGGGTAGCCTTAAAACGGTAAAGAAGAAATTGGGCATAGGCAAAAACCAGATGTATGCGATAAGGGACAAGGCGGGCAACGTCATCACGAATATGGATAAGATAGTGAAAGTAGCCGAAGAGTTCTAGACAAATCTCTACAGTAGCCAAAGTAGTCAGGACCGTAATGAGATTGGCGGTAGGGACACACATTCAGACGTTCCACCAGTGACGAAGGACGAGGTCAAGAAAGCATTAGAAACTATGAAAAGGGGGAAATCAGCTGGAAAGGATCAGATAACTACGGATTTGCTGCTGGACGGGGGAATATTGTGTTAGAAAAACTGGCCACCTTGTATACGCAGTGCCTGTTGTCATCGACGGTACCGGAACCATGGAAGAATGCACACATAATCCTCATTTAGAAGAAAGGGGACTCTAAGGACCTTAAAAATTACAGACCAATCAGCTTACTATCTGTTACGTATATGGTATTTACTAAGGTAATCGCTAATAGAATCAGGACAACCTTAGACTTCATCAAGCAAAGGATTAAGCAGGGTTTCGGAACCGTTACTCTACTATCGATCATATTCATATCATCAATCAGGTGATAGAAAAATGCTCGGAATATAACCAGCCCTTATATATAGCATTCATTGATTACGATAAAGCATTTGACTAAGTTGAAACCTCGGCGTTGATGCAGGCATTGCGAAATCAGGGGGTAGACGAGCCGTACGTGAAAGTGCTGGAAGATATATATAGTGGCTGCACAGCAACCATAGTTCTTCATAAAGAAAGTAACGAAATTCCCATGAAGAAAGGCGTTAGGCAAGGAGACACAATCTCCCCAGTACTATTCACAGCTTGCTTAGACGAAGTATTCAGACTTGGAATGGGAGCAGTTAGGGATAAGGTTAGATGGAGAATACCTCAGTAATCTGCGATTTACTGATGACATTGCCTTGCTAGGCAACTCGGGAGATGAACTACAAATAATGATTGATGACCTAGACAGGAAAAGTAGAAAGGTAGGCTTGAAAATCAATATGCAGAAGACTAAGGTAATGTTCAACAGCCTCGGGAAGGAACAGCAGTTTACATTAGGTAACGAAGTACTGGAAGTAGTAGGCGAATATGTCTACTTAGGACAGGTAGTAACCGCAGATCCGGACCATGAAAAGGAAATAACAAGAAGAATAAGATCGGGATGGAGCGCATTTGGCATGCACTCGCAGAATATGTCCAGCAGCTTACCGGTATCGCTAAAGAGGAAAGTATATAACAGTTGCATCTTACCTATACTCATCTATGGCGCTGAAACGTGGAGGCTAACCAAGAGAGTTCTACTTAAGTTGAGGACAACCCAGAGGACTATTGAACGAAAAATGGTAGGGGTAACATTAAGAGATAGGAAGCGTGCAGATTGGGTCCGAGAAATAACTCAAGTTACCGACATTCTAGTGGAAATTAAGAGGAAATGGACATGGCCAGGACATGTAGTGCGAAGAGAGGATAACCGATATTCGCTTAGGATAACAAACTGGATTCCAAGGGAAGGAAAGCGTAGCAGGGGGCGGCAGAAAGTTAGGTGGGCGGATGAGATTAAGAAGTCCGCAAGGGTCAAGTGGATGCAGCTAGCACAGAACCGGGTTAAGTGGAGAAATATGGGAGAGGCCTTCGCCCTGCAGTGGGTATAGTCAGGATGATGATGATGATGAGATGTCCACGAAAATGTGTCACAGGTATATCGATTTCCTTTTTTATAAACAAAATTAGATTTTTATTTTCGGGGCACACTAGCTAAATTTTATTATTGCGTTCTGCCCTTTACAATTGTTATTATAGGCAGTAAATAAAATATTCGTTCGCAGTTAGTGCATTTTACGTGACAATATTGTTGAAGCGACATTTAGAAAAGTAGCAACGAGAAGTTTTGAAATTTTTACGTGTCTCATTAGGGCACCTATGGTTTTCCTGTAGAGATTTGTGCACGAAACCGTGAAAGAACGGTGGTTGCTCCTGGCACTATGTGGCTGGGACTGGTAGGTCACCGCCGCATTAGACGGGGCTAACCTGCCACCATATTTCTATCTGTTGTAGGCCGACATTGCACACGCTGCCGTTTAAGTTGTGGACGACGGCTCTTGCGACGCGCGTCTTTCTCTTTCTCTTCATTTTCTTTCTTCTCTATTTTAATTTCTGTCCGCACGAGGCAGTGGAGGTGGTTCAACTACAGAGCCAGTAGGAGGCCCGTGCATTTTCATTTCCTTCTTCCTTCAGTCTTAACAAACATAAAACAAAACATTTTTATCTGGGGGGAGGGGAGGCGACTCCTGGTCCTCGGTGCAGAGAATGGCACGCTCCGGCCGTTCGCGGCGGGGGCACGCCTGACTCCGGTTGTTTTACACGTTGTAGGCCGTTATTGAAGCCGCCACCAAAGCGGTGGCGGCCGACGGCTGTTGCGACACGCGTTTTTTTCTCTCCGTATTTTTCTTTCTTCCTTTTCTATTTACTCCTCTGTCCGAACGAGGCAGCGGAGGTGGCTCAGCTGTGGTTGTTGTTTTCATAATAATGACGCATACCCCAAGTCAGATTGGCCACGACCAGGCGGTGATTACTGAGCTCCAGAGTCAGTAGCAGGCCGGAACATTTTTTTTTCTTCCTACAGTCGCAACAACAACAGTCAGAGGCAGTTGACCATGTAGCCGTTAAATGCATTCCTGCATTTAACGTAGGTGTGGTCGTAACTGCGAGAAAACTCATTAGGTGTATTCTCACTGCTATGTGAATAGAAACATTAAGTTCCATTAAGCTTGCTGCGTCATGTGCTGAATACAAGTGTTCAGCTGTCTGTACGTCCGTGCAATGTAAAACGTACAAGTTGATACATCTGCTCCTTTTTTAAACATCTCGGGTATCCCTAAATAGCTTACCTGTGGAGCTCGTGACGGTAGTTTGCTCTTCACTATTGAAAACGTATTTCCGGGTTCCAACGGAGTAGCCACTGCGTTTTCAATTGTGAGCGTAACGCAGAGCAGAATATTCAGTGTAAGTGATATCTTCCAATGTCAAAAGATGTAAGGCAAATGAGGCTTCATTTACATCATTGCGTTATACCGGGTGATTCTATTGGCCTAAAACGTACACCCTCTATTCAGATTATGCAATTTTTTTTTTCTGAAGCCCCGGTTGGGGTGATTTTGAAGAGGGGAGGAGAATCAGATGCGTCAAGAACGTAACCATTGATGAAGTGCGCCGCGTCCGTCGAGCAGAATCGTGCAATTTCTCCAGCCGCCGTGCGCGAAGCGAAGCTATTCTAGAGCACTATAGCGAAGCTGCGCGTTCCATGCAGATGGCGAAAGAGCGGCACCGGAGGATGCCGAGGAGGCGTGTTTCTCTCACACACCAGATGTTGTACCCTCGTACACAGACCGCTAGCAAGCTCCACCCTCAAAACTAGGGGCCATCTGTCGGGAGCTCGCGGCCCGGGGACTGCGCGTCGAGCGGAAGACTCGCGTGTAAGCAAGCGTTCTTCAAATGTATATATATAGTTAACGGGGTCTACTATCTATGCATGTACGTGCGTGCTGTGCATCGCTACTGACATTTTACCCTTTTCTAGAGACCACATAGCAATTCGAAGCTCACTGTTGTGCTGACGCAATATGTGAGGGTAGTCTAGCTGAAGGTTACGAACTGGAAGCCACACTTTACAGGCATAAGTGCGCTGGCATTTCTTTTTTTTTTCTGTGGCTGCCTCTCACATGAGACAAATGTGCTTATGTTTCCTTTTCTTTTCGGATTTATGCTTGATAATCTAGATTTTTTTATCTTACTTCTTGATTTCGTCGAAGACTGAATAGACAAGCTTCGCACTGTAGGTTACTTAGGCAAAACATCTTTTAGGTCATCAGTGGTTGATACTTGGCTTTTTAACCGTTCCTTTACAGGAATGTAAGCGTAACCGCCACCAATACAAATTGTTATTTCTATATTTCAGAGAGAGGTCGGTATGCAGAATGCCTGAAAATAGTATCTTTCTGCTGTTGAATGAGCAGATCAGCAGCGTTAACGCAACTCTGTGATTATTCTGAACTCATTATCGAAATGCATTCTGTAGAAAGCTTTTTGGTTAAAGCGTAGGCTATCTAAACCAGCTCTCTAATAGAAAAATTTTTCACCGTGAAGGACCTTAAATGACCCAATGTCTGCCGCACTGTTTACCCTTCTGTGACATACCACACTTACAAAATCGGCAGTGGCTTAAACTGAGGTATCCCAGCATACACGAAGCGAAAACAGTATAGTAGTCGTGGAAGAGACCGAATCGCTTCTCTGTTGTTCTTGCCGTACCGTCTTGCTTTAGCAGCTTCATCTACTACACCAATGTCGTAGTTCAGCGGCTTAGCGGCGTCTCTTCTCGAGACGTTTTTATCCTTCTTCGAGCGTCTTAGCCACCCGCTTACCTTTTCCAGCCTCGTTTTAACAATGTCGGCCGGTCTTGTACCAAGCGGCGATGTCTAATCGGAAGGCTCAAATTTCCCACTGTAAAACCGAGGAAGAGTATCCATCAGTGTGCGCTAGGTTAAAGTCTGGTCACTTCCGGAGTACCTTGGAGTAGGAATGAACGCCAAGTGAAATCTACCTCTCTAGTACCTGAGCTAGAGTCGGAGTAGGGGAACCAGGCTTTCGGGACGGGGAACCTCAAAAGCGGCTTCATGAAGGTAACCTATCTCAGACGCCGGAAACTCGGCAAACGCCTTGTGGTGATGGAATGTTCTTAGGGCCGAGGGCCGCACATTCGGATAAGAGCGCGTGCTTTCAACCTACGGAGGCCCGAAAGAGAGCTCGACTCGAATTGTCGGTCAGCGAAAATCCTATGCTGCCCACATTTCCCTGCAACTTCTCATAACCCTATCCTCATTCCTACATCTCCTTCCCCTACAAGCTATCCCTTCCGCTACCTCCCTGGGGATATACCTGGGGTCTCCCCGAGCCCGCTTCCTCCGCTGTGAGTCGCTGAGTAGTATTTTCCCCCTTTCATTTAATAAATTTCAATCAAAACTATTGTCCGATGGAATTGCTCATTTGTTTCTCCAATTGCGAAACTTTCTCTGCCCTCGCTACAGTAGTGGTGCGGGAGGAGTCTCTCTTTGGACTCCATTTACCAAATGTCTGTACTGCTGCCGTGACGAGAACGGCCGCTCTCCTTCATCCCGGTGCGCATCTGAGGAGCGAAGGCATCGCTCCGGCATAATCCCAGCTGCGCTGCGCGACTCGGCGCATGCGCAATGAGGCGCTTCGCGAAGTGACGAAGACACACGTCGCGGATTCGGTGCGGCGGCCGTGTCGGAACGACTGGGCTCGGCGCATACCTGGCACTCCGGCGCAACATGTTTACATGGTAATAGCGTATGCGCAGTAGTAGACTATGCCCGAAAAAGCCTCTACGCACCGTGCCACCAGCCTGTGTCGGAACAGTTACTGCACGGCCACCACAGCAAGGCCTCTTCACACGAGTGTAGTGTAGCAGCTTCTTTCCGAGATCAAAAGCAGAATGAGGAGCGCCGAATCAGATCTGGCCTGCTTCTCTGGGTGGACAGTCAACTCCTAAATGTAATTTTCCACCATGGTATTGACAAACACAGAGATACGAATGCCCGCAGTCATCCCACCACATGCTCTACCAGTTAGTTGCCAGGCATTTTTCACACATACACAATGAATTAAAGGCATGGTACCGTTATAGTTGTATTCCTAAGCTGTTATCGTGGATACACGCTCATACTTACAGACACACTTTTGCGCTACACGTATATGAGGGCGCTTCGCTCAGCAGGAAACGGCAGCGCACTTTAAGTGTGGCACTGCTTTGAGAATCGTGGAGTACAGAGGTGGAATTGTTGTCTCCCTTCGCTCTCCACTTGACTACATGACACAGAAATGTTTGTGGAGGAGCTTCTTCGCGGGACCGCTTACTGGTAAGGAGACCTCAGTGCTCAGTGGCTTCGCGTCAGGAAAGCTGAAAGGTGGGCGACGTCTGCAGTGTTTTGGATTATGCTTGCGCTAGAGGCACTTATGTTTACATGAGCGGAAATGAGTAGCTCTCATGTCATTAATTTGAACAAAAGAGCGTGAGATGGTTGGCTGAAGAAGAGGTCAGAAACTGAAAAATAAAAAAGCATGAAAAGCCAAGACTCACCGTCACGAACATGTGGCACGCCTACAAGGGCGACTATTGCGTTAGTTCCTAAAGCCGTGATGTATCTATTGATTTCTGAATAGTAGAATATTTCCACAGAAACGATTTCTAGACTCTTGTGGACGAAACGATTGATAATTAGCAATCACCAATACGCATGTTAACCATTTAGCTACCGAAGCAGGTGATTGTCAGGCGGAACATAACCGAAATTCGCAAAACTAGCTCATTTTCGGTGGACACTTCAGGTAACCTGATTACTACATGCAGCGCTGACAATCTGCAACGCATGCGTAAAAGAGTACGTTGCTTCCACTCTCACTGGTTTTGTGGCCCAAAAGAGCAAAGAAAAAAAACTTGTCAAACTTTCTTTTGCCAAATTAAAGAAATCTCTGATTGCGAAAGCAAACAAGAAGCAACTTTGGTAAACCTCCAAAGCAGAAAAGCTACATCAGGAAGAGGAGGAGAAAATATGCTTATTTTATTCAGTAAGCGGGAGGGGAGGGGGAGGGACCCTTAGTTTAGGGTCCAGCTGGCAGAGGCGGCAGTAACAGCGCGGCGGGCCAGCCATTGAAGGTGTCCCGGGCAGGGGTTGCGCAGGGCGGCCTCCCGATCTTCTATGCCGGGTGAGTCTGTTGGAGATGCCGAGCGATACCTCATGTAGCTTTACCACTCTCCTAAAACTACGTCAGGTCTCGGCTGACACCTTCAACAGGCCGTTAAAACGGAGACATGCCCAAAGAGAACTGAGAGCGCTTCCAGCGCACTACAGTTAAAAATCAGTGCTGCTATATTTACTGCGCTCACTGCAGCCATGCAGTGCCTTAAACACTTCTTACAGCGATCCGTTGCGGGGCCTGCATTTATCGGTGTCCCTCTAGCGTCTTCCCGTTAAGCTTGGCAAGACGGCATATTGTAGGGGGGGCTAGTTCAGGGCACTACTATGTGTTAAACATAACAAATGACGTCACCGTGAAAACAGCTGCTATTTCTTCTGATGCAGCTGAGAAATGGAAACTATACTATTAACTAAACGTTTGAAAGCATCTTTCCACGCGTTTTTTCTTTTTTTCGTAATACGTCCTCGGAAAATTGGTGTGTCATCAATTGGACAAATCATTGATCTGCGTTTCACACAAAATGATTCCCTGTCGCCGCCGGCTGTAGCTAATGGAGCAAGTCAGATGACAACTGGGATGTAATCGTTTTAAGAAATTTCTTGACATTTATGTAGTAAAATATAATTCCGGATTATCTACGCTCAGTGTTAAAGGAAGATCAGACAAGCTTATGTTTTCGTTTTCACAATGCAGAGCTTGTCTATGCCACCCTCTTGGCGCTAACTCCGAACAGTTCCTGGAGACCGTAAGTGCCTACCTTTCCTTTATTTGTTGATTACAGACACAGTCCTACAGATCTGAAAGACGAAAGACTAGCTCTCTGAGTGGAGACGTTTGCAGTGGTTCAGCCCAAAAGCAAGCAATTGTCGCATTGGAAAAAGCGGCCCATCTACAAAATTACATGGACAGTATTGAACAGCCGCAATGCTGCTATATATAGCCTGCGAAGATTGAACGCTCTGTTCTGCACAAAATGCACAACATATGGTTATCAGGACTTTATCCAGACGCTTCTGGCCACTAACATTAATTACACTCCTATAAAATTACACAAAAATAGAATCTCTAAATTGAGATAGAAACCTAAAGCGGTAGGTGCGCAATTGCTATTGGTGTTCGTTAAAGCAAAGCTATTACTCACGTTTCTCCTCTGCTTTACGTTATTAGCCATGCTGGACATTATGAGCCGTAAAAAAAAGTATTGCGGGCCACAAGGACATTAACTCAGTCATAATCTCTACCAAATACAAGCGTTTCTGAATATCTAAACTACAGCCAACAATAGCAACATATCACTACATGTGCCGATAAAAGCCGTGCTTCTCTTCGGCTATTTGCACACTAAAATATGGGCTTTGAAACGCTTTAAAAGGCATATGAGTGGAATCTAGATTTAAAACACTACCTTTCCTCTCACCAGCATATCCTACCCGAATTGTAGAGCGTAGCGCAAAAGCGGAGTGACCACGTGATCTGATACGATTGCTGCTTTTCTGTATAAAAATGGGCGCCGAACGAAAGTACTCGGGCTCACAAACAAGGTTGGGGGGCACCTCATATATGTCCTGATGACAGCTTCTGCACCGTCAGGAGGCGCCTGCATGCGGCATGTCAACTCGCGTCGCCTTTTTATTTTCGAGCAACTTTGTATGTCTGAGAGAATAATTAAACAAAACTTCTGCCTTTGTTGTTAACCTCTATGTCTAATATACTTACGGCAACGTGCATATATTCGTTTATCGCGATAATTTACAGAAGTTGGTTCCAAGAAGAGACCGCACATTTAAATCCTCTGCATTCTCTTACATTCATTCCTTCAATAAAAATGTGCTTCTATTACGCTTAACGGATTTGAAATTAGATCACTCTTCTGTTTAACGTAATTGATGCTTGTATTGAAGCGCATTCGCTTTTAAAAATGGGCAATATGAGATCATACGAGACGACACATATATTTCTGGCCAAACGATATTACATGGCATTAAAACTATTCTTTGCTGCGAATTTCCAGAAGTATTTCTTAGGTTTTATTTTCATGATTTCGCTTCACAGTCTTCATTACATGGTATCTTTCGTGGATGCAGCAACATGGTAAAGCGAAAGCGACGAAGTACTCAAAACTGCAATTTCGGCTCTTAAAGACGCTGATGTGTGAAACTTTGTGCGCAAGAAAAATTGTTCAGACATATTTGCTCTGATGTAAAATATATTTAGCACAATCACTATGGTTATTTTCCCTACTCATTTTTTTTTTTTTTTTCTAGGAATATGGAAGCTCTGGTGAAAATGGTGACTGCAACGGTTTAAATGACAATATGGGAGCAGATTGCGGGAGTGCTAACTACACTGAGAGTGTTCAAAACCCCTCATCGGATTCGCATGAGCAGAACCCAACGGAGACTCCAGAAGACGGAACAAAGACAAGTGACGATCTGAATACCCTGTCCACAAACGGAGAGTTATCGGATTTCTCAGCTAGTTCACCTGAGCTCCCGACGACAGACTCCGTCCCAGCTGCACCTGCGAATAATGAGGCCTCCCCTCCGCCTTCTGGAGCTGGTACTCACATACCACCTCCGGCTGTAGATGGTGCTGGTTATCTTAATGGGATTCCTGGAGGTACGTCAACCATTACAACGGGAGGCAAACACGAATCTTCAGGTTTTGGAACCATAGGAAAGATAGCAGTGGCTGGAGCGGCAGGATTAGCATTAGGAGCAATAGGGTCGAAATTATTGAGTTCGAAAAAGAAAAATCCACCCATTACGGTAATACATAACTACGTCCATTACGATCAACCACGTCCAGGAGCAGGATCGTTACACACTCCCCCATACTCTACTCCTCTGAGCGGATCACCTAACCAGGGCAACCATCCAAATGCCCTACCAGGCACTTCATATCCGGGAACTCAATCTGCTTCGAAAATAAACCCTGGCAGCCCCCCGTTTTCATCTGTGTCTACTCCGCCAGCATCTATAAAAAGAACTCCACCACTGAAACACCCGAGCTTTCCGCCACCACCTCCACCAACCACCACAAGGCCACATTCGCCGCCCCGCTATCCGCCGGCTACAGCCTCATGGATACCTCTGGACCAAAGCTCTTCAACCGGGCTCAGACCTAAGCCCCGCCCAGCAAACTCTCGTTTCCAGAAGGGCTGAATTAGACTTTTGCCAAATAAACACATACCACAGTACGAAAAATTGCCTTTCTCCTTGACCAATTTAAATTATTTACAACTACATTTCACGCAATCTGACTCAGGTGTGCATCGTTAGGAGTTTAAATAATACAAAAAGCGTGTATATAGGTATATATTAATTTTGCAGGGAATAAAGCTGCTGTTTCGTAGCAAATAAATAAGTGCAGAACTTTCTGGTGTGCTCAGATCAAGCTATTCGTCTAGACGATAACTGAACTAAAGAGTAACCTCTCGAAACATATTGTCACTACTCAAACACCAGGGGGCCGTGAAGGTACACGTACACGAGAACCCGAGAATAAAGTCGGCTTCTAGCTCCGATAACAGAGTCCAGCACCAGCGCGCCTCTCGATCCAACAACCGCTTCGTCGTCGTCGTTCCCAGACGCAGCGGTCGCGCGGCGCTAGGGGCGTGGCAATGTATACATTAGAGGATACCCGCCCTTAACGAAGGTAAAAAAAAGATGTAGTTAAAAACTACGAATCGTGCGCCTGCGCAGTCTCTGCAAGTATATTTAGGCGCTAGGCGCGCAACACAAGCCTCACAGAGATTTATGACTAGGTGATAAAGAGATTAGAAAAATGATCGACTTTATTTTGATTTCGCGGACAGTATTGCTTTCGGAGATAGATTCCAGCCAACACAACTGTTTTTTATTTATTTATATATTTATTAATTTGTCCAATAAACGCCTAAAGGCCCGCAGTCAAGGGTATTACATAGGGGGCATTGATTTACAAGAATGCAAGACAAAAATGTGCTAAGCACCAAGGTGCAATACTTAAATACAGAACAAAACCCATGTAGAAAACAAAATATAACCGGTAAATACATTGTAATTTACACGAAAAGAGAACAGCAACGACTGGCGAGTTAAAGAGACAAGTTTTGTTTTATAGGATTTTTTTTTTTCGAAGAGGTTGCCACAAGGCATAAGTTGAGAAAGGGAGAATGGGATGCAGGAGATAGAAAGTTAAAAGAAGGAGTGAAGTCCAGTTGCGCTCATGTATTCGAGAAGGTTGGCAGTATAGCGATTGTCCATTGTCATTTCTCATAATCACTATCGCAATTCCACCGCAGGCCCACCTTCATGATTATCCGTTGCCTAATGTGAGTCGTTGATGGACACGTCCACAACAAGTGTCGCACATCGCAGACGTCAGGTGGAGTGTCACAGTGAGGGCACCTGTCAGTCATTGGTAGATCTTTTTCCCGCCATTGATGTCAAACAGATGGAGTCAGAGCCGCCCCTGCCCGGATCCGGCGCACTGTCACCTCCTCCTGCCAAGTAAGACTAAGGGGGAGAGGGTGCGAACACGGAGGGATGAGAGCGCGTGTTCGCTGGCGCAGAACTTGCGAATCGGAAACGTGGGACAGGAACGGATCTGGGGGAAGAGGGGAAGGTGGTGGATCGCCTGATGTGTTTATATGCGTCATGGATCCGCTTGAATATTATGTGGATCGCGAGCACGGCCGCGAATCCAGTGTATGCGCACAGGACATGGGTACTTTGAACATAGCAAATGTATGGACTGTGTTATTTGGAATGTGCGTCGAACGGCCTTAAGCTGTTTAAGGGCAGTGAGAGAGTCTGTGTAAAGATGAACTGCATTGAATGTAGGAACTGGTGGAATGGAATGTATGGCATCGTAAATTGCGTGAAGTTCCAGTGCCACAGGGGTGCACGTATCCGCGGTATACGTCACGTGAGTGTTGAGATGCGGATGAGAGGGACTATACACAGCAGTAACTCCTCGCTCGGCAGTATGTGATGCATCGGTATATAATATGCACCTTTCAGGCAGATGTGCGGATGATGCCGACGGGGAAGCAGTGGGGCGATTGTCCGTGAGCTGGCAGTACGACCATGGAGGTAGTTTCTTTAAATGATGCAGTTGTAAAGACTGCTTGCGAGCTCTGCCATCCGCTGATCAACGAGTTCAGTGAGCGCATTTAGCTGCGCATACTCCTGAAGTACTGGTATGGGTGTTAGGCGGGGAAGATATGTTATTGCACGCATAGCCTCACTCATTGATGGCCTCAAGGGAGTCCCACTGTCTGCGGGTGAGACGTTGAAACTGTGCCTGGTAGATTATACGCGGCTGGAGGACAGAGTGAACACGCTGGCGGGCCGTGTGAGCATGCGCGCCGCCAGAGCGCATAGCTATGCGACGAATGAGACATAGAGTAGCGTGAGCGGTCTTACGGATGGCTGTCAGCCACGGGGTGCCAGTACCAGAAGAATGAAGAAGAAGACCAAGAATGCGAACGGTTTGTACCTGAGGAATTGGGGTATTATCTATCATAAAATTTATGGTGGGAGCTTTTCGTAAGCCAGCGTTATTTCGAATGCGAATGAAACAAGATATTGTATGCGAAAGAGTTAGGCCCAAAGGAGGGCGGCGAAATGTCAATACACCCAGCGCATGCTGGAGGGCCGCCTGATGGACAGACGTATCTGGGTGACAGCACCATAAGGTTATATCATCGGCATACGCAAGCACGCGTATAGAAGGGATGCCCTCTAGGGCTCGAACAAGGAATTAAGGGTAATTAAGTAATATGAACACCAGTTGCTAATAAAATATAAATCAGTTTTCAAGGATTGGTGGTCAGGGTCATTACTGATGCTATGGTATACAATACAATCATCAGCGACTAATCTGATTTTGGGTGATACGCACGGGAGCAAGTCATTTATGAAAATTAGAAAACGTAAAGCTCTGACAACGCTTCCCTGTTGAACACCGGACGAATCATGCAAGGAGGAAAAAACATGGTTATTGGAAGAAATAAAATGATATCGACATATGTTCCCTACACATCCACAAAGCATCCAGCTTACTTTTTGGTTCATGCCAGCAGCTGCTGGGGGAAGTTTACTGCTGAAGCGCTGATGTCAGAAATCAATGACCTATCTACCTATAACGCTCACTGGTTCCCAACGACCTGGGTCATTCAACAGAAGCCGAAGCATGCCATTCCTGCGGCAGGTTTTTTTCTCTTCACGAGACAAAAAACTAGAAAATGTCTGACGACTTTCCATGAAAAGGCGGCATGTCTCTACGGAAACCTTCTTAGTTCTACAGCTACTCTGTGCAACCCCTAAATCAGTTATCGCCCCGAGAGAGTGAGCAATTTTGAGTACCCGAAGCAGGATAGCGTATGAGGATAGAACGATTGATATTTCTGTGATTTGAGGCTGATTCGGTTCCGCGATGGCCGCTGAGGCACCGCTAAGGACAAAGAGCTGTGCGAGATACTACCGGTACGATATACAAGAAACAGGACGGACAGCCACCCGGTTTCCGTTTACCTCACAGGGTGTACGAAAACGTGCGCAGTGATTTTTTCATTGTAGTTTTTTTGGCCCCTTTATTGGAACGCGACGGAGGGTCAGAACGCGGCATGAGGAGAACAACAACCGCACGCACGCACGTAAATACGCGCTCGAATGCAGCGTGGAGCAAATGACGCGGTGTCGCTGCGTGGAGGTTTTGCCAAGGTCTCCACGGAGGGCGTTGGTGTACAGAGTGGCGCAGCGCCCCCTGGTCCAGATTGTCTCCTTATTTCGTATGCAAGGTTCTCCATTGCAGAGCAGTGCATCTATAGGCATGCTTTATATATACAGAATCAACGATATCTCGTAATATTTCGCTAATCCCTTTGTGTTCGATATATAGGGGATCGCCTGTATAGCTATAAAATGCAGAAAACCTACATAAAGATTGTGTAGAAAAAGCAATTGGGACGTTTGATGTATCGGACCACATTCCGTATTAAAAAACTGAAAGATATTGCTGACTTTGGTGCTAAAGAATCTTATTTTCCAATCAATGATTGCAATTTGAAATAAAATAAAATTTGTGTCAATATTTTACGGCCTTTTAATCACAACCAGCCGGAATAAAAATAAAGATAGAAGAAACCAGTCACAGTTTGGCCTCATCTAAAAACGAACTCAGAAACAAAAATCAATAGAAATGCTGTGCTGAACCACCAAACGCCGCATTTGTTTGCGGTACGCTGATATGCTCCATCTTGTCGGTTCTGTTATACAGAATCTCCTATTGAACAAAACCCTATTAAGTTGAGAGTGGATTTGGTGTGACGGTTTATTCTGCAGGCTGAACCTGCATGAAACCAGGCGAGGTTGTGATTCCGAAATTTCTTTTATGGTTCGGTGCAGACACCTTTTAGTAGACAAAAGTGTCCCACGGATTACAACTTGCGCATAGCTATGAGGCAATGCGATTAAATAAAAAAAAAACTGGAGAACAAAAAAGCTATGTGCAAGCCAGGCCAAACCATTAACCACTACACCACGGCACTTTTTTTCATATAAAGCATTTATTTGTGAAATAAATACAACGAAGGGACTGTAAGTTCAGAGTACCATTCAGAAATATAAGATTCCTGTTTGTACCTTTCGCAAAAAAGGAACAGTAATATCTACATGTGCAACTACTCCACGGCGAATAATGGATGCGTCAGTTATAGTTTCCATCACCAAGCGTGCCCGAGCGGTTTCCTCTTCTATGATGGCATTTTAAAATCGTTTTTTACGTCTTCGAAAAAAAGTTTCATCGGCGTTCTCCCTTTAATGTCTCTCTCTCCGAAAACCTTAGCTTACCCATTCTTCTTCCAAGCCGGCTAAAATATCTTGGTTTTCGAAGAGTCTCTCTTGTTTCAGAGCATATAAAAGTATGTTTCAGTAAGATGTGCTGTCGACCTAGTTGGTGCAGTACTTCAGAAATCCTATAGTTGCATGAAACAAGACACACACAAGAAAGGTACAGCGTCCTGCATCTTGTCTTGTGCGTGTCTTCTTTCGCGCAACTATAAGATGTCTGATGTGAAAGTATGTTCTTCGTGTAATCTATATTCACGGACAAGCAACTAACGCCTATGATGCGATAAAAACAAGGTTAAGCATTCGTTAGTGCTTTTTATTTCTAAGCATTTGCTGTATATTTTTTTAGAAAATTTTCTTGCTTTATAAATTTTAAAAATAAATAAGGCACCGAATGCACGTTCACCTAAGAATAACATTAAGTTCACAGCACGTGTATACTCTATGTGCCCTCCACAATAACGTAAGCACCACGTGTATTGCCAAACACGGTTCCTTATTGCTTGTAACTTTAGGTACCCTCTGAATACCTTTTTTTAGAAAACGTCATCCTTGGTGGGTATGGTTTCTCTGCTTTTATTCTCTTTCTTTTTCCTTCTCTTCTAGTTAGGAAAAGCTCTTTATAACTATCCCCTTCCAGCTGTATTCCTTATTAGGGCACTTGGAATGCCTGTCCCATTGAAATAAAGACATGATGAAGTCGAACCTGCATTATTTGCTGGCTCATCATCCACCCCACATTGTTTTCTTTTGCTGCTGCCGGTTTTCGTTTCCTCTTTTAGGCAACGAGTTCACCGGTTTCAGTCTAAGAAATTATTAACTAATGAAAAAGTATTTCACTCCTTGCCCTCGTTATTTCCCCACCTCGTCCTCCCTCCCTGGCTTTTCTTCATCTGAAGTTAAAGTTTATTACACCCGCTTCTTTGATGAACATTTAACAAGACGAAGGTAAGTCCCCTTATCGGAACGTTGGCTCTTATTGTGAACTGGGGCTCCCCCTCAACTCTTCTTCAGGGCTGTTTCATACTGTATACCCATCTTCATTCTCTTTTTATATTAAGCGAAATGGGAATTGTTGAGATAAAATTTATTGACATGGTTTTTCTTAGTTATCAAAGTTTCGCGCATGAATATACATGGTGTATGATGGGAATTTATTGAGGTACTAGGCCGCGATCTGGAAGCACGTCAGGAACAGTCCGCGGACAAGCAGGTCCAGCTCACACACACTGCGACAGCGCACGGAAGTTTCTTCATCTTCGCACGCACTTCTTCATCTTTACAAGGCCATAGAGGCAGAATTTATTCAGAGCACAAACTATCGCCAAACACTCTTTTTCAGTTACCGAGTAATTTGACTCCGCTTTCGTCAGCGTTCGGCTTGCATAGCTGACGGCGTATTCAGCAAATCCAGATTTCCGCTGAGCGAGTACAGCGCCGTGACCGGCACCACTGGCGTCGGTGTGTACTTCAGTAGGGGCCGTCGAGTCGAAGTGACGCAGGACGGGCGGTTTTATGAGGATGTGGCGCAATGTATTGAAGGCGTCGTCGCATGACGGTTACCAGAGCGAAAAGTCGGAGATGCCCGACAGAAGCTGCGATTAAGGGGAAGCAATAGAGACGTCGTTTCGAATGAACCGACGAAAATAGGAGTTCGAGCTTAGGAAGCTGCAAAGGTCTTTAATGGATCTCGGCTTGAGAAATGCAGCGCAAAGTTTGGCCGTTTCTGGAGAAACCCCTTCTGTGGTGACAACGTGCCATAAAATGGTCAGTTGACGAGCCGCAAAGCGATACTTCATTAAATTTAGCTGCAAGCCGGCATCAGAAAGGCAGGTCAAGACGTGCTTCAGGCGGTGAAGATGAGTGTCGAAGTCAGGAGCAAAAACGACAATGTCATTGAGAAAGCAGAGGCAGGTCTTCCCTTTCAGGCCACGCAAAATGATGTTCATCATTCTCTAAAATGTCGCAGGAGCATTTAAAAAACCTAAAGGCATTACAGCAAATTCGCCCAGGCCATCTGGAGTTACAAAAGCGGTTTTAGAGGGGTAGGCCACTTCCATCGGAACCTGTCAGTATCCGGAACGTAAATTAGGAAGGAAAATAATTTAGCCTCTTGCAAACAGTTGCGTGCGCCGTCTATGCGCAGAAGAGGATTATGTCGGCGGTAATCTACACACAAGCGGATGGGACTATCCTTGTTTTTAACGAGCACCACAGGCGAAGCCCAAGGGCTGTTTGAGGGCTGAATGACACCGTTTTGGAGCATCTGGTCTACTTGCTCTTCAATAACTTAGCGCTCTGTTGCGTAGACACGGTAGGACCACTGTCTGTCGATCCGGTGAGGAACAGTTGAAATTTGGCCCTAGGAATTTTCATGGGAGTCGAAGAAGGAGCTGAACTGCTGAAGGAGGGCAAGAGATTGCGCTCGCTGAAGCGGAGGAATCCTGGCGTAGATGGAGTGGCAAAACAGGTATGTGGAAGAGGAAGCTGGTACAGAAAGCGGAGGGCTGAGCCCAGTCATGGCGTGGCGCGATGCGTCGTCAGTCTCTTCGCGGAGAAGAGATGCGAGGGGTTGTATGCTCCCGAGACATTCACCGTGGCGCAAAGCAGTGGGGCAGCAAAACGGGTTAGAGACCCAGAGTTCAGGGGAGCCAGCGGAAATAGTACAGCATAAGGCAAACGGAAGGTACTTTCGGCGCAGAAATGTATGTGCTGGCGTAAGAACAGTTTGTTCGCACACAGATCTAGTCAGAAATGATGTTTACAAGCAGGGCAGAAGACGGCTTTAACGCATTGGATGGGAGTAGCGTTGTCTGACACGCGCTCTGGCAGCGCAGAAAATGAGACTTCAGCGCGAGCACAATCGATTATAGCGGCATGACGCCACAGCAAATCCTAGCCTGAAATTATAGCGTGTCAGCAACTTGGCAATACGACAGACTGAATTGCGTAAAGGTAATTCTGGATCACTACTCGAGCGGTGCATGCTGCTAAACGCTTGATTTGCTGAGCGCTGCTCGTTCGCAACGAAAGTCCTGAAATTGGCGTCTTCACTTTCTTTAAAGTGCCACATAGTTTTGCGTCCATTACCGAAATGACAGCACCTGTGTCAATTAGAGCCATGACAGCAACACCCTCGACGAAAACTTCAATTAGGTTTGCCGGCGACAGATGTGGCCTTGGGAAGTTCAACGGGGTCGCAGGTTTCGCCTCAGGAACAGCGGCCTCTAGTTGTCCTCACGTGAAGCGTTCTGTCGACGTCGCATCGGAGAGATAGAGCGGCGACGTGGCGACGGTGAAAGGCGGTCGGGCATGGTTGAGCGGTCTGGGGAGAAATGACGGCTGACTGGAGGCTCAGTAGGCGTGGAATACTTAGGCGTTGAAGACCTGTACCCAGAACCATGAGTAATGAACCATGAACGGTGGTGCTGACACTGGGAGACGGTTTCGGCAATATCGGAAAATATGTCCAGCCAGCCCGCAAGTGTAACAAATGAGCCGGTCATCTGTGGTGCGCCAGGAATTGTGTGCTTTTGGAACCAGTCGAATAAACTGCTACGGTTCTCGAGCAGGATCAGAAGGCGGCTGAACGTAAGCAGGTTGTAGCGGAGCATATGTAGGTTATGGTCAGGCAGCAACAGCCGCATATGCCAACGGGGCTGCGACAGGCATGGGTTGAGGGGCTGGAGGAAGGAATTCAGCTACCTGTTCTTGAATTATCTGGCGCAAACTGGGAGCTAGGTGTGATGAAGGCTCTTCATGGCAGGACATAACGGAGAGCTGTCGAGCAACTTCTTCCCGATTGAAGCTCTTGATTTGTATCAGGAATGTAGAATGTTCACCTGCATCTGTCAGGCCAGCAAGTGACGCAGTGTGCATGGTGTTCGCGCGAGTTATGGCCCTTTGTTTGCGCAGTTCATTAAAACTTTGACATAGTGTGACAACTTCTGCGACGGTGCGGATATCTCGAGCTTTCAGCATTGCGAAAGGCGTCATCATCGCTTTCTTGCAGAATGTGCTTGATCTTGCCGGCCTCTGACATCTGTATGATCAGCGCTTGCACAATTCGACGACGTCTTCAATATAACTAGTAAAATTTTCGTCAGCCTGCAGAGACCGAGCACGTAAGCGCAGTTCAGCGCGGAGTTTCCTCACAGCCAGACGGCCGAAAACTTCAAAGAAGCTGGCTTTGAACACGGACCATGATGGAATGTCTGCTTCATGGTTCCGAAACCATAGCTTAGCTGCGCCGGTGATATAGAAAATAGCGTTGCTGAGCTTTGTTTCCGCGGCCCATTTGTTCTAAGCGCTCACCCGCTTCTAGCATGTGAGCCAGTCCTCGATGTCATGGCCGCCAGCGCCGCTAAAGATTGCGGAGTCTCGCTTGCGGAGGGAGCCGGGGCATATGATGACCGAGCCAACTTTTACGGCTTGGTGGTTAACGTCCTCAGGAATCGCAGGAGGTGGTAACGTGAGGCTGTGTTGTTCCAGGGCAAGAGGACAGATCTTAGCTGGAAGCTCCACCAAATGTAAGATGGAATTTTATTGAGGCACTAGGCCGCGACCTGGAAGCACATCAGAAACAGTCAGCGGACAAGCAGGTCCAGCGAACACATACCGATAGCGATGTCGCTGCGACAGCGCATGGAAGCTTCTTCATATTCACACGCACATCTTCGTCTTTACAATTGTGATATACAGCGGTACCGTGAGCTCGTCTCCACATTTATTACAAAGAGGATTCCCGATAAAAGGTAATAGCAAAACAAAAATGTTTTTGCTCTCTTTCACATCAAAAACTCATAATCCAGACGTCATCGTTAGTGCGGTGGTGTCTGAAAGGAAAATACGCCTATACAAAGTGTGTGGTTTCCTGCAAAGCACATGAACACTGTGAAATTCGAAAATCCCTTTCTCTTTCTCCAATAAATGGCAATTGCCATTTATTGTCAAAAGTCGATACTTAGTAATGTAGTTAAATAATGTCAGTTAAATATTGTGAAGAGCTTTTATGTCGCTCTCAAGGTAGCTGCACGCGATATTTAACTGGCTTTCTTCACCTGCTCCTGTAAATAACCCTCTAATCAGATTAGTTGGGACTTGCAGTATATGTATAGAAATAGTACACCCCATATTCCAGTCAACAGCAAATATCATCCGATGACTACAACCTCTAACCTTCGCACTGATCACACTTACAGTCATTATTATAACGGCCTGAGTGACAGCCTTTTATCACTTCATGATGTGGAAAATATGTTTTCTTGTGAGTGAAGAATGAATGTTTTTTTTTCGTAAAGCTTATAAGAAGCGTGAGGAGGGAAAACATGCCCCTGAGTGAAGTCCAATCCGTGAAGGTCGTGACGGCCGCAATCCGGTGATGGCTCATAACAGGGAAGAAATTGGATGGTGGGTATAACGAGCAAGAAAACGTGACATCTTCAAGTGGTACTAGAAGCTGAAGGCCGGAATAAAATTGTTGCGAAGCTTCACAAATGTAATATTATGTAACAAACTTGCTACTTTTTTATTAGATGACTTTTTGCACTCTTTAGAGTGTTTAATAACGATTGCCAATAAAAATGCTTTTTGAACTTTCTTTGTTGGTCAGTAGATGTTTTCAAGTTTGAGTTGTGCCGCTTGTTTTGCACCTACCCGAAGAATTTCGCGAATAAATACTGTCGATACTACAATGTTAGAGCCCGCTTAAAAAAGCTCATGTCTAAAACTGCGGCAGCAGAAGCAATTTTCTTGCACAGCTGAACTGTAGATGTTCCGTGGGTAGACCATGATCATGAACGAGTAGACCGCTGGCTAGGAATGGAAACGACAGGGCGCCGAGTAACGCCAATGTGGCTAGACTGCAACCGTGGTTGGGCCATTCGTGGGTAAGCCATGGCCCATGCTTGTCCCGACCATGGCAGTAGGCTTGGCCAATTCGGCAATACTCGTCGGCCTGAGGTAAATTGCCGACAATCGACCATTCTAAGGCCATTGTCAATCCGCAACCTCTAGCCGAGCTAGGCGGATGAGTACGGACCGATCGGGTTTAGTTGGCCAGGTTTAGTTTAAGGCCCGCGCGCGGGGTAACCATACTCTTGCTGCTTGGTCCGACAGATAAGCAAGTTTGTGCCATTACGTATCATTCGTTGCGTGAAGCTCCAATGTCCGCATACTGTGTGCTTTCTGTGTGCAAATGTTTCTATATTTTATAGATCGTGCATCATCCACAAGGCAAACAAACCTTGCAGCAGCGCTTGGCGATTAGGAAAAACTCGTCATTATTAAGTGTTATCAGTGCGTAAGAAGAATTGCAAATAAATAAAATGCAAATAATTCAGGTAAGCTTCAAAAGTAATTTATTGGTAAGCCAGCCCCTGAGAAGATTAGCTTCTGCGTTTCAATCGGCTGGACAGGCGACGTATTGACTGAGTGTGCTTTCGCACCTTGTCACGGAGTGCAGACATCTTCTTCCTGAAGGACTTCGCCATAGAACTTAATCGGGACCGTGAGTGTGAGCGTTTTCGAGATAGCCCTTGATTCGATGAAGGTGCCTGGTGGCCAGGTTGTGATGTCTGTACAGTCTTTAGTAACGGGTATTTCTGCGTCATCGCAGATATGTGCGAGTTCTGCAGCAACTGTGATCTATAGAGAGCTGATTGATAGTGCGGCTTGTGCATAGAGAGATGTTGCTCTTGCTGCGCAAGCAGCGTATGTTGCTTCCCGTAGTCCGGCATTGTCCCTATATTCGCAGGTGTTTGAGTTTGAAACCTTTTTGAACGAATTTCAGGCTGACGCCGTGACAATTGTATGTGTGTGGGCTTTGGATTTCGGTTTGCTTGGATATTCATAGCAGATTCTTTTTGGGATGGTGCCGGAGGCTCCATCTTTTGTTCTTCAGGTGCAGATTTCACTTCTGGTTTCTTCGTAGGTGGCGCCACAGATGCGGATGATTTCGGAGTATTTTGATAGTTTACGTTCACTTTAAGAACAGTCTTTACTACATCCAATACTGAACCTAATAAAGCCGGTTGAGCTGTTTGTTTCGCCGAGGGAGGGGCTGACTGCTGCTTTTCCTGGACTGGCTTATCCTCTATTGTCTGCTTTAGACTAGTTGACACAGGTAAAACAATTACTTGGTACGGCTGATGTGTCGCAGGTGTAGAAAATACTTGATTTGTATAAGCATTCTGCACTATAGAGTGCTCACCATATGCCTGCGGGGACGAAGCTAGGGCGGCTTGTTGGATTTGCTGAGGTGAAAAAGTTTTCAGAGATGTGAGAGCCGATTCCTTTCTTGCGGCATCACGAGATTTCAACTTCTTATCTCGTTTCTTGGAGCGAGAAGAAGAAGAATATTGCTCACTTGACTCTTCTTCAAGAAATAAGTCGGTTGGTTTAGTTTGCACAGCTACAGTAGATGTCTTGTGCCGCTGAACAGCACTTATTTTATTAGAAGAGTGCGTGATTGCAGCTGATTCAAATTCAGTATGGTTTGCGTTTGAGTAAGTAGGACCATCTTCTGCAGCTAAAGGAGCCGTACTAGGTGGGTTGATGTTAAGATGGTTTATTCCAGGGTGCTTTGATCCAGACGTTTCTTTTTGTGCAACGTCCTCGAGTTTCGCATGCGCATCGCTTCGCTTATTTCGCATCCGCGCACTGCTGCTATCGTTCTGGCATCTTTTTGATGTGTTGGGGGGTTTTACAGTTGACTTGCCAAGAGACCCAGATCCGTCAGGTGGTTGAGGTAGTAGGCACTCCTTGAAAAAAAAATGTTTTGCATATATCCATAGTGCTTTCAGAAAACCAAAAATAAATAGGTACGAAAATATTTTCTTAAAGAAATATAAGCCAATAAGAGATAATCAACAAGGCTAGGTGTTTGTGCAAATATATTTGTAATTGATATGTATTTCTACTAGGCAGAACTAATCATATGACCACTAGAGAAGCTGAGAGGTACCGTATGGCGAATAATGCAATTTGGCAGCAAATTGTTTCTAAGCAAAGGCATGAATAGAAATATAATTAGTTCTTCGCTCTATGTAGTTAGTTTCTCCAAAACAATGTTTTGAAGTATTAATCATCCACAATTAAATATCCTTACCGTTTATTTCATATTTCATGAGCTATTGAGTTTAACCCCTCACTTGCGTTTCATGACAAACTCCGGTTACTCGCTTTGCTAAAGCTGAATTCCCAGCCATTCACGAATCCGCCTATTGCGCGAGATTTCTGCGCATGCGCGAAGTCCTAGCGATGACTGATGGAAACACATTGGAGGAGTTTCTTGTCACCCCATTCAAAGCCACTGAACGGGGGCTGGTGGCGCGCTGATCGTTACAGGCTTGGAAAGACAATGCTAACCCCATGTACCGCGTACGGTTGCCACTCTAGAGGCGAGCAGCGATGCAAAACGCGGTTTTTCAGGTTCCCTTCGGCGATCCCTGACCTAGAAGGAGGTGAAGCTTGCATTAGGGCTACCAAGCGTCAAGACGTGAATGGGCAAGCTTGGCAGCAGACTGCGTACTCTCGACTGTACGAAAAAGACATCGCTATAGGCAAGTATGCATCAAAAGGAAATGTGAATGATTAAAAGTGCCTACTAGACTTTTCACCAAGCTCGTAACCCAACAGTTATAGCCGCAATGATGATTTGTTTGCCGTGCGTTTGTTTTATGTGCTATGAGGCTTGACCGCGATATAATTTGTCGTTGTCATTCTTTACGTGCGAAGGTGCCGGATAGCGCAAATATCGCAGGTGGGTATGTGCGCTGGAGATTATTATTTAGCACGTTTTGTCGGGACTGCCACATGATTTACGATAAAAAAACATGGCGTTTCTTCTCCACCGCCGTTTGCAAGCCGAGTAATTGAGCCTGTCATGAGTTCACCTTGTAGTATCAGTGCTTTTTTTATCGCTTGAAGCATGACGCACTTGAAAATTCTGATGCGACACTCAGTACTTTTTTCTTACCCTACGGGCTCACCTTCATTTTGGGTGCAGAAACCGGCTACAGCGCTGAATCATTCATTGTCAGATGAATTCCGCGCGTTTCCTGCAAGATGTTTTGTATATTCACGCCGGGACAATGTCCTGTTCGGGGGGTGTGGATAACTGCCTCTCTGCCAAGCTCCGTAGATGAAATGTTATAGCTGCACGCTTGTAGATTATACGAAGAGGAATTGACGCCCATTCCAAATGACGGCGCCATGATGATCCCATTGCCCTCGGTAACTCAAGGCGAACCACTCATATGCGGCACTCCTAAAGATGTATCTACACGACCGAGCACTGACTGTGCCGCGGACCGGTCGCGTGGTGTCGACCGCGTCCGGTCTGGCCCTCGACAGCATCCATACGGCGGGCCAAAATAGCAGCCCACAAACCGGAGCACGGGGCGGGCAGAAGGGATATACAATTTACCTCGCTTTTTCGCGATGCGCTCGTTGCACACTGCCTCCGATTTTTGTACATTGATTCAGAATGCCAAATTTGGCGCGCATTTTGGCAATATTCAAGTAAAGTATATTAGCCCTCGTCTATATGTTGGCTTCATATAAACATGGACACACCTAGACAAGTGTAGCGCTAACAACGCACCTAATTTGACAGCGTTCCGCTTAATCCGTTTAATTCCAGACGCAAAAAAGGTGATAAGGACCACATAAACATACCCGGACCCCTTAACTGTGGATAGAACTTAACCGCAGTTAAGACGAAAAGCAGTTCACTGCTGCACAGCTCGCAACCGTTCCGCCTTAGGCGATCAGCATAACGAAGCTGCGGTTACAAATATCGTAATTATTTATAACAGCGTGTGTGAAGTCGCTTTCAACTCGGGCGGCAATAGCGCGCTCAAGGAGCGTCCTATGCATTGTCCCTACCGCCGCGTCGAGGCGCGTTATACGGTAGCGGCGGATATCCCTTGCACCAGCGTGCGTAGTGAGTTCGTCTATTGTAGAACAATAAGCCTGACATAAAGGCGTATCCGAGCTGACTTCTTCGTGAATATAGCGGCTGGTATAGTCGGGAACAAGCACGTTTCTGCATAGTAGCTGCCGCCTGTGCAGCGCCGGCTCACTAGGCCTTCTTGTTCGCTACCTCCGCTGTTAAGGCCTCGCGAATATGGCCATTACGGGTTGTTTTTGAAAAACAGTCGGTCGACCTCTTGATTTTTTTTTCTATGGGCAGGCCATTTGCAACAGCGCTGGTAAAATCTAAAGCATCGGTCTCTGTGGCTTCGATGCGAAACAATCTCGATTGGGCACGGCCAGTAAGCCGTTGCCCACCGCGCTTGCGGCGTCACCGCTTCGGCAAAATCGCGGCATTCGGTGTTGCACATGTTCATTTGGGACCTTCTCTTTCATGATGTAGCTGGAGCCCGAAGTTTTTTGGCACTTTTCACTGCTGCTGTAAAAAACTCGTCCTGGACGTGACTGGGCAACAGTGCCTAGCGCTTCACGTACCGTGATGCGCGGTACTCGAAGGCTGTGTTGATACGCCGTCGGACGCAACTCTAGATATTGCCTATGTTATTTAGTGCTCTTCAAAACGTGCGCAAAGTTTACGTCGTGCATAGGGGCAAGCTATGTGTCGCCAGGCCCGTGGTCCGCAGTGCGAGAAAAATGCCCGGCCATTTTCGCCCGCTGCGGTCCGCGAACGTGGCGCGGACCTCATAAACCGGAAGTGAGACGTCACGTAACGTTTGGTCTGCGGTCAAAACAGGTCCGTGGTCCTTCGCATGGGTGTACCCTTAGTCACAGGAGACGATTCCACCTTAGCTCAGCAGATTCAAAACCCCTGGCTGCTTTGTCCTTTCTGATCCCCCTTCTCTGCATCCGCGGTCTCATTTCGAAATATTTTTTAGAATAAATTTAACCGTACATCGTTAGTCTGCACGCGTAGAGTACATATCATTCGGTCACGACGAACACAGCCCGCACCATGGGCGCTCTACAAGCTCCTACAATACCGGGACGTCTGCGTGCATAATGAGTGGGTTGTCAAAACTGAAACATTCTCCCATACAGCGTGAACATGATAGTGTAATCACTGTCACTACTATCCGCCCCGAAGGCAAAAGAGTGCGAAGCCATCACTTTCTACCTGCGTTGGCATGGCACTTTTGCATGGTGAGTTTTTGTGTCGTTTGGTACACTGCCGTTCATTGTGTTTCTCGCAGCTCCCGTATGATGGTGCCACATCCTCTCTCAAAAAGCGGATTGCTGTGTGAAAGATTAGCGACTAGGCAGCCGCACAGCGCCCTCCCCCCATCCTTCGCTTTCCCATTTGCTCATCTTCTTTCCACTGCTCTACAAGTGTGCCTGATCAGAATGTTAACTCACAAACCACTAAGATAGTTGAAAGGCAGCCCTTCGCAACCTCCTCACCGCTTCTCTCACGAGCGCTGCAATGATAGCTTTGCACGTTTGACATCACCTGACTCTGCAAGAAAAATCTTAAGCAGTGTTCCACACAATAAACTGGGAATCGGTATTGCGCTACGCACGGCGGTGCCGCTTTTCCGATATGTTCTCATGTCGGAGTGTTCGTTAGTATGTACATTCTTGTCAATCTGAGAAGCTACAAAGTATTCACGATTTTGGCAGAAAACAAATACAGAAAACAATATTATGAAAGAGCTTATGAATACTCGCGTTTTTGAAGGTGGAGCAATTGTTAGATCTAAACCACAGCAACCACCAGACCACACCATAATCGGCCACGATCTAGCTCAATTGTATGATATAAAGCGCAAATATACGTAACTGGGCTTAATAAACCGTAATCCACCAGCAGCTCCGTAGAATTCGCCTCATTCCCCATCACCTAAACTAGCCAATTACGTTTAATATATTCTATACAAATAAGATTTACTCGAATGTAAAAAACTTAATTTCAAAAGCACCTCAAAGCATGTAAATTAATCAAACAAAATGCACTCTTGTGTAACGCAGATCACATATTATCCGCTGTATTGTAGCATATTTGTTCCTCAAGCTTACGTTATTTACATTAAATTCACCTAAATAAGGATCTTGGGATTTATATTGACCACAAACACTTTTGAACTCTCACATCGACAGTCGCCGCACGGGACTGCCCCGCTGACGTCACTTGAAACGTTTGGGACAATTTCTGGGTAACAATGCTTGGCACTGCTATAATTAAACAACAGGGCTTTCCCATTAAACTAATTCACTGTCGGAACAAATAGGTATGCATCTTCTTCCAGTGCTCTGCGCCAATTTCTTTTTGTTAGGGTACAACCTTCACAAATTTGCCTAGTACCAGTTTCGGTGATATTAGCAAGTATAAACGTAGATATCTTTATTCTATCCCCCAGCACACTCACTGGAGTCTATAGGTGAGCATGGCAGTGAGACCCGTGGCGTGATATTTGTTTGATGTTATGTTTTTCAGGCCTAATAACTGGTTTTGCGTGTACCGAGAAGTTTAAGCAGATTGTGTGTTTTTTTGCGCGCAAAAATAACGCCGATGTAATATAGTCCTTGTTGCCTTAGTATAGCGCGCGGAATGTCATGGGAGTAATGCGAGAGCTGTGTTTGAACGAAACTATGCGCCGTAGATAACAGCTCCCCGATTCAAGGTGGATTATCTTGCACATGTCCATATTTTGTTTTGCCTTTTACTGCATGCTGTTGTGACCGGAGTTCCGGCCAGACTTCAGCAGCTGACAATGGAGGCCTACTGTTGTCCCCAGAGTTCCGGCCAGACTTCAGCAGCGGACAACGGAGGCGTACTTAGCGGACGCCGGCGAGCGACCGCGAACAAAAGCAGCGAAGCGGCGGCGACGGCAGGTGTTTCCGGCTGCAATGACCAACTTTTCCCGCCCCCCCCCCCTCCTTCAGGATAGAGACCAGCTGCCCTTAGAGCCTTAATCCCCGTGGCGCCACGACGGCGACAACAGGGCACCTATTCTTGTGCTTAATGGGCACGAGACGCGTCGCCGAGCAGCATTGACCCCGCTCGCCGGAGTCTCGAGGCAAGTGGGTGACCCCCTTGGAATTTCGCGGGGTGAATGACCACCGTCAATAGGCGACTTCTCTGACTATTTTGCCCTGGTACCGAAACTCCATCGCCCGCACAAAATCGTCATAGACATCAGAAGATTTGCCCTCGCCACCGGAAGATGTGCCAGGAGGTTCACCCTCGGCAGTGGGCGGCACCTCAAGTGATCCCTTGCCCCCACTGATTGGATAGTATCGATGAACTTTGTTTCCCTAGCTAGGGAATTCGGGATACCAAACCATATTTAACTGATGGATTTTGTTTGGATAGATAGCTCCGTTTTCCTCTCATGACTTGTACCCTCTTCGGTATGTAGAAAGTGCATATAAACATTACTTTTTGCCTCTCCTCCAGGGCTGTCTTCAGCCTCGATGCATCGTCGCCTGCTGAGCCCGCTGCGGGGAAGCTCTTCCCCTGAACCCGGCACACATAAACTGGTTGGGCTGCGGTGGAATCGTCCACGCTTGGTCCTGGCATCGGAAATGGTGAGCGCTTGTCTTTCTTTGAGAATTTGCCAGGTTTGATAACTCAGGGACATTATCAAAACTAGTAGATTTCATTTTGTGCTTTCGAAGCAGCAGTGCTTTACGAAAGTCATCTTTCAAATGTGGCCATGAACATCAGCAAATTAAAGAAACAGGAGTTGATTTTGCTTTGCGAAGAGCTTGGTATTGAGGTGGGGAAAAGGCACAGAAAGCCTCAGCTTATTGAGGCTATTCAGGAGTGTGGGGCGGATGGCAATGAAATTTCGGAGACTTGGGATTTCAGTCAGGAGAAGTCCAGGGAGGCAAAGAAGAGGCCGTCAGACTTGAGGCTAAAGAAGAGGCCATCAGACTTGAGAAAGCAGAGGAGAGGAAAATTACACTCCGGCAGTTAGATCTTAAAATTACTGAGGCAACGCGCGCCGGAAGTAATTCTAACAATCAGGCTATTCGGACTGGCGCAACAATAAAAATGAAAGATCTCCTGCAGCCCTACAAGACAAACGAGGACATTGGGCTATTCCTCGTAAATTTTGAAAGGATCGGTGAAAAGCGGGAAATTCAGCGGGACATCTGGCCCCAGAAAATATTAAACGTACTGCCTTGTGAAGCGGCTTAAGCAATTGCCTGATTGTCGAAAGAGGATGCCGAAAGATACGATGAAGTTATGGCAGGTCTCCTTAAAAAGTACCGGCTATCAGCTGATGCATTCCGGCGCCGCTTTCGAGAGGCTGCACGGAAGCAAGGCGAGACGTTTCAGGACTTTTCGTACAAATTGAAAGCAGATCTGATGGATTGGCTGAAAGGGGAAGAAGCTTATGACAGTCGCGATAGGGTCATTGAAGTAATCTGCCTTGAACAGTTTTATAGTAGCCTGGGAGATCTAATGCGCCAATGGGTGCAGGACAGGCCCTGCAAAAAGACCTTGGAACGCGCGGCAGAATTAGCTGACGAGTTCGCGACCCATCGAGAATCGGAGAAAGCACGCATCAGATCCAGTGCGAAAGTTGGTACGGATAATTGGGCGCACTCTCACACACAGGGAAAAGTGGGAATTGCGTAGTTTAATATCCCTGTTACACAACAAAAAGGTGCAGTAAGCAGTTGGAAGGAGGACGCGAGGAAAGAAAAGGTTTTCGAATCTAAGAAGCCGGTCGTCTGCTTCCGCTGCCAGCAGCCTGGGCACGTAGCAACCGGCTGCCGTAATCTAACGGTGGTGTTTCAGTTTCTGGATAAAGAGGACGACAACTTGCGATTGTTGCAGCCTTATCATAGGGATCTGACCGTAAATGGCAAACCATGCAAAGTTCTCCGCGACTCCGCTGCTACAATGGACGTCATCCATCCTGATAAGTTAGGGCTGGAGAATTCACGGGTGAATGCGCCTGGATACGACAGGTGGTTGAGGAGAATAGTGTATGTCTGCCGATTGCCCCTGTCGAGATCGAGGGACAGTTCAGGGTGCTTCACATTGAGGCATCCGTCTCTCAAAACCTTCCCAAGCAGTATCCCTACATATTTTCCAATCGCTCAGACATGCTGCTCAAGGAAAAGGGGCTGAGTTTTGGAGACCATGCTGTCCAGGCTCTCACACGTGCGAAGGCGCAAGAAATCGCAGCGCAGACGAAGCTAGAGGAAAAGGGTAAACATGAAACTGTAATCCAAGTGCAGGATCACGGTGGCGAGCAGCAACAGGATTTACCCACTAATAGCGCTGATCTAGAAAGCACCGATAGCGGTGCTGGCTGCACTGACTGTCCCGAAGTATGTGCAACTGCTCAATCTGAGCCAGGAGAGGAAGTCAGTACGATTCTGGTGCTGCCGCATTCAGAGGGTTTTCTCGAGCTCCTTCGTGTGGACCAAGAAATGTTTGCCACTGAGCAAGAGAGAGATCAGTCTCTGCAAAACTTGAGCGACCAAAGAGAAACGGGTGTGTCGCGCAAAAACATCGCTTCCCAGCGCCGGTCTGGCCTATGGTACCGCCAGTATAAGGAGAGGAAAGGAGTAGAACACGACCAGCTTGTTGTACCGTCTAAGTATAGGGCTCAAGTTCTCCCTCTCTCGCATGGGAAAGTTTGGGCCTGTCACTTGGGTATAAAAAAACTGAAGACAGGCTGCAGCGGGATTTCTACTGGTCCGGATGTTTTAAAAATGTCGAAAAATTTGTTCAGACATGCGACACTTGCCACAGAATTGGCAAACCACACGAGACCAGAAAGGCACCTATGAAATTAATGCCCACAATCACAGAGCCCTTTCGGCGTGTTGTTGTAGATGTAGTGGGACCGTTGCCTGTAACTACATCAGGTTACAGATATATTTTGACTATAATATGCCCGGCCACCAAATTTCCGGAAGCCGCCCCACTTTAGAAAGTAAGCTCAGTAGAGGTGGTCGAAGCGCTGCTTTCTGTGTTTTCTCGAGTGGGTTTTCCGGCAGAAGTGCAGAGTGATCAGGGCAGCGTCTTTACCAGCGCTCTGACAACTACCTTCCTTGAGAGATGCGGTATTCGCATTATACACAGTTCCGTGCGGCACCCACAGAGCAACAGTGTAGAGGCCTGGCACTTCGTGTTGAAAAGAGTGCTCAGGGCTTTGTGCATTGAAAACAAAACTGATTGGGAGGCTTCCTTGCCAGCTACCATATTTGCGTTGAGGGCCGTGCCAAATGAGGCCACCGGCTTCAGCCCAGCAGAACTAATGTACGGCCGTTTTATGAGGTCCCCGCTTCAGATGCTCCGCGAAGCATGGGAAGGGCGCGGAGAGGACCCTACAGTGATTGAGTATGTGTTGCAGCTACTAGAATGTCTTCAGTCATGCCGCGAGCTAATGGAGGCTAACATGAAATCAGCTCAGGGCAAGGCGAAACTATATTACGACCGGAACGCCCGAAAACGAACTTTTGCTGTTGGAGACAAAGTGCTCTTGCTGACTCCGTCGTGGAAGAACAAACGAGATGTTTTATGGGAGGGTCCCGCAGAGGTTGTACAGCAGATTTCGGACACTAACTATGTTAATAGAATGCCGGGAAGACGCAAAGAGGTGAGGATCTACCACACGAATTTAATGAAACCGTACAGACAGAGAGAAGCCGTTGTGCTCTAAATGTTCCTGAAGAGATGGAAAATGAATTTTTTTTCCGAGAACTACAACTAGATTCCGCACTCGAAAACCTTTGGCAGAAAATTGAATGCGACGCCAAACTGGAAAATTAACAGAAAGAAGAGCTAGAAATGCTTCTGCGAGAGTTCATAGATTGCTTCGTTGACCGGCCCGGCAGGACTAACTTGACCGAACATGATATAGAGCTAATTTGCGACAAGCCCATCCGGTGCAGGCCTTACCGGGTGTCATCCCGACAGAAGGAAATATTGGCAACTGAGATTCAGCGGATGTTAGACACGGGGCTGATTGTACCATCCGATAGTGAATACATGTCCCCCATTATATTAGTTGAGGCGCCAGGTAATGACCCTCGTCCATGTATCGACTACCGCCGTCTGAATGAGATCACACGTGATCAGAGCTACCCGATTCCGAATCTTGAGGAAAGGGTTGAGGCCATAAGTGGTGCTCATTATATATCCACGCTGGACCTCACTAGGGGGTATTGGCAGGTGCCGCTGACCGAGAAAGCGAGCCGAATCGCCACTTTTATTCCCCTCTAGGAACGTTTCGTGCTCTCGTCCTTACTTTTGTCCTCAAAAACGCGCCCTTTTTTTCCCGTCTCATGGACCGTGTCCTGCAGGGTATCGGGGACTATGCTCTTCCATATTTAGATGACATAGCTGTCTTTTCTAAGAGCTGGGAGGAACACCTCTGTCATTTGAGGGATGTACTGACACGGTTACGTGAGGCAGGCTTGACTGTGAGAGCGGAGAAATGTCAGTTGGGAAAAGCTCAAGTGACTTACTTGGGTCACATTGTTGGATGCGGTTATCGGCACGCGCTAGAACTAAAAGTAGCGGCAATAGCTGAATTCCCCAGGCCAGTCACGAAGACAGATGTTCGTTCATTCCTTGGACTAGCCGGATACTATTAACATTATATCCGCTATTTTTCCGAAATCGCCAGCCCCTTTACCGACAGTTTGCAAAAGAATGAACCTGTCAAAGTAGAATGGAATTCGGACAAAAAGACGCTCTTTTCTGGCCCTGAAAGCGGCTCTGGCCAGTCAGCCTTTTTTGAGGACTCCAGACTACACGCGTCAGTTTGTGCTACATTGCGACGCGAGTGACCGCGGTATGGGGGCCGTCCTCAGCCAGCAAGATGACAATGGGGAGGAGCACCCTGTTGTATTTGTAAGTAGGAAGCTCACCCTACGTGAGCAGGCCTATAGTGCATTAGAAAAGGAATGCGCCTGTCTCGTGTGGGCGATTCAGAAGCTTCAGTGTTATTTGCCAGGGTCTCCGTTTCTTGTAGAGACTGACCATTGACCTTTGACTTGGCTTCGTAATATGTCGGCCAAAAATAGCAGGCTGCTTCGTTGGAGTCTAGCCTTATAGGAACACGTATTTGACGTGCGTTATAGAAAGGGGCGCGATAATGTTAACGCTGATGGCCTCAGCCGAAGTTTCCCAGGATAACCCTCTCTGGTTGGGCTCCCAAACGTAAGTGGCTACGCATATCTATATTTTTCTTTTTTTTTGCTTGCGTAGTTGTTTTTTTTTGTTGCTGATGCTGTTCTTATTATTGTTTAACTACCGCTCCACCTTAGGATATGTTCTCACAGGAAGTGGCCTTCTATGGCATCTTTCATGTTACGACATGGATCAAAATTTTAGCTAGCATATTTGCTACAAAAAATCTTGTTTTTTTGCCTTGTTTCTCGTACATGGTCTCTTTTAGAAGAAAACTTAAAATTCTCTAGATTAATATTATTTTGTTTTCTTTACTTTCAAATGGCAATCATTGTTATGAAGGCAGCGTGGCCCTTCTCAGAGTTTGTTTTGCGCTCGGTGCTTGCTGTGTTTTGGGCTTTGAGTGGCTGAGTCTACTAGCGCTGTTCAACAAGGAAGCAGGAACCAGATGGCCAAGTTTGACGTGGCCAGACCGACCAGGCTGAACCAACTCCAGTTCTCTACGGGGTGCAGCGTTGGCTACTAACACTACGAGACCTCTTCGGGTGGCGGACGAGCTGTTGTTACCGGAGTTCCGGCCAGACTTCAGCTGCTGACTATGGAGGCCTACTGTTGTAAACGGAGTTCCGGCCAGACTTCAGCAGCGGACAGTGGAGGCGTACTTAGCGGACGCCAGCGAGCGACCGCGAACAAAAGCAGCGAAGCTGCGGCGACGGCAGGTGTTTCCGGCTGCGACGACCAACCTTCCCCCCCCCCCCTCCTTCAGGATAGAGACCAGCTGCCCTTAAAGCCTTAATCCCCGTGGCGCCACGGGTGCTTAATGGGCTTAATGGGCACGAGACGCGTCGCCGAGCAGCATTGACCCCGCTCACCGAATTCTCGAGGCAAACCGGTGACCCCCTTGGAATTTCGCGGGGTGAATGACCACTGTCAATAGGTGACTTCTCGGATCATTTTGCCCTGGTATCGAAACTCTTTCGCCCGCAACATAATTGTCATAGACATCAGAAGATTTGCCCTCGCCACCGGAAGATGTGCCAGGAGATTCACCCTCGGCAGTGGGCGGCACCTCGACTGATCCCTTGCCCCCACTGATTGGATAGCATCGATGAACTTGGTTTCCCACGCTAGGGAACTGGGGATACCAAACGATATTTAACTGACGGATTTTGTTTGTACAGATAGCTCCGTTTTCCTCTCATGACTTGTGCCTTCTTCAATATGTAAAAAGTGTATATAAACTTTACTTTTCTCCTCTCCTCCGTGGCTGTCTTCCGCCTCGATGCATCGTCGCCTCCTGAGACCGCTGCGGTGAAGCTCGCCCCCTGAACACGACACACTTCAATGCTGAAACACAGCCACTTAGTGTATTTTGCGAATGAATATCATTTTTGTCTCACAATAAACTCATAATTTTGGAAATAAGGTTAATAAAAGCGCGCAAATTATATTCATTGATCTTCCTATACTGATCAGCGCTGCGGTTAACATATGTGGCCAACAAGGCATGCATGCCACAACAACTCAAAAAGGCGCACGCAATCCTGAGTAAAGTGCGGAGCGAAATGTAAGTGATCCGACTACCCATCAGACCTAGTCAGCTTTTTTTAAGACCTGTGCGCCTCGATTACCCATCCTCCCTTTGCGCCTCAGTGATTGTGTTGTAGGAGCGTGCAGCCAGGCCTGTAACTAAAGCCAGACATGGCGACAGTCGCTTAAAGGCGCGGCGCAACGACGTCCCGTCAACCACAACGCGACCTAGAACACTTCAGCGGTGCTCGACGCCGGAATGTTCGGCGACTTCCCTTATGGTCCGACGGTGCAATGCAGCCGAATGGATCCGGATGCATTTCGCCCGGGCCGCGCTGGGCCACGTCGGGGTATTCAAAGGGCGTTGATCGGGGATGGCTGCATTCGCACTGTCTCACCTCGTTTCTTCTAGCCTTCTGCGCATGCGCCCGTCCAGCTAAAGCAATCTCGCAACGGCGACATCGGTTTCACTCTAGAAGGCGGGTTTCGCGCCTGGCGCGGCATCGCCGACTCAGGTATTCGACTTCGACCAGCGCTTGCCTGCACGCCGAGAACGTCGCTGGAGCATAGCAACTTTCGAGGCCGTAATACTACGCTAAATGCAGCACCATACACTATATGTTAAAGGTTTTCAATTAGTTGGCTTTTTGTCAAAATGATATTAGTGCTTTCGTCCGCGGTTATTGTGAAAGTTTAAAAACGCTGGAGCAACTCTAAAGAGATAAATCATGCCAGTATCTCAGATGGTCAGAGAAATACATAACGAGGAATAATGTGCTTTATCACAAAAACAAGAAAGATCATTAAAGTAGTTTACAAGGTTCAGGACGTAACAAAAACTTTGATCTCTAGCCCATAACCATCGTCTAGCTCCCACAAGGGCACCCAATAGGTTTCAACAGATACAAAACCACAGTATCATTTCAAAGAACTAAGCGTCTCCGACGTGAAGTTCAACATGAACGTTTGTACCATTATGTGCGTGGCTGGTCGAAGAATAAAAACCTCTATGAACAGAATGTCAAAGCAGACAGATTTCTGTTTGTCCAATAGGTTGAGTTAATGGTATTGACATATGACAGGTGGCGTTGATACATTTCAGTAGATTTTTAGCCGAACACTCTAGTAAGCGTCATAGAACACGGAATGGTAATCGCCTGGTCGAGGTATCACAAAATGTGCTCATTACAATAGAGAACAAAATGCCTAGTTGCCAGCCGACATTTAGGGTGCGTCTACACGCAAACGCTCCGAATACGCAAGAATACGGTAAGTCCTAGATGATTTATGCCAGAAGATGAGAGTAATTAACAAACTGAAGTTATGTGAGAGAGCTCATATGAAGTGAAGGAAAGAACGTCACCTTTTCTTTGCAGCTTGTGCCACTTGTACCCTTTACACTTATCGGGATCGATCTGCAGATTCAATGTGAAATAAAATTGGAAGCAGTTTGGTTAGCGCATATCGCAAAATGATACTTCCGTACTCTTCAGCTAAGCTCATTGTATGACTATGCGTACTTACATGCCACTGAAGCTATTTGTGAAGCTGCTCACTAATCTTAGTCATTGTAATAATGATTGTTGGTCGCTTGAGCCGGCCGTTATAAGACGAGAAGACGAGAACGGCACGTCAAGCGTCCATGTTTTAAAGCCAGTTTATTTTCCGGGTGCCGTCGATTAACACAATAGGGTCAAGTGACTGGGAAAGCAAATATTCAAGAACAGACAAGAACACATGTACGGCCACAATCCAGAGAACGGGAACAGAAATGTGAACAGATGGATAAATCCCAACATAACAAATATCATGGCGAAATATTGCAAGGAATGCAAAATATTCAGTCCAGTAGACAAAGATGTACGCTAAAAGAGTGCAAATAATACGCGCTCCGCTTCAGCAAAATAATAAGCTCTCAACCAAAACAAAAAGCGCATAGCAAAATCTGAAAATTTTTGTTTTGAATTGTCCCCCGTGGCAATACATATATATATATATATATATATATATATATATATATATATATATATTATAATACGGCGTTTATTGACGCTCAGATGGAGAGCTGTGAGGCGAGGACCTTGCAACGGCGAGCCCAGCGTACTTCTTCTTTGTCTTCGTCGCACAACGCACTGGTGCATGTCGATGGCTGAAGTTCTGACTATCACACTACATTTTCCCCCCGGGTATAAAAAGGAGCCATTCTGGCGACTTATGGCGCGAAAAGGACAGCGGGGTCATAGAATGGCTTCAATAGGTTCACGTGAACTGTTTCACGACCACGGCGACGCAAGTCCGCAGAGGGCGTGACGGGCTCAACTACGTAGTTAACTGCAGATGTTTGCTGGAGGACCCTATATGGCCCGTGGTAGCGAGCAAGAAACTTCTTTGAAAGGCCAGGGGTTGTGGAGGGCACCCAGAGAAACACCAGAGAGTTCGGGAGATATGACGAAGCTTCGCCGGTAGCACGGAGGTATTTTTGTTGCCACTGATTTTCTGTTGTGAGAGAGCGGGCAAGCTGACGGCATTCTGCGTACGTGACGGCATTGGATAGCGGGGAAGGTTCGGAAACGTCAGGGCGGTAGGGAAAAAGTGCGTCCATAGTACAGGGTGGCTCGCGGCCGTAAAGGAGAAAGAATGGAGAGAATCCAGTAGTGGTCTGTGTCGCGATGTTATATGCGTAAGTTACAAACGGTAGAACTTGGTGCCAATTGGAATGGTCGGTGTTCACGTACATAGCCAGCATGTCACCGAGAGTGCGGTTGAAACGTTCTGTCAGTCCATTCGTCTGAGGATGGTACGAGGTAGCGGTGCGGTGTATGATGCGGCATTCTTTCAGGAGAGCCTCAAGAGCGTCTGATAAGGAAACGCATCCGCGGTCACTGAGCAGTTCGCGAGGGGCACCATGACGAAGAACCAGGTTTATCAGAATAAAGGCAGCCACGTAGCGTGTGGAAGCAGAGGGCAATGCTGATGTCTCAGTGTAGCGGGTCAGATGATCCACTGCCATGATAATCCAGCGGTTGCCAGCTGAAGTTGTAGGTAGGGGACCGTATAGATCTATGCCGACATGATGAAACGGACGGGCAGGACAGGGCAACGGCTGCAACGAAGCAGGAGACTTGAGAGGAGTTTTTCGGCGTTGGCAAGACTGGCAAGAGCGGACAAAATGGCGAACAAAGCGGTAGGTACATTCCACGCCAGAAGAAGCGTAGACGCAAGCGCGTGTAGGTTTTCAACACTCCGCCGTGGGCGCACTGGGGATCACTATGGAAAGCAGCACAAATTTCTTCGCGGAGATGACGGGGGATGACTAAAAGCCGCTTCCTTCCGTCGTGAAGATAATTGCGGCGATAGAGCAGCCCGTCACGAATTGAAAAATGGTGAGCTTGGTGGGCAGGCGCCCTAGACAAACGATCTGGAGAGTGACTTGAAAGTCCAGAAGTCTAGATATCCACGGGTCGCGCCGCTGTTCTGTGGCCATGTCGATAGTGGCAAGCGAAGACAAATCGTAGGCGCAGATCTCATCAGAGAACGAAGAGGGAGGCAGCGGTGAGCGCAAAAGAGCGTCCGCGTCAGTATGCTTGAGGCCTGAGCGATATATGACACGAATGTCATACTCTTGGAGGTGAAGAGCCCAGCGAGCAAGGCGGCCGGACGGGTCCTTGAGGGACGCCAGCCAGCACAGAGCGTGATGATCAGTGACCACATAAAATGGTCGGCCATAGACATACGGACGGAATTTGCCGATGGCCCAAATAATGGCCAAGCATTCTATTTCCGTTACAGAATAATTGGACTCTGCCTTGGTCAAGGTGCGCCGTGCGTACGCCACCACATAGTCTCGGATACCAGGTTTGCGTTGGGTGAGAATGGCGCCTATCCCAATACCGCTAGCGCCAGTGTGAATCTCAGTTGGCGCATTCGGGTCGAAGTGGCGGAGGATGGGAGGCGAAACCAAAAGACGGCGTAAAGTGTTGAAGGCGTCATCGCAAGCAGGTGTCCATGCGGAGAGGTCGGAGCTGCCGGAGAGGAGCTGGATGAGAGGCGCAATAATAGAGGCGAAATTTAAGATGAAGCGGCGAAAGTAGGAGCACAGGCTGAGAAACATCGTAGCTGCTTCAGTGATTTTGGGCGTGGGAATTCGGCAACTGCACGAAGTTTGGTGGGATCGGGAAGAAGTCTATCCTTAGAGACGACATGACCTAGAATAGTTAGTCGGCGAGCAGCAAAGCGGCACTTCTTCAGATTCAGTTGGAGGCCGGCGGTAGCGAGACAAGTGAGAACGTCCTTCAGTCGGAGCAGGTGGGATTGAAAATCGGTAGAAAAGAGTACGATATCATCGAGATAGCAAAGACAGGTTCGCCACTTGAATCCACGAAGCACAGTGTCCATGAGGCGTTCAAATGTGGCCGGGGCGTTGCTAAGCCCAAAGGGCATGACGTTGAATTCATATAATTCATCTGGTGTGATGAAGGTAGTTTTAGAGCAGTCAGCGTCATCCATTGGCACCTGCCAGTAGCCAGATCGTAAATCCAACGAGGAGAAAAACTCGGCGCCCTGCAAGCAGTCGAGTGCGTCATCGATCCGTAGCAGAGGATAGACGTCCTTGCGCGTGATCTTGTTGAGCCGGCGGTAGTCGACACAAAACCGGAAGGAGCCATCTTTCTTAGGTACCAACACAACTGGAGACGCCCAGGGACTGTGGGATGGCCGAATGACACCACGACGGAGCATGTCGTCCACATGATCAGCAATTACTTGGCGCTCCGAAGCCGACACGCGATAGGGGCGTTGGCGCAAAGGTGCGGTTTTACCGGTGTCGATGGTGTGCTCTACGACAGACGTGCAGCCCAAGTCAGTTTGAGGAAGGTCGAATGAAGAAGCGAAGTTCTGCAAGAGGGCGACAAGTTGATCACGTTGCGCAAGTGGAAGATCAGCATCAATAGCATGTTGGAAAACGTCAGAGGGCGTCGAATCGGTCGCAACATCGCAAGAGCACAGACTAACGTCGAAGGAGGGGGTTGAGTCAGCAAGAGTGGTGATACGACCGGGATCAAGCTCTTCAAGACGTCCAATGCCTTCGCCACGGAGCAGGACTGCTGGGCATGAAAATGGGTTCGAGGCGTAAAGGGCACTCTCGCCGTCTTGAATTTCGAGAACTGCGAACGGAAAAAGGAGGCAGGGATGACGGGAGGCGGCTTCGGAAGGTGTAAAAATCGCAATGAAAGGAGTTACACACTCACAAGACAGTAGTACGAGGGCAGTAGAAAACGGAGGAATGTCGGTGTCATGGGCGACGAGAAGTTTTGCAGTGCGGGGAGGGGTATCACAGAAGGGGGCATCACAGAGGGGGGCGATAGCAATTTGCGCACGAGCACAGTCAATAACGGCCTGATGAGTCGATAGAAAATCGTATTCGAGGATGATATCATGCGAGCAGTTCGGCAGAACAATAAACTCGATGGGGTACAAGACGTCTTGAATGAGCACACGGGCTGTGCAAGATGCGGAGGGGTGAATGTGCGGTGATGAGGCGGTGCGGAGCGAAAAGTCGGAAATCGGAGTGGTCACTTTGCGAATTCTACGGCAGAGCGCTTCACTGATGACGGAGACGGCTGCACCGGTATCGACGAGAGCGATAACTGTGGCGCCTTCTACAGAAACTTTGATAACATTAGCGGGACGACAAGGAGGACTTAAAGAATTCGAAACAAGCGCAGTTCTTGCCCCCGGAACTGCGACTGTTAGTTTCCCTCAACGGTGCTGGTAGGACGTCGCAACATTAGAGAAAGCGATCGGCGCCGAGGAGAATGTGATCGACGAGTGGCATAGGTTTGGCGATCTTGTGAGACAAATTGAGAACCGGGCGGAATCATTTGCGAGCGTGAGTCGGTATCGTTCGGGTAAAGTTGAATGTCAGGCTGTGAAGGTTGGAGGCACTGGCAACAACGGCGTGCAACATGGCCCGGCCGACCGCAGGCATAGCAAATCGGAAGGTTGTCCGTAGTACGCCAAGGTTTCATAGGATGTGTGCGGAACCTTGAGGGTGGGGCTTGGAACGAAGGCTCAGCATGCGGCGGTGAACGGTAGGCAGGGACCTGCACATAGGAACCAGACGTGAGCGAAGTTGGTGGCCTAGCCGTTACTTGGGCATACATGGCGGCAGCACGGGGTTAGACGGCAAGACATCAGCGACGTGTTCTTGCACGACACGGCGTATAGTGGGGGCCAAAGATGGAGCCTGTTCAGGAACGAGGCGGCCCGAGTCTTGAAAATGGGGAAGGAGTGAGAGTTGATGTGCGACCCCATCACGAATAAAATTTTTGACCTGTTGATTCAGCGGGCTCCCTTCAGAAGTTGGAGAACCACCCAGGGCTAATGCGGATACACCTTCGTCGCACACACTGGAGCGGTGCCTAGAAGCGCGCCGCTTGCGGAGCTCGTCGTAGGTCTGACAAAGCTTCACAATTTCACTAACGCTGGTGGGAGTTTTCGCTACCAGCATCTGGAAGGCGTCCTCAGTAATGCCCTCGAGGATGTAGCGGATTTTGTTCGCTTCCGGCATGGCCGGGTCGACTCGTTTGCAGAGATCAACGAAGTCTTCTATGTAGTTGGTAAAGGTCTCATCAGCGCGCTGTACACGATCGTGTAAACGTTGTTCAGCACGAAGCTTACACACTGCCGGGCGGCCGAACACTTCCGCGAAATTCTTTTTAAATTCCGACCAAGATGACAGGTCAGCCTCATGGTCGCGAAACCAGAGGTTCGCCACGTCCGTCAGATAGAATATGACGTTACTGAGCTTGTGTGAGTCATCCCACTTGTTGTAGCTGCTTACTCTTTCATACGATGACAGCGAGTCGTCGACATCTTGATCGGCCATGCCACTGAAGAGGCAAGGGTCACGCTGGCGCACGACGTCAGAACACATGATCGTGGGTGGAACGGCCGGCAGCGTCGAAGTGGACTCGTCTTGCATGGCGGTCGTAGAGGGCAGTGTACGGCTTCGCAGTTCCAGTTTGGATGGGATCGCACCCAGCACCTCCACCAATTGTAATAGGACGTTTATTGACACTAAGATGGAGAGCTGTGAGGAGAGGATCTTGCAACGGCGAGCCCAGCGTACTTCTTCTTTGTCTTCGTCGCACAACGCGCTGGTGCATGTCGATGGCTGAAGTGCTGACTATCACAGTACAATATACATATATAATTAAAAACTATGAACGGCTTGCCTCTCTTGTATAAAATATAATATGGTCCACCTTTGAGTAAAATAGAATAGTTCCTCAGTCTGATCTTCAAATCCGGTCACATATATTTTCAGTGAGCGCTTTATTGGGACTATGCATCTCAGATATACTGAGTGCGCTAACTGCCTGTGTAACGTCTGTAATGAAAACGCTACAACTATCACCTTTAGTTAGCACCTTTTCAGAATGGACAGTGGTAAACCTCTGCAAGAGAAAATTGAACGGCGCTTTTACTGTCGTCGAAGGCTTCTCTCCTGAAACTCGTCGCGCCCGTAAATGCCTTATCGAATATGGTATAGAGCTAAAGATATATTTAAGCTAGGATTTGTTGGGTACTCTTAATGAGATAGGATAATAATTTTGACATTGCATTTGAAAGAAATATATGACTCATGATCATTAGAAGTTCTCTCATCACACCACAAAAGCAGTTATAGTGATCATTGCCTTTTACAATTGTTTATCACCTTTCAAAATGTTATCACGAAGTGGCAATACCTATACTGCTCGATTTTGTTTGTATTATTTTAGAATAGCCTCATTTGTAAAACAATTTCTTAAATGCAATAGTGACTCTCTTGTATTAGCCGTTACCACAGTGAATTAATACATTCGTAATTGAAAAACGCTGATTTGAGCGGTGGTGGTCTTGCTGCCATGAAATTCGAATAGTATTGCTGCTTGAACAATCTTTTTCGCTTGCTAGATTTGGATTCTTGCATCGCACGTTTTGCAAGGTTCCTCTTTGGTGTTTGCTTCCCTCAGTTCGGTAATAATGGCCCTTTCACCTACTGTTTTGTGACGCAGTGAAACTGATACCCGCTGCAAACAAAACACAGTAATCATTATCTTTGCTGACTAAAATTTCGTCAGCAAAGTCGAAAAACTGGTCGGATCTCGTATTTGTATGACCCAGCCGAACAGAGTAAGCGAGTTTTGAAGGACACGTACAGTATCCGCTTTAGCACATTTATAAACCCCGCTCGTGTGCCACATTAGACTGCCGACATTATAACACCTTATAAGCAGTTGTCCTAATAACGCCGACAACTGCTCTTTGAAATCCTGTTATCTTAACTGTGGAGATAACATGGCTGCTTAAACTAAATGCTCTTGCAGTGCACTCATTTACAAGAATTATTGAAGCCAGTATTTACTAGTGTTATCATCATCATCAGCTTGACCATATACCCACTGCAGGGCGAAGGGCTCTCCCATATTTATCCACTTAACCCGGTTCTGTGCTAACTGCATCCACTTGACCCACGCGAACTTCTAACCTCATCTGCCCACCGAACTTTCTGCCGCCCCTGCTACGCTTTCCTTCCCTTGAAATCCAGTTTGTTGCCCTAAGCGACCATCGATTATCCTCTCTTCGCACTAAATGTCCTGCCCATGCCCATTTCTTCTTCTTAATTTCCACTAGAATGTTAGTAACTTGAGTTAATTCTCTGACCCACTCTGCACGCTTCCTATCTCTTAATGTTACCCCTACCATTTTTCGTTCCATAGCCCTCTGGGTTGTCCTCAACTTACGTAGAACTCTCTTGGTTAGCCTCCACGTTTCAGCCCCATAGGTGAGTACAGGTAAGATGCAACTGTTATATACTTTCCTCTTTAGCGATACCGGTAAGCTGCTAGTCATAATCTGTGAGTGCTTGCCAAATGCGCTCTATCCCAATCTTATTCTTCTCGTTATTTCTTTTTCATGGTCGGGATCTGCGGTTACTACCTGTCCTAAGTCGACATATTCGCCTACTACTTGCCGTACTTCGCTACCTAATGTAAACTGCTGTCCCTTGCCGACGCTGTTGAACATTACCTTAGTCTTCTGCATATTAATTTTCAAGCCTACCTTTCTACTTTTCCTGTCCAGGTCACCAATCATTATTTTCAGTTCATCCCCCGAGTTGCTTAGCAAGGCAATGTCATCAGCAAATCGCAGATTACTGAGGTATTCTCCATCAACCTCATCGCTAACTGCTCCCATTCCGTGTCTCTGAATACTTCTTCTAAGCAAGCGGTAAATAGTACAGGGGAGATTGTATCTTCTTGCCTAACAGCTTTCTTTATGGGAATTTTGTTACTTTCTTTATGCAGAACTATGGTTGCTGTGCTTATACGTAACAGACAGTAAGCTGATTGGTCTGTAATTTTTGAGGTCCTTAGAGTCCCCTTTCTTATGAATGAGGATAATGTTTGCATTCTTCCATGGTTCCGGTACCGTCGATGACACCAGGCACTGCGTATACAGGGTGGCCAGTTTTTCTAACACGATATCCCCCACGTCCTTCAGCCATTCGGTAGTTATCTGATCATCTCCAGCTGATTTCCCCCTTTTCACATTTTCTAATGCTTTCTCGACCTTGTCCTTCGTCACTGGTGGAACGTCTGTTTTTCCCTACCGCTAATCTCATTACGGTCCTGATTACTTTGGCTGCTGTAGAGATCTGTATAGAACTCCTCAGCTACTTTGACTATCTTGTCCATATTCTTGATGAAGTTGCCCGCCTTGTCTCTTATTGCATACATCCGGTTTCTGCCTATGCCCAATTTCTTCTTTACCGCTTTAAAGCTTCCCCCGTTCTTTACAGCAAGCTCCATTTTCTCCATGTTATACTTCCTTATATCGACCACCTTTCGCTTAATGATCAGCTTTGATATCTCGGCCAATTCGCCCTGGTCTGTTTGGTTGGAAGCTTTCATACTCTTGCGTTTCTTAATCAAATCTTTCGTCTCCTTGGCCAGCTTACCGATATCCTCTTTAACTATCCTACCGCTTACTTCTATTGCACATTCAGTAATGATATCTCTGAAATTATTGTTCTTTGCTTCTAGGGTAATATCGTCATCCTCGTTTAGAGCTGAATACCTATTCTGTAACAAACTCCTGAACTCTTCTGCCCTACCCCTCACCGCTAATTTGTTGATGGGTTTCTGTCTTACTAATCTGTTGCATTCCTTCTTCAGATTTAGGATAATTCGGGACCTCATCAGCCTATGGTTACTGCATCGCACTTTCCCGATTATCTCTACATGTTGCATAATTTCGGGTGTTGAACACATTATGAAGTCAATTTCATTTTTAGTCCCCCCGTTAGGACTTTTCCATGTCCATTTCCGGTTCTTCTGTTTCCTGAAGACGGTATTCATGATTTTTAGGTTATTGCGCTTTGCAAACTCAACTAAACTCCCCCCAGCTATTGATAGAACCAATGCCATAGTCACCTACGGCCTTGTCTGCTGACTGCGTTTTCCCTACCTTGGCATTGAAGTCACCCATTAGTACATTACACTGCGTCTTTAAATTTCGCATTGCCGCGTCTACATCTTCGTAGAAGTTTTCGACTGCCTGGTCATCATAATTACATGTGGGTGCTTAGGCCTGTACAACCTTCAGTTTATATCGCTTATTAAGCCTAATTACGATGCCTGCCACGCTCTGAATAATATTATAGAACTCATCTAATATACCCGCTATATACTTATTGACAAGGAAGCCTACTCCTAGTTGTCGCCTCTCTGGTAAACCTCGATAACACAGTACATGCCCATCCTTCAGTACAGTATATGCCTCATTTGGCCTCCTAACCTCACTAAGCCCTATAATATCCCATTTCATACCCTCTAGTTCCTCTAACAGCACTGCTAAACTAGCTTTAGTAGCTCGGATTCTAGCGTTAAACGTTGCCAGGGTCAGTTTCCAATGGCGGCCTGTCCAGCGGAGCCAGGAATTCTTAGCACCCCCTGCTGCGTCGCAGGTCTGACCGCCGCCGTGGTTTGTTGTCCCGCATGAGGGCAGGGGTTTTATGGTGGCTAAATGCAATTATATCAAGACACATCTCTTTCAAACAACATTTGACAATTATACGACCAATCACATGCTCACGTGAATTCATTTAAATTTTGCCTTTATAAACGAAACATTCAGGACGCACAACATTTACTACAGAAACGTAACCTTTCGACCAGATTTCTGAAAGTTTGCTAATTTGTTTAAATTGTATATGGCGAGAAAAAAATGACAGTGGCTTAGCTCGGCCCTGCCAGGACACACGTAGTGAGATATGTACGTTTTCCTGGGTGGGCTTGATGTGGTTTTTGTTGAGTAGCCAAGCGCCAGGCGACAACCTCAGGATCGGAACAGGTAATACTATATAGCCATTTAGCAGCACCTGAACTCTCCTTCTATGCATCCATGTCAAATATTGTCATAGAGCTGCATATTTCACCTCCACATTTCATACGAAATGCTTCGGATGCAACGCGTACGTTCGAGTTGTAAAGCGGCGTGCGGCGAGGCAGCGACAAAGTGCGCGGCACACCATTGGGATCTCTCTGGTTACCATGGTAACGGCGCATGCGCATGACTTGCGCGTCAAGACGACGTCACGTAGGCCAAAACGCGACTTGCTACACTCCGACGGCGTGGTCCGACGGTGCGCGGCGCCGGCCGCGTCGGGTATTGGTCGCGGAAGTCTGCACGTGCACATTCTCCCCTCGTTGCTTCTCGACTTCTGCGCATGCGCCTGTGCAGCTGCAGCCGCCTCTCCGCGGCGGAACCAGTTCCTCTGTAAATGGCCAGTTTCGGGCGTGGAGCGGCGTCGCCGACTGGACGTATCCGACTTCGACCACCGCTCGCCTGCGCGCCGAAAACGTCGCAGTATAACCCCGCGTCTCCAACGGTGCAGCCGGTGCGCGTCCACGGGGACGGCAAAGCGCACGCCGCACCTGCTGCTCCCCACCGGTTGGCACGGCAACGGCGCATGCGCACAACTGGCCTCCGCCATAATCATCATCATCATCATCAACATCATCCGGACTATACCCAATGGAGGACGGAGGCCTCTCCCATATTCCTCCAAATAACTCGGCCCTGTGTTAGCAGCATACGCTTGAGCTCTGCGAACTTCTCGCACGGAAGCATTTCACGGTGCCACCCTGAAATGCTCAGCTAGCAGCCTAGTGTACATCTCGCTACAAAATTGTGTACTTCGAACGTATAAGCATAATGCCCTCCACACCTCGGGCAAAGTTCTATAGCATTAGAAAAACACAATACCCAAGAAAAAGAAATGGGCATGGGCAGGACATGTTGCAAAGAGAGAATAGCCGATGGTCGCTTAGGGTAACAAACTGGATTCCAAGGGAAGGATGCGTAGCAGGAGCGGCAGAAAGTTAGGTGGGTGGATGAGATTAACAAGTTCGCAGGGGTCAATTGGATGTAGCTAGCAGAAAACCGGGTATTTGGTTAAATATGGGAAGGGCCTTTGCCCTGCAGTGGGTATAGTCAGGCTGATGATGATGATGAATACCCGAACAAAGCAAAGAAAATGCAAATACTTTTTCGGATCCTTTAAAGAGTGCTAGAACAGAAACATGCAATTTGGCAGGATGCTGTTGCCTCATGAACATTATGCTGATCGCTTGTTCTGTTAATTCAGAATGACCGTTTTCGAATACTTTCGGAAATATATATTTTTTCTCTCTTGCAAATAGCTATAGGCGTCTGTAAGCGCCCGTAACGATAAGCGTCTATGTGTGGCTTATTCCTCTCAGTCTATCGAAGTCTTCATTGATTTGCTTTCGAAACGAATTCATGCTTTGTTCGTTTCCTTGCATAAATATTACCTGCGGGCCTACCTAAAAAAAATGGTAAAAGTACATGAGCCTCCATTTTTCAGAATTTTCCTTGAACTCATCATGGTAAATATTTAAAGTGTGTAATTACCGTCTCTAGGTTTTTGCGATGGAAGCTATCTTTGGCTGATCGTTTTCCTAAATAATGGGCCTGCATCTCAACTCGAACAGACTAGCCTGGCGATTTCCATTTGTCGAACCTGAGCACCGTAATTACGTTACTTCCCGATCGTGCTCATCAAAACCACTTTGCAGACCTCTTTTGTCACATTACCTTCCCAAAACTGGAAACGTGATTGCGATTACGTTTACCTACCATCAATAGATTTATTAAAGAGGCATTGTGAGGCTCAAAAGAACAAGAAAACAGCCTCCGCATGTGCACCTTCGTATTGCAGGTTAACACGTCGTGCGCCAGAACTTCTCAGTTTAATTCATATACTGATAAAACAGTTCCAGCGGCCTATCATAGCCTGCCGCTACTATTGCGATGCAGTTAATTGGGATCATCTCTCTACCATACTATTTCAGCAGTCGTTCCTCTTAGAGACTGCCTCTGACTGGAATGAGCTACCGGTTCAATGTACTACTGTCACCAACCACCGACCATTCGAAACCGTCACCCGTACAGGAAATTGATCAATGAAAAATGTTATAATGATAATAACAATATTCAATCTTTTCTTGGCGTATTACCCGTAGCTATGTTGTACACTTTAGCATGGTGTTTTCGTTATACTTCAAAGGAAAATAAAAAATTAAATACTCTTCAAATTGAGCCTAAGCGAAAAAAAAAAGTACTTCTACGTCACAACACTCTACTTATACCGGCATATTTAAATCAGAAATATATAAGCAGAAGTTTATCAAGTGGGCATCTATCTATAAGCAAAGCAGACCAAAATTTAGGCTGCGGTTTATCCTGGCTGAGCACAGATATATATTCCTGACCTTTAGTTAGCACTCCTTTAAATAAATCATGGTTTCCTTAGCTCCATTTTACCAAGCGTTTCCATGCTTAGGCAACCGGTGTTCTAGGTTTTAAAAATATGAAGGAGGCCTAAATATGGTGTCCATTGCAACTTTTTACGAGGAGGAGATGAAAGCAGCGACATCTGATGGGCAGCATGAACGACAGGACAACTTAGCGAAGAATAAAACCCTGCTATCGACAAAATGCAAAGAACTAAGGGATTAGGGAGGCGAACTATTTCTCTGTACTTCGGCCTGGTTTCGGGACTTACTGAGGTGAGTGTTGTTTTTTTTCATGGGGGCAGAACAAAGAGGTTTCGTAGCCAGCCCATGATAATATATGACTGCGGGTACAATGATTGGACACTAAGAATATATCTAAGGATCATCCTACCAAATGATTAGTACTCACAGTAAAAAGCAGCCAAATACGTGAAGAAAGAGTAATGAAAGAGCTGCCATAAGCTTCTTTTAGCACAGTACTGTTATAGCATTAGGGCCCTGCGATGTGATGGTCAGAAGTGCCGTCTGTAAAGTCATGCACCTCTTCCGAAAATAAGCCGGAATAATTGCATAATACATTTTAGTGCGTCACGCCGAGCAGATTACGGAGTCGGTAATTCGAATAACAGAGAAGCAGTGTAAATTTCAAAACATTTCTTGGAACTTTCAGTGAGGCAATTAGCTGAAAATTACGAATGTAAGTGCCCGAGGATTTATTTCCAGCAGCACCTTTGTAGTGTGAAAGCTCGCAAATGTTTACAGAATTCGATTTTCCGGGAATGCGTCATTGCAATACAAAACGCCGGAAAATCAAATTGAAAGAAAGATATTGATGCGTCGCATAATGTAATGCAATCATTATTTTACAATCACTGCGCTATTAAGTAATCGACTTCTGAACACTGTGTTAATTTTAATAAAAGCTCAGTCAAGGTGAACAGAGATTTGGCCATGTGATAGCTGGCCACAAGGCATGAAACAAAATAATAAAGAAGGGCACTGTTTTCATTTCGATAACTAGATTGCCGTACCAATCCCATTCTTTCAATATTACAAGATTTATTGGACTGTCAGGGATCTGCAATATCTCTTCCTGTCTCGCATTTCTGTTTTATCAGTGTAGGTTTGAGGCCTTAGGTGAATGGTCAGCTTTAGGTACCTGTTTTCGTTTGTGGTAGCAATTTTTGCGAAGTTTTATTCCGCCGCAATGCACAATAATGGCCAATGGGTGTTTACTTGTATTAGGTAGTGCAGTGTACTGATCAACGGCTCAAGTACAGAGCACGCGACCAAAGACAGTTACAACATTGAGAGTGATCTAGGTGCGATGTAATGGACTCTATGGTATGCTGACGATCAGGCAGAGGCAAGCTTCAAAAAGACTGCCCTAGCCTCTTCAGTTATCAAACATAGCTGGCCACCATTTACATGTGGTAATGTATAATAATACACCAGCTCAAGAACTTTGACTTTCCCGACCACTGGTTGTCAAGAGATATGCGTGCCTCAATAAGCATGAAAGCCCCGAGACTGCAACACCGTGACTGGGCTTCAATCCCGCGCTGGCGCGGACAGGTCCATTTCGCTGGTCACAGCAAAAGCGCGCGATGCCATGACCGGAAATTTTGTAATGCATTGGAATTTATTTATGTTAAAGCCTCAAGCACATGCCGTCTCAAATCAAAATGCCGAAGAATATAAGCCCACAGTATACCTAAATGACACATCACCGAGATATAACAAAATTGTGCAGTTTCACCAACACTCAAGAAAAAGCCTGCCTCAGAACGTGTTATTTAAACGTTTCAGCAGCTCATGTCATCTTACACTTTCACGTTTTCTTGTCTCTTTTCTTGGCTTGCCGACATCTTGAGGATATATAGACCAGAAAAATATATTAAGACGAAAGCCTTTAATGCCTCACCGTTGTCGACAGAAGCTTGTCAGCCGAAGGCTGTCAGTAGAGGTGTCACGCTTTCAAGAGCGACACTTAAAGGGAAATTATTAAACATCGTCTCCACCGGGAATTGAACCTCCATCCCTTGAATCCCCAGCCGAGCCCTTTACCACTGCGATACTCAACAGATGTTTTTGTTATTGAATCGAAGTACTTCGAGTCAATTTATCCAGGTCGCATTCCGCAACTGTACACAGTTACACCAGCATCGAGCTCTCACTTCGGCCAAACATCAAAATTCCGGGAGACATATACATGCATCTAGTAAACGTAACCATGCAGGAGGTCGATCCTGCGCAGCATATAACGCCCGTACCATAGCACATTGTTCTCTGAACAGACTTAGATGAACGCAGTAGCTTTGCGTGGCGATTTGTTATGCGGCTCTTCCACAGACTTAAAAGTCCCATGAGCACAAAAAGGTCACATTGCGACCCAGAAGCTTTCATTTTAGGCAAAAACACTTATAGTATAGCACTATCAATGTCCTTTTTGAGAGTCCCTTGAAGAATGTCCCGAAAAAAAAAAACGCTCCATCAAGGCAATACGCGAAGCAATGATCTATAGATTCTGGCTGCTGACACAAGCGCTACGCCTCGGATCGTGATACGCGATTCATAACTCCCTTTGTCTACTGTGAGAATGATAGCGGAATTGTGCCAGTGACATACACTGTGCCTTGGCTTTCCGCTAAACGAATTATAGAACGTCGCTTAGCTTTGATGCGTTCAATGAAATACTGGCGGTATTCGACAGAGGACGCACGATGTACCGTCAAGACAAGTCATGGCGTCTCATGGCGATTCATGCATATAAAAAATTAAAGATATGGCTTATCTCTGGAAGAAGACTGCGCTTGTTACTGCGGATGGTCTATATAAGTTTGAAGTTTTGCGGCTTATGTAACGCACGAGCCACTTTCTAACGCATGATGAACTCCTTGCTGCCAGAATTTAAATGATCCACTTGCCTGTGCTACTTCGACGATGTAATTGTATGAATAAAATAGCTCTTTGGGTCATTTGGTTCACACTAGATATAATAAGACCAGAGCAAAACACAGGGAGAAAGCAACAGATAGACCGAAAACGACAGGACGGGAGCAGTCTTCTCCCAGATCTAGGCCATCTTTAATTTTTTATATGCATGAATCGCCAGGTGACGCCATGACTTGTCGTGACGGTACATCACACGTCCGTTGTCGAATACAGCCAGCGCCCATCCTGTCGTTTTCGGTTGTTCTGTTTCTTTGTCCCTGTGTTTTGCGCTGATCTTATTCTATGCTGATGTAAATGTGTTTTCATCCACGTTTCTGTCCCACATCAGATATCTCATTAAAATTCTTTCACCCTTCCCTCATGCATACTATAGCTCAACTCTTCAAAATGCTTTTTCGCGTTTTGTCAGCAAAATATAGTAAGTTAATTCTTTGATGCTACGGGGGTTCGTCTCGATCCACACTAGATCCGAGCAGTAAAGGACTTCCCAGTTCCCTGTTCGAGCCATGACGGCCGAAGTTTTTTGGGTCTTTGTTCCAAATTTCGTAAGTTGATTTAAGATTTTCCCGACATTGCTCAGCCGGTCTCAGATCTTAAAGAGGGTGTAAGGTTTTTCTGGGGGCCGTCCCAACACCAAGCCTTTGCCCAGCTTATCTGAAAGCTTACCATCGCACCGGTTTTGGCACACTTTGGTATGTCAGTTCCTACTGAAGTCCGTACTGATGCCAGTGACCATAGCATCGGGGCCATCCTTGCCCAGAGTCAACTCGAATTCATCGTGTGATTGCCTACGCCAGCCGCCTCATATCCCTTTCAGAGAAGAGCTACTTCATTGCCGAATGAGAGTGATTGGCCCTCGTGTAGGCTGTTGGAAAATTTCGACCCTGCCTATATGGCAGGTCAATCACAGTTGTCACAGATCATCACGCACTATGCTGGCTTTCTTGTCTGAAGGCTCCTACTGGTCGCCTCGGGCTTTGGGCGGTACGACTCCGAACATTTGGCTACACTGTGTATTACTACAAGCCATATTAATCCAGCAAGCAATTTTATTGTATATGCATTTTAGTTTATGCACTTCAATGTATACTATAAAAGCGTATAGTTTTGTATACTCCCTTTTTGTAGTGTTTTATTTTTTCGTGACGCCAACCGGCACTTCCGTTGCTTCAGTATTCAGGGAACGGCAATAGGCGTCGTGGATACTATATGGAAATTGCAGCATCTTCTTCCTTCTAATATACATGCATACTGAGTTTGTAGGATTGATTACCATTTGCCAGTCATGATACCGTTTTATTATGTTCTCAAGGCTGGATTGTAATTTCATTTGATCTCTCCGAGATTCTACGGTACTATAGACAGCGCGGTCATTGGCGAGTAATCGTATAGGAACAGAAACCCGATTTGTTAGGTGATTATTAAAAATAAGAAATAAAGGGGGCCTAGGACACTACCGTTAGGTTAACAAGATATTAAAGGTTGTAAGCGATCTCCTCGTGTGTATTTCAAGATACTGTAGGCGGCGTTTTAGGTACGAGATGAACCACATATTAATGTTAGAATTCTTGAACGTTGTTTTGATTTTCAGCAAAATTGTGCGGTGGGAAACTTTATCAAACGCCTTGGCAAAACCTAAATAAATTAAACTGATCTGTCCGCAGGAGTTTATCGCTTTCGAAGCAGCATGGAATAGTTCAACTGTGTAATAATAGATACACCTTTAAGGAATCCATGTTGTATAGGTGAGGAAAAGTCATATGTTTCAAGGTACTGCGAAAGGTGTTTGGATATAGTCTATTTCAAGAGCTTAGAGCACGTACTTGTGAGAGAAATTGACCGATAGTTTCTAATGTGTGAAATGCTGCCGGTTTTATGAACTAGTATTATTGTGGCTATTTTCCATGCGGTAGAGTAAACACCCTTCGTTACTGAAGAATGAAATATATTCGTAAGGAACTTAGACCCCATTTCGCATACCTTACTAAGAAATCATTCGGAATGCCATCTGATCCTGGGGTTTTCTTTGTGTTAATATTAAACAGAAGATTTAAAACACCTCTCGGTTATCTAAATATTCGAAATGGCAGGGTGAGCAAAGTCGTCGCAAATGTTAGGTACTGCGCCATCATCCTTAGTGAATATTAGTTGTGGTTTAGCTCTGTTTAAACCAAGTTGAAGTGTTATAGCAACGGCGGAAGCTTCTTTTACCTGCTACATTATTCCCCTGTCACGCCCTATCAGTGTGAAGTGCTACAATACTGTGGACACTTAAGTTCATTCTTTAAGAATATAACGGGAGAGCATCAGCTACCAGCTCAAATATAAATGCGAAAGGTCCAATGCTGCTGAACCGAATTTGGAGCGAAAGCATTAGCTGCGGGTGACCGAGCGTTCTTCGTCTTCTTCTTCGTCTTTGTCTTCTTCGAGGCTGTTGAAGGTCAAACGTGGCCCTTCCCGGGACTACGCGGCGGGCCGAAACCTGGCGTAATATTGCTGACGAAAAACTGACGAAAATAAAATATTAAATTTATCAGCTTTTCTGCAGTATTAACTTTAGCATTAGAGCAGCACTGCGTGGGCCGCAGATTTACAAAACGCCGAAACTCAACCGGTGCTTCGAAAAGAAACGTTTTAGTGTGACATTGCAAAATTGGTCTTTTGAATTCCTAATTAGGTGCTTCAAATCACGTCTCATACTGCGAATAGAATTTTTAGCATCTTCATTGCCATTTTGAAAACATGCTTTTCGTAGTCTTTTAATTTTTCGTTTTTTGTGAATAATATATCTGCTCATCCAATGTTTTGTCTTTCCGCCCTTCTTATTCTTTTGGGGTACAAATTGATCTATGGAATGTGTTACAAAGTTTGAAAAAAATTCCACAAGTGATCAGTGCTTGCGTTTGATTGGTAGGAATGCATAAATTTTTCAAACGAACTTTCAAGATTGTCTAACACAACCATGTTATCTGCTGAGTGAACGTTCAAAACTTTTTATTTCTGGCCTCTAGCTGAGATGGATGGAGGCATACTGAAAGTAGCTATTGGTATCCTATGATCTTCAACATGGCAAAATGTAAAAACCTTAGGAAACATGTCACACTAAAATAAAATCCAGAACAGATGAGGTTGTACCGCATAGCCAAGAGTATTCGGTTCCTATCTGCTCTAAATCATAACAAAATATCACATTCAATTGCTGCTTACAACTAGCCACATCCACCTCCTCGGGTGAGTATGAGCTCCAAATATTTCCCGGTAAATTAAAGTCGCCGAGGAGAGTTATATAGTCCCCCTCTCGTAGATTTATTTCCGTAAATCCTCTTAAACTGAACATTACCTCACGTGACGAATTTGGAGTCCTATATACACCTCCGATGAAAACTGTTCGATCGCCAAACTTACTTAATCCATACAGATTCGAGAGTCCATCTGTGGGAGGGTTGTACAGAAAATGTTGTCCTTAACTAATATGGCTACACCACCTCCTCTACCTGCTCAGTCACTTCTAAATGTTTCGTACCTAATTCGCTTACTCACGGCATCTGCGATATAGTTATGTAATCATGTCTCCATTATAACAAACGTCAGGTTCATGTTCCATGACCATAACTTCCAATGCGTCAGCTTTGTTTGCTATGCTCCGAGCATTTATATTTACTATCCTAAAACCATCCGATTTACTTTGTTGGCGTTCGTTGCCGCCTTAGATGACGCTACATCCCTCCCACTTAAATCATTATTCAGTTTAGTTTATCAAAAACGAGTTCAACTTTGCGGGCTGCTTTTCTTTTCCCTGCAGACGAATCCCAATGCTTCTCCCTGATCTTCCCAACTCATTTGGACTAATCCTCATCAGTGCTTATACCTGTATCTTAGGGCTAGGTACAATTTCTCAAAATCTTTACTTTCCCACTAAAGTCCCCTAGCTTGAAAATGATCGGGCGATTTTCTCCTGATGCTTTCTTTCCAAGCCTGTTGACTCTATCAACTGAGCTTACTTCTATATTTCAGTATGTGACATATTTCTTCAGTAACTTTCTTCCTCAATACGGCCTTGCTTTCTATGGCGACTTCAGTCACGCCTCTAATTATTAAATTACTTCTTCGTGAAGGATTCTAAAAATTGTTGACCTGTCAAGCGAGGCTCGTCGTACCATCATCCGACCTATTGCAATTATTTCAATGTTTGTGAGCTTGACATGAGTATCTTCTAGGTTACGCAGCTTCTGTTCAATTTCAAGAAGTAGAGTTTGCATTTCAAGCATTCGCGTTTCAGAGGAAGCCTAATTTGTCCGAACCGCGGTGAGTTCTGGAGACATCTCTTTCTGGTTCTTAAGAAATTCTGCAAACATCTCTTCCGTCACTGGTCCAGAATTTTCTTCTTCTTAAGCAAAAAACATACTAATGATATACACTCAGAAAAGCAACAAAAAACAGTATGTGGACACCGAAATAATGAAAGACAAAAGTTGTCGCTGCTGAAACAGTATTTAGCTTGAGTAACCTGCAAAACGAGCGGCATCTTGGGCGACATTGTCATGGCTTTGCAGCCGTATCCGTCATCGATTAAGAAATGCTAGCTATTATGGAATTCGGGTCACCGATGGTTGGCTGACACACGTGTCACCAAATTCAATAATACTCAAAACTTCTGATACCAGGGATGAGGTCTACTTGATGAATATTGGGGTCTGGTTCAAAAACGCCTCACAGTTTTAGCGATAAGTGGAAAGGGACTATATTATTTCTTCCTGCCTGGTTTTTATTCTTTCGCTTGCTCACGCAGTCACCATTAACGCAGTGTACCGATGTTGAACCGGCTGCACCACAACAACGGTTGACACATTGCTTTTGATGATGTTTCTTCTCACAAGTATTTCTAGTCTTTTGGTTGAGTCGCTTGCATAACCTTCGATCGTAACTTATTTGTGATGGTAAAAAGTAGCTCCGTCGGCTTTACTGAAATCTCTTTCAGGTCGTTCGAGACTTTGTGAACATACGGTATACACGCGGTGGTCTTATCAGTTAGTGAGCGAAAACCTTCTGAAATTGCTTTTGCCCTACAATTGATTCTGTTACGCTCGGTATAACTTTAAGTGGTAGCCTGTAATCGAAAGCCTAGCGACCTGAGAGTCAAAATCTGGCTTGGATCTAGGCAATGCTTGTACAGAACGGCTTTCATCGGTGGTGGTGGTGAAAACGTTCATTAAAAAGGTAGAGTTACATGAAGGTTGCTCTGGGGTCAGGCTTAGTACCCTTCTTCTCGCAAACACTAGGCGGAGTCCCTAGTACGGGACAACAGTGGCTTCCGCTGCCGCCATTGCTCGTTGGACCAATGCCTTTTGGGCTTTCAGGTCGGAGCAGGCCAGTAAGGTCACCTTCCAGTCCTACCAGGTGGGATTTAGGTTAGGTTCAAGGACAGGGTTAGAGAAGCACGCCCAAACGATGTGGAAGAGGTCTAAGGGCATATCTTCAGAGCGCAGGCACTCCCCGGAGAAGGCATTGTCAAAGTGTTTAAGTGACGCTGGGCACATCATAGTGTTCGCAAGGATGCGAGGAAACACGCGTTCCTCTGCTCTCGTTATTCCTTCACTCGGGTGGGGGTAAAGGTTGTGTCTGTTTTGGTACAGCTGAGTAATTTGCTTGAATGTGTAAGCTGGTGTAAATTCTTCTGAAGAGATGGGGGACATAGGAGTTTTCGCTATCCCAAGCTGCACTAACTTTGTGTGGACCGCCTGGAAGGGCAGAAGGCTTTTCTTAGAAAGCTGGGTATACATTCACACACATGATCATCCGAGAGCACTAGCTCAAGATCAAAAACCTTACTTTGGTGTCAGTAGAAAATCAGAAGTCAATTGAATATGACTGCGTTCTTTACTGAACTGGTCAGGAATATCTGAGCACCAGTATCCTGGGAGTCTCCTTTGCGATAAAATACTAAATTCATGAACACAATGCACAAGTTTAACGATGGTGGTTTTGTCAACCATGGCTTGCATCTTGTCGCGGTAAAATAGTTCAATACTGTAATTAATACTGTTTAATTTGCCTCTTGTTAACTGTCGCGCCTCTAAGCGCTGTTTTCGCCGTTTCCTTCTAACATGAATCAACCGGCCCGATTCTACCCTCATCTTAAACGTCCGACTTCATGGCATAGTCCTGGTGCTATTTTGCGCTTCTAGCTGGAGATACTGTGCTCAACAGGATTACGCCACGAAATATATGCGCACAAATAACAACCGCCCCAATTGCGAATGAATAAATCGACAGTGTTGATACCCATGAAGTTGTGATAATTGTGGCAGCACTAGTGCTGTCAATATATAGAAAACAGCTCTCGTCTTGGCGGCACTATGTGTGCGGATGAAGGGCAATGCTTCGAAGCGAATTGTGTGTCGGAGGGGGAGGGGGGGGCTGTATGATGAGTCTAGAAATTATGTACTTCTTGTTGCTTTTAAATATATACACGCTTTGTTCAACACCCACCATGTTTGCTTGAGAAGTCGCTCTTGTGTACAAGCGTTGCAATAAAACAGGAAAGCAGCCAATTTAAAATAAGTGCATTTGTCACCCGCATGAGGAGAAAATTTGATCATCTTGGAAGCATGAGCAGCGAAAGAACATTAACACGTCGTCATTGCATTTACACTTAAAATTCTGAGAAAATATCAACATAATGTAAACTGAGAAATGTCCCCTCACTCCCCCTCCGCATTTCTCTGTGCGCTTTTCATTTGCTAAATTCTTTGGAGAAACTAATATTAAGGCTAGGTAACTCTCAAAGCAATAGTTAATAAATTCACTGGTATCGAACACCCGGTCGCCGTCATTTGAATTTGCTGTCTCATCTGTATAGGCTACATATATAACAATATAACCACTAAAGAATGAAAGTTAAAAAAGGAGCGGCAAAAAATATACAAATCAAATAATGACATTGAAGTTGAGTATACTGAAGGATTGGACAAAATGACTACTCTTATAACGTTCGTATGTGGGACGAATTTATTCTGAGAATATCGATACTGCTTCGCGTGCGTCATAATGTAAACGACCAACATATGAGAGCGCTCAAACATTTTACGAAATGAAAATAAGCTATAGGCACGTCTTTGAAGGTCAGCTCACATTCGGCATTATTCCAAAGCATTTGAAAGTCCACAATGAACCAGTAGCTGAAGATGTGCTTGCCGCTTAACTGCTTTATGTAGTTAGGACGGAACACAATAAATATGTTTGCGGGCCGTCTGCGGTTCGCAACAAGAACGAGACCGTAATAAAGTAGTAAAATACTAAATGGCGGTTAAAATTTATTAAACTGCGATATGCGTGCAGTACAGATTAGTGCAGCGACAGCCGCGTACATATGAAACTGTTGAAGTGATATTCCTAAGCTGCAGTCCCGCGACACAAAATGCTCAACTTCATTCAAAGGGATGACACTGGGTTGTTTTTTTAGGTAATCAAACACTGTCCATTTGAAACGAATATGCGTAGAAAAGAAATATAAAATCAAAGCACGTCTTAAAGAGCCAATAGCACCAATATAAGAATTATGAATGAGCCGAATATTTCCTATAGCACTGAAGGGCAGTTCTTTTTTAGTTGTTAACATTGCGATGTGACTATCCTGGACTGTCTTATTTATTTGCTCTAGAAGAATCAAAATAAACATCTGTTAACATAAAAAATAATATACGCCCAATTATTAGGGCAATCGTTTTGCATTCAGTAAATAGTTTGTTTCAGAAAACGTAGTTGAAAATACTAATGCAGGTAGTATGGCTGAGACGGCCAAAGACATAAAAGTGTTTCATAATATTTTTATTTTAGCTACAATCGCCTTTGTCCCTTCCTATTGCTTCAACAAAACTATTAGCAACTAAGCTATTATACCTGACTGAACTATGACGTTTTGTACTAATAAAAACAAGGGATTGTAATATATAACATGCGGAAATATTCATGACTGTAGCTCCTCTCTCGGAAGTGCAAATAGTGTAGGGCAGGGATTTTATTGCAGGCGAGGACTTGACTTCATTACATGAATTTGAGTTTAGCTTCATGTCCGTGAGGGAACCATTCCTTCGGGTGGCCAGCAGCACAAGCGCGCTCTCAGCTATGCGCAAATGGCTTTCCGCGGCGCGCACCAGCATCTGCCTCAGCAGCCCAGACAGCACCAGGGCCAGTTGCTGGGGCCGCGCCAGAGGAAGGGGCATCAGCAGCGGCCATGTCAGCATCAATGCCAGCAGCACCCCAGGGGCTTCCAGATCACAGCTCGAATCGCACAACCCATGCTCGGGGCGGGCAACACAAACACCACCTCGCCGGAGGAGCGAGACAAAAAGGCTGCAATTCGCGTCCTCGCTCGGTATATCCCATAGGAATCTCTCGACAGGCGCATCTGCTTAGAAGCAGCAGGCGCCTCCTTACAGGATGTCCATAATCATGGCTAGTCACCAGACACCTCCACGAATTCCTTCCATCCTGAAGTGGAACGAACGCTGTCTTGCCACGCGCTACTCAGAGCTGCGCTCACAAGTGTCAAACAAGTCTCCTGAGGTTGCAGCGCTGCCGGAGACGTACGTTCGTGCACAAGAGGAGGTTCCCCAAATGCTGCTACCCGGCTACGTCGGATACTAGTTCCCAACAGCGTGTGAGGAGGTGCCCTGTGCTTCAGTGCCGTGCCGTGATCGTCAGCGCAAGCCAGAGAGACATAGGTGTGCGGTATATATGCGGCGCGATTTCCAACATGTCCTCGTGACTCGGCGGTGGAGAGGAGTGATGTGTAGTAGCGTGTTGTTGTTAAAGTCCGCGTCTGTGGTGTGGACACATCTGTGGCTAATGTGTACATGCGCCCAGCTGTGAAGTGTAACGCCCAGTGGTTCAGTGCAGGCTCTTCGTGTTGTGCCTCCCAGCAAATCAGCCTCGGGGACATCAACGCCGATCATTGTGCGTGGGGAAGTGCCCGAAATACCACGCGAGGAGACGACCTACACGCTATGGCGACGCAGCTGGGACTCACACCGCTGCACGCCGCCGAGCCCACCTTCTGGCGACGCTGCACCATCGATGTTGCCTTTGCGTCCACCGGCATTGAGGTGACCTGGCATCATGCACCATTACTCTGGGGCTCAGATCATTTCTCCATTTTCATTGAGGCCACTGCCAAGGACGCGCGCTACGCGCACTTACTTCATTGTCAACTGGACCCGCTTCCGCAACAAACAATAAGCCGCCGCTATATCCGGCGCGGATTTCTTCTCCAGCTCGTCCGTAGCGCGCTCGCAGCCACTCACCGCGTAGAGGTTCGAGCACGGCAACCAACGCCCGACAAGTTGCTCGACCTGGGACCAAAACGCGACAAAGCTGCGCAGTGAGCGCGGCGGATAGACCAATGACCTCACAGGACAGTGTACAACCGACTCGACGCGGCAGCGAGGAGGCACTTCAACAAACTTTACCGCCGGCAGTGGGCATCAATCTGCAGGAAGATGGAGGAGGACTGTAGCTCGCGATGGCTCCTTATCATCCTGCGACGCATAACAACGCCACAAGCGAACCCGCAGCCACTGGCAGCTCTCGCCATCTCGAGGGGCATTAGCTACGAGGAGCTAGCTGATCGGCTTGCGGACTGCTTCGCGTCGCAAAGCCCAGCGAACGCAGGCAGCCAAACTTCAGCTGTGAGCCCCGGAGACAGCGCCAGCGTCGATACCCCTGGTGGCCCTTGTGGCGCCCTCTTCATAGTGACGGAGCTCAACAACGCGCTTCAGCGCTGCTACCGTCGCTCGGCGCCAGGGCCGGCTGGGGTGACTTACCATACACTGCGCAACCTGGACCCAGATCAACGGCTGGGTATCCTGCAGCAGATGAATGTGGTGTGGGAACGCGGAACCCTCCCGTGGACTGCCGCAAGGCAGTCGTCTGCACCATCCTCAAGATAGAAAGCCCACCAACCCAGCTCGGGGGAAACCGTCCGGTGGACTAACATCTGCGGCTGGTTAGCTCACTGAACACATTACTTTACATCGCCTTCAAGAGCGGGCTGCGGCGGCGGATTTGTTCGATGAGCGGCAGACGGGCTTTCGCGGAATGCGCTGCACAGCGGATTTCTTCTCCGATGTTGTCGGCGCGTTCGAGCATGCGAAGGCGGTGAGGCAGGTTGGGCTGCTTCTACTGCTGTGTCGGGCGCGTTTGATAACGTCGGCCACGCTCCCATTCTCGCGACGCTTGAGAAGGTTGGCGTAGGCGGACGCCTAATACAATACGTTCGAAGCTTTTTTCAGGCGCGCTCCATGCTCGTTCAGGTGGAGGGCGCTCTATCGGCGTCTCGCTTGCTCGGGCTAGGCCAGCCGCAGGGCTCTGCCCTGTCACCTTTTCTATTCAATGTGGCGATTTCGGTGGTGCCGGGCTGCCTGCCCGCAGGACGCCGGCATCATGTGTACATCTCCATATACGCTGATGACTTTGCTCTGTGGTGTCTGAGACCACCGGGCGAGACCGAGCTAGTGCACGCGTGCCTACAGGGAGCTCTGACGGTAGTGAGCGACATTTTTCGTTGCCTAGGTCTCTCGCTAACGCGGACAAGTCCGCCTTAATGGCTTGTGTTCACCAATGCAACGCCTCCAATACAAGCTCAATGCAACCAATGCAACGCCCCCCTACGAACTCTGCTCGCCCTGGCCCGCTGCTATGGATGTTCAGCGAGTGATCGTCGGCATCGGGAGAGAACGCACCAAAACGCTCTGTAAAGTTCAGCACCTGACCGCAGCCGTAATCTACGAGGAACTCCAACACCACCTCCTCGTTTGCACAGACGGCTACGTGGCCAGAGAGAGTTGCTCGCTAGCAGCGGGGGTTACCATCCCCGCCCTGCAAGGGCACAGACAGCTGCACTGGTAATTCCTGGGTTCTTTCATCACGGCGGAGCTGCTGGGTATACGCCTAGGCCTGAATCTACTGCTTGCACTGACTCCGCCCCCACCCAAGTGTGCCATGCTAGGCGACTCCCGCGCCACCCTCAGCCGCCTTCGAACCACTGGCGGGGAAACTCCGCTGCTGTGTCAGATTCGCGCGCGTCTCGAGCGCTTGACGGAACGCGGCTGCGCTATACGGGCACAGTGGATCCCCGTGCACTGCGGCATCGAGGGCAACGAACGTTCCGACGAGCTAGCGACCGCAGCACATGAACTCCCTCCTAGCGACGACCACCTCCGGGCGCAGCACCCCGACCCACGCATCGCAAGAGGTGAGCGCATTAACAGTGTCAGCGGACGCTCGCTGACTCGGCTGCAACGCGCAATGATCCTCCGTGCACGCATTGGATGTATGTGGTCACAGATGCGCCGGATGCGCCACGGACTTGCTACCAGTGACGTGCGTGACAGCTGTCGCGCGGTAGAAACTCTCGAACATCGTCTACTGCACTGGGCGGCTTACAGAGCGCAGGGGTAATCGCGGACAGCGTAGCTGTACTCCTGTGGCCGCCGGGCGGTGCGCGCATGCGCGAGCGAGGACACGTGAGCCTGTGTGAATATACGTGGGTGAATATAGTGCGCGCTGTGACCGAACGCTGCGTGTGAGTGATTCCGGACGATAACGGCCGATTGGCTCACGTCGGCCGAGTGATTTGTACAGTGTACAAGTGCGGGTGTTACATGGACGCAGAGCTATTGCGGAGGCACGTCCGATGTGCAAAGTACTCAGTGACCTAAGACATTTGAGAGTTGGCCTCAAGCGGACTACCCCATAAAAGTTGTTATGAATAAATACATAAATTTTCTGGCAGCTGTTCTGCCAGAAATTTTCTGTTCTGCTATGTTTTCTGCATTTATCATTTCTGAGATTGTATAGGTTGCTCTATTTACTGCTGATGGAAATATTTTTGTAAATTGACAATATATTTCTGTTACACGACGTTGTTTTTTTATTAACGGGTCTAAGAAAAGGGTGCAAATACACCATTTTTACGCGTCTTTAATTTAACGTATTTCTGCCAGTAACAATTAAATTGCGTTAAGCGCCAATTTCTTTAATGAACATCATTTGTAAGGCGAAAGCCTTGCTAACTCGATCTCCCGAATGCCTCGGCTCTGGAAACACTCGATAGCACCCATCAAGCTCGCAGTGCAACAGTAGTCTATCAACCTAAAAATCATGTGGAAGAATGCATAACAGATACCACTGTAGCAGGAAGCCAACCAACAGCGAACCTCAATGGGGCACCACTACTTAGCTTCTTTCGATTAAAAATGGTTACGCGGGCGATCGTCGGACAGCGCCTGCCGGGTTGTCATGCTATCTCCCGTTCTATTCAGCATTTACCTACTCTTCAAGTAAGAATCAGTTTGCTGTAGAAAATATAACAGACGAATAAATTTATCTAATTGTTTGCCTTCCAATCAAGGTTTCGGCTGGAAAGCCGAAAATTACTGTTTCTTTCGTGAACATATTTTCTGTCAGTGAAGTAGAACATATATGCTCTGTACGGGGACAGACATGTTCTTTAAAAGTACCTGTAATTTCACGCCCATTTTTTTTTTTTACAGTGTACTGCATAGTGTACCATGCTGTATCTTTTTTTATTGTTACCTACCCTTTCCTTTCTCTCTATCGCTCACCTCTTTGATTTCCTCTGCCGCTTTCTCGCTACCCCTTTATTTCCGCCGCCCCGGTTCAGGAGCTTCAGATATCAGATAGCAGATACCGGGGCTGGCAAACATTTTTTCCTTCATATTGTATATATAATAAAACAGCCACTACAACAACCACAAAAACAAGATGTCGCTTCGAGCCGCTCGCCCAGAGCACTCCTGTAAGTCTCATCTACTTCGTGTTACGGTCAAAGTGGTTGTAAGCAACTGACTGATAAATATCACATGATTTAAGACAAAAATGTAAGTGCCATAACAAACATTGGATGTCTATAAAGAATCGCCGTAACAGAAAATGTGACACCATCATAAAAGTAACCTTTGCAACTGTAAATAGGGGTCATGCGGTGCCATTCGCAAACTAGATGAGGCATTGGTGATTATTATTGTAGAGTAAGAACACAAATTCAACAATAAAAAACGAAGAAAGTATCTTACACTTTCGGCACTGGAAGTTTGTATGCACTTTTCCTACCAGAGGAAGAATATTATCATACTGTCACGCAGTGGTGACGAGGTCGACGACACAAATGAAGGGTCGATGATTGCACTAACGAAACTCTTTATTTGGGCTGACGCGCCCGCAAAAGAACTAAGCAACTCGGCGACGGCGATAGAAGCAAACGTGCTCGTCGATCGTCGAACAAAGAATGCCCGTCACACTCGGCAACGCTCAATTTAAAGGCTGCACAGAACAATCTAGATAACGTCGCAAACAGCTACCAGCACGGGCTGGAACATTGTGGAAAGACACCCAAGTGGCCGGAACCTTCGAGACAGATCTCAGTGCATCTTGCGCTACAACAAAACTGATAAAGGTGTGACTCGCGACATCGAGCATTAACAAACAAAGATTACGGAACTGATACACGGTCCAGAATCAGAGTGATAAGCCTGTATGCCGGCGGCTGTTAAAAAACAACAAATACTGTTTTGAAGGTTTCGCGGCATTACTCCCCCCTTAAAAAAAACATCGCCTCGATGTTCCAAAACAAAGAAACTTAAACATAAACACTGCAAAGTTTAAACACCAGAGATTCTTTAACGCGCGTAATATGGCTTCAGTCGTACAACATGTACAATTTCTGGGCGTGCGCGTCGCCGTTGTGATGCTGACTTTCCGTCGGGAATGACTTCATAGTCCAGTGGTCCGACGCGGCGAAGGATTTTGTATGGCCCAAAGTATCGACGCAACAACTTTTCACTTAATCCGGGACGGCGAATTGGTGTCCAAACCCACACTTGGTCTCCTGGATTGTACACTGCGTGGCGTCGTCGTAAATTGTATCGTCGGCTGTCGGTGCGCTGTTGGTCTTTAATACGCAGCCGTGCGAGTCGTCGGGCTTCCTCTGCACGCTGCAGGTAGGCGGCGACGTCAAGGTTGTCCTCGTTGGTTACGTGCGGCAGTACTGCGTCGAGCGTCGTCGTGGGCTCCCTGCCGTACACAAGCTTAAACGAGGTCGCTCTGGTCGTCTCCTGGACTGCCGTGTTATACGCGAAGATCACGTACGGCAAGATGGCGTCCCAGGTCTTGTGTTCAGCGTCGACGTACATAGCGATCATGTCCGCGATCGTTTTGTTCAGGTGCTCCGTAAGGCCATTGGTCTGGGGATGGTACGCAGTTGTTCGTCGATGGCTTGTGTGACTGTATTCCAGGATGGCTTGCGTCAACACTGCCGTAAACGCCGTTCCCCTGTCCGTGATGAGCACTTCTGGGTCGCAGTGTCGCAAGAGAATTTGTTCGACAAAAAATTTGGCGACTTCTGCCGCGGTACCATTTGGTAGTGCTCTTGCTTCGGCGTAAGGGGTAAGGTAGTCAGTGGCCACGATGATCCACTTGTTACCCATAGACGAAGATGGAAAGGGGCCGAGGAGATCCATCCTAATTTGTTGAAAGGGCAGGTTTGGGGGCCGAATCGGGTTTAGTAGTCCTGCTGGTCTGATCGGCGGCGTCTTGTGTCGTTGGCACTCACGACACGTCTTCTTGTAGCGGGAAACTTCGGCAGGCAGTCGCGGCCAGTAATACTTCTCCTGGATTCGACGCAACGTGCGCGCAAATCCGAGGTGGCCTGCTGTGGGCTCGTCGTGCAACGCCTGCAGAAGTTCTTGCCGAAGGTTTTTAGGCACTATGAGAAGCTGCGCGGTCTTGTTGGGTGCAAAGTTCTTCACGAGGAGGCCATTGCTTAACGCCAACGATGATAAATGTCGCCTGAACACACCAGGAGGGGAAGCGGTCTTTCCTTCCAAGTAATCGGCTAGCGCTTTCAGCTCAGGGTCTGATCGCTGTTGTTCTGCGAAACTGCTGGCGCTTACCGGTCCCAAAAAGGCGTCATCGTCATCGTCCTTCGGGGGAGAATCGACGGGAGCGCGGGATAAGCAGTCTGCGTCGGAATGCTTCAGGCCCGACTTATAGACTACAGTCATGTCAAATTCTTGAAGTCGTAGGCTCCATCTGGCAAAGCGGCCGGAAGGATCTTTCAAATTAGCCAGCCAGCAGAGCTCGTGGTGGTCGCTTACCACCTTGAATGGTCGGCCGTATAGGTATGGACGAAGCTTAGAAGTAGCCCAGATGATCGCAAGGCACTCCTTGTCGGTCGTCGAGTAATTTACTTCGGCTTTTGTGAGAGACCTGCTAGCGTAGGCGATTACTTTTTCCTGTCCGGCAGTCTTCTGGACGAGAATGGCTCCTAGGCCTACACTGCTCGCGTCGGTGTGAATTTCGGTCTCGGCGTTTTCATCAAAGTGGCCTAGTACAGGAGGGCATTGCAGGCGGTGCTTAAGTTCGTCGAAGGCTTCTCCTTGCAGCGCTTCCCATTTAAAAGGTACGTCAGCCTTTGTAAGCTGCGTCAACGGTTCGGCGATCCACGAAAAGTTTCTGACAAATCGTCGATAATAAGCGCACAGCCCAAGAAATCGGCGCACAGCTTTCTTGTCGGCAGGCGGTGGGAATTGTGCAATTGCAGCTGTTCTCTCCGGGTCTGGGCGAATACCGTCCTTGCTAACGATGTGACCTAAGAATCGGAGTTCTTCGTAGGCAAAATGACACTTCTCTGCTTTTAGCGTTAGCCCCGATGACTTGATGGCTTCCAGCACTGTCTGTAATCGTCTTAGGTGGTCTTCAAAGTTTGACGAGAAGACAACAACGTCGTCCAAATATACCAAACAAATTTGCCACTTCAAGCCTGCCAGGACTGTGTCCATTACTCGTTGAAACGTGGCTGGTGCGGAGCAGAGGCCAAATTGCATTACCTTAAATTCATAAAGGCCGTCCGGTGTGATGAATGCGGTCTTCTCGCGATCTCTTTCGTCGACCTCAATTTGGCAATATCCGCTCTTCAGGTCCATCGATGAGAAGTACCTTGCATTGCAGAGCCGGTCGAGAGTGTCGTCGATGCGGGGAAGCGGGTAGACATCCTTCTTCGTTATGCTATTCAAGCGGCGGTAATCAACGCAGAAGCGAAGTGTGCTGTCTTTCTTCTTGACCAAAACGGCATCAAAACGACTGGTGCCGCCCAGGGGCTGTTCGATGGCTGGATTACGTCCTCACGCAGCATTTCCTCAACTTGATCGCGAATGGCCTGGCGTTCTCGCGGCGATACACGATAAGGGCTTTGGCGCAGAGGTCGGGCGTGTTCGTCCGTTATTATGCGATGCTTGGCCAGTGGTGTTTGTCGTACCTTCGATGACGATGAGAAGCACTCCCCGTAGCTTCGAAGCAGACTGAGAATCTGGTCTTTCCTGTTGTGGGTCAATGCCGGGTTGATGTCAAATGTGGGCTGACGGAATAGGTCCGGTGCGTCTTCCAGCGTTTGGTCGTGGAGGGAGAATACATCTTTGAGGTCCGCTAATTCGTCGAGAAAGGCGATCGTCGTGCCCTTGTTGATATGCCGGTATTCTTCGGTGAAGTTTGTTACCAGAACCTGAGCTTGACCTCTCCGGAATATCGTGATGCCTCTTGCGATGCCGACACCTCGTTCTAAGAGCAATTGGAGATTTCCTTCGACGATGCCTTCAGCGGTTTTGATGTTAGCGCTACCTACGCAGACTGCGATACTTGATCGGAGCGGGACGTTCAATTCTTCGTCGAGGACGTTTAGAGGGATGTGTTGCATTGACGTCGTCGTAGCAGGAATGGCTTTGTCTGCAGAGAGCTTGATAAGCTTGGATCGCAGGTCGATGATAGCCCTATGTTCATTTAGGAAGTCCATGCCTAAAATCACGTCGCGGGAGCACTGCTGCAAGACCACAAAGCTGGTTGGGTAAGTACGCCCATTTACGGTTATTCTTGCAGTGCATCGTCCCGATGGAGCAATCAGGTTGCCACCTGCGGTGCGAATCAGCGGGCCTCCCAAGTGGTGGTAACTTTTCTGAGCTGAGAGGCTAACGGTCCACTAATGACTGAATAGTCAGCTCCGGTGTCTACTAAGGCAGTGACTCTGCGACCGTCGATATCAACTTCAAGGTCACTTGTTCGCGTCCTCGCATTGCACGTGTGCCTTAGTGTCCGATCTCGGCTTCGTCGTTTCTTCAGGTCATGGCCGGGGCACACCGTTGTTACTTCGCTGGGCGGCGGTGTCTGCTTGCACTCTGGTCGTGTTGTCGTCGATGTCGTCGTGTGGAGCGGCGATGAAATGGTTGCGTCGTCGTTAGTGGTCGTCGGCGGCGGAGGATCCTCGTCTTTTCGCCGTTGAGCAACCTCACCTGCAAAGGTTGCTGCCTTTAGTTTCCCCTACGGGGGCGTGGGGACCTTCCGCGCACACTATCATCATAGTTACGTCCTGGCGACGCAAAGCGGGCCCTGTACGGCGATGGAGACCTGAATCGACGGCTTGGTGGCGCAATCTCACCGCTACGCAGATAGCTGTCGATTTCTTGCGGTCGTTCACCTGGGCGTGGTCGTGGAGCGTCGACTGCAAATCCGCGGAGACCGATTCGTCGGTACGGGCAGTGTCGCAGAATGTGGCCGGCCTCACCGCAGTGGAAGCATAATGGCCGGTTGTTCGCTGTCCTCCATGCGTCGCACTTCCTGGGGCTTGTTGGTCGTTGGTAGGCTTGGCGGGCGGGAGCCAAGGGGCGGTTTTCAGGAACAGGCCGGTAGCGACGAGGGCTCGGAAAGTCATCACGTCGGGGCGGAGGGCGACGTAATGCACCAGCGTAGTTCATCGCTGTTGCCTCTTGTGCTGGAAACGTCGCAGCCGTCGCTTCAGGAACGCCCAGCGCCTGCAGGACTTCTTCACCGACGACGTCCGCGAGCGTCGCCACCTGGGGTTGTTGCGATGATGGCTGCATTCGGCGGAGCTCCTCTCGCACGATCTCCCGGATGAGGTCACGAAGGTTCTCTCCACTTGTAGATGCGATGGGGTAGTGGCTTGAGTAGTCTGGATGAAGTGGCCGCTCGTAGTGGCGCATCCGGGTGTACAACGCCTTCTCGATGGCAGACGCTTCCGTTTCAAATTCCGCCACTGTTTTTGGCGGATTTCGGACAAGATTTCCAAAAAGTGATTCTTTGACGCCTCGCATTAAAAGTTTGACTCTCTCCCCTTCAGTCATGTTAGGGTCGGCGCGGCGAAAGAGGCGCTTCACCTCCTCAACGTACGCCAGGACAGACTCGTTAGGAAGTTGCAGTCTTGACTGAAGAAGGGCCTGGGCTTTTTCCTTTCGGACGATGCTTGAAAAGGCAGTCAGAAACGCTTCCTTGAAAGTCTCCCAATCCTTAATAGTTGCCTCATGATTTTCGAACCAAACTCGGGCATGTCCTTGAGGAACAAAGTAGACTTGCCTAAGTTTTGCGGCGTCATTCCAGCCGTTGAAATCTGCCACACGGTCGAAAAGGTCCATCCAATCTCCCGCATCTTCATCCGGTAGTCCATGGAAGCAGGGGGGCTCCCGGGGTTGGACGAAAATAACCGGTGCTGTAGGCTGGGCCATTGTCAGCGTCGATGCCTTCCGAGATCGAATGGGGTGAAACAGCAGACCGTGTTCGGGTTGTAGGCCTTGAAGTCGGCGGCTGGCTCGGTGACCTGTAGGCTGGTCTTCCAGGGCGACAGGAACACGGCTTGGGTCTTCGCTCGAAGGATCAAAGGCAGCACCTCCACCAGATGTCACGTAGTGGTGACGAGGTCGACGACACAAATGAAGGGTCGATGATTGCACTAAAGAAACTCTTTATTTGAGCTGACTTGCGCCCGCAAAAGAACTAAGCAACTCGGCGGCGGCGATAGAAACAAACGTGCTCCTCGATCGTCGAACAAAGAATGCCCGTCACACTCGGCAACGCTCAATTTAAAGGCTGCACAGAACAATCTAGATAACGTCGCAAACAGCTACCAGCACGGGCTGGAACATTGTGGAAAGACACCCAAGTGGCCGGATCCTTCGAGACAGATCTCGGTGCATCTTGCGCTACAACAAAACTGATAAAGGTGTGACTCGCGACATCGAGCATTAACGAACAAATATTACGGAACTTATACACGGTCCAGAATCAGAGTGATAAGCCTGTATGCCGGCGGCTGTTAAAAAACAACAAATACTGTTTTGAAGGTTTCGCGGCAATACTGTCAACAGTGATTGGCGGTACAGAAAACAAGTGTCTAATGCATAAAATATTTATCTTTGTGGGGACCTAAAGACGATGGAAAGCTAACTCAACTTACTAAAAAGATTTAAATGACGGAGTCATTGTATGCGTTTTGGTAGAGAAAAATATCTGCCCTTATGTTCTTGACAAAAATTATTAAGGCTGATGACCTCTATAAGGTATAAGGCCCAAACGAAAGTAAGGTTATGGAGGACACCTGGTCAAGGGCTCCGTAAATGTTGACACGGGGTCCTTTCACGGGCACTGCGATCGTAAAGCAAGCGCGCTCCTTGACTCCTTGATTTTAGTCGCTATCCAAACGCTGCCTCCACGTCAACGATTCCACTTCCTGTCCTTGAGTTAAGCCGGCACACCCAGAATCTAACAAGGCCGGTGAATCACCTTTTCTCGCAGCAGCAAACGTTCGAAAGTGGCTAGGTGACAAACGGTCAGCAAATAGATCAGTGCGCACAGGCTCGCGCAAACGGCGAGAGGACATCACGTGATTCGATTAATATCAGTGCTCGCAGCGTCTTGCTGGCATGTTCTTATCCTTGGGCAGTCCTGACGTTGCTGCTGCTAATTCTTTTCCATACAAACCTTAGCGCCTTATATCCTAATCATGTCGTATGTTTAATTACCCTACAACGCTGCCTATAATTCAGAGGCAGTACGGGAGGCAGGTAAGAATGTAAGGAGAATGAGGGTAATCGTTATATTATACATACAAGAGGAGTAAGCAGCGAAAGCATAGGGGTTGTTTTTATCAGTGTGAAGTGCAAACTTAACATGGACATAATGAAATTATGAGCATCTTTGGAAAATAAAGAAGCAACCTGAAAGTCTGACCTTTTGCAGAAATTTCACCGCCGACTGCTGCTATTGCCGAGACTGGCTACTTTTTAAAGTGCTGGTATATAAATGGCAGCCAAGGCTACGGTGAGTGATGACGTTACAGAGAACCCCTTTAACTTGGACCAGTCTTCGAACTTATCTTTGATGTTCACTGTGAATGGGCAAAAATGCCTCCCATAGTAAAAACGACGTTCAGGCAATGACAAGTCCTTTTGTATATGGCGCTGTATTTGCGCAACCTAACATTAAATAGAAAGATATAGTTGAGGAAAATATGCGTCTTATGTGAGCCAACTAGGCGAACGTAGGTGATTGGGATGAAAAATCTTTGAGGCACTGTTTCGCTACAGTATTGCATCATTTTTAAGACATCTGCACATTTTGCTTTAATCATGTTGTTTATTAGAAATTCCAAATAAGACATTTTCGCATAGAGCTGCAAGTGTCGGAACAAAAAAGCGGAATCGGCTACCTCAGGTGTACTTGCTAAAAAGTACAGCGAATACTTTTGCTAGTAACTATAATGATACTTTAATTTCCGCCTGCAAATTAGTTTTTTTGATGCCTCGTATCGAGTTAAAAGCTTTCTTCAAAGCTTTGCGTTTCGGAGATCGAGCCTTTTCATTTTTAGGCTTTGGTGTGTTAGGACCTACAAACCCAAATTTTGGAGATACAGGGCCGTTACGTTGGGGCTGAGGGGGTGATACAGGAAGAGTTGACTGCTGTGGTGCATATGTCACTCGCATGTTTTGCTGGGCAATAGAAGGTGGCACACCTACGCGTGAAATGTGCGGCGAAGGCGATGCAGGCAGATGTCGAGGGCGTTGTGGCAACGAAGAATGCATGGTGTTTGAACTTTGCGGTGTCCTAGAAATCACATTTGGAGGTTGTTCTACAAAAGGCCGTGTTGGACTTGGTGGTGGTGATTGTGAAGGGCTTAGGACGTTTATATGCACCGTGAAAAGTGGCGGTGTTGGTGCCGCTACCGAACTATCCGCTTCTGATGGAGGTGGAAGGTTTGGTCTTTGCCAAACTTGCTGCTTTGGCAAGGGCAGCTTAACTCCAATAGTGGCCGAGTTTGGCTTTATTGTGGTAGATACAGGAAGTAGGCTGTTCTGCTGATGCGGTGTAACTCTATTAGATGTCGGATTTTGCCGAGATGAGGACTTAGCGTACGATTCCTCCATCGACGGAAGCCGGATAGCTCCATATGAGCTGGAATACGACTGAGATGTGGTAGGTACGATGTCTTCCTGGCTCGAATGAGGTAGCTGATGCTCAACAGGCACATCTTTCAAAGACGGCAACGCATTTTTAGCCGGGTAATGGTTTGGCTCATGCACTTTTGGTTGAGAAGCATTTCGATTGGACAGCGTAGGTTTCTTTTTCCTTTCATTTTGGTTCGAATAAGGTGACATAAGTTCAAGAGGTGCCTTTTTCAAAGAGGTTGACTCATTTTCAATAGGGGGATGGCTGGGCTCAAGCGCTTTGGATTGGGAAGCATTTCCTTTGGACACTTTAGGTTTCTTTACCCATACAACTTTCTTTTTTAGCACATATTTTTTAGACACTTTAGGTTTCTTTACCCATACAACTTTCTTTTTTAGCAGATATTTTTTACCGCTACCAGAGGTAGGCTTAGATTCATTTCGCTTGCCTTTGACAGGTAGCTGATTTGTCTTAGACAACGGAACTTTATCAATGCTGCTAATTTCGGAGCCTCGATTTGTAGAGTTCGCAGGGTCCACGGTGCAATCTATCTCTTTCGTGCAACTTGCTTCACTTTCAGGCGAATCACACGGCTGAAAAGAAAAAAAAATTATTTTTCATCACCTGCTGTGAACAGATTTCCAATAAATATATTCATCTGAGTCACTTTCTGTAATCAATGCTACATTTTTACAAGCCGCACCCAGTCGCGCCTTGTGTTTTGTCATACATATCCTTCTGTCCAGACCTAATTTCACCAAGCACTCGACATGCTCTCTAATGTCATCAACATGCATTAGCAAAGTCTTCGAACACCAGATTGCGCTACAGCACTCTTCGTTCGGTTCATAGGATACTTTTGTGCCAATAAAAACGCAGCATTATGAACGAGTGACTTGTTATTGGACGGAGTCGAAATCGGCCGCAAAGGGACGACCTGGAGGTCAGTGCTACCCCCACCTTGTATACCGTCGCTATGCTGCGTCTTCCCGGAATATTGCCTGAGGTCCAGGGGCCTCATTACACACTCTACGCGGATGACTTGTCCCTGTGTATAAGTAGGGGCCGTGATGGGAGGATAGAGCACAGGCTTGAAACAACCGTAGGATTCGTGGACGCGTATTCCGAACCAATTGATATTTTTCTGAGGATAACCGGCATTGACATTCTCACGACGGAGAGCATACGCGTTCCAAGGTCATTAAACTCTGCATGCTTACTCGGGTTTTCATTTTCGTGTGTGTGTGTGTGTGTGTGTGTGTGTGTGTGTGTGTGTGTGTGTGTGTGTGTGTGTGTGTGTGTGTGTGTGTGTGTGTGTGTGTGTGTGTGTGTGTGTGTGTGTGCGTGTGTGCGTGTGTGTGTGTGTGTGTGTTTCATCTCGTTTCTAGGAGCCGTCCCGCGAAACGCGCGTGTGGACCGGCGCCCGCACCCAGCAGATACCTTTTTCTTGTTTTTCGGTTACGATGTGAGCTGTTCCTGCGTATGCGCGTTGTGTGTATCTTTCATAAGGGTGGCGGTCTCGAGCACTGAAGAGCCCTTGGTTGAGTTTCTGTACGTTTATGTTTCTTGGGTATGTGTAACGGATAGACATAATTCTTATGCGCGTCCTGAACACTGGCATGCCAGTAGCTGAACGGCCGGGGTTGAGACGCTTCGGCGAACTCGATCTCAGCTATGGATTCCGAGAAACTGAGTGAACGATTGGAGCGGGACACCAAGGATGGTTTCGATGAAAAGAGACACTGCGCACGAACCGTGCGTTGCGGGGCTAGCCCCGGGGAGTCGGCCTAAGCGTAGGAGATACGGACGTTCTGCTGCACGCTCGCTTGGGACAACGGGGCGTCCTAAGCCGAAAGGCGACCCAACTCGGTGCGTGTCTCTTCTGTTTTCTTATTGACTGTGCTGTACTGTTCATCCACCTCGCCTGTTTTATTTAAACAAGTTTGTAGATTTATTTCTGCCTATTGGAGCAATCACAATCAGCGAATCAAGGGACCATCAGCGGCGAGAAATGAAAAACAAAACTGCAAAACCAACAATAAAAGTTAACTCGCATCCTGGAATTGAAAATTCGGGCGAATGGTAAAAATTCTGAACTGATTCAGACAATCCAAGCCAGCACGAGCGAAACGTCCAAGTTTCTCAAAGGAATAGCCTGCAAGTACATATGAAAGTGGGAGCCCAATTTAAGACTGGTGCAATTTTTCATGAATAGCAGAGTGTATGCGTCACCCTATACCTAAAACTTCACAAGGCGGGAAACAGAACCTGGACTTTGTCATAGACATCACAATAAGATTCTGTACATCGCACTATATAACACGTCTCGACGAGCTCGGACAAGCGGCTTGAGCATCGCATACCCAGGAATATTAATACAATAAGAGTATCGTCGAGAGGCTGGGGGAGGCTGGAGCACGAGCCCTGAACCTGCTCCTAAAGTACGACGAAAGTCGCCCAGCAGTCAGGGAAAAGTTGGAAGTACACCTATCCCCCATAATGATAAATCGGTTGATAATCTTAACCTTTCTAGCAAATGGCACCCGAGGCACTAGTCCTCAGGGGAAACAATGCGATGGTATCGCCGACTTTTTCCATATAATGTGGTGCCCTAGCTTTGGAGAGCCGAAAAGAAGCCGCTATTCCTAAGAGGCACTGCTGCTCAACCGGGAAGAACCAAACAAGCGTAAAGTGATCGGTCTGGCCATTGACAAAGAGTTAGCGTTACATTACTCCCTGTAAAATTCTGTAACTGGTTCTAATAAAGTTTTTTTTTTCTCTCTCTCTCTTCTTACGCGGGTGGGACGAGATAGAGTAGGGCACCATCACAACTTATCGTTTCTTTTCCTTTCGCGTCGGCGTGGGCTTAGTTGAGTGGGAGAGGAGTTACATCATTTTCGATCGCTCATGAGTCCGGTGCTATTGAACTTAACTCAAACACATTGCCGTTGCGGTTTATATGATATCCGCGTGCGCGTTTTTTTGGTAGTTAGTAGCTTTCGCGGGTGTTTTTGAGCATACAATGTGAAATCAGAGCTTGTCGCGATGTCAAAAATTCTTTAAATATGGAATTAAAACATCCATTGCATATCTCTGTTACCTATGGCAGGAATGCTGTTCATTGTTACCGGTACTGGGGAGACCTCCATGTAAAGGTCTAGTACGGCAGTTCGACAACATAGGCAGGAAACGCAAGCAGTATATGTCCAACAGCTTCGATTGAGGCACATTTGTCACAATCCTCACTATTAATTTGACCGAAGCGGTACTGCAAGCCGTTTGTAAAGGCAGATTTTAGGCGAATTCGGTGATAAAGCGTTTCCTCATCACTAGGAAATCAGAAAAGCTGTCATAAGTTTAGATGTGGATCGACGTATTAACGAAATTGGTAATTTTATAGTTGCTAATTTGAGATCATTGCACTGGTATTATCGACAACAAACATGGCGCTAAGCTAATTGCTTAATCATGCCTGGTAAGAAGACAGCGCAAAAAATGACAACCATAGGAGAGGACACGACATATTAGAACGCTGCTTTCAACTGATTTTATTTTGTCTGCATGCAACATTTATATAAGCGGTCACATAAAACGTCACACAAGGACGGCGCTAGCTATCTTTCACTAGCGTAACAAGTATTTTATTGCATCTTCATTTGTTGAAGTTAGCTATTGTTAGAGACATGTTATAGATATGAAAGTACCGCACATGACATACAACCAGGAACGGGAGGCCTATAAAATTTGTAATTTTGTTTCTCACAAAACCGCGTTCAGCCGAGTGAACGCTTATAGAGGGATAGTTATTGCAGTGGTCAGCTTTCGTTTCTATGTGGAAAGCTTCGAGCAAAGCTCTTGCTTTTGTTCTGAAACTCCTGCCCATAATTCTTGTTTCTTTAAATCCTGGTACACACTTGCATTCCATAACATGCTTCCTTAATTTCGAGAGCTTATATTATTTCATTATGTTTTTATACTGCTCCCTTAAACAGTCATTGTGGGAAGGCCGTGTATGCCGGATATAGCATTTTTCGCGGGAAAAGAGGATCATGTACACCCTTCCTATGGCATATCTATTAAACGCTTCTTCATGTTGTTTTTTGCAACCGCGCTCACCCTCACCGCAGATGCAGAGGCACAGCTTAGCCAACTTGTTTGGCGCGCAGAAAACCAGTGGCACATTGTGCATACTGGCCACTTTTTCTAGGTTATTCGACACCTTATGAACACAACGCATCACCTCTGGCTTCGCTTTCGTACGTCTGCCCTTTCAGGGGCTCCCCGTTTCTTTAGAAGTGTTTCAGCAACAGCTGTGATGACCGTGCAAGGGAAGCCAGCAGCCAAATGCCTGCGTACCTGCTCGTCAAAGCTATAACCCATTTCGTCCGAACACGTCTTCCGAAGCGCCAATTCCAAATAGAGTAAAGCAAATGCTTATTTGACAGTCTTACAATGCGACGAATCTAGGGAAACAGTTCCTTTTTTGCACCTGGGAAATACGACTAACAAGTGTGTCCCTGTGATACCCTCAGCCTCAGGTATAAAAAATGACTCCCTACATTCTGGTAGAGACCATAGGTGAAAGTGAGGTAAGGAAAATGAGACATAATTTTCAAAAAAACACTTCACGGCCATCCTTAAAGAGACAAAAAATCTTCGAGATATCTCAAAATCTTTAAAACCAGACGTCCTATAAAAGATTGATCTAAAAGGCTAAACACGAGCTGAAGTATAACTCAAAATGAGCGCCACACCTAAAAATATGCATATACCATCAAGCTGTAGAAAAGGCTGCTTGTCAAAAAGGATAAAAGCGACGCCCAAATAGAAGTCTAAAAGCTTTAAAATGTTGCTGAGATATATACTAATTGAGGACTGCAAAAAAAGCTCTCCCGAAACCTCAACAGATTCTCTCGCAGATGCTAAAAGATTAGTTTGTTGAATAAAAAAAATAATCTGGATTCTTTTGTAACAAGCTTAAGTAGACCAATGTGAATGATCCGTTCTCAACCAAGAGGTCTGAAGAAGCTTTAGGTTTTCCCCAAGATCGCCACAACGTGTGACGTGATCTCTGTTGATGCTCAGGATTTATTTTATTCCATTTCTTTTGTGGATGGAAGTGAGCCCACAAGAGTTGATTTCACTGCCACGCCTGTCTTCTAATAGGTTGCCTGCAGCATTGTCACGAATTCGGCACGAGACAACTTTATGAGCACCAAGCAAGTAGTATCTACTCCATCTGCGTGCACTCTGTGGCGCTGTTCTCTCGTGAATACACGCCGCTAACTTTCCCGTCTAAAACAAACACATCGTTTATACTCAGATTCGCTTGCAGAAACTTATTTTTCGTTCAAAGTAAATAGAACAGGCTGTTGGTCCAACGTTCTTAGCTTAGATCATACAGCTTCGGTCGTGTATTGAAGAACATGTGATTCAAAACGGAGGTCAAAATTTCTGAACGGAGATGAAGAGTTTTATTGTCCCTCTTGAAAGACATGGTAATTCCAATGGCGCTTTTAGCGCCCTCTCAGGCTCCTCATAAGCACAGAAACTGCCTAGGGAGCTTCTGACCTAGTGTGCACGTATGCTTGTGTACTCAACGCACATCAGTAGTGCAGAATGACTGATAATCAGGAGGAATGGCGCTAATAGGGAGGAACGACATGTGTCGTCTTCTCGTGTAGCGCTGGGTTAATCAGTGGGCGAAATACCAAGCTGAGCCCCGCTACGAAGACACTGACCTAGCAACCGAATCCCCCTCCGGAGTGGCTCAGTGGTTACGGCGCTCGACTACTGTTCCTAAGGACGCGGGATCGAATCCCGGCCTCGGCGGCAGCTTTTCGATTGCGGCGAAGAGCAAGGCGCCCGTGTGCTGTGCGATGTCAGTGCACGTTAAAGAACCGCAGGTGATCGAAATTTGCGAAGTACTCCACTACGGCGTCTCTCATAGCCTGAGCTGCTTTGAGACGTCGAACCAAACCAAACCAAACCGAAACATTTCGTTAGAGCGTTTAGTTCAATCAGATTTGATCAGTAAGAAAGCACTCTCACATTGAATTATCCCTATATTTATTTACAATGAAGCCGGCCAGATCCGCCGGTTCCATTTTTGTCATGAGCAACATGGTGCCACTTTCACTTCACATTCGGTAAGCAGTTTCATGTCAACTTTATAGCCGCGAGCAGAAGTAAAACCATGGAACATATTGAATACATCCATCAAAATTACTGCAGATGGTGATCCGAAAAGGTACAGAATGTTTGCTGCTTTTATGGGAGAAAATACGGAAGCTAACATCTGCTCCTTTTTCGAAGGCAGGCAGCCCAATTGGCATTAATACTAAGCAATGGTAGCCTTCGTACGTACGTGAAGGGATAGTTCAGTATAGGAGCAAATGCCGATTCCAGCGAACGTTTGTTGATGAAACAAATCAGCGTGTATTTACCAGTGTCCACAGATGCTCATTTTATTTTGCAACACATCTTTACCCACAGCTCATAACAGGAAATATTTCGTTGAATCAAACAAGCACCTCAAAAATGTTTGACTGTGGCAAAGAATTGGTTCTTTCACTTTCTATGGCGAGCTGATGCTCGAATTAGAAATATTTCGTTCAAGCGGTACTCATTGCCACGAGGTTTGCCTGTATCTCACCACCTTTTCTGCAATTTACGCCATTTTAAACGACGCATAACAGGGTAGATTTTCTTCCCATTGTACTTCACCTTTAATTGTTGACGGGGTCATTTTTTGTGCATGAATGCTGAAGGCGTGATCCTAACTGATGAAACGTGACGATCCGCGCTCAAGTAAGAAATAGGAAGCAGCTAGCTTGTTTCGACCCAGTAAACTTATAAAACAGAAACCTTGCATTACTCAAAGTTTCCTTACCAGGTAAAAGAACTGTGTCATGTAAAGATTATTTCGGACACCATGTGATAAAATACATAAATTCACAAAATGGGCTGGGACCTATTAATGTGAATAAATGAGAGTTACCTTATGTGCACACTTTTTGCTGTCTACAGTCTTGACAGCAGTTAGCGTCGGTCTGCGTGTTGAACAGAAAAATTGAAATCATGTTATCGTAATAAGTAAGGAATGCTAGAAAATGTGGAAAATGCAATTGCAAAAACAAGCGGCAGTGCTCATGTTGAAGGTACTGAACATCCAAAAGTAAACAAAAATAGAGAATGCTTGACTGGCGAAACTCATATAATATTATCCAGAGCCATTTTCGAAGAAAACAAAAATGAGACTTCAGGGACCTTCTATATTTGAACAAGCCTAATGTGTTAAAACGCAGATATGAAGTAGGTTTTTCAACTTACTTTTGTGAGAAACAAGAATCAATTATTTTTACAGCAATAAAGAAAAAATAAATGATTTCTTACAACCCAAAATAAGAATGCCGGTGGACCATAATGTTAATTTGATTCTAAGATATGAAACGCAGTAAAATGTACAAAACAAACTTACAGTGGAAATTCCAGCTATACATTCTGATACAATTTGGCTCTTGTGATTAAATATTAACGCATTGATGCACACATATACAAAGATATAACTGGGCTTTTCTTCGGAGGAGATAGTTTTTTAAGCCCCATAAAGACGATATTTTTTAATAACCATATATGTACGTGAACAAAATAGTTGTTCAGCTTCAAACCGGTATTTTGACTCTTTATTATTGGTATCTAAGTGGAAATAGGTTTCACACTACTAAATTATACTGCTAACTAGCCTGAAAACCGAGATACCTAAGCTGAGTATATTTTAGAGAAACATTATTAAGCTGCAGATAGGACGATGCAGCATTTCGAAAGGTCTTATTAATGGTGAATGTCGGACTGTGGAATGTGTTGAATAATTCAAAAGTGATATTGGAGTGTCTTTTCTGGTAGTCCAATTATTATTTCTCCAGCAGCAACTCTCCAGCAGAACGTTGAGGAGATAAGTGCGACGTTGACAGGTGAGGCATGAGCGAACGCACTTCAGTACGAAAGTGTACATGCCCCTCCAGTAGTAACGCGGTCGGAGACGAGTTTATGTCTTGAAGACACCCGTGTGACCAGATTGTGGGTCAGCGTGGAAATAGTCACAGATTTGCGAACGTAGCTGCCGGGGAATAACTAGCGACCACTTGCCGCCATCTGCGCAGTAGTTGCGGCGGTAGAGGCGGTTATCACGAATTGCGAAGTGGGAAGCATGGCGGCGAAGAGCACGTGATGGAGAAGCAGCTGTAGGATTGGAGATAAAGTTAAGGAGAGAATTTATCCAAGGATCTTGCCGTTGCGCTGACGGCATGTCATTGATGTGAAGCGATGGCAGGAAATCATCGAAAGAAGAAAGGCTCGCGACCTCAGCTGTAAGGGGGCAGCTGGAAAGTGCATCGGCGTCGTGATGCTTGCGACCGGAGCGGTAAACAACGCGGACATCAAATTCCTGAAGGCGAACAGCACATATTGCCAATCTGCCGGACGGGTCTTTCAGCGAGGAAAGCCAGCAAAGACATGATGGTCCGTCACTACGTCAAAAGGGCGGCCATCGAGGTAAGGGCGGAATTTAGTAAGCACCCAAATAACCGCTAAGCACTCTTTTTCAGTTTTTCCGTGAGAGTAATTGGATTCAGCCTTCGTGAGTGCACGGCTAGCATAGGCGATCACGTATTCAGTATAACCTGATTTGCGCTGAGCGAGCACAGCGCCGAGACCACTACGTACACCAGTGGCGTCTGTGTGGACTTCAGTAGGCGCTGTGGGGTCGAAGTGACGTAGGACAGGCGGTGCTGTGAGGATGCGGCGTAAAGCATTGAAGGCATCGTCGCACGTTGCCGACCACGACGAAAGACCGGAACTGCCGGACTGAAGGCCTGTCAAGGAAGCGGCAACTGAAGCAAAATTTCTAATAAAGCAGCGAAAGTAAGAGCACAGCCCGAGGAAGCTACGTAGATCTTTGATGGAAGTCGGTTTGCATGGGAAAGGCTGCTACGGTACGAAGTTTGGCAGGATCTGGAGATACACCTTCTTTGGAGAAAACGTGGCCGAGAATAGTGAGCTGGCGGGCGGCAAAACGACAATTTTTTAAATTCAGCTGCAGCCCGGCATCAGATAGGCTGGTCAAAACGTGCTTTAGACAGTAGAGGAGTGTGTCAGTCAGGAGAAAAGACGACAATGTCGCCGAGGTAGCAGAGGCCCGTCTTCCACTTTAGGCCACGCAAAATGATGTCCATCATCCGCTTAAATGTTGCCAAAGCATTACAAACGCCAAACGGCATAACTGTAAATTTGTACAAGCGGTCAGGAGTTACAAAGGCAGTTTTGGGGCGATCAGCCGCTTCCAGGGGAACTTGCCAGTACCCGGAACGTATGTCTAGGGAAGAAAATAGCTCGGCGCCTTGCAAACAATCGAGAGCATCGTCGATGCGTGGGAGAGGGTAGACGTCCTTGCGCGTAATCTTATTAAGGCGGCGATACTCGACACAGAAGCAGATAGAACCATCTTTCGTTTTTACGAGGACAACAGGTGACGCCCAAGGGCTGCTTGAGGGCTGAATCACGCCATTCTTAATCGTTAGGTCTACTTGTTCTTCAAAATATCCTGACGTTCGGTTGCAGACACGCGATAGGGGCGCTGTCGCAGTGGTGCTTGGGTGCCGGTGTCGATGCGATGTTGACTGTAGAAGTTTGACGCAAAGAACTTTGATGAGAGTCGAAGGAGGAGCGAAAGTGATGTAGTAAGTTCAAAAGCTGAGTGTGCTGCGCTGGAGGAAGATCGGCGTCGATGGAACAGAGGAACAAGTCTGTAGAGGGGGGAGCGGGTGCAGGTGAAGGGGGCTGAGCGCAGTCACGGCAGAGTGCTGCGCACCGTCAGGTTCCTGAGAGATCAGAAGAGATGCGATTGGCTGGATACTGCCGAGGTATTCACCACGGCGCAAAGCAGTAGGGGCGTTAAATGGGTTAAAGACCCATAATATGGAAAGGCCAGCGGAACTAGCGAGCACAGCGTAGGGCAATGGAAGGCACTTGCGGCGCTGGAAAGTATGGGCTGGTGTGAAGAGAACGGTGTCATAGATAACACAGGCACGACACGAACAAGCACAGAAGAGCAGGGAGGAAGTCGATATCTTCGGCGACGAAGGCTTTAGCACAGGAATTTCTGGTAAGGCATCGGGCAAAGTTGAGAACCCCATTCAGCTCGAGCACACTCGATAATAGCAGCGTGACACGAATAGAAATCAAAGCCTAAAATTACAGCGTGTGAGCAACTTGGCAGCACGACGAACTCAATCGTATAAAGGCAATTCTGGATAACTACTCGAGCTGTGCACGCTGCTAAAGGCTTGATATGCTGAGCGCTGGCCGTTCGCAATGAAAGCCCCGCAAATGGCGTCTTCACTTTCCTTAAAGAGCTACATACTTTTGCGTCTATAACCGAAATCGCAGCCCCAGTGTCAATTAGAGCCATGACAGCAACACCCTCGACGAAAACTTCAATAAGCTGGCCCGCCGACATATGAGGACTTGGGAAATTCTACGGGGTCGCAGTTCTCGCCTCAGTAACTACGGCCTCAATTTTTCTCACCTGAAGCGTTCGGTCGACGTCGCATAGTAGAGATAGACCGGCGTCGCGGCGACGGTGAACGGCGGTCGGACATGGCTGAGCGGTCTGGGGCGAAATGACGGCTGGCTGGAGGCTCAGTATATGCGGAATACTGCAGCGTCTGAGACCAGTATCCAGAGCCATGAGTAGGTGGTGCCCACACTGGGAGACGGTTTCGGCAATAACGAGAAATATGTCCAGCCAGCCCGCAGGTGTAACAAATTGGCCGGTTATCTCTCGTGCGCCAGGGATTGCGTGGTCTTGGAGCCGGCCGAATAAACTTCGCAGGCTCTCTAGCAGGACTAGGACGCTGCTGAACGTAGGCAGGTGGTGGTCGGGCAGCAACATCCGCCTATGTCAACTGAGCTGCGACAGGCATGGATTCAGGAGCTGGAGGAAGGGATTCAGCTACTTGTTGTTGAATGATCTGGCGCAAACTGGGAGCTAGGTGTGCGGAAGGCCCTTCATGGCAGGACATGTGTTCGCGCGAGTTATGGCCCTTTGTTTGCGCAGTTCATCATAACTTTGACAGTGTAACCAGTTAAGCGGCGACGGTGCGGATATCTCGCGTAGTCAGCATCTGAAAGGCGTCATCATCGATGCCTTGCAGAATGTGCTTGATTTTGTCGGCCTCTGACATCTGAGCGTTCACGCGCTTACACAAGTCGACGACGTCCTCGATATAACTCGTGAAATTCTCTCCAACCTGCTGAGACCACGCACGCAAGAGCTTTTCAAGCGCAGAGAAGCTGGCTTTGTACACGGACTATGATGGAATGTCCGCTTTATGGTTCCGAAACCATAGATTGGCTACGCCGGTGAGATAGAAAATCGCGTTGCTTAATTTCGTTTCCGCGTCCCATTTGTTGTAAGCGCTCACTCGCTCATAGGATGCGATCCAGTCCTCGACGTCATGGTCGTCAGTGCCGCTTAGGATGGCGGGGTCTCGCTGGCGGAGGGAGCTAGAACAGATGATGGCCGATCCAACTTCTACGGCTTGGTGGTTAACGTTCTCAGGTATCGCAGGAGGTGGTAATGTGCGGCTGCGGAGTCACAGGGCGAGAGGATAGATCTTAACCGGCAGCTCCGCCAAATGTAAGATGGGGGTTTATTGAGATCAGCAAGACTCGATCAGCAGGACTGGGCAGATGAGCGACGAACACAGCGACAGCGAACACAGTCAGGTGCAACACGCGCAGCGATCACGATGCCACTGCTTGGAATGTTTCTCGCGCACTACTTCCTCTTCACACTGTGTATATAAATGCCGTATGCACCTCTACGATGTTTCGCTGGCTACGGCGCAAGACTGTTGCTCAAGAGGCAGAATGTTCGATCCCAGTCGCAGGGGCTGTGTTCCTGTAGCGGCTAGAAAAAACGCGCCTGTGTACTGCATGTGTGTACGCATAAAATACTACTGGGTGGTCGAGGTTTTTCGAGGCCCGCCACTACAGCTTGCCTCTACGCCCTAGTACCTTTGCTATCTTAAGGCTGCAAACATATTTATATAATGCGGCAAAAGCTTGTTCTACAAGGTGAATAACACGGATTTTTTCCTAATGTGTTCTAAATCAGGCATCTGTTTGCTCTCGTAGACATGATCATAGCAGTCAAAATAAAAAAGGAAAGCCAGAGATAACAACCAAGTTCTCTTAAGAAATACACATGCAAAGGTGTGAGAATTTCAGAGCGAACTTGTGCTAGTGGTTTGAAATTGGGAAAGGCATCTCCGACGAATCATGGTTGAAGTGTATGAAATACAACATTTTCGGGAAGGTTATTTAGGGTATTATATGGGGGTTTATGGAGCCAAAGTTGATTTTTGCATAAAACCCAATATAAGTAATAATAATACTTTATTTGTCATTCATGGCGGGTGGCCCATGCATGCATGGGTAGCAAAAAGCAGTACTGCCCATACCAGGACAGCTTGCTTACCCTGACCTGGGACCCAAGGTGTCCTTCGAGATGCGAGTTGGAAAACGGGGAGGGATGAGATGTGAGAGATGGGAAAGAATGAAATGAGGAATGAGGAAGAAAGAATATGAAAATATGAGAGCCACTACGCCGCCTCCTCAATGGTCGAGAGATCATATGCTCGAGGTGGGAAAGACCCGGTAATGCACGTGGCAGGAAACCGTCGCCACATAGATACGGTACGGAGGAGCCAGATTGTGCATGGCGCACAGTGCGGGCGCGAAGCGGTTGGAGGGTACCATAGGGGTGGTTGGGGCGTGCGCTATCAATCATTGTTTGCTGGCCTGGTAAAAAGGCGGCAAAAATACTCATCGTAGCAGCTTTTACGCGTGAGGAGAGGGGCTGGCAGGATGCGTGTCTGAGAAGAGTTGCAGATGATAGTTTTGCGTAAGGTAGGCGTTCATTTTATGGAACAGCACGTCAATAATATGTATATGCGGCACGTCGCAGGACACTGGCAAGACGGATACGCAAAGCAGCAGAGTTTGGTAGCCAGACTGTCCAACAGTACTTCACTATGGGAAGTTCAAAGGCCCTGTAAAGACCCCGAAACGCACTAGAAGGCATGTCTGCTGTGAGGCGGGCGATGAAACCCAGCATGCGCCTGGATTCTACACATGTGCAGTAAACATGACGTGACAAGCGTGCATTCAATGCAATGCAGAGCAATGCGTGGTTGTCATACGCTGAAGGGGCTTGCTTCCAATGTTCCTCGCAGGTGGAATAAGGCTAGGGTGATGCAGGGTTGCGAAGGTCATTGTGGATGACTTCATGATGTTTGAGGGCAACTGTGGTTGTTTTGCTCAGGACTGACATGTGCTGAGGTCGTTCTGAAGAGCGGAGTAGTCCGCTAGTGTGCTAATTGGTAGCGGTAAACGAAATGTCATGAGCTTAGCCAAGTGGCAGGTAGTCTAGATTGCAGTAATACTGTCTATGAATATGGTGAAGAGTAGGTCCAAGAACACTTCATTGGGGTAAACCGGACAGAATGGCGTTAGACGTGGAAGTGGTTCCATGAAATACAACGCGCTGGGGTCTGCCACGGACAAAGTACTGCAGCCAAGAGAGCACAAATCCTGAGAATCCCTTGGCTGCAGCGCTGGATAGGAGCCCATCGTGCGGGAGATGATCAAACGCACAGGAAATATCTACCTGAACAAGTTGGCAAGATGTGTAGTTGTCAAGGTGTGCACGGACTGTGTGGACCAGCATATTGAGAGTAGTATCGCAGCTGCGCTGCTCACGAAAACCGTATTGGGTCGGCGACATGAGGCTGTTTTCTTATTGGTGGCTGCGAATCTTGGTATTCACAATCCGTTCAAATGTGCGGCATATGACAGATGTAGATGCAACTGGGCGATACAACAACAGGTCACCTCGTGCTCTATTCCCTTGGTAGATTTGTGTGCAGCGAGCCATCTTCCGTGCAGGAGGCACCACTGCAGCATCTATGATGCGCTGAAACATCTTGAACATCATTAACACCAGATAAGAGGTGTGCTGCAGGACCAGGAGGTGCATGCATCAGGGCCAGGGCTCTGAAACGGTCGGATGCGGGAACAAGCTTCAATGACATCGTAAAGAGTTATCATGACAGAGGACAAGGTAGTCATGCAATTTCTAATGGTCCCTCCTGGTAACGATGGCAGGTCAAATTCAACAAAAGACTGGCCTGTCGAAATGGGAGAAAAATATTTGTTGAATGCTTCTGAGATGCGACCGGGAAAGCATAGAGTGTCTGCATCTATCTGGAAAAACTGTGATTTCTTAGGTGCCTGTGCTGCGCGAGTGGCAATGCCTTCTACAAATTCCCGATAAGCCATCCGAATCCGTTTTTGCGGGGCACATTGGTCCTCTTTGGCAATGAGAAGGTAGGTAGGCAACCGATTTTTACGGGCGCTTCGACGCAGCTCTTCTTTCAGCTTTTCGTTTGCGTCGAGCTTGTATTGATAGTACAGTGTCAGACACAAGGGTGAGAAGCAGTGAAATATACAGGTCGTACATGTTATCAATGTTGTCAAAGAAGACGGCGCGACAGCGGACGAAGTACAGCGACCAATACGCCGCGTCCACTCGAAGAAAAGCGGTCCGTCCAGAAGACTGTGTACACATCCAGTGCGACTGGATGTGTACACAGACGCAGCTGCATGCTGCACACTACAGCTTGTTGAATCTGCAGTTGACAGCCTAGACGTTGGAGTGAAACCGGCTGCATGATGGGCAGCAGAGAATAGCGAGTCTTTCAATGTTGGCAGTAAGCACGTTGTACAAAAGCAATGGGACGATGTTGTGGCCAGTCGGCGGGAGATAGGGAGGGTAATCCTTTCGCGCGTGTGATGCAACCAGCGGTGCAACATTGGAGCCCAGCCATGTGGTCGTAACAACACGGTCACATCGAGGGCACACAAGACGTTTACCGCGTTCAAGGTTTGGGCTGATGTCACCAGAAATGAGTAGCAGGAGGTGTTGGTTTGGCCAATAGGATGGGTTCATGGGCTGCAATATGATGAAGTGTTACGAGAGTAAGACCGACGTGGACGGCCAATGCAGTCAGGCTTAGCATGTACGGGCCACAGCGAGAGGCGATGAATGGTACGCGGAGTTTGCAGGTTCCACGTTCACACAGAAGCTTAACCGCACGGTCTCGAGGAACACCGAAATTAATAGGGAATGGCCAAGCAATCCAACACAGCATTAATAAAAGGCAGAGCACCGTTAAAAACGCCGTCCCCAGTGCCATGGCTTGGCTTGGCAAATATAATCTTCCAGAAAGTCTTGCGTGAGATTGGTAAGCATGGGTTAGTATGTGGTGAAAAGGATTCATCATATTGGTGCCGCAGCTGAAATCCAAAGTTACACATCTTGATTGTTTTTTAAGGAGTGACGAAGTGTTGTAAAGAAACAAAACAAATATATAGGGTACCTAATAACTGAAATGTAGCTAATGTCACGAGTTTAGTAACACACACAAAAGCTTTACTTTACAATTTTGGCCATGAAATGTTTCATAACAGTAATCAGAAGACAAAGAAGTGGAGAAAATAAGATTGCTGAGTTTAACAAAAAAAAAACTTCAGTTCGCTACCCCGCACTGGGAGAAAAAGGGTAGACGGATATAAATGTATCGTCCTGAAGGCATGGGCCCCTCAGGAAAGTAAACGCAACTGCCAGACCTTCACGGCAGATGGTCACCGCTTATACTGTAGACGAATGCTTATTTTAGTCAGCGGAAGGAAGCAAGAAAGATTCTTCAGTGTATGGCGCAGAGATCGGCGTTCTGCAGTCTATTTGGGACATCTATATGAAATGATTTGCACACTGCCGCATACGTAACGCGCAAGGTTACCAGCCACGCTGATAACAAAGGATTATTGGTTCGTGAAGGAAACGGTGAACCACAGCCGCCTTATGTGCTCCTGAATACCCATTGAAAATAAATCCCTGCATGCTTCTACCAGTACTATTCTGAAGGTAAACCAGTCAGTGAGTTGCAAACGTTAGGGGTACATACAGCGAGAGTCGGATTGTTATTGCATGAAAATTTGTGATAACTGCCATGATTTTTTTATATCACAAATCCCCAGGAGCCTCTCATAATGAACCTCGAGAAACATCCAAATCAAGGAAACTGCCCTAAAACGCCAACGAATGTACTGCCCTCACCAAAAATACAATGCCCACTATAAAGGTATGCGGAGCGAGTGTGGGGCCGGGTGGCGGCGCGCCCGTCTCTAATGCGCGCCTGGTTCGAGGGTATAGCGGATGAGGAAGATAGTGTCCCTTGATCTCGGGCGCGGAGAGAGACGTATTCGGACTGGCTTTGTTACAGTAAGTGCTGCGTTCGCCTTATTTAAAGCGTCTACGAAGGGGAGCTTGCATCTATAGGGCCGGGTGGCGGCGCGCCCGTCTCTAATGCGCGCCTGGTTCGAGGGTATAGCGGATGAGGAAGATAGTGTGCCTTGATCTCGGGTATAGTGCTCTAGAAGATTGGGCAGTGTGTCGACCGCGCCGCGAAATGCATGGGAGCGAGGGGCCGCTTTTGCGATGACGGAGGCGCCGCAGCGCAGAGGGCGCCACCAGCAACTGGTGTGTCAGCCGTCCGAGCGCCCGCGTATGCGCGCTGTGCGGCGGGGCGGATACCGCGCGGACTGTACGTTCTTGTTTGCGTGCGTCGTCTCGAGCTGTTCGCGACAAGATTTTACAAATATTCCGGTTAACGGTGCTCAGTACTGTTAGCAATCACCTAATTTATTTTCCATTTTGGCCGTCGGCAACACCTCGGGGAAGTAACATGACAGGAGTTGGCTCCGAAGAAAACAGCTTGGAGAGGGCCGGCGTGCGACTCGCACAGCACGCTTCACTCGCCGTACAGCTTGCTTTAGCATTCCTAAAGCACCTAATTCACGCCCAGAAATGTAGTCGTTTTGAAAAGAGGGCAGTTTGGAGGCAGGATGTATGAAGAAGTGAAACATACAACACGTGCGTTCGAGCGCTGACTAAAACTGGTCACAGTAACCCCATTATCAAAACAGTCCAAAATGGTATATTCCGTTGTTTACCACGCCAACTATATGCCGACTACAGTACGTCACTGAAGCCACAAGAGAAGTCGGCATTCAGTTGGAATGAATTAAATGTGGACTACCCCGCATGGAGGTAGAGATGACCTAATTGTTGAAGAAAATGTTTCCATTCTAGGGTACGCAAGCCACTGGTAATATGCAAGTCATTGCCTCCAGAAGATGGCTGTAGTCCTGTTTTATGTATATACAAAATTAAAAAAAAAATGAATGGCTTTGAAAAAGAAATAACGACGGAAAATAGCGGACGCAGACTATACTGGTATACGCTTATTCGCTCCCGCTAGATCATCCTTCTGCGAAAGAGAGGTTGTGAGGCCGGCACGGTTTCTCACCACGAACAAAAATAGCGCTATAGGTCCGAAGCTAGGTCGCAAAATACTCAAAAATTTGGCTCTATGCACGGTCCTTCTCGACTGCTTTGCACTTCAGATTTTGCAAACTTCCTGTAAAATGTGAAGGTTCAAAAAGTTTGCCTACTTGGAGCACCAGAAAAGCTCCCACTTGAAGCAATGAAATTTATAATGTTTTTGCGGCTTCGCTCTTTGCGAAGTAAGCGAATCACGGCAAGAGTTCCCAAAGGGAAAATAATTAAATTCCCTTGGAAGTATTTCACGTGTAATATCAACCTTGCTAACAATTACAGTCTGGTTAGTACTGCAAAAAGCACTCGCGGCAAGTAGCCCGATTATATATAGTCCGGCAAGCAGTAGTTGCAAGTATATCCAGTCGATTACTCATATTTCATACCACACACTCAAAGAATAAACGCGTATTATGTCCGCATTTGATTTCGGCATTATTTTAATTGCTTGCGTATTAGGTGTTCATCTTTTTCGCATTTTTCCGCTTTCTCTCGGTGCGCGCCAAGAACTGCATCATACCTGCCAATTCGACGCGTAATTATAAGTGCTTTTATTTTTGTTTGTTTGCTCTGTACCATTTGATGCCAGTATCCGCCCTCAAGTGCCCGCGATGAACGTATTACGTATGTGACAGGTTTAATTTTTGACATTTTATTTGAAGTAATGCCGTAGCTGTACTTAACTTTTTTTTTTCATCTAAACAGCTGGTTCACCCTTTGGTTAGTGGCACGCAAACAAATGTACGTGATATACGTATATGTTAATCACGAACAAAGAATAAATGCTTGAGTCGCGTATACCTTGTTTATTTTTTTTTCTGCCGCGGTAAATACCACAGTGCTTTAAATTAGTACGGTAGTGAATAAATGTGTTTTGCTCGCACACTGTATTTGTAATTTATATAAGCGGTGATTAGGGCACATAAAGAACACCGATTAAAGAGATATATCGAGAGAGATATATATCGAGAGATATACTGACGATTTAAGATAAACGTTGTTATGTATTAATAAGCGCAAGCTGCAAAATGTAAGCAGGTGTTCGTAAATAAGGTTTATAAAAAATAAGTGTTCCTTATTACGAAGCTTATTACGAAGGCCTTACGAAGCACAAGCTTTGATTCGCATGTACACTGTTTTTCTCCGCGTGTTAATAGCGCTCCTGGGCAGTAGCCTTTATTCCCTTACGGGAAAAACGAATGCAAAACACCACGCTTCGTTGCAAACATCAAGTACAAATTGCTCATCTGGACGATTTGTAACTGCCCGCAGGAAGAAATGTTGAGAGTTTCAGATAACGATTCAAACACAGCGCGCTGCTCCGAAGGGCTACCTAAGCGTGCACAATGTGTCCAGATAGACGTAAAAGAACGGCAGGGATCAGTTTAAGCACCTGGAATAAGTCGCCTCTTTATTAATTATCACACTAATTGCGTAGCGTCTGAAAATCGCTTCAAAGAGAACCGCATCCCTCCTCTGTACCCCCGCTATCCCGCGGCCGCTACGCGCCGAGCGGCGAACGTGGCACCCCTGTTGCACGTCGCGCCCTCTCGCGGGAGTCGGTTCTTGTCATCGCAAAAGCGGCCCGCTCTCCGGCGCCGGTCGTCACACTGCCCAATATTCTAGAGCACTATATCTCGGGCGCGGAGAGAGACGTATTCGGACTGGCTTTGTTACAGTAAGTGCTGCGTTCGCCTTATTTAAAGCGTCTACGAAGGGGAGCTTGCATCTATAGGGCCGGGTGGCGGCGCGCCCGTCTCTAATGCGCGCCTGGTTCGAGGGTATAGCGGATGAGGAAGATAGTGTCCCTTGATCTCGGGCGCGGAGAGAGACGTATTCGGACTGGCTTTGTTACAGTAAGTGCTGCGTTCGCCTTATTTAAAGCGTCTACGAAGGGGAGCTTGCATCTATATACTGCGCCGAGTAACCTTCGTGACGCTCTACATTGCGCTTACGCGTTGCAAGCTGCAGCGCTGTCACGGGCTCTGGAAGATAAAACGTGGCGGCTGCTTACGAATATCGTCGGTTATGCGCGATAAAGGTTCAGTGGCTCAAAAAGCTTAATGTACGCTCCGCTATGAAAAAATAAACAAGAAAGGGTGTGAAGCCCTCAAGCTCCAGTCAGCAAGCCCTGGGCCTCACGTTATTCTTTTCAGGCCGTTTTTGTGTCTCTGAGATCGTTGCAAGGTTTTTACAACCTTTTCGCTTTACGATAGAAGCCTTACAGGCGCCACTGCCCAATGCCTCAGCCTTCCGGTGACAAAAAACACAATCCAAAAAAACAAGGCAGCGTGACTAGCGCAACGGTGGCATTGTCGCATTGGTCCAATAGACAGGTTAAAGTGTGGGGTGTAAAAACCTAACACGTTGAAATACGTCATGTAAAGAGCGTTTATTTAAATTACGGGTGCATTGAATTAAATTACAAGTATATTTTGTGGAAAAAGTTGGATTGAAAGGATTGATTTAGGCAGCGGTTCGTTAAGACTAGAATGTGGCTAATCGTAATGAATTATGTGTGGATCATAATAGGCTAAATATGGTAGCATAGGTCCTGATATATTGAGAGGTTACGTGTTCAAAAAAAAAATACTTTCTTCCGGTGAAACGCAAACTTTTGTGGTATACATGGCCTGCTGTAGTACAGATTGCCCATGGAAGCCTGCCGATAAAGAGACCAGTGTAAGACGAACGTTTGGCCTATTTTCTGCGCAGGTCTGCTTCTTTAGCACTGGTTTGCAAAGATTTTGACTTGGTGGCACAACACGCACAGCGTTTTTTTCCACTTATTTGATGGCTGCATGTAACGTGTTCCACATGTAACGTCTGTTTTATCAAGTTGGCGGCAGTAATGTTTGCTGTATGTTTTGCAGTCCAGCAAGGAAGTCAGCAGAGGAGGTGTTTCACCGACTGCAGATTAAGGTAAAGGGAGTAAATTGGCACTCTTATGAGCAGGCTTATGAGCAACTTAAGCTGTATCTGCCGAACGATGTAAGCCTCCTACGGAAGAATCACATCCTTTTGCAGATACAGCTACAGTTACAGATACAGAAAGATTAGGATGAGGGTCGGGGTAGAGCTTGCGGTCTAAGCGAGCAGCATTGTAATATTCTCTTTCGTCTTCAAAGCAAAAGTTGCTTCGACTTTCAACAGTCGGAAACCGCAGAAATGAAGCCCGAATAGAATCACTAGGAACGCACTGCTTGCGGCCAAGCACTAAGAATCTCTTTTTGTTATGGCAAAGCAAGCGTGAAACGTTCTGGATCACTCGCGTGCCGAAGGTGAATCTGCACTTTGCACCGATGCTAGCGCCTCCACACAGGTAAGAGTAATCACGCGACCACCTCACTTGCTATCGCGCAGCCATTACAACACCGTTTCCCTCGCCCTCCCTTAGAGTCAAGGAGGTGTTTACCCTCACCTTCTTTACCCTCGAATCAGCCTGTTCAGAAAACAGGAGCGCCATCTCCCGGCCCTGCGTTCGCTCCGTGTCCCATCGCAGCGGGATGCTATGACGGGGGCTGTACTTTGGGCAGCATCGTTAAGGATTTGCAGGCTACACCCAGAAACACAAAAAGCATCGCCTGTAACTGATCCGCGTGACTTTCCATATGGTGTAGCGCACATTATTCACCAGTGATGATTCAAGAGCCAGGTGTGGCAGCTATCACCTTCTTCACTGTTTTGGCATTAACTAGGCTTCTAGGAGATAAACAGGAACTCAGAAACATAAACATGAGGATGCGACTGATTGTTGTTGTGAGCAGGAACAGGCATTGTAAATAAAAATTGCGAACACGAATTATTCTAATCTCAGTTTCATTAATAGCATTGCACGGCCCTGACCAGAAACGACAAGTATCAGTTAACAATGAATTGGCAGTGTTTCTTGTACGTTTATGTTATAACAAAACGAAAAGAGAGGAAACATATATTTCACATGGGCTATTTAAGCGTAGATTAAGATGCGAGCTGGCGTCTCCTTCTGCATATACTAATATTATTCTTTAGCTGTCCCTGATATCACAGAATATTTGACTGGTAATAAAAACTACCTGGACACCCGAATGCATTCAGCAGGGATTTTGTTTCCGTTGTGTGCAGGCTATCAGAGATCAAAACTGATCCATGTTTTGACATGCCTAGCTGAAGGCAATAAATGTATGAATAACAATACTATTAAAAAAAAAAACAGGAAGAAACAAGTGAGAAATGTTTGTCATCCTGATACTTTCATACTTACAGTGCAAAACAGCCTGCCAATAGAAGCATAAAAAACGAGAATTCTTTCATGTCTCAGCAAAGCAAGGGTGCAGAACCATTTCAGACGATCGGTTTAAAGCCGTTTTAATGCCTGATGAGTGCTAGGTACGTAACAGTTTCTCAGAGAAAGACGCTGCAAGTATTTCCTTTACGACATGCGTCACCAGAAACGAAGGGCAGAGATTACAATTCTAATTCGATCTCAGCGCTAATGTCATATTTTTTTTTTGTATCTTCGTTTTGCCCTTGAGTAACACATGCTTTTTGAAAAAGCAGGCGTATCAGATCAGCTGAATTTTATTTCCTAACAAACGGTAATTTTATCATTCGCTATACCATAAATATTCGCGGACAAGACAGCTGTTATTACTGTCGTAAACCAGTGAATCTGAGATCAAATAGCAATTGGCTTTTCATGCCTATGCGGTTGCAGCCCCGCCTTATACCATGATCAGAATTTAGAATCCCTACCACTGTTATAAGAAGTTCATTTCAGTGCTTAATTGTCGGTATATAGGCTCGAATGAAGTTCCCAACCTGACAGCAAGAGGTTGGAGGCATACCAAACAAAATGTTGCCGCTAGCCCTGAACAGGGGATAGAAAAAAAATATAAACAATTATAGCGCAGTTTGCGCAACAGCTCTTCAGTGAAATCTCCTAATCATAGGCTAGTTTACTTGCACATATAGCCTCTGAGCAAAGCTAGGATGTTTGTAGCCGGTAACTACCAGCTGCCATAGTTGTGCGTGCGATTTCTTGAGACTGTGAGGGTTCAAACAATAGGCGATGATGCCACTCGGCAATTTCGCCCAAATAGTAATATTAACACTCATGCATTAACAGCCTTTCAGAGCCAAGATCTTATCTTTTCAGGGCTATCAACAGGCTTCAAACGGTCGACGCCACCGACGCACCGATGGGGAATTCTTTTTTGAAGTGACGCTACCAGCGCCCTCACGAAATCATAAAGACATGCTCACCGGCATTACGTCCATTCGGCAAAACCATTGGCCTGAGACGAAATTCTGGCCATGAAAACATAAATTGAAAATATGCAATTCGCTCTCATAGCAGAAACAAAGATGTTACTCCAAGTCACGCCGGGGTGGCGTCTCAGGCTATAAGAAACGCCGTAGTGAAGGTGTCCGGAAAATTCGACCATCTGGGGTTCTTTAGCGCGTACTCACACCGCACAGCAAACGAGTGCCTTGCTTTTCGCCTCCACGGAAAAGCGCAGCCGAGGCAGGGTTCAAATCCCAGCCTCGGCGGCCGCTTCTGTGTGTGTATGTGGCTCCAAGTATGTGGCTTGACTTTGTCGAAACAAAGAAGCAAATACACCAAACATTACATAATCACCCATTCGTTTATGACCACCAGACATGCAAATGAATAGAGGGAATTGTTCTATGTCGATAGTGATGCTTCAAAAACAGGATCTCGAAAAATATAATCAGGAGATGACTGCGGTTTCGTAATTTCTTTTTCAGGAATTTTTTAATTATTTTATTCTTTTTCGCTACGAGCATATCTATGGCCTGATATGAGCCTGAACATATTCCTGGAAATGTGAACGCGCCATATTGCACTACAACTTAGTTCTGAAAAGGCCAAATTTATTCCGCGTCTGCATTCTTTCTGTATACTTTCTCATACAAAGCGTGTGACCATCCACCTTTCCCAGACGAAGCTCTCAGGACATATTGGTCGATAAATTCGAGTATACAAGCTTCAGAGAAATGCTATGCATGGATTCAATTTTACTGAAAAACTGACCGTGTGTAGTCTAGCGAGATATCAAGCAATTCAAAGGAACGATCTGCGCAAGCGTAATATCCGCGTATGTTTACCTGAAACTTAACGTTTTCGGCAGGCCACACTCTCGAAAGAGCATCCATAGTAATATAAAGTTGCGAGGCGAGTAGAAAACAGCCTTGCACTTTTGTTGCCAGACATGTTTTGAACGTTGTTCTGTGGCCAATTTGCTTAGGCAAAGAAACGTACGTTCTTGCTCAGTTCGGCAGATGATGCTCGATATAAATGACTCAGTGTGCATATTGTATGGTGAGATGTTATCGGCAAAGGTTTGCGTTGGAGGAAGAGTGCAGAAACATTGAATATAATCCTGTTTTTTTCAAGCTATTTGAGTCATTATAGCACTTCTAAATTGAAGTAGATAAGTATCTCACACATGCGCTGTGCTAGCATGTGCAGTAGGTGGAAGGTCATATGAATGTTGAGATCGCATGAACAACGTTTCTTATCAATCTGATATTTCGCCTCCAGCAGAGATGCTCCATCGCTCCTTAACCTACTCGCCGTTAAGCGTACTTATACTTTACTAGTTTTCTTTGCAGAGACACAAATATTCGTACGTGTACTTTAAGGACCAATATAATAACTCGACATTTTTAACTTAAAACCTGCGCGAAGTGATACTATAGTTTCCCAATGCGGCGACCGCACAGCTTATGTCTAATTTGGCAGTCAGATGAGGTCGTCAAGTTACCACGCTCTAGAAACTTCTGTTTTGCACATCTGAGTTTTAAGGGAGAAAGCCCTACGCACGAAAGGCTAAGCTTATAATCCTGTTACTCGGGCAGCCATGCCCAATGCGACTCGCCTGCTAAGTCGCACTGTGCGCTTGCGCGTTTTAAAATACGGCGCTGCGCCTCCTTATCAGCGCAGGTTCCCTGTTTCTGTGGAAGCAAGGTTGTTTTCATTGGTATCATGGACGTGCGGGATGACAGCGCGTCGGGCACTTCCACTGGTGCCAATGTAGAGCTTTTACCCGCTGTTGGGTAGATATGATGCAAAACTGCTGTGGATATAAGCCGAAACTTGATCTGAGGAGACGCAGAGCAACATTCAGGAGCCCAGTTGGAATGATGTCTTTACCTGATACACCTTAAGGGGACAGGCAGTCAGACAAATTGGGGATTGAGCGACAGATGTAAGAAGTTAGTCGAAAACATTATGTGATCGTTCTTCTGCATCGGCTCTTTGACGTAGCTGACATTTTGCATCCACTGCGGGCAGTTCTGACGACACTAGTCCACCAAGTGACCAAACACGACGATTTGGCCTTCAAAAAGCAGCGCTTCTTACAGCTTAGCACGAGTCCACATAGCGAGGAGCAGTCAACGGCCATGATTAAACGTCCTTCTGCTAGACCAATGCTCTTCCAAAAATCGCAACACCGTCTTGTAATACTTGCAAAATTGCCACTTCGACTTCGCAGTAACCCATCCATGTGCTTTTCAAAGATGGAAGGAAATATGCTTAGGGCGTTGGCAAAGAAATTGTGGTGAATTGAACCAGTATCCATCCTGCCTAGGATTACATACCGATTTCCAATGTGCTGAATTGAAATTAACGGAGGCAACGTCATAAACTGAACAGATTCAGTGGACGGCTTCATGGATGCTCAGACGTTGGTAGACATCCATGTGTGTGGCTGTGTAAGAGCCGGTGAGTGGCATAAAATTCCAATGCGCCATACTTGTTATCCACACAGATGCTCGGAACAGCCCAAATGCTGTAATATTGCTGAATATGTTTTCGTTACGTATATGAACTTATTCATTAATTATCTGACTTCTGAAGGCGAGCTGCAACATGGCTTCAGTCGAATGCGTTCAGCAGATTCACGTTTTTATGATTTCACTGAAGAATCGAACGCCACGAAATCCATGGATTACCATTACTCTGGTCCCTTCTATTAAGAAGAAAAATAATTTGCGCAGAAAGCTGAAAACACAGCCTTTTAATACTGCTTTGAGGTGTAGACTGCGAAAATATTCTAATGTACTTTCCTCAGGGCTGAAATTTGCAAAGCTTAACTACTATCAAGATCGCATTTAAAAAAAACGGGAACGACTGTAGGCGCAACTGGCAACTTATTAAACAGTTTCTCAACAATGAAAATCGCGAAGCATGCATAACAAAAATAACATCTGAAAATACCACATATAATAATCCCAGCGAAAATGCCAACACTTTCAACCAGCACTTCAGATTTTCTCTAAGTTCACAGGCCGTCATCACTTTACCCTCCTTGACACGTTGCTCCCACACGTTTTACTTGCGTCCTACATCTGCAGAAGAAGTCCACCAATTCATTAAATCACTCAGTACGACCGGTGCAGGATTAGATTCTATTCATCCCTCTGAAGTTAAGCTTATTTCTGAAGACATGGGCGCAATTCTTGCAATTTTAATAAACAAGATATTTAAAGCAGGTGTTTTTCCAGACTGCCTTAAGGTTAATAAAATAATATACATTTTTAAGAAAGGTGATTGAACTTGTATCAACAATTACCGTGCCATTTGCATCCTTCCCTTTTTCAGCAGTCATCGAGAAGCTTTTTTACACACGGCTAATGAATTATCGAAGTACATTTAAACTCTTAACTTCTCAACAATTTGGATTCCGACCAGGCTATTAGCACTCATAAATTTTATTGAAACTGTGAAGCGAGCCAGTGACAATGGTTTAATTGTTGAAGCCATTTTTATTAATCCAACAAAAATCTTTCGACTCAATTAACAATCAAATTCTTGATCATAAACTAGAATCATTTGGAATCTCCGGCCCACCCCTCGAATTTATCCGCAGTTATTTAAGCAATCGATCTCGCGTAGTTCTTGTAAATAATACTTTTTCTACCAATCAGGCTGTAAACAAAAGTGCTCCGCAAGGATCGATACTTGGCCCTCTGCCCTTTTTAATGTTCATAAATGATCTGCCCGTTGCCCTAAATCATACAAATTGCATGTTATGTGCGGACGTTACAACCATTTATGCTTCTCACAGATCCACCGACACACTTCAACATATGCTTAACACAGACCTTAATAACATTACCACGTGGTGCAAAAATAGCAAGTTACAAACAAATCTAAAAAAAAAACAGCTTTCGTGCTATTTCATTCTCCTTTCGCTTTCATAAATGTTCTTCCTAGAATAACGATTGATAACTATGCGCTGCCTATCTCAGAAGCTTCCAAGATTCTGGGCGTAATTCTCGGCAACCACTTAAAGCTCCATCACCATGTTCAATCGCTCATGCGTAAAGTTTCGTTCGGCATTCACATCATAATAAAAACCCGCGAACATTTTCAACCTCACACAATACGTTCATTATATTATGCCTACACCCAAAGTCACCTTAATTAGTGTTTGCTTGCTGAGGAAATACATATTACACGCATATTGAAAGGCTTCAACGCCTCCAGAATCAAGCCATCAGGCTCATGCTATTCAGTTCATTCCAATCACACTCTCTGCCACTGTACCACAGTTTGAACATACTTCAGCTTCAACTATTATTCAGCCTAAAAGTTTCCATAGTTATGTATAAACTAATAACTCACCATGCTCATATTGATGGCATTACCAACCAGCTTGTAAATACTAATCCTACCAGGTTTAAACAGCGCAATAATCTTCTTTTGCCAAAAGTCAGGACTAATTACGCGGCATTTACTACCTTGTTTGCCGGCATATCCTACTGCAATTCTTTACCTCCATAAATTAAAGCATCCCATACTGTTCACTCATTTCATTTCCGCATGAAACAATATTTAATAAACATGTTAAATAGTTACATTTCTTCAACCGTTATAGTTCACTTCTGAATGTGCTATTTTGTCTGTTCTTAGCACTGAAGTTGATGATCTGTATATTTATCTTCTTCATTCTCATTGATGTATATTCTAAATGTTGTTTTGAAGGTTGTACGTTTACATAATTACTTGTTACATTTCTACCTCACTTGCTTTGTTCTGGGAGGTCCTCCCGACAGTCTTGTACTACGGGACCTCCTTCTATACAACTCTTACTGTATCCATTTTTTGTATGTATATGTATGAAATAAACAAACTTGAAACTTGAAAAAAAAAATTGAAGACAACATTTTGACAGACTGCTGTTTTCTCCGGTCCTAGTACAGTAATCTGTAGAAGTGCTCCTTGCTTCAGAAGAGCAGATATTTCGAAGCTTGCCCAAGTCCTGTAAGGGTAGCGAGGAAAAGTTTCTATGCAGTTTTATGAGTGCTTTGTGGAGAACGACAGAAAGGGCGCTTTAGTAAAGTAGCCGAGTCGGAATCGAACCATTGAGACTGAAATGAAAAATTAGGTTTGGACACTCTCACAATTTACTATATGACAGCTAACGGAGGATCCAGCGGGCGCTTCTTCAATCATTCATAACTGCACTAAAATTCAGGCTTTCTTCGTAACTCCCTTTTTCTTGATTAACGGAAAAAGAAAATTTTTCTCATATGGCGGCGTTCAGTTAGTTCAACAGCGCTGATGCCGACCGCAGCAACCGCCACATGATCCCTAATTTAAAAGCCATGTGAGTTTTAAACAAAGTGGAAGCACTTCAGAACACTGGATTGATTTGGACATTCTTCAAAGGCACCATGCTGTGGTCTAATAGCACATTCCTTTAGCGCTGTTAAAAATAGTTCTGCCCCATATCAAAGGTGTTTCAAGCCGTAATGGAGGCGACAACAGGAATTAAAGCTGTCGATATTAATTTTTTTTTTCATCAGTAAGAGAAAACAATATAGGATCCATCTGGAACTCAAAATATCAAGGCTAACAGACCCCGCGAAATAATGAAATTTTTCTACTACGAAAGTCAAGTCGCGTCACACTGTTGCGTAAAGTCAACATGCAACATAACTCTGTACATTCAACAAGCGAATATCGCTAATTTAGTTTCAAGAATCTGCTTAGCAATCACTGCATATACGTGAAAAACATCGCGAAGAACCAATTGATGATTTTACCTTCCTCCGTTGACCGTGGTCAGTTGTGGAGCTTTGACCAAGGAATCTGGAATACATGGTAAGTTCAGAACACGAATGTCTGCACTGAAGCTCGGAAAAGGTGTTCGATGTGGGTGTAAATATTGGACCCTGTCTGGCGAAATAGTGATATGTGCCGGAGAATAGGTAAAAGACTCTCTGGCAATGGGTACGCTCGTCGCGTTAGCGTTAGTCCACGTGGACGGAAATGAAGCGGTCTGTCGTAGTCGTACAGCTGTCAGCGTTGTGGACGAACTGTTGAGTAGGTATGGATAACTTAGTTGCAGCTTTTCTTGCTAGGGCTTTGAACGGACAAACGCTATGCACAGAGCATGGCGTTACAGCATTAAATAACCCTGTTCGTAGCTCCCCTTACGGGCCCCTGTTCCCGCATATCGAGTTTGAAACACTCTCCCTAATTCCTTAATGTGTGATTTTATATCTGAAACATACAATCTCTCACAACGTCATGAGCCCCCACATTGTGTGTAAAACTGCTTGATATGCAGGTTCAACAAGCCGTACGGTTGTACCTGCGTGGCCTGGGAGCAGCGTGTCAGACTCAGAATTCAAGGGTCTATAAAGCCTTGTATCTTCTCAGCCTCTCACGTCAAATGGGATGCCCAAATAGGCTTCTCCTGCAAGTCTATCACGTCACGTGGGCAGGCGGCTTCGCGCAACCCTACCACCGAACTGTGGCTGCCCGTGTAACCGCGCAACCAGAGTCATGCCAGCTATATTTAACGCTCAACAGCCAGTACGCCAATGATGGATTTTCCAAATAACGGGGCCATTATGGCTACCTCTTTAAACGACGAACTTCGGATAATGTCACCTAGCTAAGATGTTGTAAATGCTTTTAAATCTTTATACCTGCACACATCATCTGCGATACTAATAATGCAATGACCAACTTTATCTCTACGAGACATCATTGTATTCAGCACTTTGCATAGCTACATGGCCTCCGGAATTAGTGTCGTACACGTTCCCTCTAGCACTTCATCTCACTGCAGTAAGGCCTCATCAGCGCATTTCTATACAGAAATGTTATTCCCAATGCAGCAGCGAATCTCTTCCAGGAAGCAGTCTCCGCTCCTAAACAGCTCATCAGTATTGAGAAGGTATGTCAGCACGACGACACACTAAACGGTTACCGTCCTAGCTTCGGTGTACGTGCGCTTCTTGGTGTTTTCACCAATCTTTTCTAGTTTTCTCAGAAACCGACAGCAGCCCATTCAAGTGTTACAAAGCTGACGCTCCTCCTGTGCATGCCAAGCTGCTTATTTTAGTCCGTTTTAATGATAGACTTTTGTCCATTATTATCATTGCCCTCATCCTCCTGCTTCGGTCTCCTGATAATTAAAGAAATAAAATTCTATATCTGAAGAACGTACCTTTAGCCATCATTTCCTGCCGCAGCGAGATACTCATTTTGAAGTTAAAAAACGTTGAAACTGCCGCTTCGCGGAAATGTTTTGTATTCTCATGCTTTTATTCTAAAGGTGTTTAAAATAGAGATTAGCCTTTCGAAGAAACAAACTCTTCAATGCGATGGACACAGTAATAATATTTTTTCACACTATTAGCTTCTTCTAGAGGCCGACACAGGAATGGGCAAGGCTGAAAACAAAGAAATGCAAAGACACAAAATACAGGTACTGGTAGCGCACACTAAATGAGACTCATTGCCGCAAAGTCCATATGTATATACAGCTAAATAATTAAAGTCCACAAATTATTGTTCTCATTATCCGGCTGGACTGTTCGAAACAGCGAAGACGACTATGTGATGTCAATTTTTGAAATTAAGAAACACTAATTTTCTGAACCCCTGCAGAGCGAAAACATCCCGTGCCTCTTCTGTGAGAAACTGAAAATACCCGCAAAGAGATGCCCAGGAAGCTTGTTACAGAGCCAGCGTCTGATGATGGCGTGATGCAGTTGTAACAGCTCTCAAATTGCAGTGGAAGTTGGATTGTCATGTGAAATGTTTTGCTTGCCTTGAAGCTTGTCATTGCCAGCTTCATGGTCGATACGCTTAATTGCGACGGAGTGAAATAAGGCACATGAAGCGTCACAAAAGGACAAGCCGTTAGAATATGGCGCTGTTGCGTCATGACCGTACAGTCAGGGACAAAAGTTTTCGGGACGCGTATTTGTGGAAAAACATTTATTTCTTCGTTGCCACGCTAGTTTGCATGTGCATTTTGTTTTCTCTGAATGGGGCGCGCATGTCCCCTCGTGACCAAGTAATTTCATTCTGCATATTTACGCGACCGAGCAGAAATAAATATTTCCCCCTGAACTCGCATCCCGTAAACTTTTGTCCTTGACTGTACATAGATTCTGTACCAAGCCTTGACGTCTCTTCCGCTCGGTTTCTGTTTTCTCCATAAACAAGCGTCGCCCTTCCTCGTGGTGCAGGAGTTTAGAAAATGTATTTTGCTTCGTTTCAAAAACTCCTCTCTGGGAATATCTATCCAATTGCGATAAATAGGAATCAATCTAATGCGGGCAATTGGAAAGTCATCTGAGCGACGATTTCGCAGCGTATTGCATCTTCCGTTCAGTTGTGGTGGAGATGTTGTTAGTGCAAATATGTTTTCATTTTCAATTATGAAACTACAATACTTATCATTTGCAAATATATTGACTGGCACATAGGGCAGTTTTGTGTAACAAGGGTTTTGTCTAACTACAAGAAAAAGAAGAAAATAAATTGTAATTGTCTAATAATACTTTTCTGCTAATTTGCTTCAGCAACATCCCAATATACCAAAAGCTTTCAAAATAAAAGTGCCGCACCAGTATCTCAGATAAAGGCCACCTGAAACAGTCAATACAACTCGAAGGTTTACGTCGTAATTATTATCAATCATTAAGGCATGACAAGCGCAAAACGTGATAAGTAATAAAGAAGGGAGTACGAATATCTCATTATTGACAGCTTTTAAGGTGAAGAAAAATGTAGCACGCAAAATTTAAACCAGGAGAAAGACAAAAACAATGTTGTACAGATTTCCTACACATGTTACTATTGCTTTTAAATCTTAATTTTTGGCTTGCCACAGATGATTTAAATGATCCGAATTTTTATGAGAAATGCATTGGTGAGCCCGATGTTAGTTTTAAATAAATACATCAAGCAGCCAGCTAGCGCTTATAATTTTGCTGCAATCGTACAGCTCAATTATACTACTATACACTTCCCCATCCTGAGACTAAATTAGCAAACCTAAAGGGGAAACCCTCCTGAATATATTGATTTCTAAAGGCCAGTCACAAAAATAAATTCCTTCGATCTATAGTCGTTACGTCCCGTCGGAATGATCACGCATACATGTGTATAAGTTTTGAGGCCAGCTGTTGAAGCAAACTGAAACTTTTTATTAAAAATTATTCATTTTTTCCGCGCTACTTATCTCGTTCCTTGCTAGTTTTATTAACAAATTCTAGTAAGTCAATATAAGCGGGAAGAAAATACCACATGGTGATAGCACTCAAGACGACTGTTGAGACTGATGTAGCGCCAGACGGAGAACAGCTATTGTGCGCCTGCAAAGAAAAGAACAAGTTCGCATCAGGAGAGTAGGAGTGCGCTCAACTTTCTCTGAAGAGCATAATTGCTGCTACTCTGGATGTCAAAAATATGAAAGAAACATTATAGTTTTTAAGGTTTATTATTGCAACTTATTATTGGGTCAGGCAAAGTGATATACAGTAGTTATAGTGCGTCAGGAAGGATCCAACTGTTATCACAAAGGGCTTGGATACAGAATATCGCTGCACTCAGGAAAGGAATTCACGCGTGAAAAATTCAATTTGAAAAATATTCCGAAATGCGCCGCTCCAGGGAGAGAATAAATTCAGATGACACTTTTTAACATAATTATTCCTAAAGCTAAAGAAGCTTTGCTAAATACTTTGAACATTGTCACTTCCCAAATTCGAACTGCGAATAGCTGACGACAGAGCAGAGCGAATTTGATCTATAAAAAGGAATAAAAAGGAAGAAAATAATTCAGAGCAGATACAGCAAATTAAGTACAACATTGAAATGGATGCAGGAATATAATTAGGCAGAAACGGACAACATTGGCTAAGTTACTCTAGAAATTCAAGATAGGCTAAGAAGCTGTAGGTTCTTAGACGTTCGGCTTTTGTTATTGATCTAAATATAAAGAAAGGCAACTGCAGAAATTTTTTTTTGTGTTTCACCTTTCTAAAAATAAATAATTCTGTCACTGTACACAGGCGGTCCCTGTACCAAATATTATACGATTTTTACGTTGGGGATGAAATACCACAACTGCTAAAAAAAAAATATGCCGCGATAATTAAAATGAAATTGCTTTGGAAAGAAAAAGAAGTGCGAGAGCTATCCTGGTCGATAGATAGCTTAACACAATTTTTTTATTAATTTTGCTGTCAAGGATTTCCAATAATTTTTTAGAAAAAAAATAATAAAAAGCACTGATATAATATTTCGTAAAATATTCTGCGCGGAATACCTGTAAATGAGGCACTCCTTCATTAACTGCATCTGGAGCCCATTCTTCATTTAGCAGGTAGATGCTCAAATATACAAGTTTTAGTTAACTTTTATGCAGAACAAAAAGGTTTGCTAGGCTACGTATTTAGTGCCAATAGTTGAGGTGTGGATTTAAAAATGGAAATAATCAATTACAACCACATGGGGGGGATGTACAGGCTAGTAAAATACGAATAATTGAGAATATAAGAGAAAGACATATATACACAAAAAGCATTAATTCATCATAATCCTCAGCATAACTACTGGAAGCGCAGGGAAAAATTCTCCCTTATCCCTCCACTTACCCAGTTTCGAAATTACTGCCTCTAACTAATGCCCGCCAGTCTCCTAGTCTCATCAACCAGCCTAATGCTTCGCACCCCCTCGCTGCATTTGTTTTCTTTTGAAAATTAATTAGTTAATTTTATCTTATCCTATCTTATAGCAGTTATCTTATCTTCACGCTGCAAGCTCTGTGCATGCAAATTTCTCGATTTCAACAAGCACAGCATTGACTCATTCATATTGCTTGGGCCTTAACTGAAGGATGTACAGGCCTCCGCGCCTACATGTAGTCATGATGACCAGACAGTGAAAAGCTTCTATTAATATGAAGAATTTTCAAAAGGGGAAAGTAAAGATGCAGTATAGTGTACTATTGGGTGACTTCAATGTCAATGTAGAGTAAAAGCAGATGCAAGCAGGGGGTGACTATGGCATTGGCTCTGAGAAGAGCAAGGGCAGTTACTAGCTTAGATTGCAGAGTGCAAACGCTAATGAATCATGAATACCTTCTTCAGTAGACAGAAGAGCCGGAAATGGACAAATAACCCCTGACGAGGGGACTAAAATTAAATTGTCTTCATACTGTATTCTGAGGACCTCATCATGCAGGAGTTAGAGTTATTCAGGCAAGTGCAATACAGTGACCACAGGATGTTGACGTTGCGAGTTAGACTAAATCTCAAGAGGGAACAAAAGAGATGAGTATAAAGAAGTCCATCAACTAATTTGCGATGAGGGGCAGAGCAGAAGAATGAAGGATCTCGCTACAAAATACATATTTAGCTCTAACCGAGGATGGCGACATTACCCTAGAAGCAATGAACAATACCTCCAGAGATATTACTGAGTTCGTAGTAGATGCAGGCCGAAAAGGTAAAGAAGATGGCGGTAAACTATCTAGGGAGACGAAATATTTGATTAGGAACCTTCAAAGTATGAAACCTTACAACCAAAGAGACAGGATAGAATGGCAGTGATATCAAAATAATTTATAAGCATATGCGAGGCCGACATAATGAAGTGTAACATGGGCTAAATGAAGCATGCTCTAAAGAATTGGGGCAGCCTTAAAGGCACGAATAGGAAATTGGCCACAGGCAAAAACCATATGTGTGCCCTAAGGGACAAGGAGGGTCAAGTCATTCCGAAAATGGGCAAGATACTCAAACTAGCTGAGGAGTTCTAAACTAATCTATGCAGTAGCCAATGAAGCCAGGCTACTAATGAGATTGGCAGCTGTGTCATCATCATCATCAACCTGGCTATACCAACTGAAGGGCAAAAGCCTCTCCCATATTTCTCCACTTAACCCGGTTCTGTGCCAGCTGCATCCACTTGACCCCTGCGAATTTCTTAATCTCATCCGCCCACCTAACTTTCTGCAGCCCCCTGCTACGCTTTCCTTTCCTTCTTATCCAGTTGTTACTCTAAGCGACCATCGGTTATCCTCTCTTCGCACTACATGTCCTGCCCATGTCCATTTCTTCTGCCTAATTTCTACTAGAATGTCGGTAACTTTAGTTATTTCTCTGACCCACTCTGCACGCTTCCTATCTCTTAATGTTACACCTACCATATTTCGTTCCATAGCCCTCTGGTTTGTCTTAAACTTAAGCAGAACTCTCTTAGTTAGCCTCCACATTTCAGCCCCATAGGCGAGTACAGGTAAGATGCAACTGTTGTATACTTTCCTCTTGAGCGATACCGGTAAGCTGCTAGTCATAATCGGCGAGTGTTTGCCAAATGCGCTCCATCCCAATCTTATTCTTCTTGTTATTTCCTTTTCATGGTCCGGATCTGCGGTTACTAACTGTCCTAAGTAGACATATTCGTCTACTACTTCCAGTACTTTGCTACCTAATGTGAACTGCTGTTCCTTCCCCAGGCTGTTGAACATTACCTTAGTCTTCTGCATATTGATTTTCAAGCCTACCTTTCAACTTTTCCTGTCTAGGTCATCAATCATTATTTCCAGTTCATCCCCGAGTTGCTTAGCAAGGCAATGTCATCAGCAAATCGCAAATTACTGAGGTATTCTCCATCTACCCTTATCCCTAACTGCTCCCATTACACGTCTCTGAATACTTCCTCTAAGCAAGCTGTGAATAGTACTGGGGAGATTGTGTCTCCTTACCTAACACCTTTCTTTACGGGAATTTTGTTACTTTCTTTATGCAGAACAATGGTTGCTGTGCAGCCACTATATATATCTTCCAGCACTTACACGTACGGCTCGTCTACCCCCTGATTTCGCAATACCTGCATCACTGCCGAGGTTTCATCTGAGTCAAATGCTTTTCGTATTAAATGAATGCTCTGTATAAGGGCTGGTTATATTCCGAGCATTTTTCTATCACCACATTGATGGTATGGATATGATCGATAGTAGAGTACCGTTTCCAAAACCCTGCTTGATCCTTTTCTTGATTGCAGTCTAAGGTTGTCCTGATTCTATTAACCATTATCTTAGTAAATACCTTATACGTAATACACAGTAAGCTGATTGGTCTGTAATTGTTAAGGTCCTTAGAGTCCCCTTTCTTATGAATGAGGATAATTTTTGCATTCTTCCATGGTTCCGCTACCATGGATGACACCAGGCACTGCGTATACAGGGTGGCCAGTTTTTCTAGGACAATATCCCCCCGTCCTTCAGCAAATCTGTAGTTATCGGATCCTCTCCAGCTGATTTCCCCCTTTTCACAGTTTCTAGTGCTTTCTTGACCTCGTCCTTCGTCACCGGTGGAACGTCTGACTGTTTTTCTCTACCGCCAATCTCATTACGGCCCTGACTACTTTGGCTACTGTAGAGATCTGTATAGAACTCCTCGGCTACTTCGACTATCTTGTCCATATTCGTGATGACGTTGCCCGCTTTGTGCCTTATCGCATACATCTGGTTTATGCCTATGCCCAATTTCTTCTTTACCGCTTTAAGGCTTCCGCCGTTCTTCACAACATGCTCAATTTTCTCCATGTTATACTTCCTTTTATCGGCAACCTTGCGCTTATTGATTAGCTTTGATATCTCGGCCAATTCGATCTGGTCTGTTGGATTGGAAGCTTTCATACTCTGACGTTTCTGAATCAAATCTTTCGTCTCCTTAGACAGCTTACCGGTATCCTAACTATCCTACCGCCTACTTCTACCGCGCACTCAGTAATGATATCTCTGAAATAATTGTTCCTTGCTTCGAGGGTAATGTCGCCATCCTCGGTTAGAGCTGAATACCTATTCTGTATCGAGATCCTGAACTCTTCTGCCCTCCCCCTCACCGCTAATTCGTTGATGGGTTTCTTTCTTACTAATATGTTCCGTTCCTTCATCAGATTTAGGCTAATTCGGGACCTCACCCTTCTGTGGTCACTGCATCGCACTTTCCCGATTACCTCTACATCTGTGTAAAAGTCAGATATTCCGCAAGTGATGAAGGACGAGCTTAATAATTCTAGGAAACACTTTTAGACCACTGAACTGCGATGAGGCGAAATCATCTGTGGCGCAGTGGTCCGATGGCCTGCACTAACTACACCTTTCGCTCTCTTTTTAACCCCCACCTTGCTCCTTTTCCTTACTGCTCGGTTGAGATGTCCGCCGAGAATTGGGAAATACTATGCCTTTTACTGTAAAGCAATTTGAAACACCGCTGATGCTTGCTTTACTGCGCCTGCCTCTATGTCAAGTGTGGTGCGGCGTTCGAAGAAGCGCCAAATGAATGTGGCCCCACAGAAGCCTGGAATGCACGCCCAACGATTCATTTTTTTTTTCATTTTTATGGGTGTGAAACAATCAGACAGGATTTGAGATGTTTCCAGCTTGTATTCGCCGCCAGGCTATCGCCTCTTTATTATTTAAGCTTGGATCTGGTGGCGGCATCACACGTCTTCGTAATCTATAATTTTCGCTTATTTATTTTAAGGTTTGCTAACGTTCGTCCATATCCTGGCAGTCAGGCGGCTCCGCGTTTCCCGCAAGTAGAGATTTTGGACTAAATCATGGCCACCTCGTTGCCGGGGACAGACACGTGTGCTGGGACCCAAATTAAAGTTATGTGGCGAACGATTTTAGCTGCAGGTAATAGAATGTGGGCGGCGTCTTGCGAGACCCTGAATTTTCCGATAGTCCAGATCGCAGATTTACTGTCATAAAGATCAATATAGCCTTCGTTCCGACGCAAGCGAGTGCTACTACGACCTCTTCAGCCGTGTCTACGTTTCTGCTCCGGATGATGGTGCAGACGACTGGTGCGCCGATACCATCGACTACCGCAGCGACTGCCGCCCCCGATCAGCCGCTTGCAGCGTCTATGCAGGCAACGCCTTTTACTCTGAATTCTTTTGCTCTTTTAACCGGTGCTTCAGCTCTCTTTTTCCTTCTCTCCTTTTGATAATTTGGGTGAATGTTGCGGGTAGAGGTGGGACAATGATGTTCTCGCGACATTGTGGCGGTAGGCCAACCTTGTCGGCTGTACCCTTATCTGTATTTCGACCCACCCATTTTAGAATGGTTCGGCCCGTGCTTGTCTTACTTAATTTCATGTAGGGCGATTCTCACCGCTTGAGCAAGTTCCGTCCAGCTATTATGCACGCCCATTTCTAGCAGGCGTTCCTTAGAGGAGGAGATGGGTAGACCCAGCGCACACTTGACGCAATGCCTTTACATAACTACCGGATGTGAAGTCATTATGACGCCACTCTCGGTTATTAGACGTGGCTGGATATGACATCATGATGGCGTCACCATGTGATGATGTCATACTCACACTCATTTCAAGCCACTATATCTACATCAATCAGGTGATAGAAAAATGCTCGGAATATAACCAGCTCTTATACATAGCATTCATTGATTACGAAAAAGCATTTGACTCAGTTGAAACCTCGGCAGTGATGCAGGCATTGAGAAATCAGAGGAGACGAGCCGTACGTGAAAGTGCTGGAAGATATATATAGTGGTTTAAGAATATAGTGGCTGCACAGCAACCATAGTTCTGCAATAAACAAAGTAACAAAATTCCCATAAAGAAAGGTGTTAGGCAAGGAGAAACAATCTCCCCAGTACTATTCACAGCTTGCTTAGAAGAAGTATTCAAAGACTTGGAATGGGAGCAGTTAGGGATAAGGGTAGTTGGAGAATACCGCAGTAATCTGCGATTTGCTGATAACATTGCCTTGCTAAGCAACTCGGGGGATGAACTGCAAATAATGGTGGGTGACCTAGACCGGAAAAGTAGAAAGGTAGGCTTGAAACTCAATATGCAGAAGACTAAGGTAATGTTCAAGAGCCTCTGAAAGGAACAGCAGTTTACATTAGGTAGCGAAGTACTGGAAGTAGTAGGCGAATATGTCTTCTTAGGACAGGTAGTAACCGCAGATCCGCACCATGAAGAGGAAATAACAAGAAAAATAAGATTGGGATGGAGCGCATTTGGCAAGCACTCACAGATTATGACTAGCAGCTTACCGGTATGACTAAAGAGGAAAGTATATAACAGTTATATCTTGCCTGTACTCACCTATGGGGCTGAAACGTGGAGGCTAACCAAGCAAATTCTACTGAAGTTGAGGACAACCCAGAGGACTATGGAACGAAAAATGGTAGGGTTAACATTAAGAGATAGGAAGCAGAGTGCAGATTGGGTCAGAGAAATAACTCAAGTTAACGACATTCTAGTGGAAATTAAGAAAAAGAAACGGGCATGGGCAGGACATATAGGGAGAAGAGAGGATAACCGATGGTCGCTTCGGGTAAAAAACTGGGTCCCAAGGGAACGAAAGCGTAGCAGGGGCGGCAGAAGGTTAGGTGGGCGGATGAGGTTAAGAACTTTGCAGGGGTCAAGTGGATGCAGCTAGCACAGAACCGGGTTAAGTGGAGAAATATGGGGGTTGCCTTCGCCCTGCAGTAGGTATAGTCAGGCTGATGATGATGATGATAATGATATATTCACCATTGCTGACATCATTAATTTAAAGGCACGCAAACCACACCACTGCTGATGTCATCAATAGTTTTAAGGTACTACATACTGCGCGTTTGATCATGTCATAATTTATTTCAAGGTCTGACTATTGTGACGAAGACGAATTGAGGGTTTCTGCTGACAGACGACGACACTGAAGTATATGCAATAAAGTGGGTAGTACTGCTTTTCTCGCTGTGCTGGATAAGTTAGATTGGGTGAACTGGCCATATCAAGGCCCGACTGTAACATCTTGTCGCAGGCTGCAATTCGACACCAGTACCCCACAATGGACATCTGCAGGGGTTCAGGTTGTCACATTGCACCCATCAGCATGCCTATTGCCGCCGACCCAGATGATACGGCTTCTTTTTCAGCGGCCCCACAAGCCGTTGTCATGGTCCAGCCTCTTGACCCTGGCCCATTCATTGTTATGGATGATAACGTCGACATAGACCACTGGCTCGGCCTGTATGAGCACGCCACCGCGAATAACCGATGGGATGTCACTCTGATGGTAGCCAACCTTTTCTTCTTTCTGACTGGTATGGCGCACAAGTGGTATGTCACATACGAAGCCGAACTAACTTGATAGGAAATTTGTAGGCACAACTTGAATGACCTGTTTAATAAGCCCTTTGGGAACCCGCTCACCGCCAAGAAATACTTATCCCTGCAAGACGTATCCCTGCATTGCCTACATACAAGATGTGCTCGCTTTGTGCATCAAGGTGGACAAGGATATGACTGCAGAAGACAAACACGGCGATACCGCAAAGGTATTGTCGACGACGCCTTCAGTCTTGTGCTATGTAAATACTGTGCAACCGTTGATGCCGTGTTACGGACCTCTCCCCTCTTCGAATAAGGTAAACTTCATTGAATATTGCCTCGTTTTGACCGGCAGCCAAGCACCGCTGCTAGTTCTAACTGCGCTGAATTAGTGATATTAAGGCAGCCGTTTGCAAAAGATATCACTCTCATCGTGCTCCGCGAATTAAAGGCACTGGAACCTGAGGTGCCCCCTCATCCTCCAGTATCTTCTAACTATGCTGCTACAGTTCTCTTGATAAAATAAGTCCGTCAAGAGGTTACTCACATGGGGATCCCCATAGCCCACTCCATGACTTTACACGGCAACATTTCTGAACCTCTTGTTATTGCCTCTACCACTTCACGGAATTGTTTCTATTCTCGATACGGCTTTCGAAATACAGCGGTATGGCTCACTCCTGACGACCATCCCATATGTTTCTTGTGTCATAGTGTCGCACAGATCTCCCTCCACGGCTGTACTGCAAGCCGTTGGCTCTCAGCACCCTGCTTTTTTAACAATCGGTACGACGTTTACCCGCCGCGATATTATGCATCGCATCCTTCTCCACCATCTCACCAAGTCCCTCCCGTTTTGCCCAGAAGTCAGTCACCGTTACCACGAATCCGTTGCTCACGCTCTCTTGTTCCTCGCCGCAGCTCCTCGCCTTCATTCACCGGCTATTTTGCGGGAAATTAGGGAATGCAGCTCCAGGAGGTGACGCTGCATTCTCATCCCGGACGGCATAACATCTACCGACCTCTTCTGTACCAAGTAAATTGATCATTATTTCTGTGGATGGTTTTTCAGTTCCTGCTCTGATTACTCTTTGTATCCAGACATATGTTAAGAGTTCCTCTTTTCGCCATCATCATTAGAACGTAAATACCAAAGCCGCGAATCCACCGTCTGCGCAGCAAACGGCAGTTGTGCTTTTATAGCCGGCATCTGTACTGCCCGTGTAAGAGTCGCCGATCACCCTGCGAAGGTCTTGGAGAACATCACAGTATCAAAAAATGCATAAAACTAATATTTTCACTGCCTTGTACAGCTATCTTCAAGAGGTAAATCTCAGGCTCGACTTCTTATCCTTTCATTCTGCCCTCGTCAACTGCTCTGTCGTTCTTCTGCGCCTCAAACTGCCTATCTGCTCTGATGACCAATCCAACCCACCTCGCCTTCGCTCTGCCACGTTCTGTCGCCTGCCACCGCAAGCTGCCGTCTGTGTCTCTTTAGTGACCTATCCAGTCGTTCCTGATGGGGACAATCTTGCCTGTCCTGTCACTGATGTCGTTCTTCAACATAATTCTGCACTTCCTCATCTTATCGTTCATGTCTGTCGAAATCAAGCCACTCTGTCTGTCTTCAACTTCATTTTATTGCCACAGGTTCTCCTCGGAGGCACTGAACTGGCTGAACTCTCCTCGCTGATCCAATGCTCGGTCTTTGTTCTCAAGCATGTGTCTTCGTCTGAAGTTCCCAGTGCCCCTGCCCAGCCCCGCTCAAGTTCTCGTATAATCTCTGGGATGATTGCCACATATCTACAACATGATCTCGAACAAGTTCTGCACAAACTTCTGCTTACCGACAGCGATATATTCGACAACAGTCGCCGTCCGCTGAGTCAGACAACACTGTTACTTACTTTATAGACACCGGTTACGGCCGTCCTGTCCACCAGCGCCCATAGGTGTGTTCCATTCAGAACGTCAAGTCATCCAAAGTGAGGTCGATCAGATTCTCACCGACGACATCATCCAGCCTTCGAGTAAACTATGGGCATCTCCTCTGGTTCTGGTCAAAACAAAAACAACACATTACGTTTTTGCATTAGTCACCTCCGCCTCAACAAGGTAACTAAAAAAGATGTACATCCTTACTCTCGAAGAGACAAAGCCCTCAATTTCTTACACGGAGCCCCGTACATTTAATCGATTAATCTACGTTCGGGTCACTGGCAGATTACCGTGGACGAACGTGACAAAGAGAAAGCAGCGTTGACCACACTCGGTGGCATCTGTCAGTTCAAGGTGATGCCATTCGGCCTTTTTATAGCTCTTTCTACCTTTGAAAGGATGATGGACTCGTTGCTCTAGACGATGTTGTGGTTTTTTCGATGTTGCTTTTTCCGCCAAGATGGCCTTCAGCTCGACGATAAAAATGCCGCTTCGCTTAAAACGAAATTAGGATTCTTGGCCACCTAGTTAATACTGACGGTGTCTAGTCCTACCAAGACGAATCCCGCACAGGCAGTTGATTAGCAGCTCCTAGTTCAGCTCTTGACATCCTCCTCTTTCTGTCGGTTTGTGTCAAACTTTGTATGCATTGCCCGTCCTCTTGCCAACCAGTTGTTAAAGGACGTGCACTTCTCTTGGCGCCTGGACCAGGAGGGCGTTTTTCTGCACTTATTTCCGCACTCACCACACCGTCAGTCTTAGCCCGTTTTAGTCCGTCCGCTCCGACAGAACTGTGCACCGACGCTAGTGACCAGGGCATTGGAGCACTCCTTGCTCAGCGACCAAGTGAACACTGCCGAGTTACCGTTTATGCAAGTCGTCTCCTATCCGGTCCAGAAATAAACTATTTAATTACCAAGCGTGAATGCCTTGCTTTCGTGTGGGCGTTGACATATTTCTTCCTTAAATATTCGACTGACATCTTACAGTTGTTACACACCAACATGTATTTGCTGGCTTTCTGCTCTTAAAGACCTACTGGCCCTCTTCAGCGCTGGGTGTTCCGACTTTAGGAGTGCATTCTCGACAACTTAAAACTCCTGTCGACATCATTGCGATGCAATTGTTTATCCCGCTACCCAGTTAATTCCCCCTCATCTTCCGAGACGACGTTGAGAACTGCGTCCTCTCAACTTACGATTTCTCTAATATCGCCCATGAACAGCGCTTGGATGTCTCCCTTGTCAGAATAATCGACCAGCTCACCACCAACCCAACGCATCCTTCTGTCCCCAAAGTGCGCTTCAAAAGGATATCCTGTATCACCGCAATCTGCGCCCGGACGGCTCAGAGCTCTTGTTAGTGGTGCCTTACCATCTTCGTTCTATCGTTCTAAAACAGCTGCTTGATGCACCAACAGCTGGACACCAGGTGTTACCCGTACCTGTGACAACATATGTCGATGTTTCTTGTGGCATGAACTGGCATGGTCACATTCTGCAAAGCCGCGACATAAGGTACCATGCGCCAGCCCTTCATCCGAAGCTTCGCGGCCAATTGCGACGTTAGTCGATTCGGAAGGAGCCCTCAATTTTCTCCCGATCCAGATCAGTTAAATGCCACGTACTAAACCTTGCTCATTCCTTTTCGTGTCTACCTAGCCGTCGACCTTGCTACACTCCCAACTATCTCCCATACTCCCCTGAGCAATCGCATCGCAGGCATCATTGGCTTCTTTCTCCACAAGCCTGCATTCAATCATTGGCCTCCTGGTCAGTTGCTCGCCTAAAATCATTCCTGTTTTGTTTAGAGTAAGTGATAACCTTTTTTGCCTACATAACTCCTCGAATGTTTACTACCAGTTTGGCATTCAGGTCGACTGCCTTACTGAACGTGCGGAAAAACGTGCATTTGTGGTTCGAAAGATGCATTTTGGCAGCAGTGCGCACGTCGCATGCATCATACTTAACTCTTCCTGCTTTTGCAGAATTCTTTCGACGCTGGTCGTACATCGTGGAACAAGATCCTGGCCGGCATATCGTCTACGGGTGGGCACTATCGCGTCACCGCATCACAGTTCCGGCTGCGACGACCTGTCTGCGTGGGACTTCTGCTGTCAGCTGCCTTTAAAATGGACACCATAGAGAAAGAGATCGGTAAAGAGCGGACACTCGGCGAAAACTGGCCCCAGGAAATGACGCGCGAATTTTTGCGCTGCCGCCGATTGATGGATAGTGGCACCAGCGCGGACATGCGCGGACTCGCGCGCGACGGCACTCGCTGCAGCAGTAGCCCGCCGGATACGACAGAAAGTTGAAGGGAGCGAGCGGTTGTCTGCTCGTGCCTTGGCGCGCATGTGCGGCACAGACCGCATATTTTTATCTCTCGTGGGCTGCTACGCGAAACGACTGCGATTGGGAACGACGTCACGGTGAGCAATGTTTTTGCTGAACTATGCTGCATTTGAAGCAGTTTGCCATGACCACGCCGGCCGGTCCCAATTACGTTTCGCAGCTCATGAACAGGCGCGCAGGCTGTTCAGGCATAGAGAAGTTCAGGCGCAGTTCACGACGCTCCGGCAGTTTCGAACCGCGCCGAGGTTTAATGTGTTGCGTTCCTGCGAAACTGAGCTGCATTTCGAACAGTTTATCTCAGCACGCTGGACAAAGTGGCATGTGATGGTACCAAGGCACGCCGTTGCGCTAACACGGCGTATTAGCCTGCCGGTGCGGCCAGGCCTGACGCGGTTTGCCGAACGGCTAGTTTTCCTAACTGTCGCGTTTAACAGGGCCACAGTAAGGTAAGAAATGTTGCATTCCTGACTTTCTTGTCAAACTGCGCAGTATTGCAGGCAGTTTAGCTCAGTATGGCGGCGACTACGCTTCACATCACAAGGCGTTCTGGACGCGGTGACGTGACATGGCGTAAGGCGGTTTTGCGAACGGTTAGTTTTGCGTAGTGTCGCGTTTAACAGGGCAACGGCAAAGTGGGAAATGTTTCATTCTTGTCAAACTGCTAGACATTTTGGGCAGTTTAGCTCAGCACGGCGATCTGCGCTTCACAAAGTCGCGTATGAAAGGCTAGCCAACATGGCGTGCTCGCCAGCCGCGGTTTTGCGAACGGCTTATTTTGCGTGGTGTCTCGGTGCATTTAGCAAGACAACGTTAAAGTGAGAAATGTTTTATAATGCGGCAGGCTTCATTGCTTCAGCTGCTCTGTGCTTTTGAGGAATATTGTTAGTTTAGTGGCTGTTATTTCACTCATTGTAGAAATGCATCTTCAGATAGGTTCGGTCAGCCTTCATTTCCTGACCTCTACGTTGCAGGAGTAGCTTTTGTATCAATTTTACGAATGACAGCTTTTCTGTTCTGGACCATAACTGGTGCTCACCAAGTCTTAGTACGCACCCACATGCACAGATGTGCGCGCTGTGCAGTGACCTTACATTTCATTCCAGCCTTCTGCATCATCTTCATTCCTTTTCCAACAGCACTGCATGGACACGGACAGCAGCTGAAGCACGGCAGATGCGACGAGTGAACGGTGTGGCCTTCCCTAAGCGTCAGTACTCCTCTCTGCCCTGAACAATACAAGGTACCCTTGCTAAGTTAGCCGCGACTGGGGCTGTGTAGTTTATGTATAATGCCTGTTTTGTTAGCTATCATTTGCCATAATTTGGAAATCAACGTTATGCTATTTTTGCCTTTACCTAAGTGCTGTTGCTCCCCTTTGTATTTTTATTTTTCTGTACTGTGCACATCGCCTAATGTGTGCCAAATTTTGTAAATGCATTCGTCTATATTTGTTGCATCTGTTATGTTTTATATGCATCAAAATAAATGTTCATTTCACAAAGCACTTGCCTCTTTTCTGCAATACTGTTTTGCAAAGGCTGTGATGCGGCAGCGTTGATGGCTAGTTTAGAGAACTGGGTAGTGCGATGAGACGATAACCGATGATTGCTTAGGGTTAATAGATAGACAGATGGATTTAGTGAAAGGAAAAGCAAAGAAGTTGGCCGGAATATTTCAAATCTGGCCTGCTACTCTGCACTGGGGAAGAGGAAGGGGAGAAGAAAGAAGATAATTATGGGTGACGATGTGGGAGAAGGCATATGAATTATACTGTCACGTACACGGTGACTAAGGATACCAATGATAGCAGGGGGTAGCCCAGACACAACAACACAGCAGCACAGACGCAAAACGTGCAAGCGACACTTTGTCGTCCTCTTCAACTACGTCCTCCTTTCACACCTCAGTCATGCGCCACCTGGCAACGCTAGGTGTCATTACCCCCCTCCTTCCGAAAAAATGAGAAGGGCCGGTAAAAATGGTGTGAAAAGCAAGAGAGTGGTCACAGCGGGTGGCCATACGCTATCGGTGGTAGTACGGCTTCAGTCGCACAATGTGCACAATGTCCGAGCTGGGCTTTCGACGTTTTAGTTGTGTGGTACCGTCTGGGATAACCTCATAACTGAGGTCACTCACACGGCGCAACACTATGTACGGCCCGAAGTAGCGGGAAAGGAGTTTCTCTGACAAGCCTGGACAGCGAACTGGTGTCCATACCCAGACTTGGTCTCCAGGCTTGTAGTCAACCTGGCGGTGCCGGAGGTTGTAACGGTGCGCGTCAGTGGTCTGCTGCTGCCCAATGTGCACACGGGCGAGCTGGCGGGCTTCCTCAGCGCGGATGGCGTATTGCTGGGCATCTGAGGATAGCTGGTCATCATCCGGGCACGGGAGCATGGAATCGAGCATGCTCTGAACTTCGCGTCCGTAAACAAGTCGAAAAGGTGTGAAGCGCGTTGTCTCTTGTAGGGCTGTATTATACGCAAATGTGACGTACGGCAGCACCTCGTCCCAGGTCTTGTGCTGCATATCGACGTACATTGCCAACATGTCCGCAATCGTCTTATTCAATCTTTCTGTAAGGCCATTGCTTTGTGGATGGTACGCTGTGGCCTTGCGATGGGTTGTGCAACTCAGTTCAAATATGCGGTTGATCAGCTGTGAAGTGAAAGCTGTCCCTCTGTCGGTAATGACGTAGGAAGGGGCGCCATGCACAAGACTATGTTGTGCATGAAAAACTCTGCTACTTCGGAAGCTGTGGCATGAGGGATTGCCTTTGTCTCAGCGTATCGAGTCAGGCAGTCAGTAGCGACTACTATCCATTTGTTTCCGGCCTGTGACAAAGGGAAAGGGCTAAGGAGATTCATTCCAATTTGGTCGAACGGAATGCGGGGTACTTTAACGGGCTTGAGAAATCCGGCAGGCTTCTGGGGCGGTGTTTTACGGCGCTGGCATTCGCGACAGCTTCGTACATAGCGTTTCACAGCTGCGGAGAGTCCTGGCCAGTAATACATGCTGCGCACTCGAGCAAGAGTCCGTGAGCAACCCAAATGACCAGACGTCGGTTCATCATGGCAAGCAAGGAGAATATCCTCACGGAGCTCGCATACCACTACCAGAAGGTAAGTTCTGTCTTGGCCCTGGGAGTTTCTTTTATACAAGACGCCTTGCCGTATGCAGAAGGAACCAAGGTGCCGAGATAGGTGTCGAGGCAGGGTCGTATCACGCCCTTCCAGATAATCGATGAGTGGAAGGATGTCTGTATCAGCTCTTTAAAGATCACTGAGCTCAGATGCGCTGAGGGCTCCTAGAAAACCGCTATCGTCATCGGCTGTAGTATCGCCAGTGTCAACGGGTGCTCGTGACAGCGTGTCGTGTTTGCGGCCGGACTTGTAAACAATGATTATGTCAAACTCCTGAAGCCGTAAACTCCAGCGTGCAAGTCGTCCAGATGGGTCTCACAAATTTGCCAGCCAGCACAAACAATGATGGTCGGTGACGACTTTAAATGGCCGGCTGTAAAGATAGGGGCGAAACTTCATAGTAGCCCATACGACCGCCAAAATTCCTTTTCTGAGGTAGAGTAGTTCATTTCGGCACGAGAGAGAGTGCGGCTAGCGTAGGCTATTACTCGCTCAAAACCGTCTTGATGCTGAACAAGGACCGCGCCAAGACCGATACTACTGGCGTCAGTGTGCACCTCAGTGTCAGCCGCTTCATCCTAGTGCGCCAGAACAGGGGATGTTTGAAGGCGCTCATGAAGCAAAGAGAAGGCCATCTGCTGCTTAGAGTTCCACACAAAGGAGGTGTCCTTCCTTGTAATGCGCGTAGAGGTTCTGCGATCTGAGAAAAGTCCGCAATGAAACGCCGATAATAAGCGCACAGGCCGAGGAAGCGCTGAAAAGCCTTCTTATTAGGTGGAACGGGAAATCGTGCGACGGCAGCAGTCTTATCGGGATCCGGGCGCACCCCATCAGCGCTTACAACATGGCCGAGGAACGTGAGTTCTGTATACCCGAAGTGACATTTCTGGGGCTTCAGCGTGAGATCAGCAGAACGGAGGACTTCCAGGACAGCTCGAAGGCGTTCGAGGTGTTGATCAAATGTTTCGGAAAAAACAACTACGTCGTCCAAGTACACCAGACAGATCTGCCACTTGAGGCCAGTGAGGACGGTGTCCATCATCCTTTGGAATGTAGCTGTGGCAGAGCACAATCCAAATGGGGGTACTTTGAATTCACATAGGCCATCTGGAGTGACAAATGCGGTTTTTTCTCGGTCTCTTTTCATGTACTTCAATTTGCCAATGGCCGCTTTTTAAATCAATAGATGAAAATACTTCGCACGTCGCGATCTGTCCAGTAAGTCATCGATGCGCGGCAACGGGTATACATCTTTGTCATATTATTCAATTTGCGATAGTCAACGCAAAATCGAAGACTGCCGTCTTTCTTTTTGACCAGGACTACTGGTGAAGACCACGGACTTTGTGAAGGCTGCACAACACCATCATCCAGCATCTCCTGAACCTGTGTCTGGATCGCTTCTCGTTCTTTGGCAGACACACGATAAGGCTGCTGTCGTATTAGTGCTTGAAGTTTAGCAGCAGTGACTCTAAGGCCCGCCGTTTCTCCTTTGACAAGTGACAGGTAATGTCGATGTTGTCAAGAGATGGCTCGTTAGTTTCTACTGCCTTGGATGCAAAACAAACCGGATCGTGCGCAACATGGTCAACAAAAGCGATAGCAGTCCCCGGGAACAAGTGTCGGTGCTCATTAGAAAAATTTGTCACAAGGAGAGAGAGAGAGAAATAACATTTATTGCACCCGTCAAAAGGTTGGTGAGGATCCGAGGCGAAGCTCTGTCCTAACCATGTCCTCCCCCTCAGCCGTCGACCTGGATCCCTTGGATCTGAGCAGTGGCCAGAGCAAGACGGATGACTTCTCGTTGCCCTTTTTTGTTCTGCTTGAGACGTAGTGCCTCCCAGGACTCATCTGTTCGGTCAGGTTCTCCATATCTAGGACACGTCCATATCATATGGATCATGTCCGCTATGCCATCGCAACGTTTGCACCTGGGGCTAAAAATTTCCGGGTGCCACTTGCTGTAAAGCTGGGGGTTCGGGAATACTCCAGTCTGTAGCTTACGCCACATAACCTCCTCGCCTTTGGTGAGTTGCTTACACGCTTTTGGTAGTACTGATCTGCCTAATTTGTCATCATTTAGGATATCTTGGTAGGTGTTAAGGTCATCGTCGAACTGCAGGGGCTCCTCATCGCGCAAGGGGTACGGGGTTGCGCATAAGTCGTCACTGGGATCCCGGAATGTAGCTAATCCTTCGGCCAGTACGTGCGCTTTCTCGTTCCCCCTCAACCTCTGGTGCGCCGGTGTCCAAATGAGCGCGACCTGCTCTGCCGGTGGTGAACCACTGGCCAACACTCTTGCTGCTATGGTCGAAATGCGGCCCGCGTCAAAGTTTCTAATCGCTGATTTCGAGTCTGTAACTATAATTTGACCTGTTGTTGTGTTACAGCTAGCGCGATGGCCACCTCTTCCGCCTCCGTTGTGGTCGAATTTCGGGTGCTGCAGCAAACTACCGAGCCCCCGTCTTCTCTAGTTGCTACTGAAACACGTCCCCTACCGTTCGCGCATTGTGCGGCATCTGTATATAAGACGTCTTGTCTTCCCTGAAAACGGGCTTGTAGCGCTGTCGCTCTATCACTTCTCCGGCTCTCGTGGTAAACGGGCTGCATGTTTTTGGGGAGCGGAGGTATTTTTAATTTGTCCCTAACCTGTCTAGGTACTTTTTCTGTACGTCTGGAGCATGCTTGCGGCTGATACCCCAGTTTTTCCGGAATGCTCCGACTAGTCCGACTGCGCAACAGTCTCTAGTACTGTGAAGTCCTTGCAGCTTCAATGAGCTCTTCGAGGGTATTGGAGACCCCTAGTCTCATAATCTTGTTTGTCAATGTATTGGGTGGTAAACCTAGTGCCGTTTTTATCCCTTTACGAATGAGAACGTCAAGTTTTTCCTGTTCTGCCTTGTGAAGTCGTAAATACGGCGCCACGTAGACTATCCTACTGATTATAAAAGATGGGACTAGCCTAAGGAGGTTAGCTCCTTTCATTCCCGCATGTTTGTTTGCGATCCGCTTCAGGAGTCTACAGGTTTGACTGGTGCTAGCGTCTTGCCTCTGTATCGTTTCCGAGTTCATGCCGTTGGCCTGAATTCGTAATCCCAGAAATCTAATGGTTGCCACCGTTGGTATAACGTTACCGTTTACCCTGAGTGTTATTTCCGGGTTATCCTGCTTTATACGCCGACGATGGGGCGATCGCACTGACGTGAGAACGAGCGCTTCCGATTTCTCGGCCGAACATCTGAGCCCATTCAGTTCTAAGTATCTTTCTATAACTTCGATTGCCCGCTGGAGTGTCTGTTCAATTTCACCGTCACTGCCCCTGCACATCCACAGAGTCAGGTCATCTGCATATAATGTATGGTGTAGCCCTTGGATTTCCTGTAGTTTTGCGAGGAGACCAATCATGGCGATATTAAACAGCGTCGGGGACAACACCGATCCCTGTGGTGTGGCTTTGTTTCCCAGTCGAATACCGTAGCAGTCTGGGCGTGTTGGTTATTCATGATGGAAAAATACAGCGCAGAGAAGGACGAGGACAAAATGTCCTATGTGTCTTCATTGTCCTATGTGTCTTCATTTTGTCCTCGCCCTTCTCTGCGCTGTATTTTTCAGTCGAATACCTTCTGCTGTGTGTCCCCCCATACTGATAGTTGCAGTTCTATCGCTGAGGAAGTCGCGTATGTAGTTGTACGTGCGAACTCCAATAGTTGTACGTGCGAACTCCAACTAATCTCATGCACTGAGATTCTGCAGAATAGCCGAGTGCTTCACGTTGTCAAAAGCTTTTGACACGTCTAGACCAACGATTACCCTGGTGTCTACTGTTGAATTGAGTATGATCTGTTCTTTTAGCTGCCGCATGACATCGCATGCGGCCAAATGCGAACTAAATCATATTATGGTGTTCGGATAGATATTGTTGTCCTCCAAAAACCGGTTCAGCCGAGTCTGAACAACATGCTCCATTAGTTTCCCCACGCATGACGTGAGCGAGATCGGACGCAAGTGTTCGAAACCCGGCCGTTTCACCGGCTTCGGGAGGAATACGAGGTTTGCGGCCTTCCATGTCGCCGGCAGCCGACCGGCCTCCCAACACTCCTGCATGAATGCTGCGAGGTGTCGGATCGACGCGTCGTCCACGTTTCTTAGCATTCGATTGTTGACTCTGTCCGGACCTGCAGCAGGCTTTGTTCTCAGTCGATTTATTTCTGCCCGGACTTCGGCAACCGTTATCGGGCTATCTAGCTCCGGGTTTTCCTGGCCCTTGTAATCAGGCATTTGTTGGCTTATACCCTCTGCACAGTTCAAATACCGGTCTCGGACTTGGGCTATGAGAGTAGCCGCGGTCCCATCAAAGGTATGTATTAGCCTGTGAATTTGCTGTCTGGCCTCCCGTTTAGATTTTTCGGGATCGAGAAGATGCCGCAGTAAGTGCCACGTACTTGCCTTCCAGATATTCCTGTCCAGTTTTTCACAAATGCTGCCCCAGTTTTGCCTCGTTAAAACAAGTGGATTTTCTTCAATTTCTTTGTTAAGCACTGCCAATTCTCCGCGCAAGTTCCTATTCCCTCTTTTCTGTTGAGTCTCGTTTCTAGATCCTTCTTACGCCAGAGTCTGACCATGTGACGGCCTACTCCTTCAATGTCTTCGTCAACCTCCACCTCCTCCGTTGCTTCATTGACCGACTGAATGACCTTTTTATTCCTATCGTCCATGTTACTTATGCCTTCCTGGTCACCTGTGCGGCCATTTTAGAAAGCCTCGCAGTTCACCAACGTTGCGGTTTTGGTGCGGACGACCGGTGGGCCGTTATCTACTACGGTTTCTATGATTTTATGGTCGCTGCCTAAATTTTCACCTGTGTTGCACCACGTGGCGTAAATGCAGCCTCCGGTTAGAGTTAAGTCCGGAGATGTGTCTATCGAAACGCTGTTACCCTGGCGGGTTGGTTTCAGGGGATCCGTCAGAAGCAATAAGCCATTCTGCTGAATGCTGTTCCATGGAATAACGGCCTGGGGGGCGAGTTGGTGCATGATGGAATTGAACGGCGGCGCAACACGGAAACGGACACAGACAAGAAGGGTACACCACATGCGCACACTACCAACTATTTATTAAACGGAAAGGTGGCATATTTATACGTCCATCTCAAGCATCACACTCATCACCACAGTCCGCTCCAAACCCAACACGTGAACGCCGAGCAGCACCAACAGGAAATCAGACAAGATATTTCTAACCTCAGTAGATAAACTATCAAAAACGGGAAAAAAAACAAAAAAAAACAACTTTCTTTTTTTCTCCTCTTCCTTTTTTTAAAAAAAAGAATAAAAAAAATGGAAGGCAGGCCATATCTCATAGCAAATGCAGTGTGGACCGAAAACAGCAGCATAAGACATGAGAAGCGACCAGCCCGAACCCTAACAAATAAAAAAATATAAAACGATAAAACAATCGTAGCAAAAGCAGAGTCAAAACAGTTAGGCAAAAGCAGTCAGAACCCTTGGCCAACAACAAAAGACGATCGTAGCAAAAGCAGAGCTAAAAAAAACGAAGCAAAAGCAGTAAAAAAAAACAGTAACAACAACAACAACAGTAAACAACAACAAAAGACGATCATAGCAAAGGCCGAGTCAAACAAAGGAAGCAAAATCAGTCAAAAACCTAAACCAACACCAAAATTTGTAGCTCAAGGAGAGTCAAAGAAATGAAGCAAAAGCAGTCAAACAAAATCGTATACCAAAGGCATAGTCAAAAAAGGGGGAGCAAAAACAGTCAGGAACCTAAAAGCAACTGAAAACGATCGTAGCAAAAGCAGAGTCAAAACAAAAGAAACAACAGCTGTCAAACCTGAAACAACAGCAGCAAAAAGCACTGGTAGCAAATGCAGAATCAAACGAGCGACGAAATTAACAACCCGCCTAACTAAACATCACAAGGCCGTTAAAAATTCCGGGCTTAAAGTCGCACAGTGCATACCGTCACAAAAAGTTATCAAGGAATGAAACTTCATTTCTACGGAGGGATACAGACGAGTCGCTAACACAAATGCTACCCTTCTTTTTGATCATGAAGGCTTCAAGAATTTCCCGTGCCACCTGATCGCGACTCCTGCCCAGAATCCTTATACCGTTAAGCATTGGCTCACAGTTGCAATCTTTGCAATGGGTAGCCAAATTTAACCCGCCTCCGTTTTCTAACGATTTCTCATGCTCCCGTGCTCTGTCGTTAATACAGCGACCCGTCTGGCCTATATAGACCCCTCCACACGTCAGTGGGATTTCGTAGACCACTCCGACGGCACAGGAACAGTAATGCTTGCCGTGCCTCTTTTCGCACAGGGGTTTCTTCTTCTGATCGATTTTCGAGCACAATCCGCTCAGCTTTTTGGGCGCGGAGAAAACGACAGGTACGTCGTACCGGCCGGCGACTTTCTTGTGGTCGCCTTGATCCCGGCTTAGCATGGGATTTCTTCTTCTTCCCTTTAATTTTTTGTAGGAGGGTCTCCGCTACGCTGCAAACAACAGAACACGGGAAACCAGCCATTCGAACTCTTTCGATCTGATTGTTGAAACTAACCTCGGCCATGTGAGCACAAGACTTAAGTAATGCGGCCTCTAGGCAAAGCGAAGCGATCGCCCTTTTTACAGTCTTAGAGTGTGCTGATTCGTACGGAAGCAGTTCCTTTTTGACACGGGGGGAATACATCCAACACACCCGCCCTTCAAGAACTTTGACATTGATATCTAAAAATTGCAAGCTGTCCTTAACTGGTAGTTCATGAGTAAATGCCAGCCCTTTTCCTTGTTGTCTGAAAACAGATAAGATACCTTCCACTTTGCTAGGCAGCGTCAATGCAGTGTTAGTTCTTTTAAGAATTACCAGGTAGTCTTCAACGTATCTAAAAATTCGCAGGACTAGGTCATTGTCAAGGGAAGAAGCTAAAGCATGGTCAATAGATGATAAAAAATATATTACACAGGGCAGGGGCAACACAGGAACCTATGCAAATTCCTTTTTTCTGCAAGTACATTTCTGTGTCAAAGGAAACAAACGTAGACCTGAGGTAAAATTCAAGGAGTGATAAAAAAATTGTCCACACTTAGTCCAGCTGAGTTTTGAAATGTTATAACGCCATTAGATTCAATACACTCCCGCACGGTTTTGAAAAGGTCGCTATGCGGAACTGAATAGAATAAATCTTCGACGTCTACAGAAAATAAGTATCCAATTAGACGTAACAGCTTTTTTAAAAGACCAGTCTTCCATTGGATACTTATTTTCTGTACACGTCGAAGATTTATTCTATTCAGTTCCGCATAGCGACCTTTTCAAATCCGTGAGGGAGTGTATTGAATTTAAAAGACCAGTCTTCCATTGGATACTTATTTTCTGTAGACGTCGAAGATTTATTCTATTCAGTTCCGCATAGCGACCTTTTCAAATCCGTGCGGGAGTGTATTGAATCTAATGGCTTATAACATTTCAAAACTCAGCTGGACTAAGTGTGGACAATTTTTTATCACTCCTTGAATTTTACCTCAGGTCTACGTTTGTTTCCTTTGACACAGAAATGTACTTGCAGAAAAAAAGGAATCTGCATAGGTTCCTGTGTTGCCCCTGCCCTGTGTAATATATTTTTATCATCTATTGACCGTGCTTTAGCTTCTTCCCTTGACAATGACCTAGTCCTGCGAATTTTTAGATACGTTGATGACTACCTGGTAATTCTTAAAAGAACTAACACTGCATTGACGCTCCCTAGCAAAGTGGAAGGTATCTTATCTGTTTTCAGACAACAAGGAAAAGGGCTGGCATTTACTCATGAACTACCAGTTAAGGACAGCTTGCAATTTTTAGATATCAATGTCAAAGTTCTTGAAGGGCGGGTGTGTTGGATGTATTCCCCCCGTGCCAAAAAGGAACTGCTTCCGTACGAATCAGCACACTCTAAGACTGTAAAAAGGGCGATCGCTTCGCTTTGCCTAGAGTCCGCATTACTTAAGTCTTGTGCTCACATGGCCGAGGTTAGTTTCAACAATCAGATCGAAAGAGTTCGAATGGCTGGTTTCCCGTGTTCTGTTGTTTGCAGCTTAGCGGAGACCCTCCTACAAAAAATTAAAGGGAAGAAGAAGAAATCCCATGCTAAGCCGGGATCAAGGCGACCACAAGTGGTTCCCTATATTCACCGAGTGGCACATAACTTGAAGAAAGTCGCCGGCCGGTACGACGTACCTGTCGTTTTCTCCGCGCCCAAAAAGCTGAGCGGATTGCGCTCGAAAATCAAGCAGAAGAAGAAACCCCTGTGCGAAAAGAGGCACGGCAAGCATTACTGTTCCTGTGCCGTCGGAGTGGTCTACGAAATCCCACTGACGTGTGGAGGGGTCTATATAGGCCAGACGGGTCGCTGTATTAACAACAGAGCACGGGAGCATGAGAAATCGTTAGAAAATGGAGGTGGGTTAAATTTGTCTACCCATTGCAAAGATTGCAACTGTGAGCCAATGCTTAACGGTATAAGGATTCTGGGCAGGAGTCGCGATCAGGTGGCACGGGAAATTCTTGAAGCCTTCATGATCAAAAAGAAGGGTAGCATTTGTGTTAGCGACTCGTCTGTATCCCTCCGTAGAAATGAAGTTTCATTCCTTGATAACTTTTTGTGACGGTATGCACTGTGCGACTTTAAGGCCGGAATTTTTAACGGCCTTGTGATGTTTAGTTAGGCGGGTTGTTAATTTCGTCGCTCGTTTGATTCCGCATTTGCTACCAGTGCTTTTTGCTGCTGTTGTTTTAGGTTTGACCGCTGTTGTTTCTTTTGTTTTGACTCTGCTTTTGCTACGATCGTTTTCAGTTGCTTTTAGGTTCCTGACTGTTTTTGCTCCCCCTTTTTTGACTATGCCTTTGGTATACGATTGTGTTTGACTGCTTTTGCTTCATTTCTTTGACTCTCCTTGAGCAACAAATGTTGGTGTTGGTTTAGGTTTTTGACTGATTTTGCTTCCTTTGTTTGACTCGGCCTTTGCTATGATCGTCTTTTGTTGTTGTATACTGTTGTTGTTGTTACTGTTTTTTTTTTTACTGCTTTTGCTTCGTTTTTTTTTTGCTCTGCTTTTGCTACGATCGTCTTTTGTTGTTGGCCTAAGGTTCTGACTGCTTTTGCTTAACTGTTTTGACTCTGCTTTTGATACGATTGTTTTATCGTTTTATATTTTTTTATTTGTTAGGGTTCGGGCTGGTCGCTTCTCATGTCTTATTCTGCTGTTTTCGGTCCACACTGCATTTGCTATGAGATATGGCCTGCCTTCCATTTTTTTTTTTAAAGGAAAAGGAGAAAAAAAAGTTGTTTTTTTTTCTTTGTTTTTTTTTTCCCCGTTTTTGATAGTTTATCTACTGAGGTTAGAAATATCTTGTCTGATTTCCTGTTGGTGCTGCTCGGCGTTCACGTGTTGGGTTTGGAGCGGACTGTGGTGATGAGTGTGATGCTTGAGATGGACGTATAAATATGCCACCTTTCCGTTTAATAAATAGTTGGTAGTGTGCGCATGTGGTGTACCCTTCTTGTCTGTGTCCGTTTCCGTGTTGCGCCGCCGTTCAATTCCAGCTGTTCCATAGTTCGCGTCCTTTTACCTGCGTGTATCTATACCCCCATGCCGTGTGATGCGCGTTAAAGTCCCCTACTATCAACAGGGGTCCTCCTTTCGCGATCACTCGGGCTTTGGCGAATAGCTCATTGAAGTTGCATTGACGTTTTTGTCGAGGCGGGCTATATACATTGAGGATGAATAGACTTTTGAATTTTCTTTTTTGTGGGATTATCTCGATTAGTATATGGTCAACATTTGTTGTCCCGGTATTATGGTGCAGCACCGTTATATTCCTTTTGACAAGGGTGACCACTCGCGTGTTGTCATCTCGTCCCGCGTATGATTTGTAACTCGCTAGCTTAGCGTGCTTACTGCACTCCTGCAATGCGATTACTTCGGGTTTGTCAATGTTGGTCAAAAAAGTTTCCTGTACCGCGCGTTTGCGACTGAAGCCCCTACAGTTCCACTGCCATATGGTATTTCTACGGTGATGCAGAGCCATTTTTAACGTTATGAATCTCTTGGTAAACCAACTGAATTCTCTCGTCTCTCCTAGCCATTTCGACCCGCATCTCTGGCATAGCACTGTTCAGGCGTTCTAACACGGTCATAACTTGTTGGAAAATTTTGTCATTGTCTTTTTTAGCGAATCGTTTTTCCAATCCTTGGACGCGGGTTTCGAGATTCGGCTCGGGACCTCTTATCTTTTTTGCTGCAGGAGGACTGTCCCTAGGGGTCTTTTCCTGTTCCTTCTGCGGTGCCTCCGCTACCGGCATTTCGGTCTCCATTGGTTGTGAAATTTTGCGTATCGCAATGATTTGTTCCTGCAGTGCCTTAACTTGCCCCTGTAACAACTGATTGTTTTTTTAGAGCCTGAACCTCAGCTGAGTCCTCAGAGTCACTACTCACTCCTTTTGATGGTGTCTGCGGTGGTTTCTGCTGCTGCTGCTGCTGCGGCTGTTGCTTTGGTCAAGAGCCCTCCATTATCGTCTTGGACGACGGCGGCTGCAGTCGGGGGGACCAAGAGGAACGGGTTCTTGTACGGCTCTGGGACCGGTTGTGGGACTCACTACGTCCATCGCGACGACTAAAGCGGACCTGTTGCAGCTTCTTGGCCTCCTCCTCGGCGACTAGCTTCTTTTTGGCTGCCTCCTCGGCGGCTAATTTTGCTTCCCACTTTCTCTTCTTGATAACGTAGCGTGTACGGAAGAGTTGTTTGCAGCGTCTGTCTCCCGTTAGGTGGCCCTTTCCACATAGGCGACATTGTGGAGTGCACTGGTGATCTTCGGGCGGCGATACCACCCCACAGCCACGGCACTTAGGTTTTTCACTATCGCACACATCTGAGCGATGACCAAGTTCCCCACATCTGAAGCAAACTTCATATCGTTTTTTGAACAATCGACATGGCATACGCACGCCTTCAATCCTGACAAATCTTGGGACTTCAGGTTCCAAAAAGGTGATAATATAGTGGAAGTCTTCCCCATCCGCCGCACACCAGCGACCGTTGGGTTCTGTGGATCCTTCCTCAATGCTCTGGACAACTGTTCTTCCGTGAATGTACCGCAGATCCCATGGACGACTCCTCGGCCGCAATCCTCCGGTGCGATCAGATTGTCCACCACTTCATGCTCCTTGTCATCGAGTTTAAAGCAACGGATTGCGGCTACCTTCACGCCTCGACTAAAGTCCAAGGAATGAAAGAGCACCGTACCTTGCTTTCCGTTGACACACCATGAGTCCCGCTCCAACCAGCTGATTCTGGCAGCCATGGCGAGGGCCTGACTAAGCAGCGGGCCCGACGTGCGTTTAATGACGGCTAGACCTTCCCGAGGCCTAATAATCACCTTGATACCTTCTTCAGGGAACCTCGGAAGATTCATAGCTATTGACCGTTCAGCCAATTTTCTTCTAGCTGCTTTAGCAGCGCCATGAGCGGCTTCCCCGTTTGGAACGCGGTGTTGCACTACCTTGTCCTCCTTCGAATCATTCAGAAGCCTCCGCTTGCTTTTCGATTCAACCTTTTCTCTGAGCGCTTGTACCCAGGCGCTGTCGTAGTCTTCTGGATCGAGGTCAGTACCTTCTACGGTCACGTGCATTGTCATTTTTGGTCCACAAACGCGGCGGTAGACCGGCAGTGAAGGGGCCTCCGGGCCAGTCTCTTCGGCCGAAGCAGCGCTAGGCCAAACGGGCGCTAGTGTTTCGCAGGTGGTCCGCACAAGACCGACAATAAAAACCAAAATGCTGCACTCACAGTCACATATTCGGTGTCCACAAGATCACAACGCCTTCTGACGCAAAATGGCACCACTGAAACAAAATTCCGATGAAAATTTCTGGCACATCGAGACAAAAAGTATGAAGCCGACGCAAAACGCGTCCGCACTCCTCAGCCCCTGGTTGCCAACTCTGTCACAAGGAGTGCAGCCCGGCCATTGTGAAACGACAATAAACTTCGGGGAGCGCAAATGCCTTGAGCAAGCAGGAGTGAATGGCTCGCCTCCGCTACAGCATCACCGGTACGAAAATCGTCAGAGGTAACTTCCACAAGAGCACTGCTTCGCGGCGGCAGCGAGACGGTGTCAGCGGAAACACGAAGTGCGGTATTGCAAGGACGGCTACTATCTTGTTCTGTAGATTGTCCCATCGAAAACGTGACGAGTTTATTTCACAGGTCGATAACTGCTCCGTACTCCCGCAGAAAGTCAATGCCGAGGATACGGTCACGGGAGCAGTCACTTAAAACAACGCAACTAACGACGAACGTACGTCCGTTAATCTGAATGCGAGCCGTGCACATCCCCTTTGGAGTAACTACATGACCGCCGGCGGTTCGAAGGTACACACCTGGCCAAGCAGTGAGCACCTTCCTCAAAACAGCAGCCATGCGACCACTCAAAATTGAATAATCGGCACCGGTGTCCACTAATGCATTGACCGTAGTGCGACCGTCTAAAATAACCGGAATGTCCAGAGAAACGCTTTTTGCTTCCCTAGGTGACGATACCAGCAGCTCGCGGTCGGATCGAAGCGGCGGCGACGGGAGGTCTTCAACGCAGCGACTACCAGCGGCCTCGCCCCCGAGGGTCGCTGCTTTCAGTTTTCCGATGAGGGCTAGACGAGCGGCCTTGGTCCTCTCGCGAGGAACCGTGGGTGAACGAGGAGGAGCGCCTTGGCGAAGGGGAGCGGGGCTGACGCTGCGAACGAGATGAAAAACGCTGCTCCGCCAGGTACTCCTCAATAACTCGGGGTCGTTGACCAAACCGCGGACGAGGCGAGTCGATGCGGAAGCCGTGGAGACCGAGGCGTCGATACGTACAATCCTGGTAGAGATGTGCTGGTTCACCGCAGTGGAAGCAAAGCGGACGGCGGTCAGGCGTGCGCCAAATGTCGGCTTTGCGTCGGGGCAGCGGACGATTGTCGAATTTCTGCACTGGCTGCACCAAGGGCAGCGTAACTGTAGGTGACGCGAGAATGGGCGGTGGTGAAGGGGGAGCCTGACTCTGCAGAACTTCCGCATATATGGGATGATTGTCGGTCCCCGACAGCAATGGCGGGCTCGGAACTACAGGCGAAAGAGGGCTCTTGAGTGCCTGCCGCACCTCCTCCCGCACTATAGCAGAAACGGAAGTTGGCGATTGCTGCGGAGGGCTCCAGAACATTCTTAGTTCTTCACGCATGACGCTGCGAATCAGTTCGCGCAATGCATCGGGATGCCGCTCTGAAGATGCAAATGATTCCGCGATTGTGCTTGTATGAAAAGGTCGGTCATACGCCACGGCACGTTGTTCTAGCACCTTTTCCATTGTGGGGGCCTCCGCAAGGAATCCGTTTACAGTCGTCGGTGGGTTTCGCACAAGGCCTGCGAACAGCTGCTCTTTCAAACCCTGCATCAAGTGCCTGACCTTTTTGTCCTCGGACATGGCGGGATCGGCTCGCCTGAAGAGGCGCGTCATGTCCTCGACGTACGCTTGGACACTCTCATTCGGCCTTTGGATGCGAGAGTGAATGGCACGTTCTGCATGCTCGCGACGATCTGCGCTAGTGTAAGCCTCGAGCAGTTGACGACGGAATTCCCGCCACGAAGTTAATACTTGCTCTCGGTTCTCGAGCCATATACGGGCGCCGTCCGCAAGGCTGAAGTAGACGTTCCTTAGTTTGGCAGCATCGTCCCACTGGTTGAAAGCAGCGACACGTTCACACTGAAGGAACCAGTCCTCCACATCCTCAAAGAGGTCCCCATGGAAAGACTTCGGTACCCGAGGGGCATACAAGGTGTAGTTACAGGCCGGTGCGACGCCCGTTACCTGCTGAGCAGGAGCACTAGATGTCATGGCGGCGGGTGATGGCTGAAACTCCGGCGACAGTCCCTGGAGCCGTCGACTGGAGCGATGCACGGGGGTGTCCAATGGTACAAGGCTGGCGCGACGTCTTGTAGATGGAGATTCTTGCAGAGGCGATCGTTTTTCCCAGCAGCTCCACCAGAATGTCACGTACATGGTGACTAAGGATACCATTGATAGCAGGGGGGAGCCCAGACACAACAATACAGCAGCAGCACAGACGCAAAAAGTGCAAGCGACACTTTGTCGTCCTCTTCAACTTCGTCCTCCTTTCACACCTCAGACATGCGCCACCTCGCAACGCTAGGTGGCAGTATATACAGGCACAGCAGCTTGCCTCACAAGCGCGAGTATAGCCCGGTGGCGCGCAAAAAACGGCAAAGAGCACGCACTGCCTGGACACCCTTCTCCTTGTCCTGCCAAGCGCCCAGAACCAGTTCCTGCGACAAAGGCCTCTTGTCCAAACGCTTAGGGTTAAAAATTTGATTCGAAGGAAGGAAAGCGTGGCAGGTAGTGTCAGAATGTTAGATGGGAGGACGAGGTTAATTTCGCAGGAATAAAATTGATGCAGCTAGCAACGGACTGGGATAACATGAGGAATTATTATGATGATGATTATGATATAGCTATTTAAAAAGGCTGGCAGGAGAGGTCTGCATTATAATTTGATTACAAATTTTTGGTGCCGCTTTCTATGATAGCGCAGAACAAAGAACCTTTCCGCGTTCTGGCTTTTAAAAGACGCGTCCGTCGCAGTGCAACCAATAGGTGTATTGCCTAACACCCAATTTGTATCTCTACAAATACCAAATATTCCATTAATCATGTTTCTCCAAAGTCATATTGTTTTGAACGCCTGAGTGCACAGCATTGACTCTGGCTTTTCGCTTTGACTGTTCATGTAGTTGTTCCTAATAGAGTTTATGCCCAAAACACACCGCGTAACTTAAGTCACCGGTTGACTGAACACTGTCTGCATTTTGATAAAGTCTAGAATAAAGAACTGTTGGAGGCCAGAATCTATCAGAAATAACTCGCAGTCTTTGTGACGCGAACCAGATGAAAAATATTGTTGTTTGCGCCACTGAAATGTCGAAATAAGGAAACAAAGCTGAAGATTTGAAGGATGAGGTACCTTTTATCGTCTGCTTAATATCTGCAGTGCCCAATTATTTCAATAAGTGGGATTAAAAAGGTTATTCAAGTAGCATGCTGACTAATCGCAATGCGTCGCTGGTGTAAAGAACGTGAATAGCAATGCATTCACGCAAATGTTGTAGTCAAAATGCTAAAGTACTTATGGATTATAGAGCATCCGCTGCCGAGAATTATCCTTTAAAGTTTGCTGCCAAGCTAGAGCATCGTAAAGAGAGGACTGCTTGCGATGTTCCAGATCATATTCCTGTTGTGCAGATGCCCTAATCCGCTTGAGTCGGCCACCGCTAGGCAATCTTAGGGCGGCAAATTGTCACAGCGCTTTACTTTTGGACCAAACGTCGCATGCAAAATACCGCGCGGATGGAATAGAACTGCTACTTAATTAAGATTGGGGACCAAAACAGAAACAACGATGTGATGATGAATCACAGAAACTGAAATAACAATTCCGGTAAACGACAGACAAAGGGACCTGATGCTCACACAAAAATAAGCAGCATAAGTCACGCTACTATAACATTGATGACGGAATAAAAGGCACTTTTTAGCCCATAATAATTCGCATTTGAAGCCTCGGAAAGCTGGCATCTAGCACCAAAACGCAACGGAGAAACAATTGACACGTCAGGGCGGGCGACAAAGATGACCAAAAGGATGGAAAAGTTCCAGTTAATCATAGATAAAAGAGTTCATTTAAAAAGGCGAGACACTTTTTCTTTTGCAGTATGATAGATTTTTTGAGATAATATTCATAGATTTATGTGTCTGCAGGCCTGCAGCGAATTTCAGTGTACGTCTTAATAATGGCGCTCAGAGGCTACAGCGCATATTTCACTATAAAAAGTCATACGATTCCCAAAAAGAAATGGGTTATGCAACTAGAGAGGTTCCCCCCAATGCTGTTCACCGCGTCTGTTAGGACGCTGCTCGCTTTCGTTCTGCAGTACACAGCACGAGACATCCCTGTTGTTGAGGGAGTGATTGTGTCTCTCCGCGGACATTCTTCATTGGCTACCTACGCTTGACACAGGGCGGACTTTTTTTCGCAGTGGTAACCATGGTTAAGATGTCGGTGATTTCAAACTGGAGAATGGCTGCGACAGTCACAGCCGTTGGAGGCAGTTCTGCATCCAACCCTCCTCCATCCACACACACGCGTTTGACAGAAAAACGAAGCCACAGAAGTGAGGGGGTAGGCGACGGTTGGAGGGGGATGAAAGTGGAAAGGATGCCCTTGACTGTAGGAGGCGTGTACTCTTTCACCACTTATCCTATTTATATTTAACGGGTTTGTTTTACCAGCGGTGCCCTAGGCCTGATCGGCCCATGGGGTAATGCCCGCCTTGAATAATTATTTTTTAATTGGTTAACTGCCGCATGAGCAAGGAACTGAAAATACCCGCCCTATTTATTCGCCTATAAAGAAATCAAAAGCAAACGTGACAGAAGCAAATTTATTCTGGATGGAGGCTCCGAGCAGAACACTTACGTAAGTCTAGTTGCCTTGGCTTTAGATGAGTTGTTCAGTAGATAACCAATGTTCTTAAACGGTATCGCGGTGTGAGACTGTCTCCTTTAAGTTACAGTTTTTGAATGTGTTTGTCTTACTTAGTTTCTGTAATTTCCAGTTTGTTCTTTTGGAAATACACTGAATGTTTTATTCCTGTTCTGCATCATCGCTCCCTGATTTAACACTACCGAATCACCACGTTTGAAATAAATTGTAAGACTAATATTTCGTCAGAAAAGGCAGAATGCAGATGATCCGTGCTAGGTGGCTTTCAGTACACGGCTGACGGCGACCCCAGTAGCTCATTTAATGACCTGGGTTTGAAATTTGAACTGCGTTTGAACCGGGTTTCAACCCACTGTTTACCCAGATTAAACTTAGGTTGCGCGCGCGTGCATGCTGCTATAAATATGCGTGTGTCTTCAAAAAAGCAGTTGCAAGTAGCGCTTTCGTTGAACGTCTTTTCTTACTTTTCGTCCAAACCCGCTGCGCTAAATAAGATGAATTTTAAGACTGACCACCATCTGGTTTTGGGTTTAGGGTTTAGGATACCAAAGTGACTACAGGCTATGAGCGACGCCGTACTAGAGGACTCCGCAAATTGAAACCACCTGGTGTTCTTTAACGTGCATTGACATTGCCCAGCACACGGCCGCCTCGCTTTTTGCCTCCATCTAAAAACGATCGCCGATGCCGGGATTCGATCCGACACACTTGGCAACAGTATTCGAGCGTCAAAACCACTGCGCTACCCCACCGGTGTTCTGATCACCGACTAGCCCAACAATAAGCGTTTTGAAACTATATTTCGCCTGCATCGAACTATTTTTCTTTGTGTCTTCTAAATATCTTCAGGATGTCAATCTGCTCTTGACGTACATCGTGGCAGGGACCTGCCGTGCAAGATATCTGGGTTTCAACATCAGTTTTTTGTTTCTGTCTGTTGCCCCTTCGCGGGAACATGTTAAGCGAGAGCTATAGGCTCAGGCATGGTAACTGGTGTGACAGGCACATTTTTACTTCGACTCGTTGAGGGTTTCCACCTATGCTCAGCACGCAGAACGTATAGCAGAAAGGCGGTTTATCTCTTTGACCTGAAACGTCTAGGATGACACATATCTGCTGGAATCGGAACCTTAGGTGGGCCGTTAGGGCACTGGGGAAGCCAAAAAAGGCGCGGCCTCTATGAGGTGGCCCAATATACCTGGGAGGTGCCTCTATCTATTCTAACATTTCAAGCCTGCCTGAGAAGGGCCGGAAAATTGGTTTAAAGCCCCACGTTCCTGCTCACGAACTCACGGCCTTGAACAGAACAGCAAAGAAGGCCCCGCAAAAAGATTTATAAGTTGACTTTTGAGAGGAAAAGAGTGTCTTGCCAGGAATGTAAAGCGTACAAGGCATTCGTGTGCCAAAGACCCATTGCTTAGTGTTGTGAAGTTTTTTAAGGATAAGCAGCTTTGTCTTTTGCAGGCAGATAAAGTAGGCGGCATTGCTGCATTGCCAAGTTCAACGCTTAAAAAAAAGCTGCGCAGGCCATTAACAGGACTTTTCGCATATGAACAAAAGGTCAGACTACAATTAAAACTAAAGCAGGTAACTTATGTAAACAGTTAGATTTGAGGAAACTGGCAGGAGAAATCCTCTAAAGCGAATGTGGGGCATCCCATGCTGTCTTAACATTAAGACGCATAAGCCGGATGCTACATTTCGTGCCATCGGAAGCGAAGGCGGCACTTGCCAACATTTTAAGAGCAAGTTTCTGCTAACAGCCTTCAATGGCCTCAAGATGAGTTATCCTTTCTTAGTAAAAAGTTCAGCTGATGTCGTTAGTTTTCTTGATGCCACTTGCGACATAGAATTCGCCTCCTCTGTTGATGTGAAAGAGCACTTCCACTGAGTGCCTCCTTCTGAGCATTTTGTTTCAGCAAAAGACTGCATAGAAGAAATTGGTTGCGCCGATTTCCAAAATGCAGCTTGTACAAAGATAGAGAACATTTGATCCATTTTAGAATTTTATGCTCTTAGTACTTTTATTAAATTTGATGGCAGGTTTTTCTATAAAAGAAAGGAATTCGTATCGGGTCATGTGATGTCCCCGTACTGTACAAAATATTTTTATCTTACGCCAATCGCTCTTTAAACGATCGTTTTAAGCATTTTAACAATGACTAAGTTCTTAAGAAGTTTCGGCATATGGACGACTTTTAATTTTTGTCAACATGCATTGCCCCATCTCGAATTGGGTCCCGCCGGGGTGGCGCAGTGGTTAGGGTGCTAAACTACTGTTCCCAAGGATGCGGGATCGAATCCCGGTATGGGAGGCTGCTTTTCGCTGGAGGCGAAAAGCAAGGCGCCAGTGTGCCGTGCGATGTCAGTTCATGCTAACGAACCCCAGGTGGACGAAGTTTCCGGAGCCCTCCACTACGGCGTCTCTCATAGCCTGGGTCGCTTTGTGACGTTAAACCCCACAAGCCAAACCAAACCAAACTTAAGGTGAGTCATCATCATCAGCCTGACTACGCCCACTGCAGAGTGAAGGCCTCTCCCATATTCTACCAATTAACACGGTCCTGAGCTAGCAGCATCTACCGGACCCCTGCGAAATTCTTATTCTCACCACTGCCTAGAAAACTGCCTAGAAAAGGCTTTACTTTTACTTATGAGCTTCCTGAGGCAGACATGCTGAAGTTTCAAGATTTACGCCAGAACTTCAAAGAAAAGCACGCATGCTGGTTGTACTCTATTGTTGGACAAAAAGAGGTCTTGCCATGCAATTCGGCCGATTCAAACATAGTAAAGAGAAGCATTGCTTCATTCTTCGTGGAGTCCGTGCTTCGGAGGTCGTGTCCGATTAGGTTGCAAACAAGTTTCGATTACCATTTTGAGAGTTTCTATTCCGTGGGCTAAACTGGGTCAATTGTGTCTGTGGCCGAAACTCTGATGACGAAAATCAAGCCCGGTGCATGAAGTAAAGCTGCAAAAGCTTTGGATGGTACCCAGAGGCCCGAAGTTGTTCCTATATTGCGAAAATTACCTACAGCCTTAAGAAGGCGGCTAAACAGCTTAATGTGCCGAAAGTTTTTCTGCCCCCGAAAAGGCCGCTCATCTGAGCCGCCGTACCAATTGCGAAGACGAAAAGCAGGGCTGTCAGAAGAAACATGAACAACGTTTTGTTCGGTGCGCCACGAACATCGTGTGCGAGATCCCCCATCTTGCAGCAAAAAGAATATCGGCCAGAGGGGATGTTGCGTGAACGACCGACTGACGTAAGAAACAAAAGATCTATAGGTAACAGGGAGGCCACGCATCTTGTCGGTGATTGCCTCACTTGAGCCAACTGTAAACCTGTTTCCGTAGCGTTAGAATCCTAGGCAGAAGCATGCAATGACTGCCCGTGAAACTTTTGAGGCATTCTTTACGAGAAAAAAGGGTTAAGATTATGTTATCCAGACCTCAGTTCTATTTTAAATGGTAAGATGGAATTTCATTCACGCCACGTCTGACAATTTTGTCTATGATGTATTCAGATATTACTTGCTAGGGTGCTCGCGCTCAGGCGATTGCGGGTAGCGATCACGTTTTTCGTGTTTTCTTACTCTCTGTCGTGTCGTTTCGCGCTAAATAAGATGAATTTTAGGGTTGAACTGCCAGGTCTGAGCTGATAAACACGACCTCCCATTCGCAAGGGTAGGAACTTGTGGTAGAGATTTCTTAATTAGCTCTGCGGTGTTTTCAAAGGTAGAAGCAAACTCAAGCCCTCCCGAGCGAACAATCCCCGTTTATTCAGACACACTCAAATACATAAAAAAACAACAGAAACGCCCCTTGGGGAATAAAGAATTCAAACAGAGAACGAAACTGAATATAACATACTCCCCCCCCCCCTTTTTAGTTATTAGTTGTTAGTAGGTACTAGTAGGGAAACCCCAAGAGATGCACACTGTACCTATTTAAACGTATTTATATATCTACATACTAACACATATGTACATGTAAGTCCCAAGTAATGGGTCTCGTAATCATGGAGCCAGGCGGTGGCCGGCGCTGTCTGGTCGGGCGTTTTGAACGTCGCACTATCGACGCTGGTGACAGGCTCGTGGGCTGCTGCTGCTGCTGCAGTACGCCAGAAGACCGAGCCAGCCTCCTGAGCAGGTTGTGGTGTGGCAGGAGGAAGCACGCCAGGAGACCGGGGTTGCGTGTGGCAGGAGGCAGCACGGCAGGAGAGGCAGTGCGCCAGGAGACCGGGGCTCTGGAACCCTTGAAAACTTGGAGGCATTCCCCGTACGGCCATCTCAAAGTCGGAATGAAGCTGATCCCCTCCTCTCGATCATTTTTTGTTGGTAGAAAAGAAGCGCAGTCTCCCTTGAACCGAACTGGTGGTTTCCTGAGACGGACAAAATCTCCTACAGCTATCTTAGTCTTCTTGGCCGCTCTACTTCTGTCCGTGTAGCGTTTGCTGTTCTGATGTTGACGCCGGGCTCTTTGACGCAGTCGGCCAACTCCTGCGCTGAGTCTTCCGCAAATCCTGGTGCTAAAAAGCCCACAACGTCATGCCTAGTTCGGGGCATCCACCATGTATAGCAGAGCAGCTAGGGTGACCTCTGTGGTAGCGTGCAGAGTACATCGATAAATGGCACTTGCGACTGCTTGCCGGAGTTGTCTCCTGTCGAGGAGTGAGATTTGGAGGAAGTTTTTTATGTGCGATTGAATCGCTTTATTTGCCCATTCGCTTGGGGATAGTACATCGACGAATGTGAAAGGCCAATGCCTCTGCTTTGCAGGAAGGTGATAAATTCGTGCGATGTGAACTGAGGTCCATTATCACAGACTATCTCTTCTGGATAGCCTTCATGGCAAAAACACTTATTAAAAAGTCTATTACGGTGCTTGTAGACACTTCGCTGCAAAAATGTACCTCTGGCCATTTAGAATGGTAGTCAAAAAACATTACGGCAAATGTGGTGTTGTACGCTGCATGCACCAAAGGACCAACAATGTCTAGGCCAAGCTTCGGCCATGGTTGCTCAGGACATTCAACAAATTGCTACGGTTGTGGTGATTCTTTTGCAGACTTCGCTGCCTCCAGGCAGATGTGGCAATTGTTTTGCCATTTCCACTTGCTGATCCATTCGTGGCCACTAGAACCGCTCACGCAGTCTCGCCTTCGTGCGAGTTATACCCGGACGTGTCTGGTACGCGGTGCTGATGATCTGAGCCGTGAGGGAGGATGAGCAACGAGGCGCTCTGAACGCCATAACAAGTTGTCCACAACAGACAGTTCTTCTTGAATAAGGTAGATGGTTTCGCTACTTCTGGTATAGAATTTCTTTGACGGCCAGGAACTCAGCACAAACGACTTCACGGTTTCCAGGCAACCGTCGTCGAGGGCAGCCTGCCTGAACTTATTTGTCACACAGGCGGGCTCAATGAACGACACAATTTCTTCCTCTTTAGCAATCTCTACCTATGAGGTAGGTGCCGCCAGCCGCGAAAGTGCATCTGCTAGAGTGCTTGTGGACCTCTTGCGATATTCAACAGTGAAAAGTAGCAAAGCAGTCGTGCACTCCGTGTGCGATTCGGAGTGGGCGTCTGTCATGTCCTTGGGACGACAGCGAGGACACCAGTACTTGGTGGTCTGTTGGAATTGTGAAATGGCGAAATACCACGTGCCCTTATGTCCTAGGAACTCAAGTTCTGGAACGTCAAAAGGGCATTTGTTGTTCAGTTTCACGACTGCGTTCTTGATTTTTTGTAGCACGGTCTTCAAGTTTCAAAGGTGCTCTTCTGCGGTCTTGCCAAAAATGATCACATCATCGATGTAGAACAACAATCCAGGGAACGGTCGAGGATTGTTGCCATCATCTTCGGAAATGCCGCTGGGGCAGAAGCCAACCCGAAGGAAACTCTTTTAAAGTGGAAAAGGCCATCATGAATGCTGTAAGATACCTACTGTCACGGTGCAAAAGAATCTGATGGTAAGCCGAAGCCAAGGCAAGTTTTGTGAAATGTGCGGCGCCTACCGAAGTGTGAAGCAGCTTTTCTGTATGGGGTAATGGAAAACGGTCTGGAACAATAGCTTTGATGAGCTCTCGAAGGTTTACACATATCCTCACGCTACCAGCTTTCTTGTCAACAACAACAGAGGACACCTATTCAGAAGCATAGATGCGCTCGATGATGTCAAGGCTCAGTAACCTGTGAAGCTTCTTTGATACTGGTGACCGGAGAGAATATGGTAGAAGGCGAAGCTTGGAAGCTACAGACTGCCCGCCTTGCCTCGTCTTCATGCGATGGATTAACCCCTTATCAATACCCAACTCCGGACTGAAAAGCGAACTGAACTCATGTACTAAGGCTGGCGGCAGATCATTTTTGCGGGGCTGCTCGCTTGACGGTGTGGAAATAGAACGTGATAGCGGGTCATTGACAATCGGCAGCGGATGTGTGTAAGCATTTAAGAGCAGAACCCTGAATGCAAAGATCCAAGGCTTGAATGCCGTCAAGACCAACCAGACAAGTTCCTCGGTGAATGACATAAAACCGTAGTGAAGCTGTGCGGCCTTTAAACTGAACGTCTGCCTAGAAATAAGCTAGCACGGAAATCGGTCGTTGAAAGTAGTCGAACAGAGTGACATGCGGAGCAAGCAGGAGAGGAACGGTCTGAAAATATTGACTGTAATCTTTCTCCGACAGAATTGAAACAGACGACCCTGACTCGACAAAAAATGTCAGTGACATTCGTGATTTGCACTTGAATATTAATTCCGCTACGTGTGGAACGTTGCAAAGTCAAAACTTGCTCAGCACTGCTACATGCGACATCTTCATGTACCTCAACTTCACGGACTCTGCCTTGCATATGAGTTCGATTGCGGTTGCAGACGTTTTGGCGGTGGCCTGCAAAGTGAACAAGACTGCAAAGGGAACAAGTGTGCCCATGCGCTGGGCACTGCAGCGCTGATGCAAAGTGGGCCTGCTAGACGCATCGGAAACAATGTGTTGAACCCGAGCAGCTACTCCGTTCCCGGTACCGCTCAGGGGACGGTTCCGCTGCGGCGCACGTGAGCCGCCTCTGCACCTCGTTAACCTCTGCTGAAAGGTAGCTGCTGGCAGCGCATTTCTTTTTTCGAAAGATTCGAGGATGGTTTACGGCGCTACCATAATTAAACTGCGTAGACTGAAGCAGAAAGCTCCTTCAGTTCTTCCGCTGCTAGCTCAAACTCGTGCCCCAACTCAAACTGAATTATCAAAAGACAGTTTGGAACCCTCTAGCAGTAACCGCTCACGCACGTGGTTGGAAGCTATGCCAGCAACGAATTGATCCCGCAGAGCATCATCTTGCGAAGCAAACGAACAATGTGACGCTATGTTCCATAGAGCAACAACATAGTCATGAACCGACTCGCCTGTGTTTCGGCTGCGGCGGTGAGAACGGTAGCGCTCGACGATAACATTGCATGACGTTGAAAACTGCTGCCGTAAAGCGGCGAGTGCAGAGTCATATTGGTCAATACCGGCAGGCTTGTCATCGGCGAGGGCTGCGGCGCTGGTCCCTGCATGCAACGTCTGATAAACACGCTGATACTCCGCCACCCAAAAATGTGAAAAATTGCCTTGCGTTGCTCTGGCTTGAATTCAGTGGCTCCGGATGCCACCAAGTACAGTTGAACATCTGCTCCCACTGCTCCCATGGCAATGACGGACGGCCGGGCATCGGAAGGGAAAACGGTGGCGGAGCAAGGCCGATGAAGTTCATGGCGGCGTTCCCGGATGGTACGGCAGGGTTGGAGGTAGGTTCACAGCATCCTCCTTGCCAATGTGGTGTTTTCGAAGGTAGAAGCAGCCTCCGGTCGTCCCGAATGAACACATCCCTTTATTTAGACGCACTCACATATATAACGAACAACAAAAACGCCCCCTGGGGAACAAAGAATTCAAACCGAAAACTTAACTGAATGTAACAAGCTCCTCTTTACAATTCGAAAAATATGATAAGTGTTTGTTTTATAACATTCCAGGTCGTAATTACCGTGGAAAATTTTGACAACAGGTAAGGAGTCATAAAGGATCACGTCCGGAGTCGCTTACAGGTCGTTCCCTGCTCCTAATCTAATGCTGTGTCTGGAGGGAAATATCATCCTTCCAAGCTTAAATTGATTACCAATTGCGTAACATGATGCTCGGCTGTCCTTCGGAAACTTCCAGTAACTACGGCTGCCCCTGCTAGGCTAACGTATCCTGGATCATTAGTGTGTACCGCTTCATTACTATGGTTCCTCGAGTCAGCGGGGTCCATACCAACTCGATATTTTTGTCGAAGTGCTTGGTTTGACCCAATATGGTCGCTGGTGCCTGAGAAATTCTGCCCCTAGCCTAATTGCGTATGGCGATTTTAAAGTCACTGAGTATACCCTACTGGAAATATTGTGCGAGGCTCTGCGTGGTTATCTGTGCGTAGTTATGACCCGCACAGCGCGAGGATGTGCGATACGAGGTTGTACGATGCGAGCATGTGCGATGCAAGGATGTGGGACGCGAGGATGTGCAATGCAAGGGTGTGCGATGCGAGAACGTGCGACGTGTGCACAGTGGGAGAACGTGCGACGTGCTCACGGCTCGAAAAGCGTGCACGCTGTGAGGACTTCTGTACCCGTGTGTGTGTGCGGCAAAATTTGTGCATAGCTATCAACATTCAGAGTGCATGGATTTGGGCACTCAGTGCAAGGAATGAGTACACTCTGAAGGTGCAAGACATTAGTCTGATCTCAGACGAGAGACATTTGGCATGGGAATGCTACCATGCTAATGTGATACTCTGCATGGTTGCAAGGCTCCTACATCACACCACATGTTTGTGTTGCGCATAATACTAATATGCCAGCTTTAGGCCTTGTGCAAGGCCTCAATAAGTGTCTGCTACAGTTATGACACAAAATGTTTTGCAGAAATGATGCTCTCCGTGAGAAGGGTTTCAAGTGCAATGAATGCGAGCTTCCAAAAGATACATGTGGTCACCTGGATTGGCTTTATTGTCTGATACACCGTGGTCACAAAATATTTGCTTTCGGTCCACCAGGTTCGAGCTTGGATACAGGTTTCCTTCTTCAGCTGCTCATGGCCTGTTAGATTCGAGCTTGGACACAGGTTTTCACTGTGCGACGTCTGCAAAATGCAAAAAAAGGGAGGACTATTTTCCAAAATCCGAAAATTCAGCTCATGTCTTTACGAAACATTTTGAGAAAAGGGTAAATAGGTGCTCTAATATTAAATGATAACAATTCAAAAAGTTTTGATTCTGAACTACAGAAATCTGAAGAACTGACACAAGAATACAGGCTGTTCTGCATCAGTCTATCACAAAATCTAATAGCTTAGTCGAACAGATATTTAGGGTCTTTGAACCATATCCTATCAATCAACAACATTTGAGCACTGCTTCGTGGAAATCTACAATAACTACAGTGAACAGAGCAGTGCAAAACTGGAGAAATATATGGCCTTTTGAGAAATAGAAGTCTGCTTTCTAGGATATGGCTTAGCACACAGGGCTAAGGAATTAAACCAAACATGAAATGAAAGATTATGCAATCCTACATATATGATCATAGAAGGAAAACAAAATTGCTCACAGAACAGTGCGGAAAGTATATCATCATTGCAACTTGTACAAAAACAGTTGATAACAAATCTCCAAAAGTGCACGAGTATTACTTGAGCCCAGCAGCGAATTATCGACAGCAACCGCGGGGGTACAAGAGCTTACAGTGAGATGATGGAATCTTTCAATGGTGATCTAGAATGCCATGTAGAAGTGGCACAGCTCCCCCCAAGTTTACTAAAGGCTTGGTTAAGATTCATGACGGCCCCTCTGCCTTCCTTTCAATAAGGTCTTGAGAAATACCCTAACCACCCGAGGCAGTGGAAACAGTGCATAGGGATCAGGTTAACTGATATTCACAAACATACCTTGAGTGACAGCTTTAATCCAAGCGGTCCTCGAGGCTCACTTTTTTTTAAATGAAGCTCCACTTGAATTGCTCCTCGAGTGCATGAGAAAACCGAGAAACCGAGAATCTATAACTGGCAATGACAATACTACAGGGACACCTAGACTTCCACTTGCAAACATGGGGCATCGCAGCTTTCACGCACTGTGCAGACTTCGTTCTACTGCATACCAAGCCTTTCATGAAAGTGGATACAATAAGGATTCACAGACCCACTCTCTGAAGCATTGGCTCTGAGAACCTCAATTTGACTCGAAAATACTCAAACATCGTTTCAAGCACGACCAAGACAAGCCTCCTAAGTTCCTGTTGCTGACGTTGAGCATGTATAATTATCGTCAGTTGCAGATTTCAATGCTGTAGTTGATCATCGCATTACGCTACTGTGATGTAGGCACATTTCAAGTCATCACCAGACACCTTAGAGTGTCAAGTTGCAGAAAGCATTTGATGGCTAACAGCAAATGAATCATGTGCAGTGACCACTGTAGACAGTGGTGCAATCGTGGGGAATGTCATAGTGTAAATAGGAAGACAGCGAGGTACCGGAGGTGCACTTGTGCCATGGAACACCTGTGCTGCACACATCAATGGCTTTCTGATTGCCTCAAATATACCTGTATGTCTAGATGCAGTGCTGAAGGGGGGGGGGTCACTTCTGTCTTTTTAGCTGTGGAGAGATATTTGCAGTTGGTGAAAGGCATGACTTTTCAAGTGTGCTTACAATTATAACTCCCAGCTTGCTTGGAAACAGAAGCGGCATTTGCTTCTGAAAAGTCAAATTTGTTGGCTCGGGTGCATGCGTTATAACATGCTTCTTTGCACCTTAAATGTGCTCAACGCACATGTGAGGTGCTCGCCGCTCGCCGCTGAGCCCTCAGAGGGCAAATAGGCAACTAGGTCACTAGAGTTCACAGCAGTTCGAGCAGTTCTCAATGCCTAAATCCTGTTCTACATGAGCCATATGTCACTGGCAGTGAATGTTGGTAGACGTGAATTGTTTTCAGCCATTTTTCACAGCTGCCTTGTTCATGCAGTCTGCGAAACATGTTTTGCTAGGCTGTGACTTTTTTTTAACGTCCAAAAAGGGACTCAGGCTATGAGAAATGCTGCAGTGGGCGACTTCAGAAATTTCAACCACCTGGAGTTCTTTAACGTGCACTGATGTCGCACCGCACACGGGCGCCATCGAAAATCGGCCGCAACAGCCTACTAGCCTGTGACTCTTGAGGCAGCTTATGGATGCTGTTCACAAGTACTTCACATTAGAATGAGCGTGTTACACGTAGGGGCATGCACTTTCCGGACCAAATTTTGGCCTTATGGCGCATTCGGTTGGGGGGACGAGAGCAGAGGCGCCTAGCAGTACAGAGAAATACAGGAACACGCCGAGCGAGGGTGTAGTTGTCCTCCCACGGGAACGCTCTCTGCATGTCGAGAGCAGTGCGCCACGACCATTGTGACCGCACTTTCCTCCCCAGCATTCTCCGCCTGCCCGCAGTAGCAGCAGTTGCAACCCGAGGAAAAGCAAACACTCCATGTAGAACTGCTTGCTTTGCATGCCTTTGTTGTCACAGCGCGGCGATCTGCCTCCTTTGGCCCTTTCGACACCAGCAGTGACTCTCAAACCTGAGCAATGCTTAGCAGCCGCCATTTAGAGCATCAGCGAATCGAGAAAAAAAAAGATGGCGCGGATATAACGATTTATGCCATGTGACTTCCTCTACACTCGCTTTAGACGAGAGAGCAGCCGTGAGTGCATTGCGGTGCTCTCAGCGAAGGAAAAGACCTCTTCCTCTACCATTGGAAGCCAGTGATTCTACACCTGCTCTACCACTGGATGGCACCCGCTTGTCTGAGAGCACTTTCGAAGTGCTCTCGAGGGCGCCTGCTCTCCCACTCGAATTCGCCATTAGTCTTGTCCCCGTATGTCACCTCTGCTGCCTGGAGTGGAGAAATATTTCTAAAGGGTATGTCGGAGGAAATGCTTAAAAGCATTCAAGAATCTGAACTGAACCTTAAGTAGAGAAAAGACAGTTTTCTTCACTTTATGGAGCTAAGGTAGCGTCAGCGGAGACATGTTTTAGAATTCGGCCACAAGGGTAAAATTTGGATTACCTATTCCACACGCAAAACACTCATGACCTAATATCAAGTCCTCTGAACATTCAGAAGCAAGCTCGATATTCACAGGCTAACAGAACATGTTTCCCAGGCTGCATGAAAAGGCAGCTGTGGAAAACCGTGGAAAACGCTTAATGTCAGGCAAGATGTCGCTGCCACTGTGATACTGTTCATGTCATCATCATCATCAACAGCCTGACTATACCCACTGCAGTTCGAAGGCCTCTCCCATATTTCTCCACTTAACCTGGTTCTGTGCTAGCTGCATCCACTTGACCCCTGCGAACTTCTTAATCTCATCCGCCCACCTATCTTTCTGCCGCCCCCTGCCACGCTTTCCTTCCCTTGGAATCCAGTTTGTTACCCTCAGCGAACATCGGTTATCTTCTCTTTGCATAACATGTCCTGCCCATGTCCATTTCTTCTTAATTTCCACTAGAATATCGGTAACTTGAGTTATTTCTCTGACCCACTCTGCACGCTTTCTATCTCTTAATGTTACCCCTACCATATTTAGTTCCATAGCCCTCTGGGTTGTCCTCAACTTACGTAGAACTCTCTTGGTTAGCCTGCACGTTTCAGCCTGTTTCTTATGAATGAGGGTAAAGTTTGCATTCGTCCATGGTTCCGGTAAAGTCGATGACACCAGGCACTGCGTATACTAGGTGGCCAGTTTCTCTAGCACAATATCCCCTCTGTCCTTTAGCAAATCTGTAGTTATCTGATCCTCTCCAGCTGATTTCCCCCTTTTAATAGTTTCTACTGCTTTCTTGACCTCTGCCTTCGTCACTGGCGGAACATCTGATTGTTTTTCCCTGCCGCCAATCTCGTTACGATCCTGACTACTTTGGCTGCTGTAGAGCCCTGTATAGAACTCCTCGGCTACTTTGACTATATTTTCCATATTCGTGAATACGTTACCCGCCTTGTCCCTTATCGCATACATCTGGCTTTTTTGCCTATGCCCAATTTCTTCCTTATCGCTTTAAGGCTTCCCCCGTTCTTTACAGCATGTTCAATTTTCTCCATGTTATACTTCATTATATCAGCCACCTTGCGCTTACTGATTAGCTTTGCTATCTCGGCCAATTGGATCTGGTCTGCTCGATTGGAAGCTTTCAAACTCTGGCGTTTCTTAATCAAATCTTTCGTCTCTTTAGACAGCTCACCAGTATCCTCTCTAACTATAACACCGCCTACTTCTACCGCACACGCAGTAATGATATCTCTGAAATTATTGTTCATTGCCTCCAGGGTAATGTCGCCATCCTCGCTTAGAGTTGAATATCTATTCTGTAGCGAGATCCTGAATTCTTCTGCCCTCCCCCTCACCGCTAATTCGTTGATGGTTTCTTTCTTACTAATCTGTTGCGTTCTTTTTTCAGATTTAGGCTAATTCGGGACCTTACCATCCTGTGGTCACTGCATCGCACTTTCCCGATTACCTCTACATCTTGCACAATGGCGGGGGTTGAACACATTATGAAGTCAATTTCATTTTTACTCTCTCCGTTAGGACTTTTCCATGTCCATTTCCGGTTCTACCGTTTGCTAAACAAGGTATTTGTGACTCTTAAGTTATTGCGCTCTGCAAACTCAACTAGTAACTTCCCTCTGTTATTCCTAGAACCGATGCCATAGTCCCCTACTGCCTGGTCTCCTGCCTGCTTTTTCCCTACCTTGGAATTGAAGTCGCCCATTAGTACCGTATACTGCGTGTTTATTTTTCGCATTGCCGATTTTACATCTTCGTAGAAGCTTTCAACTGCCTGGTCACCATAACTACCTGTAGGTGCATAGGCCTGTACAACCTTCAGTTTATACCGCTTATTAAGCCTAATTACGATGACTGCCACCCTCTCTATAATACTATAGAATTCATCTATATTACCCGCTATACACTTATTGACAAGGAAACCTACTCCTAGTTGTCGCCTCTCTGAGAAGCCTCGATAACACAGTGCATGCCCATCCTTCAGTACAGTATATGCCTCATTCGGCCTCCTAACCTCACTAAGCCCTATGACATCCCATTTCATACCTTCTAGTTCCTCTAACAGCACTGCTAAGCTAGCTTCAATAGCTAGGGTTCTAACGTTAAACGTTGCCAGGGTCAGTTTCCAATGGCGGCCTGTCCAGCGGAGCCAGAAGTTCTTAGCACCACCGGCGGCGGTCACAGGTCTGACCGCCGCCGTGGTCAGTTGTTCCGCAGCCGCTGGTGACTGAGGGCCGGGGTTTTATGGAGCTTATCATGAGAGGTTGTGGCCGTTTACTGCACCAGGGTGGCCAAATCCTGTTCTGGTGAGGGAGTGCGTTGCCGGAGGTGTTCACCGGCATCAGGTCGCACCCCAAACCTGTTAATGCAATTCCACCGACACGCGGATTTTTTTTAACCCGGTGGAGAATTGCGCGGCACCGGGATTTGAACCCCGGTCCTCTTGCATGCGAGGCGGATGTTCTACCGCTACGCCACCGCTGCAAACTACTGCTCATGTAGAACATGACATGTGCATTGAGAAATGCTGTGAAATTTAGTGACCAAATTTTTTGTTTAATTAAGGTTTGGTTTGAAGTTGCTGCTACACTTGATCTTTGACCTTGCAGGGGTCAGGGGAAAATATGCGTGCTTCTTCGCTACATATACACTCAAACCAACAAATTCAACTCTCTGATTTCAGTTTCCAAACAAAGCTGGGTGCCACAATGGTCACTGCACTTGAAAAGCCATGCCTTCTGACTACCGTGAATATCTCTCCACAGAACAAGTGAACCAAACGATTTGACAGCACCATGTGTCCAAAGGTGTACATAGTACCCTGATGTGACAAGCAAGCCATTGATGCCTGTAGCATAGATGTTGACATTGTTAACAAGGCTCAATTGCACTACTAGTGGCCCCAGCTTCCTTTATACGTACTTGCTAAGACCAAAAATGTGATGACTGCAAAAATGGGCGAAGGCTACGTTTGTGTACAAAAAGGGGAGGGGGGCTGCTGCTTTCAGGCAGTGTCTGATGCGTCCTAATCTAAACATCCTAAGCATAAACACATGCAGCAGCAAGCATGCAATGCATGTTTAAAGGTGTGCGTCCATCGAGATATCTGCAGGCCGCCACCGAGCGTTCTCACTACGTCTCTATAGCCAATGCAAAACTGATCTGCATGCCCACAACCAGTTGTCTCTCAGCACCCTCATAGCGCTGTTTAAGTTTTTAATGCAAAACCGTAACTAGCCCTTTTACACGTAACTTCGTCCGTGACCGTTGTTGGCTGCTTTGGTTCCGAAAGAGAGCAATCATGCCATTGTTGAGCATAGAGCAGCTTGGTAACACAAGGCATGCGGCTGAGCTCAATAAGAAAGATCAGATAACATGACATTTGGGCAAAGCCTTTAAACTCAAGTACACTGTGTGGCTGCCCTTAGCTGAGATCGAAAGCGAGGCCAGCAAAACATCTATATCTACTGTGGCTGCGTTAGCTGTGCACCGCTGCCTACAATAAACGCAGTACACCAACTGTTTTCGGAGCCAGCGACACCTATTCTTGCTCGGCTAAAGTCTGCTTTGATTGATTTCCTGCTTAGCCAATGATGCTAGTGTGGCCACTGATGGAGATGCTCGAAATTATAATGCAGCTGCTGATTCCTTGGTGCCGGTTTCGCAAACGTCATTCTTTGCAGGCAGAAGCCCCTTTTTAGAAGATTTAGGGAAGTGATCGTGCAATCAGAAAGTTTGGTCAAAAATCTGAAGTCTTGTAGAAAATCGGAAGGGTTTGCTGCAGGTATGTACGCAACATGCCTTCCCCACAAGTGTGTCCTTGTCTGTGGAAGCCAGCAAGCAGAGCAAACTTGCTATTAGTCCTCAAATGTGTAACGTAGCTCAGCACTATGTAGGTTCCGAAACATTGCTCATATACAGTGACAACTTAAAATGTACAGCACCACAGAAGTATGTGATGATCAATTACAGCACTGAAGTTAGTGATAGACAATGATTATGGAAACTTGGTGTCAGAAGCTGGGATGTCAGGAGGGATGCCAAAGCCATACCCAGAAAAAATAATGTGCCAGAAGTTCTAAGTTAACCAGGGTTGACCAGGGCTGTCACTCAGCCAATGCTTCAGAGAACCGATCTGTGCATACTCACTGTATCCACTTTAGTAAAAATCTTGTAAACCCGCAGAACAAAGCCCACAAAGAGAGCAAATGATAAGATGTCAAGTGTTTACAAGTTGAGTGCCAGTCTATGAGCCCTCAAATTCACATGACTGCAAATAAATGAAAAGCAGGCATTCAGGGCTGCGTGGAGGTGATGTGAATGTATTCTTATGAACTGAAGATTTCCTATCACTATACTCAATTTCACAAGTTGTCTGCTGCACATGGCCCATTCGAGATCATATAGATTATAGTAAGTAATTGCGCTCTTAAGTGCCTCTCACCCCTTAAATTGGACAGGGTAAAAGTAGGAGCACAATGACCTACTTGGACCCTTTGCAAAACTCAATGCGTCACCTATCTTATATAGCAAAATCCTTGTGGGAGAACATTTTTGCACGTCCTGGATACACAGTCACGTGACACATTGGTGACGTAGCCTATATGTCACATACACATATCTCCTACATTTTTTCTTTTACAGAGGCATGCTGCTCAGTCAAAATACGCGCTCGCGGGAGTGTAGTGCGCACCGATTCTGTGCGTTTGCAATTTTTTGTTTTCGTCTGTTTCTTCCGATAGTTTGGTGGGACGGCTGGTATGCAATGCGATGCGGGGATTCTGGAGTCGTGAGTCCGCTTTTTCGCAGCATGCCGCAGGGATGGTGCGTTTGCTTTCTGCAGTCTAAAAAAAATGTGCAAGAGTACTTGCCGTGTGCGGGGATGCATATATATTGAGTACTAGAGTGTGAGTTATTTGCGCGCACTCACGCCCATACGCGCCCATACGCATGCAGTTTTGTAGGGGCGCAAAAAAAGTAATTCTGTCAAGACAGAGCATCTTCTAAAGGGCACGTAAACTAACATTTGGATTAAGCAATGGAATTATACGAGATGTTTCACATAAGGTTTGCTTTATGGGGTTTAACGCCCCAAAGCGACTCAGGCTTGTATTACATGAGGGGCTTAACTCAAGGTACAAAACCGGTTCATGTGCGGACACAGAAGCATTCAAACCTTCAGTGCTACAAAAAAAGCAAGCGTGCATACTGCTCTGTGCTTTGCCAAGGCAGCTCCAAGCCATCACTCACTTGAAACCGTGCTGCCTGCATTGGCCAGCCTGCTCCCCCCCCCCCCGATTCTTTCATCCTTTCCGCACTGCTCACTAAAAAAACGCAAGCTTGCATACTGCTCTGTGCTTTGCCGAGGCAGCTCCACGCCATCACTCGCTTGAAACCGTGCTGCCTGCAATGCCCAGCCTACTCCCCCCCCGCCCGATTCTTTCAACCTTTCCGCATTGCTCAGTAAAAAAAGCAAGCTTGCATACTACTCTGTGCTTTGCCGAGGCAGCTTCAAGCCATCACTCACTTGAAACCGTGCCCGTTGGACAGCCTGCCCCCCCCCCCCCCGATTCTTTATCCTTTACGCACTGCTAAGTGAAAAAAAGCAAGCTTGCATACTGCTCTGTACTTTGCCGAGGCAGCTCCAAGCCATCACTCAATTGAAACCGTGCCGCATGCGTTGGCCAGCCTGCCCCTCCCCCCCCCCCCTTCGATTCTTTCATCCTTTCCGCACTGGTAAATACAAAAAAGAGCATGCATGCTGCTGTGCGCTTAACTCGCAGGACAGCTAGACTTCCCTCCCATTACTTTCACTCCCCCTTCCCACCCACCACTCGTTTTAAAGGATGGCCAACATCCCAGCACCCTTGCATCCTTCCCGCGCAGACCAGGCAGACCTTTTCTCACTCCCTCCCAGTAAAATGAAAAAACAAAAACCGTGCAGGACATGCAGGAGTGACATAGCCACGTCACTTTTGTTTCAACGAGGTTTGGGTTGCTTTGGCCTGAGCAGCAGTATAGGGAGTGCTCACAATTTGATTGCTTATGTGCGCAGCGCGTTCGAGCACAGGGCTCGATCGACCACCTTTGTACCTTAAGTTAAACCCATTGTGTGAAACAATAGTGCCGGAAAATTAATGTTGATAAGCTAAGTCACATGTTTTATGAATTTACAGCTTCATTTCAAACACCAACGTTTATGTGCCCTTAGAAGATGCTCTCAGTCTTGACAGTTATTTCTTTTCTGCCACTGCAAAACAGCATATGTGTGGCGTGCGTGTGTATAAGTAACTCATGCACTAGCCTTGCATGTTTTCATTACAATGAGGAAAACAAATGCACAATCCCTGCAGCGCACTGTGAAGAAGCAGTCTCTTGACTCCGTGTCCTTGCATTGCTCAAATAACAGCACACACGCTAAACCACCGCAAGAAAAAGAATGAAAGTTAAGCAAAAGATTGCAAACGCACAGAATCGGCGCTCACTCTAAATTCCCTTGCATCATGCTTTCTACTGAGCAGCGCTTCTCTCTCAAGGAAAAAAAGAATACAAACTCCACAAGATATGTGTATGTAACATATAGGCTATGTCACTGATGTATCACGTGATTGTGCACTGAAGATATGCAAAAATGTCCTCCTAATTCCCTTTGGGGCGGAATTTGGGTGCAATGATGAATATTTCTGTGTCAAACTTCATTTTATGCACGAATCTGACGAGGAGCATGCCTTTACTATTGAAAACCAGAAGGGGCGGAAATGGGGGGGGGGAGCGTGGTTATGAATTTTGTTACTGAGTGGAGCAGGTAATGGATGAGGTCACTGTCACAAGAAATGTCTCCTGTCAGCCGCCTATTTCTGCCCCCAAAACAGGTTTGGCCGCCACAGTGAAGGGGTTTGCACTGAGCAGAGAAGCAGTGCAGATATATTCTGCCAGAAACGCCCTATACTTCATTATGGTCTATGATTACATATAGCAAAGAATTATCGATAACACTCCCCCCTATATATTCTCTTTTCACGGTACATGCAAAACGTATTCACACTCACTTTAGCTACCAAAAAAGTGCAGGAGGGCCTTTTAAAGAGGAAATTTGTCAGAGCTGATTTATAGGAAAGCCGCCATTAGCAGGTCTAGTTGAAGACAGGAAGACCAGAAAAATTACCCTCCAGAAAGGTCTTCAAAGAGTTCCAATTTGAGAAAAAGTTATTCACAGCAGTTTTGCATACATTTTGTGTGAAATTTAGAAAAACAAAGAGAGACATGCTGAAAAAAAGAAAAACTAAATAGGGACAAGAGAGGTGGCAACTGCGAAAAAGTGGACCACCTGTAACCCTGGTCTGGATAGATGCCAAGCTGTCACTTTGGGTTTATATTACATAGGCTCATGCTCTCTTCGATTGTTTCCTCTGTAGTGCACTTTTAGTTTTAATGTAGGCTCACTTTTAGAGAAACACCATGCATTATTCTTTGAGAATTTTAAGAAGTAAATAGTTTCAGGAGTCCTAAAACTCCTTGAAATAGTTCCTGAAAGCCAAGGGTACTCAATGATATCAAAGGCCTGTGTAAACCACTCTCCATGATCATCATATTGAAGGGAACGGCTTTCCAGCCCAGCCTCTGGGGCCTGTGCCCAATAAAGTATGGATGCATCATGTAGAACTTATGAAATCAGCTGGTAGTGACATCTGTTTCAAAACTTTTGGCTCTTCCTATCTTAAAGTAAGCTCACATTTTCAGTAAGTAGCACTTTAGTGGATAGAATGCAGTAATTCATAAAAAAGCCAGCTTCAGCTTGTCCTCAATGTCCTTTTATTACCCTAAAGCTGAACATGAGCTATGCGAGACATCATGAAGGAGGGCTCTGGGTTAATTTACAGAGCCCTCTTCCACAAAAGTTCTTCAAGCTATGCACTGGCACCAAATGTGGGCAAATTTGCATTTTTCTTCTATCAGCAGGCCACAGGCACCATTCCACTCAGCATTCTAAAACTCAACAGCCAAATGCCATAGCCAGTAAGCAACGGCAGCAAGCAAAGAAAACACTGAAGAAACCTAAATGTCAAAATAAACATGAGGGGTCACAAATGCAGTAGTGCGTTAGGCAAATAAAAAACTACACACGTTGAAAGATGTCTTCAGTGCTTACATCAATGTCCTGCTTCTTGCCCACCACAGCACAGCGCAATTCCGGCAAAGGGTATAGAGCTTGAAGGAGCCATTACTTATGAAGCCACATGGAGCTTTCTGTAAGGTAAAAAGTACACGACCCAACAAATTAGTGAAAACGTAATATAGTGCAACACGTACATGCAGAGGCTTTGTGAGCAGGAAATAAAGGCACAGAGTAGGAACACCATAATACTGTTTTTTTTTCTTGAAATGGTGCACAACATGCTGGAGCAGGCAACTACATGAAATTTACCTCTACCTGCTAAATAATCTTATTTTATTATTTTCTTAATTCAAAATTTCGCTTTGGAATTCAATTAGTCGAAACACGATTGCCTACACTGCCAGAGAAGAAACAATGTTGACATCACCTGGAACATACCAACCGTGAAATAAAATAACTCCTTTCACTCCATCTCGTCGCCAGCCTGGCAAAAGAGCAAGTCAGGCATCACAGTGCCCCTAGTTACAAATAAAAAAGCATTTACTTGACTTTAACTGCAAGTGCATTTAACAGCCTATCCATAATCCACCATAATCCACCATAATCCCACTAGGTTCGAGGTCAGACAAGCCCTGCCTTTCTTTATGTTTTACATCGAGCGAGCACCTTAATTGGTACTGCAGGGCCTAATACATGCGTGCAACTACAATACTGCTTTTCTAAGAGATGTGGAACTTCATTAAAATTCATTTTATGACGGAAGTAGCAAAGATTGGATTTTATCTTGAAAGAAGCAGCAAGAAAAAACAAGGGTATGAAAGGAGACAATACGGGCACTAGCTTACAACTAATGTTTATTGAAGCACACATGAAATATATACAGAAGTCGAGCAACAACGCAAACCACTCAATCACTGATAATCAAAAGTAAGACATGAATCACTAAAATTTAAGAACAGTTCCCTGTCTAGATAACACAACTCACTGCATGGTAACACGATGGATGGCTCACTAACACATGGATTACCTAGTTGTAAAATGTGTCTAGTTTCAATGATTTCCCAGCTGATTTTCAATGGCTGACAGCCAGAATGTGTGCAGCAGAAAGAAACTGAAAGCAACCAGTGCATTCTTTACAATGCACAGCCAATTTGACCTCTACCTATATCTACTCAAATGGAACCGTTCACAAGTTTTAGTGATTCATGTTTTGCTGTCTGCTTATTGGTAATTGAGCTGTTTCCGGTGTTGCTTGGTATTATATATTTCTTGTTTGCACAATAAACTTTAGTTGCGAGTTAGCATCTGCTTGCTTCTTTTGAATTCTGTGTTTTTTCATGCTGCTACTTTCAAGATGCTCTCAGTCTTGCCAGTTATTTCTTTTCTGCCACTGCAAAACAGCATATGTGTGGCGTGCGTGTCTGCAAGTAACTCATGCACTGGCCTTGCATGTTTTCACTACAATGAGGAAAACAAATGCACAATCCCTGCAGCACACTGTGAAGAAGCCGACTCTTGACTCCGTGTCTTTGCACTGCTCGAATACCAGCAACCCCGCTAAACCACCTGAAGAAAAAGAATGAACCAACATTTTGGTTCATGGCCCCTTTTCCCAAGAATTTCACCCCAGAAGAGCCGAGTACCAGGCCGGGGGAAATCGTGTACCCATTGGAAACCGGTTGGTACCCGGCGGCACTGGGGATAGAACCCGTACCTCCCGAATGCAAGGCAAATGCTCTACCACAAGGCCGCCGCTTACCAACTCACCTAAAGTGCCATCCTTATGATTGTATTTTAGTCAGTGAAATTTTACTTCATGTGGCACTAATCAACACACATGACCACGTTTCATGAACCTTAAAGCCAATCAATGAGAGCATCATCATAAAGCATGAAAGTTGGCTCTGACATGCAGCTCTCCATGCCAGCAAGCTTGCACAGACATGATTTTCTGTGGTAAACAAAACACGGGGCTGCTGCAAGGGTGGTACAGAGCAAGTAGAGGGTGCTCTGACACTGAGAAGAAATGTGGCATTGAATCTTGCTGTACATGGGGAGAATGTTTTGGGGCTATGCAGCCTAGTCTAGGTACGAAAGGAAACGAGAAAAGTTTCTGTCCCCTTGCTGTGAAGAGTGGTTTGCTCACTATTTGGGCAAGGAGTGTACAGTGTTGAAGTGAAGGGAGGAAGTTGCAGAGTTAATGCAAGGTCACTAGGGCTGAGGTAACCCACTCTACAGGGCAAGGGGAAAGAAGTATGTTGCCTCCTCCTTCCTGCCTAACTTTAGCTGCATAGCCACAGTTATCCCCAAGTATAGTGATGTTCTACCGTGATCAAGACTTGAAGAATTGAAAACTGAAAGTAACACAGGGGTATGGCATGATTAAAATATCTATGGCGGCCAGATGAATAGCACGCTGCACTCTAGTGTTGCTGATGGCGTATTTACTTATTTTATATTTAAAAAGAAACAGTAGTTAGTGAACCATAAATATACTACTTCTGCTATTAGGAGGATTTCACAGCTATGTAAACTGCATGAAGAAAGTGAAACTATCAATAGCTTAAACTGACAACTCACCAGGCACCCACTGGTGAAACAAAAGTGGAGCAAAAATATGTCTAATCTGCGTTCACCCCATTCATGATGAAGTCACTGCAGACACTAAGCATAGTTCACCATCATAGTACTTCTAATATCATATCCAAGCCATCTATAAAGCTATCCAGTTTGTCACATGAACATTTCAGCAGATGACTTTTCAAGGGTCATATGACTGATCAAATTCTCATGAAAAAAAATGTTTATGACCAAATCAGCACTTTTCTCAGAGTTCACTGCATGGGAGTGAGTTCGTCAACTGCTAGTGTTTCAGGAAAAGGGGCCATCAAACTGTAAGTAGCCTGAGTTGAGTTGCAAACAAAATTTCGGAGAGTGGTGAGGGGCAGACCTTGTGGCATTACGAAGGTCATCTACTAACGCTAAAAGTAGGCAGCCTTTGTTTGGCATGTGAAACCCTATCATCAAATCAACTTAGGCAATGAGGTCAGCAGTAGTAGGTAGCTCTGGATAATTTTGACTATCTACACTTCTTTAACGTGCACTGACACTATAAAGCACATGGGGACTTAGCATTTTGCTACATCCGAAATGTAACCCCCCCCGGCTCGGACCGAGCCCGCGTCACCCAGCTCACCAGTCAAATGCCCTAAACACTGAAGCCACCACAGTAGCATGTAGGCAGCCTTGAAGAGGGTTATATTTGCAAGCATGTTTTGTACAAGCCAAGCTTATATAAGCTGGGTATGGCCAAGCTGCGGCTAATGAGTAGCACGAGGCTCCTTGCAAAGTCCAGGTGCAGATCACGACAGCTTGGCACCAGTCCACCCCGCACCATTTGCAGTATTTCTGCCTCTACAGCCAGCTTCTCTGTTATTTCCCCTTTAAGTCCCAAGCCACCTATTGTTTAGAATTCTTTTGAACAAAGAAACAATGTACCACCCTTATGGACATCCAACTAACAGAGCTGCTCACGACTGTAACCATGCTTATTCGAGAATTTCAATATGCTTGCTTTACAAATGGAGCAGTAGAGGCATATTAAAAGTCGTGGCATTAGTTCTTCACTGTGACCACCAGCTTTGTTAAATGAAAAAAAATCATTCTAATCATTTACTTTGCTCTTTGAAAAATGTTGCCTTTTTAGTCAAAAGTTCTCATTAAAGGTATGGCAGCAATTGCTGTAGGCTCATAGCTAAAGAGCTGTCTGACATATGCCCGCATCGTACTAGCTTGCTCGTACATGAAACTGAGCCTTAGCAATCTTCATGGTGATGCGAAGAGATGTTTGCCCATGCTAACATCTCGGCATTTCCATAATGGTGCAGATCAGTGTCGATGACAGCAGGCAATGCGACATATGCCAGCAGAGACACATTCACCTGCTTTTCCTCTGCACACACAGTGAATTACAATCCCAGAAGTGAAGTGGTCTGCCTGCTCCGCAAAAGAGCACCTGCATCCAGTACAGATTGTGTCCCGATTCTGCGTTTGGAACTAATGCCAGCGCAAGTAGGTGGGGCCCATGGACTGACAGAAGAATTGCCTCTTATTCCGTGTGCTAGCCCGTGCTTCGTCTACAAGTGCCAGCTCTTTTTAAACCCGTAATAGGTCTGCATTTCTCCCGCTGCGTCTTAGGATGGTATTGACATCAACAGTTTATGCCATTCTTTCGTATAGCTGAGTGCGGGCAAGCAGGGTAAAATTTTCTTGGCACTATTCTCAAATAAAAGGAAGTCGCAGTTCACCATTTTCACTGTTTCAGAGTTCAGGAATGACTAAGTTCATGAATAGCACATAAAGATGGTTTCCGCCAGTCTTCTAGTCACACTCTGAGCTGAGGTCTTTAAAAAAGATTATTGCATAATACTGCTACTCTTAGACTTGCTGTGCTCAAGAGTAAGCACTAGTCCATGATAGCAATTTCCATTCATAGCAGCGGCAAGTACTGATCATCTATTATGGAGCACAGAGGGCACAGTCAGCACAGCAGAGCATGTTGCTGGAAATGGAAGGTGCAGCTGAACAAATACTCAAGCAAACTTCTAGCCGGTTTGTTGATTTCGGCAGAGCAATCCACTGCTCCATGGACCGATCTTGGCTCAGCAATCGCTCCCCATCTGCATTGGGAAGATGGGACCTGCGTTCCGGATCTGCATTTGGAATACAGTTACTCCACAAAGAGCAGAAAACAATGTTCTGTAAGTGACCAAACCCTGTGAATGGAATTGACCAATAATAAAGTCTTGTCATCTATCACCTCGATCTGCTCATAAGTAGCAATATAAAAGTCTGCGATTCTGTAGGAACCTCTGATCTCACATCACGAATTCAGTGCCCATAGCAGGCACAACACGCATCTAGAGGTGCTAAGTAATGTGACTCGTAAGAAATGTTATGCTAACTCTTCTTTACCTACTAAGAAAGCAAGCAGAATTTCTGTCATCGAACCTTCTTTTAAACACTATTTCACGGCAATGGCAAAAGGCATTTCGAGTCAACTGGAGGTCTAACCTAGTACAATGGCAATAAACGAGCCCCTGAGCCTGCCATGTGCCAAAGCGTAAATGCGCTTCACTGCATTGTACGAGTGAACAAGCGGAAGGCTGGAAGTTTGAACAATCTGTTTCAAGTAAACAGGGACGTTTGGGTGGTTAGGTTGGAATACCAAGCAAGCACTCTGCCCGTAGCTTCATCTACTAGATTTCCTCTCAAAGGTATAATCAGCAAACAATGTCTGCGACTTAAGCCAGGAGTACAGTCACAGCATGTTCTGGATGTTCTGAAGACTTCGATCATCACATTGACTTGTTAATTATGCCAGTCACCTCAACATCAAATCAAAACAATATATGTGGCAGCTTATGGAACCCTCGTACTTACAAAACACACCGAGAAATGCAAGCCATTCAGTCTAAAGGCAGCCTATCTTCAGCATATTGTTCATGGCCTTCACAGTGCCACCAAGTTTGCTCCTTCACCACCCTACGATCATGGAGTGTTTGCACCCCAACTCGGGTTACACAAAATGTGGCGGCTCTTTAAACGAAATAGAAGCAGTGCACAAAGAAAGTCAAAAGTTCGTTCCTAGCTCCCATTATGTCAACTGAAGAATGTGCAGAGTCGGACCAGAAATATCTATTTCTGAAAATATGTATTCTGTATAGAAATATTAGTGATATTTAGGAATCTAGGAAGATAGTGGTACCAGTGCAGTAAGCAGTCTGCCCCTTGTGAATCAAGAAGGGCCAATGTTCTCGAACTTCCAAACCTTTTATTATGCCAAAACAGGCTCACTCGATCAATTATGAATTGTGAAAGGCTACACACTCTAAAGTGGAAACACTTCCATGAAAAAAGTAAAAAGAAGCCAAATGCAGAATGTGATCTGCCTGTTCAAACAATGTCTGGAAGTGCATGTGGCAACCAAGCAATTCGTAAATGTAGTAGCCATTCATAATCTAGATCCAGGCACAGCACTAATTCCATGTCAACATGTACAGTTTCCTCTACAAAACATGCATAAATTTAAACAAAAGCACCACAACTGAATGATACTTTAAGAAGCGAAGGTTTCTTTTGCTTGGAATTCTGCATGCACTCTTCATTTTGAAACCTGCAAGAGTCTCATATTTCCACATCTGTGATGAATCAGTGCCATACTGAGTACCGAAAAACTGCACACATTTTGATTCACATTTCATATCAGAGAAGATGCCAATGGGGCATCTCAGCCCTAAATCAGAATTTTTTTCGCTTCATTTGTAAATAATTAGACAAGAAAATCAATACTATTGGCACTGTTGAATGCATAATCACCCTAGACCTTACGACATTTCTGGACTGAAGGTCTGCGTTTGGTGTCTGTCATTTATATGCGCTTAGTAGTTTTGGGGATAACTTCAGTGACGACAAAGTATGAAAAAGAAAATGTCAAGCCAACACAGGTGAAAAAATTCAAAATAGCTAAAAACTTTTTTTTCCCTTCTACTACCCAAGGCTCGGCAATGGAGTTTTACGGTTGCTGCTGAATCATACTGCCGTCGCGGGTTCGCCGGCTCTATATCTCATAATCCGCAATATTTATGAAACATAAGAATAATGATCTAGCCCTGTTGTAACGCAGGCAGGTTTTACCTCTTAGTCAATCCATGTAGTTGCAACTGCACAAGCGCCGGAGCTTCAACTGCAGCGCAACTTAAAGGGACACTAAAGAGAGAAAGGAAGTGGGTTTGCATCGATAGAATGCCAGTTCCTGATTACAAAAAGACCACTCTTACTGAAAACAGAGCTGTTATAAGGTAGTAAAGAAGAATAACAGAAATACAGGTATCGCCACCACAGCCAAACGGCCGAGGCTCGCAACTACAAATCACGTGACGCGCTAGGGATCCCGGACGCTGACAAATGCGAATTACGTTGCATGTTTGAATGCGGTAGTACGTTTTTTCTCAAAGATGATAACACGCTTTTATCATACGTAAACGACGGCGAAAAGACAATGTAAACGTTGCAAGGCAAAAATACAAAAATATACTTGGAGGCGCCACAGGCGCCCACTTCAGTTTTGGTTATGTTTCGGCTGAGGCATTTCGTGCGCACTCGGATAGTTTGTTTGAACCTGCAGCGCCTGAATTACGAGCTTGGAGCAGCAGATGCGCCTTGATGGTTCCCATTTGAGCATTCGGAAGCACGAGCGAGCGAAATCCGCTACCGCCGACACACTCCTTCGTTCACACTTCTGCGCCAACATATCGCCGCCGTTGCCGCTTCGACTGCGACCTGACCGCTTGACTGCAGCTACGTACGCCACGAAAAGCATACATATGCTAAGTACCGAAGGAAAACGCATTATCATTCAATTGTTCACTAAATCATGGCACATCTGGCCAACATATACTGCGGCAACAAGACCTTCAACGTGCAATTTGCAGGCGTCGTAAACAAAAGGGGCATATTTGCCGCTCATACCAAGGAGAGCGCCGATATATTGCGCTCGTCGCCCGGCAAAAAAAGCACCTCGGGTAAAAAGTAAAGACTAAAAATAACGAAGCACCAGAAATACATTACAAAAGATAAAAAAAAATCGATTTGTAAAAAAAAAAAAAAAAAACTGCCAGAGGCGGCTAGACTCGAACTCGCTACTGCTTGCTCCGTAACGGTCGGCGCTAACCGCTCGACTACGGCGCGCCACAAGAATCCCGGAAATATTTTTAGTTTTTATGTCATGACCCTATTTACAGTAAAGTGTTTCTGCTGCCGGTCTAAATATTACAACTTCTTGATCATCGGCGCATGCTGCCTGCTCTCGCGTCTTGCAACTAATGTTCTGGATGCCTATGCGCATTATATTGTGCACTGGATCCATTTTAACATGTGGAATTTCACAGCGCTGGCAAATGTAGTGGCGCCGGCACTTCGGTCATGTTCTGATACCGTGGACGTAATTTTCGCTGAACACGGAGCTGTAGCACAAACCTTGAAGGAAAAAAGTGCGACGAAGCTTCAAAACTGACAGGCGCAGCAGCGAGGACACTATTTTGCTGGTAACTAAATCTTATTTGTATGTAAACATGTCAGGAAGCGTTGCGATGACCGAGGGCTCGGTTTGTTTATACACAGTGCAAGAAGGAGCGCAAAAGCTTGAGAAACATGTAAAGTATTGTGCATTAGAAGCGCTCTATGTTTTTTTTTTCTTCGTTTATGGGCCCATCGCTCGGTAAATTACTCTCTTCATCGTTTTATTTATTTCGGCTGAGGCCGTCATTGCGAGTATGCTGTTGCCAAGTTGGCCCTTTAGGGATGCGACGCCGCGGGCCGCGCCGGCTCGCTAGCTATCACGAAGTCTCCGCTTACGTCATAGTGTGCGTCACTCAACTCCAACTACGTAGTTGGAGGCCCCAGTTTGAATTCGACCGGCGGGAAAGAGAAAAAACCTCAACTTCTTATCGCAATATCTCAGCAATTATTCGATTTTTTGCTGCCGGATATGCGGCGACAGTGTCACCAAATGTAGTTTATTAGATTTTCATACCATCTATGGCTGTCTTTAGTGTCCCTTTAAGGCCTGGGTCGAGGCACTTGGAACTGGCCCATTCTAAATTCTTGCCGAAGGCTGAATTGCAGTAGGCGCCAGCATCGTGCACCCCGCAATGGTCTTACGAGTGATGATTTGTACGGCATATTCTAATCTGACCGTGCAGCCCCTGGCCCTAGCTGTACCTTTTCTAAGGCATTGCAAACGCATTCACCGTTCCCTCGTCCAAAGCAAACAACCGTATGTTATAATGACGTGCGCCTCTTGATGTTTACGAACTAGCGCTGTTTTGGCATACATCATCAGTTCTGTGCAAAGGTTTTAGGAGAATGTGAAGAAAAGATGGAAATTAACTTACCTCGGAGATGTCAAATGTATGCCGGGTGGTGGCCGCCCTCCAATAGTCCCGCCGTCAGCGTAGTGTTTGCAGTGAAAGCGCACAAAGGAAACGCACTACCCGTCAGGCACGCCAGCACACTTTTTGCACAGGTATACACACAACCTGACCACGCTTCTGCACATCATCATCATCATAAACATCATCATCATCAGCCTGATTATACCCACTGCAGGGCGAAGGCCTCTCCCATATTTCTCCACTTAGCCCGGTTCTGTGCTAGCTGCATCCACTTGACCCCTGCGACCTTCTTATCTCATCCGCCCACCTAACTTACGCTCTGCACATCTCACGAGCTATTTTTTTTGCGCTGTGTGCCTCGTATATCTCGAAAGAATGAAGCCGCCAGCAGCAAGGCCCCAGCAGCACATAAGAGAAAAAAGCGCGACGCCACCAACTCATAATGGCTATGGCTAGCACTTCGATCCGCTTCGGCTGCTTCGTCTGGTTTCGACTTGTTTCGGTTTCGGAAGTCGCTGACTCAACGGCTTTGCTGCTCGCCGAACAGTGGCAAGCACGTTGTCGGGCATCTACGCACTAACGCTGAATGTTTGTCGTGTATGCGCGCCTGTAGTTTGTACATTCAGAAATGTAGCAGTGCTAGCGAAAGACCACCGTGAATTTCGCTTCTTTTCTCGCTATGCTGGACAAACTAACTGCGCTCTTGTCATGGACGTCAGGTTGACCGTAGTCTGTGGTTCCGCGAATCGGAGCTTTGGCCCAAATTCGTTGCCAAGTTCCTGGCGAAAACTCCTGTTCATAAACAGCTACAGTGGCAATTGTTTGTTTGTTAATATTGGAAGACTATTCGGCCTTTTACAGATCAAGTGATTTGTTTAGAATATTGTGTAGTTCACTATAGTTTGGAAACAGAAGATGCTGAATTGTGCTCGTCCATAAAGAACAGTGGGCGAGCCCAATTCGGCTCGCCCATGTTCCTTTATGGGCGCAACATCTATGACTGTCAGCTCGAACTGGTCACCTGAGAGCGATCATTTCTTGTGTGATAAGTGCCTCAGTACTACAGTGTTTAACTCCTGAATGGTGACGAATTTTTAATGCCTGTTGCTTATAGCAAAAGCAAGGACAGTTGGGTGAAAGCCTGAATCTCAGTAAAGAAAGATATGCGATACGCAAAAATAGCTTACCGGTCAAGCTTCAAGTGAAGGCAGTGGGGGGTGTTTGCACGCTCTTTACTTTATTAAGAAACTGACTATACAAATATTTCAACTCATCTGTGTGGCCTACAGCATAAAGTAAAGAAGCTAAAGCAACCAAGCTGCTCTTTCCATGCAGCATAATAATTATGCACTGCTGGTGGAAACTGCACAACATATATTCGTGGAGTTGCACTTGCAGCTTTCCTCAATGCATCTCGCGTGACGCAGCCTACAGTGAAACTGAAAAATATGCCATCTAAAAGACGTTTCCTTGCAATATGATGATTCAGCATATATGTGTATAGTATGCATAGCTTCAAGATGCAACACATACTGTTGGCATCACCTTTCATAAAAACTAGGATTTGTGTATCTCTTCAATTAGTCTAAGATCCCCGATTCAATCCTTTCTTTTTCTCTTTTTATTTGACAATGAGACGGACAACATTTGCAGTGCAATTACGTAGCAGAAAGCTTCAATTCAGAGTAGTGCAGTTCAGCAAATGTTTGTTATAGACTCAGGAAACTTAAAAAAACTTAAAAATGGTGTATGTGGATGTTGATGTGCAAGTCAAAACTCAAAAGGCTGTAGCAGCTGTTTTGGTCAGCCTATCCTTGTACTGAAAAAGAGAGTCAGGCTGGTTGGTTATAATGCGTCAATTGAGTGAACAGTGCTCTGAGATAGTAAGGAGATAAAGAAGCAAAATTGTTGTCATCTTCTGTCCCATCCCATCTGTTAGTGCTGTTCAGTCATTTGAGAATTGTCTTTCTGTGGTATTTACAAGTGAATATGAGCTCGTGAAGTTGAGTACTGGAATTGGCTTTCGCATTTCTGCTATCACATTTACTTTTCCTTCTACAGATGAAACTCCAAGCCAGTTCTTCTTAGTAACTTGTGATGCCTGATGGTGGTAATAGTGTGCAGTTATAGTGTGTTGTCTCCATTCATATGCAAAACACAATGTAAGGGTGATTTTGATCGCCAGTTTGACTGTCATCTACTTGGCAGACAACACATAAACGTTGTGCACACAGCCTTTGTCGCGCATCTATGGCTGCGTCCAACTTTCAGAAACGAATGGTTTAAAGAGAAACAAATGATGCTATTAGATCTAGTTGAAGTATCTCGCCTTTGACATTGTTTTACACTGAGCTCGATATGTCGAGTAGTTGTTGCTCAGCTTGCATGTTGTCATATAGATTACTGCATAATGAAAGGAAGCAAACACTTTTCTACTAATGTTGAAAATATGCTGGAAGCCAAGACCAAAATTGTGAAATATAAAAGTGTACCTCTCGCAAATAATCATAAAGTAATCATTAGATGAAAGCTATAACTTTGACCTCTTTCATATTGGAAGGACTTACACAGTCTCAACGACTAATTTTTTAGCAAGCAAGCATGTACATGGCTACATAGTTTGCATGCTCTCGCAGAGCATCTGTTCACCCACTGGCTCCATGGGCTTCTACAAGCTCGCATAAATACGTGACCAGCTCAGTCTCATTCAATCTTGTACAGTGCCTGTGCGTGCTTCTGTGAGCTCGCTCATGGGCACATTCCATCTCACAAGAACTTGTACAATCTCATGCATTCCTGCACAGTGGCTCTACGTGCTCTCGTAAATCCATGTTTCATATCCCGAAAACTCATATACCCTGTAAAGAGGAAGTTCCAATCAGGCGGACAGATCTCCGAAAAAGAGGAAGTGCCTTTTGCGGACAGGCTGTCTACAAGCTGAGCCAACCCCGCTCCGGTCTTACTCGCTACCAGTGCCCACTACCAGTGCCTGTGTCCCCGCTTAACACTTGGTGGAGGTGCGGGATTTCTATTCTATTTGCTCGCCCTGGAGCTCCGCAGCCGCCGAATTCCGACCGCAATGGCTGACTCAAGTGGGATGATGTCTTGAAACTTAACAACGTTATCTTCTACCTTACACAAGTGGTAAAGTTGTGGTTCACCAATCACAAGGCTAACATTCCAACTTGGGCCTCGTTCAAATCTCGCTTTGTGGATGTCTTCGGTCGCCCTGCGGTCCGCAAGCTTCGCGCCGAACACCGTTCGCGCGAGCTGGTGCAGCAGACAGGAGAAACCTTCACTAGCTACATCGAAGACGTTTTAGATTTGTGCCATCCTGTAAACGCATCGATGACTGAAGCCGAGAAGATTCGCCACATCATGGTGGGCATCCACGAAAGCGTATTCAACATTCCGATGGAAAAGGAGCCCCGTACTGTAATTGAGGTTGTCACAATGTGTCAAAGCTATGACGACTTTAGTCGGCAACGCACCGTCCTTCGACAACCTGAAGCCACGATCGCGGCTGTCTGATGCCCCTGTCAGCTTTACACTAATTCAAGAAATCAAAGACTTCGTACGGGAAGAAGTTGCACGGCAATTATCGCTAATTCCTAACGTTCCAGTTCACACCTGGCTCCGACCATACGCCAGGTTATTCAGGAAAAAGTTGCCGACGCCCTTCCGCCCCCTCGACAACCAAGTCTTCATGCCGCTCCACTGACAGCTCCGCTCATTCATGCCGACGCTGTCCCGACACCCGCATACACTCCACTGTCGTATGCTGAGGTTGCCGCAAGACCACCACCTCCTACGTCTTTTCCATCGTACGGTTCACCTCAGCGGGCATTTTTCACCCAGCGCCGTGCGCCACCTATTCTACGCCCTTGGTGCACATCTGACAATCGGCCCATTTGCTTTGCATGTAGTCTCCCTGGCCATGTTGCACGTCTGTGGCGCCGTCACCCAGCCCCGTACGCTTTCGATCAGAGCCCGGTCAACTACGCGCAACCGCCGTCCCATCTCCGTGCGTCCCCTCAGCCCTCGTCCAACTTTGACCACTTCTTGAATGACAACCGCTCAACCTCTCCGCGCCGTCGCTCTGCGTCGCCGTTCTACCTCGCCAATGCCGGAAAACCACTAGACGCAATTCCGCAGGCACGAACTGCGCTTCCGTCGACCAGTGTAAGTCCTGCTTCGTCACCGAAAAATTTATTTGAACTTACCATTGAAGATATTTGTACTCTTGCGCTTGTAGATACTGGTGCTGCTGTGTCGGTTATTGACGTTCGACTGTGCCGCTTGTTACGAAAAGTTGTTCTGCCATATTCTGGGGTTTCATTGCACACAGCCACTGCTCAGCACATCGAACCGATCGGTACCTGCACGTCTCGAGTCACCATTCAGAACGTTCTCTACGTCATCAGTTTTATCGTTCTCCTTGACTGCTCTCATGACATTATTTTAGGATGGGACTTTTTCTGTCGCAATCGCGCCGTAATTCATTGCGCTCGTGCCGAAGTAGAGTTTTTTCCGCTGTGCACCGCACCGACTGCCGCTAACGTTCTTGGAGAAGCCAAATGCCACGTTGCGGATGCTACTGATATCCCGCCTTCATCTGCTGCGATTGTGCCTATAAACTGTCCCTCTCTTCATGACAGTACAGTGCTCTTCACCCCATCTTCCCTCTTCGTCTCGCGACGCTGTCTTCCCCTGCCCTGCGCCGTCCTTAGTGTACGAAGCCGACGCACCGAACTAGCCATTACTAAAGATTCGGTCTATCCACTCATGTTGCAACGTGGCGAGTGCGTTGGGCATGCTGAGCCTGTTCGATCTGAAAATTTTGTGACCGTACCACCGGTTTTCTCTACCTGTGCCGACACAATCTCCGACAACGTCAGTGCCCTTAGCCCACCTCGCTCCTCGTCTCCTTCATCGCCTCTGGCTACCTTCGACAAAGCCATCGACAGTGCTCTCGCTCCAGATCAACGCGCCAAACTCCTCGACTTTCTGAACCGATTCCGAGCTTCCTTTGACATCCAGCAGCTATCCTTGGGTCGTACATCAACTGTTTCTCACCACATATATACCGGTACGCACGCCCATTACGCCAACGCCCTTATCGTGTATCAGCCCCAGAGCGCCGCATTAGTGATGAGCAAGTCGACGAGATGCTCAGTAAGGGTGTAATTCAGCCTTCGAGTAGCCCTTGGGCGTCCCCGGTCGTTTTAGTCAAGAAGAAAGACGGGTCTATTCGGTTCTGTGTGGACTACCGACGCCTTAATGCGATCACACGAAATGACGTCTATCCGCTACCACGCATAGACGACGCGCTGGACACTTTGCATGGAGCGGAATTTTTCTCTTCAATCGATTTACGTTCTGGCTACTGCCGAGTTCCGATGGCTGAGGACGATCGCCCCAAGACAGCTTTTGTCACCCCCGACGGGCTCTATGAGTTCAATGTCATGCCATTTTGCCTTTGTAATGCACCCGCCACATTTGAACGCATGATGGACAATATTCTCCGCGGTTTGAAGTGGCACACATGTCTCTGCTACTTGGATGATATTGTATTTTCATCCGACTTCGCGACCCACCTAACTCACCTTGAAACTGCCTTGCGATGCCTTATCAACGCCGGTCTGCAGCTCAATCTGAAAAAGTGCCATTTCGCCGCTCGCCAGCTCACTATTTTAGGGCATTTAGTGTCCAAAGATAGCATCCTTCCAGATCCATCTAAACTTCGCGCTGTCGCTGAGTTCCCGAAGCCAACATCAATCAAGCAATTACGCAGCTTTATAAGCTTATGCTCCTATTTTAGGCGTTTCGTTGGGAACTTTGCGACCGTCATTGCCCCTCTGACGCGACTTCTCAGCGCTCACGAAGATATTTCTGCCTGGTCGCTGGCTTGCGATGCTGCTTTTACGAAATTGCGCACGATACTTACCTCACCCCCTGTATTGCGCCATTTTGACCCGGCTGCTCCTACTGAAGTGCACACCGATGCCAGCGACGCCGGCCTCGGCGCTGTTCTTGCCCAACGAAAACCGGCGTTGATGAATGCGTTGTGGCGTACGCAAGTCGAACTTTCATCAAGGCCGAGACCAACTACTCGGTGACAGAAAAGGAATGCTTGTCCATTGTTTGGGCGCTTCAGAAATTTCGGCCATACTTGTATGGGCGCCCATTCGATGTTGTTACAGACCACCACGCTTTATGTTGATTGTCTTCACTAAAAGACCCCACCGGCCGTCTCGCACGCTGGTCGCTTAGACTACAAGAGTATGCTTTTCGCGTTATCCATCGTACAGGGCGCAAGCATTCCGACGCAGACGCTTTATCTCGCTCACCGGTGCCACCTGACGCTCCGTTGTCACCTGCCTCCAACATCGTCCTGTCATCCCTGTCCATCGACGACATGCCATCAGAACAGCGCAAGGATCCGTTGCTAACATCACTTCTTCTTCTTCTTCTTATCTTCTTACGAACATCGATCTTCTTACGAATTCGTCACTTTCACCGGCTCCTCGCGCGCTTCGTCGTCAAGCTCAGCATTTCGTCCTTCGCGACCGCCTCCTCTATAGACGCAGTTATATGCCAGATGGCCGTAAGTGGCTGCTCGTCGTACCTCGCTACCTCCGTAGTGATATATGCGCATCTTGCCATAATGATCCGCAGTGTGGTCATTTGGGTGTATTTAAGACCTATGAACGGTTGCGACAGCGGTTTTACTGGCGCGGTATGTACACCTTCGTCAATAAGTATGTGCGTTCATGCATCGATTGCCAGCGTCGCAAGCCTTCTCCTCTCCATCAGCCGGCTCCGCTACAGCATCTTCCGTGCCCGTACCGACCAATCGATTGTGTTGGCATCAATTTGTATAGACCTCTGCCATATACACCTGCAGGGAATCGTTGGATCATCGTGGCCTTCGATCACCTTACTCGCTAAGCGGAGACAGCAGCACTTAGGATGCAACCGGACCCAACATCGCGTCCTTTCTTCTTCATCATTTCATTCTGCGGCACGGTGCCCCTCGTGAACTTCTAAGTGGTCGAGGAAAGTCTTTCCTATCCGAGGTTGTCGAAGGGCTCCTACGCGAATGTTAGACCATCCACCGGACAGCCAGCGCGTACCACCCTCAAACCAATGGTCTCACAGAGCGTTTCAACCGCACACTGGGTGACATGATGTCCAAGTACATCGCCTTCGACCACTCCGATTGGGACAAGATTCTCCCATTTATAACCTATGCCTATAACACCGCCGTTCAAGCAACTACCGGATTCTCACCATTTTTTCTGCTGTACCTTCGTCTCCACTCGACACCATCCTCCCCTACCGTCCTGATATCTCAGAGTACACGTCACTTTCAGCAGCTGCCAGGCACGCTGAAGAATGTCGCCAGCTGGCTCACTCGCTTACTTCGGACGAGCAAGCCCAGAAGAAAGCGCACAGCGACAGCAGCCACCCTGTGCATCACTTCTCTCCCTGTGCTCACGTATGGCTCTGGGTCCCATCGACACCACCAGGTCTGACCAGCAAGTTTACTGCCAAATACCACGGACCATATTTAGTGCTCCAACAGACGTCTGCCGTCAATTACCTAGTTGAACCACTAGCCGCTTCCACCTACCTTCGTCGCCGTGGGCGTGATACCGCTATCCTTTCGTCTCCTTGAGTCGCCAGTATGGCTCCTCTTTTCTGCGGGGGCAAGATTGTATAAAGGAAGTTCCAATCAGGCGGACAGATCGCCGAGAAAGAGGAGGTGCCTTTTGCGGACAAGCTGTCTACAAGCTGAGCCAACCCCGCTCCGGTCTTATTCGCTGCCAGTGCCCACTACCAGTGCCTGGATCCCCGCTTAACAATTCTTATACATTCTCATTCACTCTCACACTTTCTTGTACAGCTCACGTGCAGTTTTTCAGTAGAATAGTAGTAGCTACAGTGTTAACGATGGGAAGCACGATTGTCGACTCTTCTGCCGTTTACGAGAATCTCTGTTTGACAGGGCCGGGGACTACGTTTGCCTAGCATGTCCACCTCCACTAGTACTAACGCTTGTTTCCGCTGATATCCTGCGGCATTTACAAGTACCGCAAGTTCGCTGTTGGCTGTATACGGCGTGTAGAGATTTGCTGTAGCTGTCCGTCTGTCCTGGTGTTGAGCAGGATGTTATTCTTAAGCAGTGGTTTATCTCAGCAATGCGTTTGTTAGTATCTGTGTCAAGGTATCTTGTGGTGGCAACGTGATTCCTAGTCCTAAACGGCCACATTTGGAGAAGTTCTCAGAACCAATCACCCTGAAAATTACTGCTTGTTTAATTGTTCGAAACTTGAATTGGAATAGGTTCAACGGTGGCGCAGCGGTATAATATCCGCCTCACATGCAAGAGGACCAGTGTTTAAATCCCAGTGTCGCGCAATTCTCCACCGGATTAAAAAAAATTCCGCGTGTCAATGGAATTGCATAAACAAGGTTGGGATGCGACCTGATGCCGGTGAACAGCTCCGGCAACGCACTCGCTTCCCAGAGCAGGAGTTGGCCATCCTGGTGCAGTAATTGGCCGCAACCTCTCATGATTAGTTCCATAAAAACCCCGGCCCTCAGTCAGCAGCGGCTGTGGAACAGTTGACCACGGCGGCGGTGACAGAGCAGGGGGTGCTAAGAATTCCTGGCTCCGCAGGACAGGCCACCATTGGAAACTAACCCTGGCAACGTTTGACTCTAGAACAATAGCTAGAGAAGCTAGTTTAGCAGTGCTGTTAGAGGAACTAGAGGGCATGAAATGGGATGTCATAGGGCTTATTGAGGCTAGGAGGCCGAATGAGGCATATACTGTACTGAAGGATGGGCACGCACTGTATTGTCGAGGCTTACCGGAGACCCGACAACAACTGGGTAGGTGGGTAAGTATATAGCGGGCAATATGGATGAATTTTAATAGTATTATTGAAAGGGTGGCAGACATCATAGTTAGGCTTAATAAAATGTATAAACTGAAGGTTGTACAGGCCTGTGCCCCTACATGTAGTTATGATGACCAGGCAGTTGAAAGCTTCTACGAAGATGTAGAATCGGCAATGAAAAAAATAAAGAAAGACACGGTATACTGTACTAAAGGGCGACTTCAATGCCCAGGTAGAGTAAAAGCAGGCAGGAGTACAGGCAGTAGGTGACTATGGCATTAGTTCTAAGAATAGCAGGGCCGAGTTACTAGAGTTTGCAGTGTGCAATAACTTAAGTATCATAAATACCTTCTTCAGCAAACGGAGGACCAGGAACGGACATGGAAAAGCCCTAACGGGCCGACTAAAAATGAAATTGACTTCATACTGTGTTCAACCCCGCCATTATGCAAGAGGTAGAGGTAACCTGGAAAGTGCGATGCAGTGACCACAGGATGGTGAGGTCCCGAATTAGCCTAAATCTGAAGAAGGAACGCTACAGATTAGTAAGAAAGAACCCCATCAACGAATTAGCGGTTAGGGGTAGGGCAGAAGAGTTTAGGATCTCGATACAGAACAGATATTCAGCTCTAATCGAGGATTGCGACATTGCGCTAGAAGAAATGAACAACAATTTCAGAGATATCATTACCGAGACCGCTGTTCAAGTAGGCGGGAGGATAGTTAGAGAGGATACCGGTAAGCTCTCTAAGGAGGCGAAAGGTTTCATTAAGAAACGCCAGAGTATGAAAGCTTCCAACTCAACAGACCAGACTAAATTGGCCGAGATATCAAAGCTGATCAATAAACGAAAGGTTCTAAGGCAGTATAACATGGAGAAAATTGAGCATGCTGTAAAGAACGGGGCATGCCTTAAAACGGTAAATACGAAATTGGACATGCCCCGCCGGGGTGGTGCAGCGGTAAGACGCCCGACTACTGTGCCGGAGTTCCCGGGTTCGAACCCGACCGCGGCGGCTGCGTTTCGATGGAGGCGAAACGAAGTGGCGTCCGTGTGCTGTGCGATGTCAGCGCGCGTTAAAGATCCCCAGGTGGTCGAAATTACTCCGTAGCCCTCCACTACGGCTCCTCTTTCTTTCATTCCCACCTTCCTCCCTTCCCTTTCGGCGCGGTTCGGGTGTCCACAGAGCAAGTGTGACAGTTACTGCGCCTTTCCCTTCCTGTGAACCAATTTAACTTAACTTAACGAAATTGGACATAGGCACAAATCAGATCTGTGCGATAAGGGACAAGGCGGGCAACGTCATCACGAATATGGACAAGATAGTCAAAGTAGCCGAGGAGTTCTATACAGATCTCTACAGTCATCAAAGTAGTCAGGACCGTAATGGGATTGGCGGTAGGGAAAAACAGCCAGAAGTTCCATCAGTGACGAAGGACGTGGTCAAGAAAGCATTCAGTTCAGTTCAGTCGTTCAGTAGTGTCCGACACTTCGTGACCCTATGGACCATGTCACGCCACGCTTTCCGGTCTCTCCCTATCTTTCTAACATCACATAACTGCATCTGCAGTGCCTCGAGGATGCCCTCTAACCATCGCGTTCGCTGCCTACCCCTTCTCCGGCGACCCTCAACTCTTCCCAACATCAAATCTTTCTCCAGCGACTCCTCTCTTCTCATCAGATGACCAAAGTAGCTGAGCTTTAACTTTAGCATTTGACCCTCCAATGAGCAGCCAGGGTTTATGGGCGACAATATCGACTGATTTGATCTTCTGGCAGTCCAAGGAACTCTCAAGAGTCTTTGCAGCACCACAATTAAAACGCGTCAATTCTTCGGCGGTCAGCCTTTTTCACAGTCCAATTCTCGCATCCATACATCACAACTGGAAAGACCATAGCACGAGTTATACGGATCTTAGTTGGCAGACTAATTTCTCTGCTCTTTATTAGGCGGTCAAGGCTAACCATTGCTCTCTTTCCCAGAAACAGGCGTCTCCTAATTTCATGGCTGCAGTCTCCTTCCGAGGTAATCTTGGCGCCCAAGAACAGAAAATCTGTCACAGCTTCCACTTCTAGTCCATTGATGCTCCAGGACTTGATAGGGCAAGACGCCATGAGCTTTGTCTTTTTATTGTTCAGTTTAAGCCCAAACTTCTCACTCTCTTCCTGTATGCGCATGAGAAGTCTCTTGAGTTCCACTTCCCTTTCTCCTATTAAAGTGGTATCATCCGCATATCTAAGCTTGTTGATACGTTTTCCAGCAATCTTCACTCCAGCTGAAGACTCGTCCAGACCGGCCTTCCTCATGATGCACTCTGCATATAGGTTAAATAGGCAGGGCGACAGTATGCAGCCTTGCCTCACTCCTTTCTCAATCGGAAACCAATCAGTAAGACCATGCCCAGTTCTGACTGTGGCCTCTTGTCCTTCATACAGGTTCCTGAGGAGACAGATGAGGTGAATTGGAACTCACATTTCTTGGAAAGCTTGCCACAATCTGCTGTGATCTACGCAGTCAAACGCTTTTGCATAATCAATAAAGCAGAAGTAGATGGGTTTCTGGAAAACCCAGCTTGCACGTCCACAAGCTCCCTATCCACATACTGCTGCAGCCTTCTTTCGAGGATTTTCAACATCACCTTGCTAGCAGGCGGAATAAGCGCGATCGTGCGGTAGTTGGAACAATCTTTGGCACTGCCTTTCTTTGGAATGGTGATGTAAACTGACCTCCTCCAATCCTGTGGTCGCTGCAGGGTTCTCCAAATCTTCTGACATAATGTATGCAGAATGTTAACAGCGTCATTGTTGAGGTTTTGAAGCAACTCAGCTGGAATGCCATCATTCCGCCAGCTTTATTCTTAGCAAGGCTGGCTAAGGCCCATTCAACTTCACTCTTCAGGATGCCCGGCTCGAGATCAGTATTCACAACCGTCTTATGATGGGTTTGCTCATTCGGGTCATTCTTGTAGAGTTCTTCTGTGTATTCCTGCCACCTCTTCTTTATCTCTGAGGCTTCAGTGAGGTCCTTGCCTTGTTTGTCCTTTATCACGCCCAGATTAGCACAGAAGCTTCCTTTCATATCTTTGATTGTCTGATGCAGAGCTCTTGTGTTCCTTAATTGGCTGTTGTCCTTAACTGCTTGGCACTGTATGTTCAAGAAGGCATTAATATCTCTCCTTGCTATTTTCTGAAAATCTGCATTGAGAACCTTGTATCTTTCTCTTTCCCCCATACCTTTTGTCATCCTCCTTTCTCAGCTATTTGCAAAGCCTCTTCAGATAACCAGTTTATTTTCGTGCATTTCTTTTGCTTTGGAACTACCTTAGTAGCAACTTCTTGTATTATAACAGGAACATCAGTCCACATCTCTTCGAGCTCTCTGTCTTCTAGATCTAATTCTTGAAATCGATTCCTCATTTCCACAGCATATTCTGATGGAATTTGATCCAGATCATACCTGAAAGGCCTTCTAGTTTGCAGCGTTTTCCTCAATCGAAGCTTAATTTTGGCAGCAAGAAGCTGATGATCGGTGCCACAATCGGCCCCAGGCCTTGTTTTTACTGCTTGTATAGCGCTTCTCCATCTCTGCCGGCAAATAATATAATCGATCTGATTCCTGTACAGACCGTCCGGGGAAGTCCATGTGTACAGGCGCCTCTTGTGCTGTTGAAAATGAGTATTCGCTATTGTCAGGTTGTTTTCTTGACAAAACTGTACTAGCCTCTGCCCAGCTTCATTTGGCTCGCCAAGACCGAACCTGCCTACAATTCGGGATATTTCTTCACTCCCGACCTTAGCATTCCAATCTCCTACGAGAAAAACGACGTCTGATGAATGGGTGCGCTCTAAAAGGCATTTTAGGGCCGCATAAAATCTCTCAACGTCAGCTATTTCAGCAGTAGAGGTCGGTGCATAGACTTGGATAACTGTTATGTTGAAAGGGTGACCTTGGATCCGAAGTGAAATCATTCGGTCGCTATTGGGGTTGTACCCTAGCACTGCTTTGCCCATTCTTCTGTTTACTATGAGAGCGACCCCATTCCTTCTCTTGGATTCGTGCCCACAATAAAAGACATAATTGTCGCCGGAGTTAAATTCTCCCATTCCGGTGCACTTGAGCTCGCTGATACCCAAGATATCAATGTTCTTTCTGTCCATTTCTCGCTTGACGACATCCAGTTTACCTTGCGTCATAGATCTTACATTCCATGTTGCTATGTGATATATCTCCTTGCAACATCGGACTTTCCGGTCGCGGTCGCTTCCCGACACATCCACAACTTAGCGTCCTTTTAGCTTTAGCCCAGCCGCTTCATTCGTCCTGGAGCTACTAGGAATCGCCCTTCGTTCATCCCCAGTAACATGTGGGACGCCTTCCAACCTGGGGGGCTCATCTTCCGGCGCCATATCTTTAATGGTATTGTGACTGGCCATAGGGTTTTCTTGGCAGGAAATACTGGAGTGGGTTGCCATTACCTTCTCCACTGAATCACATTTTGTCAGAACTCTCGGCCGTGACCTGTCTATCTTGGGTGGCCCTACACAGCAGAGCTCACTACTTCATCGAGTTTAGCAAGCCCCTCCGCCACGACAAGATAGTGATCCATGAAGAAAGCATTACAAACTATGAAAAGGGAGAAAATCAGATAACTACAGATTTGTTGAAGGACGGAGGCGATATCGTGCTCGAAAAACTGGCCACCCTGTATACGCAGTTCCTGGTGTCATCTACGGCACCGGAACCATGGAAGAATGCAAACATTATCTTCATTCATAAGAAAGGGACTCTAAGGACCTTAAAAATTACAGACCAATCAGCTTACTGTCTGTTGCGTGTAAGGTATTTACTAAGGTAAAATAGAATCAGGAAAACCTTAGACTGCAATCAAGGAAAGGATCAAGCAGGTTTTCGAAAACGGTACTCTACTATCGATCATATTCATACCGTCAACCAGGTGATAGAAAAATGCTCAGAATATACCAGCCCTTATACATAGCATTTATTGATTACGAAAAAGCGTTTCACTCTGGTGAAACCTCGGCGGTAATGCAGGCATTGCGAAATGAGGAGGCAGGCGAGTCATACATTGAAGTGCTGAAAGATATATATAGTGGCTGCACAGCAAATCATAGTTCTGCATAAAGAAAGTAACAAAATTCCCATAAAGAAGGGTGTTAGGCAAGGAGATACAATCTCCCCTGTACTGTTCGCAGCTTGTTTAAAGGAAGCGTTCAGAGACTTGGAATGGGAGCAGTTAGGGATAAGAGTAGATGGAGAATACCTCAATAATCTGCGAATTGCTAATGACATTGCCTTGCTAAGCAACTCGGGGGATGAGCTGCAAATAATGATTGATGATCTAGACAGGAAAAGTAAAAATGCAGGCTTGAAAATCAATGTGCGGAAGCCTAAAGTAATGTTCAACAGCCTCGGGAAGGAACAGCAGTTTACATTAGGTAGCGAAGTACTGGAAGTAGTAGGCGAATATGTCTTTTAGGACAGGTAGTAACCGCTGATCCGGACCATGAAAAAGAAATAAGAACAATAAGAATGGGGTGGAGCTCATTTGGCAAGCACTCGCAGATTATGACTAGCAACTTACCGGTATAGCTCAAGAGGAAAGTATGCAACTGTCGCATCTTACCTGTAGTCAATTATGGGGCTGAAACGTGGAGGCTAACCGAGAGGTTCTACTTAAGTTGAGGACGACCCAGAGCGCTATGGAACGAAAAAGCGTAGAGGTAACATTAAGAGATAGGAAGCGTGCAGAGTGGGTGAGAGAAATAACTCAAGTTGCCGGCATTATAGCGGAAATTAGGAAGAAAAAATGCACATGGGCAGGACATGTACTGCGAAGAGGGGATAACGGATGGTCGCTTATGGTAAAAAACCAGGTTTCAAGGGAAGTAGAACGTAGCAGGGGGTGGCAGATAGTTGGGTGGGCGGATGAGGTTAAGAAGTTAGCAGGGGTCAAGTGAATGCAGCTAGCACAGAACCGGGTTAATCGGAAAAATATGGGAGAGGCCTTCTTCGTGCACTGGGTATAGTCAGGCTGATGATGATGATGATGAATTGGTGTAGTTAAGGATATGGCTTGATTGAGAATGACTCAGTAATGTGTTATTAGCTGATGGCTTTGCTTTGCTAGTTAACACAGATGACGAATCGCAAAGAATGCTTTTTCGCATAGAACATTTAAGTTGAAGGGTAAAATTTATATTCACAAGACTGAAGTAACGTTCAACCAACTAGAAAAAAATTATTTTAGGCCAGGTGGCGAAGCAATGGAAGTGGTACGTAAATGTGCCTACTTTGGACAGGTAATAACCGCGGATCCTGAAGACGGAAGAAACAAAACTAGAAAAAAAAAGACAGGGATGGAGTGCATTTAGAAGAACGCACATATTGTGTCTAGCAGCTAGGCAGTATCCCTCAAGGAGAAAGTATGAAAGAGCTGCACTTTACCAGTACTCACCTTGGGGGCATAACAGCGCAAAGTAAGAACAGATTCCACTTACACAGAAGATAACCAGGAGAGGGAGCAGAAAATGGTAGTTGTAATGTTAAAACAAAAGAAGTATGCCTAGTTGTTCCGAGCAAACTACCAGTTAATGACATTTTAGTCGAATTAAAGAAACAATGGGCAGACGCAGGATATGTCGCCCTTTTCGCGGGCTCAATGCTCTGTGAATACCTGTCTTCATGCTTTCAGACATCGTACAAAAAGGTTATGCCGCTGTTGCTGGTACTTCCGATATCATTGGGAAGCCACTCAGCGCTAGCCACTCAGGCTAGCGAATCAAGTCATGCCATAAAGCTAGTATTATACCACGACATTTTTTTCTGCTGCTAATGTTTAGGTTTTCTTTTGCACATCAATTTTTATTGTCGTTTTGCTTTGAGGATATTTATGAACGCTGTAAAGGTTGTTTTAGAATGCAAAATAGATATTTATGCGGTAAGATGCAGACGTCACGACTAAAGAAATGAAGAGGATAGAAATTGTTTGCTTTTTTAATTGCAAGGAAGATTTATTGGGTGCTTCATGCAGCCTTTAAATAGTTCAACCTTTTATTGGCCTTCTAATTGGCTTAGGAACAGGACGTGGCGCCAAAACTGGACGATTCCCACTAGACGGAGGTCGCCCAGTTCCAGGAGGCGGTCTTCGGGACAGTGAAGCTGGTGGAGGGACTTTAGGCTTTGTGGGTGGAAGTGGACGTTTAGGATGGGCGTTAGAAGTGATGCTCGAAGGCACGTTTTTTGTTTCAGTCTTCGCTCCTGCACTTGATGATCCGGCGGTTTGTGGGTGGGTTGATGGCGATGAATGTTTAGAAGCATCAGAAGTGCTGCTCGAAGGGGCATCTGGCGTCTCAGGCTTTGTTCCAGTATTTGAGGTTGCCCCATTTTGCGGAGATAAAGTTTCTCCAGGTGTATTTTCATTGCTTCCTCCCGAAGATAGAGGTGGTGTTTTCCCTGCTGCGTCGGGTGTTGGCATAGTATTTGGAGGCATTTGAGATTGTGAAGCAATAACAGGTGGCCCGTAGCCAGCACCTCCTCCTCCCATTCCTTGCCCATACGCTACATTGCCTGCCCCCAGTCCTCCCAGTCCGTTGCCGTATCCCATTCCTCTTCCACCAAAGCCACCCCCACCCAATCCTCCTCCTAAAAGCCCCCCCATACCCATTGCTCCACTTCCAAACCCTCCCATTCCCATTCCTCCGTACATCCCCATTCCTCCTCTGCCGAGTCCACCCAACAACCCACCTCCCAAAGCTCCTAGAGCTCCTGCTATCTGTGATCCTGTTCCGCTACTGCCTCCATGGCGTCCATACGATGACCCATATCCGCCTCCGTTCCCAAAGGAATTGCCGTAGCCTCCACCTGTCCCGTAAGAGTACCCTTGCATACCGCTCCCAATACCACCTTGATGTGGCTGAGGTGACACATAATCGGTGGGCATTCCGACTGGTGGTTGCTGTTCAGATGTCCCAAACTGAGAGGGCTGGGTAGGAACAGTGCCAGGATATGATGAAGGCTGCTGAAGAGATGTCAGGCCATTACCGCCGCTTGAGCAAATTCCCTTCTCGGCGTCAGGTTGGAAGGATGCGCTGATAGTGCATGTGCATCCCACACCACACTGGTCACCGCTTCCAGTCAAGATGCACTCCTAGGATATCAAACGAAAGGCGCGTCATGATAGTGAATAGGATATAATCTAAAAATATATATTTAGGGTGGGACTAGAGTTCAAATGATGTCACTCAGCAGCGAGCGCAATACAAAACGCTTTTACCACCAAGCCCTCTACCGCACAATTGTGACGCTGAAATTCATGATCATAATGAATACCTTTTCCCATAAAATCCTTTATCTCTTGTACATCACCTGCAAACGGATTCAGCTTCTCACACACTGCATGCTCTTCTCCCTTCATATAGATGCGCTTGGATGCCAATAAAGTGAGATTGCAAGAAGTCTTTACAGCGGGGCCTGAAAGGTTGTGAATGCTGAAAATGGCCTAAACAGGAACTATTATAAAGTAGAACGTTGAGGTAGTTGACCTTCAGACATAATGAAACACGCAGCTTAATAGATGACAACGAACAGAATATATATACATGTAGACAAGGACAATGCTGAGCGAACAGCGGGCTATTTATAGACCCACGGCTACTTCTTCCTTCCTCCCATATATACCTAACTTCGTCCAAAACTGTCCTCCCAGCAATACAAGAATTCACTCCCTTTCCTTAATAAGAAATCGGAAGGCATACTAATATTCAGCCACAGTTATCACCTGTCAGGTTTTACACATTATTTCTCAAAACCTCTATCATCATCATTTATTGAACCATTAAGGACCCTTTACAGGATATAACATAAGGGTGGGGAGGCGGCGTACATAAAGCAACACATGACCGAAGCCAACTATGTTAAAGCAAAAATCTAGTAAAATATATATATATATACTTAAACAGGGTGTCACACAACTTTCCCGATTATCTATTAAAATAGATAATCGGGAAAGTTGTGTGACACCCTGTTTGAATTTAACTCTGGCCCATTAGTAACAAGCAATCCATGTCTATATATATACATATATATATATATATATATATATATATATATATATATATATATATATATATATATATATAGAATGAGAGAAATAAGGACAATGAATATAGCCTGTAAAATAAAAAAATTGCAATCGAAGACAGCAAGGGACTTACAAACGAGGGTCTCAAAAGCGTCAACCTTAGGGTGAGGAAATAAATTTCAGACAAATTTATTGTTCAAAGCCAGAGAGTACACGTTCTTCAAGTCTGACAGGGTCATTTTTCCTTACACTATAGGATCTGATAATTCATTCCATGCCTGTATTGTTGTTGGTAAAATTGTTTTTTTTTTAAAGCAGACGTTGATTCATGTAGGCGCTGTGTGCTTAACCAATTTATTATTCGTCTAGATGACCATGCTGGTGGGTGAAGGAGAGATTGGCGCAGGTGCATCAAATGATAGAATATCTTTTGCAAGAAGCATAGGTGTGATGTCTTGCGAAGGAAGACCAATATGAAAAGATCTAGTGATGGCGTTATACTGCTTATACTGATTGTTTAGTCATACTTTGAAGATATAAAACGAGCATCGCGGTTCTGCACTGATTCTAAAGAATGTAAGAAGTAAGTATGATGTAAACACCAGAATGCTAATAAGCCCTCAAGTTTAGATCGTACGAAGGTTTCATATGCCAGTTTATGGACGGACGGGGGGGGGGCAATGATAATGGTCTTCTAATAAAGCCCAGTTTTTTGGAGCTCTCAGCGAGCAGTTAATGATATATTCGAACCAGTTTAAATTACTTGAGATTAATACACTGAGAAACGATACTTTAGTACTTGTGAAATATTGACTGTGTTAAAAGGCCACTGTCCAGGGAAAGCCCTTTTAAGCAAAGGAGCCCAGTGCTTCGATCAGGTACCGGTGATAGTCTGTGCAAAATGCTACAGTGACGCGCGCGCCGCAAAGCATCGAAAATACAATTCAAAGTTCTCTCATGCTCTCCTCCGGGAAGCCAGCTTCCCCGTTTCTTGCGCTGGCCCGACGGGCCACAGCAATGACGTACGTACCGCGAACGATGTCCATTCGTCCGTCTCGCTGACTGACGGGAGAAGGATGGGTGTCTACCGCTCGCAGCGCGCTTTTCCCTCACCACGGCCAGACTGAATCCAGCGGCGCGCGCTCCCTCGACTCAAGCTCTTTGAGGCAGCGGCGACATCGGTCATCATATATGCCCTTCCCTTCGTCTCCCTTCGGTCGACTCGAGTCATTCGTCTCGACACGATTCGAAGGCGCTGGATTAGAAGATTCCTCGGAGTCCCTCAGTCCTCACAGATTCCCGCTACCCTCGCGGAAGCTGGTATCTACCCTCTGGATCTTCTCCTCGCCCAGAGGGGAATGGCCCACATTGATCGTCCCAGCCATGCTCCAGATGGTGCCTCACTCCTAGCACGGCTGCACAGCAAATGTCATTCTCGTATGGGTAAGCTGTATACAGTGTACAGAGAAATCATTGGTCCCATCCCAGGTTTCTCAGTCCTGCCCCCTCCACCCCATCGACCCCCAATTCCTGTCTTTTTGGATATGGACGGTCACACCAAACGTCACACCCCTGCAGCTGCCTTCCAGCAGATAACAGCAACCCTCATCCTCTACACTCCTCTTTACGGATGGCTCGGTTCGACCCGCTACCTTACAAGCAGCTGTTGCTATGACAGCACCGCAGCTAGACCAGTCTAGGTCCGGCCGCCTTTCATTCCCTGCCAATACAACAGCTGCTGAGCTGGCCGGTCTACATCTAGCCGCACAGTTCATCGCTTCCAGTGTCCCTCCTGCACCTGTGAATGTTCTGTGTGACTCCAGATCTGCTCTGCAGCTCCTGACTATCTACCACGGCACTAACCTCTCGGTGAATATTCTCCGAGCCCATCTCCTAGCCCTTCAGGACTCGGGGTATCAACTGGCCCTGCATTGGGTTCCAGGACATACTGGAGTCCAGGGCTATGAAGAGGCGGATGCCCTGGCCAAAGCGGCGCACGACAACGGCGCCCCAGTCACTGAGGATGTCACACTTTTAGACTTTTCAAGACCCCTCTTGAGAAGGTCGATAAGGTCACTCCATCCTGACCGCCGTATCGCCGCTGGTGAACATCTCCAATGGCTCTCTGACAAACTTTCACGGAAGGACAAATCCCTCCTCCTAAGACTTCGAATAGGCTGCACGTGGACTCCGTCCCGCATGTATGCCTATGGCCTAGCTCCCAGCCCAGCCTGTCCCTCTTGCGGCAACACTGGCACACTGGGACCCTTGCTCCTCGTGTGTCCAGCCTCCGCTAGCCAGCGCCAGAAACTTCTGACTGGCTACCGGTATCTTGGTCTCCCTGCTGATACGGAAGGGCAATTGCTCTTCCCAGCTCGGAATCAACTTTCTGCTCACCGGCTCCTCCTGATTAATCTGGAGGAGTCTGGCCTCAGCTCTGTTCTGTAGGCCTGCATGGGCCTATAGTGCTCCGTGCGGAAATGGCGGCGACATATGCGGCGTCAGCAACCTCCCCCTCCCCAACCTTCCCCTAATTCGAACTTCCCCTTCCCCTGGTCACCAAGAGTGATGCCACAAAGATGGCCAACATAAGACGTGACCAGTATCCCCCCCCCCCCAAAAAAAAATAAACCATAGTCACTACCACCACCCCTCGACCGTTTTTTTTCGCGCTCGCGGAAAGCCACGCCACACCTCCCGCCAAACGCGGAGGAGGAAGGGGAATTTGTATTGCGGAGGCTAGACGACCTCGGGCAGGAGAGTGTAAAACCTTTGCGAGGGAACGGAAGGAGAAAGGCATGACAGAATCGGGTGATTGCGGTGGCTGTAACTGCGTTATTAGTTACTCTTTTCAAAAACATTTTGCGGCCTTGCGTTCTAGGGACGAAGTCTCACAGTCACCGGGGAAGAAAATATTTTCGACCGGAGTGTGGAGAGTGGGCTTTAAAGAGTATTGAAGTGGGTGACGTTAGAGCATTTGCGCAAAACATGCATCTTTCATTTTGAAATATTAAGCTGCATCAGCCACTTATTACACCAGTCCTCTATAAAGTAAGTCACCCTAAAGCACGTTCTGTCAGTATGAAACGAAACTCGGCGATAGAGGACGCAGTCATCTCCCAAGAGATTTATTGACGATGGACTACCACAGGGAAGGTCGTTAATATAGATGAAAAAAGAAGCGGACCAAGAACTGAGCATTATGCAACTCCAGAAAGAACCTTAGTTGAGGCTGAGGGATGTCCTCCTATGAAGGTGAACCGTAAGCGGTCGGTGAAGAAGCATGTATTCAAAGATAAGATAAATGGGTCCAAGCTGACAGAAGAAAGTGGTCGGTAGTGTCACTTGGTCTCTACTTTTACCAAGACGCAGAAGCGGCTCGTCTAGCCGCACTGGCAATTCTTTGTCTCTCCAATCTTTCTTTACGCCCTTCTTCAGTTTCCTCGGCAACACGTTTCCGCCTAATTGCATTCCAACAGTCCTGTTTGTTAAGTCTATGCTCCGCAGAAGAGAACTCAGAGTGGGACCTCGAGCAGCTAGCCTCGGAGTCGTCATACTAGGAAGTAGAAGCGGAGCGCTTAGCTGCGTACTTCTCACAGCGTTTCTGCAATCAGGCGGCATGTCCTTCGTTGGTTTCATATGCGCATCGCTCCTTCTGCTTCTCAGCCAGTCTCCTGGCCTTTTCATTGGCTTTCCATGTCGAAACTGATCAACCGAGTTAAAGCACACTGGTATATACCCGGAGCGAGCGCAGCTTCGACAGAGGAGTGAGCGTGTGTCACGGCGTTGCTAGGCGACGGACGAGCAGCTGCTAGGTGAGACGGCGGCACGAGGCCTTGGTAACTACCGCGCGATGGTGCGATGTGGATACCACGAAGAAACAAACGGTCCAGCAGGCTCAGTGTGGCTTCCGCAACAAATATGAATGAATGTTCGAATGAAGATCACTGGTGAATTCAAACAATAACGATTCATAAGAATATATTGGCTGTGATTTGATCAATGGCCATTTCGTGTAGAATTGTGGAAGCAACATCTGCAGCGAACGCGGCGGCTGTAGCATCTTTGAGTCACCGCGCCGCGTAGGAGTCGGCGGTGGTCCCGGCGCGCCAGCTATGCACCGTGTCACGTCACTGCCTCCTGGCGCATGCACAGTTGGCGCGGCAGCGGCACCGTGGAGTCACCCGCGGAGCGGAGGAATCAGCGGCGGCACCGACGCGGCTCTCCATCTGTGCTCTGTGGGACGTCGCTCGCTCCTCGCGCGTGCGCAGCTTGGCTCAACGGGGGCTGCGCGACGTGGCTCACCGATTAGCGTAGTGTTCGTTCCGCAACAAAACTACGGCCGAAACGGTGTTGATTAGCGAAGAGGAATGCGTTGTTATCAAAGGGTTCGGCAACTTGACAATAAATGTGTTCCATTAGTTTGCAGGCGACGCATGTTATGGATATTGGGCGACAAATTGATGGATCGGACCGGTTACTACTTTTAAATACCGGAAACACTTCGCTAATTTTTCAATCTGTCGGAAGAGCGTTTTGATCAAGGGACTGGGCAAATATTATCTGCAATGTGCCGCTGATTGGGAATTGCTTTAACTACCTTGGCAGAAATGCTATCGGTACAAGGGTGCTTGATAATTTCAGCTTGTCGATAAGCTTTTCAATACCTTCAAGGCCTGCTGGGTACTTTAGTTTGCATAATCTACGCTCTTCGCAGTGACCCGCAATGGCGGTTCCAGGTTGGAGGACAGTAAAAAATGAAGTTAGGTGCGCATTGAAGTGAAGAATCTGTGCGGCTATATATTATTAGTTGTCAGTGAAGCATCGTCCTTGTCTATGTGTGAGTGTTTCTTTTCTGTTTTGTCATCTTTACGCTCTGTGCTTCATCACGTCTAAACAAGACTCCCGAAGGATCAGTGTTGGAGCACTGCTTCGCTTACCACGGACAGCCCAAGCCATCATCGTAACGTGTGTATAAAGTCAATTACCTGAGTGGAAGCTGTGCTGTGTGTTGTGTTGGGTTTTGTGGCGCATAAGCAACTCAGGCTACCATGCGCCAAGAGTAAGGTGTTTTTATTTTGTAGATGAGAACTTTTAAAGTTTGCTTAAGAGGTTTGCCTCTTTTAGGAATTTAGAAACATGAGAAGTTTCTACCAGTGCATCTTCTCCCAAAAGAAGGCTAGGATGAAACGGGATTTGTTCATTGTAAAAACGTTTAAAGTATTTTTCCTTAATTTCTCAAGCGTAGTGCATGAAAGCAATATGTGATTTATTGTTAGTTCCTCTCCGCATTCCTCACATAGAGGTTGGTCTTCTTTCTTGAGAATAAGTTATGTGTTAAGTGTGGCTGTCTGATGCGAAGGCGACATAAATTAACTTCAATGATGCGTTTTTTGATGACAACATGATTTCCACTCCTCGATGAGTGGTTTGACGAGATGTAGTTTGTTGTTGATTTCAATATTCCATGAAGCCTGCCATCTGGCTCCTCGTTTTCTCTTAATGGATTTTAAGATATCTCTATGTGGTATGTTAGCTTGTTGTATTTTGGCATTGTAGGCTGCTGTGGCACATGCATCAGCTCTCTCATTGCCGATGATTCCAACATGGCTTGGTACCCAACATAGCTTAATTGATTGTCCGTGGGATCGTGTAGCTATCACATCATGTAGGATGTTTCCAATTAGAGGTTATGTAGCATTTATGTGATGTAGTGCATTAATTACACTGAGAGAATCAATATAAATTACGCTGTTTTCAATTCTTTTCTGTAAAGTTTTTCTACTGCCAATGAAACTGCATAGCATTCAGCTGTGAATAACAGAGCATTCGGGCAACCGGCCTATGTTCTTCTATTTTTCTTGTATTACTGCGCTTCCTACGTAAAGTGCTGTTTTTTACTCATCTGTATAGAATGCTGTGCAATCTTTGTACCTTTCACTTAGTGCGAAGAACACTTACAGCTTGTAATCGTGTGGTGTTCGTTTCTTACTAAAGGGTGCTAATGTGTAGTCGCACACGGTGGGGAAATGGTACCAAGGTGCCAGTGAGTTGGGTCTTTGGGCAGTGTCTGGAAGTGAGTCGAATGCGTTCAATCCCCGACATATCTGTTCAAAACGAAGACTTATTAGTCTGACTGCTCGGGGTTTGTTCTCAAAGACTGTTTTTCATGGGTACTTAGTAACTATAAGGTAAGACAGGCATTCGGGTATGGACCTTATTTTCAATATATATATGTGCATGTAAGCATTGTTCTTCTGTCTGAGAGAGGTGGTTCATTTGCTTCAACTTACAAACTATTTCCAGGAGACGTTCTATAAGCACTAGTTGAAAGGCGCAACCCCCATTTGTGAACAGGATCCAGGTGTTTCAGATAAGAGGGTCTTGCTGACGTAATCTAAGGTGGAGCGTATTATAGAACGGTAAATGTGTAGAATACATGTCCTGTTGCACCCCCAGTGCTTTCGTGACAGTATTTAGATATGTTGAGCGATTGGGATGCTTTCTTTTTTATGGTATTTATTTGCGGCAGAAATGTTAGCTTTTTTGCAAAAATAATTCCCGGGGATTTATGTTCGCTTTTGATAGGTAGCACAAACTCTTCCAGGTGTAGGTAAGGGTCGGTATGCAAGCCTCGTTTGAGTGAAAACAGAACAGAAATTCATTTCTGTGGTGAAAACTGCAATCCAATTTTGTCTGCCCATGTGGCTAGTCTATTAATTGTCAAGTGCACTTGCCGCTTGCATGTTGATATGTTAGATGACGCGCACGCGATCTGGAGATCATCAACATAAAGTGAATACATGATGGATTTCGGGATTATTTTGCATATTGAATTGATTTTTACAGCAAACATAGTAGTGCTTAAAATACATCCTTGTGGTACTCCGTTTTCCTACGAGAAGGTCCTTGAAAGTTTTGAGCCTTACCGTGCATTGAATGAAAGATTAGAAAGGAAATCCTTTAGGCAGTTCAACATGCTGCCACGTATACCTAGATCTGCAAGGTCGCGCATAATGCCAAACCTCCAAATAGTATCATGTACCTTCTCCATGTCGAAGAAGACGGCGATGCAGTGCTGTTTGTGTATAAATGCTTCTCGTATGGTATTTTCAAGCCTAACAGGGTGGTCTGTTGTTGAGCATGCTTTCTTAAACCTACACTGATGAATATTTAAAATTTTACGCGATTTTAGAATGAAGGTTAACCTGATGTTCAATATACTTTCAAAAGATTTGGCAAGGCAGCTTGTCAGTGCTATGGGCCTGTAGCTGCTCGGGGAGGTTGGCCGCTTTCCAGGTTTGAGAGTGGTACGATAAAAGCTTGTTTCCACCCAGCCTGAATCTTTTATTAAAGAATTTCAAAAGTGCTTCTACAGCGGAATCGGAAAGGTGGGCCAGCATTTCTTAGTGTATCCTATCGAGACCTGGGGCTGTTTATTAGCCGGAATACAGTACTCTATTTATTTCGTAATGAGTAATTTGGCTGCTATAGGGTTCATTTGTGCCACCAGTGGTTGGAAGTCAGTTGTTTTCTTCTGTGTTTTTGTAATTTAGGAAAGGCTGTGTGTGGTGAGAGGAACTTGACACTGCTTCAAAGTGTTGTCCTAGTATTTTTGCCTGTTCCACCAGAGTTGTTTGGTTACCCGGTGCTGTTAAGATAGAAATTTTAAATGGTAAAAATTTTCCATTCAATTTTGAAACCTGTTCCCACATTTTTTTTTGTGTAGTTGAGCTGTTTGTGGATGAGAAATATTTTTTCCATGAGTCTTTTTCAGCATTTCGCCGGATGTAGCGTGCCTTTGCTCTTGCTTTCTTAAAATCTATGAGGTTTTCATACGTTGGGAACCTAAGAAAGTTCCCCAGGCTTTGTTTTGTCTCTTGTTATGCCTCGCCACATTCTCGAGTGAACCAAACCTTATGCTTTTAGCGCGCAACTCCCGAGGATTGTGGCATAGCCAAGCGTGCCGCATTTATAAACAGTTTGTAAACCTTTCGTTTATTTTATCTACGCTGAGCTCTTCAGAAAACAGGTTTTCTAGGCTAGCTTCAGATTGCAAAAGAAGCCAGTCAGCTAAATCGACCTTCCATGGCGGCAGCTTTTTTTTTAGATTACGTTTGGTGATGATGTTAAGCTAATTAGGGCTGGAAGGTGATCGCTCCCGTATGGATTATCTAAACCTTCCTATTTAAGATCGTTCAAAACAGAAGGTGAGCAAAATGATAGATCTAAAACACTCATTTTTCTTGTGCTCGGAGAGCAATAGGTTGTTTCCCCGTGCTTAATTAACAGACATTGTGTGATAAAAATATATCTTCTATAATCTGTCCTCCTGTGTCATTTTTCTCACTTCCCCAAATAGGGGAATGCGCGTTAAAATCTCCAACTAACACGCACGGCTCCGGTAGTTGATTTAAAAGGTCTTCTAAATCATGGTGTGTTATTGTTTTGTGTGGTTCAATATACATGCAGCACACAGTCACTGTTTTGAATGAAAGTATGGTGGCTGCCAGCGCTTCAAACTGAGTGTTAAGTTTAGGTTCTTTAGCTGCAACATTATTGTTTACTACGATGGCAACGACACCAGAGAGCCGGTTGACACGCTCTCGGTCGCGGCGGAAGACATTGTATTTTCTTTGTATGTTTGTATATTGTGGACCGAGATTAGTTTCCTGTAGACACAATGCTACAGGTGAGAGTGAAACAAGAATGTCCTTTATATCACAATAGTTATTTAAAAGCCCTCTGCAGTTCCACTGGACTAAAAACGCCATTTTTTATGAGGAAAAGTAGCAATACTAAGTTTTTTTCTGGCCCGGTGATTTGGGCTTTTTCTTTTCTATTTCGCTCCAAAGAGTTCAGCCGCCTCCCTGATGTACACGGCCAAGGACGATCATCATTTGTTGTGTCCATTGCGTTCTCGGACGTTCCGTACAATTGTGCAGAATACACAGAAGCATTTGAGTTAGGCATCGCCATGGTAGGTAGGAAGTTCGCAAGGGTGAAGTGGTTGCAGCTAGCACAGAACTTGGTTAATTGGAGAAATATGGGAGAGGCCTTCGCCCTGCAGTGGGTATAGTCAGGCTGCTGCTGCTGATGATGATGATGATGATGATGATAGGGAAGGTCTTGAGGCCGGCTGACCTGTCGGGCCGTGCAGCCTGCTTTGAAGGTGGTGGAGTAGCACTAGCTCCATCCTGGGGGCGACGGCCCTGTCCGAGGCTGCCCATGTGTGGCCTGGGCGGATGTCAAAGACTGCTGTGATGCTGCCCCGGGTTTCTTCACAGCAGAGTATGAAGGATTCTGAGAAGAGGTAAGTATTTTCGCGCTTCCCTTAGAGTTAGGTTTTCTTGGACGTTCAATGTGAGAATATCCTTTTCTTGTTTCCAGGTTGGGCATGTGTGTGAGTACGATGCATGGCTGCCCTCACAGTTTATGCAACGAGGTGTTTCAACTTGATAGTTTTCTGCGGGATGCTCGTGTGAAGCACACTTTGCGCAGGTGAGTTGGCCTCGGCAGGTCTGCGAGCCATGACCATACTTGTTGCACTTAAAACAGCGACGTGAGTTTGGTATGTATGGTTTTAGTTTTATTGGTGTGCAGCCCACCTCTACATCTTCGGGCAGCGTGCTCGATGCGAAGGTAAGGAGTATGTGCTTGGTCTGTGTTTCTTTATTATCACGCCTGATTTTGGTTCTATAAACCTGAGGGACATTTCTTCTTCGCTGAAGTACCTTAGGCCATAGTCGAAAATGGCTTCACGCACTGTGTTCAATAAACGGTGTTGGGATATTTTTACTGGGCAGTTTCCAAAACATGTCACTTTTGAGAGTTTCTCGAACTGCTGATTCTATAAAACTTCCAAAAGAATATCGCCGTTTGGTAGCTTTTTCAATCTGTAGCCTTGGCCAATTGCCTCGGTTAGTGTCTTGGTAATCAGAAATGGTGAAATCAGTCTAGCTCACTTTTCGGTGTCTTCACTATGGATAACATGGAAATGTGGAAAGTTGGTGGTATTATTTGGGAACAAACTTCCTGTTTCATCGCTGCACCCCCGTTTTCGGGAGCGATCATTCGCATATAGAGAAGAAGCGATAAAAAAATGTTGTCTGTCCGGCCAGGGTGGCGGCCACCCACCACGGAGCCCAACAAGGGGACGGAACAAGAGCTTGTAAGGTCTTGCTCACGCCGTCCGTACACCCCGACTCTAACCAAATATGGCGTAACGCAGAGTGGTTAGCCACGCAAGGTTAACCCTAGCCGCCTGGAAGAAGGAAAAAACAGGAAGAGAGGAGATGACAGGAGAGTTGTGAGAAAGGAAATAGGAAACTGAAAGACAGAGGGGAGGACAGGAAAAGGCGACTGCCGATTTCCCCCGGTCGGGTTAGGCCAGAGGTCCTGTCTATGAGAAGTGTAGGCCAAAGTGGTGTGTTGCCTCCGCCGAGGGGCCTTAATGGTCCAAAACTTCGGTATAGGCTCAAACACCAGGATCCCCTTTTCTCCAGACACGACGATGCCACGCACGGCTAAGCTTGGGTGCTCGGGATCCGGGGTGTCGCACAAAACACACAAACATCTGCTTTAACAGGTGCCCATTGTGGGGCTAGGTGTAAGCTATATCCTTGCAAATGAAATTGATTTTGGTGCGCTTTTCTTTTCATGCGCAAAGCGTGGTTTCTTGTACCGCTCCGAGGCCCTTCCATCACACCGCCACATTCGCACCTCTGCTGCATTCTTGTTGGATCGCTATAAAACAGTCACTTTTTATTTTATTGAGTTTCTGCTTTTCTACTTTTAAGAAAGTGCTGTTGAGAAAATATTGGCGGCATAAAATAAACTGTAGTTCTTATAGAGACTGAATGTGTAACTTGCTGGGAATCACAAAGCCATTCTATACACGGTGAGACTTTCATTATGCACCTAACATAATTTTTATGGGAGATTAGTTGGTCCTTCAGGCATTTCTAATTGTGAGCTATTATTCGTTAAAATCAGCTCAGAAGAGCATAGGGCACGACTAAGGCTCGAGGTCACACAAGCGCCGAACTTTCCACTCATTTTTATTTGGTAAAATGCTGCTTGTATACTGATTGCCCAACAAAATTAAGAACATTTTTCAGGTTGTCACGTCGTCAAAAAAGTAACTCTGGATGGATTAAAGCTATTGATGGTACACTAACACAATTTTAATATCGGCCGGCTATCTCGGCAGCCTCCCCAACCTAACGCACAATCTGGTCCAGGCAACTGGTCATTACCGACCACAGGCAAGGCCCGGTGTGAACTGGTTTTACGTCCCAGAAGCTTGATCCTTGATTTTGCTTTCGCGCGATGGAGCGCCAGATTGCTTGTTCCTGTCTCGAAGGGTCTGTACTGATGTTCATTCAGGCGCTTATTCAGGCATCTACCCGTCAGGCCGACATAAACTCTGTTGCATGCGACGGGCTCCTCCACGCTCTCCACACTCAACGAAGCTCTTTTGGTGCACCCTGGTACACCGCACACGCTCGGCGGCTCCTGTTTACACACACGCACAAAGTACGCAATTTTATATCGGTCGAGAAGACGACGTTAAATCAGTACGACATCCGATCTTCACGAGGGGGCATGACACGTTGTGTGTATAAGGCACAAATACAACTCGGTCCCTGCGGTGGTTCTTCAACCCTGTTGCTGGCACGTGGTTCTTGTTCTTTCTCCAAGTAAAGAACACTCCTTGTCACTTCGCCAAAAAAGCCTTTTAACAAAATGACACGATAATAGTTTTTTTTGTAAAATTGTTAGGAAATCAATATATAAATGACATTTCAGCCAATTACTATCATTTGGAAGTTCACGAGTGAGACACGAGGAAACGCATGCGATGGACTTGAAACCGAAATTTAATGGGTGAAATGCTAATTATATGTTGTTTTCCAAGCAATATTAGGAAAGCTTATTTTCGTGTCACTTCGCTAAACAAGCTTTTGAGTGACAAGATGATAATAATTGCGAGATAGTTTTTCATATATAACACAAATTTATTAAAAAGTACCCTTTCTTTTCAAGAAAATAAACAAGATAAACAGCTGTGAAACAATTTGAGTGAGCTTTCTACTAATTTTTGCAAAAAAATCAAACGACAGACTGTGTCAAACGCCTTTTTATATCTAGGAAAACAACACGAGCAACGTTATTTTTATGCAAAGTGGAATTATACATTTGTGATTATATTAATACACCTGTGAAAGTTAATCTAATTTCAACAAAACCATGTTAATAAAGTGCAATTTATGATTCTCTTCAATATATGCTGTAACGTTTTCCGCAATTATGCTTTCAAAAAAAGCGTTTAGCACCCTTATACAGATATTCGCTGTAACTACTTGGTTAGTTTGGATCTCCATCTTTATCATTAAGTGCACAGTTTAACAATTATAAGTATACTTGAATAACAATTATCTTCTATAGAGTGGTTGATCAAGAGTCGTAGGTAAGTGCCAAGGACATTATTGTTTCCTTTAATTACCCGCGTCTGTATGCCATTAAGACCAACTGCTTTATTTACTGCCATTTTATTGACAACAGATCTCATATCGTCAGTAAAAACGTCATGAAAATAAAAGTTATTACACTCAATTTTCAGTGCACTTGAAGCAGATAAAAATAATGTACACTGACCGATAAGACTCGAGCCATTGTTGATGAAGTAATCATTTATATCATTAGCAACATGTGGAGAGATATCGGTGGAACGTTTTCCCGTTCAGTCTCAATTATATTCTTTCTTTCATTGTTGTTTTGCGTCCTGCTTGTTTTGCATAATGCAGCTTTTTTAATTTCTATTTATTGCTACTGGCTTATTCTGTCAATACCTAAACTGCTCGCAGTAATATTATTTTCGTTTTATTTTTCTTTCTCATCTGGTTGTATGAATTCCTACCCTCGAGATGAAAAAGTATGTCCCCATTCAATACAAATCCAATATTTATGTTGAAATATTAATGCTTTCAAAGGTATTGCGATCAAGTATGTTTTTAACCTTTATATAATAAAAACGGGCAGATTGCTTCGGATGACTTCGACAAGGTGGTAACATGCAGGCTCTTGGCAGGTAAATAGACGTGGGTCAATACCTGGCAACAACATCGCACGCACTGGCTCCAACTTTATGTCAAGGTTAACAGTATATGGTCTATGAGATTTCAGTTGCGGATCTATTTGTTATCTGAATCGTAGAATTAGACATTTTTTCATATTTCTTGATTGAAGCAGAAAGACAGTCATCACTGTCGCTTTTTGATATTGCAATATTGAAATCGGCGCAGATTACAATGGGATTGTTTGAATTCGCATATCGCCTCAGAATTGTTCGCATTTCAGAAATGAATTTCTGCACACTAGAGCTCAGAGGGCAGAAAATTGCATCGATTATGAGGCTATACTGAAGCTTAACAAAAAGGGCTTCAGTTGAATTGCTACCGAATTTACCTCGGAGCTGTAGTAGCGAAGTCCAGCATTTAGAAAAGAGGCAACGCCACCACAATGTCTGAAGCTACTTCTACGCAGTGATAGCATTTCGCAGCCCGGTACAAAAACCGGTCGCCCTTCTTTTTACCATGTTCTTTGACAGTGATGACGTCACATCAAAAAGAAAGCTCTGACAGGCAAACTGCAACATTACATTTTTGGCGGATGCTCTTGCGTTACAATGTAGAATAGATAAGTAACCAAATTTAAGCCTGGCTAACTCTATTGCAGATCTGGGAATGCCATCATATTAGACAACTCTGCTCAAGTCACCTAAGCATGTCCCGTGGAGTACATTTGTGTTACTGCCTTTGCATTCGAATTTTACCATCGCTCACCCAAGTGTATCTCCAGTCTTTTTTCTCTTTTTGCTGCCAAAGCCTTACCTAAAAGTAGTTTATACGTCGTACAAAGGCGCTAATTATTCAGGACAGGATCGACTTCCTCAAGGCCCAGTACACATCTGTTTAGCCGGATTTTTGCAGCTGCTTTCAGGACCAGATCCTCAACCTTTAGGGAGACAAACTTCACAATGATGTTTTAATTGTTCTTGTCTCGTGTTGGGACATGTTCTATGACTTCTATGTCTGCTTATTTATTATCTAATTTCAAGGAAGAAAAAAATGGTCTCCGTTGTGTGAAACAAGTTTTCCTCTTGTGGCAAAGAAATGCCCTTTATTTGCAGATTAGTCTTCGACTGTACTGCTGGAGATCAACAACCCGGTATAAAATGGTTATTTTCATCTTTTACAGGTGCATGGTCGTTTTTATACGTTACCATCTCGCTGCTGAATTCTTCAAACATTTCGTTCTTGAGTTCGATAGGCTGTTCCACACTGTGCAATCCTTTTCCACTTACACCTGTCAGGGCCTCTTTCAATCTCTCTTTCTTCTTATTGAATTCGAGCCTCAACTTCTGCAAATGGTTTTCCCAACTCTTTTATAGTGGTAGGTGGCTTTTCACCCATTCTTCAGAAAAAGACGCACTAAACAGAACGAAGGCAAAACTATTGGCAGTGGCTAAGCTGAGCTATGCCAGGCTATACGTAGCAAGAGGTACGCTTCCCTGGCTGAGCTTATTTGGGTCATTCATAGCCAGTAGTCACAACTGCCGCGGTCGCGCACTGCGCATGCCAGGAGTCCGTGAGGCGTCTCTTTCATTTCGCGCTTCCTCGAACGCCGCGCCATACAGCATGGCGAAGCAGGCGCAGTACAGTACCTAAGCGTAGCTGTGCAGTTGTTGCTCTCGCGTAACTCCAGGTTTGATCCCAAGGTAAGCCACGTCAATTTTCATAATTTTCTTTAAATTAGGTTTTGGGAAAAGGAAGGCGCCGTATATTGTTCATATGATGGTCTTTTCGTCTTTTTCCTTTTTAATTGGTTTTGCCAATGACTCGGTGTCCACCTTCACAACCAAAATTTCACACATTTTTAGCAGTGGCCATGAAAACGGTTTTGCTAACTGCGAGCGCAATGCATCCTTCACTGCACACCTTCAACCTCACAGCTTAGCTCTCACCTTCGCTTTAGGAAAGGAACCACCTTATTGCTACCTTGGCTGTCGACTTCTAGCCCAATGTGAGAACCAGGATTGGTCAAATATTGTACAATGCCGTAGCCGAAAACTGCCAATCAGTAGGCCACCTGCGGCAGCCGCATCCTCTTTCGTGGGGGAAACCACAACCTAAATGCCTTCTGCACCAGATGCCGATTGCCACAAAATTGTGTCTGCAGAAAACCAGCCTTTCCTAACGGAGCTGCAGTAGAGCCCGTCAATTCGCTTTTACTGAAGGGATTCTTCGTGCAGCAATTTCTCCCCCCCCCCCCCCCCGTATTCATATTGCGGTTGGAACCGGTATACCCCGCCCGACTAACTCGCTGCATGTTAAAAAACGTCCAACTCACCAGCAGTATTATTGCTTTGTGTTTCTTATCTCACAGACTTTCGTTTGTTGTAAGCCGGCACAAGAAATGAGTTGTGTTAGGATAGATCAGTGCGGGGCCTCTTCAGCTCGTTTTATTCTTTAAGCGCTTTTTGCCCTCTATCTATATGCGCGCGAGGGAAATGCAACTGCGTATGTGCGCATTTTTCATGGTGGAGCCTGATAATGACCACAGCGACAGTGAACTAGACACCGGCAGAGGAAGCCGCGCAAACGATATTCATTCGGAAGCGCTACTGCTGTGCTGTGTTTTGTTCCTGTTGGAGGGCAGCGTCAGCTATTCTAGTGTATACTTGTGATGAGAAGGAAATCTAATAGCATAAAGTCTGACTGAAACACCACCTTAGAGATGAAATAAATTTTCTGTATGACCCGTAGAGACAAAGAATTGTGCCTGCATGGTTTTGTTTTTAGCCCTGCCCCAGCACGCGACAGAAGCCATCCGACGAATATATCCGCAATGGAAATGAAGCATTGTCATGCCCGCTACACTGAAGAAGCTGCATTATGGAAGGGCCTGTTTGGGAACTGAAGAAAGCAATTTTGGGGGTGAGGTTGTTTGGCAACGAAATTGTGAAGATACATCACCGCCGAAGACTCATGGCGTGTTCAAACTATTAAATCGAAGCTTCAAGTGAATACCACCATTGACCTTAACGCAACGAGACTTGAAAATGAGAGAATACCCAGCTAAATGAGACCAGATTGCCCACCCGTGACATCTTTGCATTTCAAACTGATATGAGTCTCTGAAGTCGATTTATGGTGGGATAGGACACGACCAAATGAATTTGAAGCTGCTTTTGACAGTTACAAGGCGCCATGGTGAATAAGCATGCTAAATACTCTCTCAGTACTCGACCAGTCGTTACTCAGCTAATATCGACCAAGAACATGGGATGGCGTGCTGGACACAACGCTGTTTGGGTGACGTTTTTCCGGGCACCTAACGTAGAGTGTTTTACGTTTCTGTAATATAGCTTTCTCTGTAGCGCCAGATGGCGTGAGGTTGATCTCATACTGTCGCAACAACGTGCGGCAGCTTCATTGTTGCTGTAGATTACTGTAATCGCCTCACGCAGGTTACTTCACACTTTAAATTGAGCGCAACATAAAGCGGCATGAATTGTACACTGCGGTCACCACTATGTACGTTTGCCGCAATCGCGGCCGCCGAAAAGTAGTTATTTTCGAGGGCAATTCATCCCAATAAACTGAGTCTTTAAAACTCCTGTTTTGGATTCCACTATTACTTACTTCCGACATGGCCATGAGGCAATTTATTATCCCAATCTATTAGGACGCGCTCACAACATAATAAAAACTCATCAAATTCCTTGTAAAACCTCCTAATGCTATAACGTTTTTTTCGTGTATGTTTTCAAAGTTTTCGTCGAGCGTAAACCAACACCATTTCTTCCTTCACCTTTTATCTTTGAATAAGCACGCACTTTGAATAAGCACATTAGATTCTACTAAATTAATTAATATGCAAAAATTCATGTAAAAACAATAATGTAAATTTACCTTTGCCGGGCACTGTTGGCCATTAGCGTGATGAGGATTCCAAGGACTCGCCCTGAATATTCGCAAAGAGAAAACATTGAGCTCAGTCGCAGCCATGAAAGTCAGCATGTCGTCCGAGCGTTCATATCTCACTAGCTTTTCACTTGACCCATAGGTTTTCTGACAGTCGATTCTTTAACTACTAGCAGAGAATGGAGGTCTATGGTTCGTTCGGGTATGTTTTTCAACGCACGAATGGCCGAAGTATACTTCGGCCATTCACTTAGCAATTTTCTTTTAGAAGAAAAGCATGAGCAGAATTATTAAGTTTACTCGTGTGGCAATTAGATCAAAATTCTCTAAACACTCGTGTGGCAATTAGATCAGAATTCTGACTTTGATCTTTGCTCAGGGCAATGAATTAGCATATGAAGGCTGTGCAAATAATTTTTTGTAGGCCAATATGATCAATAGAATAACAAGGTATTGAATTACTCTGAGAAGCATTGCTTTAAAAACAAGCCTCATAGAAGAGTTTTATTGTCGGATTAGTCTAGGTACCTCGAGAGATTAATAGCTGAAAGCATATTAAGCTTAATCTTGAAGTGAGAGGAATGGAACAGGAAGTAAGGACTTATTCATTGCTCAGGTCGCATTTGGCAACGACCATTATAACAAATACGAGATTTCTCCAGGGGCTAAAACTAATGGCCGGCTACACACGGAAAGTGGGAGTTGTGCGGGAAAGGATATTTAGAGAAGAAAACAAGAAGATACATGATCACACGCATGCATGCAATAACTCAGCCCAAGCTTAATTTTTAATTACCTCTCAGCCTAATAGACCTACTGATCATCTAAAATGCTGAATGTGCTGACACCACCACCCAAAGCACAGAATGCCACGTTTAGTTACATGCCTATAGAAGCTGACCGCAAACCCTATTGCATATTATAGCTCACGACACTGTGTGAAATAGGAGCCGCAGGCAAGAGGCATTTTGTGGTGCAAATTTAGGCCCAAGTGAGCTATACGTGTTCGGCTCAGCAGAATTTCGGACAAAAAACTAATCGGAAACCCCCTTTCTCGTATATTCCTCGCGGCGCTATGCCTAATGCCGAAGTGGAGGCAACAGCTGCCAATTTGTGCAAACTAGTCCTATAACAAACCAAGCAAGTAAAAGATTCACCATGAAAACGCCTCAAGTAGCAACCAGCATAAAAATTCAATTGCCTAATAATTGCGCGGAGAATTATACCCAACGATAAACTGAAGGTGAGAAATGCTGGCATGTGCTTGCGTCGAGCCTCATGAAGACTGCAGCAATATAATACTGATGCATATTTGTACCGGAAAGTTCTTAAAATTGGTTCCGGTCATTATCTCGGAACAGTCTGATAGCCAACTGAAGACACCACGTGCTGACTCACGCAGGTTGGCACGCGGTACACAGGAAAGAGCATTAGTTATCACAGTCGAACATTTGTGTGTATTAATGGACTCAAAACGCTAGTTCTGCCTATTCACTTGCGGCATAACGGATCAAAAACCTCTTTACTGGTGGACTGCATGGCCAAATATAAGTAATGATTAGCTCGAAGTGCAATGAGCTGATGTGTGGAAATGATGAACAGAGCGAAGAAGTAATATATCCCAAGTTTATTCCTGCCATATCAGGCTCAAGAAGGATTTCCGGGTAATCACTTCAGTGACATTAAATAATGGCGAACGGGATGTAGACATTCTGAGATGCACGGATAACGTAAAACCATCAGCACGAAAGTAATAAAAATCTTCAGAGGGTTCTTATAACAAGGGGCAAATGCTTGGGACACTGTAACTAACATAAGATGTTGCATGCTCTGGCTTTTGGCAACACGTGCAACCAAAATAGCGAATAAGCAATACATCTACCGATCACATGCACTCATCTAGAAACTATGCAGAAACACCAAGTCCATTTAACAGCTGAAACACTTAAATGCCAAACCTGAGAGGTTAGCATATGCGTGGCACGTAAATACGACCAGCAGATCAAATAAGCAATAAGGTCGCACCCATAAGCATTTGTAGACAAAGTATTATAAAACACGTTTCGTAGTGTTTGCTCAAGGCACGTCAGTTAATAACCAGATGAAGGTGCGACTGTGTTGCTAATGAAGATTCGTACTACACATATTCAGATAAGAACTGAATGACAACTGTGCTTTCTTATAACTCTTGGAGCCCCGAATTTTTATTCTATCCGGAAGCGGATGTTATCTTCTGTACGTAAGTAAGAAGAGAAGACTAAATCGGGAATACATGTTCCATTTTGAAAACCTCGTACTGCAAACAGAACCTAAATCTGGTTAATAACTCGTTTCTTCATAAACTATGAGCATCTTAAGGCCTTCCTCATGTAGGTAGGAGTAACGAAGCGAACTAGAACTAAATATGACATTCAGGTGCATTTTTGCCGTAAATAGCTCCTATCTATAACTAGTTCTATCTTCTGCGCTTGAAAACTAATGACCAGCTTGAGAGAGGTTGCCGTAGCATGCACACTAAATCCTAGCATGGAAGATGCAATTCATAACACCCTTAGTAGCAATCTTTTTTTCAGTACTAATTTAGCGATTCTCTTCTTGGTTATTTGCTGAGATGCAATATGAATAATGACTAGCCGTACGTGGTACTGGGAGATTGCGTGTGTAGACTAGCTTGTAAACAAGAAGAGAAACTGTTAAAAGAAATCTCAAAGGGATGCATTTAGCAGAAGATCCTAAAAGTTGTTCTATGGCACTAGGCACGATAAGTTATGAGAGGCTGATTTACTAATTCCCGCGAAGCGTGAAGCTCATCATTTGTTTCTCTCACATTCCTACTTTTTTACGAGCCCAAGGAACACCCTTGCTCGACTGCTGGTGCTAGAGCTGTTAGTTTGTGCAAGAATGCATGTGCAGGAGAAAATATACGCCAATAATTTTTTATCTACATGCATTAATCTAGCTAATAGCAATGAATTCTTCTCTTGATTAACCTCGAAGAGCATTAAAACTAACAATTAGCCGAAAGCGGACCATGGTAGCGTGTTTCGATGAGCACGAACTAAACATCGAATAAGCATTAAATATTTAAACCATGCCAAACATCTGGGCCTGTCCCTTATAACGTAAACTGCCACGCTGCTCTGACACACAGTATCATTTGCGCCTCAAGATAGCTGCGCCGCGAATAATTGGCGGTGGCTTAGCTCAGCAAAACCAGAATATACGTAGCGACAGCTACCATTCGGCGATATCGTTGAGTACTCGTAAAACGGGAGGCATCTGCGGTTGCCGGTTACAGTGGCTAAGACTGTAAATGAGAATCTCTTGTTTAGAGGACAACTCTTACACAATGGCGTAAAAACTTACTGCTCGGAGGTTTTGGGCAGACTCTTCAGAGAAAGCTATAGCTAAAGCGTTGGATATCTCGGAGCACTAACAGTTGTCATGTCCCGTCATGTTGTAGCCTTTCAAACATAGAACACACTGAGATGAACTAGTTTTTTGTCAGATTCGAATTTTCTCATTGCCGATATGCGGGTCAGCAACCGAATTACGTATTTGGTTATCTGGTCCGTCTTCTAAGTTTCTTGGGACTCTCCGTGACGTTATTCTATCGGACCGGCATATATGTCGCTCCGTGTCTTGACGTCGCTGTTGAGCGACACGTTCTGTCCACTATTCATTCATTTCCGGCGCACGCTTAGCCACTCGCGCTTCATTCTCCCGCTGACGGGCCTCTTCACACCAAGCAACGTTTTCAGGGTCGTTCGAATCACCGAATTACGTATTTGGTTATCTGGTCCGTCTTCTAAGTTTCTTGGGACTCTCCGTGACGTTATTCTATCGGACCGGCATATATGTCGATCCGTGTCTTGACGTCGCTGTTGAGCGACACGTTCTGTCCACTATTCGTTCATTTCCGGCGCACGCTTAGCCACTCGCGCTTCATTCTCCCGCTGACAGGCCTCTTCACACCAAGCAATGTTTTCAGGGTCGTTCGAATCACCTTCTCGTAGCTGGCAAACATGATGCGCGTAGAGCACACGTTCACCGTGAACTTGCTCACCGAAGCAGGACGCGCGCAGCAGTGTACCTCGCTTTCATGATAACCGTCCATGCGGAGTCCTTGCTCGGCTAATCCCGCGAAACTCGACTCAGAGTAGCTTAGTGTAATTCTAGCTGCAAAAGCATAGCCGCGAATGGGTTTAAAAATGTGCGCCGAAACGACCAATATAACTTTCCTGTCCCAGTCATGACAGCACTGTGCTATCTCGCCTCGTGTAAAACTGCAACAATCTTTTACGCTGAGCAGTGACCACGGTCGTCTTCTTAAGTTTCATGTGCGGTGCTGCTTTATTTCAGCGAGCTAAATGCAGCATACGTATACGCCATTTTGACCAGTATGTCAAAGGTCTGAGGGCTTAATGTCTTGCGAGTCCCCAGACAGCGTGACAAAAAGAGCCGGTGTGGCATATAGGAAGCCACTCTTGCTGGAAATAGAGATCGCAGTGATGCCACATCACCGAACAACGAGACGCCAGACTAGCCTTCGAAAAGAAAAGGGTCATCACGCAAAGGTCGAAGCAGCAGCAGCTACTACGCCGGTGGCTGAAGCTCGTGAAACTTGATTCAAAGTTAGCTGATCACCTGCACGTTTATTTTAGATAAATTCGTCTATCAACCTGTGAATTAGACCCTTGTTGGCTCATTACTTGAAGTACACTATATAAAAACCAGTTATAGGAAGGAATTTGTTGACTTGTGGAGGTAAGTAGGACAGCTGCCTCAAACAACAAGTACTTCACATTCGAAGGGGTTGCGTAAAAACATCCCGAATCTTACATTTTAGGATAAATATTGAGGAGCAATCGAGTAGGCGGATGCTTCGAAAGCATTGTTTTGAGAGGTATGTATGAGCGACAGGGAGAGAAGAAAGGTGTCAATTTTAGAAACATTTCTGAAGCTACTAAACCCTACCTTTAAGCTGTAGGAAAGTGGTGCAGGATCACACTCGTGAGCTGAGCAGCAGGCGGGGGAATGGAATGTGCTTAAGTAGTCTGTATGTGCACACCAAGTAGAAGAAATCGAACAAAAAACCACCATAGGCGTGGCGAATGCCATAGCAGAGTAAGCAGGCACAAAATATTACATTCAGACACATTCGTGTTGCATTGCTACAAACCGCCATTATCCTTGCTGCGGCGAGGCAGTGGTTAGGCCACTTCAGTGGTGATTGCGAGGACGTATTCATACTCCCGGCCGCGGCAACCACTTTTTGAGGAAGGCTTAACAAAAGGCGCATGTGCGCTGTGCAATATTCATGTAGAATCAACCCTAGTGGCTGAAATATCTCGAGCAGTCTATTGAGGCCTCCCTTACATCCGATATTGTTTTGCGATATGAATCATTGTTAACGAAATGAAACCAAATCCTCTAACTAAACGCTCGGGGATAATATCTAAAGGCCGCCTGGTGACAGGTTCGCTGTCATGTGCCGTTCAACACTAAAAAGAAAAACGAGTGTAATTTGATTCAAGTTGTCTAATTCAGCAGCAGATCCTAATTCGTGACTGGTTAATCACTCTGGGCGCTCACTAATGACTTAATGGGTTCCGTACTGCTTGTATGCAAGAACTGGACATCAAGTATCGCTTTATAATGCATTAATTGCGGTTGTGTCGCAATTGAACTCAAGCATTAGTGCTTGCGAATCATTCCGCGACATATTGCCCAGAAGGAGGCATGTCGTTCAGGCATGTGTAAGGAAGTAATTAGGGTAGTGTTATTAGGATGTTAAGTATTTCTATGCTTTTTCGATCATCGTGTATATCCTGAGCGTACATGTGGTTCAAGCAAGACGGGACATCTTGCCTGCACTTTTATATATGAATGTATATATGTTGAGCAATGTATAAGTTGTCATTCTTGCAGTAAGAAATGGGTGCGCATAGTTGTTCGAGTCTCTCTGGATTGTTCTCTGCGCCCAGCATCGTCGATTGAATAATGAGAGATGAAATTATGCTATCCAGAGCTAACGACAACAAATTCATTCAAATTTATTCATATAGTTAACGATCTCCAAAATACTCTGTGATATCTCGAAGCACTGTAATGGCCAAACAAAAGGTGTATTGTGCTTGCACGTGCCGGCTATTAAGACTACTACAGTCGCAAAACATCACAATAATCTTTCAGATGCCCTAGTATAGCAACCAGCCAGCAACTCACTGTGCTTGCTTCGGGCACCAAATGAAATTGTCAGCTGGAACCTGTAATTTGTTCAGGCAATACGCAAACATGTATGCTAACAAAGTACAAAGCATGTCATTTTGAAACGATCCTACTGTACAACTGGCCTTGCACATTATTAAAGCTGAACTGTTTGGGGCGCTAGAGCAGGCTTGCTTAAGACATGGGCTTTCGCTTGTGCAAGCTTGAGATCAAACAAGAATCATTCGGTACGTTCAAAAAATTGATGTAGCTATCTCGTCCGGTCTGCGCCTGTCCTATGTTCTCCTCTCAAGTGATTGTCCCTTTTGCGCATCCTATTCCTTTATCCAGTATGAACTAACTCGCCTCAACAGCAAGTTCCAATTACCTAAATGCAATACCTCGTTGATTCCTCAGCATACTAACAATAATTGCCACATGGTGCCCCGATCTCCTTCCTTGTGCCAGCATGCCAGCCCAGCACAACATGTAATCATAAATTATGTGGTTAAACAGCTTGGAAAGAATTAAAGTTTCCTTAAATAACATAACCATTCAGTTGATTCCATGGGGCAAGAGAACCTTAACTGCTCGAGGCCTTGTGCTAATGGCCTGCTAGAGGGCGACGGTGGTAAAAGCAGTGGAGGAGGAAATCATTATTGCACGTTCCGTTCACATCTATCTTTGTAGAAACTACCCGTAAGCATCAAGGTTGGTAGCTAGATGGAGTCCTGAACTAGTCGTTAATGGAAGGCGGCAGTTGCCGGTTTATCCCCTCATGTTCTAGGATAGGAAGAGGGCGTATCCACGACAAATCCACCGTCCAGCGATTAAAGCTAAAACTCGCTCCGACGTTTTGGGACCGGCTTTTGTCTTCCGTGAAGTCATGACTAACGGAGAATAATGACAAAATGACGTTTGTAAATGAATCGGGTGTCTTGTTGGAAGGGGTTTTAGAGCTTTTGACTGTGTACCTGAGTTCGACAATTGTCGGTTGGAGAGATAAGGTATATCTACATAAATCGGGGATTTGCATCGGGTTCCCTGTTGCACCCATTTTGAGTAGTATTTTTTTAGCAATGTGGATCGCGTCCTTAGCCAGAGGTTGGAAGGTATGCACAAAAGTATATTTCATTATGTGGACGGTTTGGTGGTTTTCATTGACAGAAGGGGGTTTAGTAAACGCATGGTGAACATCTTAAAAGTCTTGAAGGACTGTGGCTCAGGACTCAAATTTACCTTAGAAGTTCCTAGAGAAAATAAGTTACAGTTTCTTGATCTAAAGCTGCACTTTATTCACACACATGTTTGTTGGCAATACTGCCCTAGATAAAAAAAAACACTGCTCAATCACAGCTCACAGCATTCGTAACTAGTTAAAAACGGAATAGTGGTTACTTGTCTCAGATCCTGCCTTGCAAAATCATACCCACATGTTCTCCCTGATAGCTTCAATATCCAAGTTTCTAAATTGTCAAACGCAGGTTACCCCAATAATGTCATTTCACACTCATACAATAAGTTATTGAAATGGGTCAATTGCCACGTATCATCCGCTCAAGTGAACTTGAAGAAGCGTGCTGTCATCCCATACATCCATCGCCTGTCACACGGGTTATAACACGTCGCACAAAGATATGATGTAGGAAGAGCCAATCCGCCCCTTTGAAGTTAGGAAAATTAACTCATCTTGTGCAAAGAAAGGCAGAAAATGTAACCAATGATACCCGCACCTGCAAAATAAAGCATAGAGCAAGGTTTGTGCGCTACGAATCTGGTGTGGTGTACAAAATTCATTTTCTCTGCGGTTTGCTTTACATAGGGCACAGTTTAAATATTCGACTTCGTGAACACAAAAATGATAGTTCTTCTGGGGTGAGTGAACACCTGCGAGAGTCTAACAATTGCAGTCCTATCTATGAAGATACACAGATCTTATTTCGTCATCATCAGCAAAGAAGCAGAGAGGGGATGGAAGAGTTCTACATTGCATCATATGGTAACTGTGTAAACAAGCCTTCGGTTTCACTATCTAAGAGAGAAATAGGATATCTGCGAATATTTTGACATTGTTTTCTTCTCCTCGATTTGTTAACTGACAGTATCGTTTGTCCATTAGATACTTGTTCACTTAGACCTTCCCTATACTGCTCCGAAAACCCCGATGTCAAGTCTCGCCTCCGATCCGCCGAATTTGTTCGTCTACCACCCCAAGCTGCTATTTATGTCCCGCTGGCCCCGATCCCCGCAGTTCCTGACGGCACATACGTCACTTGCCCAATTACCGATGTTGTTCTCCGTCCCAACGTCATACTCCCTCATACCGTCGTGACTGTCACTGCTAACCACACCTATCTTCCCGTACTATACTTAGCCGTTCGACTCAAGTTTTACCCCATGGTATCGCACTCGCTGATCTGTTTCCTTTGGGGGACTGCGAAGTTGCTGCTCTAACCCCTCAGCATCTGTCGGAGAAGAATATATCGGCTTCTTCTCCTTCAAACCTCTTTTCAGGCATGATAGCCGCGGGTCTGCCAGATGACCAAGCCAGAGCTCTCTCCGATCTTTTGCAGTCGTACAGGGATATATTTGATTTCGGGGACCGACCATTGGGCCAGACATCCGTTGTGACCCATCGAATCAATACGGGTGACGCCAACCCCATCCACAGACGGCCTTATCGTGTTTCCCTTACTGAGCGGCATGTTATACAGAAAGAAGTGGACAAGATGCTGGCGCAAAATATTATTGAGCCTTCCTGCAGTCCCTGGGCGTCTCCTGTCGTATTGGTCAAAAAAAGACCAAAGTTGGAGATTTTGTGTCGGCTATCGCCACCTTAATCAAATAACAAAAAAGGATGTTTACCCTCTTCCGCGAATTGATGACGCGCTCGACTGCACTGCTTGCATGGTGCCAGCTATGTTTCTTCCATCGACATGCGTTCAGGCTACTGGCAAATTGCTGTCGACGAACGGGATCGCGAGAAAACCGCATTTGTCACCCCCGACGGACTCCATCGATTCAAGGTGATGCGATTTGGACTGCGACATTCGAGCGCATGATGGATTCACTCCTCCGTGGCTTCAAATTGACATGTTTATGCTACCTGGATGACATCGTCGTTTTCTCTTCCACGTTCGCAAACCACTTTGATCGACTTTCTACGGTCCTGGAAGTTTTCCGCCGCGCCGGTCTTCAACTGAACGCCAAAAAATGCAGCTTCGGCCGACGCCAAATCAAAGTCCTGGGTCATTTGGTTGACGCAAATGGAGTGCAGCTGTTCCTACTTCCGCCACTTCATTCGGAACTTCGCCGACATCGCTCGTCCGCTTACCTCTCTTCTGCAAAAAAAACGTACCTTTCACATGGGGTTGTGACCAAGCCTATGCCTTTATGACGCTTATATCCGCCCGCACCACCCCACCTGTTCTGGCGCACTTCGATCCTTCTGCGCCTACCGAACTGCGCATCGATGCTAGCGTACATGGTATTGGTGCTATCCTTGCCCAGTCCCAGCATGGTTCCTCCCGCGTCATTGCTTATGCTAGCCGCCTGCCTTCGACCTCTGAGCGCAATTATTCAATTACAGAGCGAGAATGACTTGCACTCGTTTGGGCGCTGACCAAATTCCGCCCTTATTTGTTTGGGCGGTCCTTCTGTGTAGTGACTGATCATCATGCTTTGTGTTGGCTGTCCTCACTTAAGGACCCCACTGGCCGCTTAGGTCGCTGGGCCTTACAAATACAAGAGTATGAATTTACTGTGGTGTACAAGTCCGGCCACTTACACCAAGACGCTGACTGCCAGTCCCGCCAGCCCGTAGATCCTCCCGATTTGTCCGACCATACTGCTGACGACTACGTTTTGTCCATCTCGGACTTTATCAATATCGGCTCCGAACAGCGCGGTGATCCTTCCCTGCAACCAATTATTGACGTGCTGCGCAACTTCCCCGATCCTTCCGCCAGCGTGTTTGTACTCCATAAAGAGACATTATACAGACGCAACATGCGTCCAGATGGCGCGGACCTTTTACTGGTCGTTCCGGCTCATCTGCGATCTAGTGTCCTCGCCCAACTTCACGACGTTCCTACAGCAGGACACTTAGGAGTATTACGCACGTATGACAGTGTGCGAAGGAGATTTTTCTGGCCTGGTCTCTACCGCTCTGTCCTTCGCTACGTCGCCGCTTGTGAGCTGTGTCAGCGCCGTAAGACACCCTCGCTTCAACCTAGTGGGCCCCTGCAACCAATTCCAGTGCCGACTGAGCCTTTTTTTCGTGTGGGCCTCGATCTTCTTGGGCCTTTTCCGAGATCGACTTTTGGAAACAAATGGATTGCTGTGGCGACTGATTATACCACCCGATATGCTGTAACCAGGGCTGTCCCCACCAGCTGCGCCTCCGACGTTGCCGACTATCTTCTGCGTGATGTCATCTTGATTCATGGCGCTCCACGTCAACTGCTCACAGATCGTGGCCGCTGTTTCCTCTCTCAAGTGGTTCATGACCTTCTCCGCTCACGCGCTACTCGTCACCAGTTCACCACGGCCTACCATCCGCAAACGAACGGTCTTACTGAGCGCCTCAATCGCACACTGACCGACATGCTGTCTATGTATGTGTCCTATTACCATCGTGACTGGGACGTCTCCTTACTTTTCGTCACGTTCGCCTATAACTTCTCACGCCATGTTACCGCCAGATCCTCTCCCTTTTATCTACTCTTCGGCCGTGGCCCTTTACTCCCATTCGACACCTTGCTGCTTCTTGACGACTCTTCCTGCAGCTACGCTTCGGATGCCATCGCCCGCGCTGATGCCACCCGCCACATTGCTCGAGAGCGTCTTGGAGCGTCTCAGCGCTCTCAAAAACGTCGTTATGACCTGCATCACCGAAACGTCCACTATCCTCCTGGTTCCCTCGTACTTGTTTGGCACCCGGCTCGCCGTGTAGGTATGTGTGAGAAACTTTTGCCTCGATACGTGAGGCCTTACTCCGTCTTGCGGCAGGTCACCGATGTGACCTATGAGATCGCCCCTTTACAGCCCAAGAATCCTTTCACAACCCCTCATCCAGAACTCGTGCATGTCGCCCGTCTAAAACCATATCATTCGAGTTCTCCTGTGTAGGACGCACCGGGACGGTGCTTCTTCGGCGCGGGGAGTACTGTTACGGAGCACAGTATGGAGACGACGACGACGTGTTGATGTGAAGTATGGAAGAAGACGACGCTCAGGCCTAGCTGACTTCGTTCTGTGGTGTGCGGTGTTCGTGTGTGTCTAACAGTCAACTAGCGTTTACCACTGGCACTTTTCCTTAACAATATTTAAGAGTTCGTATTTTCCGAATACAACAGTTGTGAGAAGGGCGCTTGTCTTGTATTCTTCTGTGTGTCCACGTTCCGTCTGCGCCCTCTTATTCATCATGAACAGCTTCCAACTAGCCCAACTTTCCATTTTGCTGGACTTTTTGGGTGTCTCCTTGCCTTCGATGCTAAAGGCAACCGCCATCTATGCTAGAGTGAGTAGGTCTCTTATAAGAGCAAAATAAACTTATATAGTTAAGAGAACATGTTTTGCACCCATAAGGGACCTCGCGATATGGTCGTAGGGCGGAAGGAGACTCGCAGCAACTGAAACCATTGGATCCCGTGTCTGATCGCTTTCCTCAGCCATGCAAGCACACCGTCCAACTTAGTTGTCACAAGAATTTAAACTCAGGTCCGGTGACCTTTGAAATGTTCAGTCTTTCAGTTAATGAACATGTGCGACTAAAACCAGGGCACCAAAGTGCTGTCACGGCTAGTTATTTGCGTTTGGCCTAACCACAATGAACCGCAAAACATTTTTCTCTTATCAACTTTTTTATGGTGGTACTGCTATTATTTAATGTCGTGAAGAAGTCTAAACTGCTGCACAAATATCCCGACCGACAGAAAATCCAGCGTGAGCGTTACTATCCTGCTTGCAGTTGCTTTATCTCGGAAACGCTGACTTGTTTACAGGGTCACGATGCAAAGGCCATTTTATTTTGCGCGAAGATTTTAAACAACATATAACGCTCACTTCACACTAGCCGCCACGTCTATAGTTGAGAGCTCTTATTGAAAGATATCTAACGCAAATGAAGGTAGTCGAGCGTTTTAAAGAGCGTCCGTTTCTAAAGAAAGTAATTTCTCTTCAAGCTTTAGTAATACTCTGGGGCACCTTCGACCGGACAGGAGCACATTCACGGCTTCAGCTTCCTCTTTTGGAAGCGCCAATTACATTCTATGCTGAGCACCATTCTTCAGTCTGTCAGAACAGAATCACACCAGCGGACCAGAAGCAGCAGTTTGAACATATCAGTAAGACTGAGACTGTTTCCCGCTAAATGCCTAACAACATTACAAATACCACCATAGCCACTGAACAAGCATTTAAGCTCAGTATGTTCCTAGCCTCGCACAGTTAATCAACAGTAGTTTTCGTGCAAGCAGGTGCGGTGGCCTGAACCCTTTCTTTGTACACAATAACGGACAACTCTGAAGGCGCTTCAAGTAGTGAGGAATACCGAACGTTGAAGAAAATGAGCTGCTGAACGGCATGTCTCTGAAACAATATAAAAAGCAAGGCACGCCTGTTGCTCTGTTCAGTAAGAAAGAAGTCGCTGACTGCAGCCACTCTTATGCATCGGTATTATAGCTGGGCATACACCCCTGCTTCTGAGGAAAAAGAACAGAATTCGGCATTGGCAAATCCTAATTTAGAATTCATTGGGCCTCGTAATTATCTTACTCCCGTTTATTATAGCCGTACGTGACATGTCCTAGAGTGCGTTTCATGTCAACAGCTAAAATCAGCAATATTGTCACGTGGAGGTGACAAGGCCCGTATACAGACACAAAAAAAAAAGACACAGGCTTGATAGTGCTGCAATTAAATCATTGTTGGGCTCACTTGCACCAGCAAACGAACTGAACAACTCGGCGGCGGCGATAGCAACAAACGTGCTCGTCGATCGTCGAACAAAGAATGCCTGTTTCAATTGCTGCACTGAATTTAAAGGCGGCGAGGAAAGATCTAGATAAACCCACGAACTGTACTAGCATTACCTGCGACATTGTAGAAACACACAAGATCCGTCCCGACGCACCGTTTGCGACAAAACAAATGATAACCTGTCGTGTCGCGACAACGAGCATGAACAAGCACGGGATACAGATTGATAAGCATGCCAGAATCACAATGATAAGGCCGCTTGCCAGTGACTGTTGAACAAGAACAAATGAAGATTTAAACAGTTCACGGCGTCAAGCTTCGTCGTGAGCTACCTGCCGTACACAAGGCTAAACGGGGTCTAGCTTATTGCCTCCTGGACGGAAGTATTATAAGCGAAGATGTAATCGGGTAGAATGGCGTCCCATGTCATGTGTTCGGCGTCGACGTACAGGGTCGTCAACTCTAAGTGCGAACACGGCTCCGCGTGGCCGCGCTCCGCGGAGCGCCAGCGGATCCGGCGCGTTCGCGCATCGAAGCAAAGCCGCGCAGGCGCACAGGAGCCCGGGGGAGGAGCTTCGTGTCGTCTGCTTTCCAGCAATGCAAGCGAGGTGCGCGCCAGCGCTGTAGCAGACGACACGAAGCTCCTCCCCCGGGCCCCTGTGCGCCTGCGCGGCTTTGCTTCGATGCGCGAACGCGCCGGATCCGCTGGCGCTTCGCATAGCGCGGCCACGCGGAGCCGTGTTTGCACCTAAAGTGGACGACCCTGTACATTGAAATCATATCCACAAGTTTGTTGAGAAGCTCCGTAAGTCCATTTGTCTGGGAATGGTAAGCAGTAGTTCGTCGATGACTTGTATGACTGTATTCCAGGGTGGTTTGCGTGAGCTCTGCCGTAAATGCCGTTCCCCTGTCCGTGATAAGCACTGCGGGGGCGCCGTGTCGCAAAATAATTTGTTCGACAAAAAACTTAGCGACTTCTGCCGCAGTGCCATCGGGCAGTGCTTTTGCTTCGGCGTAGCGGGTAAGGCAGTCGGTGGCCACAATTATCCACTTGTTACCCGCAGATGAAGATGAAAATGGTCCGTGGAGATCCATCCCAATTTGTTGCAAGGGCAGGGTTGGGGGCGGTATCGGGTTCAGTAGCCCAGCGGGTCTGATCGGCGGTGTCTTGCGTCTCTGGAACTCACGGTACGTTTTCACGTGATGGGCAACCTCGGCAGGCATTCGTGGCCAGTAGTACTCCTGCATTGGATGACACGTGCCTGCAAACCCGAGATGCTCTGCGGTTGGCTCGTCGTGTAAGGCATGAAGAATTTCCTGCCAGAGGCTTTTGCGCACAAAAAGCTGCCTCGGTCTTGTTGGGAGCGAAGTTCTTCTATAGAGGACGTCATTGCTTAAGGCGAACGACGATACCTGACTCCTAAACACAGCAGGAGGGGAAGTGGTCTTACCTTTCAAGTAATCGGCTAGGTCTTTCAACTGAGGATCTGATCGCTGTTGTTGTGCCAATCTGCTGGCGATTACTGGCCCCAGAAAGGCATCGTGAAAAGACAATGCATATACCAAAACCCCGCACCTCCACCAGATGTCGCGGGATGTTGACAAAGCCGTATACACCAAAAGAAGACACAGGCTTGATAGTACTGAAATGAACTCTTTATTTAGCTGACTTTCGTCCGAAAAAAACCTCAGAAAGTCGGCGGCGGCGATAGCAGCAAACGTGCTCGGCGATCGTCGAAGAAAGCTTGCCCATTTCACTTGCCATCACCAAATTTACAGGCGGCAAGGGAAGATCTAAATAAAGGCACAAACGGTACTAGCATGACCTGGACCATTGTAGAAACACACGCGAGCGGTTGGAATCTTCGAGATCCGTCGCGACGCATCGTTCACGACAAAGCAAATAACGCGTCGTATCGCGACAACCAGAATGATTAAACACGCGATACAGTTTGATAAGTGCGGCAGACTCACAATGATAAGGCCGCAGGCCAGCGGCTGTCAAACAAGAACAAATAAAGATTTAAACAGTTCGCGACAATATTATAGACAATGTCATGTTTAGTGTAACATATTTTTTGAAGCCATTTAAATATGTCCATGGAAAGTTTGTTCAGGGGCATTGGCCATTAGCGCCTACGAAAATGTTTACTCACAGCAGAAAAAGAACGACTGGCAGCCTAATGGCACGCAGAGAAGTAGCTATCATTCTTGACCACCATAAGAGTCCCACTGTATTGCAGCCTGGTACCGTGTACAGTAATCCTATTTATATAGAGCTAATTATTTTAGGTTTGAATTGACGTGGAATCCCCGACCCACTACCTAGTTTCTGATTTGTCATGAAAGCTGAACTAATTACATCTTTCAGCATCTGCGCCACATGCATACTTGATATACGTTAGATGGAATTTTTTTATCTTGATTCAGTTTTTTTGAAAACGTGTGGAGTACGTTTCTAAGCATGCCTCAGAAGCATAAATTTGTTCCAACAAAATTAAATGTACAATATATTACACAATCTGATTTCAGCCCCCATTTTTCGTGCTTAATATATTGCTAAAATAGCGCAATCACATATTGCAGCCTTTTGAATTGCAGAAATGATAGAAGCTGATATATAACATTACAGGCGAAGATATAAAACATTTCGTAGAATATGCTCGCAGGGAATAAAATTTGCTCACAGCACAGCTTCACTTACTGCTGTTTAGAAAGTTAATTATCTGCAAATATAGTAACCTTTCAAGTACACTGCTTCCTTTATATTATCTCTTGGTATTAGCATTCATTTATATTCGTAGCATGATTGCCGTCGTGATGAATGCCGAATCCTAAGCAGTGTATGCCAGGATATTTCCGGAACGTAATAGTCATTTGGTCAGAGTAGTTGCTTCTTTAATTTGTAATGCAACTGCTGGTTCTGTACTGTGACCTTATCGGCGAATATTTTAAAATTCTAACATATCTCCAACGAACTATATCTGACCATTAAAGGTTGTTTGACATATGTAGTCTAACGTTTCAAAGCGACTCTGGCTAAGAGACGCCTTCGGGAAGAGCTCCGACAATTTCGAGCAAACGGGGCGGTTTATTGCTCATTGACATTGCACAGCAGATGGGCGCCTTCTTCGCTTGCAGCGAAAAAGGGCGCCCGAAATCGGGATTCTTACTCGTACCATTGTGATATTATGACTTCTTGGATTGCGACATAAAAAACACAGCTCTTATTTTACGGATGACTACTTCCGCATAGACTTGGCTTAAGAAATATCTAGAAGCATGCTTGTGGTAATAAACAAACACATACAATTACCAATTGGAGTGCAAGCAACTCTGTATGTTACTTTTACTTAGGTCTGTTGCCCCGTTCCCCTGTATCTCAGCACCATTTCCGGGCTTGCGGGACAACCGAAGTACACAATGACGTCATTTCCCGGTTTCTATTCGCTTCCTTGATAAAACAATTCGAAAACACACACTCACATTACAGGCAGTACGTTATTCAGAGCGCCGCTCTTTCTCGCTCGTTCCTGCGTTTCACGTCATCGTCGCTGTCCGCGTTGTCCCTCGTAAGAAGCTCCGAAGGCGAGGCAGCGCGCGCTTCGGCAGCCACCGTTCGCCGCTGCTTGTTCCCCCCCCCCCCCCCCCCGCACTTCATATTCTCGTGTTACTGCACTCTCACCGTTCCCCGAATCACGTACCCCTCCCCCTTTCTTCCTCCATGGCGGCGACGGTGTTCTCCGGTTTCCTAAACGCCGGCTCGTTGTCAGCAGATAACGGTGCGTGCATGCCAAGCCGAAACGCACAGCCACGTTGACTTGACTCAAGAGCGGCATCAATCAGTCGCTAATATCTCTTCGCCGCGCAACGTTCCTATACCAAGTAGAACGCCGTCAATGAGACGCCATTCGCTCAATATTGGGGCGAATAATGGCGTTCTTTGGAGCGCTACCCGTGCCAAAATTTGATTCAATCAATTATACTGGCTTTTAAGAACTGCTATCCAGCTAGGCTCATAGGCTGCCCAACATAGCCCACCCAAGCTTGCCCACTGGCTTTGCATCACTGACATCCAGACAACCCTATTACTGTTGAATGTTTTTTTTGGTGGCTGTCTTTTTATTTGATGGGCGTTACGGCAGAGGTAGCAAGGCCATCATGCGCCAAACATAGGGTTGAGTTTGCTCTTGTGCAAGTATTTTACATGCAGCTAACATTACTTATATATATATATATATATTAAGGGGAAATGAGGGTGCTCGTTATAATACATGAAGGAAAGAAGCCAACAGTCGGCGAGGCCAAGGAAAGCATTGGGGATTGTACTTTGACCTTTTTTTAATTTTTCTTTGATAATCACATAAATTATCAATGTAATCTGTTCATGGGAAAGATAGTTAAACGCAAAGTAGAAGAAAAAACAACGTGCCGATGGTGGGAACCGAACCCACGACCTGCGAATATCGCGTCCGGTGCTCTTCCAACTGAGCTACATCGACCGCTGTCCCCCCTGCTACTTTCTTGGATATTAATGTTATCTGTATACGAACCTTGAGAGTGTTCACCAGCACCACCCTCAACCAAAGCGGCGGACGTGGAACGTCCTGTGTTACCGCCAGCGTCACGTAGAACGTGATCAAGAGCGAGGGCGAAAGCTGTGCTAGAACCCTCTTACGCTACCTATGGCTTCAAGACTGCCAGAACCGAGACCCCGTAAGCTACAAGCAGATCAATTAAGGGGAAATGAGGGTGCTCGTTATAATACATGAAGGAAAGAAGCCAACAGTCGGCGAGGCCAAGGAAAGCATTGTGGATTATACTTTGACTTTTTTTTTATTTTTCTTTGATAATCACATAAATTATCAATGTAATCTGTTCATGAGAAAGGTAGGTAAACGCAAAGTAGAAGAAAAAGCAACGTGCCGATGGTGGGAACCGAACCCACGACCTCCGAATATCGCGTCCGGTGCTCTTCAAGGTTCGTATACAGACAACATTAATATCCAAGAAAGAAGCAGGGGGGACAGCGGCCGATGTAGCTCAGTTGGAAGAGCACCGGACGCGATCTCAGAGGAGGCCAAAAAGATTCTTCTCACAAATCCCATTACTAGAACCATATCCATCATATGGATACCAGCACACGAATCTGCCCCTAGCAACAAAGCTGCGCACCTGCTGGCCCGAGATCTCTACCACCGGGCAGCGGTAGAACAGCCCGAATGCAAGGGAAATAAAGATTGCGCTATCACATACAATGAAATCACAGAATCTTACAAATTAGATCGAAAAGTATACCCTCCCCTAGATCGGTCTCTCACTAACAATGAAACAGGCATCTGGGGGCGATTACAAGCCGATAACTACATCTGCCCTGTCTGGGTTTTCTTAACACAGACCGGGGAGGAAGAAGGTTCTAAATGTAAAAATTGCGGACAAAATGGTACGCTAGATCATATAATATGGCAATGCGCCGATTCCCCAGGCGCCGGCATTAACGTTGATAGAAGAGATACCTTGGAGGTTTGGCTGAGGAGCGGAGATCCCACCGTTCAGCGGCACGCGACCCGCCTGGCGGCTGAATCCGTAAAGAGTGCTAATGTAACCTCACCTGACCTCAGCCTGCGGAGCCCTCCTGACCCGCTCCCCGGCCAGCATGCTTGGGGCGGGAGATGAAGGGCTCCTTTTTCGTGGAAATAAAGTTTTCATTCATTCATTCATTCCTCCCGCCCTGCGTTCGCCCTCAGCGCTGTTTCCAACTCTTTGCAACTGGTCGCGGCCGGTACAACTTTTGCCTTCACTTCCCTGGAGGCGGAGGAAGCGGCGGTTGCCCTCGCCATAGCTACTACACGAGCCACAACCACATTTAGCGACTCCTAAATCCGCCGTACGGAACTTCACTCGCGGTCGAATCTCTAGCCAGCCTTCCGGTTCCTCGCCCCCTCCCCCCACCCGAACACCCTATTCAATTAATATGGGTGCCCGCTCACACGGGTCACCCAGGCAATGAAGCAGCTCACTCTTTTGCTCGAGGATCCGTCCGCCGAGCAGGGACTGCCACTGCCTGGGGAGATGCTCGCGAGCGCACGGTATCCTAACATGAAATCTCTCTCCATTACCGTGATCGACGAATAATCTATCCTCCTCCTCATAAATCTATGACTAAGCTACAACAGGTGACGTAGCGCCAGCTTCAGTCCCGTACATTCCCATTCCCTGCTTTCTTAGCTTTGATCCCTCCAGGATAGTTCTCGCCGCAGTGCACCCTGTGTGAGGCACCTAAAGCTGATTTTGAACACATCATAATCAAATGCTCGGAATTCCACCCTCCAGCAACTTGGCAACTCTCCGACCTCAAGCGATGGGAGGCTGCGGTGTCCAGCTGTGACCCGGCCGTTCAAAAGCGGTTCATGGACTGGGCTTTGGGTGTCGCTGGGAAGCACCAGCTTCCGGCCACAACACGCAGCCAAGAGCCGACCCGTCATTAAAATGTAATCACTTAAGGCTCCCAAATAGAAAGTTTTTCACCACCACCACTTGTCACTCGCGTTCCGCTTCCCGCGCCAACGCCGCGGCACCTTTATTGCTAGCAAGTTAGTGGAGCCTGCTTTGTGGTTTGTTTTCTGCGAATCAAGCTCTGCATGCTCGGATGCTATCGCAAGTGCTGTCGCTTCTGCTAAGGTAAGATCCTTTTTTGCTATCAATTGTTTTTGCAGGTTATTCGAGCCGACGCCACATACGATGCGGTCTCTCAACATCCTGTCAAGCATTGTTGCAAAGTTGAAGTTCTGAGCGATTCGTCGTATTTCGACAATGAAATCTTGTACTGGCTCCCCTTCGTGCTGTTACCGGTGAAAGAACTTGAAGCTTTCTGAAACCTCGTTCGGCGTAGGGTCGTAGTACTTGCTTAATTCGTCCGCTACTGACCAATAGCTCAGCGAGTTTGGCTTCTGTGGGGCGACTTGTCTGCAAAGAATATCAATGGTTCTTGACCCAAGCGCGGAGACTAGCACAGCTCTTTTCTTGCATCGTCAGTTACTTGGTTAGCATCGAAATAGGCTTCAACTTTGACGAGATACGATTGCCACTTAACTTTCACGTCGTCGAACTCTGGCCGGTGGTGGCCCATGGCTGCAGACAGGTCCAAGGCCTGGCTACTATCGACAGACCCTTGTGTTAGGGGAGTCCTCGTCGCCACTGTTCCGAACCGAACAGGGCCGAAAGAACAAGGTTTATTGCGTGGCTTGGGTTTGTATATCAAGCCAAAGAAAAACGAGAACGAAAGGAAAGCTGCAAGCAGAGGCTGCCGTGACGCTTGGTGATAACGACGAGCAGAGCGGAGGCGGGCACACTTGGCGCTGACGAAGCATTCAGCAGTTCGCAGCAGTCTGCTTACACGGTCTGCGGACAGGGTCTGCGGTCAGAAATCTGCAAACATAACGAAGTAACGCTTTTGCGTTAATAATTGTTAACCATTTTGTTGTTGAATTGTTGTTTTGGCTGTAGGAAGAAGGGCCAGAAAATGCAAAGGACTCTTACTGGCTCTGTAGCTGAGCCACCTCCGCTGCCTCGTGCGAACAGAAGAGAAAATAGAGAAGAAAGGAAATAGAAGCGCGAGAGAAAGACGCGTGCCGCAACAACAGCCGTCGTCAACCCCCGAAGCAGTGGCGGGTGCAGTGACGGCCTACAACATATAAAATTCGGGGGCTTGATAGCCCCCACCGCATGCAGCGTTGACCTAACGTCCCAGACCCGTAAGGCCAGGAACAATCACCCATCACCGCTTCTTCCCCTGTTAACTATCTGTTGTTGCTGTAGGAAGAAGTAAACGAAAATTCACGGGCCTCCTACTGGCTCTGTAGCTGAGCCACCTCCGCTGCCTCGTGCAGACAGAAGAGAAAATAGAGAAGAAAGAAAAAGAAGAGGGAGAGAAAGACGCGCGCCGCAACAACAGCGTCGCCCACAACCTAAGCGGTGGCGGGTGCACTGACTTCTTACAACAGACAAACATTCGGTGGCTGGCTAGCCACCACTGCAATCGGCGTTGACCTACCGTCCCCCGCCCCGTAGGGCCAAGACCTGCCACCCTTCACCACCTCCTCGCCCTAAACTATCTGCGATAAATACAAAGCCTGCATCCCATTCCCCCTTTCTCAACTTATGCCTTGTGGCAAACTCTTCGAAAAAAAAATAAATACAAAGACTTAATTTAAATAAGTCAGACTAGCTTGCCTGCCTAGCTAGGACTAACGTTTCTGACAGTTAGGCCAAGGGTCCTGGAGGGAGGGGCGTGGATTTTCACCCTACGCGCGAGGCCTTAGAGCTGCCTACCTTTTATTTTTCTGCCAGCTTAGCAATGCCAAGTGTTCTTGTTTCTGCAAAACGACATTTCGATTTTCCTCTACGTAAGTCGAAAATTACTTTTGGGCTTTACATATGCAGGGGTGTATGCTAGTAAATAGAACAGAAAACAGTAATGAGCTTTTGACTCTTGCCAAGCAAAGCAGTTTTATTAGCAAAAAGATTTGTTGCTAGCGCAGCGTGCTTCACCTCGCTAAAAGCTTGTGGAAAGGACGGGACGTCTGCATCCTCAATGAGGTCTGTTCACAGCTGTTTAAAGCATATCTGAACGCATTCAAAGCGGACCAGTCAAAACAAACTAGACGACGACATAAATAATTACGATTCACTTTGGCGACTAAAGTGGTGAAAGGCGAGAGCCTGGCTGCCGCAATCTGCTACGCATTTTTGTGTTGCTGTGGCTATTGGAAGATGGAAAAGAAAATGCATGGGATTGCTACTGGCTCTGCAGCTGCGCCATCTCTGCTGCCTCGTGCGGGCAGAAGAGAGATTTCGACCACCGGGGTTCTTTAACGTGCACTGACAACGCACACCACACAGGCGCGTTGCTTTTCCCCTCCATGGAAAACCTGCCGCCGAGACCGCGATTCGATCCCGCGTCCTTGGGAACAGTAGTCAAGCGCCGTAAACACTTGCGCCACCCCGGCGGGGTGGAAGAGAGAAAGTAGGAAAGAAAGAAAAAAAAAGAGGGGGAGAAAGACTGGGCCGCAACAGCCATCGTCCATCACCTAAGCAGTGGCGGGTGTAATGACGGCTTACAACAGATAAAAATTCTGTAGGAGGCTATCCCTCGCCGAGCGCGGCGTTGACCTACCAGTCCCAGCCCCATATGGGCAGGAACAGCCACAAGCGGTGGCAGGGTAGCTCCCGCCGCAGGCGGCGTTGACCTACCGATTGCAGCCCTGTAGGGCAAGGAACAGCCACCCTAGGACTAGGAACAGCCACAAGGTTGGCTGTTCCTAGCCCTAAAGGGCTGTGATTGGTAGGTCAACGCCGCCTGTGGCGGGCGCTAGCCTGCCAGCGAATTATTTGTTGTAGGCCATCATTGCCCGCCACCGCTTAGGTGGTGGACGATGGCTGTTGCGGCGCGCGTCTTTCTCTCCCTCTTCTTTTTCTTTCTTCTCTACTTTCTCTCTTCTGTCCGCACGTAGCCCTCCACTACGGCTCCTCTTTCTCTTTTTCCACTTTCACTCCCACCTTCCTCCCTTTCTTTATGGCGCGGTTGCGGTGTCCACAGAAAACAAGTGAGACAGTTACCGCGCCTTTCCTTCTCTATAAATAAACCAGTTTTAAATCAGAGGCAGTGGAGGTGGACCCGACCTCGGCGGCTGCGTTTCGATGGAGGCGAAACGAGGAGGCGTCCGTGTGTTGTGCGATGTCAGCGCACGTTAAAGATCCCCAGGTGGTGAAATTACTCCGTAGACCTCCACTACGGCTCCTCTTTCTCTCTTTCCACTTTCACCCCCTCCTTCCTCCCTTCCTTACGGCGCAGTTGAGGCGTCCACAGAAAACAAGTGTCAGTAACCGCGCCTTTCCCTTTCTATAAACCAATCGGCTCAGCTACGTGCAGTTTCCTTTCATTCTTCCTACAGTCGCAACAACAACCATTTATTGTGAACATGGCGGGGTAAGGTTGCTTTGAGTAAAGAGGGTGACTACTCTTCCGCATTCTTTCCTTTTGTTATGGCATGGTACATGTGTACGCGCAACATTGTGGCAGATACCGCGCCTTTTCTATCCTGTAAATCAATTTTAAACGCCGCTGATGCCTGCTGTACAAACGTCGTCTAGACATCTGGGTCTGCTTCTGTCAGCTGTGTGGTGCGGCGTTCGAGGAAGCGGCAAATGAAAAGGCGCACGTACGACTCGATCGGACACACGGTGGAGTCAGCTGCGTATATTCATTGGTTGATTTGTTGGTTGCGCAGCTTTTTATTGCGAAAGCAATACTGCTAGCTAGCACTTTTCTGCCATTGGTGGAGGTCGCTCCTTCGCTCCGGCTACCACGTGACAGCGTGATGTCACGATCAGAGGAGAGCAGGGGCCCCTCCTCTTCAGCCGTGTCTATGTTTCTGCTTCGGATGGTGGCGTGCTCGCTTGCGTCGGAACGAAATCTAGATTGATCTTTAGCGACAGTAAAACTGCTCCCTGGAATATCGGAAAAGGCAGGGTCTCGCAAGAAGCCGCCCGCATTCTAAAAGCTGCAACTAAAATCGATCGCAAAATCACCCTAATTTGGGTCGCAGCACACGTCCGTCCCTGGCAACGAGGCGGCCTATGTTTTAGCCCGAGATCTCTACTTCCGGGCATACGCGGAGCCGCCCGACTGCCAGGCAATGGACGAACGTTTGCAAATCTATAAAGAAATAATCGAAAATTATAGATTAGGAAGACGTCTGATGCCGCCACCGGATCCTAGCTTAAATAATAAAGAGGCCATAGCCTGGCGGCGATTACAAGCCGGAAATTTCCTGAACCCTGTCTGGTTGTTTCACACCCAGATAGATGAGAGAAAAAACAATAAATGTAAAGCCTGCGAAGCGAGGGGGACCCTCGACCATATACTTTGGGACTGCACTAAGTCTCCGGGCGCTAGGGACAACTTTAAAAGTAGAGAAGCCTGGGTAACCCTGCTGCGAAGCGACGTCCCCGCTGACCAGCAGAAAGCCGTCCGCCTGGCGGCTGAGGCCGCGAATAACCAATGTATATTCGCCAGTCCTTAGTCGCGGGGGTTCCTGCCCCCGTTCCTCAGGCCTGCGTGCCAGGAGCGGGGAGTAGGGGGCCTCCTAAATCGGTGGAAATTAAAGTTTCAATCAATCAATCAGAGCAGGGGCTCCAACTCGTCTCTTTTGCCGTAGTCGTTCCTTCGCTCGGCGCGGCGGCTACCACGTGAGGGCCTCCTCGGCCCGCCGCGTGAGGGCGCTCGCTAGGAGAGGATAAACGGGGCACCGCAGTCGCGCTCCGCCACTGTAGCTCCGCTTAGTAATGTCTGAGGAGTTTTACAAGGCGTCGCTGGAGCGACGTGCTGCGCGCAAACGCCGGCGCCGTGCCGAGGAGACAGATGAAAGTCAAGAGCGGTTGGCTAAGCAACGCGCACATGCCGCAGAATGGCGAGCCCGGCGGCGTTCTACAAGTTCAGTGAGCGAGCCAGTGTTCATGCCAAGAGTCTCTACTTTACGGACCCCCAAAGCGTGTTCATTAGAATAAACAAACAGTAGAAACCATGTTGTGTCCAGAGTGAATCCTTTAGTTGCACAAAAGGCGAAGTCATGCCAAAGCACCAGCAGAGCCCAGCGCAGCCTGGGAGGTATCGCTTTCACAGTCACTCAGGCTTAACCAGAACAGAGCCACAGCTAATTTTATTTACATCGCAAATGGGCGTCCTCATCGCCGCCCCCCGCACGCGTGCCGGGGAAGACGGGGAGTCATGCGCCCGCGGATTAAAGGCTGGCAGGTAGCCCTTGGCTTGTTGCGGCCTCTTCCGCCAGATCAAAGGTGCGGTGCTGGATCGCAGGGTCCGCGCTTCGCAGCTGGGTATCCCAGGCTTTTCTGCCTGTTATATTTAGTCCTATCCCTGGGTATAGTGGGCACTCCGAAATTATGTGGTTGAGGGTCCTTTTTGCGGCACATTGTTTGCACAGATCATTGTCCTTAAGGTCTGGTAGTGCGTGAAAAGCCCAGATCTTCGTACCGCGGCCCCGAAGCAGATAGACCACCTTACAAATTGGCTGGCTAACCTCAACAAGGACGTGAACATGGCCACATCGGAAATGCCGTGCACACAAACCTCGGAGGTGATTGACAGCCGATTACTCCACATGTGGGAAGCTCACTCGAGCTACAGAAGCGATGGCTTAAAAACAAACACAATCGCGCCCTGAAGCTACGCATCTGCGCTCTCATAAGGGAAATGGAGACGCACGCGGCACAGCTCAGTCACCAGCAATGGGGTCAAGTATGCGACCGCTTTGCTGGAAACCTAGGACTTAAGGACACGTGGCGGTTGCTACGATGCCTTCTTGAGCCCGATCATGCCAAGAATGTACAGCAGAAAAATGTGACGCGTCTTATCCATGGCATAGACATGGACAACGACAACATCATTCAATCCTTAAAAGATACATACCTCACAACCACACCGAGGACACCCTTACCACAGTACCTTGGAATCTAAAACCATGAGCTAGACGAAGACATCACAAAGTATGAAGTCAGAGCAGCCATGCTCCAACTCCGCACTACGTCTGCTCCAGGAGCCGATCAGGTCACGAACAAAACACTTAGAAACCTCGATGAAAACTCCATCCAGGCAATAACAGAACTCTTTAACAAACACTGGCAAGAGGGAACGCTTCCCTTAGATTGGACGCACGCTCAGGTTATCTTATACCTAAACCCGGCAAACCGCTCACTCTTTCAAACCTTAGGCCCATTTCGCTAACTTCATGTCTTGGTAAACTTTTTGAACACGTTGTCTTGAATCGGCTACATACACACATGCAAACCCGCGACCTTTTTCCTCACACAATGCTGGGTTTCCGCAGCCACCTATGCACCCAAGATGTCATGCTACAGATATCAGAAGAAATTCTCCATCCCCGACGCTGTAAACGCACAAGAGCATTGCTGGCTCTAGACTTGCAAAAGGCATTTGACAATGTCTATCACTCCTCTATATTGGATGCACTATCCACTCTGAATGTGGGAAACCGAACACATGCTTACATTTCAGCATTTCTCCGGGATCGCACAGCAGAAATTCGGTTCGGTCCCCTAAAATCCCCCACTTCTACCCTCGGTAATAGAGGCACCCCGCAGGGATCAGTCCTTTCCCCTTTTTTATTTAACATCACACTCATCCACATGGCTAAAAAGCTGTCACAGATCCCAAACCTCTCCCATTCTCTATATGCAGATGATATCACCCTGTGGACCACCACTGGGAATGTAGGTAGCATGGAAGAAACTCTTCAGGAGGGGGCAGACATGGTGTCAAGATGCGCAGCTTCAATAGGCCTTGCATGTTCCTCCACCAAATCCGAGCTCCTGATACTCCACCCAAGCCCGCGGAAACACCACCAACCCCCTTTGCTCGTCAGCCAGTATCACAAGTTCACAAACTTCGAATACTAGGTATGTTCATACAAGACAACAGCATTAACACGGATACACTCTCCAGACTGACTAACACAACACATCAGATCACCCGCCTAATCAAACGTATAGCCAACAAGCACTGTGGAATGCGCGAGCATGACCTCAGACGCTTAGCACACGCATTTATTATAAGCCGCATTCTTTACTCGCTTCCGTATTTATATCTAACAAAAACAGAGACAGACAAGGTGGATGCTTTCATCAGACAGGCTTATAAGGCAGCTCTCGGCTTACCTAAGCGCACCGCAACCTATCGACTCTTAGGCATGGGAGTTCATAATACCCTCAGCGAACTGGTGGAAGCCCACCGGATCGCCCAACTAGGACGGCTCTCCACTACCCCAACTGGTCGCCACATTCTTTCCTTTCTCCAACTTAGACCGTTAGGTGCACCTCCCGTAGAAACTTATGCAATTCCAAAGACAGTCCGCGATCACCTCACTGTCCACCCACTTCCGAAAAACATGCATCCCCTTCATAACCAGGCCAGACGGAAAGCGAGAACACGTGCCCTACACAGAGCACATGCGAACGAACCCGACACGGTCTACGTGGACGCCGCACAATATCCACACCGCTCAGCTTATGCGATATGCGTTGTATCCAGCCGCTTCGAACACATCACATCAGCCTCTATCATTACCCGAACGTCCGTAGAAGCGGAAGAATCCGCTATAGCCATCGCGATAGTCTCTTCCACTGCCACCTTTATCCTCAGCGATTCTAAAACTGCCATACAAAATTTCGCCCGAGGCCAGCTACATGCTGCCTCTCACAAAATCTTCAACTACCAACGTTCAAACACCCCAACCCATAGACCTTGTCTGGGTACCAGCCCATTCGGGCAACCCCGGTAACGAAGCGGCCAATTGTGCTGCTCGAGCATACGTCGACCGAGCAACACATACCGAGAACCTAGGCAGTGCTAGAGATCGGCTGATCACCTACAACGACATTACACTACACTACCGGTCTGAAAGACTTCACTACCCTCCCCCACACCCCTCCTTAACTAAACCACAACAAATAACATGGAGACACCTTCAAGCCCGCACCTTTCCCTCCCCAGCACTGCTGGCACTCTTCTCCCCCTCTACTCATCAGTCCGAATGTTCCCTCTGCGAGGCCCCGAGAGCTACATTCGAACATATGTTCAGATGCCCGGAGTTTCAACCACCGGCCGAATGGCGCCTTACGGACAACGAGGCTTGGGAGATCGCGGTCTCCAGCTCAGAACCGGCTCCACAAAGGAGACTGGTCGACTGGGCTGAAGCGGTCGCCGTCAGGCACTGCCTGCTGGCCACCACCCGTGATCAGGAGCCGGCCCAGCCCTTGTAACGAGTATTTCCCGGCTCCACCAAATAAAGTTTTTCACCACCACCAAACATTTTTTAACGCATTAAAGTTTTATTAAACGCATAATTCATCTACAGGAAAGAAAAGGCGCATTATCTTTCACACGTGGAATCTCGCTATCATTCTCACAGTAGACAAGGCGAATTTTGAGGAGCGTTTCTGGATCCAGGGCGTGAGGGCTCGATGCTGGTGTAATCAGAGCTCCTCAATACTACCAGTTGTGAAACTTCCCTTAGGGCCCATGTATCAAAAAACGGCGGTTTTGATTGGTCAAAATTCGAGTGTTTACGAATGGTGGCGGCACCAGCGGCGATTAAAGCAACTGCGTCTAAATTGCAAGCTTTCTGGTTGTTGGCAAATGCACAATCATTATGGAAAATTAGACTTGCAGCGACTTGCAGCGACAAAACGTATTTGGACAACAGCCATATAGTTAATTAGGATGGAAAAGAGGAGCTAAAAATTTTATTTCCAACATGAAATGACAGCAACAGCAAAGAGCTTGTATTGAGCGCTTCCAGCCTGCGCGAAAACTCATAATATTAAAAATAATTGGTTCACAGGAAGTGAAATGCGCAGTATCTGTCACACTTGTGTCTGTGGACACCTGAACCGCGCCGCAAGGGAAGGGAGAAAAGGGGGAGTTAAAGTCTAAAGTGAAAAAGAGGAGCCGTAGTGGAGGGCTATGGATAAATTTCGACCACCTGGGGATCTTTAACGTGCGCTGACATCGCACAGCACACGGACGCCTCTTCGTTTCTCCTCCATTAAAACGCAGCCGCCGAGGTCGGGTTTAAAGCCGGGTATTCCGGACAGTAGTCGGGCGTCTCACCACTGCACCACCCCGGCGGATTTTTTCGGACGCGACAATTCATAGACACCCGAAAAATGCATACAAGAACCGGTCCCTTTTTGAAGCAGTGTCGCACCTGGTATGATCCAAAACCTCTGGGTGTGACTGTGTATTGGCATGTTGCGGAATGTGACCTGGTTAAATTGCTCAAAGTACTTCTATGCAATAAAGAAAAACATATCCGGGGCGTGTCGCATTAGTGAGGCGCTAGGTTGGAGATCCAAGAGATGAAGGTTCAATGCCCCGGTGGCAGAGAAGGTTTAATAATTGATTTTTTTTTTTAGTAGCGGAGCCGCCAAAAGCGTGACACTTTTTTTGACGACCACAATGAGCCATTAAAGGTTTTCGCCTTAATATTTCGTTACGTTTCATTCCTCGCATTAGAGCGAAAAGTCAGTGCCTAGGCCGAGGTAATCAAAAGGTGGAGCAGCCAATGCGGTAGCTTTCATGGAAAAAAATGTAAAATTGAAAAGAACAATGACTGAGCACCACAGCAAGTTAAAGTTCCTACAAGAGGTTTTTCAGAAACTTTCAGCCAGGAAACTATAGTAAGGAATGAAATGCATGAAGGCCTACAAGAAAATAGAATATAGGATCGTTCAGCTAACGAATTCCCCTCTTCCATATTTTTTTCTGTTTTAATTCGCTACCAAACTTCCTATATTGGGCAAGCGGAACCTCGCCCCGTCTTTGCGCCATTTTACCTTGCGTGTTAAGAACCAATTGGGCTGTTTAATGTATACGTGCTGAACCGCACGCGAAAAGGTGCGCGGGAGAATGTGAGCGGAGCTCGCTCATTCCGCGTACACAAATAAATGAAATGAAGATTTGATATCAGCCACAAAACTGAGGACTGAGCTTTTCAGCGCGCGCACAGCACCTCAGAAAGATCTTCCTTGGTAACAGCACACATAAAATAAATAACAGGGAAGAAATACGTTTGAGCAATAAGGGCGCAGCTATTGCGTACGCTTCCTTCTATAGGCCTGCCCTTGCTCCATCGTTCAAAGTACCCGATCGCCAGAAAGACGAGGGGAAATGTACGAAAAAAAAAAGGCCTGTTGGGAGGGCAAGCAGGCCCAAGACAAAAATACGTAGCCATGTCGTATGTTCTACGCACGGTGTAAGAATAATTTGTTCTACGTCACCCTTGTTGTCACGTGATCCTCTCCGTCTTACGCGCAGAAATTTAGTCCTGACAATACGTGAACTTTAGGAACCTATCAAGCTCGAGTTATACGGTATGTTATGCGTGGAATGACTGAAAATAAAACATGGCTTCTAATTCTTAAACTGGCTGCCATATGTCTCAAATTATTTGCATTGTAGAGTAACTGATGTTGCGTCCAGAAAATAGATATTTTATTCAAATTGCGAAAACGTAAATGTCTGGCAACATTTCAAAGCAATGACAAAGATGGCTCTCCGACTTGAGATCGCGGGGACAGTTGCGCCTGCTGCCGTGCTTGAATTTCTAGTTTGCGATGCGGAATTCGCTGCGCTTTTTCGAAGACAAACGTATTATAGGGACGAGCCATATATGTATAATACTGAAATCATGGCTTAAAGGGACAGAACACTGGCCAAAATATGTCATGAGATTATGGTGGAGATGATAAGATCTTGCCTCATATAGTACAGATCGAGCACTACAATACCAAAGAAGAGAGGCTTTACAATTTTAATTTCCCATTCAAAATCGCATAAAAACAACCGAGGCGCTATCTAGCGGAGGAACCCCAGTACTTTCAGTGTAGCCCACCACGTGACTACATGTCAGCAAAATATCGCTGATATTCGTAACTTCACATTGTTCTTTTTTCTTCTAGGAGTGCTTGCCATAATTTATTATATTTTGCGCTCTATCCAGTGCGTCCTTAAATAAAAACCACCCCTGCTTTCATTCATTCATTCATTTATTCATTCATTCATTCATTCATTCATAAACCTTTATTCATGAGAATGACCTGAGGCCTAGAGGGTCATTCATTCATTCATAAACCTTTATTCATGAGGATGACCTGAGGCCTAGAGGGGATCTAGATCTCACCTAACCCACCCCCTTTCCCTCTAGGCCTAGAGGGTCGCACCGCGAGAGGTATGCTTTCAGGTTTAGCCACTAGATGGCGCCACAGTGTTTGCAATTCGTGAATAAAGCAATGACAGTGCCCACTAAAACTTTCATCGACGAGGGCGTGCGTTATTGTTCCGTAACAGCATTGATTGTGAAACTGAAAATGACGTTACTGTACGCATAAAAATGTCTGATTACTGTCTGGCGAGTGAAAGTTATTCATTCATTCATTCATAAACCTTTATTCATGAGGATGACCTGAGGCCTAGAGGGGAAGGGGGTGGGTTAGGTGAGGTTGAGGGCGCCAGACTCCGACATGAAGTCTAGCAGGGCACTAAGCTTGCGCTTGGCGTTGGTATTGGGGGATGTCCAGTCTTCGTAACTCTGAATGTGGTGAGCAGATGTGTAGCGTGCGCAGAGGCCAGCCGTGCCAGGACAGGTCCAGATCAAGTGTTGCAGGTCAACGGAGTCAGCAGGGCAGTTGGGGCAGCTGATCTTGGTTCGGCGCCATTGACTCAGGATGTCTGGTGTGTACGCTGCACCGGCTCGCGCCTTGTGAGTTAGAACTTGGGCTGGACGAGAGAGGCCGGAAGGGATCGGAGGAGTGAAAGTTACATTTGTTTTCGGTGCGTCTTTTTTGTCGACCACCAGGCGTCATCGCGGTCACTGCTCATGGTTTTCAGCATCGGACTACATAAAAACGGGCGCACGCATTGATCGAAAAATTCCCGGTAAAAAGTTTCTATAGCGTTTATAACAAAACCGTCAAAGAATCGAACATTTTAGACATCAATCTGTCCACTGTGGCGAAAACAAAATCGAGACCTGAATTCCAGTGGTCTGTCCCTTTAAGCAGCTCGTGCGTAAAAACGTCCGCTTGCACTGTGAGCCGCCAAAGATTGCTCACAACATACGTGTCTAAGAAAAAGCCAGCACGTTGATACCTACTAACGGCATTTCTGCGTTATATTACAAATTTACAAAGCGCTCTTCCTGCTTCACATAAGTTACCGTAGCCTCGTATGGACTACAAAAGCTAACATTAGCAAGCTACAGAGCCTGCAAAAAAAGACTGTTAGAAACTTGGCAAATATAGATTATTTTTCTTCAACCTAGACTGCATTACAAATACAGCATCATCAACTGCACTACAGGTATATTTTCCTATTCTTACGATCATTTTACTTCTCCTCTGACAACTTCAAGAACTTTCGAACAGCTATTGCATGTTTAAATCAAACCAGGACCACGCATATACTCGAAGCATAGGATTAAGGTTTATTCCAAGGTTCTGCAATAACTATACATTTCAGACGTTGCAGCACAATTTGCCTTACATACTTTTCCTGAGTACAAAGTAGACTTTTGTTCTCACTTGGTTCGTAGCTACACTCTGTATACTCATGCAAATTGTGTTCCAGATAATTTACACTATTTTATAATTGTCTTATACGTTGTTTATACTTTCAACTGCCAAACTGTTCATTCTTGTAATTTTTTTCTATATGCACTGTTACGTCATTTTATTTCTGTTTTGCACTGTTGTTCGTACTCATTATATGCAATTTTTCTCTCAAATGCCATGTTTCTTTTCTGCTTTGTTGTTGTTCATTGTTTGTTGTACCGCCGTCTGCCAAGCAATAGGATTTCACGGTCTGCTGAAACTGTTGTCGAAGGTTTTTAGCCCTCAAACCCGTCCAGGATAATTTCTGGGCGAATAAAGAACTAGAACGAAATTACCATGCGTACAGCATATTTCTAGGGCTGCAGGCGAATATATTATTTCGACGTTTTCTCTAAAATGGCGTTTTTCTTCGAACGTTTCCTGTTTCTCCTCTCGCACGCTTGTGTGGTAGCAGGCTTATCTCTCAACAGCTATATGCAGTTACCTCATTTCAGCAGAACGAAATGATGGCCAGAGAAACTAAGCAACAGCTGCCCTCGATTGAAATCTGCGCTGTCGTCAAGAAACTTCCATGTCTAGAATTGTAAATGCACGTTTTGTCGCCTTCTGTGGGAACCGAGCCTCGTCACCACAGCCTGAAACGGCAATTCGTGCTACAACCAACATTTATACACATCAACCATAAAAAAGTTGAACTTAAAGGAGAGGAACTACTAGAAGAAGGACGGGTTACAGATGAAGAGATGATTTATTTACACTAAAGAAAACGTACAGAAAGGTTCTAGTGTCGAAACAATAAGGCCAAGAACAGTTCTGGAAGTATGGCAGTGTTCCGCTCAATAAACATATTAAATGTTAGCGACCTCAACGCATAGTTGGGCTCTATATACATCAGCCCTGTGCTCAGCGCACAGTCGCTTTGACAAACACTAGCTGCGTTTATATGAATGCGACAAGAGCGCATCGTATTTACTTTCTGGCGTATCGCCCTCATGTAAACCGGCACAATGCGCTAGGAAAGGTTATCGCATTAAGTCAACTTTCGCGGTGCATGTATGGTATTCCGAATGGGGGAAGGCACGCCAGTACTCACTTCCTGTGAAATGCGGCTCGTACTGGCGGCGTGCACACGGGAAAACGGCACACAGGATGTCGGAGGATGGGGCGCACGCTGAACGTGTTCTCTATCTTGCGAGGAAACAACAGCGTTTTTCGCAATCATAAGCAATATTAACATCGGTCAGCTACTCAATTTAAGATTGCAGCGCAATCAAGCGCATTTTCAAGTCATCCAACAGAAAATTAAAGAGTCCGGCCGCAGCTTCCGTTTGGCGTAGGTTCATCACGTAACTTCCACGGCTCTCCTAACCGCCTTTGTTGCTGCAGATTTTGGCTACGTGTACCCCGTTATTACTTGCTATATCAGGCTAAGCGAGGCCGGTAAACCAGCTTCATCCAGCATCATTGGATACATCAGTAAGAGCGCCCTAACAACTGCACCACAGTAACGAGACTGTTAGGGCATTTTTCGTGATGTCATCCCAGATGCAGGCAGACCATATTTCCTAAATTTGTTCAATTTTTTTTTTTAACGCGAAGGCAGGGAGCACCTCATTTTGTCAATGCATTTCAGCCTTTGAGAGGGTAGGCGATCGCTCGGAATAGTGCGTCAAGGCTTTCTCTTTAAAGAGATTTCAAATAGAACGTCATTTCTAAGGGCGCCTTAACGTTTTCAAGCATTTAAGTGCTCTTGCTTAATCGACATTTTACTGGCTGCTAGCCGATTTCAATTTGTAAAAAATTAGGGCCGATTACACTGTGTATAAGACAGATGACAGCGATGTTATTTGCGTTTGATTGGACTCTTATCAGTGATGAGACTCGTAATTTCTGTCTGTTGTCGTCGGCAGAGGAATGTGCCAGATACAGCACCTCTTCTTTCCTGCAAACCAATTTTAAACGCCGCTCATGCGTACTCTAATGCGTTTGCTACTGTATACTGTGTGGTGCAGTATTCTAGGAAGGCCCAATGAGAGGCGCGGCAGGGGCACCTGCATCGGACGCCCGGCGATGCAAGCTTCGCATATCTGTGAATTGCATTGTGAAGTCATCGGACATCAGCCGACGTGACGTCATGGCCGATTGTCATGTTATGATGGCGCCAGCCATAGTTATTAGACATGACCGGATGTGGTGTCATCATGACATCACGTCCGGTCATACAAATGTCGTTACTGCAACGATGACATCATGAAACGTCACATCCGGTCATGAACTAAGTCCACCGTTGTGACGTCGTTGCTTCGAATACAGCCAGCGGCGCACAATAGCCAGAATCTTCAGCTTAAACAGGATCGCTGTTAAAAGTCATTTTGAAAAAAAAAAAGGCTCATTATCCCGCATGGGTGGAGGAAATAAAATTTATGCTTTTCACTTGCAGCAATTTTGCGGTTTGCATTGGCATCAATAATTAGCTGTTAGCTCTCAGACTTCAATTTGACGACTTGACTACAAACGTTTTCGGAGCTATTCCCCGAACCACTTATTTTAAGTACGATGAATATCAACAAGGCGGCATTTCTATTCATTTCCAATGAATATAGATTTAGTGAGAAACCGATGTTTGGTCCCATAGGGGAACGTTGTGAGCTTTCATACTGACCCCGGCTGGCATCGCGCTGTGAGGGATTATTTTATCTATCATTATATTGTACCTCTCAGAGAAACTGAGTGATATGCTCAGTTCCACTAGTTTGTGAGCTCATTTCTGCCTGCTCATCCGGAATTCTATACCGTCACTCATACTCTCAAGTACTCTTGGGTCAAGTTATCTAGATCACATTAGTATGATTACTCTTTCAATGTGCACCATTTTCTTCTCACCACCTGTCTCTTCTTGGTCATTTCAGGCCTCATGCCCTTACAAAACTTCAATCGATAATCGCCATCCTATCGGGAGCAATTCTTCACAGACATAACGATATCACTGAGTGACGAATGCTGGAGTAATCTTCGCGCTAAACATTTTTTAAAACTAAGGTTGTTCCCTCGATGCTTGTTCGAGTCCTAATTCATCAGTACTGCTTTTCATGTTTTCTACGAACAAGTATTCCTTTTGGCTGGCTGTTTCTCTACAGTGCAACTAGTGGCAGCCATGGGGTATTTTACAAATACTTGGGGAATATTAGGCGTCCGCAAACAAGGCCGGCATCATTACGCACTTGACTATCTAGACTGGCTGTTCTCTTTCCTCTCCAGTGGGTTACGCAGGCATCTGCGTTTCTTCTGAGTGAGGACTTTGTCATCCCGGCCATCGAGCTGCCTTTGGAGTTTGACTAAGCCGCTGCGCTCGCTTATCGACTTTCTTAGCCCCTACATGTTTTGTCCTTATTGTATACATACAGGGTAGCGTTGTGCATATAGCCTCATGGCGTTCACTTTTGCTAGTCCTTATCCAACCCATTCACTCCACCATATTTGAAAAGCAGCATTGTGCCCCACGTTTTGTTCAGACTCTGCAAAACCCTCACATAAGGTTGTACGCGCCATCTTTTCTGTTGGTGGGGCCAATGTCACTTCATCGGGCGGTAATGGGCCACTTCAGACCTTAGCCGATTCAGAAAGAGCACTCAGTTTTCTCCCGACCCTGTCAGCCAAATTTCAGATACTGAACGGATCTTTCTAGTCTCCTCTAAAGTGAAGAAATGGATCCCCATAGCACTCGACCCTATTACGCTTTCCACTATCGCCCATACTCTCCTGACGAACAGCACAGCAGACATCACCCGCTAGATTTTCCACTACCCTGTACTCGATTCTTCGGCCCCTAATCAACTGCTGAGATTCAGTGGTACTTGTTTCGTTTAGAGTACCGTATCTAATAAAAATTTTAGGGGTACTGAACTCATGGAATGTTAACTACCACTTTTATTTTTCAGGCCAACTGCCTAACGTAATGTGCGAAAAAAATGCATTTGTTTCCTTGTACGATCATGACTTAAGCCAATCGCTTGAGAAATTTGCCCACAAATATTCTCGCCGGGCAGTCACTGCATATATTCTTTTCTAATTAGTTTTACACACGGCCAATACCGCTTTTCGAAATCTATTTTCTTGTAGCCGTACTTACGATAGTACCGCTCGATATGCAATCAACCATGCTCAGGCAGGCCACGAAGTTGCCTGTAAAAAACCCTCTTTTTCAAATACTTCAAAAAACGCTGTTCACGGCGTACCCAATTTGACGTTCACTACTTTTCAGGCTCACATGTTTTACTCTCAGCCCCATTTCACCGAACTAATTTATGACAACAGCATATTTTGATTGAGGTGGTTACTTATTTTGTAGCCATTGTCAGATCTTTCAGCGTAAAAAATCGGAGAGTTCTCTAACCGTCGCCTCAAGGCATTGAACCCCGGACTGCGCCTGCGTATTCCCCCCCACACAACACGCCGTGAAATATGGCTTGGCGTTGCTTTCGCAAACAAATACGCCTTCCGGATCGGGATGGCTGACAGCCCTGCTTGTGAACGATGTGGCGTTGACGAAATGATTGAGCACCTCCTTTGTGACTGCCCTGTTTTTGCAACTGAACGACTTACGCTGCGTATTGCATTGGATCGTCTGGACGCTTAGCCCTTAACGGAAGGGAAGATCTTGGGACCATGACCAAAAACGTCATGTGCGCCTGAAGCCTACAAGGCACTTCTTCGCTTTTTAAGAGAGACTAGCCTGATTGACAGACTGTGACTTTCTCACCTCCTGTCCTCTTCTACCCTCCCCCTTTAATCCCCCCTTACCCTCCCCCAGTGCAGTGTAGCCAACCAAGAATCATTCTTTCTGGTTAGTATCCCTGCCTTTTGCCCTCCTTTTCTCCTCCTCCTCTTCCTTGACTGATCTCACACGCAACTGTGCACGTCTGTGTTTAAAATTCCTTGTTCGTAGCCCACCCCCTACAAGTCTGTCCTATATAAGCCAACCTAAGCTATTCATTAAGGGCTGTCATTTATCGCCATTGTACACAGCAGAATAGTACTTTAAGGAGGTGTTTACTATTACGAAGTGTTACGTGCAGGCATTCAGCAACTTCAGATCACCGTTAGAGTTCTTGACGACGCTCAACCCGCGCATGTCCATTCGCATAATCTCAAATGACTTAGTTTCTATAGTGGACACCAATTCTGATCGCGAAGTAAGCACCGAAGAACGAGTGCGCTTCCATAATCTTTCTGCACAAACTTTTCTGGCATCACGCTCCACGGATAAAACGTTTTATTGCTTTCATCGAATAATAGTTTCTCTCCTATCTTTTAGTTGCCCTGGGATACCAAGAGCAACGAATACTCATTCAATCGTTTCACCCTTCGTTTTGTTCAGAATTTCAGGAAATTGTAACGCCACTGCTTGCATATCAGTTTTTCAAAGCAACAACTCGAGTTGTGTTAGTACAGCAACGTGATCCTTTAAATAAATGTGTGGGTGTACGATGTTTAGGACGCATATAATGAAATATGTTTTTCGCGGGTTCGCTGTCCACAGGTTAACTGACTTTGGCACAAAAGGCGCCATTTAATCACTGTTGCCTCTCAATTAGGCTCCATGAGGCGAAAATTGCTTGGGAAGCAAGCGAGATCTCGTTGTATTGCAGCAGAAATATCGCATATAAAAACCTTCTTGAAACAGCATCTAGGCAAGCGGCATGCTCCTATGTGACCTTTTCATCCGGTGCTTAAGCATGCTGCATGAATAACAAGCGATTACTCTGAAAAGTCGCTAATTCCAGTTGCTTAATATATGCGCAGAAACACGTCTCTTGCAATATACGCCGCGCCGCTGTGTTATTAAAGCATGACCTTGGCCAATCGAGCCTAAGCATGGTATTTCCTAGGATTCATTTTTGCCATTTACGGCTTTCTTGCAAGCTAATATACAGATTTTTCAAAACGTATATCATAAGTAACAGATACCCAGGACACATGGCCAGAAGTAACGCCCTTTATAGCACTAGCAAGTATAAACAAATATACAAGAAGAGAAGTACACGTCTCATTAGTTGTCGCAAACATCTAGAAAAGGCGCAGTGCATTGCAGCGACAACTTCTCTGTTGCGGCTGTACAATTTTAGACTGCAGGAATGGCGCCTTTGCCACATTCAACGAAGATGTACGCATGAAGTGGCAGTCAATCCTCATCGGTACTATCAGCGTGACGACTTTTTACACCATATGACTTGCCCTCATTTTATTTATTTTCACAGCCTAAGACTAACAGCGCTATTGGGGAAACAAAGAGGGAAAGTACGAGTAAAATAGCGGACATTTATCTTGATATAAACTTTGTTTTTTACGAATGAAAGCATGCATCACGGAGGCTCTTATGATTAACGTACTTCGTCGCAGCCACTGTGATGTGTGCCAAGTAGCGCAATATTCACATTTTTTTTTATGAAGAAACAAAGCTTTGTTTTTTCGATGTCAATTTTTTAATTATTTTTTATAGAACCCTTAAAGGTCAAAGGTAACTTGTAGTGCTACGTCATCAAGGTATCTGAAAGAAAAGGGATGCGTGGTATCATCAGTGTAGCTAACGAATGCGGTTTTAGGCTCAATCTATAGAGGGTGGGCAAAACGTTTTCATAAAAAAAGACCTAAAATGCTTCATTTACGAAGCGTTTCCTCTTTGCCTTTCATATCATATTTCTAATAAAAACATCAACTATTATCAACCCATAGTTTTAAGATATTTCACAGGCACCTAAAATGTACGAGGAAATCCGTACTCAACGAGAGTTGATTTTGGGGCTATTTTATGGCATAACGAAAACGAATTCTCATGTACAATTTAGTACAACAGCTGATCTCCTATTGACAGGCTCATAGGTTTTGCTGTTAACTGACTTGGCGGTTTACAATATCACTCCTAATATTTTTTCCACTTTGTTCCAATCTGCTTTATACCAGCGAAGGACGAATTTTAAAACAAAGGTGTTGATGCGCATCGGAACAATGCGTCAAATGCTCAAATCCTTCAATAATTCTTTTAGACTTTCAATATTTCATGTTTTTTTTAAATTAAACTGTTGCCCGAGAACGATGGACTCTGTAACTTTCTGTTTGGCATCGTCAAACCTTTCCAAACGGCATTCTTTGCAAGTCGTCTCTTGCAGTCTAGTACTATGTCGTGTACGACGAAGGCGGCAAAATGAAGTAGATTATTGGTAAATGTTTTGATTTTTATGCTTGTGTTCTCTAGCCTTCCTGCTTTCGTGTGTATCTTGACAAACATTTTAAACCACACATGCACCATACTGAAGATGATATGTTTTAATTTGGGCCCATCAAATTTTGTGAACCAATTGCTGTTTTGATTGTTTGGCGCATTGGACATTCCAGACGCTTCCGACGACTGAGCGCCGCGAAATGGTAGCATAAAAAATGGCAATCTTACATCATTCGTTTCATGACTTTAGCATATAGCAATAGAACGAAAGGTTAATGAGGCTGTAAAAAGGGAAATAAAATATATATTAAGCTTTATTTTCTGCTGATTTCCCTTCTCTGCGTGTTCTAGCGCTCCTAGATTGGCCATTTCGTAAGGAATTCACCTGAATTATTAAGGTACTATTTTGGCGGATATTTAGACATGGAGAAGCCACAACTTTCAGAGATAATAATTTACGCATTCAATATTTGTCAGCGGAATGTATAATGCTGAAAACATTTACCTCTTTTGCGGTGTGCAACATTCAATCACGTGTATACCGAGCACTTGTGAAAGACCATATAACCATGTCTCACAAAATATCGCTTTCAACCTAGCCGTTTCCTTATTATCAGGAATCGCATTAAAACTTATTTCTTCCTCTTTGCAGATCTTATAGCGTCCCTTCGAGACGCAGCCACCTGCATTCCCAAGACAATTCAGCTCGTCATGTATGTATTGAGTTTGAAGGCTTTGGCTGTAGACGTACTTTTGAAATATCGAAAATATGGCGGAGTATGTCTAAATCTGTCTCTTATGTGGCCTGCGGCTGTATTGCTTATGAAACAGGAGCAATGTACGAAATGGCTGCTAACTGTAGTTGTGGATTTTAACTTCTCTCATATATAAAGTTCTTGAGTCTAAATAATAGGGCAGGCTGCTTCTACACAAATTCATAAATGCGCAGACGCCACAGACTGTAAAGTGTGTAGTTGGAAGCACAAGCAGAAATATTACTTCCTAGAGGCGGTTAATGAGGCCAGCAGCTTAATATTTTTGACGCCGAAACAATACAAGCTTCAAAGCTTAATGGTTACTGCCTCTTAGTGGGCCCTCGGGCCTAAATACCAAACTTTATTCTGTTATTCCGGCACAGGCCCATTGCTTATGAATGTATTTGTGTTATACTGTCATCATCTTAATTCGAGATGAAGGCAATAGTTCTTACGTTGGCCTATCTTTGCTTCTGGGTTGATGATGCATGATCGTCCGTGCGTTATGTAGTTTGTGGCGCAATTCTTGTGGTGATTTTTTATTTTGCATTTTTATGCAATACAGGTGCTTTGAGACTACTGGTTGTTTTATCAGGGGTGATTTTGAATGTCCTTTCTTTGTTCACATCCATCTATGCTGCTTCGCTACAAAGCCTGTCTTTCTTTCGTTCCAGTCAGGGTGATATGCCTGGTAAGGACAGGACGGAGATTTGACCTTCCCTATTTCTTTCGTCCACATCAATGTGTTCAGAGTGCCGGAACTAATGATGCTGGGGAAGTATTTGTGGTAGATGATAAAAAAGGACGTCGTGGTGAATTTGAGATTGAGATCTTACTCCACATCTGGCAACATAACAAACGCTGTTGCGTTTTTTTTTAAGCCGCAACGAAATAGCGTGAAGCAAAGACATTTAGCATGAAAGAATGAAACAAGCTGCTAATGTTGTCAAGAATAATCATTTCCAAATTCGGCTCCCGTTCGAACCGCAGCCAGAGCAACGGGGATGTCGACAATCTCAGTTATGTCACACGTGTGGAGAAAAGGACATGAACAACCTTAAATATCTGGATGGAATTGCTCGAAGCATGCGCGCACGTAGGCTCAGAGCTTCATATCACATCGCTATAGGTATTACGTACAAGAATACAGGAAAGTGTACTGTCTCCATGCGGACAGAGGGTCGTTGCAGCCAAAAAAGCGACAAAAGGGCTATGAATGCCGATGAGTTAGCTTGCAAGCCTTCTCCTACGTCGCAATTTGTGTTGAACTTGTTATTCAACGCAGTTTTTTGCCGCGGTTACGCAGCTACAAATTTGAACTTTTTGCCACTTATATACCATCACAGTCATTTAATACTTCACACTGTGGTGATTTGCGCCTTATACTAGCGGTTCTTTAGAAGCGCCGCACGGGTCGCAAAATCAAATGTGAGTGCATGCAGAAAGACAAATCTGACCTGGTAGTAATACGGAATGCGTCAAAGCTGACGCGAAAAAGCATGCGATTTTCGAACGCAATGCGCTCACAATTTAATTACTCGCACAAGTTAGGTTAGTATCGCCGCTGTGGTGCAGTGGTTAGGGCGCTCGACTTTTGTGCACAAGAATGCGGGATCGAATCATTGCTGGGGAAGCAGCTTTTTACTGGAGGCGAAAAGCAATGTTCCCATGTGCTGTGCGATGTCAGTGCACGTTAAAGACCACAGGTGGTCAAAATTTCTTGAACCCTTGACTACGTTGTCTCTCGTAACTTGAGTTACTTTATGGCATTAAACCTATAAACGAAAACAAGCAAGTTAGATTATAGAAAGTAACTTTTAATCGAGCTTTGTAGGCAGGCCAGCCTGCACCTAAACATGTGTGCTTAATTCATGCACATTGCATTCTGGAACGTCTATGAAAACATTCCTTGAAGAAAGGAAGTACGTCAAGGATATTGGAGAATATTTTAAAATAGGCAGTTGCAAAATGATAAATCAGCGCGTAGCGGAGAAAGCAAGTTGCTAACGCGGAAGAAAAAGAATGTACAAGAGGATAGAAGGAGGACTACAAGTTACAGTTGATAAATTTTAATATATATATATATATATATATATATATATATAAGCAGATCAATTAGGGGAAATGAGGGTGCTCGTTATAATACATGAAGGAAAGAAGCCAACTGTCGGCGAGGCCTAGGAAAGCGTTGGGGATGTTACTATATGTCTTTTTATTAAATTTTACTTGGATAATCACAGAAATAAGTAATGTAATCTTGTTAGGGGAAAGATAATTAAACACAAAGTAGAAGAAAAAACAACGTGCCGATGGTGGGAACCGAACCCACGACCTCCGAATATCGCGTCCGGTGCTCTTCCAACTGAGCTACATCGGCCGCTGTCCCTCCTGCTACTTGCTTGGGTATTTATGTTGTCTGTATACGAACCTTGAGAGTGTTTACCAGCGCCACCCTCAAATATAGCAGCGGACGTAGAACGTCCTTTGTTACCGCCAGCGCCACGTAGAACGTGATCAAGAGCGAGGGCGAAAGCTGTGCTAGAACCCTCTTACGCTACCTATGGCTTCAAGACTGCCAGTACCGAGACCCCCGTAAGCTACAAGCAGACCAATTAAGGGGAAATGAGGGTGCTCGTTATAATACATGAAGGAAAGAAGCCAACAGTCGGCGAGGCCTAGGAAAGCGTTGGGGATGTTACTTTATGTCTTTTTTTTTAATGTTTACTTGGATAATCACAGAAATTAGTAATGTAATCTTGTTTAGGGGAAAGATAATTAAACACAATGTAGAAGAAAAAACAACATGCCGATGGTGGGAACCGAACCCACGACCTCCGAATATCGCGTCCGGTGCTCTTCCAACTGAGCTACATCGGCCGCTGTCCCCCCTGCTGCTTGCTTGGGTATTTATGTTGTCTGCATACGAACCTTGAGAGTTTTCACCAGCGCCACCCTCAAACATAGCGGCAGACGTAGAACGTCCTTTTTTACCGCCAGCGTCACGTAGAACGTGATCAAAAGCGAAGGCGAAAGCTGTGCTAGAACCCTCTTACGCTACCTATGGCTTCAAGACTGCCAGAACCGAGACCCCCGTAAGCTACAAGCAGATCAATTAAGGGGAAATGAGGGTGCTCGTTATAATACATGAAGTGAAATGTGGATTTAATAGATGGTTTGAACGTCTAGCGCTGCCAGTAATTCGGGCACAGCAGGGTCGAATTGCCAGCCGCAGGGCACAGCTTCAGCGCGAGAGATGGGTGCCGCAGAGCAGCGATGGTGATGGCGATGCCGCAGCGTTTTCTGTTCTTTGTCTTCTTTACATTTCCCCCACGTGAAGAAGTCGCCATCCTGGCGACTCAGGGAGAAGAGACGACGAGAGGGTTGTAATATGGCTTGAGGCGGCTAACGTGGACAACCTCGCGGCCACGACGGCGGTGGTCGGAAGAAGGGGTGACTGGCTGGATGACGTAGCTCACAGGGGATGTGCGTTCCAAGACGCGATAAGGCCCGTGGTATTTGGTTTCTAGTTTGTTGGTGGTAGGAATGCATAGCCAAACGAAGCTGTCGGCCAGGAACATGGGAGCAGGGGTATCGCTATCGTGCTGATCTTTGCAATAGCCTTGAGTGTTGGAGGTAAACGTGCGAGCTAGCTGACGGCATTCCTCGGCTTTCTGTACAATATCTGACAAGGCACTGTACTCTGAGGCATCTGGATGGTACGGCAAAATTGTGTCCAACGTACAAGGTGGTTCACGGCCGTATGAGAGAAAGAAGGGAGAAAACCCAGTTGTTGCTTGGGTGGCAGTGTTGTACTCGAACGTTACGAATGGCAGTACGTGGTCCCAGTTGGAGCTTCCAGATTCAGATGCAACATACATTGCGAGCATATCCCCAAGCGTACGGTTGAAACGCTCCGTGAGGCCGTTTTGCGGGTGGTACGCAGTTGTAGCCCGATGTATCGATTTGCAAGACGACAGGAGCTCTTGGACTACTTCGGAAAGAAATACGCGACCTCTATCACTCAGTAGCTCGCGAGGGGCGCCGTGTCGAAGAATGAAGTGGTGCAGAAGAAAATGGGCTACCTCTCGGGCTGTCGCCGCGGGAAGTGCAGCAGTCTCGGCGTAACGGGTCAGGTGATCGACGGCGACGATGACCCATCGATTACCAGCGGCACTGCATGGTAGCGGACCATAAATGTCGATTCCCACGCGATCAAACGGGCGAGCTGGACACGGTAAAGGTTGGAGAGGGCTAGCGGGGTGGCGAAAAGTCTTGCGTTGTTGACAGGTGGTACAAGAGCGAATGTAGCGCCGTACGAAATTGTACATTCCCCGCCAGTAGTACCTCTGACGAATTCGATCATAGGTTTTGAGCACGCCGTCATGAGCGCTTTGCGGGTCAGTGTGATGGTGGGCACAAACCTCGGAGCGTAGGTGGCGCGGAATGACAAGAAACCACGTTCTGCCGTCTGAGTTGTAGTTCCTTCGGTAGAGAAGGCCGTCCCGAATGGTGAAATGGGAGGCCTGTCGGCGGCGTGCCCGAGGATGCGTAGCCGCGGAAGTATTGCCAAGGATATCTAGCAGGTTATAGACCCAAGGATCTTGTCGTTGCTCGAAAGGCATATCCTCAATGGTGAGTGCTGACAAGGATGCTTGAGGAGGGGACGATGAGTTAGGCGAGCGCACTGGTGACCGAGAAAGAGCGTCGGCGTCAGAGTGCTTGCGGCCAGAGCAGTACACTACACGGGGTGTCGTATTCCTGAAGCCTGAGAGCCCAGCGCCCGAGACGGCCAGACGTATCCTTGAGAGACGCGAGCCAGCAGAGAGCGTGATGATCTGTAACTACCTCGAAGGCGTGGCCGTATAAGTAAGGGCGGAACTTCGTTACAGCCCACACGATTGCAAAGCACTCCTTTTCGGTAACGGAGTAGTTGGACTCGGTTTTGGTAAGAGCACGGCTTGCGTAGGCGACAACGTACTCGGAGAAACCAGGCTGGCGCTGGGCGAGGACGGCGCCGAGGCCGACACCACTGGCATTGGTGTGAAGTTCTGTAGGTGCAGTAGGGTCGTAATGGCGAAGGATTGGCGGTAACGTCAGAGCATTGCGCAGTGTCGCGAATGCATTATCGCAGGCTGGCGACCAAGAGGAGAGGTTAGGTGTGCCTTTCAAGAGCTGTGTAAGGGGGGCTATGATGGTTGCAAAATTCCGAACAAAACGACGAACGTACGAGCAGAGGCCCACGAAACTTCGCAGTTGTTTCAAAGTGGTCGGTTTCGGAAAGTCAGCGACGGCGCGCAGCTTCTCAGGATCAGGCAGAACTCTATCTTTACACACAACATGTCCGAGTATTGTGAGCTTGCGGGCACCGAAGCGGCACTTTTTGAGGTTTAGTTGAAGACCGGCGCGGGTTAGGCAGGTGAAGACCTGACGAAGTCGAGTCAGGTGGGTCGGGAAGTCGACTGAAAAGACGACGATATCATCGAGGTAGCATAAACAGATGTTCCATTATAGGCCGCGCAGAACAGTGTCCATCATTCTTTCAAATGTGGCTGGGGCGTCACAGAGTCCGAATGGCATAACATCAAATTCGTATAGTCCGTCTGGAGTAATAAAGGCGGTCTTAGCTCGATCCGCCTCTGCCATGGGCACCTGCCAATACCCAGAGCGTAAATCGAGTGTGGAAAATAATTCTGCGCCTTGCAAGCATTCTAGGGCATCGTCGATTCGTCGGAGGGGGTACACATCACGACGAGTAATTTTGTTGAGGCGGCGATAATCAACACAAAATCGTATGGAGCCATCCTTCTTTTTAACTAGGACCACAGGAGAAGACCATGGGCTACAGGATTCTCTAATTACTCCGCGTTGCAGCATGTCATCGACTTGTTGGGCAATAACCCGGCGCTCAGTCGGGGACACACGATATGGCTGCTGATGGAGAGGTGGATGAGCGCCAGTGTCGATGAGGTGGGAAACGGTCGTCGTGCGGCCCAAGGAAGACTGCGGGATGTCGAATGAGGAGCGGAATTGGCGTAGAAGATCAAGAAGTTGCTCGCGGTGGCGCGGCTCTAGAGCGCTGTCTACAGAATGGTCAAAAAGGTCTCGCTGTAGCGGATCGGAAGCCACACGAGTTGGGGTCAAGGCGTCAACTTGGCAAACAGGGAACGACTCATCATCAAAGGCGAACAGAAGGTCCACGGGCTCGATGCGGCCAAGGCACTCCCCTTCGATAACATAGCGGGAGACGCAAGAGGATTGGCTACCAGGAGTGTGCTAGTGCCGTTGTTCATGTCAAGGACGGCAAACGGCAGCGGTAAGTGGCGGCGGCGGCAGACAACGTTAGAGGGCACAAAGAGGACAGTCGCGGCGGTAGTAAAAGAGGCAGTGAGGGGAATCAGAACAGCGCTAACAGGTGGGATGGTTGTGTCATGAGCTACGAGGAGTTTGGCCGCAAAACGAGGACGCGGCTCGTGGAGCAGGGCATCAAACGGTGCATCACTCGATTCAGTGAGCTCTACTTGAGGACTGGCGAAGTCAATGATAGCATGATGCCTGGACAGGAAATCTCAGCCGAGAATGACGTCATGAGAACATGTGGGGAGAACAACGAATTCGATGATGTACAAGGCTGATGTAATGACGACGCGAGCAGTGCAGATAGCTGTCGGCTGTATACTGTGAGCGGATGCGGTACTAAGCGATAGTCCCTCGAAGGGCGTAGTCACCTTTCGGATGGAGCGGCAGAGTTTTTTGCTGATACCTGATACAGCGGCACCGGTGTCGACGAGCGCAAGAGTATGAACACCTTCAACGATTACAGGAATAACATTTGCGGGATTAAGACGAGGACTTTGAAATTCTGTCGAATACGCAGTTTGTGCCTCGCGAACTGCGGCGGTTATTTTTCCGGCTGGGTAGCGGGTCGTCGGCGCATTGGCGAAATGGAGCGGCGACGTGGTGATGGCGAACGACGAGAGAGGAAGTCCGGAGGATCAGGGGGTGCTGTTCGAGGACCCGATGGTACTGGGAACTGAGGGGCCAAATAAGGTGGCGCAGGCCGTGCAGCAAAGGCCATATTTAGTCGGCGCCTGCAGTGGCGTGTAGTGTGCCCAGGGATGCCGCAGTGGTAGCAAATAGGCCTGTTGTCTGAAGTGCGCCATGGAGATCGTGTCTGAAGCAAGGAGGGAGCGAAAGCTGTTGGTGCCGACCGCATGGGGGGCGAAGCATAGACATATGCTGGCTCAGGAGGTGAACTTGAAGTGACTTCGGCATACGTGCGACGCAATACTTGAGGAGGAGCCGGCGCGAATGCTGGAGCGTAGCTCAGTGGCGCAACGCCGGACGATGACATTGTGGGCGTGGGGAACGGCATTGAGGGTGCGACCGGAGCTGATTGAGGAACAGGATTAGGGACGACTTCAAACACATGCTGCTGGATTGCACGGCGAAGCTCCGGAACAAGGCCAGTTGGTGACGACTCCTTAACATATGGCTGCAGGGACAGTTGTCGCGCGACCTCCTGGCGTCTTGATGTCTTCAGAGAGGCTAGACGACTCCCTCTCCGCGGCTAGTCCAGCAAGGAATGCATGAGGCTGGCGAATCAAAACACGCTCCATCCGGAGCTCGTCGTAGCTTTGACAGAGGTGGTAGATTTCTTTGACCGTAGTGGGGCCTTTCGCTATGAGCATGTTGAAAGCGCCGTCATCAATTCCTGTGAGCACATGACGTATCTTAACGGCCTCGGTCATGGTCGGGTCAACGCGACGACACAGATCAACAATGTCCTCAACGTACCTGGTGAATGTTTCACCGGGAAGCTGCAGTCGCGACCGAAGACGCTGTTCCGCACGAAGTTTTCGGACGGTGGGGCGGCCAAAGACATCAGAAAATTTGGTCTTGAAATTCTCCCAGGTGGTAAAGTATGACTCGTGGTTTCGAAACCACAGATTAGCGACGTCGCTCAAGTAAAAGATAACATTATTGAGCTTAGCATTGTCGTCCCAGTTATTGTGACGGCTGACCCGTTCGTAAGTGGTCAGCCAATCGTCGACGTCGTCATCGCTGCTTCCACTGAAGGTAGCGGGATCCCGTTGACGAAGCGCACCTGTGCAAGTGACGGACGGAGGTAGGTGCAATGACGTCGGCTCCGTCATTGAGGTGGTCAACGCTCTGCTGCGAAGTTCCAGGGCGAGATGGGTACAGGGAACCTCAGATTGACCTCCACCAAGTGAAATGTGGATTTAATAGATGGTTTGAACGTCTACCTCTGCCAGTAATTCGGGCACAGCAGTCGAATTGCCAGCCGCAGGGCACAGCTTCAGCGCGAGATATGGGCGCCGGAGACCAGCGAAGGTGATGGCGGTGCCGCAGCGTTTTCTGTTCTTTGTCTTCTTTACAGAAGGAAAGAAGCCAACAGTTGGCGAGGCCTAGGAAAGCGTTGGGGATGTTACTTTGTCTTTTTTTGATGTTTACTTGGATAATCACAGAAATTAGTAATGTAATCTTGTTTAGGGGAAAGATAATTAAAAACAAAGTATAAGAAAAAACGACGTGCCGATGGCGGGAACCGAACCCACAACCTCCGAATATCGCGTCCGGTGCTCTTCCAACTGAGCTACATCGGCCGCTGTCCCCCCTGCTACTTGCTTGGATATTTATATTGTCTGTATACGAACCTTGAGAGTGTTCACCAGCGCCGCCCTCAAACATAGCGGTGGACGTAGAACGTCCTTTGTTACCGCCAGCGTGACGTAGAACGTGATCAAGAGCGAGGGCGAAAGCTGTGCTAGAACCCTCTTACGCTACCTATGGCTTCAAGACTGCCAGAACCGAGACCCCCGTAAGCTACTAGCAGATCAATTAAGGGTAAATGAGGGTGCTCGTTATAATACATGAAGGAAAGCCTAGGAAAGCGTTGGGGATGTTACTTTCTGTCTTTTTTGTTAATGTTTACTTGGATAATCACAGAAATTAGTAATGTAATCTTGTTTAGGGGAAAGATAATTAAACACAAAGTAGAAGAAAAAACAACGTGCCGATGGTGGGAACCGAACCCACGACCTCCGAATATCGCGTCCGGTGCTCTTCCAACTGAGCTACATCGGCCGCTGTCCCCCCTGCTACTTGCTTGGGTATTTATGTTGTCTGTATACGAAACTTGAGAGTGTTCACCAGCGCCACCCTCAAACATAGCGGCGGACGTAGAACGTTCTTTGTTACCGCCAGCGTCACGTAGAACGTGACCAAGAGCGAGGTCGAAAGGTGTGCTAGAACCCTCTTACACTACCTATGGCTTCAAGACTGCCAGAACCGAGACCCCGTAAGCTACAAGCAGATCAATTAGGGGGAAATGAGGGTGCTCGTTATAATACATGAAGGAAAGAAGCCAACAGTCAGCGAGGCCTAGCAAGGCGTTGGGGATGTTCCTTTATGTCTTTTTTTTAATCTTTACTTGGATAATCACAGAAAGTAGTAATGTAATCTTGTTTAGGGGAAAGATAATTAAACACAAAATAGAAGAAAAAACAACGTGCCGATGGTGGGAACCGAACCCACGACATCCAAATATCGCGTCCGGTGCTCTTCCAACTGAGCTACATCGGCCGCTGTCCCCTCTGCTACTTGCTTGGGTATTTATGTTGTCTGTATACGAACCTTGAGAGTGTTCACCCGCGTCACCCTCAAACATAGCGGCGGACGTAGAACGTCCTTTGTTACCGCCAGCGTCACGTAGAACGTGATCAAGAGCTGGGGCGAAAGCTGTGCTAGAACCCTCTTACGCTACCTATGGCTTCAAGGCTGCCAGAACCGAGACCCCCGTAAGCTACAAGCAGATCAATTAAGGGGAAATGAGGGTGCTCGTTATAATACATGAAGGAAAGAAGCCAACAGTCGGCGAGGCCTAGGAAAGCATTGGGGATGTTACTTTGTCTTTTTTTTAATGTTTACTTGGATTATCACAGAAATTAGTAATGTAATCTTGTTTAGGGGAAAGATAAACACAAAGTAGAAGAAAAAACAACGTGCCGATGGTGGGAACCGAACCCACGACCTCCGAATATCGCGTCCGGTGCTCTTCCAACTGAGCCATATCAGACGCTGGTGAACACTCTCAAGGTTCGTATACAGACAACATAAATACCCAAGCAAGTAGCAGGGGGGACAGCGGCCGATGTAGTGGAACATTTGTCTTTGCTACTTGGATGACATCGTCGTTTTCTCTTCCGATTTGCCGACGCACCTCGTGCGCTTGCACCAAATCCTGAGCTGTCTCACTGGCGCCGGTCGCCAACTTAACCTGAAGAAATGTCGTTTTGGCGCTCGCAAGCTGACAATACTGGGTCATGTCGTGTCCAAAGATGGCGTCCTGCCCGATCTGGACAAACTACGTGCGGTCACTGAATTCCCGAAACCAATGTCTGTTAAAGAGCTGCGCAGCTTCGTCGGCTTATGCTCATATTTTCGCCGTATTGTACGCAATTTCGCTACCATCATTGCACCGCTTACAAAATTGCTGAATGGTCCCGCCAACTTGTCTACATGGACCCCACTCTGCGACGATGCTTTCACTACGCTCTGACGTCTACTAACTTCTCCGCCCATTCTCCGCCATTACGACCCATCCGCTCCTACAGAGGTGCACACTGATGCCAGCGGCTTCGGCCTCGGTGCTGTCCTCGCTCAACGCAAGCAAGGCTTTTCCGAATATGTGGTTGCTTACGCCATCCGAGCGCTAACGAAAGCTCAATCTAACTACACCGTCACAGTAAAGGAGTGTCTTGTGTGGGCCTTAACGCAGTTTCGCCCTTACTTATATGGCCGCCGCTTCAATGTCATTACCGACCACCATGCCCTCTGCTGGTTGGCTTCCCTGAAAGACCCTTCTGGGCGCCTCGGCCGCTGGGGTCTTCGCCTTCAAGGCTTTGACTTTGAAGTGATATATCGATCGGGACGCAAACTTCGACGCTGACGCCTTGTCGCGCTCGCCGCAGCCTTCTCCTACACCTTCGCACTCGATACCCGAACCCTCCGTTGCAGCCCTCACCTCTGACGATCTCCCTTTGGAACGACGCCGGGATACCCGGATGTCTTCGCTCCTAGACGTCATCAGTGCGTCCTCAACGTCTTCATTCCCGTGAGCCCTGTTATGACCGTGCATGGTCCGCACTTGCGCGCATTATTGTTCGCCTGTGGGCATGGATATGTGCTGTGGATATGTGCTGTTGGTGCAAGGGCTCTAAGTGAGCCTGTTTCCATGAATCTTTTTGTGTGAGCCTGCTTTGCTTTGTCGAGACCCTGCAAATGCTAAATTGGCCCTGTCAAGGGAACGTCAAGAAAAATACAAAGAAACGTCGCCCTGTGAGAAATAGCCGGACGTGCTTTTGTTCAATTGTTCACCCTTCCCGTCGAGAAGCGCTATTGTCAAGTGAGGAGCGCCTATTGTGCAAAGGAGACGACAGAGAGACACGTCCGCTGACGTACAGGACAAGAAAGGAGCATGACGAATACGGCCATTAGAGGAATTCCCGGGAATGCAGGAAAGATTTAAAATTGTCGGAAAGGGACAATGCAGGGAGCAGTATGTGGCACGCACGTGCACTTGGGTTCCTGAGAAGGAAATCCACTTGCCGGAACCACCATATCGGATCTTTGCTGAAGAATAGAAATGTACCTCCTCGCCGTTCCCAAGTTCTACCCGCCAACAAGTGACCACACCCAACGAAACAATACTGGACCAGTCAGTGCATCAGGCCATCAGTACAGTGATGTGTTTGATTGGATGATGATATCTGAGTGGCGCGGCCTGGAACTGGTTGGTCAGCATCTTCCGAGAGGGGCTGGACATAGGGGGTTTTAAGGACGTTGCAGAGCACGAAATGACGCTCTGAGCCCTGGGTAAACGGCTCATCCAGACGCTTCTCGCTATGAACTCTTAACGCTTGCCATTTTGCTGATGTACCCTTCCTTTCATGTAAATAAGTTTTCTTAAAGTGCCATTAAACCTGCTTGTATATATTTTACCAACTTCGAAGATTCAATCCTTCTTCAACCCGGAGTCTCTGCACGCTACCAAGTGAAGGCCGAGTCGACTTAGCCCCAGCGTCACGACAGCCCTTCGTCGCCAAGCTTCCCATTTTACGGTCCGGGGTTGTCTGCTGCATCGCAAAAGCTATCGCCCGGATGGTCGCAAATGGCTCTTGGTCAGTCCCCGCCATCTTCGCACAGAAATTTGTGCCCATCACCATAACGACCCGCAAAGCGCACATGCTGGCCTGTCGAAGACATACGAGCGTCTTCGCCAGCGGTACTACTGGCGGGGGATGTACAACTTTGTCCGCCGCTATATTCGGCCCTGTACTGCTTGTCAGCAGCGGAAGTCGTCTCCGCGCTCCTCCGCCGGCCCATTACAGCCATTGCCTTGTCCAGCGCGACCCTTTGATTGTGTCGGCATCGACCTCTAGGTCCCCTTCCATCTTCGACATCAGGCAAGCGCTGTATAATGGTCGCCATGGATCACCTCACTCGTTACGCGGAGACTGCAGCCCTGCCTACGGCTAGTGCTCGTGACGTCGCCTGCTTCATCCTGCGTCACTTTGTTCTACGTCACGTGGCTCCTCATGAACTTCTCAGGGACCGTGGCCGCGTCTTCCTATCTCAAGTGGTCAGCGAGTTGTTGGAAGCTTGCCAAACAATACATCGAACCACCACAGCTTACCATTCTCAAACCGACGGCCTCACAGAAAGGTTTAACCGAACGCTTGGTGACATGCTCGCCATGTGCGTTTCTTCAGTACAGTGCCGAAGCTAACAACGATGAAGACGCCGATCAGCTGGCGCACGCACTGAGAGCTCGGACTGTCTTGTTCGGACGAGATTGTGCTTCGCTCTACGATCGTCTTGTGTCATCGGTTGCCGTCTCCAGTCCTTTGAATAACCCCCAATAAACCCCTCTTCATATTGTCACGTCTCGGTAGAACACCAAGGAGAACCTAGCGATAGATGGTTTGAATGGTCGACCAGAACAAGTCTTGTGTTCAAGCTTCTTTCACTTCCAGGCTCGCATTTGTCTCAGATGTCATCTTTTGCGTCGTCTTCTATATGCGTCATTTGTCCCCTCCTCAGGAAGCATCATCTCGATGAGGTCAGTCCGAGTTGTACGGCTTCATACGCACAACGTGGACGACGTCTGCTGGTTGCTGGCGACGCTTTGATGTTGACACCTTGTCTGGCACCACCTCATAAGTGACGTCGGTTAAACGTCGCTGAACAACATAGGGCCCGAAGTATCGCCGCAATAGTTTTTCGGAGAGTCCACGGCGGCGAATAGGAGTCCAGACCCACACTTTGTCGCCAGGTTCGTACATGACATGTCGGTGTCTCTGATTTTAGCGTCGTGCATCATGCTCTTGCTGATTTTTGATCCCCACACGCGCTAGTTGTCGAGCTTTCTCTGCACGTTGATCGAATTCCTCGGCGTCCTGATCGAGATCATCGGTGTCAGCATTCGGGAGCAACATTGCATCCAGCATAGTTGTTACTGGTCGCCCGTGAAGGAGGCTGAATGGTGTCATACGAGTGGTGTCTTGGCGTGCCGTATTGTAGGCGAACGTGACGTAGGGAAGAATTTCGTCCCAATTCTTGTGGTTCACGTCGACGTACATGCAAAGCATGCCTGCGATGGTCTTATTGAGACGTTCCGTCAACCCATTGGTTTGGGGGTGATAGGCTGTAGTTTTACGATGACTGGTGCCACTGAGGCGGAGAACGGTCTCCAAAAGTTCGGCCGTAAATGCAGTTCCTTGGTCTGTTATAATGAGTGCCGGAGCGCCATGCCTCAGGACAATGTTCCTAACGAAGAACCGATCTGCTTCAGCGGCGGTACCCCTTGGCAGAGCCTTGGTCTCCGCGTAGCGCGTTAGATAATCGGTGGCGACAATTATCCATTTATTCCCGGCTGTGGACGTCGGAAATGGTCCCAGGAGGTCCATGCCGATTTGTTTAAAAGGTGTCGTTGGCACTTGAAGAGGGTGGAGTAGGCCAGCTGGTTTTACAGGGGGTGATTTACGGCGCTGGCAGTCTGTGCACGTACGTACATATTGTTTCACTGTCGCCGGCAGTTTTGGCCAGTAGTATCCATGCTGTACTCTAGCCAAAGTGCGGGTGTAGCCTAGGTGACCGGCGGTTGGCTCGTCGTGACACGCTTGCAAAACTTCACTGCGGAGCGCTGAAGGGACGACGAGTAAATGACTGTTTCCCCCTGGGCGGAAGTTCTTGTAAAGTACGTTGTTGCGAATAAAGAACGAAGGCATTACTCGGGCGAAAATCTTAGGCACAACCGTAGTTCGCTTTTCCAAGAAATCAATAAGAGGGAGCAATTGCTGGTCCTCTCGCTGCTGTTGGGAAAGCGTTGCATCATCTATGACACCTACCGGCGCTCGCGAAAGGCAATCTGCATCTGTGTGCTTCTTTCCAGATTTGTAAATAACTGCCATGTCAAATTCTTGTAATCGAAGGCTCCAACGCGCGACTCTCCCTGAAGGGTCATTTAGGTTCGTCAGCCAACAGAGAGAGTGATGGTCGCTAACGACTTCAAAGGGGCGAGCGTACAAATAAGGGCGGAACTTCATAACCGCCCATACCACTGCAAGGCATTCTTTTTCGGTTGTCGAGTAGTTCGCTTCCGCTTTAGATAGGGTCCTGCTGGCGTAAGCAATTACTTTTTCCACGCCATCCTGGCGCTGCACCAGCACAGCACCTAAGCCCACGTTGCTGGCATCCGTATGAAGCAGTGTGGGGGCGTCGTCATCAAAGTGTGCCAGAACAGGTGGTGTCTGTAAACGCCTCCGCAGCTCATTAAAAGCTTGTTGCTGTTCTTCACCCCAGCTAAAGATAGCGTTGTCACGCGTCAACGAAGTTAATGGCCAGGCAATTCGTGAGAAGCTAGCAATAAACCGACAGCAATAGGCGCAAAGACCCAGGAAGCGTCGCAATGTCTTTTTGTCCGTAGGTGTTGGGAACTTGGCGACTGTGGAGAGCTTTTCAGGATCAGGTCGCACACCTTCTTGGCTAACGACGTGGCCTAAGAACTGCAGCTCCTCGTAACCGAAGTGGCACTTCTCGGGTTTTAGGGTGAGGCCTGCAGATCGTATGGCCTGAAACACAGCTAGCAAACGGCGTAGATGCTCTTCAAATGTGGCCGAAAACACAATCACGTCGTCAAGATACACCAGGCGTGTTTGCCACTTAAGTCCCGAGAGCACAGTGTCCATCAGCCTCTGAAATGTTGCTGGTGCCGAGCACAAACCGAACGGAAGCACCTTGAACTCATACAATTCGTCGGGAGTGACGAATGCTGTCTTCTCCCGATAACTCTAATCTACTTCTATCTGCCAATATCCACTTTTCAAGTCCATTGATGAGAAGTAACGTGCATTTCGTAGGCGATCAAGGGAATCGTCGATGCGAGGAAGAGGGTACGCGACTTTTTTAGTCACTTGGTTGAGCTTGCGGTAGTCTATGCAAAATCGTAAGCTGCCGTCCTTCTTTTTAACAAGCACCACGGGGGAAGCCCAAGGGCTCTGTGACGGCTGGATAACGTCGTCTCTAAGCATTTCAACCACCTGGCGCTGAATGGCTTCACGTTCTTTCGGAGCCACACGGTAAGGATTTTGTCGAATCGGGCGAATCGAGTCATCCGTAATGATTCGATGTTTTGTCAAGGGCGTTTGGCCGACCCGTGATTCGGAAGCAAAGCAGTCTCGAAATTGATCTATGAGATCGAAAAGGCGGTCCCGTTCTGAAGAAGACAAATTTGGACTTACATCGACGATGGTTATGGGCGTCTTGCACATTGGCCCTTCCTGTTGCAGTGAGAAGCAGTGCTGCGCATTTAGGATGCTGTCGAAAAAGGCCAGAGTTGTGCCTTTTGGAATTTGCTGACGCTCGTCGCTGAAGTTTGTCAGCAGCACTTTGGTCTGTCCATCGGTCAAGTTGACTAGCCCCCGAGCTATAGAAACACCTCGGCTTAGTACCAGGGTGACTGCCCTTTCGGCGATTTCATCGTCGGTATGCGCCACGTCGCACTTCACTTGAACAAGAGAGCATGATCGCGGAGGTAATGTCACCGTCTCCTTGGCGACGCGTAAGGGCATCACTGATACTTCCGCATAACCAAGGTCTCCATGATTCTTGGTGAAGGCAACGACGCTATCTCGAATGCTGATTACAGCCCCATGAAGGCGCAGAAAGTCCATGCCCAAGATCAGGTACTTTGCAACAGTCAGGAAGAATAACGAAACTGCCAACAAACACCGCGTTTCCTATTCCTATCGGGGCAGTGCACTTCCCTGTCGGTGCCAGTAGCTGACCCCCAGCACTTCTAATTACTGGTCCAGTCCATTCGGTTCTTACTTTACGCAGCGTATCAGCCAGTTTCTGGCTAATAATTGAAAAATCCGCTCCGGTATCCACTAGAGCATGTACCTCCAGCCCGTCAATAGAAACGGCGAGGTCAGCACTAACAATTTCATCCAGGTTGCTCGTCTCTTTCGGCATTTCCGGCGGAAGTGCGGCAAGGTCGGCGCTGCCAGCTTCGTCGTCGGGGCTTCTCATCTGGTGCGGCATTTTCGGCGGTAATGTAGGAAGCGTTTTCGGCGGTAGTGCGGCGATGTCAATGTTATTGTTAACAGCGGCGTCAGAAGCACAGGTTGTCGGCGTTGCGGCGGTGGTGAGGGGTTTGGCATATTTCGACTGGTTGCAACCTCCCCTCGCGAGGTTGCGGCTGTTAGTTTCCCCGGTGAGGGCTCGGGGACCGCTGTCCGCTAACGTCAGCAATGCTACGACGCATCAGCGAAGGATAACGCTGTGGTGATGGGGAGGAGCCCCGGGATTTGTCTTCCCTGCTGACCGGAGGGTCGTCCTCGATTTGGGCAGAGTCGGCATTGAAGTGTTGGCGAGCAGAAGCAGGCGGAAAGGCTTGCCCCTCTTCGCGGTAGCGGCAGTACCGATACACGTGGCCAGGTTGTCCGCAGTAGAAACAGAGTGGTTGGCTATCATAACTGCGCCACCTGTCAGTTCGGCGTGGTTGAAAGCGCCTGGAAGGCGCCCACTGAGGTCCATGGAAGAGTCTCGTCTCCTGACGGCTCGATGAGCTCGGTGAGGCGTGGTCTGGAGGCGGGCGACGAAGGACTGTGGCATAGCTCTCATGTTGGGGCTTGTGGTAAGGTGCAGGAACGTCGGCCGTGAAGCTGACCGGTTGTGGAGCGTGGTATGGCTCCGAAATAGCTGCCGCGTTGTCGACGGGGTGAGACTGGTTACATGGTGCAGACGGTGATAAGGCATACCGAATTTCATTCCTGACGGTTTCCACGAGGGCCTGTGATGACTGAGCCTTCGTAGCCGTAATTCGCTGGAGTTCCTCAAGGACAATTTCTCTAATGAGGTCTCGTAGAGCGGTCCTATTGGTTGCATTCAGCGCCGCCGCAGTCGTCGAAGCACAGTTAACGGGTCGGTTGTACTGGCGGCACCGGTCTTGTAGGGCTCCCTCTATAGCAGTAGCGTCCTTAACGAACTCTCTGACCGTTTAGGTAGGTTGCGTACCAAGCCGGCAAACACCTGTTCTTTGACGCCATGCATGAGATGCCGTAGCTTCCTTGGCTCACTCATATCAGGGTCGGCATGGCGAAAAAGGCGAGCCATGTCTTCTGCAAACATAGCCACGCTCTCATTTGGCTTCTGGATGCGCACTTCAAGCAGGCGCAGCGGAATGTCTCGTCGGTCAGTTCTCGCAAAAGTGTCGACCAGCTGGCAGCGGAAGTCATTCCATGTGGATAAGCTGGCCTCGTGGTTTTCAAACCACGTTCTAGCATTATCCTGAAGGTCAAAATAAACATTACAAAGTTTCTGGTCTGCGCTCCACTGGTTTATCTTGGCCACTCGCTCAAACTGGTCGAGCCAGTCCTCCGCATCTTCAAACGCTTCCCCGCGAAAGCACTCTGGCACCTTGGTGTTCTGTAGAGTCACCGGCGTAGGGTTGGTATGTGCCATGGCTTGGGAGGTCTGAGGAACTTGGGCGTTTGAGGAGTCGTTCGGCAGATGACTGTACTCCGGCGCTAGACCTAGAAGGCGGCGGCTAGCACGATGTACAGGCGTGTCGATGTTTGGGATCCGCTGTGGACTGCGTCCTATGCATACCCCAGCGCGCTCCACCAGTGTCACATCTCGGTAGAACACCAAGGAGAACCTAGCGATAGATGGTTTGAATGGCCGACCAGAACAAGTCTTGTGTTCAAGCTTCTTTCACTTCCAGGCTCGCGCTTGTCGTCTCAGATGTCATCTCGTCTTCTATATGCGTCAATATATATACATATATATATATATATATATATATATATATATATATATATATATATACACACACACTCAATGTACAAGGGTAAAATACTAGGCAAGATTTCGCACAACAAATCGCTCGCGCACACGCTCGCACACACTCTGCCCGCTTAGCCCGCACAAGGAGGGTGTTCTGCTCTTCGTCAAAGTTGACAGCCTCGCACTTGAAAGTTGAAAGAAACACAAACACACCCCGAAAATACAGAAACACACAGAGAGAAGGGACGCGCACGTACAAATGTCCTCTTCAGAGAAACGTCGGGTGGGAGCGGCCCCGCATCCGAGCCAAGGTCGCTTCCTCGGAATTGGCAACACTGTGTCGGGCATCTCCCGCACAGGGACTCTCACACAAAGAAGGACCTCACCCCCCTTGGCCATAAAATAAGAGGAATGACCATTAGAAAAGTGAACCCACAGAAAGTAACGGACGCCCGCTACACTTGCTCCACAACGCCATCTACTTCCAAGTCTGCCTTGCAGGTACCAATGGTCGCACGCATCGGGTAATTTTGGATTCCCAAATCCATAAAACTGGTTGTTTTATGGATTTCGACGCTACAACGGGGAGCAGCAGAAGCGCGCATAATTTTAGCAGAAGCCCTCGCCGTGCAGCACTGTCGTCAACCACGCTGATTTGTTGCCCGCCGAGCCTTTGCGTGTGTCCAGCCCGTCCACAGCGTAGGCATGTTACCTCGCGCTTCGATTCTGGGCAATCCCTAGAAATGTGCCCAAATGCGCCGCAGTTGTAACATCTCAGCTCCCCCTTGTCGTTCCGTTAGGGTGGTCTTGTGTCACGCCTCATAGGCCTTGTCAAACATTCTTGGTCCTCTTTCCTTGCAACACGCTTCGGATACGTGTAGCCCGCCTCGAACCCTCTTTCGTGTAACCGTCGCTCCTGCCTCTGTCTTTCCACTCTCTCATAAACCTGGATATCATGAATGAGGTCGTCCTCATTATCAAGCGTACGCCCCATCAACATTGAGCACAGCTGGCTTGACGTCAGGCCTATCAACACCTGCTCACGGGTTTCATTAAAGTCCAGGTGAGCCTCTGAGCACAAATGTACTTTAGCGTGAAAATACGTGCTGGAACTCTCATTCCTTTGTTGCACGCGCTCCTTCATTCGCTGGTACCGATCTGCCGCGCTCGAATGGGTGTTGAAGGTCCTACGGAAAAGATCTTCGAAATCTTTCCATGACATTATGCGCGCACGACGGCTTTGATACCAACCCAAAGCCGGTCCAAAGAGGTGCGATTTAGCGGTTTCGAGCTTAAATTCCGGAGGCTAATTGTGTAGAGTCGCTGTCCCCTTTAGATTTTCGAGCCAATCATTTCCTGATTCTGAATCTCCCCGTCTGCAGAAAACTCTTTGATCGATTTGTTCATGTCGGGCATTATCTGAAACTTCGAGGCGGTTAGCTGAGGCGGTATGCTTAATTTCTTAAGGAGCTCTTTGATAATCTCATTCTTCTCATTGACCATTTTCAGCAAATCGGCCTTAGTAAGTATGCTGTCCCCTTCAGCCATAGCTTGCCTTTAACTTATAGCTCAGCTATTATCAAATTTCATCTAGAGACCTCTCAAAACACTAATTACACACACAGAACAAAATGATGCGCTACAGCTCGAAGAGAGGGAAACCAACAGCATTACACATAATGAGGCAATAAACAAAACATACGCGAAAGATTACAATCCCAAACAAGGCACTCCGCAACCCAAGCAAAAATATGTACAGCGAAACGTCTACACAGCTATGCTAAGAACAGAAATTTCGTTAAGCGGTTGATATTGTTCAAATTTGCGTCGAATCAGATCAGTCCACTCAGGGTAAATCGCTCAGTTCGCTCACTCACGTCTTGTTGCTCTGCCGCTAGTCGATATCGGGGTGTTGTCGCTCTCGTCGTTTTTCACATGGTTGGCGGGGAGGTTGGAGATGCCGTGAAGCTTGAAGATTCCGCGCAGGATAACGATCGATCCCGCTTCTGAGGTAATGTTAGCTTTTACAGTTGCTAACGCGGAAGAAAAAAGAATGTACAAGAGGATAGAAGGAGGACTACAAGTTACAGTTAATGAAGTTTAATATATATGTATACGTATATAAAGTGTACAAGCGTAAAATATTAGGCGCGATTTCGCACAACAAACCTCTCGCGCACACGCTCGGACACACACTGCCCACTTCGCCCGTTTCGCCCGTTTTCCGCACTCTGCCGGAGTAGCTGGGTTTGATCCCGACCTCGGCGGCTGCGTTTCGATGGAGGCAATACAAAGAGGCGTGCTGTGCGATGTCAGCGCATAGCAAAGATCCCCAGGTGGTCGAAATTACTGCGCAGCCCTCCACTGCGGCTCCTCTTTTGATCTTTGCACTTTCACTCCCACCTTCCTCCCTTCCCTTACGTTGCGGTTGAGGTGTCCACAGAAAACAAGTGAGACAGTTACCGCGCCTTTCCCTTCATATAAATCAATCAATCAGTTTTTAAGATAAGGGCCTTTAGGTGCAGTAGATGAATGTCTTTTCTTGGTTGATAATTTTGTTCCTCTTGTTCTCATAATGTCACGTGGGTTATGGATTGCGCTTATACGCTGCTTCCTGCTTGGTTAATTGCTTTGAATACATCTGTTGGTAGTCAGCGCCTGTCCTGTTGTGTGTTCGTCGGTGTCTATTCGCGTTGCCTGTTATTAGTATGTATTCTCACCAACAAGCCCAAATCAATACTCTAGTACAAAACATAAGTGTGTTTATTTTTGTGCGCAGAAACAAGTGAATCTATGTTCTGGACAAAAGTAGAGAAAACCTGATTCAGAGCATTGTGGGCGATGGCGAAATGACAGAACCAGTTTTCGTAAATGAACACCTTACTCTTGCCAAAAAATATTGCTTGGCAGAGCGATCACGAACAGTGCGGAAAATCGATTCAACTTTGAAGTTCAGGAGGAAACATATTTGCCCCAAAAGAGAAACACGCATCCGCTCTCCGAATTTGCCGTCACAGAGACTTGGTCCTGGTTCCTACGTAATAGTATCGAGAGACGCACTAGCAATCACACCAGTACACGTCATTCATGACATGTGTAGACACTACAGCTCTCAAGAATAAAGATCGCATTACAGAAATAGTGCACCTATAAATATATTTTCCAAACCGTTCAAATCTAGTCACGATACCTTGGTCTTTTCCGAGGCATGGATGGCAGCTCTCGACGATACACCGAGTTTTCCCGGCCACTTCCCTCGGTACGTATATCGCGAACACAAGAGTGGTGGAGTACCTTCAGTGTTTTTTTTTTAATCAAACACATACTTACGAAAACTTCCCGATCATACTACCAGATACAGAATGCGAAGGAACTCTAGTTTGAAAAATTGAAATTTATTTGCGTTTGAAAGATTGCCAGTTGTGTAACTGCCTCCGTTTGTGCACACAAGAAATTACCTGTAATTTCTTCACACATTTTGTTTATTTTGTTGGTTCAAAACAACATCCAAGTGTTTTTGCCTGGATCATAAGCACAAAAAAACTAAAAAAATGCGGATACTCACGTGTAAACAAACTAAAAGCTTGATTTTTCGCAAACGTATTCTTGCCAACAACGATATCCACACGTCTCAGGAATAGTCGACAAGTCAGTGCTCGACATGGTCAGCTGCCAATAACCACCTGTCACTGCTTGCTCGCGATTGTTCGAAGCTGACAGCTTCAAATTGGGCGCTAGGTTTGCGATGGCTCCTATGGCAGTCACCGAGCGAAGGTTGCTAAAATGTATGCTGCTATGGCAACGACTAATGCAGTCATTCTCAGTATTCTTCTCAAGGAACAGCTTAGGCAATGAGAGTGACGGCCTACTCAATTCTAGTTCTCGGCTTGACTTAATCTGTCAACGTATTTCGCAGCAAGATAAAAAAGGAAACGACTATTCCAATATTACACGCAATACAAGAAAACATTTTAAACATACGGAAGCAAAAATCTAGCCCTCCCGTCTCCGTCTACGCAGACGCCGGATGCAATGGCTCAGTAGTTTTGGCGATCCACTAGTGAAGCTGTAACCCAGGTGCAAACCTATCAGCCGTGGCAACGGCAATAACGTTTCATCGGAGAAGAAACAAAGAGCCCAGGAGCATCAAAGAATCCCAAGGTTCGAAGATATCTCCAACCCATCACTACACCGTCACAAATAGCATATAAGAGAAAAGAAAAGATTACCTCATAATGGCGAAAACATCAAAACGTTTCGCATCCTCTAACGACCGACGGCAGAGAAATGGGGAGCACGGATGACGCACGAGGTGACCCCATGTGTGGCTGCTAAACGATTAACGTGTTGTACGCACCACCTAAGAGTGACTAGCGCATGAATATCTCAAAACTCGCATCATGTTAATATTAAAGAGAACGCGTGTGCTTCGCTTTTTTTCTTCTGTTACTTCTTTTCAGTTTTCTTTGAGAAAAGTCAAGTTAATGACAATGTTTGCTAAATCTAACCACAATAACCGCTCTACCACTTTCCCTTACATCCCTCAAACACAGCAAGGGCCATTTTGAAAAATCCGGATTTGGCTTGGTTTAAAGGGTTTAACGTCCGAAAGCGACTCAGGCTGTGAGAGACACCGCAGTCGAGCACTCCGGAAATTTCCACCACCTGTGGTTCTTTACCGTGCACTGACATCGCGCAGCACAAGGGTGCCTAGCTTTTCGCCTCCATCGAAAAGCGGTCGCCGAGGCCGGGATATGATCCCACTTGCTTGGGCACAGTAGTCGAGCACCCTAACCACTGTGCCAATCCAGTGAGGCGTGAAAATTCTCGCATTGGTGTAGGTGTTCTCTGTGAAAAGCCGGGAACATGCCTTTGGGAAGTGAAAGGTGAGTGGTGGTATTGCTAGCAATGGAGAGGCTGGCAGGTTCGCAAGTCACAAGGCCATTTGCTACGGCTGATATCAAATGCCGCTACACAGCATTTCAAAGGAGTCGCTAGGAGATAAGACTCGAACCCAAGACCCTTGGATCTCAGTTCACTCTGCCTATAGGTTACGCGAGAACGTTTGTTCTGCTTTATATACAAGCTGGCTTGTGTTCACTATATGCGGTAGCTGAATTCTGTATTGGAAGGAGTATGTGGAGAATAATAGAGATACTAGAGTTACAAATTACTTAAATAGTGATTAGGCGAGCACCAAGATGCATGCATGCGCACTGGCATGAATAAAGCGAGAAGGTACAGGAGGATATAACCGCTGTACGCATATGACGTATAACATTTAAACGCGTAGTTTATTTTTCTTCAGGTTTTTAGGTTTTCCGTTCACTACAGTTTTCACAATTATGCTTAGGCTAAAACTGTCTCCAAGGGGGCTCGCAAAATATCACGTATTGGATCTGAAATTCGCTGATGACGTTATACAGCGGTATGAGAAATATAAAATTCAAAGATAAAAATGCACCATCTATACAGAGAAAATAGAACCGATTTACAGACAGAAGCAAAATGAAGATCTTTAGGACCTTCAGGTAGAAATTCGACCCTTCTTAGAGAAATAAATAATCTTTCAGTTGCTGTATACATGTTGCAGTACATGCGATTAGAAAACATGTCGCACTGCCTTCTCCGATATCCGAAATTTATGCTATAAATTGAACAGCGCATGTCTATTCGCCGGTTCTTTTATTCGTCGAATTCACTTCGTAACTGTTAACAAAATTACATTCTCTTCCGCTGTTTCTGTTATCCTACTAACTGTTCTCGCCTGTCTATCTGAAACACACATTTTTTTTTTCATTGCTCGAAACTTTAACGACTTATCCAGATAAGTGTTGGTGGCCCGATGTCGCGTACAATAACGTAACTAATAAAAACTAGCATGTCTTCCAAGCATGCTTGTATTATTTTGTTCTTTAAAATTATGGCTTTTATCCTCTCCCTAGTAGAGGTTGAAGGTTAACAGGTTCGTTACACTGGTATTACATCTACTATAGAGCATATAGAGGCTGAGAAATATATGTCTGAATTAGATATTCGTCCCGATGATTGACATATACAATTTGATACATTAACGGTCGACACTATAGCCAAATGGGTGAGTTGGTGGAACATATTGACTGGAAAACAGTGCAAGACACAAATACCAAAGCAGAGAATCACAGGAAGAGCGCTGACTCAAGACTGCGAACTTATTCAAAGACGGAACGCGATATGTGGAAACAGCTTTCACCCTACAAAGAAGTGGGCAAGCAAAAAACACGTGTTGCTACGTAGAATGCAGGCACGTAATCTCGCTTTCATGGAGAAAACTGGATGGTTTACTAACTCTCAGCCTTGTTTTTTTCTTCATATGGTAGGCCTCCATTATCTCACGTGTTAAGCTGGGCGAGCGCTTGTACAGAATATTACAATAGTGTAGTGAAGGATAACAAGATCCGCAGTCACGGACGTGGTAAATGAGATTAGTAGATTTGTTAGCGTCCAAGTTATTTGCATTCTCTATAAAACGGAATGCACCGCCCCGTTTGCTGTATGTACACTTGTCCACATACCATTAGAATTTTATAAACTACACCTTCAGCGTATTGTACATACATAGTTTCATGCTTAACATCACATGTTATTCCATGTTCTTTTTGGTGCTCCCCCTAGAGAAAAAACCCGTATCATACCAAACGGGTTTTAATCGATCCTATATTATCCCGTATAAATTCCATATCGGTGTGACCAGTCCTAAATGAAGCTTAAACAGGTTTATATCGGGCAGGTCATATCCGGATGAATCTCAATCTGGACGGTGCGGTCCGGTATGGAGCTAATAAAGGAAAAACTATTTCTTGTATGCATATCAGACAGGACATTCCAACCAATATAGATATGATACAGGGAGTACCCTGTTTCATATAGAGCTCATATATAGGACAGGTCATTTCCGGTTCAACCGAACCCGGAGAAACCCGTCATGAATGGAACTGATACAGGACAGAGTATTTCCGCTTCTCAAAGCAGGCCGGGCGGATGCGGAAGCTCAACCATTATAACCACATCGGAACATGCCTTCGAGCTAAATAAGCATGAAACCATACATATTATACGTTACAACCTTTCTGTATATGTGAAATAAGCGTTGTTTCACAAATACCTAGAAGACATGAAGATGTGGAGGTGTGCGCTAGCAAGTACATACGCGCATCGCGTTACTTTTGCGTGTGCAACAGTCGCTGCAGCTTGTACGGTCTTACGGTGCATCTTCATACCTGAGATTAAAGATCTGCCACCTTCAACGCAAAAGCGCAAGCAAGAACGTAGCATTTCGTTAGCGAGGATAAAAATGCGCTCGAGAATAAATGAAACACATCGCTGACTATCGAACTATGCAACAGATTAGCCGGATATCGGGCATCGCTTCCTCGAGTGTTTACGTATGCAAAACACTTGGTCGGAAGTGAATTCATTGACGTCTCTGCTCCGCCGGCAGCAGGTGAAGCTTAAACAAGCAGTATTTCAAGAGTTGGTGTACCGCATATCACTGTATATGCAGCAAAACTTACATCAAGAAAGCGATGCATTTAAAAAATGCGGGACACAGATACTCCTTCGTGATAGCCAGGAAAATTATTCAGCGTGCTTAAAGGCTGATCGATGATTACGACAAAAAACTGTACACCACACAAAATTACACAAAAGTACGAAAGAGCAATGTGGACTACGTAAAGAGATGTATAACCTCTTCGCAACTATCCCACTGTGCTGTATTTGTTAGAGTTTGTGTTTGTTGATCTGAAGACAGAAGTCTGAATCGCTGTCTGTAAAGATTTAATTTTTTCGGTTAAGAGTTATTTCCTTTCTGTTTTTTCAAATGTAGTCGTGTTATTTTATAGCTCTACATGCTTTTTTCCAGCCTGGAGTCGACATTCTTTTTTCAGAAACAAAGGCTACTGACCATACCGGAATTTCCAGAATCAGAGGTCCGCGCGGGGTCATGTCGGTTGAGCCTGTATCAATTGACCAGAAACCGGACTAATTCGTCATTTCTGGAACTGATACCGGACAGAGTATTTCCGCTTCTGAACAGAAGCCGGGCCGATTGATGAAACTCAGCAAGAATGACCATTCCGGAGCACGCCAGCGCGCGACATAAGCGTGAAACCAAACATATTATACAACAATTCTGTATATAAAGAGTACGCGTCGTTTTACAAATACCTCGAAAATATGAAGCCGTCGAAGTGTGTGCTGGCAAGTATACATGCATCGCGTCGCTTATGAGTGTGTAACAGTCGCTGCAGCTAGTACGATCTTGCATTGCATCCTCAAACCTGCAACTTAAGATCTTCCGCCTTCAACGCGAAAGTGCAAGCACTAACGTGTCGTGTCGCTAGTGAGGACAAACATATGCTCCAGAAAAAAGAAACATCGCTGACTATTGAAAGATGCACAGATAGCCGCATATCGGGCGACGCTTTTTTGGATGTTTACATATTGAATCTACTCAGTCAGAACGTATTCATTGACGTCGCTGCTTCGGTGGTATTACGAAAGCTAAAACGTGCCATATTACAAGTAATAATGTGCCGGATATTGCTGTATGTAGGAAATCTTTCAAGCGTTAGATGACGATGACAAAACACATCAGCACAAGTAAATTATAATATCACGAGGTTTCCCTGGACTAAAGCGACACTTTATAAAGATACGGGACATAGGTGAAAACTCGTGATAGCCTAGAAAAAAATTCAGCGTATTTAAAGGGCGATCCGTGATTTACGGTCGAAAATTCTACAATAAAAAAAGTACTAAAGGTGAATATCGGCTACATATACAAACATATAACCACTCTAACCATAACCGGCCGCGGTGTTGTGTTCGACGCATCCGTCTCAAGAGCGTAAGGACCGTCGAATCCGTGCTTGTTGCGATAGGTTTTTTCCTTTTTTTTTCTATTTATTTTTAAATGTAGTGCTGTTATTTCATATTGTTGCATAATTTTTCCAGTCTGGCGACGCGTTTTTTACGGAAAAAAGTGCCAACAACAATGCAAGCAATTCTTATATCAGAGCTCCATGCGGTTTCATTCCAGACTTTACTGTGCAGCACAGGAATATTCTGTAATAGCACACAATCGTGTATCCCAGATCCTATAACATAAACCTGTATGCAATTTCCTGTATGAATTTTATACAGGATTATTCAGTAGGGCAGCCTTCCTTTCTAAAATAGCACACACTGTTAGGTGTAGAAAAAAACAACTCCTATGTCCCTGCTTTTTGCCGCATTTTTAAGTTTGTGTGACAGGAGGTTTACATAAGGGAGAACGGCTAACTTTTCCTTTTCTTCCCTTTTTCTTAAATAGGCACCAGAACTGGACTTTTAAGCTGTTTCGCTATCTTGTTACAGCCCGACAATAGAATATCATCCGGGTGACCAGATGTTTTCAGTCTTTCAAATAGATCATTGAAGCTGGTGATTACCATATGTTCACAATATTTTGATAAAACAGACGTCAGAAATGAGACCCCAATTCCTGTTTTTACTGTCTTAGAGTGACGCGATTCAAAATTTAACAACGGTTTCTCTACCCTATGTAGGTATTCCCAGTATATGTGGCCGATCTCAACCTTTAAACGCAGATCCAAAAAATGTAGCTTGCTATTACTGGTGACCAAAGTTGTGAACTGTAGACCAAGAGCATTTATATTAAACAAGTTTAGAGCGTCAGTTATGCGCCTAGAGAAGTTAGATTTTTCAACAATAATTAAGAAGTTGTCGACATAACAAAAAATATGCGGCACCATACCCTACATGATTTTTTTCAATGAGACGATCAACGAAGGACAACAAATATCTCCTTAACACAGGCGATACTCTAAATCTGATACAAACACCCGCTCCTTGGGTATAGAATTCTCTCTTCCTCTCAACGAACATCGCTTTCAAGTAAAAAGAGACCAGCTCGAGGAAGCTGGATACAGAAACGCCACACCTACTATTAAACTGTTCTTCGTTATGCAGTGTTATACATTTTAAAGCAGCATTCATCAATTCATTATGGGGTAGAGAAAGACAAATCTACCACAATTAAACTGAACACCGTGCACGACCCTTGATTTTCATGCCGATGGGAATTTACCGCATTCTTCGAAGTTCCGAACTCTGAATGTAATAGCCAACGAATCCAAATGTGCCTGCAAATACCCTGAAACTTCATACTGCCTAGTACTCCTCTCCGTCACAATAGATCGAAACTCCTCTCCGTCACAATAGATCGAAACGGTATGCCTTGTTTGTGTGTCTGATGAAAAGAAAATTTTCAAACTCAGGCCTTTCGCCTTATTGACACCTGCTTGGAGCTGTTCCAGGTTCAAACGTTAAAGTAAGCGCAGAGCTCTGCCTTTTTCCTTTCTTGGGTGTGCCCAAACAGGGACATGATTCTTCTGCGCCGCTTCCATCGCCTTAGAAGAAAACATAGTTTTCGGAAGGGCCCCAAAACTACCTTCTTTATCAGCTGTCGTCAGCCTCAAATTGCTGGAATGAAGGAAACTGAGCACAGAATCGTATCCCTGCCTACATTTCTCAACATTTCTCATTTAAATTTTAAATCGCGTCATTCTAAGACAGTAAAAACAGAAATTGTGGTCTCATCTCTGATGTCTGCTTTATCAAAAGCTTGTGAATATATGGTAATTGGCAGCTTCAATAATCAAATTGGAAGCCTCAAGGCATCTCGTAACCCGAATGATGTTCTATTCTTAGGTTGTAACAAAACAGCCAAAAGGCTTAAAGGTCAGCTTAGGTGCCTAGTGCGTAAAAAGGGAAGGAAAGAAAAACGTTAGCCGTTCTCTTTTATGTGCACCGCCTGTCGCACTATCTTAAAAATGTGGCAAAAAGACGTGACATGCACCTAAGAACTCTAAGTGTTTGTGCGATTTTGGAGAAGAAGACAGCACCCAAAAAAATATGAAATAGCAGGTGTGGTTAAGCATTACACTAAGTATGTACCATGCGCTGCTGGTGTAGTTTATAAAATTGTAATGCGATGTGGACAAGTGTACATCGGGCAGACGGGGTGGTGCACTAATGCACGTTTGAAAGTGCATGCAAATAACTTGGACGCTAAAAAATCTACTAATCTCGTTGACCCGTCTTTGTCTGCAAATCTTGTCCTTTACTACACTATTTTGATATCCTGTACCAGCACCCAGCCTGCTTAGCAAGTGAAATAAAGGAATACTACCATATGACGAAAAAACAATGTTTTGAGTTAGTAAACCATCCATTTTTCTACATAAAAGCGAAATTGCGTGTCTTCATCATTCATAGCAACACGTGTTTCTTGCTTGCCCACTTTTTTTAGGGTGGTCACTTTTTCTAAATACTGTCCCGTCTTTGAATAAACTTTCAGTTGTGAGTCAACGCTCGTCCTGTTGTTCTCTGCTTTGGTGTTTGTCTCTTGCGGTATTTTCCTGTCAATTGATGGTCGCTTTTGCATAAATTTGGTAATACGCTTATAACAGCTTGTGTAGCTACCGCAGGTACATTGCTGCATTACTCTCGCAATATTGTCCATAAATAACAGCAAATAGGAGCTGCAAATAAGCACTTGACAGAGACTGATTTTCAGGTTCGCAGTGAGTGCAGAAATAAAGCCGTAACCTTCTGTGAGGCATCTCTTCATGTAAGACAGCAGAAGCTTGGGAGCGAATATGTACAGTATTCTCTTAATGTCAATTGTTTTGTAAAACGAATTGTGCAAATATTTCTTGGGCATTACGCATTTTGTTTCATGCTGTAAAATACTGTACAACTCTATATTTTATTCGCAGCTTCCTGTTTCTGCACAAATACATGTTATTGTCAGCATTAAAGGCAGGGTTTTTCCCTGTTTCGGTCATGTCTCGTGCCCACAACCCGTGAGGAAATTATTTGTGATGTAGTACCGTCAATTTCCCAGGTAGGTTTATTGGATGTTCAGTATCAGCCATAAACCGCTCAACCCTTAAAAGGCCGCCTATTTGAACGAGCAACAGAACGACGTGGCCGATGCAGTGATGGGCTGCCGGGGCTCGAAGGTCGTGAGTGCGGCCTCCTGGCTCCAGATGTCAGCCTTCGGTGCTGCGCTGCTAGTGGTGGTTGTTTAGAATTAGAAGTGGAGGGCGACGCAGGACTGTTACGAGGTCCACTAGATGGACTATCGGATGGCGATGGTGGTGGTGTAGGGTTCAAATTTGCATTTGAAAGGCTTGCAGGATTTGAGGCTGAAATCTCCCCAGGCTTAACAGACTGTGAGTCTCCCGGCGTTGCGACTGGTAACGGCACCCCCGCTTGTAGTGGTTGCGCTGGAGCTTGAGGGATGTTCGTCTGTGCAGCCATTCCATTTAGCGCGTGACCATAACCTCCTCTTGATAATCTTCCGGATCCAATTCCAGGGCCATAATCAAAGTCACCACCCGGGATTCCCATTCTTGTGCCGTACACCATTTCTGACGCTCCGAATCCTCCTACTCCTCCCCCACCGAATCCTGCCGTAGGTCCCATTGTAAAAGCCTCCAAGGCGTCTGTTATTTGTGCTCCTGTTCCTCCCGGTCCTCCATACTGATTTCCATACCCTCTTCTATGTCCAGAAAATGAATCATAGCCTCCTCCCATGCCAGAAGGCTGCATTCCAAAGCTGTGGTCGGGATGGTGATGATGTGAGGAAGCCCGGCGAACTCTACTAGGCATTGACGCTGGTGACGACTGGTTGACATGAGCTGTTATGCTCTCTGTGTTTGTTGATGCAATCGGCGTTGGTGCAATGGTGTCTTTGGCACTCTTGCAAGTTCCGGTCACAGGGTCAGTTGGGTTAATAACGCATATACAATTGGGGCCACATTCGTTGCTATCTCCAGACAATTTGCACACCTAAGGGAAGAAACACAAGGGGCAGATCTTAAAAAAACCGTTTCTTCAGAGGCAGGCCATAATCCATATGTTGCAGAAATTATGAATCAATTTATGCTGCAACAGCTAGGCATGGAGGCATGTTTATGAGAACAAAAAAGAGATCTGGAAACGGAATATTTTGCTTAATTAAGATTGCTAATAAGGTACAATACCCTGCGGAAGATAAATATCTAATATTCACTCTGAAGTACGGACATAATTATGAGAAGCACATTCATTTTTTGCCGTATGTGTAGCCTAATAATTTGCTACATTTCCAACGAGTCCCTCCTTATCATAATGTTAATTTTCTTCTGATTGCATTGAACATTATTTTAGTCTTGTGCATTATAATTCACCCAGACCATTCAACCTTCTCTTTCTATATTATTATCATCTTTTGGAATTCATCCCTATGTTACTTAGCTGAAGGCAATGTCATCCATGGTTTCTGCTCTGATATTTATTACCGCTTACTATTCTCTTACTGCTCCTAATCGAAGCAACTGACCTGAGCTAACCGGACCGCCCATGCAGACCACGAAAGTGAAACAACTAGAAAAGTGAGATTGTTGTGGGCTCCCCTAGTTATTTTGCAGCAACCTGCACTGTGTCACCACGAAAAGACGGCGACTCTCAGAATAATGTTCAGCGAACATTTGTTTTTGATGTTGGCGATATACTTGACATTTATAGATAAATCATTGCAGGTCACGGAGAGATGACGTTGACACAGATAAATAATTTAGACAGTTCGAATACCTAATAGGTAAAGGCTGGAGACTTGGTAGCGTTTGTTGTGAGGCTTTGCGCGCTAGGCAATGAGACTCAAATGTAAACTGAACTGGTATCTGTGCATATATTTCCACTCTTCTTCTATCCATCCCATCTCTTTTTTGGGAGTCGACGTGTTTTGTTTTGTGGGTACTTTTGGTTCTCCTAGACGAACGTCCGAAGAGCCGATGGCCACAACAAAATGACAAAAAAAAATGCGTTGGCTCAATTTCCACCTTGTGGGCTATTAGGACCTCGCAGTGGACCCAAACATTGAATCTTTTCCGATGTGCGGATCTACCAAGAAAGCTTAGGTTTAAACACTGCGCTTGAGGATGGTATGAATAAGCGAAGAATGTATCATGACTGTACATATAGACAATCCATTGATAATTCCATTTCCTGTATATTGCAAAATAGTCAGCTTGTGAATTATTCATAATAACGCCTTGTAGCATTTTCTAAATATGTTTGAAGCGCACTCCTGCTCCTTGTGAAATCACTATAAGCGTGTTCTGTGCAGTGTTGAGTAGTACGATCGCGGGGCACCCACCTCTATTCTTTACATCTGTCTCTTCGCTCTCGTCACTACCGCCATTATCACTATTAAAAGTGCACACCGATATTTCAGTGTCGGTACTATCTTGGAGGCCTTGCGGTTATTAGAATATTTAGCCATAACTCCCCAAAGTTCGAAGTGACCCCACTGCCCCGCAGTGAATGCACAACATATAATACCACATCTTGAAAGAACGCAGCAGGGCAGGCTATAAAGCAGAAGCAAGCACACACAGACACACAGACACAAGGACAACGATGCACTGACAATTATATTGATCTGAACCCGCACATTCTCTTCTCCCTTCACTTTACGTCTGCAGCCAACTTCTTCATTATCTTTAACGTCCTGTTGGTAAGTGTAAAAAATCTAATTCCTTTTTCAACAATCCCACTGAATGCATGCTAACACAGTGGTCTCCAGAGTTCCTGATTGCGCATGCTTCGAAAATTTACCCTTGCTAACCTGTCATTGACCCTTTCAAAACCTTCACGTTGTGAAGGTCAGCTGGATATTTTTGGTCTCTGTAAATAAAGCAGTCTTTGCAGTCCACTGCGAGGATAGCGCCCGACTTTTCCGATATTGCCGCAGCGTGCTCTCTAATTCTCTCAATAATGTCAAATGTATTGCTTTCCACAATGCAAGGAAATTTGATAGACAATCCCCTAGATACAATCGGAGTACCTTGTTCGGTGCACAGTTTTGCATCCAGAGCTAAACTCCTGGTTGTTCAACCACGCATACATGCCTTTTTCTCATTTTGGTGCCGAAGAAGTAACTCGAATATCCATAAATATATGGTACCACTGACCACTTACTTCTTTGAGCAAAGTCTTCTTGTGCAATTATTCGCTTGTTCGGCAGCACGAGGCTCTCTGTTATGCTGCACAGCCAATACCCAGGACACGCTGCCGCCACAAGCCCATCTGTCTGGCATAAAAAGTTTTCTCTGACACTGTGGTGGCAGGACTTGTTAAGAGCCGACGTCAACGCAGCCCTCGCAGCACCTCCGTTTACTCTGTTTGAATGCTGGGATGTATAAGGAACGAACTTCTTATTCGTTCTAGCCTGGTAACTCGAACATAAGCACTCTGGTAAGAATTCCAGACTCAAATCTAGGAAGCGCTAAACCCCTTCCTTTGGAAGCTCCCAGGTGAAACTGAGATCAGGGCAACTTTCTTCAAACACACCCAGTGTTATGTCTCTTAGTTGATCGGTGGCCTTTCCTTCCTCTAGATCACACAGCAGCAAAAAGTCGCGAACATATCGAACAATCTTACAAAGCCTGATCAATATAGTTGTTAGTGCAGCATTGCCAATGTGTCTATGTGTGGTTCTTCTGTTTGTTGCCTCCTCTGCTGCCTTCTTCCAAGATGTGTGACCAACTAGATCAACATTCAACTCTTTTATATAATGCCACAGTACCATGTGTGAAAGGACACCGCATGAGCACTCAAGCATGAGCAATACGCAGAGCACAAGTGAAGAAATCTGGAGTGGAGTAAACTAGCGAAGTTTTACTTCAGGTAAAAAATTGCGTTTTAGGCAATTTGGGTTCAACCATGAGGATGCCAGCATTCACACGTGCGGGCACGTGCATGCTCATAAGACAATAGATACTTACCTTTTCTGAACACTGTTCGCCATTGGTATCATTAGCATATAATGGATGTATCCTGTGCATTAAGAGAAAGAAAATAAATAAGTGACAGGCCTCAGCCACTTTTTTTTTTTTATTTATATGCCCTAAAGGCCATTTCCGGCATTACATAGGGGGGGAGGAGTCACATGAACAAAGTTGGTTATAACAGGCACATAAGTAACAATTGCACTTAAGGTTCAGAGAGGAGGAGGAAAATAAAGGAGAAAAATAACGTCATTCAGGTTGCTATTTTTCCTTTTTTTTTTATACAGAAGTTATATTACCTAAGCAATTTTACATGCTCTGAAGAAACGGGGTATGCGCGCGCTTAATACCAGGCAGTAGGCTGAAATGAACAAGAAATAACACAGCCTTACACATCAAGGAAAACAAGTAATAAGCATTGCAAAATATTATTAGGAAATCAAGTCAGTTTAACATTCAATTCCCTCACAAGCCTTGATGAATGAACTATGGTCAGGTATGGTAGCGACATCTGCTGGCAAACTGTTCCATTGTGAAATAGCAAGTAGCAGTGGTGAATATTTAAACATATTTGTGCGCGCATGTACGGGGTTGATTTTAAATGGATGGTCTACGCGAGCAGATATGTGGGGGGCAGGGCGAAGGAACGTTTTTCGAAAGTCTGATGAACCATGATATAGTTTGTGCATGAAAGATAGGCGGGCATTTCGTCGCCTAGTCTCAAGGGGCAATAAATTAAATCGTTGCTTGATACTGTTTACGCTAGTTGGGTAGGAATAATCGTGGGCAATAAACCTGGCTGCTTTACTCTGTAGAGATTCAATGGAGCTTGCTAAGTAAGCTTGATGAGGGTGCCAAATGATGGATGCATATTCAAGCTGAGACCTGACAAGTGTTGTATAGGCTAGGAGTTTCGTTTTTTCATTAGCTTGATAGATAGTGCGTTTTAGAAAGCCTAATGTTCTAGCGGCCTTGTTGATAACTTGTTCAATGTGAGTATTCCAAGTAAGGTCAGAAGATAAAGGTACTCCTAGGTATTTAATAGATGATACATGTTCAATGGCAACGTTTCCAATGAAATAGGTATGAAGGACAACGCGTCGCATTTCAGTAAATGTTTGAGCTTTAGTTTTGTCAGTATTTACTTGCATTAGCCACGTTGTACACAAGTCAGAAATAACGTTTAAGTCATCCTGTAAGATAATGTGGTCACGAGGGCTTTTAATGGGACGGTAAATGACACAATCGTCTGCAAACAAACGAATACTAGAGGAAATGTTATAATGTAGGTCATTTATGTACATGAGAAAAAGAATCGGTCCTAAGACGGAACCCTGAAGTACACCCGATTTCACTGAGACAGGAGCAGAAGCATTTTTGTTAATGATGACAGATTGAGAGCGATCAGTTAAAAAATCCTTGATCCAATCAATGACCCCAGGGGATGAATTCATTGCATTAAGTTTATGGATTAGGCGGAAGTGAGGAACGCGATCGAAGGCTTCAGCGAAATCAATAAAGATGGCATCAATGGGATGAGTCGAATGACAAGAATGGTGAAGATCAGTGACCAACTCAAACAGCTGCGATTCACAGGAATGTCCACGTTGAAACCCGTGCTGATTAGAAAAGATGAGCTTAGAATTTACAAGGTACTGCATGATTTGAGATGCTATAATGTGCTCAAGGAGTTTACATGAAACGCAAGTGAGCGAAATAGGCCTGTAATTGTGAAGTGAATTTTTGTCTCCATACTTAAAGACAGGAATGACATGAGCAATTTTCCAATCCTTAGGCAATTTGCCTGTGTCAAGGGAGTACTGGAACAGCCTGTACAGCAGTGGTCCAGAGATGTGTTTGGTTAGTTTTAACAGTTTTGTGGAAATTCCATCGGGTCCGGGACTAGAGTTCAAAGGCAAACGCAACCTAAAGCAAGCAGAATGCTAGACTTCCTTAACATTACGGCCAACACAGCTTGCTGGTTAGAATCAATATTGTCAAGGGACGTCGAGGACAAAGTGGTGTGCTCGCATGTGGAATGCGAGGAACGCGAGGACGACGAAGTGTGTGGGTGGTTCGTGCAGGGCGATGCAGGCCTGAAGTTGTTCGTCAGTTCTCAGCTAGCGATTTGTGAATAATTGGTAATACATCCACTCTCTATGTGCCTGTATCTACGTTACATTATCGGTGGAGGTGCTGGGTGGCCTACAGCAAGCACGGCACTCCGCAGTGGTCTTCGACTTCCCGGCTATTTAGATATGCCCAGCGACGAGGGCGCATCATCGGCGGAGTTGAAAGCAGGAGCCTACCTCAGACTCAGTGCGACAGCATTAGAAACCTCATTACAAGAAAATCCGGGTCTCCCACACCAATTCCGCGTTGAAGGAGAGAGATTTCCTGGCCTTCTGACATCCCTTGCCATTAACGTTGCTGTTGCATCGATGACCTCCAGGCGCCTACTCCTGCTGTCGACAACCGTCGTTTTATGAACACAGCAGTTGATCAAGAAGTGACAGCAGCGGTGCCGGAGGAAGATGATCAGCACCCACACCCTCCCCATGGAAGAGATGCCAGCGATGCAGAGTGCAAGGAGCCAAAGGCAAGAGCAAAGTGCGAGTGCATGAAGCCGATTGATACAGAGTGTCCTGAGCAAAGTGTAGGTTCCGACAAACATTGCAGGGAGTTGTAGCGGCGAGGTTCCTGCTTTTGCATCCGCAATTGTGGGATAAAGAGAAGTGCAATTTCTACTTGCCAGTATGAGGTTGGGCGCCACTAACCCACGAGAGGAAGTTTGGGATGTCAGGGTGACTGAATTTGGTACCGCGCAACAAGGCATGAAAGATGTTCGCGATGAATCGCATGCGCATGAAGACACGGGTGTTTATAGGCGCGCAAGCCCAGTACGAACACTCGAAGCCCACTAGAGGTGGAACGGCGGGGCAAGTTTAGTACAACGATGGCATTGCCCGCGCATACGGGCACTGCAGCTTGCGAACGGCGTCGGATGTATTCAGTCGCAGCTGATAAGACGAGTGGTGGTTTCAGATGAGAACTCAGAGTTTTGAAGCCAAACGGCTGCGCTATTGTAAAAGAATGTATTGCATTGTAAAACAAGTTCGTTAACGACGGGGACTGTATCGGTCGCCTTACAAAAGGACCAAGAGACGCAGCACAGTTTACGGCGAATTTCGAAGCATTCCATGATCATCGCGCGTATGTGCATGAGAAGCGGCCCGATCAATGGCAAGTAGAAACCAAGCTTTTAAAGACGGGTGTGCCACACATGAAGTGGCTCTCCTATACAAAGTTCGTGTTACCTGCAGCATTGCGCGGTCCGTCTTGCAGCTTGCAAAGGCTTGCAATCACAGATAGGGCACAGCACGATTGGGATGCTTATTCCACGCAGGTGGCTTGTGGCGCACATGATGAATTTCTTACGCGGGAGGCGTGCATATTCGATTCCATTGAACGCACCGATACGCTAACAACTATGCCATGACGTGTGGGGTTGTGTTGGGTCAGAGTGTGTGAGTTGTGTCAGTGTTGACGTCAGGATTGTGCGTCTAGAACTAAGAGGTGCGACTGTGACCTTCAAGCGTTGAACTCGCCATTTAATGCACTTGAACACGACCAATGCCAATTATGCAAGCGGTGAGGTGGGATGAAGCCACAAGACTTTCTCGACGGGGAGTTGGACTCCAACGAGCATATGCGAACGAAGTACCTGAGTGAACACCTCTCTCAAAGTACCGCATCACGTGAAAGCAGAGTAAGTGGTGTCCCATCCGATAGCCTGTACAGGTGCTGCTCTTCTCCTGACCCAAATGAGCCAGAACGCTTGTGCATCATGGAACATTGATGAGGCTGTCATAGATTCTGTGACGCCAGCAGATGACTTATTATATCCATCAGTTTCAACCACTAGGTAGACTTCGACGCGACTCTGAAGCACATGCTGGGCGAGAGCAATCAACTTCTGGTCTACAACTGTAACGACAACTCTTACGACAGCAACTTGGACGCACGCCATCAGTCGCAGGTCGTCATCATAAAGGGTACCACATGTCGTGGCGAAAACTTCTCAGGCAACACAGTACATAACAAAGTCCTGCAATAAAGAAGGGATGGCATTAAGTCATGTATTGTGGTGCAGTCTTTTGCTTCCGTGTAGCAGAAGGCTGGAAAGAATTTAGACTGAGTGTGGACTACTGTATGCGATTCGAATCTGTGCTGTCATGCAGCTACGAATCCGTCTTGTGCTGCACAGTTGGTATTGGAAGCCGGCAAGCCGGTCTTCGTGGAGTATCCGATGTCATAAATGACGAGATTCGTGGGAGAGATGCCAGTACCGACTTCATCAATGCGTTAATCAGAGACCGCTGATGTGACACTGTTCCAGCTTCTAGCTACGTCTCACCTCAAGGCGCGTAGTGTGTTGTAGATTTGCGCAGAAATCGGCAAGCGGGAGCAGGAGGAGGAAGAGGAGGTTTGGAAATGCTGGCGGTGCCATGTTGTTGCAACAATAAAAGCCAGGGGACAGTTGGGGATTAAAAGCAGTCTAAGGTTACCTGGCGTCTGCTCCCTTTCTAATATAGCTGTAATCGTCGACTAATCAGGAAATTTCCTAACCACACTTGAGGACATCATTCAGTGGCAGCTGTTACCCGACTTGCCCTAGTTTTCACTGATTGCCGGAGCGTGCACCATCGCATGATTACGTGCACGTAGCCTTGTCAATAAGGTGGTCTTAGTCAAACGGCTTTAAGAGGTTCTTAAGAAAAAATTAGCTGAGGCTTAGCTAAGATTAAGCCTGGATATCATGAAGCAAAAAGCATTCCTCTCTTACTTTTGGCGTTTCAGTCGCTCATCTAGCCTTACGCTTTTATATCTTCGCTACTTTTTAGCCAACTCCCAAGCTACCACTTCTGGATCGGTGTTTCTGCGCCGTCCAACTGTTGCTTCTTCCCCTTCCATTGCGAGTATCTGCGCCTGTTCTATCACGGTATATGTACTATGATGGAGAAGGCTCCATAGACGCGCATACGTACAAAACATGGCGGCTCATGGGCTCCAGAGACCAATGAAAATTGGGGGGCCATGACGTCAAACGACGTAACGCATACGTTCACTTTGGCGCGAATTATAAACAAGTTTTTTATTTTACAAAAACCTCCGCGTTGCATTGACGAGCCTGTATCTTTTGAAGATTGTTGCCTTTTAGCGCGCACCAACCTTTGCCATCTGAAAGAACTCGAGTTTATGTTGTTTACGCCCTAGTTTATAAGCAGGTGCTCCAGCACAATGAAAGTGGCTGGCAAAGGTGGCGGCATAGAAAGGCAGCAACACTTCCAAATAGAGAACACGCGTGCAAATTCATAATACAAATACTGCTGCAAGCATGTAAGTACTTTGGCCATTTACTTTGTCCCTCAGCACAGTAAGATGCGGTCCTGAAACACTGGTGCAACGGGACAGTCGTGCCCAGTTCGGAACAGAGTGTACTAAGTGAACAATTATGGTTTTCATATTCATGGTTTATTGCATCAACCAATAAAATAAAGCAACAAATCACAACAATAAAAATGCATGTTGCAGACAGCACAAACATTAGCGCTGTTTAGGCGGGCTAATCATCTCAGTGATCATAGCCGAGGCATGGAAAAGGCTTGAAGTGCCTGCCACAAAACATCACCAGATAAGAAACATGCATGTACAGAAAACAAAGCTATGACAGCTGCAATTGAAAAAAATGTCATGAATTAGTAGGTGCCTCAAAACATACGTGGAGCATAGTGCACTGGGATTACTCTTCCCATTTAAATTCTTCGGCAGAAAGTATACAGTAGTTTTCAAGGCAATTTCAAGGTTGCACTAGTCCAGACAGCTTTAGCATCAACAAACGTGCTTAACACAGGAGCATTAGAGCATACATTGAGTCTGTGTGGAACCCCCAGATCTGCTCAGCGGTGAAAGTCAGCCGGAAAGCGGTAAGACAACGACGGTTAAGTCCACGCTGTCGCAACGTGCAGCAGAGCATCGCTTCCCTTAGCAAAAAGAAGTACGTTTGGAATACACAGCGCCATATTTTTTACGCATTTTAAATGTAATTCGTATTCACGAATGTGCTCAAAATATGTCTGAAATATGTTCATCAAATTCCTTGCTGAATATTCAAAATATATTTTTAAAATGTGTCAAAAATATTGTATCTGAAAGTACATTTCGAGTATAGTTCAAATAGGTGAAAAAATATGTAGGCATTTTTTACATACTTAAAATGAATTAAATATGTACTTTTGCAAATATGAAATAAATTTGTCTGAAGTACACTTCAGGTATAGTAAATGGGTGGCCCTTGAAGATATATTTGCAGCACCCTTCAAGCATCCTTAGAAAAACCATGCTTAAAATCATATTTGGGGCAGCATCTTGAAAATGAATTTAAAATGTACTTTTGTAAATGTGAAAGCAATGTGCCTAAAGTATACCTCAATTATGAAAATGGATATTCCTTGAAAATATATTTCAAGCACACTTCAAGCTGCCTTCAAAGATCAGTGCTCAAAATCATATTTGGGGTAGCATATTGGCAATGAACTAAAAATGTATTTCTGCAAATGTGTATTTAATTTGTCAAAAGTACAATTTTAATAAACGGACACTGGGGACTAAATTTAATGATCATTAAACCTTGTGCAAATAAAAATGCATTGTAATGATGTAGATGTGGATGACAGCTCATGCGGACTGGCCACACGTGCGCATCCGAACAGTGATGCCGTTGTTAGCTGGAACGGTCAGGTAACGTGGCCGCGTGAGACTGGCATTCGGCAACGCATCATGGTACCCTGCCAGCCGCCAGCCCGTATGTTATCTGACGCAAGCGCTCAGCGCTCCAAGCCACATGCAGGCGACGCACGCTGCTGTCCCACACCTCGCTGCCAGCCATTGGCATTAAACAATGCCATTCATGTAGGATGCTCTTTTTGTTTTATTGTTTTCCTGTCATTTTCGTTGCCGTCCGTGGGTCCACTACATTGCCATGTGTGTTCAAGCTGTCTCTGGCTCCTGGTGGACCTGGGGCCACTAACAATATCACAGACATTACACTACCTATTACCGCGCGAGCTTTTTTAAACACATAAAACAGTGCTTCGAATAGTGTGCAGAACCCATATTCATTGCTCAACCCTTAATTCCTTCTGTGGATTATTTCAAAGGTAATGAAAGATATATTTTTTGCATATGCAACAAAGCTACATTCACAGAAAGAGTGCTCAACAATTTCTGAAATTTTAATCTAGCAGAAAAATTGACACACACATAGGCGCTATTGCACTGTATGGTGACAAGCAAAAGACATAATGTTGCATTTCAAGAAGAGAGCTTTGCGGGCTGGCTGGTTCATGTTGAATGGAAGGAAGGAAAAGCTCAAACGAACGGGACGTGTAGGAAGGCGAGACAGACACATGAGCTGCTCATGCGCCTGTCTCGCCTTCCTACGTCCGGTCCGTTTGAGCTGTTCCTTCCTTCCATTCAATGTTGCATTTACCCACAAGCTCCTGTTCCAAGAAACTGCCAAAAAGTTCTTGCACAAAGTGAGACCGAGCAGGTCGGGCTTTTTACTCATTCTGGAACACACTTTTTTTCCAACTTTTGCATGGTTTTAAATATTGATAATGTCAAACTGAGCTACATTCATCAAGCTGACCATCTTTCCCAATATTTTTTCATTTAAAAGGGACTTCGTGCTACTGCGGGTCTTAATCTCTGGCCATTAATGAGCTGGTGGCCAAGCAGCGCTGAATTAAGATGTGGGCTAAGGAGGCTGCGGCCCAGGGTCTTATCTCCGAAGATAGGAGGAGAGGGCCAATTTATTCTAACCTGCTTCATATATAGGACGGCAAATAACGTAACTTAGCAACAGGTATGAAGAGGAAAACTAAGAATGAGACGGGGTCCCTGCTTAATCCGACTGATTTGTTTAGCAACAGGAGAGACCTTGTCAAGCTGCAAAAGCAGGGATTCCCCACCATTCTCGGAGGCTCCTTTCATGTGAGGTGATCTGCACCTGCTTATATTATCACAGAAGTTTTAATAGTTTCCCCTCCATCCTGTGACATATATTATGTTGAGGCATGCAAAAGGAAAGAAAAATAAAGAGCCTCTGCCCGTGCCACAAAGTATAACGGGCTTCCATCCTGTGACAGTGGACTACATAAAAAAAATGTAATTGAAAGAGCTGATGCAAGTAATTTTTTTTTTACACCGCCACCTTCATCCCTATCACTATCGCCCTTCATCTCTCAAATAGTTCTGTCTGTTCTTTTCTGCTTCTTTAGGGGAGGAAAATGGGCTATGTCAGAGTGAGTGCCGGACTAGTCATGTCTGACTGTTAATGGCTTTGCTTCTGTTCTGTGTGGTGCCAAACTAATGCATCACTCTCGCACTAATTGCAATAATCACATCTTGTCCTTCTTAAATTTAATATATATAGAATAAAATGGGGCATATTGCAGAAGTGTAGGATAAAAGTGAGTAAGGACAAAAAAAAAAAGGGGGGGGGGGGGGGGGGGGGTGTTTAGGTAAGCGCTTTAGCCCAGGGCTATTTTTTAACTCTGCAAAAGACAGAAAATTAATGCTCAAAATCCAGTCAGGCTGAGCAAAATGTGGTTATTTTCATCATGGTAAAAGAAAACAGCTTTTCTTTATGCCCTCTAACTTTCCAAACAAGTGTTTGTTCCTTTCTGTGCAAAAAAAAAAAAGGAAATCTCTTATCTGGCATCTTTATTTTAATGAATCTGCAAAAAGCTATGAAGTTTCGAGCTCTAGACTCGCTGCTTCATCAAGTAGGCATGGCTGAAATCATATTTAAACAATGTGTTGAAACTTTACGGATATATGGAAGCACAGAAAAAGTGGAAATCATGACTCATGTGTCCCTTTGCAACTTATGAGCTGCTCAGTGATGTATGTATCATTGTAGGACAATAATCACGAAGGTTACAAGGCATTCAAAAAATTTATTACACATTTTAAACCAACAAAGAATGGTGACTGCACAAAGAAAATAATAGAATCAAAATATAACAGCACCTGTTCTACAAAATGAAATGAGTGAGAATACGAGCCATCCAATAGAATCAGCCAAGTGACACCCGAAGAGCAATGGAGTCAAAACAATAAGCTTAGCCCATTCACGAAGCCAGAGACAACCACGGCTTCATCTTGCGTTATGAGCCTTTGTTTTAGCCATCCTATGTAGTTCCCTGTAACCCAGTTGTTTGAGCATCAAAAAAAAAAAATTTAACAATCGAGTAAGACGTGCGAAAGCTTTTGTGCACAGGTGGCAGTTGATGGAGACGAGGACATCCAGTGCACAGTGCAAGAGTGTGTTGCAGTCTGCACATGGGGGGATCCACTGCAGTTATAGCTACAGCACTTCATACTTGCTTCCCATGAGTAATTCCTGAGTTTGAATCCACTATGTCCCCATTGTTTCTTTTTAGTGTGAAAGCACTACAAGCAGACACACAAGCATTAGACAATTTGGCTATGCCCTGAACCGCTGGATTAGTGCTAAATACATTCATGCTCACATAAGGCACAATAAAAGACACTAACTTCAAAGCATCCTGCCCATTCGTAGCTGACCATATTTGCCAAAAGCCTAGACAGTCAAAGCCTAAGAAGCTGATGCCCACCTGCCCCCTTTGCCCCATTACTGCTGCCATAACACTCAACAAATGGGAGGAAGCCGCTGGCTTGGTAATCGCTGAACAATATTGTTATGAAGACGAAATAATCTACAATATTCTTACTGATATTGCCGCCAACTGACCCTGCCACTCTGTCACTGACACAACAGCTCTAGCCAACTTTGGCACCGACCCTGCACAGAACATGCAAGTTCCAACTGTCAACTTTCAGAATCGGCAAGCCTCGCTGCCTCAAGCATTCACAAGAGCAGTGAATGTTATATGACCTTGCTGGACTCCTTGATTGCGACTTTCAATGGCAACAGAAAGCTATTAATGAATAGATGTCAAGATGAACATAAGTATACCCAACAGCTTGCCTTTTCAGATCACTTGCCCCCCTCTCTCCTGTTTTATATCACCCTTTCAAAGCATGATGCTCCAAGCCTTCATTACCATTTCAAAAGCTGATCAGAGTGGAAGCAAGTGCTTATAGTGCAGTTCGGCAAGCAACTTTTTCTTATAAAGGCAAGATCTTGTCAATATGCCTGAGTAAGCCAGCAGCGAGGAATTCACTTCACCAAAGACAAGATATCTGGAACGTGCCCACTCTCATTAACTGACAAAGATATATTAGTAGCAGATTGAGGAGGAGGAACAACTTTTATTTCATTTATCTCTTTCTTCCCAAGTGGAGCCCTGCATTCAGTGCTCCATGTGCCACCACTTTCCTCCAGGCCCGTTAGACTACAATTGTAAGAGGTGCAAAAGAAAAAAAAAAAATGAAAGGCCAGAAAGTGAAAAAAAAAAAAAAACAAAAAAACAAACAAACATAGAGACAAAAAATAATGGGAAAAAGAAGATGCACAGAGAACACATCCTTCACTACATCAGGTTTAAACTGTACCCAAATACTCGCCAAGCAGGCAAAATTAGGAAAGATGTATGAAAGGGTAAATGAAGCACAACTATAAATACATACCTCATAGAAGCCACATGACAGGAAAAAAAAACAAGCTTACTTGTAACAATGGCAAAACACTTAGCAGGGAGAAGGAAAATGTACATATATATATGTATGTATACAACTGGAAAAAGAATGAGCAAAAATGACAAATGTAAAAGTAAAGGCAATAAAAAACTCAGTAAGCATCCATGACTGGAAAACTTCCAAAATGCATAAAGCTGCACAAGTGGAAACAAGGAGTGAAAGAGGAAACCGACACTTACTAAAGGTAATGCCTATTGCACCAATACTGCAGGCTTCTGGAGCTCAAGCCTCAGTGAATAACAGTGCACCACAGAGGAGTTATGAAATGTATCGACACAACTCGTGTAACTATTGTTAAAGCATCTAGCAGAGCTGGTTCAGTCTAAAGGAGTAACTCAGACCTGCACATCGCAGCACCTCCAGCAAAAAAATGATAATAATAGAAAATAAAAGAAATAATAATAAAAAGAAAGAAGTGGTATGCCCAAAGTACCTATTTGCTCGACAAAGAAGCAGGAGCCCTCCTCTGTACAGAGCATGGTAGGGGGTCTGCAGGGGGTCTGACACCTTCCAATTACCTAGCTCAGTCTTCAAACCTCATTGGGGTGCAGGTGATCTCTATTGGAGGTGAGATGGTCAACACCAGGCTATTTAGCTGAGTCAATTTGTTTCTTTTCTACCAAGGGCAGTCATACTCGCTTTCTAGCCACAGTTTGAGTAACTGTCACATGACACCAAAGCAGGCACAATGTTGGTAATCGGGGATGAAACCATCCACCACATCAAAATGAGGTCACGGCAAGGCAAGGTCCCTTGACTCTATTAATAAACAGGCACTTAAGATGTGCCTTTTCTAGCCACTTCAATATGCTTCACAGCAGTCCTGCACACTGGAGCAGGATCTCAATATTCGTACGAAGAGCCCCCGGGGTAGTAACACCAGCCACACCCATAAAAACCATTAAATTGTTTATAGTTTCCGACTGCTGAACGAATGGCATCCACTGAATATGCAGCTGCAAATACCCTTATTTGGACCTGTTCTCCATGTTTAACTAATGGAAATCCTAAGGAAAGCTTCTGTAGCTCCTTTGCAAAGAGTGTAAAAAGAGTGGTCATGTTTGGCTTTGAAAAACCAAAACAAATAGCAGGCATAAGCCTGTTCTGCTTTCAGACTGCAAGGTCCAGCTCAAGAATATCACACTGAACTGGCCAGATGTCAAACGTTAATTTTTAAAACACTTTAATTCTATCTGTATTCCACAATAGTGAAATATTGTGAGTTGAAAAATCAGCCGACAGCCTGGCATGTTCTATGCCATCCACTACGTCAACACACTTCCTCCGATTCTTTGCGGAAGCAACTTCAAGTTTTGCTGCCCAAAAATTCATTGAAGCTGCTCTTTCAAAGGAATTGCAAGGAAGGAAGAGCAAAAGGCTATGTCAATATCCCATTCACAGTTCTCGCAGTGAATCTCAATCTGAGCTGTACTACCCAAGTACCTGGTACAATCAAGACAATAGAAGTGGTTCTCAGCTTCAGGAATGTGTACACCCAAAGCTTTGAAAAGCAAGTATATTTCAATTTTTTTAGCTTTTCCTGGGTACTAGATGATATTCAGCAGGTCCAGCGGGTCTGTCATCCCCCTGGTCGCTGACTTTATGGCGCATCACATAGGACATGAGAAGGGCTGCAACTTGTGTCCTCTCATCAGCAACTTGCAAAGTACTTTGTTGAGCTCTGCAGTCAGCATCTTAAAATAAATGAGATATTCCACAAATATTAATTGGAGGAAAATGTTAGTTCACATCAAATTTTCCTACAGTCCACTTATACATAAGTGCCAAATAGCAGAGTCTAACTGATACAATGACAGGTGTATTTTACTGACAAACAGTGCGATATGGTCCCTTGCATGATAAATTCCATTTTTTTACATTTGTTAGGGTCAGCATAAAGGTGAGCATGTACTGAACATGCAAGCCAGAGAAAGGTTATCTGCCCAAAATGCTTAACATTTGCACTTCATTCAAAGCTTTTGGTGTCAAGATGGAATTATCTGGCATTTAAATCTTCAGCATTTCAGAAAAAAAGAAACATGCTCACTTGAGGACCTCAGTCTTCATCAGAACCTGAGCTGTCTGCATCACTTGGCACAGGATAAGGTACTGGCACTTCTTCCTGCTTTATTAAAAAAAATGTGAGTCCAGAGGAGAAAATCTTGCCTCACTCAATAAGAACTTAGCCCAGCTTTCCCTTCTGAAATTACTGAAGCCTAAAATATTCATATCATGGTAGGCTTCATGAACAGTACTGCACGCCACTTACAACTATTATATGACAGTAGCATATTAATCAATGTTGCATGGCAGTTTCATTAAACCAAGGAGGGGGAGCAGAAAAGTGGACACAACAGAACCAATTCTTTAAAAAAAGAGAGGATGGCCACTACATGCAATTCATTTTTATAATCAGTTTATGAGGCTCGATAAACGTTTAAAGAGACAATAGCTATCCCTGCTAGTTTCCTATTTAACTAAAATTTGTTCAATTACTTTTTAAATCTTCACATAAAGGCTGGTCCACATGCAAGCAATTGAGTGAACTCAGTGGTGAGCGGCATCGACACAGCAAAAAATTTCCAACAGGTTGGAACTGGAGAGCTCGAGCTGCCGTGACAGCTCAAAATAAGTTTTTTAGTTACTCCGGCAGAAATTGCTGGAGTTCTCACTTGCATGTGAAAGGCTTAAGCGCTCATATGGCAATTATAATTTTAAAAGCAACTGTTATAACTGAAATTGATTGAAACGCCCACCTAAAGCCGTATATGTAAACACTTTGGATGTTAAGGGGAGTCAATGGAAGGAAAAGGAGAAATGCTACATGGTGAACGCTGGAAGGCCAAGTTTGCTACATGGCCGCTTGCCAACTGCAAGCCAAAAAGTGTTCGTAATTTCAGTATCTGGAACGATATTCAGCCAGGAAGAGCACCTTTTTTAGTAGTCTTGGCGGCATTAGAGTTAAAATCAGCAATTCTCCAGAACTAAACATTTAAATAACTAAATGTACATTGGAAAAGTGTAAATCTTAAGCAACTACATTGCCATAGGTCAAGCACTCATCTTTTATGTCTTTTATGATAACCTGAGTCTCCTAACATTGTGGCATCCTATGGCAGACACGAGTAATTGTGTGCAGCGAGGGGTAATTATGGCGTGCTCTTGTTGCAGCAAAAACGTGAAGATGCACGTGGTAGCACTGACTGACCATGATTTTGCTTCTTCCAGAGCCACACATGGCTCCTCCTAATGGTCAGGCTAGATACGTACATAGATCTGATTCTGCTAAACAATATTTAAGTATATATTTAGCAATTCTTTACTTCCACCTTGCGCAGCTGCTAAATTAGAGGAGAAAAGAGTAATTCAGGCCCTACCAATCTTGATGCATAGAAGGTGACAAAGCCCTGACTAAGCCTTGAAGCATATTTTTGTTTATCCACTTCCCTCCAAAATCACAGTGACATACCTCTCCAAGTCACTGAACTGCTTTTTGCATAATTATCGCAGGCATTACTGATCACAGAATCTCACTCTTGGTAGCGCGAGTGACACTCAAGCTGAAAGAAAACTAAAAAACCTTCAGCGTGGTGCATATCAAAGCCACATCCCTGTTTATGCAACAATGTGACCAGGGCTTAAAGTGCTGTTTTGTGATATGGGTCAGGTATTAAAAGGTGGGAAAGAAAAAAATAAAAAGTATCTGAAGAGCCACTGACTTTTCAGTAAATCCATACAACTATAGGTGTCATTGGCATTAAAATTATGATTTTAAAGTCATCAATAAAGCTTGACAGAAGCAAATTAACAGACTTTAGTGAGTGACCTTATATTTATTGATGACCAACCTCAGATAGGGTGTCCCCTAAGCATGGTAAACACACTTGATAACACTGTGTATTTTGGAAACTGCAACTTGGTGACATTGGAAACCCTGTCCTCCTACAGGTGCTCTCATTTTTCAGCTTTTGTCAAGCCATTTCCTTGCGTTAGCAGCAACTCAGCCACTAATTCCTGTTTCTTGCCTGAGGCTATCAGTGTTCAGAGCGATAAATGGATTTCAAACCTGCAAACCTGGTCCTTTCTCCATGAATATGAGCATAATACTATGCTTTCATACATAGTCATCTTAATTACTGCATTACGCTTGGGATTTCACATATCCTTCACACGTGACATCACACCACTACAACACGTACAAAACCAAGCTTTACGTATATTTACATTCAGCCCATACCGTGCCAATATTCCCAAGTTTTTTCAGCAACTTAACATTCTTCCCATCTCTGCCTTACTCACGTATAACTTAGGCACTTTCACATATTGTTTTGTTAGTAACAACAATCTTCTCTAGTTTATATACCGTCAAGATCTTACTGACCCCAATACCATTAGATTTTCATCAAGAAGTAATTTTCTCCTGCCAAGAGTGTGCACTAATTACCGTAGTTGGATTCACATCAGTCAAAGCATGGAATAACATACCTCCGGACATCAAATCAAGTCTTTCGCTACATTTGTTTAATGGCGCTCATTTTGTTCTTCAATTCTTCAATCATTCAGTGCCACCAACTAATGAAATACTTCATACACACTTCGTAAAAAGTTACTTTTAAAACTTGTTTTCTTGCACATGTTCACTTGTTTGTATTAATATTTGAATAATGGATACTTGTATTTTCTTGTATTACTTTACGCTATGCTGCTGTTCTTCCTTTCATATTTTTTTACGATATGATACTACTTGTCGTTCTGTCTACGGCTACTTCTTTGTGGGGTATTCTATAATTTCAGAATGAATTTTTCTTCCTTGCCTCTATAACATTTATTTGTTATAGAGGCAAGGGAAAAAATTATTATTGTTATAACATACTATATTTTTACTTTGTACATTTGCTGTAACCACTGCTCCCTTTCATAACTCGTTTTAATTAGCTGAGGAGGTCCCAGTACAGTACATTTCACTATGGGACTCCTTTTGTATTTATTTATTATGTATGTAATGCTATCATATATGAAGTGCAATAAACTTGAAACTTGACAAAAAAAAAAATTGAAATCTTGGACCCTGGTTGCAGTTTTAGTTTGGATCTTTAGACCTCAATCTTCTTTTTTTTTTCTACTTGCAGCACAATAGGCTACAAAAAAAAAAAAAAAAAGAAAGAAACAAGCACAAGAGCTACTGTAACGTTTCCATAACAAATTCTGGGACAGGCCAAACTAAAATGTTACAATTTTACATGCGCTGTTGCCGGCTGCTCCAGGAGAGTGTCATGCACATCTGTGCCTACTGGCAAACAATATCTTGCTTTGTCCTGGTGTAAGAAAGGCAGGGTTATTGGTTATCACATTTATCACTTTTTAGTGGCAGCTCTAATAGGACACCAAGTTTCTCAACAGAGAAATAAAAGGTATTTTGAAACATCTCAAAATAAAGACCATCAAGGAAAGAATGCAGTGCGAGATGTCATGTGTAAACTATGCTAACTGTGCTTAGTTTGAACTGTGCTGAAAATTAGATACCAGATTATAAATCGAGAAACTTCGTACTGTGCGAATATGAAGTTCCTTGTAGTGGGGGCAACTGAAACAAATATGTAATTAAACACTGACAACTTTGTGCCATGAGCATTCTCTTTCTCTGCCAAAAAGCCTTTTTCATACCTGGCATCAATCCAGGGGCACCTCTCTATCCTCGTCTTCATCAATGCTCTGTGTTACCTGGTAAAAGAGCATAGTGTTAGACATTAAATCAGCCGACTTCATGAAACATCGGGCACACCGTTAACATACATTCAAGTAAAGCTTCGAATGCAGAGCTCTATGCAACATGCTGAAGTGCATGTCCCCCCCCCCCCCCCTTACACACACACACACACACACACACACACACACACACACACACACACACACACACACACACACACACACACACACACACACACACACACACACACACACACACACACACACACACACACACACACACACACACACACACACACACACACAGCGGCCCTTCCTACTATGCTATATATCTAATAATGTAAATAATATATCCTGGTTCATATGTTAACCGCATGGAACTAAAATAGTAGAGTTAGGGCAAGGGTGATGCATTAGTTTAATTTCAGCTCACAGAATCCAAGCACAAGCTATTTAACAATCAGACGTGGAGGTAATGCATAAAAGACTAGTCCTGGACTCACACTGATATGGCCTGTTTTCCTCCTCCAAAGCGGCAGAAAAACATTGATGGAACTATTTGAGAGATGTAGGGTAATTGTGACGGTGGTGGCAGAAAAAATATTTTCCTCATTATCTCATTTATTGTGCAGTTCCATTTTTTCAATGTTGTCTATCACCACAGGACTGTGAGATTCACAGTAAAACCATTAAAATCACTTCTCCAGTCACTAAGCAAGTGCAGATCACCTCACAAAAAGGGACCTCCTAGAAATCCTGTTTTTGCATCTCGACAAGGTCTCTCAACAGCTAAACAAAGATTATGCGGGGTTCTGGTTTTCTCTCTAAGTGCCTGTTGCTGGAAGTTCCATTATTTGTGATTGCATATATGATGCAGCTTAAAACAAATTCCCTTCCCCCCCTCCCTCCCCCTCCTCCTACTCTCATAGGTTGCAGCCCACTGGGAGCAGAGAGCTTATTTAAGATGACACTTAGTCTATGAAGGTGCTGTACGGAATACCGTGCCAATTACTGTAAAAGGTCAGTAAACATGGCGTCAGTGTAATGTCCAGCGCCCAGGCAGTGAGAGATTCAAAGTAGCAACTTCCGGGATGTTTGGCGTACTTATACCCCCCCCCCCCCCCCCCCCTCCGCCACTTTTTTTTTCTCTCTTTTTTTTTTTTTTTTTTTTTTTTTTTTACGAGAGATCTCGACTGCGCACACACTTATGCAAATGAGACGCTCCTCAAAGATCGCGCTTTCCGACCCCAAAACAATTATTAGACTCGGCTCTATGTTTTCAAATGAAATGAATTAACACCATGAAAGCAAGCCCAGATTTGAGTAAAGTCTGTCCGCGCGTCTTTAGCCAACCGAGTTCGAACGTATATATTTACCTCTCCGGCCGCCTTGTACTACAGCAGAGTGGTCGGTAGAACTGTCGTCGTCGTAGATCTCGCCAAACTGGGGGCGTCGAAGTCAGAAGCTCCACCGCTCGAAGAGGCATGAGAGGTCTCGGCAGCCATGTGCATTCTGAACCACCGATTTTCTGTGCATGAGCACATATCTTGCTCAAGGTGGCGTTTGCACCTTAAAGGCATAGCGCGCGTCGTTCCACAGGTTCCACAGTCCCCCTTTTGTCACAGAACGCACATCGACGAATCAGTCCAATAAAACGTATCCAGAAATCGTCCTGCCTTTACAGCTAGGCCTAGGCCTTCCCTTGGCAAAGCGGTGTGTGTTTGTCGATTAACTCTATGGATCTATGGTTTGGTGTGGTGATTAAATAGATAACTGCCACATATCTCGTGAATAGTGTAGATCATGAACGTAAATGTACATACCACTGAAATTAAGTGGTACTATGCGCCACCTGCCTTTTGTATTTTGTGAAAACTACCTTGCAACAGTAGCCTTTAAGCCACAGAATCCTTGGCCTACATCGTTTTAATTCACTCGTTTTCATTCTCGGGATAAAAATTCAAACGCTGAAGAGCGTGAAGGACTGTCCGTTGAACATGCATGCATGGGTACATGAGCGCAGCCGCGGTATCCAAGTTGAAACGGACGTTCAGGGCACAAGATTAATTCCCGGGTCGCTCGAAATCGAATTTGGCTTTCCTGCAGTATTAACGCACTTGCACAATTGAACCGCTGAACGATTATGGTCTAATTGCCATAGTTTTTTTCTTCAAGGACCATATATAGTTATTTGATACTGCCCATGGTAAATTGCATGGTCTAATTTGTTTATAGAACTTAATTCCAAGTTGATATATCTGGCTGGCTTATAGAAATTTCTTGCAAAAAGGGTCCTGGGTTCGCGCTGCAAGCTTTCATGCCTCCAGCATTAACACACGCTCGACCCCATGACTAGAGCACTGCACCTGATTTTCCGGTCCGGGCCCGGCCCATGCCCACCGTTTAAAGGCCGGGCCTGGCCCATGCACACATGAACCAGGCGCGTACCTGGCCCGCGTTTCCACTAGGCCCGCCCCAGGCCCGACAAAGTCTGCATGCGCAGACGCCTTAAAAATGTACTGCTTACCGCCAGTACATAAAAATAAGCCAAGATGAGACAAAAAAAAAAAAAAAAAAAGAAACTTACAGTAATAATATTCTCAACAGAGAATTAAGGGCAGTAGCGCAGTAGTATCTGTAGAAGCAAAGGTTTCGTCGAGAGAGTTTTGGGAAGACATCTTACTCCTTTGTCTACAATACGCTTTCTTTTATTCGGCGTCAAATAAATCACTGGACCAAATTCAGCGGCAGGTTTCCTTCATTTCCGAAAGAAGCTGTATACACAGAAAGCCCCGGCCCGCGGCCCGTTCCCATGCAGTGTTCTACCGACCCCCTGCCCCAATCCCGATCACGTATATAACACAAGCAAATATACGGGACGTCGTGTCAGACACGTATGGCGAGCTTAGTACGGATCACACATATGCTCTTTCACATATGTACTACAATCAGCTGAATACGGTAGCGACGATGTCTTGCGATGTGTTTGCTAACACGTTGAAATGGCCACAGAGTGTAGCGTGGCGGAACGTCCGTGGCCACGATGGCCACGATGCCGATCTTCTCTGTCTCTTACTCAAGTGATTAAGAGGGACTCACGTATACCACTTTCAGGACTAGATCATACCTCCTAAACCTCCTGCGTCCCTTTTGTTTTCCTGAATACATTCGAGGGGTGCACATACATCATGACTGATGTTTTGTGGTCGTGTGCGCCTCTCAGCTAGCAGTTCTAGTGAATTGATGCCGAGACAGCGAGAAAGCCGAATTGTTATCCTCTCGAACAATCGTCCTCATAACGCTGCGGACGAGTTCTTCGTTAACTTCCGGGCAAAAGGAGCAACATGCAGTACGACTTGTCTGAAGACGGCGACCGCTAATTGACAAAAAAAATAAAAATAAAATAAGAATGGAGTTGATACTGAAATTGCTACGCCTTTGTATATGAAGCTGTACACATTATGGTGCGTTACAAAACCTAAGCAGACACAAAAGCAGATGCAGAAGGAGCTGTGTAAGAACATTGTGTGTGTCAATGTCAAGCGAGACAAAAATGTGTCGTGTAGGCCTATAAAATTTGAAAAATAAATATATAAAAAAGTTGCTTGTATTACGGCCTCCGAGATCACCGTTTGGTGATCTCGGAGGCCATGCTTGTATACATGGTAAAAAGATGTCATAAGTGAAAAAAAAAAATAAATGAGGAAAAAGATCGTTAAAATAGAATAACAAGGGCTATATTTGGGCTAAATGGTGTGAGTTACTACTAAAAGAAGAGACAGAAACATTATTTACTCCTTATAGGTGGCGGGTGCGACACACGTGCGATTAGGCCATTTTGGGATCCTTTGGTGACATGTGATACCTTGTTCAAGTTCGCGCTGTTCCAATTTCCCGATGAGTCTTTTGCTGTAGAGTATGTTAATGTAATTCAGGGGCACGACGCAGTCGTCAAACGTAACTCAAAAACCTTGCCGACGTTCAGCGGCCCTTCACAGAAGGTCAATCGGATAAACGTTGCCTGGCCCGAGAGGATAAAAAACGGCGGGCAACTGGCTCATCAAAGCTGCTCGTCGCGCAAGCTGTCAAGTTCAGCCGTAAGTATACAGACTGTTATTGTATTTTTTACAGATGTAGAACTGGCGCCCTTGCATTGAGCCAGATAGCGTTGCTATTTCGCTGTGGCGGTATGCATGCATGTTTATCAAGAAGGAGGAATAGACTTCGCGTATCTCCTCCACCCGCGTCTGGCGCTTCGCCTCGGATGCTGGCTGGTGCGCGTTGTTCTTCGGTCAGGTTGATCGCGCCCAGCTGGGTCTCAGGGTCAGAGCTGTGCAGGGTCTCCCAGGTTCTTTGGTTATTTATATTTACGGCCCTCCTTGGGGAGAAGGGGCATGCACGTAGTACTCAACATGTCGACAGTGCAGTATTTTTTTTTTTTTTTTTTTCCCCAACGTTGGTATTAAGGGAGAAAAAAATACGATGTCACACCACAGAAAGACTTTTGGCACATATCGCAGTGTCCGGATTTTGCAGTGACGTAAACAAGTGGAGCCATGGTTAAAATACTTTATGCTTGTTTCTGTACTCTGAAGGGACGGAAGAGGAAAGTTTTTCGTCAAGAACTGGTCCTAGATACCAAAAACCGGCGTTATTGGGTTTTTCAGATGCCGTAATTTTTTTACCGGCGAATGTTTATCAATGTTTTTTGGTTAGAACCGGAAAGTACATTGCCTGCTTGTGCCGTCTGTTTTTTTTTTTTTTTTTTTTTTTTTTTTTTTTTTTTTTAACGATATTTACTGCCTAAGGGCATCAGTAGGGTATGAGATGAAGAATGAAGAAATGATTAAATTAATGGAAAAAGGTTGGGTGATTTTATGAAGTGAAGGAGTGAGCATGATGTCCCTCCGTCCAGGTGATATACGAGGCAGGATTGTTTGCTGGTAGGCTAGCTATCGCCAAGTGCCGGATTCGTGTCAATTTCAGTGCTGGGCACTCCCACATCAAGTGGTGAATGTCGGCTTCAACATTTTTGTTCTTGCATATCGGACACCGTGGGTGGGGATATAAGTGTCCCCGCCCAGGGTGTTCGATATGTAAAAACAAATATGAACGTAGTCATTGCTTTTTCAGAGCAAGAGCTCAATTTTGAACTGTGCCATTTGTATGTTAAGGCAAGTGATGTCATTCACAAGCCATAATATAGAGTGAAGCAAAGACGGGTATGAGAATGTCTGCTAATAGGTTTTCTTCTTCCTAGCTGTGCGCAGCAATCTGGAAATATTACTGAATGCAATGCTTGAGGAAGAGGAGGGATATGGTGATGCCCATCGACTGAAGACCAGCAAGGTTTCTGTCTTCTGTACCTTCCATTCGTGTGTTATAGACCATAATGAGAAAATGTTTTGTATTGCTTTTTAGATTTCTGTAAAAATGTATTGTTTTCCTTCTTTGACAACAGCATAAAATGCTTACGTTTGCAATCTAATCCCTGAGACAGAGTCAGAAATTAAATAGATCTGCAGGCCATTAAGATATGTTTTAAGATCATCATGTAGCAACTTCCTTATTCGAGTTAGCAGTGTGCTGCAGAAGCCTGTTTGAGCCAGAAATCCTGTACAGGGTGGTCGGGAACCCCATGTGTATCGGCCAGCTCCACAGCATCTTAGAGCTGGTAGATTGTCAAATTATTCAGCAGAAAGCTTTTTATGTTATTCAGTAAGTCTGGCACACCAATTTCAGCGAGTTTAACATGCAGCACATTGGCAAAATAAATTATTTTTCTGAGCCTTAATGGGCAGCTTGGTGGCATCACCTGTTGCCTTAGTGTTGATGCTAAGCTTTCACTATTCTCTTAAGTACCACAGCTTGCTATTGAAAATAATGTTCAAATTGCATTCTTCATTATACCATTAGTCTCTTACATTCCTCCAGGCCTCTTATTGATCAATGACTGCTGCTTGTTAAAAGCTAGGAATCAGTTCTAAATTGTTTGTGTTTAAGCAGTTAAACCTCATTTTTGAAAAAAAAAAAAAAAATTATGGTGTTTCTTTTTTGTATAATAGAAGCCAGGAAAACGAAAGGGGGAGACAGCATCTTAGGCTGGAATTAGATCAAAAGGTAAGCAACTACATGTTTTTGGCTATGTTGAAGTAGTTAGAAGGCTTATTTATCTATGCATAACTCATATTGAATAAAAAATTGTCATTGGCAATACACTTTTGCAATATTATGATCCTCCACATAAATAAGAGTTAAAATCAGTCAAAAATTTTTCATATTGTGTCTACTGGAGAAATGAATGGCTTGTTTGCAATTTTAATGGCCTGGGAATGTAGCATCATATTATGCATGTAGTGATCACACAGCCTCAGCTCTCTGTCAATTTCTACAGGTCATGTTACAGCTAATGATTACTTTTGTAAATGGGGAAGGATTTTCACGGTACAATTGAGTGTCACAATTAAAGGCCTGTGATCAATCATTACATGGCACTCTCTGGCACATTAAATGATTGGCATGGTGCATGTGCAGAATTAGACATATGATGAGGAATGTTTTTCAATGCCTGTCCCAGTTCTATCTGCCATCACTGCAAATTTTGCAATATTATGATCCTCCACATAAATAAGAGTTAAAATCAGTCAAAAATTTTTCATATTGTGTCTACTGGAGAAATGAATGGCTTGTTTGCAATTTTAATGGCCTGGGAATGCAGCATCATATTATGCATGTAGTGATCACACAGCCTCAGCTCTCTGTCAATTTCTACAGGTCATGTTACAGCTAATGATTACTTTTGTAAATGGGGAAGGATTTTCACGGTACAATTGAGTGTCACAATTAAAGGCCTGTGATCAATCATTACATGGCACTCTCTGGCACATTAAATGATTGGCATGGTGCATGTGCAGAATTAGACATATGATGAGGAATGTTTTTCAATGCCTGTCCCAGTCCTATCTGCCATCACTGCAAATTTGTGACTGCCTGCAACCCAGTATTGATTTCAAAGCTCTGGCTTGACTTAGAAAGGGGTCCATTCACAGCTGGTTCATTTATTGCTATGTCTTGAAGCCGGTTAACCATTGGAGGGCCTGTCTAAGAGTGCACTGTCTTAGCTCAGCGAAACTAACAATAAACGAACATGCAGCGCAGTGCTAATACAGTGGAACCCCACTATAGTAAACTCGGATATAGTAAAATGAAACTGAAGTCCCAGTTCCTCTTCCATAAGTGACATCTTTTGCCTAAATGGTAAAAACATTTTTGGTAACAATCAGTTGTCGTAAAGTGCACCTGGCCACGGGGATGTACTTCCCTTGAAATTACATCACTGCACACGCACTACTTAGAATCGAAGGGCAGATATAAAAAAAAAATGCAAAACTGCTTTTTTAATGGCTTTATCATCAGGCTCACCAACACTAAGGAGCCAACTTTACATAAGCCTTAGAACCGTGAAGGAAAGAATGCAGTGCATAGGATAAAAAAGTAAAGGTGGCTATGAATATGGAAGGAAGATGGTGCAGTTCACTCAGAAGTAAAAGAGCGGAAAAGCGTAGCAAGAAGTAGGGAAAGAAAGAAATTTCCGAGCTGCAGGGCGAAACACAAGGGAGTGATGGCAAGAAATGTAGGCGCGGCATGTTCAGTTTTGCTGTGCTTGACTGTCACATACATTTCTCATCTATTGCCTTTTAAATACCCTAAACAGTGGAGCGCAATGCTGTGTACATTCAAGGCTTTGGTTTTCACATGAAATCACTCAGTTGAACAATAATAGAGTAGAATGTTGAGCTAATTGGTGTAACATCTTGGAAGGAGGCAGCAGAGCAGGGGAACAAAACCGAAGAAGCGCACACAGACACAAGGACAACGCTGCACTGACAACTATATTGATCTGAACCCGCGCATCTTTTCTCCCTTCACTTTACCTCTGCAGCTAACTTATTCCTTATCTTTAACATCCTGCCAACAAGCGTAATCTGATTCCTTTTTCAACAGTACCACTGAAGGCGTGGTAACACACTGGTCTTCCGAGCTCCTGATTGCACGTGCTTCGAAAATTTCCCTTGTTAACCTGTCCTTATTCCTTCTCAAAACCATCACATTGTGAAGGTCAGCTGGACATTTTTGGTCTTTGCAAATACAAATAAAGCAGCCTCTGCAGTGCACTGCGAGGTTGGTGTCTGACTTCTCCGATATTGCTGCAGCGTGCTCTCTAATTTTGTCATTAATGAATCTTCCTGTTTGTCCAATGTACTGCTTGATGTAGATTTTTTTTTTTTTTAGCGCAAAAAAAAAAAAAAAAAAACCCTACATCAAGATGAACTACCAACTCGCCCAGCAGGAAGTTTTAATCAATGTATTGCTTCCTACTATGTAAAAGAATCTGGTAGACAATCCCCTCGATACAATCGGAGTACCTTGTCCGGTGCGCAGTTAGGCATCTAGACTTAAACTCCTGGTTATTCACTCGAGCAAACTTGCCTTTGGCTCTGTTTTATGTCGCAGGACACAATCCGGATGCCATGTCTGTGTCCAATCTTCATCAAATTATGGGTCAATCCATGAGTATATGGTACCACTGACCACTTATTTCTTTGTTTAAAGAAATAATGTAAAGGGCATCCTCGGAAAGAGGAGCCGTCCAAGCTTACTTTGCGTGCGCCTTTACTGCTGATTCTGATCACATGTCGGTGGCAGCACTTTGCAAAGTGTGGAGGCCACGTGCTCCTGTGTTCTCTCCTATATTGCTTCTAGCTGTACTATGTCGCATAATTACATGCCAAAGTTATTGGCACGAGCACAAGACTGCCTGTCTTGTTTGCGTGATAGAAAAAGTTATGCGTTCACATAACCTTTACTGTGTTGAAGAGCTGGAAAGGAGCAGACATTTTCTGCCAGCCAAATAGTCTGTCTCATCATCATTATCATCATCCTTTTCTATCCTTTAAAGGCCCCAAGTGGGGTATTACATTGGGGGGGGGGGGGATCGATAACATATGTATCAGCGGTCAGGAAATGAAAAACGAGAACAGGCGCTACAATGCAGTAATACAACAGCAATACAAGAATACCATAAATTGTACCTGAGCACAATTCAAAAACTCCTAAAACAGACTATGGCAGTATAAGAGCAAAAACAAATGCTTACATAGACCACAATCACATAAAATCGAAAGAATAAAAATTGCACAGAAAGGAAACCATTGTAGTTGTTCGTTTAGATCGGCAGCAAGTATAGCCGTAAATTTAAATGTCATGCTTGGAGGCTATTGATTCGGATAATTTATTCCATGCTGCAATTGGTCTAGGAAAAAAGGACCTGTTGAAAGCATCAGTGTGACCATGAAGACTCTGAACGCTCATTGAATTTTAATGGCAACAAGAAGTGCCTAGTGGCAACTCTAAGAGCAAGTTTGGTCAATGAGGACAAAGTTGTGCAATTTTCCGTCGGAATTTCCAGTGGGTGAAGGTCAAGGGAGGCTTTGATACCAGTTATGTAATCCAAATAATGTGCGCTAAAATGTTGTTATCTGAGCACTGTTGCGATACAGTGCTTGTCGTTCAGACTTAGCACTGTATGCGACTACTTTTTTAGAGTACAAACATTTTCGTTGAATTGGGAACCAGAAATCTTGTATCTAGAAAGAAAAGTGCAAATTTTCTTGGGCTCACTCATTCAGAATGCACTTTGAATATTTTGAGTGCTCGCTTTGTCTGTTTCATCTGAGGCAGTTGAGACCATTGCGCATTATTTTGAGCAAGTGAGTCCATTTAACTGAGCAGCTGGCGGGTGCGTATGTAGGCACACCTTCTTCCTGTAGGTATTGCTTTATGTACACTGGAATATGGACACTGCCTCCTTGCATTCCAATCTTATAGTTGGTGCTGTGCAGTGGTAGCTCAATCGGCGTTGGTTGTACAATACATAGCTGCCTTTTGTGGTGCCACCTCAAGGACGATTTCTAAACTCTGCAAGTGATACCTTTCTGATTATGTCTGCAGACCTTGTGCAGGAGCAAATGAAAAAAAAAAAAAAAAGGTTATTTTCTAAGGCCCAGACAAAGGCAAATAAGTTTTACTCAGTAGCATTGTTGGTTGCTGCACGACATAGTGCAAATGATTTCTAGCTGAGTAGCATCTTTGTGTTGCTCTGTGCTGTCGGTAGCTAAATAAGTTTGCGAAATATAAACTTCACCCATCTGAAGCTCCAATGTGCAGTGTTGCTCATGTTTTCTTTCTGTAATGATCTGTTGTTTTATAGAGTTGCCAGAACTTGTTGACGTCTTCAATACTTCTGGGATGGCTGGTGCAGCAGCAGGAAATACTGGAGGTACTGAGTGTTTTGGCTGTCCTGTAAGTGTTGATCAACTGATGCAATGAAAATTAAGTTAACCTGTAGCCCTTTATAAGAGGCACCTATTCTGCATTATTTTTTTATACCCGTTGCTAAGCATGATTCTCTCAGAAAGTACTGTGTGTCAAGTTGGGTAGTGTAAATGCCTCATTGGGGCACTGAAAATTGACCTGACAGAGCTGCACAGTCTAAGCGGTAAGAAATCTAATCATCCCAGATACACCTTCAGTTTTACTATGAACAGAAGAATTTAACATCAAGTCTAAACAATGTTTGTTGCGCTGTTGGGACCATGAAGGTGGCACATCTATTAGATCAAAGTAGGGAATTCGCTTGTAGGATGAAAGAGCACTGAACAAGTGTAGAGGGGGAGCCTCAGTTAGCAAGCCGAGCCAACATTTCGACAAGGGGACTTGTCTTCGTCTAGGCAGCACAATTACTGGTGGAGGTTTTAAATACGGTTGTGCTTCCGAAGAAGACAATCTAGGGGGGGGGGGGGGGAGAAAGAAGCAGGGCGAGAAGTGAATGTTTCCTTGAGTATGAATTTCTATGAGCATGGAACCAGTGCTTTCATCATCACATGAAAAAAAAAAAAAAAAAAAAGAAAAGCAGCAGCAGCAAGAAAATTTAATATGCAAAGTAAACGATTGTCAGCACCTAAAGCAGGTTCGATGCTGACACGTGTTTCTTGAAAGGGGACAGGTAGAACGAAAGGAAGATGGTTTACCCGGTATGATGAAGTACTGAACAAGGGTAAAAGGGGTGCGCCTCAGTTCACAGGTCGAGCCAACGTTTCGACAAGTGGACTTGTTTTCGTCTGGGCAAAGTGATTATCACTGGCAAGGGTTTAAATATTCTTTTGCTTTCGAAGAAGAAAAGATTAGGAGGGGAAAGTGGGTGAGAAGAAAGTAGGTGAAGGAGTGTGGAGGGGAGGATGGGTGAGAAGGAAGTAGGTCATGCAGTGAAAAAATAAATAAATCTTCAGTATGTATTTCTCAGCCTGGAACCAGGGATCTTGTGGTGGCCTGCAAAAGAAGGAAAAGCAGCATACCAGGAAAAACTAAAATACCAGGTAGATGATTTGTCACCACTTAAGAGGGACAGGCTTTGCAAAGGGCCCTGATAAGGAATATATCTAAGGGGGCCAATTCTTAAAACTTTCTGCAAAGCTGGTGGTGGTGGTGGTGGGGGGGGGGGGGGGGGAGGTTAGTACAAAGTCACAGGATAATAACTGCACAGTGAACCACAAATGACATGCAAAAGAAAAAGTTTGAGGACAAACTCAAGCAACAAGTGATAAGGGGGAAATGTGTTTGGAGAAGCATGTAGGTTAGTACAAAGTCACAGGATAATAACTGCACAGTGAACCACAAATGACATGCAAAAGAAAAAGTTTGAGGACAAACTCAAGCAACAAGTGATAAGGGGGAAATGTGTTTGGAGAAGCATGTACAGCTTATGCTATTGCAGAAGGGAATAGAGTGTACATGCGTTGTGAATAAACTGTACAATTAACGCTATGTGGGATTGTTTCCCCGAATAGTTATATTGCATAGGGAATATACTTAAGGGATTCTCTTAAGTGGTGACTAATCATCTACCCGGTATTGTAGTTTTTCCTGGTATGCTGTTTTACTTCTTTTGCTGGCCACAGGATCCCTGGTTCCAGGCTGAGAAATACATACTGAAGATGTTTTTTTCGTTCACTCCATGACCTACTTTCTTCTCATCTTCTCACCCATCTTCCCCTCCCCACTCCTTCACCTGCTTTATTCTCACCCACTTTCACCTCCACAGCTTTTCTTCTTTGGAAGCAACAGCGTATTTAAACCCCTGCCACTGATCATCGCTTTGCCCAGACGAAGACAAGTCCACTTGTCGAAACGTTGGCTCGACCTGCAAACTGAGATGTACCCCTTTTACATTTTAGGAAACGTAGCGCAAAGAAGACAAGGACAAATGCAAACGCACCAACTCATCCAATTCAGCATTCTTGTACCCCTTTTACCCTTGTTCAGTGCTCCTTCATACATTGAAAGGGACAAGCATTCCAAAGGGACCTGATAAGCAATACAGCTAGCTGCATGGGAACAGCTATCAAGAGGTTTTGGAAAGGGGAGAGAAGGACAAAAAAAATTAAAATAACAACAAATCAGAGTATACTACAGTAAAAGCTCGTTAATTCAAATTCCACGGGGCCGCCAGGCCAGTTCGAATTAACCAAAATTCAAACTAATGAAAGTGAGCAAAAATGAAGGCGTTTGATGCCCGGAGGGCACGAAAAACATTTATTTAGCAAAAAAGTCTGTTATCATCTTCTGCTTCTTCTCTCTGAGGGCTACTGTACTCACTTGGTCTTCTAGCATGCGAATGCGACGCAGGGAGTCTTCTTCCCCCTCTTCAAAGCTGAAGAAAAGGCGCGCGACATTCAGCGCTCCCATAACTTCTGCCGCGGATGGACGCACGGGCTCTTGCTCCTCGTCGTCGTCCTCGTCTTCTGCCTCTTCTGGGACAGACTGCTGCCCAACAATTTCAGCGACAATGTCCTCATCACTTAGGGCACCGCACACTGCTGTATCGCTGTCTACTCCAACGTAATGATCAAAACTGACGTCCTGCAGCACTGCCGCAGGCAGAGGCTCCGGACTCCCATCGTCGCCACTTTCTTTCATACTTTCGGCAGCAAAGCCACAGTGGTGGAAGCAGTTTGCAATTGTGGACGGCGTGACCTGCTCCCATGCATGCACCAACATGTGCATTGCTGTGAGCAATGTGATGGTGCTGGTCTTCTGGTTTCCAGTGCACAAAGTCATGCGCTTGATCATGTGGCGCCTATAGAAACATTTGATGTTTCTGATCACCCCCTGATCCATCGGCTGCAAGGCCGCAGTCGTGTTGGCGGGAAAAAAGACGAGCCTTGTGGCTTTCAGCTCGGCGTCGACTTTGTGTGCCGAGCAGTTATCCACAATGAGGAGAACTTGATGCTTCCCTAGCTCCATCCTCCGATCGAATTTCAAGAGCCATTTTTTAAACAATTCGCCCGTCATCCACGCCTTGCTGTTGGCGGAGTATTCCGTCGGCAGCGTCCTAATGTTCTTGAAACATCTAGGCTTATGTGCCTTGCCGACAACAAAAAGAGGGACCTTCTCCGTCCCGGTCATATTAGCGGCGACCAGAACAGTAATCTGCTCTTTGCTTCGCTTGCCGCCAGTGCAGCTGTCCCCTTTAAATGTTACTGTTCTGTCGGGCTGGAGCTTATAAAACAAAGCCGTCTCATCAGCATTGAATATATCATGTGCCGAGTAGCTTTCTAAGTACTGCTGCAGAGCACCGCTTCGCCACGTGGCACAAGTTTCTGCATCCACTTCTTTGGCTTCTCCAGACAACACCCGGAAGACAAGATTATGTCTGTCTCTAAAGCGGTGAACCCATCCTTCGGAGGCGACAAAATCTTCCACATTCAAGCGCAGGGCGAAATCGGCCGCCTTCGCCATGATAATTGGGCCGCTCAGTGGAATGTCAGCGCTTCTCATTTCTTTCACCCACGTGATCACAGCGGTCTCAATTTCCGGATACTTGGCTAACCGAAGCCTTTTTCTGTTGCTGGCGAAATCTTCGGCTTCATAGGCATCCTCGATGGCCTTCCTGTTTCGGACGTACGTCGACAACGTGCTTGGTGGAATCCCGTGCTTTTTCGCGATTTCCACTTTGCTGGCCTTCCGTTCATCCACCTCGCGTAAAATAGCCACTTTCTCCTTCACCGTCTTGGCACAGTATTTCCCACGCGAACACATCTCGCGGACACAAGCTCACAACAAGCGGCGTGCAAAACGAGGGCTCACGAAATGCAACACGAAACCGTGGTCGATAACACTAAAACGTCGTTCCTCGAAGGAGTCGCGGCAGGAAACACTGTTTAGTACTTGTTCCAGCACCCTAGCGGCGCCCCGATGGTTGTGCCATCTATCGTTCTGCCGTGAAAGCTTCCAACGATGGTTTTTAACAGCGCCGCTTGGCGGCGCGCAGTTCGAATTATGGGTGGCGGCGCCAATTTTTGAGTGAATTAACGAGCTGTTACGCGCATAGACTTCTATGCACTGCGGACCGGACCACGATGACTATTTCGAATTATCCAAAATTTCGAATTAACGAGTTGTGAATTAACGAGCTTTCACTGTATACCTGCCAAGCATGGCATTATCTGAAACGATTTAAGGGGGAACCAAAGTAAGAAGTAATGAGAAACGAACATGTTTGAAAAAACACTTGGAGCTTTTGCTATTACAGGAGGGGGGCGGGGATACAGAGTATGTACAGCCGCCCTGATTTTTAACAATATAGCGCGAGCATCGACCAAACTGCTGGTCAGCGCCTTATAACGGCGATAGGCGTGCAACACGGCGAGAGTTCGTGCATGCGCAAGAATGTGGAACGTCGCAAACAGATACTGGGGCAGGGCGTGTGTTTTTGTGATCCGAACAGCGTAGCAGAAGACGCTCTCTCTTCGTGCGCGTGTGCGAACTCTCGCCGTGTTGCATGCTTATCGCCGTTATAAGGCGCTGAGCAGCAGTTTGGTCGACGCTCGCGCTATATTGTTAAAAATCAGGGCGGCTGTACATATGCTATGAATAAAGTGTACTATTTACACTTTATGGGATTGTTGTCATGACTAGTTGTGGCAGAGAGGAAATATATTTAAGGAATACTAATGCTTCTTTCAAGATATTGTTGCAAGATAACGACAACGAAGTGTTTCCTTCACTTGCCTCTTGGAAGGGACAAGGAGATGACAACAAAGTGGGCCTGGTTCCATGTTGCTGCTCGCGGCTATGCTTGTTGAGGCTGTTGTAAATATACTGTAAATACATAGTTTCCACGTAACAATATTTGCTCCTGTTGGTTCCAATCTTCTAAATTTATGGATTAGATATGCCACCCTATATTTTGTGTCCCTTGAAGATTTAAAGCCCAACATGGAGAATAAATAAATTTCAATAACCTTACGGCCCATCTGATTGAAATGCTGGGAAGCTGCTTTTGGGAGGTTTTTGCCTGTGTCTGCCCGATGTTCATTTACCCTTCTGTTCATTGATTGCCCAGTCTCTTTCGGACAAGTTCGGAGCCATAATTGAAAACCTGCTTGAAGAGCCATGCCCTTTGCTGACTGCAAATATCGCTCTGTAGGATGAGTGAATGAATGCGCTTCTTCGACTGCGATGGGCAAGGCACTGATGCGTGGGGTGCAGCACAGATGTCCGCTTAGCTTCTCCGCACCTCCAGTTCCCCCAATTTACTGCATGTAACACACTGCTCCCCTGCAAGTCCACCGTCGTCTGGGGAAGCCATCGCGCAGGGCAAGCCACGAAACTTTCGCTTACCAGTGACGACTTGAAATGTGCCCATGCCACAAAAGTGTAATGCGATGATCAATTACAGTACTGGTACCGGCAGCTGATCAGAGTTATCAAAGCTTATGCTACGCCGCACGTTCAGACTATAAGGATGGTCGACTCTGGCAAAAAAAAAGAAACAAAAAACAGATCTGCCGCTCCAAGCGGCCTGGAGTAGAAGTTGCAGTGAAGGCATGTCGTGAATGTGGCAGTTAGTCTTACCGCCATATTCACGACTGCGCCTTCACTCTAACTTCTACTCCAAGCGGCCCCCGAGGCCCGTTTTTCGTTTCAGAAAACAACCTCCACTCGAATAACTCCCAACAGTGGCAGAGAGAACTCGAGTTTTCTCAAGAATCTCTAGTCCGCAGTGCCGCTGCCTTGGCGCCGCTCCTCGACCACTCCACTTGTAAACACTGAGGACATCACATCGTTTGCTCGCTGTGTGGACTTTGTTCTACCGGTATACCAAACTTCACGAAAGTGGATATGACGAGGATGCACCAAACCTTTCTCTAAAGCATTGGCTGAAAGCGACAGCGACCCAGGACATCTGGCACGTTATAGTTTTACAGGTGTGGCCGTAGCCTCTTGCTGCCCGTGCCGAGCTTTTATAACTGTGATCAGCCGCCGGTACCAGTACTGTAATTGATTATCGCATTATGCGTCTGTGGTGTGGGTACATTTCAAGTCGTTGCCGATGAAGTGAACAACTTTTCGGAGCCTACTGAGTGCAAAGTTGAGGCGCGCATTTCACGGTTAATGGTGAGCTTGCTTGCAGGTGGACTCGAGCTGTGGGGGAGGCGCACTCCTTCCATAGGTCGCCTTGTCTGATGAACGGCGGCAAACTTGTCGTGGGGGAACAGCATGTCGCATGCAGTAAGCTGGGGTGCACCGTAGGCGCGGTGGAGCTGTGCGGACATCTGTGCTGCACCCCACGCATTAATGGCTTGCCTGTCACCTGAGGGTACGTAGTGCGTCTTCGGACGCGCGGCACTGTCGAGGGAGTGCATTGGTGTGCTTGTCCTACGGAAGGATATTCGCTGCCAGCGAAGGCATTCTCTTCAAGCACATTTTCAGTTAGGGCTCCGAATTCAGTGTGTATGCGCTGAAACGCACTGTGAAGCAGCATGCTGGTTTTCACCGTTTGCCCCCGAGCCCTCTGAAGGCCAAAGCCATGTTCATAGAAAGTGCCGGCTTTTACTTTTTTTTTTTTTTTTCAAATGTATTTTGATGTCTGTCAAAGCATGGCAATAAAAAAAAAAAGGCAAAGCAGCAAAGGGCGAGAAGATCTCACACCAAAGAAATAAAACTCTGTCACCAGCAGCGACTGTTGCCAGGCGCAAAAGCATTTTTGGTAGTTTTTCACAGCCACCCTTTTCATCTAGCCCGCAAAACAAGTTCCACTATGCTCTTAACATCGAACTTGCTTGCGAAGGTTGTTGACTCAACATGAAAAACTAAGCGTGCTACTTTAGCACACAGTTTTCGGGCCAAAAGTACGCCTTAATTTCATCCCCATACGCCATTTGCGCTGCTTCGAGTAGAGAGAGAACTTGTCAGAGGAAATGCCGAGTTGGATTCATGAATCCTAATTGGCCCTGAAGTGGAGGAGTGGCTGTTTTCTCCACTCCAAGCACTGGTGGTAGAGCGTCGAGTCGAGGCACGTTTACAATATGGGCGCTAGTTTGCATTCATGTGAGAAAACCATTGAGAACTTATAGTACAAGAATCAAACTGAACTTGGTGGTCTATATTGCTGAGACTTTCAGTTTGCACATCCCATTCCTATTATACCTGCAATGCAGTTGCAGGCTTTCAGGCACCGTTAAAACATTCACAGCGCCAATTGGTTTCGTATTGAGTGGGAGCACCCATTTCATGGCAGTTGTATCAACACATGAAGCTTATTATAATTTTTGATGGCAATGTTTGTACCTCCAGCCGTCAGTCAGGATTTTAATTGAGATGTCCCAAGTTTGGTCAAAAGGTTTTCTGTTTTGTATTTTCTACACCGCTAAAAGACAAACTCTTCATGCAGTGAAGTTCGTAATATAACAGTGTTTTTTTTTTTTATATAAATGCTGCTGTGTAAAAACAAAATTTCTTTGTAAATTAGTATGGATTAGGGCGGACGTTAAGAAGCGGAGTTTTTTTTTTTCTTGTTTTTTTGCCAGAGTCGACCGTCCTTGTCGTCTGAACGTGCGGAGTAGCATAAGCTATGGTGGATGCGAATGTTAAGAAGCGGCACATTTATCTTTTTTTTTTTTTTTTTTGCGAGAGTTGTTCATTCTTGCATTTATAAATCAACGAAAGCATGCGGTCAGCTGTGATCATGACACCGGCTTTTAGAAGGGCGGTACTGGTATATCTAACCTGGCCAGATTCGGGCTGCATTTGAGAATTTTATTCACTTATTTTGCGTAAAATGGGCTGCCATATTTGTTACAGCTTACAGTATTTATTATTTTGTTACAGTATTTGATTGTTTTAAATGTTAAAAAGAGGGCTTTAATTTGTGTCTTGTTTCCTTCCTCTTCAGTTCATGCGATGTCAAAATTTCCCCACCTACCTTACTCTTTGGTCCAGAGTTTTTTGCGTCACAAATTCAACAATGCAGCGAGTGCATTGAAGAAAGCAAGTAAAGAATCATAAACAGGAAGGGTCAGGGTTCGGGCTAGTGGGTAATCTACATGAGGTTCCATTGTGCACATTAAAGAAGGGACAGAACACGAGCGCTCGTGTTCGGTCCTTTCTTTGATGCACGCTATGGAACCTCATGCATAAACGGGAAGTATGTTTCATTTCTCATTCTCTGATAAAAAAAAAAAAAAATATGCTTCCAAGATTCTAACCCGCACTCCTTTATTCTGAAAAATGGAACTATTATATTCATGTCAGGATCAGATAAAAAAACAGAATGCCCCATTGTGGTTTCCATTACAGGTTGGTGGCTTTGCTATAGTCTACATTTCAAATACGGCGTTTCAGACGTTGCAGTTTCCAACTCCAGCTCAGCTTTTTTACTTTTGTTTTGTCATCATTCATAACCATGTTAAGAAGGAACGAACCATCTGGTTTCTAAAGCTAGTTCTTGTAGCAGTATATGATTGTTAATTGGAATGTTAAAAAGCCTACTTTAATTTGTGTCTTTTCTTCCTTTTCAGTCCACGTTGCGTCCAAAGTTTGGAACCTATCCAGATCTGCGGTCCGGACTTTCTACTTGCTTTCGTTTAGCACGAGATCAGTGTTTTGTTACTCTATATATTGGTGTATTGTAGCACTGTTTCTTGAAAATTAAACTCTGTAAATAGATATTGAGTGGCATAGGCGTATTTCTTTTCCATGGACTGTATTGTGATTTAATGTGTGATATGATATGGCCGAAATTGTTTGCTGCGAGTACTATGAAAGACTCCATAGTGGAGGGCTTTGGAAATTTCGACCACCTGGGGTTCTTTAATGTGCACTGACATTGCACAGCACTCAGGCGCCTTGCTTTCCACCTCCATCGAAAAGTTGCTGCTGCGGCCAGGATTCGATCCCACATCCTCGGGCACAGAAGTCTTGCACCCTAACCACAGCACCACCACGGTGGGTCATTGTACTCAAATGCTTCAAATAAAGATATAAAGGAAGTTGTGTCACATATATTCAGACTGGGTGGGTAAAATACGGACGGAAATAACGGTAAGTTAGCTTAAGTAACATTGACTTTTGAAAACTGTCAACCAAGGAGCATGAAAAAGGGTCATGACAATGGACACAAATGTCGCATTGAGGTGTTTGTCGGTATTGCCCTTCATTTATGTTTCTCGGTAGCTAGTTTTCAAAATGTCGGACGTATTTTCAGCATTTGGCAGCTATATTTTTGGTGCATTTTTGCAACATTTTTGTAATGCATCAAAAATATGAGCGCATCACATTTTTCATGTATTTTTAGTGCATTCAGAGAATGGTATAAATTTATGCTTTTAGTATATTATTAGTATATTTTTCTTGGTTTGGAAAATATAACTGCAACATATTTGTAATGCTCCAAAAAATATGAGCGCATCCTATTTTTCATATATTTTTAATCCATTCCAAGGGTACTTTCTCCCAGCATGAAAAATAGGTCAAGTACATTAGTAATACTTTCAAAGTACATTGTCAGTCTATTGGTGGAAGATTTTGTGAACCCTGCCAAGCTGAAGAAAGTACATTTTCAGTATGTTAGAAATATGCTCAATAGGCGAAAAGCATATTTTAAACATATTTATATTAAGATATGCAGTGTTGTACTCCTAGTATATTTATAACATATTTGTATGGCATTGGGACAAAAAAATGCGAATTAATACGAAATAAATACAATGCGTTTGAAGTACATTTTTAGTGTGCCTGTTTTTTGCTAAGGGTTCCTCACTTTGTGCGGGCTCATCTTGCGATAAAACGCTAGGCGCAATACAATGCTGCAAAAAGACTTCGCGCTGGCCGCGCGACGAAAGGGGATGAAACCAAAAAAAAACACGGCTGCAGGGGGATACTAAATCTCACCAAAACGCGACAGAGAAGCAACCAGCAAGGACATTGAAATCTTCGCAAAAGGGACATTTTCACATTCGAATTAAATTACGTTTTCCCGGCCGCACCAAGGCCCACCCTACAGCAGACGAGCAGCAGACAGCGATAAGAAACCGTTTCGTGCTTCGTCAGCTTCGTTATCTCCGTTGCCTTGGTTACCTCTGGCAGCGCTTCCTGACCGATGCGACATCAAGGGGGTGGAGTGATAAGAGTGTTAGAAGATTTAAAAACAAAATTAAGAATGTATTTATAAAATACCTTACTTCATTCACAATCGAAGTTATCAAAATGTCTATTCCTTTTATGTTGATTCATACTTTTTAATTTGTAGTAGTATAATTTCTTAATCTGAGTGGTTGGCCCCCCGACCTGTGGTTATGCTGCAGTACCGCTGAACCGCTTTTGGGCCCAGCCTTCGCCACCATTCTACTTCAGCCATGGTTCTATGAGCAAGTGAACCTTATCGAGGAAGCAAAGCAGCGGCGCACATGCGCAGTAGCGGGCGGCGGCGGCGAAAGGTAAGGCGACGGAATCAGCGGCGGCAGCGGCGAGGCGACCACCTGCGCCACACATAACGTCACTCGGTTTCGCACATGCACAGAAGTAGCAAATATGGGGCTCCGGCTCACGCGAAGCGCGGTGTTGACGAGCCTGTTGAAGCTTTTCGCTTCAAAAGAAAAGCGTTTTTACAGCGTGCTGAAGCTAAGCCAGCGGCCGCTTCCAGACGGC